>NW_027266268.1:37694386-38986886 GCF_022045235.1 Haliotis cracherodii | reverse complement strand
ATTAAGCTAATGTACAGAACGGAGCCACATTTCAGAACAAGTTGAGAATGACAAATGAAACCTACCGCGGGACCGGCACACGACGGGTGAAAGACCAAGAAGACGAAGAGGCCATTCTCCCTGTCTTTTTCGGAATATTATTTTCATAAAACTCCAGTGTACTTTCCCTTTGATGAAAAACCTCCGGTCATCTATAAACAGCCATCTATCGTATGTGTCATCGCCCCGACATTGCATGTAACAGTGTCGACTGCTGCTTTGTTTGGTCCATTTTCATGATATGGCGGGAATATCTGTGATTTGTATCTCCATACCATGCCATACCTCCTTTCTGAAAGGTTCTTAAGGCGGCAAATCTAGTTTTAAAGGTCACATTTTTGTTCATGACAACTCACCGATAACGAAAGTATTAATTTGTAATGTTTAAGAGTGAGTGAGTATACTATCGACAAATGTAGAATCTTAACAGGTAGTGTCATAACATTACAATTGTTTCACAAGAATCAATCAAATCCTGATGAATTGAACAAAATATGGTATCATAAGGAGTGAGTGAGTGAGTATGGTTTTACGCCGCTTTTAGCAATATTCCACCAATATCACAGCGGGGAACACCAGAAATGGGCTTCACACATTGTACCCATGTCGGGAATCGAACCCGGGTCCTCGACGTGACGTGCGACCGCTTTAACCACTAGGCTACCCGGCCGCCACGTAACGTTTAAGATGCCTTGCAAAATACCGAATACTGCTCAAAACAAATGTGGAACAAGTTTACTTACTTACTTAGTTTGGGTTTGAACGTGCGCTTTCCGACATATGCATTTTTCGCGCACGGGGCCGCCAGGCCATTTAGTGATGTGGTCGAGAAGGGTATGTCGGTAAGGTAAGGCAGCCTGGAGGGGCTTTATGCATTCGTGACCAACATCGTGTTATTCCGGGACAAGCCGAATAGCGACTCGTGCCCCTCTCATGGCTATTTTTGCGACCTGGCTCCGTCTTAGCGCAAACGGGCATACCTAAAACATTTGTCAACTCGTTGCGTAATGGTTCACACATCTTTTCCCATGTATTATATATATTTCAGATACAATTTAAAGCACATCGGGACATGCGAAATTATACAGTATGATTGAACACATTTAACTGTGTCTTGGGTATATTTTAAGATGCAAAACATATGTAAAATCAAAAATTATTTCTGAGGGATTCTTTGACGAAGAACTTGACATCACACGCGCATTCTGATTGGTTTGTCGTATTTTCGCACATCATCGATAGGGGGACGAGTCTTTTTGCAGGTTACGGAAAGGGGCGAGTGGTGACGAATGGGGCTTTATGGTCGCTTAATTGATTTTTGCGATGTGTTGGCGGTATGTAGAAGGACGCCCCTGTGCAAGGGGGATCACGCTCTGTGATGTGTTGGCGGTATGTAGAAGGTCGCCCCTGTGCAAGGTGGATCACGCTCTGTGGTGTGTTGGCGGTATGTAGGACGCCCCTGTGCAAGGTGGATCACGCTCTGTGGTGTGTTGGCGGTGTGTAGAAGGACGCCCCTGTGCAAGGTGCACGCTCTGTGATGTGTTGGCGGTATGTAGAAGGACGCCCCTGTGCAAGGGGGATCACGCTCTGTGGTGTGTTGGCGGTATGTAGAAGGACGCCCCTGTGCAAGGTGGATCACGCTCTGTGGTGTGTTGGCGGTGTGTTGGCGGTGTGTTGGCGGTGTGTAGAGGTTTACGTTATCAACCTTCCAACTAGAAACATGTTTATAAACACGGGAGATTATGCAGCTGTACACCACAGACTGTGGAATGTTGTGCCCGGGTCCAAGTCAAACTCGACCACATTCTCGGCAAGCTATGCTATTATTCATAGCAAAGAAAACACAAGTGACGGTGATCCCTTTTTAATCACCGCCGCTGCCATACGTAAATAGGTTGTGCCGGGCTAAAGGAAGTACCCACCCAAGTCTGATGGTAGCTGAGACATACCAGAAATTGTTATTCAATAGGGATATTTTTCATACGGGTATCATAGGCGATATTACATGCATCATATCAGTGAGTATCTCCAAACAGGTGACGTGAATATGACATCTCAAGGTCGCAATTTCACAGTACACAGTACTGAGCAGTGTGAAGCAAGTTTTGCAATGATCAGTTGGTTCACAGAGATAAGAGTGAGTGAGTGTGGTTTCACGCCGCAATATTCCAGCAATATCACGGCGGGGGACACCAGAAATGAGCTTCACACATTTTACCCATGTCGGGAATCGAACCCGGGCCTTCGGCGTGACGAGCGAACGCTTTAACCACTGGGCTACCCCGCTTCCCACAGAGACAAGACAATGCACGCCAGGATGTCGCCTGATGACGTCATTGGGAATCCGTTGTCACGCGTACCTCAGTACGGCTTACAGCTAATCTGTGGTGGATGAAGAGGCCTCCTGATCTGACGATCCTGAGGATCGGGACCGCCTCCGTGATCTAGTGGTAGAGCGTCCGCCCGGAGAGCGGAAGCTCCGGGGTTCAATCCCCGACCGCGTCACACGACGTGATATGACTGGAATACTGTTAAAAGCGGCGTTAAACCCAACTCACTCACTCACTCACTCATGTTTACGGGTACCCGAGGAAAGGTGTTTAGTGATTGTATTCTGCCACATGTCCATCCTCCAAACCACCGGGTTGTGTTTGGGACATTTGCAGTGTTTCGGCAAACGTCGCCAGCCTCGTAATTATAACGTTTTGGTAACATTGATAATGTTTGGGTCAAATCCAATTTTCAAGTGTATACTTTCTTTTGTCCGGCAGTTTAGTTTTGGCTGTTTGACTAAAATGAGGACAATTTTTTTCAGAAACCGCTATAGAGACTGTTGGATTCACCAATAAGTCATAAATAAGTTATCAAGTATTGAAACTGCCATCGAGAATTCATTTTTCAATGGCCCTTGTTTGATAAAAAAAAATTGGCGTTTGCTCAAATGATGGTAGGGTTCGTGCCAAGAGCATACATAAACAGTTTAATAGATCGTCGTGAAACTTTGTAAACACCTCAGGCAAGTGATGAACTGGTGCCTTTCAACATTCTGGATCTTTTTATATGTTTATATTTTGTTTTTCCGGTGCAAACTAGAATCGATTAATGAGTTAGGATGGTCCTGGATGCACCGTGTGACCCTGCCCATCCTGTGTATCTCTGGGCGGACCTCTGCGCCCGCAGCAACATATGGCTGGCCGAGGCTTGATTTTGTCCAAGCAGCTGTGCTCATTGTTTAATATCAGCTGCCGGATAAGTGTCTATAATTTTAGATATTTGTTTGTTTGTTTGTTTGTTTGTTGTGTAACACAGCACAGAGCAGTATTCCTGCTGCGTGACGGCGGTGTGTACATAATCGAGTCTGGACTGGGCAATCCCGTGATTGACATCGCGAGCATTGATCTACGCAATTGGGATGCGATGACATGCATCGACCATGTCAGTGAGCCTTAAAACAAGCATGGGTTGTTGACGACCAATTCTAAGTTGAAATACCCGAGGTGAGGCGATAGGGTTTAAGGCCGCGTTTAAGATTATTTACTTGTATAGCAACGTGTATGTGTACGTGTGTATGTGTGTGGCTGCTTGTATTAGACTTATACCTGTTTGTGCGTTCTAGCCAGATACCACGAGCATACACCGAGCGATACCATACGCACTGTAACATAGAAACTCTACACATTATACTGACTCCGAGCTAACCAGTCCATGTTTTATCCATTTAATGCCGGGCGCCAGGCAGGGTAACAACAAATACCATCTTTAACGTCTTTGGTATGACGCGGCCAGGGATGGAACCACCGACCTTGACATCTCTGAACAGACATGCCGCTAAAAATACAGGATTTACGTTTGCAGCGCACTTCAACATCTGAAAAGTAACAGATGCAGTAACTACTCTTTGGTCTACTTCAGAAACCGTTCGGATCCCCTCGGCTTATTCCGTTACCACCATTATACACGGGCATCTATGGGGCAGTGGTAGCAGGCAAGGCCCAGGTTTTACAGGGGCGGTACATCTGTCAAAAGCAATACAGTGCTTACAACCCGGGCCATCTATTTTTTAGAGCTTCACTATGCCTATGTTGTCTAACCGTGCATGAGTGATTACCTCCATGACTCGGCGTTATCCGTGCAGTCACAGGCCCCTATAATCTGTTTGGGAGAGCCTATCAATGGGCATAGGGGTGTTTGGGTTAAGACAACTTGAGATAGTGTTACAATAGGAAGATTAACAGCAGTGTATTTATTCACGGACTTAGTAATGGAATACGATTAATTAAAGGGTTTTTTCAATTAAGAAATGTAAGGGAACTAACTATTTTGACAATATATTCTAATGTCTACTGTTTACCTGGTTTGTTGTTTTTTAAAATAGACGAAGCAGGTTGATATCAATGCAGCGAGTTCTACGAGGAGGGAAAATACACGAAAATATCGCGTGATATATGCTGAGTGTCGGGTGTGCTGATTGAGTGTGTGGATGCATAAAACAGGTCATATGATTCGCTGAGTCTTGTACCACACTGTTCTTTAGTCTACATTATGTAACGTCATTATATCATTTCATTTACATAAGTCTAGATCACAGGGTGGGGTTGTGGCGGTGTTGTCTGGAAACAGGGCTATGATTTGTGGTTGCGCGGCCTTGGCCGAGTCTTTCATTATATGGAGCAGAAGATATCTGACATGTGAAAACAAGATTCACAAATAAATGCGATGATTTTTATACCTCTTTTTTTACCTGTCAATCTAGTGATTGTTTATTTGCCTGTTATATGACGGCGGTCTGTAAATAATCGAGTCTAGGCCCGACTGTCCTGTGACTGATATCATGAGCATCGACCCACGCATTTGGAATACGATGACATGCGTCAACCAAGTCAGCGAGCCTGACCACCCGATCCCGTTAGTCACCTCTCACGACAAGCATAGTCACCTTTTATGGCAAGAATGGGTTGCTGAAGACCTATTCTACACCGGATCTTCTGTGGCAGTGAGTATTGTGAAATGTACAGATGTAAAGGCGCCTTTTACAGCAAAAATGGGTTGCTGAAGACCACCTATTCTCTACCCGGATCTTCACGGGTTGAAGGTGTATATTAGGTATGTGGCGTGCAAGGAAAGTGGTTAACATGGGATGTACGTGCGGCGTCCAAGTCTGTCAGTGGGTAAAAGTCGAGATAGTAGAAGAACAATGATGACACACTGGTGATGTATAGGAACCCTAAGTACCTCGCTTCCTCCCTCCCTCTCTCACTCATAAATTCACTCACTCATTTATGCACTCATCCACCTTTCATCGATGTCGAATGAATGTAAATATATATGTATAATTGAATAAAGATATTTTTGCCTTGGGCTCTTATACTATTTCACTAAAAAGACAGAACACTTAACTGCAAGTGGCTATCAGTGCGAAAAACAGGATGTAGTGTATATTTAGAAGCCCCTTCTATTCATACAAACACATGGCCAATGTTCAACTCACTGCGGGGTCACACTATAAAGCTAGTTGTCTGACAACGTTGGGTGACAATTCGGGACATTAACAGGTTCAGAAAGTCGGATGTGGAGCAGGAATTAGGTCAATTGCAGCTTCAACAGCTGATCGTCCACAGTAAAGCGAGGGCGCTGTTTGAAACTTCTATATTTGAGTTTCACATAATATTTTATCTATACTGGGTTTTTTGTTTGTTGTTTAATGTCGCCCTGCATCGATGTGTCGGCGGTCTGTAAATAATATTGTCTGCACTAGATATTCCAGTGATTGACATTATGAGCATCGATCTACACAATTGGGATTCGATGGCATGCATCAACCAAGTAACCGAGCCTGTCCACCCGATCCCGTTAGTCGCCTCTTACGACCAGCATAGTCGCTTCTTACGGCACGTATATTGATGGCTGAAGACCTATATTCTTACCAAGAATCTCTATGTACGGGACTGTTTGTGTGTTTGTTTGTTGTTTTACGCCACACTCAGCAATATTCCAGCTATATGACGGCGGTCTGTAAATAATCGAGTCTGGACTAGACAATCCAGTGATTGACATCATGTGCATCGATACACGCAATTGGGACCAATTACATGCATCAACCAAGTCAGCGAGCTTGACCACCCGATCCCGTTAGTCGCCTTTTACGACAAGCATAGTCGCGTTTTACGACAAGTATGGGTTGCTGTAGACCTATTCTACCCTGGAATCTTCACGGGTCTGCACGGGACTGACATTTCTAGATGTATACAGGTTTGGTTAATCCGGAAATATTTTGTCCGATCCCCGGTCGCGTGATACCAAAAGACGTCAAGGGTGTACTTGTTGTTACCCTGCCTGGCGCTCGGCATCTAGGGATAAAACAAGGACTGATCGGCTCGGAATAAATATACTGTATTACTGTATCTGAATCTGAGGTATCCATGTTAAACTGCGGCATGGTATCTCAGTGGCCTAGCACTATGAAACCGGCATAAGTCTGGACTGGTACAAGCACACACAGATCCGTGGGAGAAAAGGTCTTCAGTAACCCATGCTTGTAAAAGGCAACTATGCTTGTCGTAAAAAGGCGACTAACGGGATCGGGTGGTCAGACTCGCTGACTTGGTGGATGCAAGTCATCGTATCCCCATTGCGTGTATCGATGTGAATGATGTCAATCGCTGGATCTCATTATTAACTGATCACCGTCATGTAGCTGGAATATTTCTGAGTGCGGCGTCAAACAACAAATAGCAAATTGGCACACACACACACACACACACACTAACACACACACACACACACACACACACACACTAACACACACACACACACTAACACACACACACTAACACACACACAAACACACACACACTAACACGCACACACACTAGCACACACAAACACTAGTACATTAACACACGCGTGCGTGCACGTCGCAATGCAAGCACAACGATCTTGAACACAACGTTAAACAAGATTTCAAGTCAACTCTACGGTAATATATGATGTAAATGCTAATTTATCCGTCCAGAGTAAGATGCTTGCGCTGTATCCTGAGTGCACGACATCCTGACACTGACATGTCTGCCTCCCTGTCTAAACAATGCATTAATGTTCCCAAAGTGTGTGAACTTACAATGAAACCCCATTAAGTTTGATATTGTGTCAGTTAAAAAGAATTTCATGTCTACAGTTTTTAACTCTCCTGTTTGGAGTCTAGGTCAGGATTGGGCACCAGCGACCTGTGCTGGTCGTAGGGGCGACTTTGTGGATCGGGTGGTCAAGCGCGGGGACTTGGTCTGCCTGGTCCTAACATGATTATTTGCAGGCCGCGGTCACACAACTTTAATACTGCTGAGTACGGCGTTGAGAACCAAACAGACCTAATTTTGATTTATTGTGTTTATTATTGTTAAAATGGAAGTTTATGTATGTCGGTGCAAAAAGACAATGACGTCATATGGACACTCATTTAGAGCAGTCTTATTGTTTATGCTTTTTCCATATGATATTGTGCAGGTAACATGGGATTTCTCGGAGTTCTCACTGAATCTCTAGGGTCGGCTTTAAACAATTTTGAAACAATTGAATAATTAAAATTAATCAAATCCTTAAATTAATTATACAACAGTGAAATAAAGCAAGATTGATTTCATATAGTTAAATTGTTGGTACATAAATGAGTTTTAATACTTTTTACACAACACGTGGCATGTGGCTACGATGAGAGAGAGTGAGTGAGTGAGTGACAGTATTTCGGTTATACCACGGCGTGTCAGCTTAAAAGTTCATGTCGGATACGATCCGGGTTCCAGACACAGGTGGTGTGCTGACAAACTTAGTCAGGGCGAGGCGGGATTTGGACCCAGGAATCATAAACAGGCCGAATCTAGGATTCGAACCCACGTAGTATCCCAGCACGAATCAGGGACGCAACTCTACACAGCTAACTCCGGGAAATGATACAATTAATCGTTTTTAGATGATAGCTGATGGGGCTGATTGCTATGTTTTTCTTCTGCTTCCTACGTCTCATTACAAGGTCATTTCTTTCTGCGCTATCTCCGTGGAATTCCGGGTAGATTATCTACCCAGTTTCCAGGCAGTGTACAGTCACTCGCATGCATCAGATGCAAAGACCAAGGAGACGGGCACGTAAGCATGGGTCTACGGTACCGCATGTCTATATAAGCACGGACTGTGTAAATCGGGGATCAGTTGGTCAGGGTGTGTGACTTGGCTCATTGCCACACCGGTTCAAATTCATTGTTGGGATAAGGTCCGTATAGCAGCCTGAGTGAGTGACTGAGTGACTGAGAGTGAGTGACTGAGTGACTGAGAGAGTGAGTGACTGGGTGACTGAGGGAGTGACTGGGTGACTGAGTGAGTGAGTGAGGTTTTCCACCACCTTAAGCAATAATCCGGCACTATCACGGCGGAGGACATCAGACATGGATTTCACTCATTGTACCCATGACAGGGATCGAACCCGGCCTTTGGTGTGCCGATCGAACGCTTTAAGCACTAGGCACACACACACACCCATGCTTGTCTAAAGGGGCGACGAACACGGATCGGGTGGTCAGACTCGGTGACTGAGTTGATTGTTATCCGATAGTTTCTGCTTCATATAATGAGAGACTCAACCAAGGCCGGGCAACCACGATGCTGTCATATTCATATACTTAACCCTTCATGTACACCTGGCCCCCATTTATTCCTTCCTCCACTCTCATTATGTCCTTATTAGGGTGATATCGAAAACCCCCCCGCACGCCATCACTCGCATATTCACGGGCTGGTGACTCGAACAACTTATATAATGCGACACCAAGCCCTGAATTGAAAGGTCCCGTGAGAACGGGTACACGCTTTTGTCTCAGTTTACGTAAACCCAAGACGTGTATTTTACACAATTTGATATTTCGGGTTGATACACACAGTGGTGTCATTATCTTCGGTTGTACTTATGTAAGGTCCCCTCGACCCCGCCCGAGATGGACCAATCGGCTTATGTAGGTCACTGACTATCAGCCATACCCCCTGATCGTTTGGGTTATGTGAACGCTTACGAAACACCAGCGTACGAAGTACAAAGTGCGCTTGGGCTAATTTAAACAAAAAAAGGTGAGGTGAAATGGGGTTTAACGTCGACCAAGAATATTGCACTTATATAGCGACGTACATGCATGTGTGTGTGTGTGTGTGTGTGTGTGTGGCTGCTTGTACTAGTCCGGACTGATGCCGATTTATAGTGCTAGCACACTGAGATACCATGCCGCAGTTTAACACGAATACCAAACTCAGACACAGTATACTGACTCCGAGCCGACCAGTCCTTATTTTAGCCCCTTAATGCCGAGCGCCAGACAGGGTAACAACAAGTACCATCTTTTAACGTCTTTTGATATGACGCGGCCGGGGATCGAACCCCTGACCTTCCGCTCTCCGGGCGGACGCTCTACCACTAGACCACGGAGGCGGTCTATACAAAAATAAATGTGTTCCAGAAATACTGGCAAGAAAGTGTTTGCCTGGGGTTCCACCAACACCTGTATTATTCATTACATGGGTGGCTAGGAAAATAGGGTTTGCCTGACCCCTACTCATTGTTTACGTTGTGGAAAGAAAGAACATATATGTCTTGATTAAGCAGTGACAGGAGAGTATAACCTCTGGCTCTATGAAAAAAAAACACATGTGTAAATTGTGTGTGTGTGTGTGTGTGTGTGTGTGTGTGTGTGTGTGTGTGTGTGTGTGTGTGTGTGTGTTTGTTGTTTAACGCCGCACTGAGCAATATTCCAACTATATGACGGCGGTCTGTAAGACAATCCAGTGATTGACATCATGAGCATCAATCCCCACAATTGGGATCGATGACATGCCTCAACCAAGTCAGCGAGCCTGACCACCCGATCCCGTTAGTCGTCTCTTACGACAAGCATAGTCGCCTGTTACGGCAAGCATGGGTTGCTGAAGACCTATTCTAACCCGGACCTTCACGGGTCTGTGATTTTGAAGTCCTGGAAGGAAAGGTCATATTCATTAGACGACGGGGCCTTGCTGTCTGGATCCTGCATACTGTGACATGGCGCATTGTCCATGATTATAAGGGACTTGGCAGGTAAAGCAGGGACCAATCTTACAAACCTGAGCCTGTGTGTGTGGTTGACAATTACATCAAAGGTCAAGGTCACGCCGTCTTACGACTTCGCCATTACCACTGCGATCTGAACCAGCAAGAGTTGATATAGGGTATCGTCAAAGGCGACGCTGAACTTATTTTTGGTCCCGGACATTTGCTGTATATATGGTTGTAACGAAATACGGTTATAACGAACTGAAATAAGTGGTCCATTTGAGTTCGTTATAACTGTAGTTTAATGGGTTTTTAGTCTTATTTAGTAAATAAAATTTATACAAGTGAGGATCCTTGAAAGAATAATTATTAATGAATTGGTTTCCAATGTCAACATAAAAGGCACACACAAGTAAACAGTGATATTCATCTTTTATATTATCATAACTACACACTTGTCAGATTCTGTCTTCTCTTTGAATTCTGCATGCAGTGTCTACCTATTTCTGTAAATAGATCGTCGTGAAATAGTGCCTTCTATCTAAGTTTTCTTTCATTCGAGTTATTAATGTATTGACCGAAGGTAGAGGAGATCACCCTATTTGGAAAAACATGTCTTTTAAAGTCTGTGTTAACTCGATAATAAATCGCTCTGGCATGTCTACATTCTGTTTAGTCCACACAAAACCATATCAAATTGGTCAAAGCCCTGTTAGATTTACCCGGACGATCGTAGACTAACACCATGTTGTAACATTCTTTGGAAATCTTGAAAGTTGGCATCTGTAGTAATTTTAACCATTATTTAATAACCTTTGAATGAGCGTCTATGTACAATTGGCATCTTCCACATTCACCAAAAAGTTGAGGTGAAATGGGGTTTAACGCCGCGACCAAGATTATTGCACTTATATAGCGACGCGCGTGTGGGCGCGCGCGCATGTGTGTTTGTGTGTGTGTATGCGTGTGTGCGCGTGCTTGCGTGCGTGTGTGTGTGTGTGTGTGTGTGTGTGTGTGTGTGTGGCTGCTTGTACTAGTCCGGACTGATGCCGATGTATAGTGCTAGCCCACTATATAGTGCTAGCCCACTATATAGTGCTAGCCCACAAATACCATGCCGCAGTTTAACATGAATATCCCACTCAGACACAGTATACTGACTCCAAGCCGACCAGTACTTGTTTTAGCCCCTTATTGCCGAGCGCCAGACATGGTAACAACAAGTACCATTTTTTAACGTCTTTTGGTATGACGCGGCCGGGGATCGAACCCCGGAACTTACGCTCTCCGGGCGGACGCTCTACCACTAGACCACGGAGGCGGAGGAGGATGAATCTTTTCAGTAGCATCTATGTTTCAGTATCCCCACAGTTTGGTTCCATGCATCACAATTGGGTTAATTGTAGTGTCAAAGTTTTTGAAAAATGTATTTTAAGTTACATTTCCAAGTGTGCTTAAAGTTTTGAAAAATGCCAATTATTTTTTTTCTTAGCATGTAAAGCAGCCTATGCATAGACCATACCAATCTGTTAGTACAATAGACACCAAGGTATTTATGAAAAGTAACGACATCCAAAGGTTTACAACCATTTTTCTCTTCGCGATAATTTGCCACTACGTCCAAATGTGACTACTTTTGGTTGGTTAACATTCACAGAGAGTTGCCATTGATCAAAGTTCAAATATTTATTTTTTATCCAGGTATTTTGCTTGAAAATATTACTATATCATTTGCAAATAAGAGAAGAAATATGTTTACTGTTTCAGGGTGCATCTGTATACCATCTGTACAATTTGCCTTGATTTGCTCTGCTAATTCATTTATAATTCATTTATAAAGAGAGAAAAGGACTCAAAATACATCCTTGGCGAACACCAATACAACAATCAAACGTATCAGACACAGCATAGTTATTACCCACACAAACCTTCACATTATGGTAGAAACAGCACACTAAGTTCCCCATTTTACTACTAAGTCCTTGCGTTTTAAATAGCGTCCAGGGTTTATCTCTATGAGCAGAGTCAAACGCTTTCGCATCTGCAAATAAGGCAAATAAGGCCTTTGTCCGATATCTTTGCATAATTGACAGTAACATGAAAACGCGTCAATTGTGCTATATCCCTGTCTAAATCAAGATTGTGCCTCGTTGAGTTGACTGTTTCCATTGTCTGCCAAAAGCGCCAAACGTGTTTTAATGATAAATGTGAACACTTTAGTTAATCCACTTAGAAGCACAATACCTCCATAGTTATTTGTATCAATCACAGTTCCTTGTTTGTGAAGAGGAATAATTACACCATATGACCACTTCTCATGATATTGGGGGGCACGGGTGGCCCAGTCGTCTAAGGCGCCGCGATTCGCAGTGCAGAGTTGCGTCCCTTGGCCACGCCAGAAACCTATGATTGTGGGTTCGAATCCCGGTTCGCCCCGATTATGTTTCTAGGTTTGTCAGCACCATACCCGTGCTCGTGGGTTTCATCGAAGTGGTAAACGTCTGAGACCTGCATCACTTCGGGCTTTCCTCCCACATTAAGCTGACACGCCGCGATGTAACTGGAAAACTGTTAAAAGAGGCGTTAAACCCAACTCACTCACTCTCATGATATTGGAGATCAGCTCAAGATAAGGAACCAATAACGGTGAACACTTCAGAACACTACATATATCTAACAAACATTTTCCAAAGTTTTCTATACCAGAATCTGCAGAAAATCTTATTACGTTTAAATGATCAAGTAAAATATCCCACGTGTTATATTCTTGACCGTCTATAAGTACTCAAGAATGTCCTGATTGGTCAGAGTCCCAGGAATGTGACCTTCCGGCCTCAACGGGTGACGTGTCATAAATACCTTAACTCAGCTCGGGTGTTTGGTTAGGGAACGTACAAATGAAACGGTAACGAAAGATATCTTTTATAGTAGGGCACGTACGAAACACATTAAGAAAGGAAAAGCATGAAAACAATGCAGAGACATTGACATTGGTAGAATATGTGAACCCATTTTTGGTTAAATAATGCCAAAGGCGGCGAATGTCCTAGCTCTTCTCTCATGTCCAACTCCCACCCTCTCACTCACTCAATTACGCGCACACACAAATAGGACAGTAACAGATTTTGGTGGCAGTTATAAAAATTATGAAATAATATGTTAATAAAATCATCCTCTCCTAAATGTTCTTTGTAAAGGTTTGCTTAGCAACAACACATGTATTGTACGAGGCCTGCAATATCTCGGTATGAATTTAGTCAAAATAAGCATTCACGAGTCATAATTTGTGTGATACGATGTGATTTAAAAAGAATAAATTTAACACCAAAACAAAAAACAACACTATAAATAGCAATTCAATGTTACATCATTGTGGCCCCTTTGCCTCTGGATATATTTGCGTACAATGAGAAATGTCAAACTTTCTGGATTTATTGGCTCCTTCCGATTTCCATAAATAGCCGAATTTGTTTACAAGATGCTTGCGAAGCGTTAGTCGCCGTGTACAGTAAGCCCCGCCCACTGACATCTCAAACGCTGATTGGCTGAACCGACAGCAATAAGTAAACTCGATAACACAGTTATTGACTCCTCGTGAGTAGACGAAGCAGTGCGATGGCGGACCACACGGTACTACACGGAGGGTACCATCACCCGATATTGAGAAGCTGGAACTCGGCGAATACTACCATTACATCGGAGAACTTGATTTATCCCGTGTTCATCGTGTGAGTACAACGACGATGTCGTATTTCTGAAAATATTATACACGTGTAACGCTGACAGAATGTTTCGACTTTGAGTTGACACGAACACTATGTTATTCATACGATGAGTTTTTAGGTATGCTATGCGTTGTCTGTTTGTTGAACATAACTGTCTGGTATTGTATCACGCTAATTCAAATGTCAGCATGTCGAGAGTACAGCAGATCTAGACTCGGGGTCAGTACTCGTGTCCTGACCGACGTTGTTTACCGGTGTCGACACAGATTGTAGCCTATGGGATAGTGCACATGTCCGCTATACTGACCCTGGACTCTGAAGTTTTGTTAACTCTAGATATCTCAATTTTTATCCCAATTTCACTTCTATCTTAACTGCGCATTCTAATATTAGTAATTAAAAGCATACATTAACATTTTGGTTTTCAAAAGCACCTGTAAATGCTCTCCATTTTTAACCCAGCATCCCCTCTTTGCTACCAGAGTGAGTGAGGGAATGCTGTCAGCAAGATTCCTGCTGTATCACGGCAGCCTATAGTAGTGCAACCAAGATCTGGAAAACCAATGGTTGATAACATGAGCAGCAATCCACTCAGTGGTACAGAGTTCACCGCCATCATGTATATAAATAAAGTGGGGATATTCACTAGTGTGCAGTAGCACATATATATAAAACAATTCTCAAAATAATCACATGAAATGAATTGTTCCCCTACCTGTTTCGGCTCTGGCTTTAGGGAAAAGTGATTACAGTTAAAGATAATATTATGACATCAGTCTGTCATGATGTCACAATGCTACTGTATCTGATTCTGAATACTGCGATGCAGCTTTGCCACGATGTCACATTGACGGCATTAAATTGACAGTGGTAATATTCACAATAAAAACATACTCAGGCACTCAAAGTCTGTAGGCATGTGAGCTTGATTAAACAGGGTGGATGGACAATGTTCAAGACGAAGGGGATCTTAGGTCTGTGGGTTTCCTGCTATAGGATATTGATCTAGACTACACCTTGACTTTCAAGCTTGTTTTCAAAACGTGGTGTAGCATCAACCTATCATATTTCACAGGATGGAGAAGTTTTTATTTGATCTATACAAGTTCTTAAAAAATTGTTTTTTGTTCTTTTCACACTTTCATGAATAGTTCCACTCATAACGTTTATTATTACTTTAAATTATTCCTTGACCTATGAAGATCTGGGGTAGAATAGGTTTTCAGCAACTCATGCTTTCCGTAAAAGGTGACTATGCTTGTTGTAAGATGTGTTTAATGAGATTGGGTGGTCAGGCTCGCTGACTTGGTTGATGCATGACATCGTATGAATCAATGCTCATGATGTTGATCACTAGATTGTCTGGTCCAGGCTTGATTATTTACAGTCCACTGTCATATAGCTGGAATATTGCAGAGTGTGGTGTTAAACAACAAGCAAACAAACAAATAAATCTTCACCATATGGTGATCCTGGGTTAGAATAGGTCCCCAGCAACTTAGGCCTGTAGCAAGAGACGACCAATTGGATCTGTTGTTCAGGCTTAGGGACATGGTAGATAGCTTGTCCTGGTACCCCAACAACCCCAACGTGGATTGTTGCTCACAATATTGATCACTGGATTGTCTGGTTCAGACTCCATTATTTACAGAGCACTGCCGTATGGCTGTGATAGTGATAGTGTAGCGAACAAACAAACAAACAATCTTCATCGGTCTTTGACTTTTCCAGCGATGAAGAAGATGCAGTCCAGGAGATTACAAGCATGCCCGGCCAGTTTCGGTACGGCATCCATCGGTTGAAGGAAGCGCTTGCACCCCTGGTGGAGAAAGGGTTAAAGACAGTCCTACTGTTTGGAGTGCCTGGGAAAATATACAAGGTAGGTGGCTTTGATTCATGTTTTCGTGATAATAAAAAATGTGACAGGTAGTGAAATCACATCTTCTTGAGACAAAGGAGTTAAATGACTATAAAAGTCCAGTTTCCACCCTTGCTAAACTAGGCTCGTATAATGGAGTTACATTTTGGCTGGACTAACGAGTCTATACATAGTCCAATCGAGATCGCGCAAGGAAATCGAAATCCGGTTCATAAAATGTCGTGCAGATTTAGGTTGATTGCAAGATTTGCAAAGCATTTGCACCGCCAACTCGTTGCCAACAGATATTTTCCAAATCTTTTCATGTTTTTAATCAAGGTGCTCACGTGATTTGATACACTTCGCAATGTAACACCCGTTTTATCACAATATAGATCTTGATTATCGATCAGATCGTTTTGACTGGGCGCCGCCATTTTGTTTGAAGCAAATGCAAGTGATACGAGAGGTGGAATCTGATTGGACCATAGGAGAAGCTTAGAAGGACATAACTCGTAATAGCCATTGGTGGCGCTAAGATCGAGCCCGGTAATTCCAGTCTAGTTTGGCAAGGGTGGAAACTGGACTTTTAAAGTCAGTTAACTCCCTTGTCTCGGGAAGATTGTGAAGTCAATTCTTGAGCCAAAGTGGGCATTTTGGTAAATCATATGAAAATATCTTTCTTGAAACATGGAGTGAAACTAGTCACATATGGCTTTCGTGCCAGCCTGCCTGACTACCAGTGATGTTAATCATTGTCACCAGGTGTTTTCAGATGAAGCAAATTGCTGCTTGTGTTCCCTTGTTTTATTACTTGATGAATCACGCTAGGGCAGGGACGAGTCCAAATTTACGACCTGGGTACCCGACCCCCTATTACCCTACCCAGGAACCAGCTGTTTATCTCTAAAGTTGGGTACAAAATGTCTGATTTGGGATTGTTTTACCGGAGCTTGGCAAAAACTGTTTATATGGTAACATATATTGTCGGATCATAGGTTTTCTGACATCATTCGTTTCAGGTGGCAATGTTTATCACGATTACTTGTGCAAAACAGGGCATGTAGCATGACATAGAGATTGTAAATACTCACATGATTCCTTGTTTTAAGGAAAAGTTATTCATGTGATTATCGAAAAAAATATGAATTTTCTTAAAAGTTTGAAAACCCATAACACAGGGATACACATATAAAATGATCTGGTCATGCATACACTGAAGGTGACTGAAGCTTTATCTTTAATAAAACATAACAAGTCAGAAGGAGTGCGTGCATTGTCAGAAAATCACCTTGTTTAAAAAAAGCAAAAACTAAATTAATGCTCCCTACTCACATTTTGTGTTCATTTTGAAGAAAACCTAATAAATATTTTTTCATCACCATTGAGGGGTAGTTCGGGTAGTTCGGCATGTTTCTGTTACAATGAAATGTTCACAGTTAGCAAGACAAAAGATACGCTTGGATAAGCTGGAATTTTATTTGGGACTCATCCTTAAACTCCAAGTGTTTATTGATATATACACTCACTCCCAAAAGAAACGCGAACTATAGAAAAATATAGAGAAGTATGTAACTTAAGAAGAGATGTTTCCAATGTGTGCCAATTAATGACAAAACTGACAATCAGTCAAGTGTCACCACAGCAGGGTTTCCCCTGATGCAGAATTCTTGCATATATGACTCTCAATTAAGGAAAAATACGTCCAGAAATAAATGACTGCGTCATGACTGACGAAATTTCAAAATATCTATGTTGTTTACCAGCTTTGGAATGAAATTATTACAATTACTCACCTGAACTTAATTTATAAACATTATCTGAAGACAATTTATGCAAACATCTTAAAATTTACGTCTAGTTTTTCATTAATCATACAATAAAACATTTGACTCCCAAAAAATATTTTTGACTCCCAAAAATTCATAGGCTGAGTCAAGGTGACTCTCAGATATTGGAGTCTAGGGGGAACCCTGCCACAGAGTGACTTAATTCTTAGCACAAGATGCTGCTCGTGATTTCCAAATTTTACACTCTAATCCTGCATGAGACAAATGGTGCATCTCAAGTCATGCATCTATGCATTGAATGTGTGTAATTCTTCTTATATAAACAAACATGTATGGTAGTCACGTTTCTTTTGTCGGTGGATGTATATGTTCCGCTGCTGTAGAACTTCTCTGTTTGTAGTCTTACAGTTATGTAAGGTGAGTGGATGATGCTTTTTGCGCTGTCACGAAAGGATGTCATTATCGTCTAGATTACGTTTTCCGTTGAATGAATCACAAAGGCGTGGACTCTTGTGCCACAAACAACCAAGGTATCACTGTATTCTACTGTGTGACTGTACACTGCTGTCCTCGTAAACACAGCCTCTGATTGGTCGAAATACACAGGTGTATAGTAAAACCGAGGAATTCCATCCTTGTGTGAGGACATTTTTGTGTGACCTATAACTTGAATACTACTCCATAGATTCTTTTCAAACTTAGTGAACACTTTGTATACCTGTAGGAGAGGTGCAGTGAGAAGTTTGACTTCAATATTTGGATTTTCTGAAAAAATACAGTTATTTTGAAAAAGATTTCTTAGAATTATTTTTACTTAAAGTTAAACATTTGTGTGACCTATAATCTGAAAACTACCTCATGGATTGTTTTCAAAGTTAGGGAACAGTTTCTATGCTAATAGAAGAGGTGCGATGAAATGGTTGATTTTGATATTTGTATTTTCTGTAAAAATATCATGTTATTCATGTTGAGAACTTAGAATATTTTTTTATTGAACATTTGTGCGACCTATGACTTGAACACTACTTCATGGATTGTTTTCCAATTTGGGGTCAAGTTTCTATATCAATAGGAGAGGTGCAGTGTGAAGTTTGTTTTCAATATTTGGATTTTCTGAAAAAATACATCTATTTTTCTTTTTTTAACTTAAAATTTGTTTTCTTAAACATTTGTGTGACTGAGACATATGACTTGAAAATTACTGCCTGATTTATACCCCTCATTGAACGATGTGTCTTTATTTTCTGCTTGTTAAGTTTTGACTCGAATCCGTAAGCCGAATGATTACAAAAGTGTTGCCAAGCCATGCTTCCATCCCAATGTCAACCAACTGGGTTCTAGCAATTAACCAAGCTGAGAATAGTTCCATCAGTCCCTATCCCGGAAGGAAACTTTATAATTATTTACACGAATAATAAACAGAGCCAGGTAGAGTGCAGATCATGGCCCAGGTATGCTGTTCACAGACTCAGTCTGATGCAAGCCCCTAGGGTATATGTCAACAGTTCCTGTAATGTAAACATGGATTACTCGGAGTCTCTCCAGCCTGGAGGAGGACATAGGAGCTGCAGCATGTCAGGACACATGCTTTTTCTGAAAACTTTCAGCATGTGCCAACCCAACCCTAAAATATGCTATGGTTTTAAAAAATGACATTGAAAAGCACCCTTTTTTCTGGCAGTTCCAATATGTAGTGTTCAGGTCAAAGACTTTATGCATTTGTAACAATAGATTCATGAAAAAGATGTTCAAAGATGGTGCATGTTGTTGCCCGGCACGTCTGGTGGTCAGGCTCACTGACTTGGTTGATTCATGTCATCGATACCAATTGCGTTGATCGATGCTCATGTTGTCAATCACTTGATTGTAATTTAAACTGCAGAACTTTGATAATGATCCCTCAGGTTTCGTTGGGACTAATTTTATTGGGTTAGCATTAGACTAATGCAAATTGATACATGTGCAAACACACACACACACACACACACACACACACACACACACACACACACACACACACACACACACACACACACACACGGAAATGGACACACACACACACACACACACACACACACACACACACACACACACACTCGCTCACACACAGACACACTCACACACACACAATTATTTACAGGCCTCACTGATTTGACAAGAATAATGCTGAGCACGGCATTAAATAGCACACACTGTAATCTGTTTGATATGTAAATGTTTGTTGTTTCAGGACAACGAGGGTACGGGTGCGGACCTGCCAACAACGCCGGTTCTGCTGGCTATTGGGCTGCTCCGCAAGTGGTTCCCCCATCTCCTCATCGCCTGTGATGTCTGTCTGTGCCCCTACACCTGCCATGGACATTGTGGTGAGTCCACATGTACACTTATAATCGATATGGCCAGCTAAAGTATGTTCCTAGTGCCTGGAGGGATGATTTAGGGAGTGGTCATGTATTTTATTATTGTGGGAGTGAGATTGTTGTTAGGACTGTGTCATGTTATACTGACATCCCCACCCCCATCCCCCACCCCCCCCCACTCCATAACTTTTTGTCATGCTCCCCCCTATAATAAATGACCAGCCCCTAATTAATTTTAAAATTTAACACACACACCCCCCACCCCCACCCCCATCCCTGATAGTTGTGATCAGTTTTGGTGTACCCTGCCCTCTTTCGCTGTATCATATTTATTCTTCAGGTTGTCACACTGGCATTCCAAGGGCAAAACATAAATATCTTAATGACTGCCCTGTGGCACAGTTGAAAAAACCCACATTGCTACCTCTACGATACATATATGACAGTAAGGCCGTGTTATGGCTGATTATAATCATTACAGCTCTACACTTTCCATGTGAGGAGACACCACCATCAGAGAAAAGGAAAAGACACACAATCCAAACTTTTGTTTATTAATGAAACAGTGGTTGCAAGGATTTATTTACAATTAAAAAAATAATGTTTTGTCTAAAATTAGGATTTTTGAAGAGTTGATAGTTTTGTATATCCAGATGTAATAAAACATTTTGTGTTAACATTGTTCCAATACATTGGTATAAAACTAAATGTTAAGGATTTATCTTTTTTGGTCCTATTATCAGAGTCCCCTTGACCAGCTGGGCCATCACTTAAGTTAACTAATATGACTGTATTAACAATGACATCAATTGGATTTTTAAAATTCCATTTGGGGAGTTTACTGACATTTGGTGTAGACCTGTGTCAGAAGATCTGCACTGATCTCGATAAACATGAGGTCTACAGATTTCTTGTAGCCAATATATCAGCTGTAACTATTGTTCGGTACACAACCATACATGTCCCTCATACAGTGTCCTAATGAAACATGAAAGTCTAGGGGTGCTTGTCATTGTAAAAGTTACACACTGTATCAACTTCAAACGTTGCAAATATACTACTCAAAAGAAGTTAAGAACACCTGATTTTTCCATATGACTATAGTCAATCTGTCATGGCTTGGTGGTATTGTAACACAGTTCTTTTACTTGTTTTGAGTAGCATATATACTTGCTTTGTACATGGCGTTACATGGTACCCACAAGCTCGCTGACTTGGTTGATGCATGTCACCGATCCCAATTGTGTGGATCGATGCTCATGAGGTCAATCACTGGATTGTCTGGTCCAGACTTGATATTACAGACCTCCGTCAAAAAGCTGGAATATTGCTGAGTGCGGCGTTAAAAAACAAACAAACAAACAAACATGGTACACGACCCGTGAAGTTCCGTGGTAGAATAGGTCTTCGGCAACCCATGCTTGCCGTAAAAGGTGACTATGCTTGTCGTAAGAGGCGACTAACAGGATTGGGTGGTCAGACTCACTGATTTGGTTGATGCATATCATCATATCCCAACTGCGTTGATCAATGCTCAGGTTGTCAATCACTGGATTGTCTGGTCCAGACTCGATTATTTTACAGACCTCCGTCAAAAAGTTTGAATATTGTTGAGTGCGGCGTTAAAAAACAAACAAACATGGTACACGACCCGTGAAGTTCCGTGGTAGAATAGGTCTTCAGCAACCCATGCTTGCCGTAAAAGGTGACTATGCTTGTCGTAAGAGGCGACTAACAGGATCGGGTGGTCAGACTCACTGATTTGGTTGATGCATATCATCATATCCCAACTGCGTTGATCAATGCTCAGGTTGTCAATCACTGGATTGTCTGGTCCAGACTCGATTATTTTACAGACCTCCGTCAAAAAGTTTGAATATTGCTGAATGCGGCGTTAAAAAACAAACAAACATGGTACACGACCCGTGAAGTTCCGTGGTAGAATAGGTCTTCAGCAACCCATGCTTGCCGTAAAAGGTGACTATGCTTGTCGTAAGAGGCGACTAACAGGATCGGGTGGTCAGACTCACTGATTTGGTTGATGCATATCATCATATCCCAACTGCGTTGATCAATGCTCAGGTTGTCAATCACTGGATTGTCTGGTCCAGACTCGATTATTTTACAGACCTCCGTCAAAAAGTTTGAATATTGTTGAGTGCGGCGTTAAAAAACAAACAAACAAACAACATGGCACCCATGTGATGAGTCAAGCCTGTCTTCATTCTCACAAGCCAGCACTCTAACCTCCAGGTTGCGTCCCTAAATATGGTTGTAAAACACAGAATTCATCCACGGAAAACTGGGGAAAATGTTGACAAAATTCTTCAGCTCCGAGCTTATTCAGAAATTATTACACCTGCATAAAACTGATTCCTGAAAGCAGTGGGAACGTGCTGTTTCATGAGAATGGACCAACATAGAAATGTACATTTCAAAGAAAACAGCTGTTCAGCATTTTGATATTAAAAAAAATAATTTCATCAATATATTTCTTAATTATATGTTTTAGTGAAACTAGTATATATGATACTGTGATCCAAATTTAGATTGAAAATCAAAAGGGCCTTATCATTACCTTATCACTTACATATATACCGTATTCGACGTAATAAGCCCCCACAGCCATATTTGCTAATATTCTGGCTAGTGAACAATCCTAATTGGCACCCCTACCGATTGATCAATTTACACAAGAATTATTTATTCGTGCATAATACGTTTGTTATATGCACCCTTAATTATGGGCAATTAAATTCTGGAAAAATATATCTGTCGTATATATAAACATTTCAGGCTGTCAGCATAAACCATGAAATTTATGATTTTTCATCTCTATTGTTTTATCTCAAAATAATATTCTAATAAGAGCCCCCTCATTCTAATTTTGAGAGCGCCCTGGGCGCTTATTATATCGTATACGGTATATATGTACATACATTTTGTTAGTGTGGGTCGTTGGGAATAGGGCTGGGATGAGTCCAAAAGTTACTACCTGGATACCCACCCCTCTGTTACCCGACACTACCCAGGTACCCGCTGTAGGTCTCAAGAGATCGGTACAAAATGTCTGTTTAGGAATAGTTTGATTGTTGCCCTTGCAAAATGTATTTAGATACACGTATAATAAGATCTGGTCATGCATACACTAATGTTGACTGAAGTTTTATCTTTATTCAAACATATAAAAGTCAGAAGGAATGTGTGCATAGTCAGAAAGAAATGTGAACATTAGTGGCTTGTTGTGTAGGCATGGAGCTCTACGTAATTTTTGTCAATATACATGTATCGCGTAATGAAACTTCTCAGTACCCTCCCGGCCCGAGTTACCCGTGCCAGCCCTAGGTGGGAAGTTGGTAACAACAGAATTTTTGTGATTTGTTTGTGTTATGTGACCTAAAGTGTTGGTGTTATGTGACCTTAAGTGTTGGTGTTATGTGACCTAAAGTGTTGGTGTTATGTGACCTAAAGTGTTGGTGTTATGTGACCTAAAGTGTTGGTGTTATGTGACCTTAAGTGTTAGTGTGATGTGACCTTAAGTGTTGGTGTTATGTGACCTAAAGTGTTGGTGTTATGTGACCTTAAGTGTTGGTGTTATGTGACCTTAAGTGTTGGTGTTATGTGACCTTAAGTGTTGGTGTTATGTGACCTTAAGTGTTGGTGTTATGTGACCTAAAGTGTTGGTGTTATGTGACCTAAAGTGTTGGTGTTATGTGACCTAAAGTGTTGGTGTTATGTGACCTTAAGTGTTGGTGTTATGTGACCTAAAGTGTTGGTGTTATGTGACCTTAAGTGTTGGTGTTATGTGACCTAAAGTGTTGGTGTTACGTGACCTTAAGTGTTGGTGTTATGTGACCTTAAGTGTTGGTGTTATGTGACCTTAAGTGTTGGTGTTATGTGACCTAAAGTGTTGGTGTTATGTGACCTTAAGTGTTGGTGTTATGTGACCTTAAGTGTTGGTGTTATGTGACCTTAAGTGTTGGTGTTATGTGACCTAAAGTGTTGGTGTTATGTGACCTTAAGTGTTTGTGTTATGTGACCTAAAGTGTTGGTGTTATGTGACCTTAAGTGTTGGTGTTACATGACCTTAAGTGTTGGTGTTATGTGACCTCAAGTGTTGGTGTTATGTGACCTTAAGTGTTGGTGTTATGTGACCTTAAGTGTTGGTGTTATGTGACCTTAAGTGTTGGCGTTATGTGACCTTAAGTGTTGGCGTTAAGTGACCTTAAGTGTTGGTGTTATGTGACCTAAAGTGTTGGTGTTATGTGACTTTAAGTGTTGGTGTTATGTGACCTAAAGTGTTGGCGTTATGTGACCTTAAGTGTTGGTGTTATGTGACCTAAAGTGTTGGTGTTATGTGACCTAAAGTGTTGGTGTTATGTGACCTAAAGTGTTGGTGTTATGTGACCTAAAGTGTTGGTGTTATGTGACCTTAAGTGTTGGTGTTATGTGACCTAAAGTGTTAGTGTGATGTGACCTTAAGTGTTGGTGTTATGTGACCTTAAGTGTTGGTGTTATGTGACCTTAAGTGTTGGTGTTATGTGACCTTAAGTGTTGGCGTTATGTGACCTTAAGTGTTGGTGTTATGTGACCTAAAGTGTTGGTGTTATGTGACCTAAAGTGTTGGTGTTATGTGACCTAAAGTGTTGGTGTTATGTGACCTTAAGTGTTGGTGTTATGTGACCTTAAGTGTTGGTGTTATGTGACCTTAAGTGTTGGTGTTATGTGACCTTAAGTGTTGGTGTTATGTGACCTTAAGTGTTGGTGTTATGTGACCTTAAGCGTTGGTGTTATGTGACCTTAAGCGTTGGTGTTATGTGACCTTAAGTGTTGGTGTTATGTGACCTAAAGTGTTGGTGTTATGTGACCTTAAGTGTTGGTGTTACATGACCTTAAGTGTTGGTGTTATGTGACCTCAAGTGTTGGTGTTATGTGACCTTAAGTGTTGGTGTTATGTGACCTAAAGTGTTGGTGTTATGTGACCTTAAGTGTTGGTGTTACATGACCTTAAGTGTTGGTGTTATGTGACCTCAAGTGTTGGTGTTATGTGACCTTAAGTGTTGGTGTTATGTGACCTTAAGTGTTGGTGTTATGTGACCTTAAGTGTTGGCGTTATGTGACCTTAAGTGTTGGCGTTAAGTGACCTTAAGTGTTGGTGTTATGTGACCTAAAGTGTTGGTGTTATGTGACTTTAAGTGTTGGTGTTATGTGACCTAAAGTGTTGGCGTTATGTGACCTTAAGTGTTGGTGTTATGTGACCTAAAGTGTTGGTGTTATGTGACCTAAAGTGTTGGTGTTATGTGACCTAAAGTGTTGGTGTTATGTGACCTAAAGTGTTGGTGTTATGTGACCTTAAGTGTTGGTGTTATGTGACCTAAAGTGTTTGTGTTATGTGACCTTAAGTGTTTTTGTTATGTGACCTTAAGTGTTGGTGTTATGTGACCTTAAGTGTTGGTGTTATGTGACCTTAAGTGTTGGTGTTATGTGACCTTAAGTGTTGGTGTTATGTGACCTTAAGTGTTGGCGTTATGTGACCTTAAGTGTTGGCGTTAAGTGACCTTAAGTGTTGGTGTTATGTGACCTAAAGTGTTTGTGTTATGTGACCTTAAGTGTTTTTGTTATGTGACCTTAAGTGTTGGTGTTATGTGACCTTAAGTGTTGGTGTTATGTGACCTTAAGTGTTGGTGTTATGTGACCTTAAGTGTTGGTGTTATGTGACCTTAAGTGTTGGCGTTATGTGACCTTAAGTGTTGGTGTTAAGTGACCTTAAGTGTTGGTGTTATGTGACCTAAAGTGTTGGTGTTATGTGACTTTAAGTGTTGGTGTTATGTGACCTTAAGTGTTGGTGTTATGTGACCTTAAGTGTTGGTGTTATGTGACCTTAAGTGTTGGTGTTATGTGACCTTAAGTGTTGGTGTTATGTGACCTTAAGTGTTGGTGTTACATGACCTTAAGTGTTGGTGTTATGTGACCTTAAGTGTTGGTGTTATGTGACCTTAAGTGTTGGTGTTATGTGACCTTAAGTGTTGGTGTTATGCGACCTTAAGTGTTGGTGTTATGTGACCTTAAGTGTTGGTGTTATGTGACCTTAAGTGTTGGTGTTATGTGACCTTAAGCGTTGGTGTTATATGACCCTAAGTGTTGGTGTTATGTGACCTAAAGTGTTGGTGTTATATGACCTTAAGTGTTGGTGTTATGTGACTTTAAGTGTTGGTGTTATGTGACCTTAAGTGTTGGTGTTATACCACATATAACATGGATGGTTCACCTGAGATATGTCCTGTAACACACATACAGTATACAACCTTGTGATACGACAGCCAGCTGTTGACTGGCAGTGGAGCCAGCAGATGGTATAAACACAATTACTTTCATATAGAAATATGATATGAGGAAATGCAAGTTATTATTGATATGATATGAACTTCATCTAATGTATGGCAAATGTATTCAGGCTATTCTGTTTCTATTTTTTCCTGTAAGCAGAATATTTGATTTGGAAAACTGTTTCCCATTATATAAAAATGGGGAAAGAGAAATATAAAAAAAATATTTTGGGGTTGGTTTATTTATTTTACAATTATTTATCATTTGTTGTTGACCTTGCTGAACGTCATTTGACCTTGCTGAAAGACAAGTGACCTATTGTTTTGACACTTTTTTCTTGTCCATCTGTTGTCAATCTTTACATTTGTACCATCGCCTAGGAAACCTCGAGGTCTATGAAGCTGGTTCCTCCCACTCAATCTTACGATCCAAGTTGTTACAAGGCACTCATTGAAAATGTTCAGGTTATCACTCACTACTGCATGTTTCATTGTGAAACCTATTTCATGCAGAATAGCATGATGTTACATGTTTTGGGGCACATGTCGATTTTTGCACTGAAAAATTGCCATAAACTGTTGGTATTTGCAATATTGATTAACATTGTAGGTTTCAAATTTCTGGGCATTATTGAGTGTTTGATTAGCAGAAACTGTAATACGAAGAAACACTGAATACTCTGTAACACTGAATACTCATTAACGCCCACAAATCTGATAACACCTGGTGTTTCTCCTCTGATTCGATAAAACTCCATGTTTTCCCAATCTCATTAAAATCAGACCTTAGTTCTCGCTACCGCTAAACAAAGATCTGAGGACATCCCATTACGGGTCACGTCAGACCGACCTTGCGCGAACTTTGACCGACAAATAGAATGACCAGTTAGAGGGCAGCTTTCTCGTGCTTTACAGCACTAATTTCAAATTGGCGACTATGCTTCGAAACATATTTTCACAAATTCTCGATTACAAATTTGGGAACTAAGGTCTGATTTTAATGAGATTGATGTTTCCCCATCATGCAGGTATTCTGAGAGAGGATGGAAGTCTGGACAATGAAGCCAGTATTGCCCGTCTCGCAGCCATTGCAGTCAACTATGCCAAAGCAGGTATGTTGTAATTATCTATCAACTGTTGGTTGGTCTGTATAAGTTGGGGTGTAACGATTGATCAAAGTATTGATACATCACAATTGTCCATGACGTGGTAGATATCAGTAGTTACCATGGTGTCATGTTTCACTATCGACAGTATCGATCATCTAGAAGAAATGAAGTTACTTTTATCCTATTCTGTTGGGATTCCAGGGTGCGTAAGGGCTGAGTTGCAAAGCACCAATCGCTTGCGATGTACAGCGATTTGCCTTACAAGAGTGCACTTTCAGCCTCTTGCAACCGAAAAAAATCGCTGGCTGAGGTCGCTTCGTTCTCAAACCAAAATGGCACCTGAGTTTGACAGTGGAACAAAAATGTCTTGACTGGATCAACTGGGAAATGACCAAAGGCAGCCAACACCCCATCATCCTCAGTCTGCTCCACATCTTCAAAGTAGTCATAAATTTCATCAGCTTGTCATCGAGCCTCTTCTATTACGTTCTTCATTACGTCAAGGCAACCAAACAGTAGTTGCGCTGCCATTTTGGAAGAGTGCGCTAGTACTTCAAACTGTTGCAGCAGTTAATTTGCTTTCTCTAAGCGATCCTCGGCTTGCAATGCGCCCAACCTATAGCCTTGTGATAATAGGTGACCAAATGGTCCAATGGGGGACCAGCTAGATAAGACTGCCTATGTGCACTGTAGCATTCCGGTCCGACGTCTCAGATTGGCTACAAGTCATAAGATGAATTTACGACTGATATCAACCTTACCCTAGCCATTGCCTCTAAATCATGAAATATGCATATGCATAGCCAGGCCTTAAAGCTGCAATAAATGACCAGGTTTATTTATGAGTACAGGAAGCTAAACACACGAATCACAGTTCTGCACCAGATGACACTTTCTTCAAATACATCAGTCATATCTCTGACACATTCAGCATAAGTAATGATGTTTGTAAATAGGTCTAAATATTAAAAAAACATTAACAGTTTTAATTACAGGATGGATCTTGATTATAAAAGCATCAAGATCTTACAGAATATTATCCAATCACAGCTGCTAGTTTCTCCACTGCGCACTCCGTCTTCTGATTGTGACTTCGTGGAGTGCAATCACTGCTGGTCTTCTATAACAATACAGGAATTCTTACAGGCTCTTACACTTGTATTCCCAGGTTGCCAAGTCATCGCTCCCTCCGACATGATGGATGGTCGGATTGGCGCCATCAAGAAGGGGCTGAGAGAGGCGGGTCTCGACAACAAAGTCGCCGTCATGAGCTACAGCGCCAAGTTTGCCTCCAGCTTCTATGGTCCATTCAGGTACAGGTCATCTTCACTTCCATTTAGCATCTTAGCGCTATGATGATAGTGTATGTTTGTTTGTTGTTTAACACAGCACTCAGCAATATTCCAGCTATATGACAGCAGTCTGTAAATAATCGAGTCTGGACCAGATGATCCAGTGACTGACATCATGAGCATACACCTGCCCACCGGCCCCTACTATAATTTCAAAAGTTATGGCCTGAGAACCAATTCTTTAATTTTTTTAAGCATAATAAATGTAATAGGAGTATTGCTCAGCTAACGTGATGGGGATTCTGGGATACATTTGGTCCCCCGTAGGTTGTGACTAAGTGGGTTGGGTGGTGAGGCTCGGTGACTTGGTTGATTGTAAGTCATATTACCCCGACGGATGAATCTTTGCGAATAATGTCAATCACTACATGGTTTGTCCATCCCTGACTCTTTTTTAAATAATGCCTTTTCAGTGATCAGTGATCCATTCATATATATTTCACCACTATTTGCCTGCTTTGCTAAATGTAATCTTGGCAGATAATCGAGAGTGGTTATTCATTTATATATTGTTAGTTTCAATGTTCAGCACTTTTTAATAATTTCATGAGTAATATTGTAATTTCTCCTTATCACAGAGATGCTGCCAAGAGTGCGCCGTCCTTCGGAGACAGGAAGTGCTACCAGCTGCCCCCAGGATCCATCGGACTGGCGGAGCGGGCGGTGGTGGGTAGTCCGGGCTCTGAAGCTCACCTTCTATGTTCATGTGATCTCACCCAAATCTGTTCTGCCTTACCCTCTACTTCAAGACCTGCCAATTCCTCCTGATGGACGCTTCAACTCCCAGTGAAGCATGCATTATTTTTTGGGCTCATTAGATGTCAGTTCTTCTGTGACCAATGTCAAGGTCATCTACTGTCAGCTGCAGTGTGTACAGGGTAGTGTTTTCTTACAATCTAGGTCCATGCTTTGTAAAGTGAGACAGAAAAAAGACACCCCCACAAACAACAGACAACACATGCTTCCTGAATAGTCACCCCTATGGATGCTAAACAAAGATCTAAGGACATCCCATTAGGGATCACGTCAGAAAGACCTTTCATCCGACCAATCAGAACATCGCTTACCAGATCATGAAAGTGACTGTTGGAATGTGATTTCTAATTATGCAACCTTGAAAACTGAAACACAGGGTATTCTGAACAATAGTTACGGGCTTAACGATTGAATCAATACAATCTAGACCATCTATTAGCCATTCCAGAACGTTCTTTTGTTCAGGTTTCAAATTTTTAATCGGGAATTTGGCAATATGTTTCGAAGCATAGTCGCCAATTTGAAATTAGTGCCGTAAAGCATGAGAAACTCTTCAAAGCTGCCTTCTGATTGGCTAATGTTGACTTGTCAGTCGTTGAATTGGTCGGTCAAAGTTCACACAACGTCTGTCTGATGTGACCCATAATGTGGCGGCGTCCTCAGATTTTTGTTTAGCGGTAGTGAGAACTAAGATCTGATTTTAATGAGATTGTTGACATACAGAAGTCCGATTCACTGCCCTAGACACTAGAATTTAGAAGCCTCCACACTAATTTGTTGGCTGGATTTCTCCCTAAACACTGTTGAATTTGCTGAAAAGTTTGTTTGGGAAGTACAAAGACAATGGATGAATATGGTCACCAAAAGCTTTTCTGTTTTCTGCTGCTCATGAAATATCACAAGACAAAAAATATTGATTATGTTTATGTAATAAGGTGGTAAGGTTAGTTAGATGAGTCTGAAAAATTCATTTAATGATGCCGACATTGACCTTATTTTCAAGGTCACTATTTGCTTCACTGATCTGTTCTTCATCTGCGGAGGGCACGGGTGGCCCAGTCGTCTAAGACGCCACGATTCGCTGTGCAGAGTTGAGTCCCTTGGGCACGCCAGAAACCTATGATTGTGGGTTCCAATCCCGGTTCGCCCTGATTATGTTTCTAGGTTTGTCAGCACCATACCCGTGCTCGTGGGTTTCCCTGAAGTGGTAAACGTCTGAGACCTGCATCACTGCGGGCTTTCCTTCCACATTAAGCTGACACACCGCGATATAACTGGAATACTGTTAAAAGCGATGTAAAACCCAACTCACTCACTCACTCACTCTTCATCTGGGTGGACTTTCACGGTAATAGTTTCAGCAGGAATGTCGTCCTCCAGATGTCTCAGTATAGTTGTGATGGGATGCAGATGAGGATGGTCCTACTATTTCAGTATCGGGACGTGGCGGAAGGTGCGGACATGCTGATGGTCAAGCCAGGGATAGCATACCTGGACGTGGTCAGGATGACCAAACAAAAGGTATAAAAACAACTTTGGTCAAGACTTGTAAAATTCAAGTACTGGTGACATTTTCTAGTGGAGTACTTCTTTTGACATGAGGTAGATGACAACTCTGTTGGTCATTTTTGCTGACGTGAGAATAGATGTTGTGGTACGGGCAACACTGAACAATACACAACGACACAACTTGGTGGCTACCTGCTGATTGCGGGGTGTATCTTGTAGGATAAACAGTGTCTTGTCATATTTGGTTTGTTTGTTTGTTGTTTAATGCTGCACTCAGCGATATTCCAGCTATGTGGAAGTGGTCTGTAAATAATCGAATCTGGACTAGACAATCCAGTGATTGACATTATGAGCATTGTTCGACATCATGAGCATCGATCAACACAATTGGGATACAATGACATGTTTCAACCAAGTCAGCAAGCCTGACCACCCGATCCCGTTAGTCGCCTCTTTCGACAAGCATGGGTTGCTGAAGATTTGTAACCCGGATCTTTACAGGTCTAGAGCTGTCATGATTCACTGGAGTAAGGATTCATGTGTAACGATTTACTTGTGCAACCGTGCTGTCACGATTCATGTGTAACCGTGCTGTCACAATTCATGTGTAACCGTGCTGTTACGATTCATGTGTCACCGTGCTGTCACAATTCACTCGTGTAACCATGTATTTAAGATTTCATGTGCGATACACACCATTTTCCCCATATATCAATTCATGTTTTCGCTTTGTATTGATTTTTAACATGTGAAATTCATGTTTTGCAATAACCCGGCCCGGATGAATCAGGCAAGGTTTACTGTGACAAGAAACACAATGCTAGGTCTGATTGCAAAATATCTTTAGAATGTCACAAAATCAGTCAGACGAGTTAACATGAACTGGTTGAACTATTGTAAGCCAGGCTATGTGAAAAATGGCGATTTACACGCTCAAATGATGTCAATAGTAGGGCTGGGACAGGTAACTCGGGTACTTGGGTCGGCTGGGTAATGAGTAGGACCCGGGGACCCATGGACCTACCCGGACCCGTGGTTAGTCACGTAATATATTGTTTAAAGACATAAATTATCAAGACCTCTATGTTTTAACTACAAGTCACTAATGTTTGCAGTTCTTTCTGACTACTAAGCCCATTCTTTCTGACCTTTATATGTTAGAATATATACAAAGCTTCAGTCAACTTCAGTGTGTACACCAGATCATTTTATACGTGTATCTAAACACATTTTGCCAGGGCTACGGTCAAACTTTTCTCAATTGAACAGTTTGTACCTACCTCTTGAGACCTACAGCGGGTACCCGGGTGGGGTCAGGTAATAGGGGGATGGGTACCCGGGTGGGGTCAGGTAATAGGGGGATGGGTTCCCGGGTGGGGTCAGGTAATAGGGGGATGGGTACCCGGGTGGGGTCAGGTAATAGGGGGATGGGTACCCGGGTGGGGTCAGGTAATAGGGGGATGGGTACCGGGGTAGTAGATCTGGAATCATCCTAAGGCTAGCCTTAGTAAATAGGCATTGCTCTATGTATCATGTCTATGTGTCATGTATTAGAGTTGTACCACCACATTTGTTTCAGTACCCAACACATCCACTGGCAATTTACCATGTATCAGGAGAGTACGCCATGTTGTACCATGGGGCCGCGGCCGGAGCGTTTGAGTTGAAGGCCATTGTCCTGGAATCTCTACAAAGCATGAGAAGAGCTGGTAGGACATTTCTATACGATACTTCAGGAATTATTCGATGGCTAGAAGCTGGCCAAAGATTTTTGTTAACAGGAGTACACAGACTTTTATCATACCTCCCTGTCAGAATGATGAGATCTGATTGTTCCACGTAATCTTAATAAAATACTGAGTAACCCGCCTTGGAGGGTAATAAATTTGTCAGCAGGGAAATAAATCTCTTATACCCCGCCATGAGCACTACATACTGCACGTGGATTTCTGAATCCATAATTCCCCACTTCAAAGCAAAATTCTGCACGCTTTTCCCGAGTCAGAGGAAGCCACGTGACACAGCACGAGTTAACCTCAGCTCAACAGCTGTTTTCTATCAATTTTGAATTTGTGTTAATTCTTTTACAATGTCATATTAAAACATTTTGGTAAGATAAATTTGTTGTAGCAGGATCACGCGGGGTACATGGGGTTTTATGCGTCCCTCGTTAGGTTTTCTGAAACCATTTTAAAAATCCTCACGCGGGACGCATAAAACTCCATGTACTCCTCGTGATCCTGCTACATCTTTTAATGGCAGTCTTGCCAGAATCCACCTCTAGTGTATCAGATCCCAGCTTGAAATAGAAACTTGTATATCTTTATCTTTGGAAAGAATTTTGAATTGGAAGTCCAACAAAGAAGTAATAGCAATCCATAATGACCTTTCCCATTGTTCAAATTTATTTTATCCGAGACCTAGTGTCATAAGTCATAAGTAAAACACATGGAAATCAGGTTAAATCAATCGGTGGCTTGGCACTCCTGTCTTCATGTCTTGGACCCCAAGAACTACTGTAAACAGCTTTATTTCTGCGCCGTTAAAATATTGCGAATACCACACCAAAGACAATACTGCGACGAGATATTTTTGCGAGTTGCCGTGTTGAGATGACCCCTCGATTACCAAACAATAGACAGCTTCTCTCCGAAGCTAGTTAATCTGAGTTGGCCGGAAAGTTGACCGGAAGGGATTGCAAGGGGTAACAGTGACGCTAATTGGTCTGTTTACACTGTCATTTGTGATCTATTGTGTGACCATTCTGCATTCATTTGTGTTTTTAACTTATTGAGTAACTTGTGGTTTTGGTTGATGATTTCAACATTTGATGACGTGTTGCAATGAATAAAGTATGTATGTATTATTTATACTTATTTTTGCGTTTTTAATTTTTGCGATTGAGTCTTGTTCGCAAAACTCGCAATAATAAAACGGTCGCAAAAAATTCCCTGTTTACAGTATTACTGAGAGATCCATTGGCTTAAAAATAGATGACCCATGCAAGCCACTGATAGCTGACAATTCACTTTATGACGCGTTGCCTGTAATTCAACTGAATGATTTGAGATAAAACTTTCATCCGCAGGCGCTGACATCATCATCACCTACTACGTGCCGCAACTTCTTGACTGGCTGAAGTAGCAGCGCAGAGAGACGACTGATCACAACATTCATCAAAAGACTCAGACTGAAAAGATACATGGACTAGTCTTCTCATCTATATGCTCACAGTGTGTCTGTCCATAAGATCCACTGCTTGAGCTGAGGGCTACTTAAGTAACACAGGATATATTTTTGTGTTTTAGTTAATGTTGGACATATTTTATAAAAAATGCTATTTGCAGTTAACAGTTTAACTGCAGACCATGTCTGTGTTCAAGTAAGGTTAATAAACGCCATCTCCAGTGTAGATGTAAACTTAGCTGAGTGGGAAGCAGTGCACTTGACATATCCCCGTGTTATGGGTTTTCGGATGCTTAAGTAACATTTGTAATTTTCTTGTTAATCACAAGAACCACTGTTAAACATCTCACTCACTTATAAAAGATGACTTTATCTTAAAAACATGTCATCATCTGAATATTTACAATGTCTGTATGACGCCACACACCATGTGTTGGTGCGAGTAATCATATTAAACATGGCTGACCGAAAACATATGATGTCCAACAACCTATGACCCGACGATACTTTAAATTTCATTTGTTTTGTCAAGTGAACAGTGTTTGTAGATATTTCAGTAACTCAGGTAAATAGTTTACACTTAAAATGGCTTTCTGCATACAGATTTAGTATTTTAGTACAGAAAGTGTTTGAACATTGGACCTGGCTGGAAGGCTGCATCAGCCTGTACGTATGCTCCTAGTTATCTCCCTTCGTTTTGGAGGCCACTTTTCACAGCATGCAGATGTACAAATTCCAGATAGTGTTTACTTAAGATTTGACTTCCATATTTGGGGTGTTTTTAGGGGTATAAATGTAAAAATAATAGCGTGCAGACTTTGTTGACATTTTGTAAGTATGTACAGCAATTTTCAAGTTTATACCTCTATAATTATAGGGGGCATGGGTGGCCCAGTCGCCGCGATTCGCTATGCAGAGTTGCGTCCCTTGGGCATGCCAGAAACCCATGATTGTGGTTTTTAATCCCGGTTCGCCCCGATTATGTTTCTAGGTTTGTCAGCACCATACCCGTGCTCGTGGGTTTCACCGAAGTGGTAAACGTCTGAGACCTACATCACTGCGGGCTTTCCTCCCACATTAAGCTCACACGCCGTGATATGAATGGAATATTGTTAAAAGTGGCGTTAAACCCAACTCACCATAATTATATGGAGAAATATATTGACATAAATTCTTATAAAAAAATAAGTCAACAATAATAACCTGACTGGTCAAATGTAACAAGTGTATTTTGGGGGTTTGTGTATTCTCAACTTTTGGCCATGGGAGACCTACCAATTTATTATGAGAGGGGTACACAAAGTATTGATCTAGACTACCAGTTGTCAGACTTTCATTTTATGCAAGCCTCGGTGGCTGGGTGGGTTAAATCATGACTTTGCGTTCTGGCGATTAGGTGCCTCACTCTGGCAGTGTGGTTCCTGATCCCAGATGGGATTCAACCCCCAAAAGTACTAGAATCTGTATTATACTATATATAACGTTTTTTACTTTATCCACTATCAAAAGGCATTGTGTATTATAACTTACAAGGTTGTACTGTGTTCTGTTTCTTCTTCTTGTATATAATGAGCCACTGTGCAGTAATATATATTTAGCTTCAACAGAGGCTTTTTTGTTCTCATTATAAGCAGATCGTTACCTTCGATATAATACCTGCCTGAGCGAAGATCTTACAAACCCTCAATAGGAGGTCACGTCAAGTGTCGAGGCTTCTAAATTCTTGGTACAGTCGAGCGAATATTCAAACATCATATCTGATTTCCGTCTCTAAAAAAAACCCAGAAGCATAAATGAGCAGTTCTGAATGGAAATAATAAAATCTGTGCTGTAATATAGCTGTGGATATATATACAGCCTGTTGTTTCTGAGCGCCAAAGTATAAACACCCCAAAGAGCGTGTTTTTTTTTTAGTTATGATAAAAATTTTAACCTCTGGTGGTACATAACTGAAGTCAAATTGTTTATGAAAGCTGATAAATGATTGATTCAAGAATCTGTCATTTAGCTTGGGCAGTCAGTGTTTGCTTAGGGCTTACCTGACACGTCCTTTGTGAGACTTGTCTTCCGGGGTCTGTGATATTTGAGGGTTCTGATGGTGGCGATTTTTAGGTAGAATATTTAGAGACTTTTGTCAGTCGACAGTTATCATGTTACAGGCAGTACAATCAGTGCAGATAGGTTATAAATGTTTGTTTTGTCAGCAAATGGTGGAACACAGCATTATTTACTTTTTATTTTGCTTTATTTTCTTTATGGATTTCATGTTTTTCTAAACAAATTAATAAAACAAGAGTGAAAACATTGTAGGACCAAAACTTTTACTGCAAGAGTAATACATTTTTTTGACAAGTCATTTTCTTTTAAATGTTTAAGGATATCCTGTTTCAGATGGTGTTTTTGAGTCATCTTATTCCGATGAGTAATCCCATCAGGACCCATGTATATGTCCTGGTGAATGTCTATTCACCTGCTGGCATTGCCTCCCCCACATGTAGCAATATCTGTGGCGTTCAAGCTGACTAGATCTCAGTGTATTGATTGTTGAGTACTGCATACTTTTGTCTGATTGGATAGAGATGATGTCAACATATCAAAACACCCCCCACCCACCCCCAACCCTACGCAGTCCTGTGCCTTTGGAGGAGTTTATGCAAGCAATTTGCTCCTCTCGCTGTGCTTCCGTTGATGTGTGATCTGATTCCACGTTACAGTCCTCTTGCTGAGCTCTGTTGATGTGCGATCTGATTCCACGTTACAGTCCTCGTCCCTTGGTCTACTGCTCTTGCTGTGCTTCCGTTGATGTGTGATCTGATTCCACGGTCCACTCCTCTTGCTGAGCTCTGTTGATGTGTGATCTGATTCCACGTTACAGTCCTCTTGCTGAGCTCTGTTGATGTGCGATCTGATTCCACGTTACAGTCCTCGTCCCTTGGTTCGCTGCTCTCGCTGTGCTTCCGTTGATGTGCGATCTGATTCCACGTTACAGTCCTCGTCCCTTGGTCTACTGCTCTTGCTGTGCTCCCTTGATGTGTGATCTGATTCCACGGTCCACTCCTCTTGCTGAGCTCTGTTGATGTGTGATCTGATTCCACGTTACAGTCCTCTTGCTGAGCTCTGTTGATGTGCGATCTGATTCCACGTTACAGTCCTCGTCCCTTGGTTCGCTGCTCTCGCTGTGCTTCCGTTGATGTGCGATCTGATTCCACGTTACAGTCCTCGTCCCTTGGTCTACTGCTCTTGCTGTGCTCCCTTGATGTGTGATCTGATTCCACGGTCCACTCCTCTTGCTGAGCTCTGTTGATGTGTGATCTGATTCCACGTTACAGTCCTCTTGCTGAGCTCTGTTGATGTGTGATCTGATTCCACGGTCCACTCCTCTTGCTGTGCTCCCTTGATGTGTGATCTGATTCCACGGTCCACTCCTCTTGCTGTGCTGTTGATGTGTGATCTGATTCCACGTTACAGTCCTCGTCCCTTGGTCCGCTGCTCTCACTGTGCTCTGTTAATGTGTGATCTGATTCCACGTTACAGTCCTTGTCCCTTGGTCCGCTCCTCTTGCTGTGCTGTTGATGTGTGATCTGATTCCACATTGTTACAATCCTTGTCCCTTCTACTCCAACTTTGCACCTACATCGATGTGAGAACTGAGTTTTGTTTTGAACAACACTGTCTGTGCTTCACTGGTAGGATTACTAACACTGGCACTCAGTGTTTGTTTGGGCTGACGATCGAGGACGTATTTACAATTGCAATAGTTGAGAACACTGTTGTGATACTGTTGCAATGTAGGTACAGCTACTACAACTATATCGCGGTCGCTTGATGAGTAGTTTTAAAATCAACCACAACATCTATGTTTACTTAAGAATTGACTTTCACTTTGTGTGAATTTGTTGGAGTATGAACCTTTATAGAATGAGGGCCAAACTTTTTTAACATTGGAGCTTGTAAATTCATAGATTGCTGTAGACTGTCACTGTAGTTTAGACACTGATCGAGTCAATACTATGATTCTTGGCTTGGGATGTGCATTTCTTTTTGTTTTCTGGGATGGGTTGTAGCGAGTATATCGCTTAATGGGCATGCAATCAACTCCCTGACTTATCCAAATGTATGCTAAAACGCTAAGTTCAACATTAAAGGGTCTAAATGACAAGAGACACCACGCTTTTCTGTATTTATTCATGCTGGGGAATTCCCAGGGGTTTCCCAATAGGAACTAGTCAATCAGTATTTGTCATTTCAAGAATACAATCTTGAAAAATGTGTTATTCATACACTTATGAACTTCAGTGTCGTGGTCATGTGACCGACCTTTCGAATATTTCAAATTAAAAATTTATTATAGGTTGCAATTGATGTACTATTGTATGGCAGTGTGTGCTGCAATGTGATTGGTTGAGAAATGTGATTAGATAGGATTCAAGGCCTGGACTATTCACTGTGCATGAATACTTTCCTTGATCTTTTTTTCTCAATCCAAAATTAGAAAAAGTTTGATCAAATCTAGTTTTTTCCCCACATTCTGCTAAGAGTTCACTTTGATATAGAGTGCTTCAGAAAGGAACTGATAACCTTTAGTTTGCATGTCAATGCCCCAGATTTGTTTCAGTTGGAATCCTACAACTAACATTATTGATTCCAAATGAAATTTCCAGGCACTGAAACTTCAATAAACCCTGCCAATCTGGAAACACATAATATGTTGCTGGAAATAAGACTAAGGAAACAATTCATCAACAGTTCGATCAGTTGCTACAGGAGTGTAAAGTGATTCTCCAGGTTTTGTGATTCTGCAAATGTTTTAACGTATTTATTTGAAGATGAACATATCAATTGTGTACTTGTATACACGTGGCAGTGTTGTATATATATATATATATATATATATGTATATTTTCTGTATTTTATATATATTATAATGAAATGTTTTAACCTTTTAGTGTTGCATTGAATTGAATAAACCTGTATAGCTGCTGTTCTCTACAGCGGGGCTTTCAGCAGAACAATGACTTCATTTCTGCGTGGAGTTTTCTTTAATTTAACTTCTACTGGCTGTGGAGTAGGGTCGGTAGCTTGGGTCAGTCCTTTGTTTAATTCAGCTTACGCGTGATTGTCCTTGTTAAAAATACTTACCCCCAGCCTTTAACCAGCCACTACATCTTGAACATGTGGACAACCCACAAGTCATTTACTTTGTGTGGCATATTTCATCGTTGAGATCATCCTCACAGATGCAGGCATCATAGTTCATGTTTGGGGAACTGTTCGCACCCCAGTTTCACCCAGAGGTCTCAACAAATCATCACCCACTGTCTCCAGAACAATGGCAACAATAAGCTCCCATTGTCTTCAGAACAATGGCAACAATCAACACCCACTGTCTTCAGAACAATGGCAACAATGAGCTCCCACTGTCTTCAGAGCAATGGCAACAATGAGCTCCTACTGTCTTCAGAGCAATGGCAACGATTATCACCCACTTTCTCCAGAACAATGGCAACAATCATCACCCACTGTGTTCAGAGCAATGGCAACAATCATCACCCACTGTCCTCAGAGCAATGGCAACAATCATCACCCACTGTCTTCAGAATAATGGCAACAATCATCACCCACTGTCTTCAGAGCAATGGCAACAATCATCACCCACTGTCTTCAGAGTAATGGCAACAATCATCACCCACTGTCTTCAGAGTAATGGCAACAATCAGCATCCACTGTCTTCTGAACAATGGCAACAATCTTCACCCACTGTCTTCAGAACAATGGCAATAATCAGCATCCACTGTCTTCAGAACAATGGCAACAATCATCACCCACTGTCTTCAGAACAATGGCAACAATCATCACCCACTGTCTTCAGAACAATGGCAACAATCATCACCCACTGTCTTCAGAACAATGGCAACAGTCATCACCTAGTTTTCAGAACAATGGCACCAGTCATCACCAAGTTTTCAGAACAATGGAAAAAATCATCCTTTAACTTCACAACAGAGGCAACACATCACACAGTTCCTTCACAACAAAGGCAACACATCACGCAGTTCCTTCACAACAAAGGCAACATATCACACAGTTCCTTCACAACAAAGGCAACATATCACACAGTTCCTTTACAACAAAGGCAACATATCGCACAGTTCCTTCACAACAAAGGCAACACATCACACAGTTCCTTCACAACAAAGACAACATATCACACAGTTCCTTCACAACAAAGGCAACATATCACACAGTTCCTTCACAACAAAGACAACATATCACACAGTTCCTTCACAACATATCACACAGTTCCTTCACAACAAAGGCAACATATCACACAGTGCCTTCACAAGGGCAACATATCAAACAGTTCCTTTGCAACAAAGGCAACCTATCCCACAGTTCCTTCACAACAAAGGCAACATATCACACAGTTCCTTCACAACAAACACAACACATCACACAGTTCCATCACAACAAAGGCAACACATCACACAGTTCTTCACAACAAAGACAACACATCACCCAGTTCATTCACAACAAAGGCAACATATCACACAGTTCCTTTACAACAAAGGTAACACATCACACAGTTCCTTCACAACAAATGCAACATGTCACAAAGTTCCTTCAAAACAAAGGCAACATATCACACAGTTCCTTCACAACAAAGGCAACATATCACACAGTGCCTTCACAAGGGCAACATATCACACAGTTCCTTCACAACAAGGGCAACATATCACACAGTTCCTTCACAACAAAGACAGCATATCACACAGTTCCTTCAGAATAAAGGCAACATATCACACAGTTCCTTCACAACAAAGGCAACACTTCACACAGTTCCTTTACAACAAAGGCAACATATCACACAATTCCTTTACAACAAAGGCAACAATAATCATGTTTGAGTATGTTTGTTGTTTACTGCCACAAACGGCAACAATCCAGTCACATGATGGCGGCCTTTGAATAATCAAATCTGGACCACACAATCCAGTGACTGATATTTGGGGTAACAATCCATGTTATGTCTCTTATGACCAGCACAGGTTGCTAGGGACCACTTCCACCCTGAATGACCGACAGGTTTGACAACCATGGCAACAATCATCACATGTCCCTTCACTGTGGATAATGAAACAAAACAAATTCCAGTTTGAAATGCATATTTATTGCATGTTTTTTGTTCTGTACAGGGTTTGATATCAACGTATCATTGTAAAAGGGCCAACTGTTCTATCAAATATGGAACAGCAAACGGAGCACTGGTATTGAGGTCATAGGATCTTTTCCTATGGTATTACAAAAACATCTTTCACATGATTGAGGTGAAATACACACTATGTACATATCTATATACACAAGTATTATGTAACAATATGGTGAGTGCCAATGCATCTGAATTAAGAGGAAAATGGTTCTCCAGTGGACCAGCAGAAATCTCTCTAGCCATGTCCATGACTGTCAACCAGGAGACTGAACAGTATTTCAGTCATATCAAGGTGTGCCAGCTTGACGTTGGAAGGTGCAAAGTGATGCAGGTCTTAAGACGTTTACCACTTTGGCAAAACCCATGGGTACGGTACTGAGCTCGCAAACCCAGACACTCTCCTACCCAGAGTTCCATGCGGCCGGCCGGCAGCCAGCCAGCATAGTACCTCTGCCACAGGCCAGCGCCATGTGACGATTCGTCACATCTTTCACAGTCCATTCAAGATATTGCATATGCCTTTCATCCGTTTCATGTTTGACAAGTCTACACATTTTCAGAAACAAATGTCAAAGAATGGTTACGGTTCATTAAGAAAGTATCCTAATACGTGAAAATCTACTTGTTTATGTGTAGTTATCCTTTGTTTACATTGGTTGTACGGCTCCACGTGCTGTCATCTAAGCCCAACGGAGAGCTAGTGATACGGTCACTTTGATGTATAAATATATATTGCCATGCAACTCTCTGTCGCAGTTGTAGTAGCATATCTATATAATTATGCAAAACAATATGTTAAGCGCCCCCAACTACTTGCATTAGTCCGATTTATACTGATTTCTGAAAAAGCGTGTTTGTTTACAAACAAGAGAAAAGTCTGATCACGTGATATGCAAATTAGCCTGTGGCAGTGGTGTTATGCTGAGTCACCACTGCGACGGAGTGTGAAACCCAGATACATAATAAGGGTGAATTTGGGTTTCACATCAGACACAAACCTGGACAGAGAATAGCAGCACCTATCTTGCCCCAGGAGAAATAAGCAGAATGACTTTGGTGTGTTCATCACAAAAAATATTAATAACTCAATCTCCAATTGCTGAATATTTGTCTGAAATCAATGAAATTTTGACTGTGAGAATAAAAATAATCACACAACAGTCTTAATTCTGAACCTGTTGGAAGGGACTGAACAGTATATTACCAAGACTGGATTCAAATGATGACCATGCAATTATCAAAACGATTGCATTGAAAAAAAAAGATGAACTTGATGAGTGAGTGAGTATGGTTTTATGCCGCTTTTAGCAATATTCCAGCAATATCACTGCGGGGGACACCAGAAATTGGCTTCACACATTGTACCCATGTCGGGAATCGAACCCGGGTCTTCGGCGTGACGAGTGAACGCTTTAACCACTGGGCTACCCAACTGCCCCTGAACTTGATTAAATGATGCTGAGGATGATCACCTGATACTGACTGACCTGATGCCTTGGTGTGGTGACGTGGCTGCTTGTCATCATGCTTGTCATCATGCTTGTCATCATGCTAGTCAGTAGGACTGTGCGTTGGATGGGATAACATGGAGGAAGCCAATACCATTAAGTCTACAGATGATTGCGATGAGGAATTATGAACAAGACACTTTGTACACAGAATAACTTCTACTACTCTCTTCCAAATCTTTACATAAATGTACTATTTACATTATAAACAATGACAAACACTGAACACAAGCATTGACTTGGGCAATCAAAAAAAAGGGATATGAATGATACCAGGTACTTTACATAATAGTAAGCATCTTGGCCAACCAATCCACAGTGATTATCTCCATGGTGACAACACAATTACCATAGTGATAAATGTTCATCTCCATGGTGACAACACAATCACCATAGTGATACATGTTCATCTCCATGGTGACAACATAATCACTATAGGGATCAATGTTCATCTCCATGGTAACAACACAATCACCACAGTCATAAATGTCCATCTCCATGGTGACAACACAATCACCATAGTGATACATGTTCATCTCCATGGTGACAACATAATCACTATAGTGATCAATCTTCATCTCCATGGTAACAACACAATCACCAGAGTCATAAATGTCCATCTCCATGGTGCCAACACAATTACCAGTATGGCCCAACCATTCCACAGTCAGAACTGATCATCTCTATGGTAACAACACACGTACCAGTCCAGGTTCAAGGAGATCATCCAGATAAGTACTCTCCATAGCATTATGGCTAATACAAAGTAAGCATTGATAAAACAACACAATCGCCAATGTAGCTTTATCATGGCATCTAACATAAACATGACTAAAAAAGACACTAATAAAAAATATCTTTCTTGTTTTGTTTTGAAAAATAGCAAAAGGGATTGAATCTCTCCTGAAGATTAGTTTTGGTGAAGAAAAATTCACAAGTTCTCATCAAATCCAAGGATTTAATTTTTTTTACTTTCCTAATGTTACATAACGATAAACATACTCAACACACTTGTGCACATGAAAGGGCATTCTTGTGTACAATACTGCCACTCTATTACAATCAATACCCTGGCGCCCATCATCCATACTTAAAGGGTAGGATACACTACATCACTACATCACCTGTGATTACATACAGCTGTTTGGTTGGGAAGTCACCATTAGCAACCAATGAATCATGTGCCGTTCAGGTCAAAATGAAGCTAAGGAAGCCAATGGGTCCAGCATATTTATCGTAATACATTGGAGAACACACTGGAGAATTGAGGATGCTGTAAAAAACGTCTTCCTGTACAGTCATCTGTGTGATACGTAAGCTTAATCTGAACCCTGAAACATATTGGCTGTGGCATGGAGGACAATACTGATGGTATCAAACTAAATGCCTCTGCTGTGAATCTTCTCTGACAGTTTGTCCTTTGTCCTGTTGGGCGAAGCCTACTGAATACTATATCTGTTACATCAGAGTGTCAGCTTCTTGTGGGCAAAGTCCAAAGGTCTTAGATGATGGTAAAATCCACAAGCACGACGCGATGCTGACAAAACAAGCATCAACATCGGGATGAACATGGGATCTGGAACCATGATGAGCAGGTTCTGACATGATCAAGGGAGGCCACTCTGCATAGCAAATGGCAGATGAAAGTGTTCTGTTTCCCCTCATGTTGAAATGTGAGGGTCACAACATGCTGCAGTATTGCTGCGTTCATTGGATGCTGCATTCATGTGATGTTGCGTTCACTGCAGGTGAATCTGTTCCTTCACAGACAACATTGGCACATGAAGTAGGTCATGATGAGGTTAGAGATCCTGGTGATTAGAATCGCAAGTGGGCTTTGTTCTTGATCAGGTATCTGAAATGATAGATAGTGATGGGATTCACAGCATATGATCAAATGCTCTCATAAATAGTTTCTACCTCCACAAATTATTGCAATTGCAAATAGAGGTAAGTGTTATGTTTGTTCCTTGAGGCCGCTTTTCAGCAATATTCCAGCTATATGACAGCAGCCTGTAAATAATAGAGTTCGGACCAGACAATTCAGTGATTGATATTGTGAGCAACGATCCACACCATCAGGGTATGTTGCCACACCATCGACCAAGTCACCGAGTCTGAGCACTTGATCCTCTAAGTTAGCTCCTATAACCAGCATTGGCTGCTGGAGACCAATTCTAAACCAGAATCTCCATGGGGTATCTGATAAGATGATGATCTTGCAAGATGATACATCAAGACTTGAGCTCATTCCTACCCTCTCACAACAATGCAGGGCTATTGCTCTCCATCACTTACACCTGAATGTTTAGCGATATCTTACTTAAACAGATTCCCCAAGAGTTGTTTGAGACAGACCTACAACACACTGAACTGTGGTCGAAGCAAGTGACAGGAACTGAGGGAAAATCCTCCAAATCCATATATCTCATATATACTGTTTTAAATTTAAAGTTGAAAATGAAGTTTTCCTGAATATTGTTGGGAAGCCCTATTGCAGTGAAGAACACACATAAGTAGAGTCCGGTACCAGCGATACTGACACTCGTGCTAACCATGAAATACCAGGGAATGTTGAGTAGACAAATGTGTGTTTGTTGTTTAATGCTTCACTCTGCAATACTCCAGCTATATGATGGTGGTCTGTAAATAATCGGATCAGGACCAGACAATCCAGGGATTGATATCATGAGCATCGATCCATGAAAATGGGATACGATGACATGCATCAACCATGTCAGCGAACCCGACCACCCAATCCTGTTAGCCTCTTACGACAGGCATAGTCACCTATTACAGCAAGCATGGGTTGCTGAAGACATATTCTACCCCAGATCTTCACGGGTCCGGAGACAATTGGGTCCTGGGTATTTGACATGATGGAAAGGAATAAGACACCCTGTATTATCAAGGATGGGGATGGACAGGATCTTTTCAGATCCGTGGTTCCCACGGGATTCTTCCCTGTAAGTATTTCAGTAGGTCACACTTACTTGTCCAGGCGTTCCCAGAACTGCTGTAAGTTGGCACGGTCAAGATGGCGCTTGTTTCGGTCGAGACTAATAACATGTACGTTCCACTTTGCCACATTGTTGTCCAGGGGCAGCTCAGACCACTTCAGATGATAGGCCTTAACTGTAGACAGAAACAGTCATCAATAGGGGTAAGATGATAGGCCTTAACCATGTTAACTGTAGACAGAAACAGTCATCAATAGGGGATGATAGGCCTTAACTGTAGACAGAAACAGTCATCAATAGGGGTAAGATGATAGGCCTTAACCATGTTAACTGTAGACAGAAACAGTCATCAATAGGGGATGATAGGCCTTAACTGTAGACAGAAACAGTCATCAATAGGGGATGATAGGCCTTAACTGTAGACAGAAACAGTCATTAATAGGAGATGATAGGCCTTAACTGTAGACAGAAACAGTCATTAATAAGAGATGATAGGCCTTGACTGTAGACAGAAACAGTCATCAATAGGGGATGACAGGCCTTAACTGTAGACAGAAACAGTCATTAATAGGAGATGATAGGCCTTGACTGTAGACAGAAACAGTCATCAATAGGGGATGATAGGCCTTAACTGTAGACAGAAACAGTCATCAATAGGGGTAAGTTTTTCTGTTTGGTTTGTTACGTTTGTTACTTAATGCCTTGGGGTGAAACGATACAGCAAGGTCACGATGTAATACGTATCACGATATGCTACGTATTGCGATATACTCATTTCCGTCAAATCGTAAAGAAATGTCTTGACCACAAATATTTCAGAGCAGGTTCGAAAGGAAAAGCTAGCTGAAGACACTTGTTTGTTAGTAGTGAAATTAATTACAACACATTTTGCGATTTTTGACTGACAAAAATAAAAGGTGATCATAAAAATCGTTTCACCTCTATTAATGCAACACTCATCAATATTCCAGCTATATGATGACAATGGCCGCCTGTAAGTTATTACAGAGCAGTGATTGATCTTATCAGCACTAACACACAATAAACAGAGTCACCGAGCCCTTGATCCATTATACTATAGTCACCTCTAACAAGCATCCTACTGGGGACCTATTCTAACCTGGAATCTCCACAGGGTTGGTCACAAGTTGAGTGAGTTAGTATGGTTTTATGCCTCTTTTAACAATATTCCAGCAATAACACGCCAGAAATGAACTTCACACATTGTCCGAATGTCGGGAATTGAACCAAGGTCTTAGGCATGACGAGCAAATGCTTTAACCATGAGGCTACCCTAATGCCTAATCACCACCCTATAGTCATGACAGTAAATACCTTACCACTTTCTTTTGGTAACATCAACATCAAACTATTGACAAAGTAGACACAATTTTTGGATAACAACTTCTTTAATACTGTAAAGGCGATGTTTCGGTATAGATCCTCAAACCGTTGTCAAGCAAGACTGAATGAGGAACATTGTACAGAATACATATAGTGGGTGGAGGGTTAACAGTTCCTCTACTGTTAATCCTCCACCTACTATATATATTCTGTACTTTGTCATCCGTCAGCTTCTAAGTAATGCCTATCAAACAATTCATCAAACTACTGCTGTGAGTTTTTCTTTGTAATCACAGATTTCAAACAAGTGTCGATCATGGTCCATAGATACAAACAATGGACTCACTTTTTGAGAATATTTCCACAGGGTTTCCGTTCCATGGCCATCCCTTGAACTGCCAGGCTGGACCCTGAACAAACACGGCCACGACACGATCCCTGAAACAGAGGTGCACCGTATACAAAGCAGTAGTAGAGGTTAACAGAAGCATACTGTATGTACACATAGTACTCTGTGTAAAAACATCTTAGTCAGGACTGTCTTGGACTTCAAACCAAATACCCTTTCGAGGCAAATTGGGGGTAAAAATCTGATTCAGTGGATTGTCAATGATCCTGTAGGGCAGTGTTAGCTGTTGATGTTGTAGGGCAGTATAACTTACCAGTCATCGGGGGAGAGTTTGAGTGGGTTGTCAATGATCCTGTAGGGCACTGTCAGACCACCTTCCTTCCGTCTCTGGATGAGCACTTCATTGTCTCGCTTGGCTCCCTGGGATTTTTTCTGCTCTGTGCTGATAAACCTGGCAACATACGGGATGTTGTTTTTACATGCCAGAGTTCATAAACACTTAAGCAACCAATCATAAAACTGTAAGGGCTGTTCAAGGCAATGATCGAAGTTTGCAAAACAACAAGAAAGAGGTTACTGTCAAACAGACTTGTTCAGACTTTCTTACTCTATTTTCTTGTCAGAACAACTCCATTCACATACTACTCAAAACAAGTTCAACAAAACCCACACTTGGCCACCTGATTAACGACGGTCATAAAAACAAATAGGGCGTTCTTTTAACTTATTTTGAACATCTGAATACACTACTTCATTATTTAAGTCCAGTCCACTATTACAAATTAATCATCTTCCCGAGGCAAGGGCGTTAACTGACTGTAAAAGTAGGCTGGAATTTCTAAGCTCGATTGTAGCGCCACCAGTGGCTATTTCTAGTTATGTCCCTTTTATGTTCCTCCTACAGACCAATCGGATTCCATCTCTCATATCACTTGCATTTGCTTCAAACAAAATGGCAGCGCCCAGTCAAGAAGATTTGCTCAATAATCAAGATTAATATTGTAATAAAACAGGTTTTACTCCAATGTGCATCAAGTTACGTGAGAACCTTGATTAAAAAGCATGTTAGAAAACTTCATGACATTTTGAACAGAAATGGTTAAGAAATGGTCACCATTAAAGGTCCAAGGAGAAGATGTTTATGCCAGACCAGAACACGACTTTTAGTCAGGTGAGCTAAGAAGGGGGAAAACACAGCCCAGACCCAACTCTGGTTCTGCAAGTGCCCAATACGTCCCCTGCACGATTCCCCTGTACTAAGGGAAACAGCATCCTTGACCCAGGTACATGAAAACATTAACTTTCCAACATCCATTGATGATGCTGATCCGACTCACCGAAGATCTTGCAAGACATCTTTAGCGTTAAGCATTGTGATGATGGAGGTTGCTGCTGCAGGGATGATGATGATTGGTGTACGGGAACCTGGTAGATACACAGCGTATTTAACAACGGGAAATAATTGCCATAATATATATCACACATACACTGCCATGTGTCTACAGATTGTCTACAGATTAAACAGTTCAACAGTCTCAACCTTAAAACATTAATATATATAAATTTCACCAAAGAGCATTTGAATAACAATGATAACAAAACGTCATAGCGGGAGAAAGTATATGAAAACTGAGGACACTAATTATATACAGTGTACCGGCAGGTATATCATCATAGGAGACATGGGGTAGAACTAGCAATGTGGCAGGAATAACTGATATCAATCCAACTATCATCGACTATCAAACCCGTTGTCTTTGTCTAACAACCAACCTTTCTTCTGATTGGGTGGTGGCCGTGCCTGTGAGATGGGTCGAGACATTGGCTGGGGTTGTGGTGCTGGTTGCGGCGTGTGTGTTTTCCTTGAAGATGCCCCCTCTGTCACTGACTTCAGTGTCAGTCCATGGAAGGTTCTCATTGTGTCAATCTTGAAACCCTCCGTTTCTGAAAGAAAGCAAGTTAAAAAAAGCTCCAATCAGAAAGTCATCTCAGATATTTTCACTCCAAGTGAGAATGACATGCATACTGAAAGACACTGAAAGTTAACTCGAAATAAACGACCACAAATGATTTTGGCATATATCTCAAGACACAGAGTTAAATTTGAACCCTTTAGACGACAGTTTTGTGTTTGATTATCTCATGCCTAAATGCCCAGAACACCCTAATTTAATTTTTGTGGTCATTTTGCCAAATATTACAAAGATTTGAAAATGCGTTTTCAAAGTGTGTCAGTATGTTTTACTAAAAAGAAGTGTAAAGAACATCTGATTCTTTCATATTACCATAGCTTATCTGTCATCACATGTTATTAACAATAGTTAATAGTAATATTCATATTCTATCAGGTAAACCATGTGTGTGTTCCTCAAGGAGAGTGTGAGATTGAGTTTTGTTAAATGAACAGTATTTCAGTAAACACACAAGCACAGCACCATAATCAAGGTGAAACACAAACATAGGATCCGAACCCAAGGGAGGCAACTCACACAGTCAGTTGAAGTATCCTCGTGCTGTTTAAAGTGAGCAAGTATGGTTTTACAGTCCTTTATTCCAGCAAAATCAAGACTAGGGACACCAGAAATGGGCTTCACACACTGTACCCATGTCAGTAATAGAACCCGGGTCTTCGACGTGACGAGCGAACGCTTTAACCACTACGCTACCCAACAGCCCCCGTCGTTTAAAAGACATATCGTCCCAATCCAAAGAGTCACCCGAAACAGAACTTACCATCTTTAGGTCTGAATCTCTCCTGATCGTATCTGCTGTAGCCGGTTGTTGGAACAGGCTTAGCTGCCTCCTGAGAACAAAACCAGAGACGGAATAACTAGAAGCACATTTTGTATTAGTCAGTACAATCAGGCACACCTATGAGTGTTGGAAACTAAGGAGTGTCCTGAGATCCTTGAGGGTTGCTGCTACAGTGACCTGAGGACTTCCTCTTCAATGTTGAACATCATGGTTTATGACATAACCCCTTCACTTTCATGTTGTACTTCAAAAACTGACCTATTGATATATTTTTTAAGCTTTCCTTCTATTCCACTGATGCCACTGTGAAAGAAAGCAAGAAAGATCTTCCGACCTTTTTTCCCATATCTCACAAGCCTTCGAAATTCAAGCTAGTCTGATAGCCCGAGACAACTAAATAGTGACAAGAACAAGTAAAAATCCAATGAGGGTAGTCCTTGTTGAAAAGTAGCATAATTCTGAACCAGTTCTAAATACTTCAATTTTGCTACAGATATTTGTTTTCTGATAAAACAGACAGCTATTGAAAACATAGTAAAGATTTTTGTCTTGTTCAAGCAGGACTAGCTACAAACTCAGAGGTCTAGTGAAACAAGGTTCACATTAGTCCTTTGGATTAGTCTTAAAAAATAGAACTTCTAAGTTGTTGTTTTTTTGTCTAACGCTGCACTCAGCAACATTCCAACTTTATGACAGCGGTCTGTATAAATAATCAAGTCTGGACCAGACAATTCAGTGATTAATATCATGAGCATTGATCCATGCAATTGGGATCGATGACATGCATTAACCAAGTCAGCGAGCCTGACCTTCCGATCCTGTTTACTGCCTCTTACGACAGGCAGTGTCAACTTCTTCTAACGCTGCCCACTAGTATGACAAAATACCCTGGTCACCATCGGTCAATGACACAACTCTAAAGTCATCCCATCCAATCAAATTGTTAATTCAGAATTTAAAAAAGTGGCAATATTTCCAGTACTTGACTGACTTTTGCATCAACAAGTATCACTGAAGTTGGTCCGAAAAATCATATCAAATGACTTTGGCCCAAGTTTCTTGAGCAACAATTCGGGCGCACTTGCGCTATGGTTATTGTCGGCCTATGTTAAACTATTACCCATCATGCATCACAGATGAAATTATAGTTTAGTCTCTTTATATTTGCTTCATGATGATTGGTTATTTAACCCCAAATGTTCCATAGTTTTAATTGAGATTACAAAACATGCATATCTCTACAGTTTCTAAACACAAAAAGACAGACTATCCCTCGTAAAATAATGTTACAAAATTGATTCACTCAGGTACAAGTATCTCATTCTGCCTCGTGAGTTCATCGGTCACTCTCCATGTACTGGAGTTACAACAGTTGTAGCCCTAAGACAACCTTTTGCCAGTGGGCAGTCATGCCAGTTCGCTGCACCCAGCAATATTCCAGCCACATGACGAGGCCTGAAAATAATCAACCAGACAATCCAGTGATTGATATTGTGAGCAACAATCCACCCGTGAAGATCCGGGGTAGAACAGGTCTTCAGCAACCTATGCTTGCTGTAAGGGCGACTATCGGGATGTCACTGACTTGGTTGATGCATCCCAATTGCATGGATCGATGCTCATGACGTCAATCACTGGATTGTCTGGTGCATACTTGATTATTTACAGACCGCCTTAATACAGCTGTAATATTGCTTAGTGCGGCGTTAAACAACAAACTTACCACTGCTGGTGTGTGTTGTACGACTGGGTTGCTCTGCTGCCTCTGTGACCCTTCTTCCCGAGCCTTGATAGATTGGAGAATGCTGAAGATGTTCTTGGCAAAATGCTGAAATAAAAACATATTTCAGTGTATCAACTGAAAGTTTTGAATAGGAATTAAGATTTGTGAGCATTTGCTTCGAACAGAAAATTATGTTTTTTAAGGCTGATATGTGTCCAAATTTTCAAGTAAATGAAATGTTTACAACATGTTGGTAACAGTTGATGTGAACTACCAACTATGTCACTCTCATACAAACTCAGACACACTAGAATGGGTTTAATCCCCAATTTCTCGGTACTTAGATACAAGACGATCAATATCTCATCTGAAAGCATTTCATCTACAAGTAACTCACTTACTCACTGACCATCTAATTGACTAAAGCATGACAAACTGCCTGCATGCCTCATAAACAACTGATCCAGTGTAACAGACTTCTCTTGTGTATTGTAACCATGCCATCTGCATGCATAAAGACCAACAGCATGTATGCCAACCCCGAACACCATGACTAACTATATGCATGCATTATCACTAGCTGTACACAAACAAATTGTATGCCAAATGGTATTATGACCCCATACATGACTTAATATGTGCATGCATTGTTACCAGCTGCATGCATGACCAAATGTATGCATTTGCAGAATGTATGTTAACACCACAACTACATATATGAATGTATTGTTACGAAATATATGCATGCATTGTTACCAGCTGCATGCATGACCAAATGTATGCATTTGCAGAATGTATGTTAACACCACAACTACATATATGCATGTATTGTTACGAAATATATGCATGCATTGTTACCAGCTGCATGAATGACCAAATGTATGCATTGTCACCAACAGAATGTATGTTAACACCACAACTACATATATGCATGCATTGTTACTAACTATACATGCTATATGCATGCATTGTTACCGGCTGCAAGCATGATGGAAACTGTATACATTGTTACCAACAAACTTTATATAGTTAACACCATGACTATATATATGCATGCATTGTTACTAACTAAATGCATTATTACCAGCTGCAAGCATGATGGAAATTGTATGCATGCCAACACAATATGTCATGACTGACAACATGCATGCATTGTTACCAACAGCATGCATGACCCCCATACACCATGACTAAATAAATGCATGCATGATGACCAACTGCATGCATGCTAACAGGGGTTACGCCCCCTTTTTAAAAATCTCGGATCTGTCTCTGTGCATGCTTGACTACATAGTGCATGCTTGACTACAGCGCATGCATGATGACCAACTCCATGCATGCTAACAGGGGTTACGCCCCCTTTTCAAAAATCCCCGATCTGTCTCTGTGCATGCTTGGCTACATAGTGCATGCTTGACTACATAGTGCATGCATGCGGACTGACTGCATGCTGTGTAACTGCCCACCTTGCCAGCACTCTGCAGGATAGTGGTTCTGGTCCTCCACAGCCTTTCCCTGTTGACAATGTCCCGCGTCACGTCCACCTCAGCGTCCACGAAACTCCTTTGCTCCAGTGCCCCGACCTGGATGTCGTCATCTCCTTTGATCTTGGTTCTCTTGATGGCCAAACGTTTGGCTTTGATGGCAGCAATCTTCTCCAGGGGCATGGCCTCGTGGAGAGAGGATGTGCTGGGGAGGACATCACACAGTACACACACTAGCAACAACCAAGTCTTTACATGTACAAGATAGGGGCATGATAAGACACTGTCCAACTGGGATTCAGGGAAGGGAGTAAGTTGAGTTTAATGCTGCTTTGAACAGTATTTCAGTTACATACAGAAAGTCAGCTATCTGAAGTTGTGCAGGTTGCATTCGTTTATCAGTCTGGTAAAACGCACAGGAATGGTGTTAAAAGAACCAAGAACAATATTAATGACTAATATGCAAAATGAACTCACTGGATCCTGGCATAGCCAAGGGACATAACTTGACAGGAAAATAATGGCACCTCAATGCACTTGGTCACAAGTGAACCCTGACAGTAATTCATGCTTTGAACCAAGACAAGTGTGAGAGGAAACTACTTAATTCTCAGTTTCAGAATTTTTACTGATATCTGCTGCTGCAGTCGAGCAAGTCTAGATAAATCACTGCATGACAACAAGAGGTGATCTACTCAACCCATAATCCCCATAGAGTAGAATAAATTTTAATCAGTAAACATTATTCTAAAACAGCCCTCCTACCCGAGTCGAGTTGGCAGCACAGACGTGTCTCTCGGCCCATCAATCTTTGTGATCCAGTTCTTCTTGGCTTGCTGAACTTGTTCTTCCTGAAGGAAACCAATTTATTGACTGAATTGTAATCAGAATTCATGCGACCCATGAAGATACGGGTTAGAATTGGGCTTCAGCAACCTAGGTTTGTCGTTGGAGGCAACTAACAGGATCAGGTGGTCAGGCTCTCTGACTTTAATGATGCATTTCATTGTATCCCAATTATGTAGATTGATGTTCATGATGTCAATCACTGAATTGTCTGGTCCAGCCTCAGTTATTTAAAGGCCGCCATCATATAGCTGGATTATTGCTGAGTGTGACGTTAAACAATAAACAAACAGAACTTATGCTATTAAGAGACATTTGATGTGTTCAAATTAAGCATTAAAAGTCTAGAGGTCCTTGTCATAACCCAAAGGTAAAAAGTCACTGGACTAAAACTGGATTAATTTGCCAGCTCACTCCATTATTGATGAATTAACAACCATAAAAAATCAAACGTAACTATAACATTATGAAATACTAATTGATCAAACACATTGTATGTAGTCTCCAGTGACTGCAAACCTTGCATGAAAAAACCTTCTCAGAAGAACATACATCTTCATGTTACAGCAAGCACATAAAACATACTTCACAAGTGACAGCACATATTTTTCCCCACTAAACTGACCAACGCAACAATTTCATGACAAATCAAATTTACAAGAAATTGCCCTCCACAAATTTGTACCTATTTTGACAGACGCAAATTTGTTAACCAAACATTATCAAAATAAAATTGTAAACCACAAAAGTATGTTTGGGCCTAATGTATAGTCAGGGCACACAAAGGAAGACAACTCACCTCCAGTCTCGCTTTCTTCCGTTTCTCAGGATCATCACTCGTATCATCTGCTGTTCGCTTGACTGAAACACACAAATACACTGTCACAGTTCTTTTGAAAATATTCCTGGAAGAGTGAGTGAATATGGTTTTACGTCGCTATTAGCAATATTCCAGGAATATCACGACAGGGGACACCAGAAATGGGCTTCACACATTGTGAACCCGGGCTTGCGGCGTGAAGAGCAAACGCTTTAACCACTAGGCTACCCCACCGCCCTCCTAGAAGAGATAAAGCTTAGACTATAACACAGCAACCAGAGTTAAAACTAGACAGATGTTCTTTCAAGCGAAAAGGACCTTGCTTGACAACGGTATAAGGATCTATACCGAAATGTGGCCTTTACAGTATTAAAGAAGTTGTTATCCATACATTGTGTCTACTTAAATATTTTCTACCCTACAATTCTCCAAAGTGATCTCATTACAGCAAACGAGACTACAGAAAGAGAGGATATGATCTACCAATATATTTCCCTTACCTTGTGTCGGTCGTTGAGATATTTCCAACGGAGCACTTTTGTCAATACTAGCTGATGCCGTAGTTTCTCCATTGAGATATGCCAGGAGATCCTTCCTGTCTGGACGTCGGACGACGTGAACACTGTGAGCCTGGAAGAGTGAGGTGGAAATTTGTGCAGGCGAAATGCCTCAAAGCTAAATGGGTTTCCTGGAAGCTCAGCAGCTCTAGCTAAACATAATGGACACAAATTTCAGGGTTTCAGTGAAATGAGTTTGTTGGGTTACCATGGTCATCAGAACACTTAAATTTGCATAATTCCTGCACGTAATAAAAACCTAAAGTGTCAAGTAGCAATGGTTAGCTGTCAATATTTTCAAGTAGCACTTTTATTCAAAGGAAAGACAATCTAATCATGCTGAACACTGCTATAACTAGTTCGTAAGATCAATTCATTGATGCATGCATCAATCACATTAAACTTCTTCTCTTATAGACGAACATAGTCCCTGATAAATTGTCATGATAGGTCTGTATTAGGTCAAGTAAATATCATACAACACGGGAACCAGATATAGAAACTAACAGTTTTTAGCCCACTAGTCCTTACAATGATAACAGATAGCATATCTTACTCGTCCTTAGGATACCTTAATGGGCAAGAACTATAGGACTAGTGCCAATTTCTGACCCTGATGGAACCCATAAGAATTAAAATGACCCTAAGTCTCTTAATGTCAAAAGCTTAGTCACCACAAGATATTTTTCAAGGTAGTCATTTGGCTAACTCTGATTTTTAGACAGTAGACAAACTCAAATTTAGGTCACAATGCAACCGTTTTAGCCGCAACTATGAGGCGTGCATACCATGTCATGGAAGTTGAAATCTACAGTCTTGGTGTTTTCATTTGCTGATCAGTTCTAATACCCAATTTTCGTGGCCTTGTTCATTGTACAACCGGAACATTATAACATGCCTTGGGTAAACGAGAGTCAAATATTAACTCAACAGCCCCCGACTGGCTTACTAGCCCTCTCTGTACAGATAAGTTCATTGACTATTTTGGTATAACATGCATGTATTTAAAGTATACAGGAGATGGAAGACAGCTAATTGTACCCATCAGATTTTTTGTGCAGTATAATCGCTTCCAGTTGAAAGTTTTGGCAACCCAACATGAACCTGACAACAAATCGTAGACATCCCCTTTTCCTCGCCAAATGACAGTCACCAAAACTCCAAAGCTCACTCGGGAAGATAGGAACATGCTTATTTTGGATTACCGGAAGGATAAGAGGTGAAACACTACTGCCGATTGGGTGTATGATGAGGGTGAGGATAAGAGGTGAAACACTACTGCCGATTGGGTGTATGATGAGGGTGAGGATAAGTGGTGAAACACTACTGCCGATTGGGTGTATGATGAAGGTGAGGATAAGTGGTGAAACACTACTGCCGATTGGGTGTATGATGAGGGTGAGGATAAGTGGTGAAACACTACTGCCGATTGGGTGTATGATGTGGGTGAGGATAAGAGGTGAAACACTACTGCCTTTTGGGTGTATGATGAGGGTGAGGATAAGTGGTGAAAGACTACTGCCGATTAGGTGTATGATGAGGGTGAGGATAAGTGGTGAAACACTACTGCCGATTGGGTGTATGATGAGGGGGAGGATAAGTGGTGAAACACTACTGCCGATTGGGTGTATGATGAGGGTGAGGATAAGTGGTGAAACACTACTGCCGATTGGGTGTATGATGAGGGTGAGGATAAGTGGTGAAACACTACTGCCTTTTGGGTGTATGATGAGGGTGAGGATAAGTGGTGAAACACTACTGCCGATTGGGTGTATGATGTGGGTGAGGATAAGTGGTGAAACACTACTGCCGATTGGGTGTATGATGAGGGTGAGGATAAGTGGTGAAACACTACTGCCGATTGGGTGTATGATGAGGGTGAGGATAAGAGGTTAAACACTACTGCTGATTGGGTGTATGATGAGGGTGAGGATAAGTGGTGAAACACTACTGCCGATTGGGTGTATGATGAGGGGGATTCATATCATCCTATAAGAATGCTTGTCTCTACTATGGGACGCAATTACTAGACATGAGATATTTTACAAATGAAAATCAAACTAAGACATACTTGTACACTTTATATAGACTATAATACATCTTTGCAAAAAGTAAGCCAAATGATCTGAGTAAACAGCTGTAGAGTTGTAATGGTCAGGATTTCAACTAGCCATTCGGGCTAGCAGTTTTCAAAGACAATTAGCCAGACATAATTTCACCAGCCACGGGATGTCGGCCTAGCGGTTACTGTGAGCCCCGCAGTGCAGATAACAGACATTTGTGAATCAGGCAATGTGTTGCATTTCGTACGTTCAGGTACTTGCAACCAATGATTTTTTAAACAGGGCCCTGGGTGAACATTTAGATAATGCTACACGATGTTACTTACCACAGCTTCTCTGACATACAAGGGATGCTGCAGGTGGACATTCTTCAGGAGGAACAGGATGGAGTCCAGAGTGTAATACTCCTTTGTGATACCATCCTTCCCGGTACTGTAATTCAGAAACGACAAGGGTTAGAATAATATGCTGCAATGACTACCCTCAATGATACCAATACCTTGCACTCAGTTCATTTATGGCATTATATGATACTCATGGACATTTTAGCATTATCTTTTATTAAATAAAACCAAAAGCTTTTTTTTATATCGTGTAGACCATGTGTAGACACAATCGATTACACTGATTACAATGGCAATGCTGGTACTGATACATGTGTTGCTGTACGTACCCAGGTACATTATTGCATACTCTGGTGACAAAAGTAGAATGGTAAATCATTTTTGTACCCAGTTAAGTGAAAAACTATTAATCCTGAGCCTTTCAGCCTTTCAAAGAACTATTAATACTGATCTCCAATTAACTGGCAATGTTATTTCATTGAAATAATTGAGTTGCCAATGGACTGCTGTAAACAGTGTGGGTAGAGATGTGAACTGGTTGCAAAATAATCATAATTGACGACTGGATCATCCCAACCAATGGATCATAGAAATTAATTGGTTAGTGTCATTTCACTGTTTTCAATGTTAAGTTAAGAAAATGAGATCACACGAAACAAACACAAATACTAGCATCAGTACCTTATTTTACTATATAAAAAGACACTGGTGTCGCTCTTTTTTACATTTTCTCAAAGTATTATTTAGTAAACTGTCTCTAACAAAGCTTCTTCAGCCTACTGACACAAACTTGGACCTTAGCATCATTTTGAGTAGATCTTTGAGGTATTACATGGACTAAAATCAGTTGAGCTTACTAGACCTGGCAGAATTTGACCTGTCGCTAAACTTGTTCCCAGTATGTTCGAGTGGGAAAGTTAGATTTTAGATTACCAAGGTCTACCAAATATCAGAATATGCCAACTACGACTCTTGAATGTTTTAGTTGAAGGCTAAAAGTGATGGTTCGAATGAACATGACAGGTCTTTCAACATGATTAAGAATATAGGGAATCCATGACACTCAGAAAAGTCACTACATACGTTAGTGGGTAGACATTTACTGACACTATCTGCTACAATTTTGGACTTTTACATGTTTTTCGGCGTTTGTTTATTTTCAAACCACGTTTATGCAAGTTTGGCGAAAACGAAACATATTTCACCTACTAAAAATGGACATAGGATTAGTTTTTACTTACCCCCAAACTGTATAATTTGTTTTGACATTCTTTGGCCATGCAAATTCTCCAAAAATAATCTGGTCATCCTTTTCAATGATCTCCTTTTTCTGTATGTTGTATTGTCGAAGAAGACTTAGCACGTCCGCCATTTTGAGTTACAATTGCAAACCGGAAGCTTTTAAATAGCCTAAATGAATAGTGAATAAAAGGTAACGTGGGCTATTTTGAATTTAAAAGCTAGGTTTCATGTAGAAATAATTGATATTGCCCACTTGTATGTTCATAAAGCTGAATATTACATGTTAACGTCGCTGCTCTCGATGTGGTTGCCATGTTAGAGCTAGAAGTATTTAGAGAGTACTAAAAATGGCTGCACCCACGGTACTTGTGTTTGAGAATGAATCTTCCGTGTCTGAAAATTTGTGCAAATTTGTTGCAGATAAAGCCAATGACGCAATCAAACGAAAGAATATTTTTACTGTTGGAGTTTCAGGTAAAAACTATTTAAATATACTCCTGTCACTGTGCATGTTGATTACAAACGTGGTCGGTGCGCGACCGGCAATCACGTCTAAGGAAGATAACTCTTCCTGTCTAAACAGTCAAACCCAGTCTCAGAGCCGCAAATTCTGTGACAGGTAATATTAGGAGTGGTCAAAATAAATGAGATAGAGATTTTGCATTTTAATTAGCTTCGCATCCCAACTGTAAGACAACCCTCACCTAAAGATGGAACAACAGATGTCTAACTTACGAAAGTTAAGAAACTTCAACCATTCTCAATCTCAGATACCATAGGCTATCTGGTCCTATAAAAGTACAGGGGTCCCTAAAGATAAGATGGTAAAGGTGGAAAGATTTCCACCCATAAGCTCTGCTTCAAATCTTGCCTGCGTTAGGACAACTTATCCCTAACCCTACGTACATAATGTTTAGACATAGGTCTAGTCCAAGAGATTGTAGCAATTTATTTTACCCAAGAGGCTATTGATGTTAATGTATGTTTTTAAGATAAAAAACAGTTTGAATTTTCCAAAAAAAAATTTGTATTTCAAATGTCTGGTTGTCCGTTATCACACCAAGGGGCATTGATCGAAATCATGACTCAGCACTTTTTATGCATTATATTTACTTCTCATAATCAAAACTAATAATTTTTCTTTTGATATATTGTGTCAAAATATAGAGAATACATCCACCTTGACCGTCATACTCAAACAGTCAGTGCCCTGATATAATCCTGGTATAATAATTGTTTGGCATTAAATCACAGAAATAATCAATATTGACAATTTTTGTTCACTTCTCTTACTTCACTGTTAAAAATATCCAGTGCATGAATTATATTTTCTGTAACAGAAATGTTTTGGAATCCACGACAAGCATAGCAAAATTAGTGACCAGGATGTTATTTTAATTTGTTGATACAAGGGAGATAACTCTTTGTATTGGTTTTCATAACAATCATTTGAACAAGTTTTAATGGAAAGGAAAAGCATCTAGGATAAGAATGTTTTTGTTACTGGGTTATCTGAAGTTCTGTTAGAATCTATTAAAGAGAGTATGGGAACATTTCTCAACCAAATTTTGATCCAAGATAGTATTTTACTGGTGCTTCAATGTGCAATAATTGTCCATAAAGTTTTAACTTACAGCATTTTCTATGTGGGTGTCACCTTAAGCAGTTTCATATCTCATTTGGCCTACCAAATACATGTTGATTATATATGAACTATGATAATAAATTTCATCTTCCTAATATTTTGAGTTTCTTCTCGCAAATCGAAATAACTGAAATGATTCGATCGTTGTTTTGATGACTCACTTATATTCCATTGTATATGATAGTGGTGTGTAAGTAATTTACTCTGGTCCAGATAATCCAGTGATTGATACCGAGCAATGATCCATGCTATCGAGGTAGAATGACACACAATCAACCAGGTCACCTAGCTAGACCACCTGATGCCTTAAGATGACTCCTTACCAGAAGCTGATGATGATGGGGACCTGTTCTTACCCAGTATGCTAACAAAGATACCAAGTTCTACACACTAATTCTGTGTGGGCAAAAGTCTGAATATTTATCAGTAAATTGAGAAACTCATGTTGTATGCTTGATTGATGTTGTGAAGGGGGAACAGCCACGTTGACACCAGTAGTGGATGTCTCAAAAGTCCGCAGTGTAAAGCAGTTGCAAGAGAAACCGTTGCTATTAAGCACTGGTACATGATGATGCAAACATCCACCTTCCATGTTGACGTACTACTGCAGTTCATCTGGTAACATGTTTAATATAAAAAACTCCACATACATGAGGAGCTAGTGAAGAAAATTTGCATCAAAGTGTACAAGCCTTGTTATTATGTTATTATGAAGCAGTGTTCCTGTTTAATTTTTTTACCGGTAAAATTAGGCTTGGACCAGCAATTCATTAGACTGCTAGTCTCTGTGGATGGGAAAATAAAGTACCTTATGAATATTTGTTGTTGAACAAGACATTGGCAATATTCATATAAGTATATTTTTCAAACAAATCACCTTGTCTGTTACCATCAAGGTTTCCCCTTGTCTATTTTTAGTGCAAGGAAATATCATTTCGCTTTGCTTCAAGGTTATAAATATGTTTGTAGCGACTTCATCTTGAAATATTAAAAAAGGAAAACATTGTGACTGAACATTGTGTGAATGATGTGTAGCTCTAACTAAGTTACTTCAGAGATGATGTCATTGCATTGAACATGATGCTGGAAGAATTAAAACCAGGTAATTTTCATAAGTTGTTTTTATTTGTTGAAGTTTGGACTGACAAAATTTAGTGGGGACTGGTAATTTTTAGAGTTGCCAGTCCACCAGGACTGTCAGTTTCAAAAGCCAGCGGGAACACTGTGAAATTGAGAAATTGTTAAATATAAACTATCAAATTATGAATAATTGGTTGATCAGCAGGAAGCCTCCAGCTCCAAATTGTTGCCCTGGGCCTTATATAAAAACTTGCATATTCAATATCTTTACCGAGCTATTAGCTACTCATAATCAAGTTAATTCATAACAATAAGTACATAGTCAGTGAGGGAAATGATTGAACTTTAATTGTGAAATTTGAAAATTGTGGGTTTTATATTTGTTATGTTACATAGTCTTAAGACGAAGGTGTGCAGTTTTCGCAGTGTCACTCTTAAATAAACTCATCACAGCGATAGTACACATACTACTTTAATGTGGCTCTGACCCGTGACAATCCGGGGTAGAAAAGATCATCAGCAATCCATGCTTGCCGTAAAAGGCGACTATGCTTGCCGTAAAAGGCGACTAACGGAATCGGAGGATCGGGTTCGCTGACCTCGTTGATGCATGTCATTATATACCAATTGCGTGGATCTATGCTCATGATACCAATCAATGGATTGTCTGGTCCAGACTTGATTATGTACAGACCGCTGTCATATAGCTGGAATATTGCTGAGTGCGGCGTTAAACAACAAATTAATGTTGCTCTCTTCATCTCTTTAAGGTGGAAGCCTAGCCAAGTTTTTATGCAACAATTTGCCAAACCACAAAACTGACTGGTCGAAATGGCGGATGTTCTTCTGTGATGAGCGCTATGTGCCGTATGATGATGCTGAGTGTACATACAAGTTTTACAAGGAGAATCTGATGTCTAAGGTTCCTCTCTCCGAGGAGAACATCTTTCCAATCAACCCTAATGTTCCAGGTGAGGTGTTCCGTTAGTTTACCTGGACGTAAATGTCATAAACATAATAAATACATCTTCCAAGAATGCTAATTGTTTCCAAGCATTGTTAGCCATCAATGTATGCAAATTGGTTGAAATATCTTGACTCCCTTCCCTCCCTCAATCACTCACTCCCTCACTCACTCACTCCCTCACTCACTCACTCACTCACTGAAGATCCGGGGTAGAAAAGGTCTTCAAGAGGTGACTAATGGGATCTGGGTGGACTTGGTTGATGCATGTCATCATATCCCAATTGCGTGGATCGATGCCCATGATGTCATTCACTGGATTGTCTTGTCCAGACTCAATTATTCACAGACTGCAGAATTTACAGAATTTTGCTGAGTGCGGTGTTAAGCAAGAAACAAACAAAGTCACTCACTCACTCCTTCACTCCTTCACTCACTCACTCACTCCTTCACTCAATCACTCACTCACTCACCCCTCTCACTCACTCACTCACCCACTCACTCACTCACTCACTCCCTTGCTCACCCACTCACTCACCCACTCACTCACTCACTCACTCACTCACTCACTCACTCACTCACCCACCCACTCACCCCTCACTCACTCACCCACCCCTCACTCACTCACTCACTCACCCACTCACTCACCCCTCACTCACTCACTCACTCACTCACTCACTCACTCACTCACTCACTCACTCACTCACCCACCCACTCACCCCTCACTCACTCACCCACCCCTCACTCACTCACTCACTCACCCACTCACTCACCCCTCACTCACTCACTCACTCACTCACTCACTCACCCACCCACCCACCCACCCACCCACTCACTCACTCACTCACTCACTCACTCACTCACCCCTCACTCACTCACCCCTCACTCACTCACTCTCTCCTCACTCACCACTCACTTGCTCCTCACTCACCCTTCACTCACAGACAATGAGATTCAGGTGAGTGTATTCAGGTTCTGTTTGTTTCAGTGGAAGAGGCTGCGGCAGACTATGTGAAAAAGATACAGTCCGTGTTGCCAGGTGATGGCTTCCCTCGCTTTGATTTGCTGCTTCTTGGTATGGGACCTGATGGACACACATGCTCCCTGTTCCCCGGTCACAAACTACTTGATGTAAGTGTCTGACAACACCAGTCTAGAGACACACATGCTCCCTGTTCCCTGGTCACAAACTACTTGATGTAAGTGTCTGACAACACCAGTCTAGAGACACACATGCTCCCTGTTCCCTGGTCACAAACTACTTGATGTAAGTGTCTGACAACACCAGTCTAGAGACACACATGCTCCCTGTTCCCCAGTCACAAACTACTTGATGTAAGTGTCTGACAACACCAGTCTAGAGACACACATGCTCCGTGTTCCCTGGTCACAAACTACTTGAAGTAAGTGTCTGACAACACCAGTCTAGAGACACACATGCTCCGTGTTCCCTGGTCACAAACTACTTGAAGTAAGTGTCTGACAACACCAGTCTAGAGACACACATGCTCCGTGTTCCCTGGTCACAAACTACTTGATGTAAGTGTCTGACAACACCAGTCTAGAGACACAGATGCTCCCTGTTCCCTGGTCACAAACTACTTGATGTAAGTGTCTGACAACACCAGTCTAGAGACACAGATGCTCCCTGTTCCCTGGTCACAAACTACTATCACACACTCTCCCAAACCTCCCCCTGGAAGAGTGACCATGACTCCCTCCCTCACTCTACGTCACGCATATTGTCACGTTCTATCTCCAGGAGACCAGCCTCATTGTTGCCCCCATCACAGACTCCCCAAAGCCTCCCCCTGGAAGAGTGACCCTGACGTATCCTGTTCTCAACAACGCCGCATGTGCAGTGTTTGTGTCCTGCGGTGCAGGCAAGGCTGAAAAAATTCAGGTGAGCCACATCATAATTTTGAGCCCCGTGAAGATCCAGGGTAGAATAGGTCTTCAGCAACCCATGCTTGTCGTAAAAGGCGACTACACTTGTCGTAAAAGGCGACTAACAGGATCGGGTGGTCAGGCTCACTGACTTGGTTGATGCATGTCATCAGTCCCAACTGCATGGATTGATGCTCATGTTGTCAATCACTGGATTGTCTGGTCCAGACTCGATAATTTACTGACCGCCATCATATAGCTGGAATATTCCTGATTGCCGCGTTAAACAACAAACCAAACCAAAACCAAAACCACAAATGGGAACACAGCATTTAAGACAGCACATCTGTTAACAGTCAGGGTGAGAAGAGATTTCTTGTGAAAGAGTGCTGCAGTGTTACGTTCACAATGGCATGGTTAAACTAAGATCCTGAAGGGCACATTTAGAAATGACCTTACAATACCTTGTGAAAGTTTTGTATTGTGAAGCCAGATGTTAATGAGTTTTCTCACAAGTAAACTGGATGAATGCAACAGAATTTTAGATATCTTTCTTTATTTTTCATTAAATATATTCTTCTGGTTGGTGCAATTAAACATCCATAGGAGTGCCAAGTAGAACACTTAAGAATATGGGGGCGTGGATTAGCCCAGTGATTAGAGCGTTCGCTCGTCACGCTGATGACACAAGTTCCATTCACCACATAGGTACAATGTGTGAAGCCCAATTCTGGTGTCCCCTCGCCAAAATATTGCTGGAATATTGCTAAAAGTCGAGTAAAAGCATACTCACTCACTCACTCACTCAAAAATATCTGGGGATATGGTGGTGCTTAGAGAAGATTGTTTTGTTCTTTAACGCCTCATTATTCCAGCTATATAAAGTGGTCTGAAAATAATGTGTGGATGAGCCAATCCAGTGATTGACATCATGAGCATTGGTCCATGCAAGAGATGAGATATCCATCAACCAAGTCACCAAACCTGACCACCTGAACCGTTTAGTCGCCTCTTATGAGAAGCAAAGCTTGCTCAGGTGCCACGGAACCTATTGTGGATCTGTCTCGGCTTGATTGAATGTCATCTCACCTAGCAGGATGAGGCAATGCTCATGATATCAATCACAGGTTTGTCTAGCCCAGACTTCATGATTGACAGGCCATCGTAATATAACTGCAATATTGCCAACTGTACACATGTATGAACAGCTGTAATTAAAATGTCACATTTATGTGCCTGATATTACTGACAGTGCCATTGAGCAGCCTTCACTCACTCGCTCACTCACTTGCTCACTCACTCACTCATTCACTCACTCCCTTGCTCACCCACTCACTCACTCACTCACTCACTCACTCACTCACTGATTCACTCCCTTGCTCACCCACTCACTCACTCACTCACTCACTCACTCACTCACTCACTCACCCACCCACCCACCCACTCACTCACTCACTCCCTTGCTCACCCACTCACTGATTCACTCCCTTGCTCACCCACTCACTCACTCACTCACTCACTCACTCACTCACTCACTCACTCACCCACTCACTCACTCACTCACTCACTCACTCCCTTGCTCACCCACTCACTGATTCACTCCCTTGCTCACCCACTCACTCACTCACTCACTCACTCACTCCCTTGCTCACCCACTCACTCACTCACTCACCCACTCACTGATTCACTCCCTTGCTCACCCACTCACTCACTCACTCACTCACTCACTCACTCACTCACTCACCCACCCACCCACCCACTCACTCACTCACTCCCTTGCTCACCCACTCACTGATTCACTCCCTTGCTCACCCACTCACTCACTCACTCACTCACTCACTCACTCACTCACCCACTCACTCACTCACTCACTCACTCACTCCCTTGCTCACCCACTCACTGATTCACTCCCTTGCTCACCCACTCACTCACTCACTCACTCACTCACTCCCTTGCTCACCCACTCACTCACTCACTCCCTTGCTCACTCACTCACTCACTCACTCACTTGCTCACTCACTCACTGATTCACTCCCTTGCTCACCCACTCACTCACTCACTCACTCACTCACTCCCTTGCTCACCCACTCACTCACTCACTCACTCACTCACTCCCTTGCTCACCCACTCACTCACTCACTTGCTCACCCACTCACTCACTCACCCACTCACTCACTCACTCACTCACTCACTCACTCACTCACTCACCCACTCACTCACTCCCTTGCTCACCCACTCACTCACTCACCCACTCACTCACTCACTCACTCACTTGCTCACTCACTCACCCACTCACTCACTCACTCACTCACTCACTCCCTTGCTCACTCACTCACTCACTCACTCACTCACTCACTTGCTCACTCACTCACTCACTCACTTGCTCACCCACTCACTCACTCACTCACTCACTCACTCACTTGCTCACTCACTCACCCACTCACTCACTCACTCACTCACTCACTCACTCACTCACTCACTCACTCACTCACTCACTCACTCACTCACTCACTCACTTGCTCACCCACTCACTCACTCACTTGCTCACTCACTCACCCACTCACCCACCCACCCACCCACCCACCCACCCACCCACTCACTCACTCACTCACTCACTCACTCACTCACTCACTCACTCACTCACTCACTCACTCACTCACTCACTCACTCACTCACTCACTCACTCACTCACTCACTCACTCACTCACTCACCCACCCACCCACTCACTCACTCACTCTGCTGGTGTTTCAGCAAGTCCTGGAGCCTGGTAGCGGAGTCCTGCTCCCCGCAGCTCGTGTCAAGCCCACCAGCGGTGAGGTTGTGTGGTTTCTGGACAAGGCCGCAGCCTCCCTGCTCAACAACAAGCAGTAGCCTCACACCAGGATGGGGTAGCCTCGAGGTTAATGTGCTGGCTTGTCGCGTCAAGGACCTGGTTTGATTCCCCACATGAGCAAAACATCAACCCTTTTTGTGTAATCCTGCTGTAGTATTGTTTTAATGATACTAAAAGCAGGTATTTCCAGACAGGCAGTCCTGAGTCTCATTGGCATCAAATTGAAATTGAGCATGAAAAAAATATGTCCACTGGATTGCAGAAAAATAATATTGCATGTTAGAAATTTTACGTAATTAGTATAAAAGCAATATGCATTCAAATGCTTCCTGATTTGCTTGCACCATCACTTGTAATTCGTTCCATTTGGGATCTCAGAATCCATTTTTAACGGCCTCTGAGCATGTGCAATCACTTGGTGGAGTACTGTATTCAGGTTTCTACGTTTTCTGGGACCCCCCATTTGGACCCTCATTAGCCTCGGACCCTACAATTATAGGCTCCCAAAATAAATAAGCCAGGTAAATCCCTGGTAAAAGCGGTGTAAAGACATACTCACATAACTTGCACACTCATTCACTCTCATAATAAAGTGGGGGCACGGGTGGCCAAGTCGTCTAAGGCTCCAAGCCAGAAAACTATGATTGTGGGTTCGAATCCCGGTTCGCCCCAATTATGTTTCTAGGTTTGTCAGAACCATACCCGTGCTCGTGGGTTTCACCGAAGTGGTAAATGTCTGAGACCTGCATCACTTTGGGCTTTCCTCCCACATTTAGCTGACACGCTGTGATATAACTGGAATATTGTTAAAAGCGGCGTTAAACCCAACTCACTCACTCACTCACTCGTAATAAAGATGCACATACTAACAGGGCAGGAACAGAACACCAACTGATTCTGGGGCAATGACAAGAATGTAGTAGGTGCAGGTAGTTACCATAGTAACAAAGTGTGACAACGTGCCGATGGCGGAAATCAGGATAGGATGTGAGAACCAAATTAGCCTGAAAAGGATTTTGTAGCGTTTTATGTTTTCGGTAATATTTTTATGTTGGGAGTCAAATCCCTCTGCTGTCCCTTGCATTGATGTTCCTCTATGATTGTGGCACTACACTAGGGGTGTACACTATACAGTGTATAGATATCTGCTTGTGTGATGTTCCTCTATGATTGTGGCACTACACTAGAGGTGTACACTATACAGTGTATAGATATCTGCTTGTGTGATGTTCCTCTACGATTGTGGCACTACACTAGGGGTGTACACTATACAGTGTATAGATATCTACTTGTGTGATGTTCCTCTATGATTGTGGCACTACACTAGGGACGTACACTATACAGTGTATAGAGATATCTGCTTGTGTGATGTTCCTCTATGATTGTGGCACTACACTAGGGGTGTACACTATACAGTGTATAGATATCTACTTGTGTGATGTTCCTCTATGATTGTGGCACTACACTAGGGGTGTACACTATACAGTGTATAGATATCTACTTGTGTGATGTTCCTCTATGATTGTGGCACTACACTAGGGGTGTACACTATACAGTGTATAGATATCTGCTTGTGTGATGTTCCTCTATGATTGTGGCACTACACTAGGGGTGTACACTATACAGTGTATAGATATCTACTTGTGTGATGTTCCTCTATGATTGTGGCACTACACTAGGGGTGTACACTATACAGTTTATAGAGATATCTGCTTGTGTGATGTTCCTCTATGATTGTGGCACTACACTAGAGGTGTACACTATACAGTGTATAGATATCTGCTTGTGTGATGTTCCTCTATGATTGTGGCACTACACTAGGGGTGTACACTATACAGTGTATAGATATCTGCTTGTGTGATGTTCCTCTATGATTGTGGCACTACACTAGGGGTGTACACTATACAGTGTATAGATATCTGCTTGTGTGATGTTCCTCTATGATTGTGGCACTACACTAGGGGTGTACACTATACAGTGTATAGATATCTACTTGTGTGATGTTCCTCTATGATTGTGGCACTACACTAGGGGTGTACACTATACAGTGTATAGATATCTACTTGTGTGATGTTCCTCTATGATTGTGGCACTACACTAGGGGTGTACACTATACAGTGTATAGATATCTGCTTGTGTGATGTTCCTCTATGATTGTGGCACTACACTAGGGGTGTACACTATACAGTGTATAGATATCTACTTGTGTGATGTTCCTCTATGATTGTGGCACTACACTAGGGGTGTACACTATACAGTGTATAGATATCTGCTTGTGTGATGTTCCTCTACGATTGTGGCACTACACTAGAGGTGTACACTATACAGTGTATAGATATCTGCTTGTGTGATGTTCCTCTATGATTGTGGCACTACACTAGAGGTGTACACTATACAGTGTATAGATATCTGCTTGTGTGATGTTCCTCTATGATTGTGGCACTACACTAGGGGTGTACACTATACAGTGTATAGATATCTGCTTGTGTGATGTTCCTCTATGATTGTGGCACTACACTAGGGGTGTACACTATACAGTGTATAGATATCTGCTTGTGTGATGTTCCTCTATGATTGTGGCACTACACTAGAGGTGTACACTATACAGTGTATAGATATCTGCTTGTGTGATGCATCTCTGGTGACAATGTGTAACACTGGAGGCATTGGCGGCAAACCTGGCAACCGTGCCGCTATTTGAAGTGCGCATTTGCCCCGATTATTATTTTTAGTTTTTCAAAGTCCTGGGCCACTTGGGGCATTCCTCCCATATTATACTGATGTTTGACATGAATTACATATGTGTATCATTTTTAAATGCTTTTCAAAGACTTATTTTCATGCTATTCAAAGCACAACTCCCTGACTAACATTGTGTCAGTACAGCATTGCTGTCCCTCAACTCTGTGTGGATATAGATATATAACATGTACCTCAATGGGATTGGCCATCCGATATTTGTTTGGGGAGGTTGGGGTGTATTTTCTGATGATAGACAGATTAGTATATTTTTTTTCTATTAGTGAAGCATACTATATCTTTCTTTGAAAAAAGTACTTGCATGATTGTGTTTATATTTCATATTTATTACATGTAAGTCAGACACACAGACACACACACAGACACACAGACACACACACACACACACACACACACACACACACACACACACACACACACACACACACACACACACACACACACACACACACGCACAAAATCTGTTCCACTATCAAAGAATCTTGATGTCCACTGATACTGTAGCTTCTCTTCCTATACACTGGATATACCAGCCTCTGTACCGACCAAGCAGCGATGTGCTCCTGATTAATGGTGAAGCAGGTGTTGACTCGACAAACCCACAGTGTGATATAAAATACAATGTTAAGTTCATTAGTCCCTTAGACGCATGGGTCGCACAGGATGCCACAAGTCGCTGTGCAGAGTTGTGTCCCTTAGGCGTGCCATAAACCTATCATTGTCGGCTTGTATCCCAGATACATCCTGATTACGTTTCTAGGGTGCTCAGCTCTGTAACCAAGCTCATCGGTTTCAGCAAAGCTGTAAACATCTAATAAGAGCTTCGGACTTGCCTCTCACATTAAGCTGACACCAAGCTGACATGCTGCGAACGTCTGCCTGGAGAGTGCCTTAGTGTTCTAGTTGATAGAAAGTCAGGCTGGTGAGAGCCTCTGCCTGTAAGGTGCAGAAGGTCTGTGGTTCAATCCCCGGGCTCATCATACTTAAAGACACTAAAAAAAGATCATACTTGTTGTTACCCTGCCTGGCGCTTAGTGTTAAGGGGCAAAACAAGGACTGGTCGACTCGTAGTCAGTATGTTGTGTCTGAGTGGGGTGTTCATGTTAAACTGTGTAATGGTATGTCAGTAGGATAGCACTATAAAACAAGCTAGTACAAGCAGCCATACACGCATGTACATGCATGTCTATATAAGTGCAATGATCGTAAACACTGCATTAAACCCCATTCATCTCACATTAAGCTGAGCATGGGTAGGAGAAATACACCAAATAATGATTTATTTTTGCATTTGTTAATGATTGCCAAATATGTTGATGTGTTCTGTCTACTCAAGTAAACTTGAAATTATTATTTACAGCTTTGTGAAAGCTAAAGTTAGTGTTTTATTTTTATATTTTAGATATTGATTTGTTATGAATTTTATGGCAAATGGTGTATATTCGTTGAATTATTTATTCCTGTAACTGATTAATCTCTAGTTTTCAGCACACATTATATTGTCATGTATTCGGATATTGTAAGCAGATATTAGTCCTGTAGTTTCAGTGGTATTATTCAGTGTTTGATGAAATCCAGGATCAACAAGGATGTGTCAGGGACACTGCAGGGGTTTGTAACTGGATACCAAGATATAAACCAGCCAAAATAAGTAGGAAATGCCACATTTGAGACATGTTGGATTGTGTACCATAAGGGTATTGGTGTCCCAGTCATGCAGAGTTGCATCCCTTAGCAGTCCCAGGATCTGATGATTATGATCCTTTGGTTGTCAGCACCATACCCTGCTCGTGGGTTTTGCCAAAGTGGTAAATGTCAACGACCAACATCAATTCAGTTTTTTCCTCCCTCATCATTTCAAAAACACCAGATATGACTGTTCAAAGCGATATTATACCCAACTTCATTTACCGAAAGCTTGAATTAAATATTTTAAGATTTACAGTACCAGAGATCCTAGGATTTTATTTTCTTATTGTCAAGATGCTCTGCTTAAGGCTCCACAGCCTTGTGGACATTAGTCGTGCCAGAATCCAGTGATCGTGGTACCATCCCAGGTTATGATAATGGTTTTGGGAGCTTCACATCCTCCAAGGTTTCATGGAAGTGGTAAACATTAGCACTCTTCATCACTTTGATCGTAAATAGTGTTCAGAATTGTTACACTAAACTCACACTTGCTGTTTTGCTGAATAAAAATATTTTCTAACAAGAACACATTGTGTATTTCCAGCATTTTCACATCCATTTTTATCAAAGTCTTGTTTCCACCCTTGCCAGATGAAGCCCACTTTTCTGATTGGACTATCGCACCCATCGATAGTCCAATCAGAGAATGTTTCACAAAATCAACATCCGCAACTGGTACGACTTCGTATGAAAGTGATTTACGTCTGCATGTCTTGACGCCAATATGTTTTTTCATCCTTAAGCCCCCCAGTGATTACCTATATATTTATGTCAGCGATGAAATTGCGAATCTTTTTTCGTTCTCTGATCTAATAGGTTATCGCCTTTTTGCGTGTCTATAGGAGATAAGAGCAGATATTTGATTGGATATCTCTTTTTTATTCCAAGGGGCACAACTTGTGATCTACGCAGTTGGCGCTGAGGCTTGAGCCAAGAAAAGTGGGCTTGATGTGGCAAGGGTAGAAACTAGGCTTTGATGTAGGCTAGTGGACACGCTTGCTTCAGGAAGATGTATTTCCTGTTCTGGCTATGTGCTTGTTAACATACTTTATTCTTGTTGGTTTGTTTTTGGATTATTTTCTATCACTTTGTTCCTGATTATTTCAGAATAAATATGAAGTAGTAACCTGCCTTGTTTGGACTCATTGATACAGCCTGTCAGTGAACGTCAACAAGCACCAAAACAAACTGACTTAAACAACTCCCATCTCATGTTCAGACGAGAACAGAACATGGGGGCGGGGGCTGTTGTCACTTTAGAAGTCTTCTGACCTCACAAGGGGGCACGGTTGGCCCAGTCGTCTAAGGCGCCGCGATTCGCTATGCAGAGTTGCGTCCCTTGGGCACGCCAGAAACCTATGATTGTGGGTTCGAATCTCGGTTTTCCCCAATTATGTTTCTAGGTTTGTCAGCACTATACCCATGCTTGTGGGTTTCAATGAAGTGGTAAACGTCTTAGACCTGCATCACTTCGGGCTTTCCTCCCACATTAAGCTGACACGCCATGATATAACTGGAATACTGTTAAAAGCGGTGTTAAACCCAACTCACTCACTCACTCACTCACTCACACACTCACTCGGACCTCACAAGGAAAGCCTAGTTCCATTCCCCTCATAGGTAAAACCAGTTAGGTCTACTTTCACTTTCAGTGGAATTTGCCTACAGTCACTTTACCTAAAGAAATGGTGATGTGTGGACGTTTGCTGGTGTTCCCCCTCCTCCACACCCCCAGCATTTCGCATTTTAGATTTCGGTTTGCAACGTTTTTACTGACTAAATGTGATGCGGAAATTAGAATAAATTATGCTGACTTCTGACATGACCACATCAGGACCTTCCACTTGTCATACCAAATCAAACAAGATAGGATATTGAAATAAGACGAGTTCTATGGATGAACAAGATAGGATATTGTTGATTGCCTGATATACAACTACATAATACCTTTTGTGTGTAGCGGAATGATACGCTACGGCTACAACAAAAAACAACGTAGGATGTTAGGATATATTTAAATAAAAGAGTCAAGATCAGTCGTCTTATACATAAATGCACGTTCACAGCTTACTGATAAGATACAGATCATATCCAAATACAGAGACGGTTGGGTTCAGCAGCTCACAGCACACCATGAAGTTGATGTTCAGGGGGTTACAGAAAGCCATCAGTGTTCCAAAACTGCACTTCCGCTAGGAGTCGTCCGTTGTTGCCAGCTCACAACACACCATTAAGTTGATGTTCAGGGGTTACAGGAAGCCATCAGTGTTCCAAAACTGCACTTCTGCTAGGAGTCGTCCGTTGTTGCCAGGCTCACAGCACACCATTAAGTTGATGTTCAGGGGTTACAGAAAGCCATCAGTGTTCCAAAACTGCACTTCCGCTAGGAGTCGTCCGTTGTTGCCAGGCTCACAGCACACCATTAAGTTGATGTTCAGGGGTTACAGGAAGCCATCAGAGTTCCAAAATTGCACTTCCGCTAGGAGTCGTCCGTTGTTGCCAGGCTCACAGCACACCATTAAGTTGATGTTCAGCGGTTACAGGAAGCCATCAGTGTTCCAAAACTGCACTTCCGCTAGGAGTCGTCCGTTGTTGCCAGGTTCACAACACACCATTAAGTTGATGTTCAGGGGTTACAGGAAGCCATCAGAGTTCCAAAATTGCACTTCCGCTAGGAGTCGTCCGTTGTTGCCAGGCTCACAACACACCATTAAGTTGATGTTCAGGGGTTACAGGAAGCCATCAGAGTTCCAAAATTGCACTACCGCTAGGAGTCGTCCGTTGTTGCCAGGCTCACAGCACACCATTAAGTTGATGTTCAGCGGTTACAGGAAGCCATCAGTGTACCAAAACTGCACTTCCGCTGGGAGTCGTCCGTTGTTGCCAGGCTCACAGCACACCATTAAGTTGATGTTCAGCGGTTACAGGAAGCCATCAGTGTTCAATAACTGCACTTCCGCTAGGAGTCGTCCGTGGTTGTCTCTCTCACAGTAGACTCTCTTCCTCACTTCGGGTGCAGTGCCAATACAGAAACTTAACCAATCAATATTAGAAGTCCAGCTGTGCAGAGTTGCGTCCCTTGGGCACGCCAGAATCCTATGATTGTAGGTTCGAATCCCGGTTCGCCGCAATTATGTTTCTAGGTTTGTCGGCACCATACCCGTGCTTGTTGGTTTCACCGAAGTGGTAAACGTCTGAGACCTGCATCACTTCGGGCTTTCCTCCCACATTAAGCTGACACGCCATGTTATAACTGGAATACTGTTAAACCCAACTCACTCACTCAAAATCTATAAACAAAACGCTTCATGTGAAGGATGGGTAATAATAAACGTTTGAGTATAGTACTTCTTTGGGCAGAATCAAAAATAAAAACTGCATATTACATGTTTTCAAGCAATGTTTCAATGGCGGTACCTGTGATGAGTTTGGACAGTATAGTACATATTTATTTTCAAATGAATAATAACATGAATGAGATCACTTTTACAGGTTGTGAATTATGCAGAAGAATCATGATGTGACTGTAAGTTTCTGGACTTGACAACTAAGATAATCGTGTTTACCCTTGAGACATTACACATATTTGTTTACCAATCTGTTGTATTTCATTGAGGTTTTATGATAACTTTGCAACCTTTTTTCTTTTTTTTTTCCAATGGAAATTTGATCATAGGTAATATTACATTACATTTGTAAATGACGGGCATACAATTAAAAAAGAGCTTCCCAAAGGTGAAAGTACTGATCATATAAATCATATTATAATAGCTTCAAGCGAAATGATTTTTGCTAGTTGGTTCATAAGATTATTTGATCAGATTAAATGCATTATAATACAAAAACACAACCATCCATTTTTGTCTATGTTATATATCATGGTTATGTAATGATATTTGATGATGACAGATGACAAGCAATATTTAAATACACGTGAAATTCAATTCCGGTTGAATTGATGCATGTATATGACAATTTTACTTAGAGCGTCTTTAATGCCACAATAATAGGTCTTAAAGAAACTACATTGTACTCAATTCACCACCATTCACATAATTCTAAACTTAACGTGTTTTATTTGGCACGCTTAATGATATTCTAGGTGGAACAAATTGAATATGAGATTGAATAATGTAAGTGCATTCCCAGCCGGAAGTTAAGAAAGTGTCGTCTGCTATAGGTTGCTACAGAGACATAAGGCAGTTAGTTATACAGCCGTCCTCATCTTTATCAGTGAGGAGGTGGGAGACTTGTTCATGTCAACCTTCACTAAAGGGATTTTTCCAGCTGCAGTTTATTTGGAGAAGTGGTATGAGATTGCAGATGTACAGTAAACTACGGTTATAACGAACTCAAAGGGACCACTTATTTTCGTTCGTTATAACCGTAGTTCGTTATAAGTACATATACATCATGACTACAGCAAGTAGTCGGGACCAAAACGTAAGTTCGTTATATCCGTCAGTTCGTTATAAGCGTGTTCGTTATAACCGTAGCTTACTGTACTGTCATCATTAGTCGTTGACGTGTTGACGGGAGACTGGCCGGTAGCAGCTTGGGGAATTGCATATAAAACAGATTTGGTACTTTTGTTTTGTTTTGTGTGTATATGTACATATCAATATAATATTGTCGTTTAGTTTGGATTGACGGTACACTGGGGAAAACATACATTATATTCTAGAATATAGGTGACTGAAAACTAGATCAAATAATAGGTAACGTGTAAATGTCGTATTTAGGATGATCCACAGTGGAGAAATGAAACATCAACGCATGAGAGAATTCAATAGAAAAACATTGGAACACGTATGCTGAAACATAAAACTTACCTGAGCAATAATAAAACAAAGACGTTTTCAGTCAGTTAGTGATTAGAAAGTAAAACTAGGCTAACTAGCTCTGAGTACGTTCCAGTGACAGGATGTAAATAAGTTTTTGAATCATCATCACAGATACATAAATTATTACCAGAAATGAATACCTCAAGTACTTTTCCTTTCTTGTTTGTGGTAACACTTCCCCATAGAGGTTTGTGTCCATTCAAATCACCCACAATGATGCATGGCTTGGGTAGCTGATCATATAGATCTTGAAGATCTGTTTGTCGAAGCATAGTGGATGGAAGAATATACAAGGAACACAGAGTAAAGACAACGTTCAAAGTTAAACGAACAGCAACGGCTTAAAGATTTGAATTGATAGAAACAGGGCTGTGATTCACGCCCTGTCTCACCAAAACAGAATAAGCTCCAGCTGCTTTGTCGCCTGGGGGAGAATATGAATGATGACAGTTATATTGCCTAATATCAAATGTATCTGTACTATTAAGGTATGTCTCCTGTAGACATAAAGCAGACGGTTTCAAATCCTGTATCAATAATTGAATGTCATTAAAATTATTTCTAAGTCCTCTGCAATTCCATTGGATTAGGGGGCGGTGGGGTAGCCTAGTGGTTAAAGCGTTCGCTCGTCATGCCGACGGCCCAGGTTCGATTCCCGACATGGGTACAATGTGTGAAGCCCATTTCTGGTGTCCCCTGCCGTGATATTGTTGGAATATTGATAAAAGCGGCGTATAACCAAACTCACTCACTCACTGGGTCCTGAGTGGGCATATATGTATAGATAATATGGGACATAGATGGGTTGTGTCTGCGAATGTGTTTTGTTCTGCGTATGCTTTTCATTTGTATCCCTTTTGTGGCATCTCTACATATCAAGTGTATGTAGGACGTACATATTCGACATTTCATGCTTACACGTGTACCAATATCTAACCATTCGCCATTGGATTAGGTGATTTGATGTAATCACGGTGGTTCAATGGGTGACCACTCACGTGATCGTGAGGAGGAAGGATTTCTACCTCTGTCTTCTGAAGACAGGGTCACCTCCATATCCAGAGGTCCAAACGGGTAAGTAAGAAGTACCTCAGGAGGAGAGACGCTTCTTTAATTTTGTTTTTTGTTTTGTCTTTTCCTTTCCTTTTTTTGTTCCTTTCCTTTCCTGAACTTTAATCAGACTGATGTGTAGACTGACGTGTAGACTGACGTGTAGGCTGACGTGCAGACTGACATGTAGACTGACGTGCAGACTGACGTGTAGACTGACGTGTAGACTGACGTGTAGGCTGACGTGTAGACTGACATGTAGACTGACGTGCAGACTGACGTGTAGACTGACGTGTAGACTGACGTGCAGGCTGACGTGTAGACTGACGTGTAGACTGACGTGTTGGCTGACGTGTAGACTGACGTGCAGGCTGACGTGTAGTCTGACGTGTAGACTGACGTGTAGACTGACGTGTAGACTGATGTGTAGACTGACGTGCAGGCTGACGTGTAGACTGACGTGTAGACTGACGTGTAGACTGACGTGCAGGCTGACGTGTAGACTGACGTGTAGACTGACGTGTAGACTGACGTGTAGACTGACGTGTAGTCTGACGTGTAGGCTGACGTGCAGGCTGACGTGCAGACTGACGTGTAGACTGACGTGTAGACTGACGTGTAGACTGACGTGTAGTCTGACGTGTAGACTGACGTGTAGACTGACGTGTAGACTGACGTGCAGGCTGACGTGCAGACTGACGTGTAGACTGACGTGTAGACTGACGTGTAGACTGACGTGTAGTCTGACGTGTAGACTGACGTGCAGGCTGACGTGCAGACTGACGTGTAGACTGACGTGTAGTCTGACGTGTAGACTGACGTGTAGACTGACGTGTAGACTGACGTGCAGGCTGACGTGCAGACTGACGTGTAGACTGACGTGTAGACTGACGTGTAGACTGACGTGTAGTCTGACGTGTAGACTGACGTGTAGACTGACGTGTAGACTGACGTGTAGACTGACGTGTAGACTGACGTGTAGACTGACGTGCAGGCTGACGTGTAGACTGACGTGCAGGCTGACTGTCAGGTTGCTTTGCAGGCTCGCACGTAGGCTGAATATCAGTGTCAGATGATGATGTAGATGTACCTTTATTGCCACTCATGGATGCCATTTTAAGGGGTTGATCAGAGTGGACCCAAGTAAGATCTGTCTGACATGTGATAGAATTTGTTTGAGTGGAACGGGAGACTGCAGCAGAATAAGATAAGGTTGATGTAGGAAGCTGGGGAACAACCAGTTTTCGTACATCATGATCATGATGTATTTTGGTATGTTTTATTTTAAGTATTTTAGATTCTAAGATCCAAACAGGGCAAGATTTTGAAGAGGCCATGTGATGACCATAACAATTTTTACATTTCAGGTCCTCGCTGCAGTCTGAGCTGTCATGGCTCTACATCGTTGACAAACTGGGGAGTGCAAGATTTTGATCCATGGCCGAACTTTTGGCATTTGAAACACCGGAGCGGCGAGGGGACATACACCTCCACTCCAATATTCATGTAGCCAGCTTTGATTGATATAGGGAGTGTAGTTCTGGAAAAGGTAAACAGATAGGTGTTTGTTTGAACAACATCTCCATCTTGCTTCCTGGTAAACTTTTTGACGGCAATTACACCTTGCTTCCCTAATTCTGCAACAATCTCCTGCTCTGACATGTCAGACAGACAACGGGTCCAGTCATCCACAACGCCACGGCAAGAGTTTAGTGTTCTGTGTTCAGACACCGCAAACTAGATATTGGCAAACAATTTGACAGATAGTAGATTGAGAGATTGTTGTTTCTTTGCACATTCAACCAGGAGGGAACCATTACGTTGACGAGTCACGTTCTTCACCTCTCCACGAATTCCTGGAATGGCAAAATACAGCAAACAAATTGAGTTTGATACGATGTTTATCAAGGGTCTCTATTACTAGGAATCGAGCCCAGGTATCGATATGTTGAGATACATCATCAGGTTCTGTATCAACTTCTAAATGTTTTCTTTTTGGACGATTGGAACCAACAATTGAAGGGACATGGTGAAAGGAAAATATTTCAGCATCCCTGCTCCCCACCCACCATCGAGTGCCAACAAGGGCAGTGTTACATTGCATCGGATACTCCAGCAAATACGACATGCATAGCGACATTGGTCAACAAAGTTGATTGCCAGGCTGGTTCTGCCCATAACAATAAACTAGAGACATATAGAATACAGAGGTCAACATTACCAGATTGGCCCATGAGCCACCGCTTTCTGGCATAAGACTCTAGGCAATTTGTTACATAAATAATTTGTGAGGTCAAATATGTTATATATTGGCCAAGTCCAAACAATACATTTATATAAATCACGAGTGTGCATACACATTTTTATGCACAGGGCTTGGCATGACCAGCCGATTGATAAGACCGGGCCCATCCTACCACCTGTCCAGGAGAAGTCAGGGTCAAAGTGGTGTGTTGGGCAAAAGGAACACTGTTCCTGGCTCCAGTGCCCTCAACCACCAGAATCCCTTCCTCAACCGACACAGGGACGCAACCCACGGCAAACGGGCTGCCCAATTTGGTCGCCTTTTACGACAAGCAATGGGGTGCTGTGGACACATTCTACCCCGGGGCCACACGGGGGAAGAGCTATTAGCGTTACCCAGCACTCACCATGAGGAGGTTGCTCTTCACGTGAGCCGTTTCGATTTGAGGATATTGGCGATATAAGATCATTTCAGACTAATCTTTTATTTCATCGCCTTAAGAAATGTCCCCAAAACCCTTTGTAAATTTGGTATACATATTGTTACGACAGTAGATTGTTGCTGTTGATTCGCAAAAGGGTTGCGTATGGAATGCCACAATTCAATAAATTCCCAATCTCATTAAAATAAGTACCTGCTGCTACACAAAGACCGGAGGTCATCTCACTACAGGTCACGTCATTGTATAAATGGAGTAACCATAAGAAGATCCAATTTAGTTAGTGGCATCACTATTTGCACCAAACATCGTTGTCCACTATTATGTCGCAAAACCTCTTTTCTTCCTTTTTTACAGAATCATTTAGATCTCTACACCATTTTTCCACAACTCACTGCAGATATTTGTACCACAATAAGGTTGGAGTGTCATCAAATTACTACTTCATAAGTTAGGTGAGCTGCAGAGCCTTCTGGCTCAATGTTTGCAAAAGTGAGTGAGTGAGTTGGGTTTAACGCCGCTTTTAACAGTATTACAGTTATATCACGGCGTGTCAGCTTAATGTGGGAGGAAAGCCCGAAGTGATGCAGGTCTAAGACGTTTACCACTTCGGTGAAACCCACAAGCACGGGTATGGTGCTGACAAACCTAGAAACATAATCGGGGCGAACCGGGATTCGAACCCACAATCATAGGTTTCTGGCGTGCCCAAGGGACGCAACTCTGCACAGCGAATCGCGGCGCCTTAAACGACTGGGCCACCCGTGCCCCCGTTTGCAAAATGTACTTTGTTCTAATAAACATAATCTCATGCGAATCAGGATTGTCAGATTTCATGTGCACAGCTGGTACACGCTTTACGCGACCAAAGTATTTAGCAGGAGGATTATTTTTGACAAAAAAATCAATAGGACTATCTAGAAATGTAAAACGTATGGATTTAGGATCAATAGGTTGACACATGGATATAATTATTTCAGAGAGGCATATTTCAAAGTGTTTTAATATTCCAGCAAAATGACGACTATTTCAAAGTGGAACAGTTAGTAGATGGTATTATATAGACAGTATTTTAATCATGGCTTTTGATGTTGGAGAATATGGAATTATATTGTAGTATGTTGGAGAATGTGGAATGGTATTACAGTATTTGGTGAATATGGAATAATATTGTAGTCTTTTGGAGAATATCGAATGGTATTACAGTATTTGGTGAATATGGAATGGTATTGTTGCATGTTGGAGAATATGGAATGGTATTGTAGTATTTGGAGAATATGGAATGGTATTACAGTATTTGGTGATTATGGAATTGTATTGTTGCATGTTGGAGAATATGGAATGGTATTGTAGTATTTGGAGAATATGGAATGGTATTACAGTATTTGGTGATTATGGAATTGTATTGTTGCATGTTGGAGAATATGGAATGGTATTGTAGTATTTGGAGAATATGGAAGGGTATTACAGTATTTGGAGAATATGGAATGTTATTGTAGTATGTTGGAGAATACATGTATAGAAATGTATGCAGTATTTGAGCCATCTATAGTTGCTAATTCAGACGTACTTGCTATGCACATCTTGCGTTTGTCTTCATTTGTTACAATTATTGTTCCAACGGTAGAGGGTGCATGAGCGGCCCACTCCCAGAGATTCCAATGGTCGTGGGTTCGAATCCCTGATTCGCCCCGATTATAATTATTTGATTGTAACAATACCCGTACTCGTGGACTTGAACAAAGTGGCAAACCCCACGGCCTGTGTCATTTAGGGCTTTTATCCGACCTTATGTTGACAGGTCATGGTATAACTGAATTACTGTCCACAACGTCCTGAACCAACGACTCATTGTTTTCTTTATATCATTGCACGTAACTATAACTGTAAAACGTCAACGCCAGAGAATAACCAGTCTCGATTATCGCCGAAACGGATTGGGCGCAAAAGGCAAATAGAGGTGAAAATTATATGAATGGATGACTGATAAGCAGTGATAATACCAGGTGTTTTAAAACATGTGAAATGCAGCTGTTACATGTAACAGTGATCCTGGATCAAGAAGATCTAGAAAGATTAGTGTTATAGGTACCCAGCTTGTGTTTACGCCACACACCCAAACCATTACGCAAGTGACATATCTATAACAGAAAGCCTGTAGAACTGAGACTATTTAGTTACATATATATATATATATATATATATATATATATATATATATATATATATATATATATATATATATATATATATATATATATATATATATATATATATATATATATATATATATTGTATAAAATGATACAGTTACTATTTCAGAGAAACCTTTATTCAAACGGCAAAGACCTGCTCTAACGAGGCAATTTCCAAAATATATCCTGAGTATAATGGATTAACTTAAAGAACCAAACAAGAACAAAAACGTCGAAATATATATGGATGAAAGTAACAACATACGACTAAAACAAATGTTATCATGTATGTTTGCGTTATTAGAGAACGGGGTGTTTTGTTTCTATAACAAACTATTATGACCATTTTACTCTGGTGAATTCGTGATCATTCATCTCATTTATAAAATATGTTATCATTTTGTTACTGTACACAACTATATTGTCCATCAAAAAGATAGGCTGCTGTAATAAGACCATTTTGATCAGACAAGAAGAAATAATACTCATTATTGAAATGTTGAATTCGAATCATTACAGTTTCTCGAAAAAAGGGTTATATATATACTAGCCACATAAAGAAACTGTGCACGGAGAAAATATAGTCTGGATTGAAATACAACACAGCAAGAACAAAATGATGCAGACGCTGTAGCAGCTGAATGATCGTACCATAAGAAAATGTCAACGGGACCTGAACTACATCTGTTACGATGACGTCAGAAGATCAAAATGGAGTAGGGGGTCAAACGACAAAGTCACAAAGTCAATAACGGGTATTACCACCATGTGCGTGAATCACAGCAGTGCATCGGCGACGCATGGAGTCCACCAAATGGGCATGGAAGGCCTGGGGAACGGCCTGCCATATCCTCCTCAAATCCTGTGCCAAGTCACGGACGTTATCTGGAGGATGTGGAAGACGACGCAGACGGCGCTCCATTTCATCCCACACATGCTCTTTTGGGGAGAGATCTGGAGAATTTGCAGGCCATGGCAGTAACATGACATTGTTATGGTGAAGGAAATCCACTTCGACCCTAGCCGTGTGAGGACGAGCGTTGTCTTGTTGAAATGTCAATCCCGGGCCATGACGTTGTAGTAAAAGGAATGACCCCAGGCCTCAGAATCTGATCTCTGTAGCCAACACCGGTGAGATTGCCCTGAACAACCACCAAAGGGGTTCGGTGCCGTGCTGTTATCCCACCCCAAATCATCACAGAGCCACCTCCAAAACGATTCCTCTCCACAATACAGTTGCGTGCATAACGTTCTCCCAAACGCCGGTAGACACGTTGGCGCCCGTCAATGGGAAATGTTGAACCTCGATTCATCTGTAAAGACAACATTTCTCCACCATATTCGAGGTTGGCGAACATGATTTCGACACCATCTTAGACGGTTGACGCGATGACGGTGTGTCAGGATGGGACGTATGGCAGGGCGTCGTGGTCGAATCCCGTACTGACGTAAACGATTCCTGACAGTGTTGGGATGGATACGGCGCAGTCCAGGAATTGTCTGGGACGTCGTTACTGCCGTTTGGAACCTGTGTCGGAGATGTGTAACTCGAATCCATCTGTCCTGTCTTGGCGTCGTTACTCGGGGACGCCCTGAACGTGGGTGGTCGGCAACGTCATTTGTGTTCTGATAACGCCTCACCAATGCCGATATCGTGTTACGATGGCATTGGAAATGTGTTGCCACCTGTTGTTACCTCATTCCCGCTCGGATCATTCCAATGGCTTCATGACGCTGTGCAGCTGTCAATCTTGGCATGATTTGCTTGTGATATGCTTGTGTCTGCGCCTGAGAAGTTTTGAATTTTTGAATGACCACAGATCATGCTTTCCAAAGTGACAGCGAATTTTGAGTTGCACATGCTGTGTACAGCTGCACAGGATGCACGTGCAGTAACACATTGCACGTCCATAGGCCCCCATCAATGACGTCATATCGCATGGCACGTGCATGAGCGTTTGAATGTCTACAATAATTGTTCAAACCTATATTTCATATATGGACGGTGTGCCCTTATATCTATATTTTCTCCGTGCACAGTTTCTTTATGTGGCTAGTATATTATATATAAATTTAAAAGTGACCTGCGCACTAATAATAGAATGGGTTTTAGATATTGGTACACGTATAAGCATGGAATGTTGAATATGTACGTCCTACATACACTTGATATGTAGCGATGCCACAAAAGGGATACAAATGAAAAGCATACACAGAAAAAAACACATTCGCAGACACAACCCATCTATGTCCCATATTATCTATACATATATGCCCACTCAAGACCCAGTGAGTGAGTGAGTGAGTATGGTTTTACGCCGCTTTTAGCAATATTCCACCAATATCACGGCGGGGGACACCAGAAATGGGCTTCACACATTGTACCCATGTCGGGAATCGAACCCGGGTCTTCGGCGTGACGAGCGAACGCTTTAACCACTAGGCTACCCGACCGCCCCTCAAGACCCAGTAGGACATATAGAAATGTTCATTGTTCACAGTGGATTAGGTAATTGTACACCTTTTCAGTTTCAAATTCCATAGGTATCTGTTTCATTCATTAAGTTTTGGGACGAATTGACTTTTGCCCTGGTCGGGTGACACAGACGGAACCGTTTGAAACTTATATTTAAAACAAATGCTACTTTCTGTTTGTCACATGGCCTATATACACTCCCTATTGCTCCGTCTCCTATGTCTTCCTCTAACATGTCTACAGTAACCATCATCTACAGTGAGCACACAAGAGTGAGTGAGTTTGGTTTTACGCCGCTTTTAGCAATTTTCCAGCAATATCACGGCAGGGGACACCAGAAATGGGCTTCACACATTGTACCTATATCGGGATTGGAACCCGGGTCTTCGGCGTGACGAGCGAATGCTTTAACCACTAGGCCAGCCCCTTGAGCACACAAGAAAACAGTTATGTGTCTGGTTGTTATCAGGTCTGTATTCTGGGGGAAGTTATGTAGATATCTACAACACACAAATCAGTTATAACAGTCAATCATATCAAAACAGTGCTATTACATGTATAAGACATTAGAAATAGTTATCGAAATGTGCTGAAAATTCCAATTAGCGTGTGAATAAGAGAATGTGACTTTATAATCCCTATCAATCAAAGCTGTCAATAAACTGAAAATCATATCTGTCGGAGACACCCCAAGTTTTATTCATTGCTATATTTAATTTAAAAACCATTAGTGTTACATTTTTCAGAGGAAATAACATCCACACAAGAATTATACTGCTTCTGTGTGTACCCTTATACTTGGCATCTCAGTTCTCAGTTCTCAGTGGTATATCTGAATTTGAAATGTGTAGATGGAAGCATACGTACGAGTATACATGTAGCACAAAAAAACACTTACTATTCGTCAGTCTAGCACAACTAAAAACAGTCAGACAAGTTTGTGTTGTCGATTCAATATGCTATCCTCAGGAATCACTTGTGCACAGTTGTTTAGTACAATAATGTATCTATCATAATATGTTTCAGTTTGTTACCACCATTTTTTATATACCCTTTTGCGCATGTTTATGTTGCTTAATCTTATTGCTCGTGTCAGCGACTGATTTCAACCACATGTTTTGGTGTTCCCAAATCTCGTGCATCATAAAACACTTCATACTTTCTCCTTCCCAAACTAACGTTATAACATTTCATCCAACCATCATCATAATACACAACAGATGACGCCAAGACATATTTTATTTGGTTTTATTGGTTGTGGCCGGTGCATATTTTCTCGCTGCCGATAAACAAAGATCTGAGGACATCCCATTACGTGTCACGTGAGAAAGACTTTTCTGAAATGACAAACAAGAAGTCGACATCAGCCAATTGGAAAGTAGCTTTCTCGAGCTTTACGGCACTCGTTTCAAACGGGCGACTTCCATTTCAGACTACGCATGAAAAATATGTTGACACATTCCGGAATGTCAAATATATATGGTTGAGATTGTATGGCAGTGCTTCCCACGTACTGTGCATGGCCTCCGTTCAAATGTGTGTCCAACGGAAGCAAGAGATAGACGATAATTTTGACGAAATCAGTCGTACGGGCCGTCACTGTCTTTCGGAATACACCGTGTTTTCGAGGTTGCATGATTAGAAAACACATTCGGACTGTCACTTTCATGATCTGGTAAGCGACGCTTTGATTGGTCGGATGGAAGGTCGTTCTGACGTGACCCGAAATGGGATGTCCTCAGATCTTTGTTCAGCAATAGCGAGAACTAAGATCTGATTTTGATGAGAATGCAATGAAATGCTATTACGAACATCATTTACGTGTATTCATGAACAAATTAAAGAAATGGCAACAACATTAAAAAAAACCTATATTCAATATCGACTGTTAATGATCTCACTTACTGATCATGTTTCTGTATGTTCTAATAGCAACAGGGCATATACGGATTAGACATTATACAACATACTGAAAATATGGCAAGTATCATGAAAAGGCTGTTAGAGTCAATTTTATAAACTACAACGGCCGGAACACAACCAAACGCCAAGGACCTTAAGGTGTAGTTGATAAAATTGACTGCAACTGTGGACAGTCCCACGTAGGTTTGAACGTAACAACCGAGTCCAGGACACTTTTGGAGGAACAGACACACAAGCAATGCAGAACTTGCCAACAAGAAAGGAAATGTATTCAAAACTGCGAGATGACATTACATCACATAGCTGGACACTGTTCGTGAAACGTGTTGAAACATACACAGTAATACCATGTGTAGTGTCTCCTGGATAGACTTGATATCCTGGCAGGTCTCTTTCACTGCAATCATTGAATCATTATGGATTCTGTGCAAATACTACGGAAAGGAAGTTAAAGGACACCCTATTTATCATAACATCGATATTAAACACACACACACACACACACACACACACACACACACACACACACACACACACACACACAATGGCACCCGTCACAAGGACAAGTAAAACATATTATTCACATTTAGTATCATACAAATCTTTAAAACCTGACAATGGTCTTACAGAAAGCTTCATACAGTCAGCTGAACGCAAAAAGATATCTGTGAATAGTTTAATCCCGTAATCAATATCTGTTGAGGCTATATGTACCACATCCTATTAATTTTCTTCATTCCATGCTCTGATTCACTTCTTGAAATAATTTTGAAAGACAGAACTTTTTCACATCACAAACATGATCCAATGACACTGCACACATTATGTCCAACAAATGTAGAATCTCCCTTTTCTTTGTCAGTATCACATCGACCATCTAAAATTTGCAAATTGAATAATAGACACATATCAATTACAGATTTTCAAAATGTGTTAGTCAGAGAAAACCTAGGGTCTGTCGAACCCATCTGATACTAGTTCCGTTAATAAATCATCATCTGTTATAACAATCTATATTTGGGACAACACTTTCCTAGTAAAGTTCAGATTCAACGGGAATCAACCCCAAAAGTACGAGAATCTGCACTTTACTAAGAAAGTGTTATCCCAAACATAACATTTGTTACATCTGACCACTTTCTAAATGCCCTTGTGTTTTCACATCTTCTGTCACTTGTCTGAAATTATCATCAGCGTAATCACCCAGTCGTCCAGGACTAAGCATTAACATCGATCACCACAAAGTATTGTTTTAACAGGTGACAAGTTAGCTGTAAAATCAATTTAAGAATCTAAGACGAGGTCAATTCCTTTTGTCTAAACGTTTATCGTCGCGCCATCATGATCACTGGTTGAACATTTGTAAAGAAAACAAATATTTGTTTTTCACATGGGTACAAATTGCTGTTTAGAATACCGGGCGCATGAGATATTTTGAAATGTTATCTGTCACAAATAATATTATTTCTCCCAGGGCGCGTACAAACTGTTATAGCTTATAAAGGTAATAAAAATATTTATATCTTGAAATATTGACACCAGCACCACCCTAAATAACACTGAGACCTACAGTCCGTTTGACTCCAAATGAGAACGATGAATTGCAAAATAACTCGAAATCCAGAAAAGTGTATGAAACATCAATACGGTACTTGACCATGAATACCCTGTACCCAACAAAATCTGAATTGTGTTTATTTTAGGACCCATGACGGATGAAGTTCTTTCTATCATGTAATTTTGTATAGAAATGTGTACATGACACGTAGGGGGACAAACCGTGGAAGGAACAGCGCAAGCACGGTCTGCACGTGCTACACAGTGACGTGTTCATTCAATGACAAGATGCGCTACTCAGCAGATGTTAAACAGTTGATGTTGAATGTGTATGATTTCTTTAGAAGTGAAGCAAAAAGAGCAAAATCCTTTTTATGCAATTAATAAATTCTTGAAACGAGCTTCAATGAAAGCTCTTGGTATTTCCCCTCAGAAACTGAAAAATGTTGTTAGTCGACGAGATACAAATAGTCAGGCAAAGGAGGTAGGGAACATGTCAAAACCACGCAAGGTTGATAAATTAGACAGTTTTCAGAGGGATCAAGTCAGACGTGCAATTGTTAAACTCAGAAAATAAGTACCTGTCCCTAAGAATTTTGAAGAAACACCTTGAAACTTACAATGATTTACGTGAAGAAGGATATGAGCCCGTCTTCTTAGATGAGACATGGGTAAATGCGTCACACACAGCCAGCAGTCAGTGGGTACCCGGTGGTGACTGTAAGGAGTCTGGTAGAAAGTTACCAATGGGAAAGGTTGAAAGACTCATAGTTCTCCATGCTGGTTCTGCTAGTCAGGGTTTTCTCCCAGACTGTGACCTCGTCTTTAGAGCCAAGGCCCTAGACAACAGGGACTACCACACAGAAATGACGGCAATGTATTTCTGGAGTGGGGAAAGATAAATTAGTCCCTGCTTTGCCTACCAAGTCTCTCATTGTCATGGACAATGCACCGTATCATAGTGTGCAGGATCCAGAAAGCAAGACTCCAACCTCTAATAACCATAAAGGAGACATGGTTACTTGGCTGCAACGGCGGAACATTACCTTTCCTTCTCGAGCGAGGAAACCACAGCTCTATGAAATCATCAAAACTATGAAACCTGACCCCGTGTTTAAAGTTGACAGTTATATCAAGGGTCAGGGTCACGCTGTCTAACGACTGCCACCTTATAATAGCGACCTGAATCCAATCCAGTTGGTATGGGGCATCGTCAAGGGTGACGTTGGACGATAGAACACAACGTTCAAATTACGAGACTTTGAAAAACTCGTAAAGGAATCCCTTGGTCGGGTAACAGTAGAAACATGGAGTCGTTGTGTGGCCACAGTCGTTGACGAGATAGAGCCACGTTATTGGTCACGAGATGGACTACGGCCAGCAACAGTCCAACCTATGATAGTGGCAGTCTGTTCAGGCACCAGCTGTTCCGACGACGAGATCTATCGCATGAGCGAGTCAGATTGCGACTGAAATTATCATGAGACGGCCCCTCTAACGCTCTGTCATTTCCCCTACCACAGAACATGCAGTGCATGCGTGCTTGTGCTGTGCCTTCCACGGTTTGTGTCATGTACACATTTCTATACAAAATTACATGATAGTTTCTTAAAGAACTTCATCCGTCATGGGTCTTACAATAAACAAAATTCAGATTTTGTTGGGTACAGGGTATTCATGGTCAAGTATTGATGTTTCATACACTTTTCTGGATTTCGAGTTATTTTGCAATTCATCGTTCTCATTTGGAGTCAAACGGATTGTAGTGTAGCTCAAGTAATCACGAAGTCGGCATTAGAAGGAAGAAACCATTTTCCCTCCTTCTCCTCTTCCTCGCGCACCCTCATCAACAAAGTGGTTGTGGAGTATGTTTGTTTTTTTCTGCAAAATGGACTTCTCAAACCAGTTCCTGACAACATTATGATGTTACTCTGGCTGGCAACCTCTTTATGATACTATTGATAAAACTACACCTTATGTGACACTTGTCAAAGGGATTCCTTCCATATTAGTACCAGAGAAGATCGGCCCCCTTTGGGGGATCGGCTACTCCATTTGTACAAATTGGAATCCTCACCACCGGAGAATGCTTCCAACCAAATATGGTTGATATATATTTCTTAGTACCAGATAAAAAGTAATATAAAACATTATAGTAAAATTACACCTTTTTGGCCCCGCGATTACTGACACCATGTACATGTATTCACTTCGGACCCGGTGAGCTTAAACTAGGTACCGTGGGGACTTACAGTACCTTTTCGGCGACGGCCAGTCAAGTTCCTAAAACTGAAAAAATGTGTTGCTTAAATATAAGATCATATTCTGATATCACAAGACAACCCTCGTCTAACAACACATTTTCATGTTAAAGTATCTGAATGGATGACCGTATTGCTTGAAGCCTTCTTTCACAATTAATGACATTTGTTCAGAAGCCAATAACACTGCTTTTCTCATTGTAATACTGTTTTATCTCCTCCCAGTGTTTAAAAGGTTTGTCCCCGCAGTCGTTCCATCTGTCCAGCACAAGTACAGACCTTCGCAACGATTCCATATTCACAGTCCGCTGGTGCTTGATACAGTCGTACATTAAGTCTCCAATGTCCTTCAACTGGAGACCTGTGGAAGCTCCTAACACTGCGCTCACATAAACATCATCCATATCCATTGGTCGGTTAGTTTCAGATGCTACATACAGGGTCGCCCAAACCTTAGGCGTTGTCACATAAGCAAATCCTAAACAAAAAGGCGGAAACTTCTGAAACGGGTACTGATGATATGGCGTGTGCCATTTGGAGCTCGGCTTACGAACTGGGATCTCATTTTTCATCACTTTACAAAACATCATATTAGGAATGGGCTTCTTCAAACTTGACATGTAATCAACGAGACGGTACGGATTAACAAACGTGTCGTCATCTAGCTTCACTACGAAGTCGGACTGGCAGTTCTTCAAGAACCAGTCCATGGCCATGATATGTTTCCGGTTGAGAAATGTGTAGCCATCATGCACGTTGCTTTGCACAATGTCGTTATGATCTCTAAATTCCCTGGTTATCTTTTCTTGAAGGATGGAATCATTAACACTGCCAAGCATAAACACCAGAGCTATTGAAAGGCCATGGAAGCGATGGACGGATCCGTAGCTTGCCCGGATCACTTGTCTGCGTTTCGTATTTGTTGGCCCTGATTGTATAGCGATGAATATGTTCAAGTTTCGTTGAGAGCAAACTGTAGGCGACAGAATGTATTCATAACGATGCTGGTTTATAAATGGGTCCCTGTTCTCTCCATATCGCAACTTGAAGAACCGCTGGAATACTTTTTGGTACGACACCGTCGCAAACCACCATCGTATCAGGTAAAAAACAAGGCACACAGTGACGAATATCAGCAATGCCTTGAAATGTCGGCCAACCAGCCTGTAGAGGTGAGCTGGAATCATAAATGTTTATAGTTTAGGGCGCATTAACTACGAATGTAAGATGTATTGTGAGTGAGTGGTTTAACGCCGTTTTTAACAATATTCCAGTTATATCTAGGTGCGTCAGCCTAATGTGGGAGGAAAGCCCGAAGTGATGCAGGTCTCAGACGGTTACCACTTCGGTGAAACCCACGAGCACGGGTATGGTGCTGACAAACCTAGAAATATAATCGGGGCGGACCGGGATTCGAACCTTTCTGGCGTGCCCAAAGGACGCAACTCTGCACAGCGAATCGTGGCGCCTCAGACGACTGGGCCACCCGTGCCCCCCAGTTATAGTTATTGATGCATACATAAGTGTATGTTTAAGAACTGACTTCAATGTATGAACGTTTGTTGAGGTTTACAGGTGAGGTGAAATTGGGTTTAACGTCGCGTCCAAGATTATTGCACTTATATAGCGACGTGCATGCACGTATGTGTGGCTGCTTGTACTAGTCCTGACTGATGCCGATTTATAGTGCTAGCAGTTAAACATGAATACCCCACTCAGACACAGTAAAGTGACTCCGAGCCGACCAGTCCTTGTTTTAGCCCCTTAATGCCGAGCGTCAGACAGGGTAACATGTACCATCTTTCAACGTCTTTTCGTATGACGCGGCCGGGGATCGAACCCCGGACCTTCCGCTCTCCGGGCGGACGCTCTACCACTAGACCACGGAGGCGGTCTTGAGGTTTATAGGTGTGCATACTGTGTATTTACGCAGTGTGCACATCCATAAAAGGCGACTATGGTTATCGTAAGGGGCGACAAAAGGTAGTGGGTGGTAAGGCTCGCTGATTTGGTTGATGTATAACATCGATCCTAATTGCAAGGATCGATGCTCATGATGCCAATAACTGGATTGTCTGGTCCAGACTCGATTATTTACAGACCGCCGTCATATAGCTGGAATATTGCTGAGTGCGGCGTTAAACAACAAGCCAACCAACCACCAGATCGGCTTGATCAAATATATCACGATTGTGAGATATATCTGCTCGTACACGACGTTCGCGACATATAATGAAAAAAAAAATGGGATCATAAGATATTTGGGGATATTTTCACGACATTGTGTGGTCCGTCGCCCCAACAAAACATTTGTTTTTAGCTTTAAGTATATTTTCGATTGCATGTAAAGCATCAGGTTCAATATTGTGGATATGTGTTCAACACTGGAACTTCTTTCATGAGGATAGTGGACAAAATGAGTACTTGTTAAAGTTAACTATCAGGTTTCAGCTGCTGAAATGCTTAATGAATCATTGTTACTTCAAAATCTTTGACTTGGATAATATACGAGAATCTCATGTATTCATATTATAATGTTTCAGTGATACAAGTTCGCTATTTTTTTTATGTCTTGGCAATATTTCTGCGACATGATGGCGGACTGTTACCGAGTCTGGACCAGACAATCTAGTGACTGACACCAGGAGCACAAATACACGCAGTTAGACATAGTACCGAAACTGACCGGTGATTGCTGAGGAGTTCAAGGATGTGCATTGTGAGAGAGTTTAGGAGCATGGTCGAAGTGTAAAGGTTAACATCTGCAAAACCGCGAACATGGATCATAAGAATCGAGTCCTACTACCGACTACATATTTACAAACAGTCATATATTTTGAAACAACAGTATGCTGATTAACAGTCACAAATACGTTTCCCAATATGGCTGTCATGACGGACATATTGCAAACATGTTTCTGGAACATATATAGTCAGGCATTATAATTGTTAGAACAAACGTATTTCATCAATGCCCTCATCCTTTCAAAGTTTCAGAAGAAATTAGAACATATGTGAGTTTAGGGGTAGTACGAATTTTAAAAGTCAAATTTGAATACAGAGAATTACGGAATATGTATATCTAGCCTCATAACACAGGACGCGTTTGGCACATTTGACTTCGTTTTCTGCAAATATGGCTGTCCAGTGATCACAGTGGCTTTTTCAATATGGCTTCTTTGGCGATCATATTGAATATCCCACAACTTGGTGGGAACATGTTTCCTATCTCAAAGGTGCAGTGGTTTCGGAGTATATGTTCACAGACGACGAACAAACAGGACGTGGCCTACGTGCACTTGCCCTTCGGTGTGGATGAAGATGAGACCTTTATTATCAACTGGGCAAATATTGAACCCGTATGCATAACACAATGTCAACGTGACAGAATATGCTCATTCTCAGCCCAGTACGTAATCTTAAGTAGCAATACTCACAGTCAACCCCCGAGATAATATTGCATGTCAAGGATCCAGAAATGGTCCTGTGTTCATATGGGCATAGCGTCATCCAATAGATTGTAACAGTCCTCGTTGAAATCCCTGATAATCCCATTAACGGCAGAGACGACTTCGTGCGTATGATATTAAAGAAGCTTGTCACAAACGTCAACTTTAGTTATTGTGATTTAACGTGTTAGCAATAAAAGCAGCAAAGCAAAGCATAGGTTAATAAAGCGACAAAATCATTTCCATATCCAACAGAAATCTCCGCATAAAGCAGAGTCCATGGTACGATTCCGACTATATCATGAGCATGTGTTTATGAATCACTATTAAATAGTGATGATACCAGGTATTCCCGAAAAGGTGAGCGCATCCTGTCCTATCAGTGGCTCCCGTCACAAACACAAGCAAAGGCAAGGCATTTTTTCATCTAAAAAATCCGGGAACATATGGTACAAGTCAAAATAGGAATTTGCATCATTTTTTCCCCTGATGCGTCTTGGAAATGTCCTCCGCAGATCTGCCATAAAATATTTGGAACAATTTACTGAAGCCTTGGATGTTGTAACCTTGATCTCAACTTTTGAGCAAGAGTCGTTGTATCACCTGCTAATCGCGCAATTAAGGATTGAAGTTGTATTTGTTGATGTTCATCAGCTGACGAAGACAGTGCCTCACGTGAGCAAATTCGCGCATCATGGTAAGTTTGCTCACGTGACTGAGGCACTGTCTTCATCAGCTAATAAACGTCAACAAATATAACTTCAATCCTCATATTGACAGATACATAAACCATAGCAAAACAATCTCTTAAACATCAAACTTTAATTATTTAAAGCGGTGTTTGAGTCATACTACGGCTGTTGATGACGGGGATTACCGCTTGAGGCGGCGCGGTTGGATTTCCCAAGCAATACACGACAGTGTGGAGCTCAGTGATTTCGTTTGGTAAGTCTAGCATTCTCTGTTATGGCTTCGAATGGATGCTTCATTTCGGTGACCCGACATATACGTGATCCGTCTGGCTTCAAAGCCTTCATCATTCATAGCCTGAATCGATGTCGCTCTCAGATTTCCCAAATGATTTTTAATGTTAGTTTTAGACATTGAGGAATCCCCCTAAAGTTGTTCTGAATGTCTCTGCTCGATTGACAAACGTAATCACGTGACATACTGACGTTCATCGGGAAATAAGCGACAGTCAGCTTGGTAGTGTTCACCTAGGCGAGTGGGCACGGGTGGCCCAGTCGTTTAAGGCGCCGCGATTCGCTGTGCAGAGTTGCGTCCCTTTGGCACGCCAGAAACCTATGATTGTGGGTTCGAATCCCGGTTCGCCCCGATTATGTTTTGTCAGCACTAACCCGTCCTCATGGATTTCACCGAAGTGGTAAATGTCTGAGACCTGCATCACTTCGGGCTTTCCTCCCACATTAAGCTGACACGCCGCGATATAACTGGAATACTGTTAAAAGCGGCGTTAAACCCAACTCACTCACTAAAAACCTATAAACAAAACGCTTCATCTGAAGAATGGGAAATAACAAACGTTTGAGTACTGCTACTGTCAATATTACTTACTGAGCCGCATACCGTCTTGACTTGGGATCCCTCAGTTCGGTCTAAAGTGCAGAAGGCAGCTCACGCTGTAAAACACCAACTTAAATCCGTGGCTTTTTGTGACACAACTAGTTACATTCATGCGTGTGATATTAACTGGCAATCAGGATATTGACAAAATGATAGCAAGCACAGGTGGCGCCATCGTAAATAGTCACAAATGATAACAAAGTGTGCAACATTGTTATGTCCTTGTGCTTGCCAACAGGGTGCAGATTTAGTCCTGCCACCCACACATCTGAACAGGGTGTAGGTTTAGTCCTGCCACCCACCCTTCAGCGTTAGACAGGCAACGTAATCGACCCGGCCGAGCCGCGTGAGGTGTTCTTCCCACCAGAAGCCGCTATACTATACTGTAACCGACACTCTATACAAAAGGGTGTAAACTCCAAACTCCATACTTACAGCTGAACTGGATGTGGCCCGTTAACTCAACCGCCCATGTGATGAATGAGAATTGTAATCCTAGTAGGACAAAACATGAAAGAGAATAATCAGTAGACCATGCGTCGTTTTTTTTAACGAAATGTCCACGGTCCTCAATGATGAGAAATGGGAGAGGAAAGCTATAGCTGACATAATTCGTGACAAGGCTCACTTGACTGGTAGCGTATCCCGTCATCAATTCCTCCTACCTGTTATTATAGGTCTGCAGTAACCCATGCTTGCCGTAAAAGGCGACTATACTTGTTGTAAGAGGCGACTAACGGGATCGGGGGGTCAGACTCGCTGACTTGTCATCGTAATAATAATAAAAATAAAAATAAAAATAATAATAATAATAATAATTATTATTATTATTATTATTATTATTATTATTATTATCATTATTATTATTATTATTATTATTATTAATAATAATAATAATAATAATAATAAATATTGATGCAAATCAGCAATGGCGGGCTCAAAGTTACACTGTGCACAAACGTCCATGTTCGAATCCTCAAAGGGATTCCTTGTACCAAATCCGTCACATGTAGGCACAACTTCCATGGTGTCGCCGCTTCGAAATTGGCGTGTGCTAAGTCTTTTCTAAACCCATTTCCGACCTCGAACATGTTCGAATCCTCAAAGGGTTTGTTTGTACCAACTCTGTCTAAAAGATAGTCACCGTTTGCAGGACATCGACGCTACGAAATTGGCGTGTTCCAGGGGTGTCCCAAATATTAATCAAGTATCACCACCAAGCGATCTTACCTTAAGCAAGCCAACCAAGAACAAAAAAAATCAAAAAGACACGTACACAATTTGAACAAAATCGAGCAAGTGGTTATTTTCCTAGCTCTGGTACAAAAATCGGCGGACTAATAATAATAATAATAATAAGCATAATCATTACAACAACAACAATAATAATAATAATAATAAATCGAACGATTACAACAGGGCCCTACAGCCTTTCGGCTTGGAGCCATGATAATAATTATAATAATAATAATAATAATAAGGTTGATTTTAACGAACATAATAAATTGAGCGTGGAAACCCATATGTATGTGTTCAATCAAGCTGTATAAATACCGCCCGGTGTGTTTTAAATAACATCTGGGATATATGACATGGGGGAAATATACGTGAATCATTATGCAACGAGTTGACAATTCTTTTAGCTTTGCCCGTTTGCGTTAAGCCGGAGCCCAGTCGCATAAATGGTCACGAGAAAGGCACGAGTCGCTATTCGCATAGTCCCGGAATAAGTTGGCGTTGGTCACGAATGTCGTGACTTTAGTCTACGGACAATTACGAGTGATTCTGATGACATTTGGCAGCCTCGTCCCATTCGTAATCTAGAATATATCGAGAGGTGAGGAATGAGCGTATATGGTGCAAACTGAAGGTGCGAAGGAATGACATGGTATTTAATAATTCGTAATTATGATTTAGTGACAGAAAAGTGTGGGAGGTGACACTGTAAGGATATTTTGGATCATAGTAAGGAACTAGAAAGACATAAGCATGGCTAGTGACGCCACAAGGGTGAGTCCGCTTTTTAATCATTACTGACCAAATCTAGCGGGTGAGAGTGGCTTGCGTGGATGTTCCAGGACTGTTTACACTGCAAACACGAAAACGTCGTTTTTTTCCGTATATGGTCATTGGACGGAAAAACGACGTTATTTGGACGCTTTCAAACCATCGTTTTTCCGTCCAAATAACGTCATTATTTGACATCGGAATTTACTGGGAGAGAACGATATCATCAAGCTCCTCTCTTTCTTGATTGGCATTGTCAATCAAGCAACAGTGTCTACCGGTATTCCTACTTCTCAGATTTCATTGGTCAGTTCTCGCGTGTCAGATTACAGGCCCGAGTTTGACTCTGTACTCGAAGCGCTTAGCGGAAGTACTGAAATCAATCGTTCTGCGCATGCGGATTGCTTAATGCCTTGTCCAATTTTTCCGTTCTGTGCATGCGCAATTTCGCGTATTGTTTCCACTATATGTCACCACTATTTGACAGTGATTCATGAACACAGTCTCGTGATGAGTTCGGAATCGTACAATGTCGCTTTAATTTATGGCACGTATTTGATCGGCGCGTATTTCCCATTAACAAATACAATGATAACGGTAATAATTTTAGTCAAAATAATTAGGAAAGCGCAAGGCTCAGGAACGTCTGAGTATAGGAAAAGGATTTATACTTTCGAAAGTTATATACTCGTCAAATACGCAAAAGAATATCAACCGGCTTTTAAAACTTATTTTTTTAGAAGGTGATCTTGGTGTTTATTGCCAGATAGTATATGCATATACATTTTCCCGATATTGCTTATTTTAATGTTTATTAATAGTTTTAAGGTTCGTCCGCCTAATTGACGGGATTCCACTTTCTCATTTGTACATGACACTTAAACAGTGTTCTGTTACTGTAAACCGATTAGTTTCAAATTCCAAACTGGTGATATCTATTCAGACTAATACTTAGTCAATAAAACTGTATATTTTTGAAAGAAACAAGTAACTCCATTTAAATTGAAGAGGAGCCCCAGTTATATTGGAGATTCCGAGATGAACCTACTCTATGGATATCTAAGCTGCCACCCAAACCGACCCAAACGGGACCCGAAAGCTTATTGTATGCTATATAGTCACATGGAAGTGCACCAGAATTATACATTGTATTCCGGACGATTGTGTTCTTTTATCTACTTTTAAATGTTGCCTATACACTAATCTGGACGTACTACTCATTGTTCTATTTATGTCATCCTATTATATATATATATATATATATATATATATATATTTATATCTACTCTCATATATATAACCTTATATTGTTCATAGTATCAAAGTTGATTCAACAACATCAAGAACAGCAGTTTGAACTACTGAAACACCCAAACACAAGGCTGTTATCAAGCGCTGGTGCAGACGTGATGCATCGTAAAAAAATGTATCGTGATGTCATCAGAAATACAATTTCTTGCAACATTTATACTACGAGATAGTAAGGCTAACGCTTACTCACCGGTGGAACGTAGACAATATCGTTAATACAGATATCACGTATCTGAACGTTAATACTAAAGACAACACTCATTATTTTTGCAGTGACGATATAACACTTATACACGTTTATTGGTGACTTTCATCAGTTATGCTATTAATTTTTATAACTTTGTTTTCACATATACAAGTAGCAATACCCGACTAGCCTGTCATACATACTTATGGGGCAGTTTTCAATCTTGTACTGACTTACTCTGGTGTTCCTGAGCAAAGCTTATTGGCTTGGGTGTTATACCCCGTTTTTCTAATAATCCTATTATTACTTCATTTTATCTAATGACACACTGTTCTCTGGATCACGGCTCCGTGACTATCCATAACAATTTAGATGAACATTCAGATCAAGTACATGAATGAGTTTGTTTTGACACCACAGTCAATCAAAGACCAATGCTGTGCGGTTTGATTACACACTTCTACCAGGTCGAACATCGTGGATCTTTTTCTACCTAAAGAGAATCATAGTTCATATGCTAATCCATCTATTGCCTACGAAAACCGTCCCGCTCAAGATGACCTTACTTGTTGTTGAATCCATTCAAATGTGCTGAAATGTGCGTGTCAAGGACAGCTGATGTCCGATGCTGAAGAACCGTGTTCACAGCTGACCGACTTGGTATTTTTCTGCACTGACAGAAACTGGATGTACTGACACACAGCTCACCTCAACCGATTCCAGCAGTCCTGCTTTTATCTGATCCATTGACCTAAGTTTGTGGCTCTGTGACAACACGTACAAAAGAAAGTCTTTGTAAAGGAGATGCAATGGGCTATTCATGGCATATCACAGGCTTTTACGGATTGTGAACCGGCCTCGCGATATCTAATCCGCTGTCCTCGCATAGATATTAACATATCTTCGAGATCTGTCTGAATGAATGGCGTGACAACATTCAAGAAGTACGTTAACGGTTATGTGAAATATTAGAATGATTCCACCACAGAAGCCAAATCTTAAAGTTGTTTGATTCTTCGGTAGCATTTTCAATAAATGTTGTTCACGAAAGGTTCCTGAATACATTAATCGAGATTACGCTATCCGCATGGATGACCTATTCCTGCATAGTTATATCTAGATCGGTGACGCTAAGCCGGTGACACTCACTCACTCACTCACTCACTCACAATGTAACAATCTATCAATCTATCAATCAAACAATCAATCAAAATGGAAATCGAGTGACGGATGCTTGACTCATTGTAAGTCTTTGTACGCCATTGTATCGTTGCTAGTGGTACCAGTTACCGGTTTGGGCTAGACGAAGCATTGACGAAGCAAAGAGTTTAATCAGACGTCTCCTTGTGGGAGACTGGTATCACACCTGTGATCCCTGGCGATAAGAAATATGACATTGCGTACCAGGCCAGCAGTTAGACGTATCAACGTATGATCGTAAATTCTTCTCGGCGTAATATATATCTTGCAGGTGTACGTAAACAGGATGTGTTTGGTAACTTGAGCAGGAAGCACAAGTGCACGAAGGGATGGTATTTCAGATGACAAATGAAAGAAGACAGAAAGATTGTGACCCAAAGTTAGTGTCGCACACACGAATTTTTATTAAATGTATCCTCGAGAGTCAGTAAGAAACTAGAAATAACTGCCTTTGTTCTGTAAATCTCACCAAGTTTCAGCTTTCGCCTCTTACTTTGAGGAATGAGGTTTCACATTTGTAAAATGATCTCTGTTATCTGTCTGTACCATCAACTTAACTGCCCCACCCCCTGCAGTTTTCCCGTCCCATATTGCCAAGCAGGTGACCCACAAGGAGGAATACGGCCCTCCCTCAGCCCAGACTCATGAGTTATACTGTGCCTACCACAATGAGTTGTGAATACGTAGCCTTGCTGTAACCAAACATTTTGTAACAATTTGGCAAACTTTGATATGTAAACAGCACATATAATTCAGTTTTATTTCATCTTAACATATCAGTTGAATCCCACTTGACCTTTGAAGATCCGGTTCCGAATAGATTTACAGCAACCCATGCTTGCCGTTATAGGCGACTATGCTTGTCGTAAGAGGCGACTAAAGGGATCGGGTGGTCAGGCTCGCTGACTTGGTTGATGCATGTCATCGTATCTCAACTGCGTGGATCGGTGGTCGTGATATCAATCACTGGATTGTCTGGTCCAGACTCGATTATTTACAGACAACCGTCATATAACTGGAATATTGCTACGTGCGGCGTTACACAAAGAACAACAAAAACGGAAAAAACCGGATCCTACTTATTTTGTGGATACCATAACAATAAATCAAACCAATAGATCGTTTGAGCTAGCTAGATATAAAAAAATAGTCCATAGTCATATTTCCCTCTGTTGGTCCCACGTGAAATGTTCTTCATGAATACTGTAAATCATGAAATTAACGCAATAATAAGTCAGCACATTAATGCGAGTATAGAAGAACCCTGGCCTCAAATGCGTCATGACATTTATGAGAGTAGCCTTGCAAAAATCACTGTAGTCATAAAAAAATGCATTATTTTGGTTAAAACGAGAAACTATATTTACATTTAAAAGGAGCCCAAGTGAGATGGAAATTTCAGCCTGAACTCGTGGAACATCTAGGCTTGTTTCATTTGGGGCTATAGCATTGCAGTAAGGCCTGGGCGGAAGGGAAAATAATATGGTTCAGGGACTGTGAGACAAACTGCATCACGGTCTGTATCGCCGTCATGATCTTTAGAGTTACGAAATTAGAGCCATCTGAGACAGCCACTCGACACCTGTTTGCACCCATCAGATACCAGTCACTACTGTCACTACTCCTATCTCCAAACGAAAAAAACCCCGAAAAATGTCGGAAGTGTATATTTTTAATCTTTCTAATTTACTATTTAGATACATGATTTAACTTAAAAGTAATTATATAGATATGTGATGCTGGTACCGTTTTGTCGCCATTGTGTAGCTATTGTGGAGTTATTATGAATATCAAATACATGTCTTGAAATATAGACTTGTAAAAGAGTTAATCAAAGAACCATATGCAGCCGTTTAATTGGCGCGTATCGATATATTATCCACTTACTTATACACACTTATTATGGACATATACAGAATTTCATTGTACCTTATTATTAAAAACATTAGAATAGGCCTTCAACAACCCATGCTTGTTCGAAGACGACTAACATGATCGGGTGGTTAGGCTCGCTGACTTGGTTGATGCATGTCATTGTATCCCAATTGCGTAGATCGGTGCTCTTGGTGATGATAACTGGATTGTCTGGTCCAGACTGGATTATTTACGAACCACCGTCACATACAACAAACAAAATATATTATTAAACACCTTCCAACAATGAGAATTTAAAATTATATTTCTATATATTCTGTTATATTTATAACATAATTTGATTCATAATTTAATTATTGCGTTCCTTTCTTCCCTGTCAGTAGTATAGTCTAAGTCCGCAGGAACCTTTTTTGGTTGAGGGAGGTTGAGTGAAAATAGGGAAGGTGATTGGTTGATCCAAGTCACGTGATCGGATAGGATGACTCATGCATCAACAGCGCGTCACAGGTGAGGGGGAATGAATGGTGTGTGTTTATAAGGCAGAAAAGAATTCATAAGAAAACAAAAGTAAAGGGTTAGGAATAGAGCTATGTGTATAGCGTGCTGCCCTAAATACACAAGCAGCCCAGTTTGAATTGAGCGTGCTTGACAACTCACGTGGACCTATATTCAAATAATCCGCGCTCGCTAGAGCGTGCGACCTGGTTTGATGAATACAGGGTGTGTGTTGAAAGTACATCATACCACAATAGAGACGGGTTATGTCAACACGATATACGCCGGGTAATGTAGGAATAAAACATGTACGTCTAGCTGGATCAAATTCATCTTGTACGGTCTACACGTTGTACATCACGAATGTTAGACAACCTGTATGGAAAAAAATATAGACAAAATAGATAAGACTACGCAATCAGCAAGCTAGCAGTGTCGTTTAATTACATTTAGCGCAAAAGAACGAGCTAATGTATAGCAGAGAGACTAAGCGACCGACCGCCCATAACAATGTCAACATACCCCGGCCGTACAATTAATGTTAACATACCAACCTCGCCTGAAGCTTCCCATTCATAAATTGTGTGACCAGTGTCCCGTATTTATGATATGTTAGGGAACATGTGTTGTACATTTGTTATTTTAAAAGGGAGTTAGTTCAGAGAGGATATATATATATGGGTATTCCCCTCATTAAACCTTTCTTTCGTTGGTGTCTATTAAACGTATCCGGTATTTAATACATTTGAATGATGTAGGAAAGTATGTGCGTGTAGATGTTGTACCTATATCCGAACACGAATGTATGACACCTCTCAATAGATCAATTACGGTTCTAACCACGACACGCAACATGACTATGAGCGTGGTTAGCAGTTCATATTTATAAACACATCGTAAATGGCAGATTTCTGATGAATGAACTCGCCCGCACACATGTCTATAGGGTTATGTTCGCCAGAACTGTAAACAGTGACACATTTGATAACAGGAAGGGTGTGTGGAATGCACACGTCCTTGTAAGGGTAAAATACGCGTTTAAACTCACCATTTAAATGATGACATTACTTTTTTAGATGTATTGGTATCAGTGAGTGAGTGAATTTAGTTTTACGCCACACTCGGCATTATTCCAGCTCTAGGACGGTGATCTGTCAATAAACGAGCTTGGACCAGACAATCCAGTGATCAACAGCCTGAGCGTCGATCTGTGCAACTAGGAACCGATGGCACGTGTCATCCGAGTCGGCGAGACTGACCAACCGATCCCCGTCAGTAAGCATGGGTTACTGAAGGTCGATTCTATAACCCGGGACCTGCACGGGTGTAGTATGACGAAGACTATATACTAATATGATCACTTTTTTAACATACTCACAAGTGTGCTGTGAAGAAAAGAGTGTCTTCCAAGAATCCCTGCACGTGTAAGACATTATAAACTCTACAGTAGTGTAGCCCGACAAACAGTTTTACTCTCGCCATCAAACGGATTGGACGTGAACAACATGAAGAAAGCATCAGAGATTAGACTTGACCCTAGAGATATATTTAGGAAGACTACGTTGAGAAAATCACAACAGAGAAAGAAACCACAAGCAGCCAAGAAGTCGACGCTGAAGACAAAGAAGAGACAGGTAACACCTAAAATGAAAACGATGACAACCAAACAGGAATCGAAGACAACACCCCAACCCGTGAAAATACAACATGTGTCGGAGGTGAAGGCTGTGGTGGAACGGGCACTTGCTGCCTTGAAGCGTCAACAGAGTCAAGGGTATAAAAGAAAGCTCCATACCCTCTAATCGCACACCGTATTGGATCGCCATGGGGGTTGCCACCTGTGAAAAAATGTTTTCAAGGAGAGATGTCATGATACGACACAGGAGAAATAAACATAGCATACCGCCGCCGCCGTTACAAGCCCACCCGCCGCCGCAAGTCCACTCGCCATTACAAGCCCACCCGCTAACGCCGCCGCAAGTCCACCCACCGCCGCCGCCGTTACAAGCCCACCCGCCGCCGCAAGTCCACTCGCCATTACAAGCCCACCCGCTAACGCCGCCGCAAGTCCACCCACCGCCGCCGCTGCGTCAAGCCAACCCGCCGTTACAAGCACATCTGCCACCGCCGCTGGCCAGTGGACTTGCGGCGGTGGGTGGGCTTGTAATGGCGGGTGGATTTGCGGCGGCGGTAGCGGATGGGCTTGCGGCGGCGTTAGCGGGTGGGCTTGTAATGGCGGGTGGATTTGCGGCGGCGGTAGCGGATGGGCTTGCGGCGGCGGCGTTAGCGGGTGGGCTTGTAATGGCGAGTGGACTTGCGGCGGCGGGTGGGCTTGTAACGGCGGCGGCGGTATGCTATGTTTATTTCTCCTGTGTCGTAACATGACATCTCTCCTTGAAAACATTTTTTCACAGTCCGGACAGGTGGCAACCCCCATGGCGATCCAATACGGTGTGCGATTAGAGGGTATGGAGCTTTCTTTTATACCCTTGACTCTGTTGACGCTTCAAGGCAGCAAGTGCCCGTTCCACCACAGCCTTCACCTCCGACACATGTTGTATTTTCACGGGTTGGGGTGTTGTCTTCGATCCCTGTTTGGTTGTCATCGTTTTCATTTTAGGTGTTACCTGTCTCTTCTTTGTCTTCAGCGTCGACTTCTTGGCTGCTTGTGGTTTCTTTCTCTGTTGTGATTTTCTCAACGTAGTCTTCCTAAATATATCTCTAGGGTCAAGTCTAATCTCTGATGCTTTCTTCATGTTGTTCACGTCCAATCCGTTTGATGGCGAGAGTAAAACTGTTTGTCGGGCTACACTACTGTAGAGTTTATAATGTCTTACACGTGCAGGGATTCTTGGAAGACACTCTTTTCTTCACAGCACACTTGTGAGTATGTTAAAAAAGTGATCATATTAGTATATAGTCTTCGTCATACTACACCCGTGCAGGTCCCGGGTTATAGAATCGACCTTCAGTAACCCATGCTTACTGACGGGGATCGGTTGGTCAGTCTCGCCGACTCGGATGACACGTGCCATCGGTTCCTAGTTGCACAGATCGATGCTCAGGCTGTTGATCACTGAATTGTCTGGTCCAAGCTCGTTTATTGACAGATCACCGTCCTAGAGCTGGAATAATGCCGAGTGTGGCGTAAAACTAAATTCACTCACTGATACCAATACATCTAAAAAAGTAATGTCATCATTTAAATGGTGAGTTTAAACGCGTATTTTACCCTTACAAGGACGTGTGCATTCCACACACCCTTCCTGTTATCAAATGTTTCACTGTTTACAGTTCTGGCGAACATAACCCTATAGACATGTGTGCGGGCGAGTTCATTCATCAGAAATCTGCCATTTACGATGTGTTTATAAATATGAACTGCTAACCACGCTCATAGTCATGTTGCGTGTCGTGGTTAGAACCGTAATTGATCTATTGAGAGGTGTCATACATTCGTGTTCGGATATAGGTACAACATCTACACGCACATACTTTCCTACATCATTCAAATGTATTAAATACCGGATACGTTTAATAGACACCAACGAAAGAAAGGTTTAATGAGGGGAATACCCATATATATATCCTCTCTGAACTAACTCCCTTTTAAAATAACAAATGTACAACACATGTTCCCTAACATATCATAAATACGGGACACTGGTCACACAATTTATGAATGGGAAGCTTCAGGCGAGGTTGGTATGTTAACATTAATTGTACGGCCGGGGTATGTTGACATTGTTATGGGCGGTCGGTCGCTTAGTCTCTCTGCTATACATTAGCTCGTTCTTTTGCGCTAAATGTAATTAAACGACACTGCTAGCTTGCTGATTGCGTAGTCTTATCTATTTTGTCTATATTTTTTTCCATACAGGTTGTCTAACGTTCGTGATGTACAACGTGTAGACCGTACAAGATGAATTTGATCCAGCTAGACGTACATTTTTTATTCCTACATTACCCGGCGTATATCGTGTTGACATAACTCGTCTCTATTGTGGTATGATGTACTTTCAATACACACCCTGTATTCGTCAAACCAGGTCGCACGCTCTAGCGAGCGCGGATTATTTGAATATAGGTCCACGTGAGTTGTCAAGCGCGCTCAATTCAAACTGGGCTGCTTGTCTATTTAGGGCAGCACGCTATACACATAGCTCTATTCATAACCCTTTACTTTTGTTTTCTTATGAATTCTTTTCTGCCTTATAAACACACACCATTCATTCCCCCTCACCTGTGACGCGCTGTTGATGCATGAGTCATCCTATCCGATCACGTGACTTGGATCAACCAATCACCTTCCCTATTTTCACTCAACCTCCCTCAACCAAAAAAGGTTCCTGCGGACTTAGACTATACTACTCCTGTCATTCAATGTACATGTTCAACCCCCTAAACTTTTAATATTTCATTTTTCACAAATGGCTACGTTAATGAGTTGCCTAGATCTCTCGTTACCTACTCACACGAACAGATTAAAATAATTTGTTTTACTATCATATTTCTGTTTATCTAATTCATAATACGAAATTGATAATTCATTTATCACAGTATAGATCATATTCGTTTATATCACTATCTGATGCTAAGGTTTTATTGCAGAAATTATGATTACTTCAAAATGTAGAAAGATACACAATTTGCCATTATTTGACTTTTAAACTGTACAAAGTATAATATAATGATCAGAATGCCTGTAACGGGTAGTATTTAAGAAAGAAATATTTGTCGATAAGTCCCATTTTTCAGATATGCCCTTCAGTAGTATTATTGTATATCTCCAAAGAGAGGTTTACATTGTAGTTATCATTATTTTTGGATAATTAAAAAAGCAACATAGAAAATATATATGCTACCATGACGAAAGAATACAGAGTATACATAACTCGCAATTATCCAAAAGAGATTTCAAATCACAATAACATATCTGATACAAAGAGAGGCGGTAATGATTTAATCTCTACATTGTGCCCTTGTTCGTGAGCCCTTGTTCTATTGTTGTCTACAGAAGATGTTAAATTGTGTAAATACCTGGTGTACTAAATGGCGTATGTCTGTTAATTTGAAGAAAACACAAGTTGTCCATTTCCGGTCAAGAGGTTCCAGTATATCAGGTGTTACTTTCACTATCGGTGAAAATGAAGTGTGTTATACTCATGCATATAAATATCTTGGTGTTTGGTTTCATGAACACCTAGATCTTAATTTCACAGCCAAGGAAATAGCCAAGTCTGCTCATCGTGCCTTAGGTGTGATTGTGTGTAAATTCAAAGCTAGTGGAGGAATGGCTTACGATGTATTTAATAAGTTATATGAAAACCTTGTGCAACCAATTCTCTCATACGGATCTGTTGTGTGGGGCACACGTCAGTTCAGTTGTATCAATGCTGTACAAAACCGAGCATGTAGATTCTTTCTCGGAGTGGGCTGTAACTCACCAAACTTGTCAGTTTGAGGGGATATGGGTTGGACTTTGCCTTATACCAAGCAAAAGTTAGAAATTTTACAACTATGGTATCGTCTACAAAACTTTGACAACATTCGAGTGAGTAGTAAAGTCCATCTATGGTCACGTAAATCATGGACTAATAAGGTTTTTACACTTATCAAGTCGTGGCAACTACCTATTTTGGATATATTTAATTTAACACCCCCTGACATGGACTACATAAAGACTTGGCTTATATCCAATGATTACCACGACTGGCTACGTCAGCTGTGGAACGATCGAGGGCTTATAAACGGTAACAAACTTAGAACATATAGACTCTTTAAGGGCTCGCTTAACACTGAACCATATGTTCAACTTATAATGGACCGATCTTATCGAAGTACACTCGCCAAAATACGTACAGGAACTTTACCTCTTGAAATAGAGACCGGTAGATTTTCACGACCGACTGTCCCCTTGGAAGAAAGGATATGTAAAATGTGTGACTCTAAAGCAATCGAAGATGAAATCCACTTTCTAACTGAATGTACCTTTTATTCTGATTTAAGATATGATTTATGGAATTATATTACCTCCTTGGAGCCCTCCTTCCCAACCTTTTCTACACTGCAACAGACCTGTTATCTAATGAATACTACATTTATAAGTAAATCCCTAGCCTCCCTTGTCTACAGAATGTACAGGCGCCGTAAACTTTATATAAACTGTTAGCTTTTATTTTAATTACTTTCTATCCCATCCATAATGTTATGCATTGTCTTATATATGCACGTAGGTGTGTAGGCGGGTGTGTTTATGTACGTTAGTACACAGTGCCTCTCATTTATATCATCTGTTGTATTTAATGTATGTTCATACTGTATTCAGTACGACACTTGTATGGTTGTATGTGTGTATGTATATATGGACTGAGGTGTGAATGGATGGATATAGGTATGGTTGTATGTGTGTATGTATATATGGATCGATATGTCTATGGATGGATATAGGTATGGATGTATGGTTGTATGTGTGTTAGTATATTTGGATTGAGGTGTGTTTGAATGGATATAGGTATAGATGTGTGTTAGTATATTTGGATTGAGATGTGTTTGAACGGACTTAGGTATGGATGGACCTGTGTATGTATAATACGGATTGATTTATGTTTGATGGATATAGGTATGTATGTAGGTTGGTATGTTAGTACCAGGTGTAGTATGAGTATACACGATTGATGAATTAAGTTGTGTGTATATGGACGCATATGTGTATAGATGTATGACATGTATGAGATTGCCGTGAGTGTTTTGTATGAGATTGCTGCGAGTGTTCTGAATGAGACTGTTGTGAGTGTTCTGTGTGAAATTGTTGTGAGTGTTCTGAATGAGATTGCTGTGAGTGTTATGTATGAGACTGCTGTGAGTGTCCTGTATGAGATTGCTGTGAGCGTCCTGTATGCTTACCTGTTTGTATGCTTACCTGTTTGAATGCTTTGAGCGGGATTTTAATGCGGATGTGTGTGTTGGTGTATCGGTATGGGTGTGGGTGTGGGTGTGGGTGTGGGTGTGGGTGTGGGTGTATCGGTATGGGTGTGGGTGTGGGTGTGGGTGTGGGTGTGGGTGTGGTAATATACAAAGTTGCAACTAATTTTTCCTTTCTTTTTTTATATTTATTTTAAATGTACCATTATGTAATTAGTGTCTCGTAGGCCAACTGGCCGGGTGCTGTTTTTAATGAAATGTTTATATGTCCATATATTTAGTACTGCAGCATGTGACACTTTAATAAAATAATTTTCTTCTTCTTTTTTCTTCTTCTTCTTCTTCTTCTTCTTCTTCTTCTTCTTCTATTCAGCAAACAGCCCCAAACCGAAACTGAACATATCCGATCACACTGATTCAGGCTGTCCCAGTTCTTCATGCTATACTGACGCCCGTTCGTCTAAATTTAAAAGGAATCCAGCTCAAGTCTAGAACGATTTGGCAAGCCTAGATTGCCTCAATTCTATCCATGAAAGTAAGCATTAATAAAAAAAATTGTTCTTGTCTGCTTCAGATTATATTTTGTAGAGACGTATTTTTAACTAGGAAAATTGTACTGACACCGGCGCTGTCCCTATTGAAGCTATTTATAAGAATTTCGAATTGTCGTCCATTGTTCGATGTCAATACATCGATGACAAGTGAGGATATCATAAAGTAATCGTTGATGCCGCGCTACACTATAATATAAATTCTAATCAAGTTGACTGGTGTGTACATTACTACAGTGAACATGTACATGATCATGTCCTAATAATCAAATGCCGTAATGTCAAATACTAATATATTATTGTGTGATGAATTTACCTGGATCAGTGGTAACATGTGATATTGATATTCCATCAATTTCTCTCCTGGTTGGTCCATCCATGTCTACAAAATGAACATAATACAATTAAAATGGAGCCTAGAACAATTCTTAATTTCAGGCTAGGGCTGTGGAAATCTAGACTTTCCCAATCGTTATAGATTTGAGTTGGTCTCATTTTTTACATTATTCTCTTGGGTCCACGCCACAGCTCATATCATGCACTAACAAGACCAGATTGCCCCCCGCCGGAGCTCCTGGATTTTGGTTATATCATCTAACATGGCCAACTCTGCTCTTAAGTAAACAAGAACCTAGTCAGCGAGGGGTCCTTTATCATCCCTATGTGACTGCTTATAAAAATCTGATATCTCTTCCCAAAGACCTGGTTAATAATATATTTTCTGCTGATTATTCGAAACAGAGTGAGTGAGTTGGTACTACATATGTTTACGGTTCTATTTTAAATGACTGCAGCGCTCCATTATGAAAACAAATTGTTTTAACGCCGCTCTCAGCAGTATTCCAGTGATATATGACGGCGGTTGTATATGAAAAAAATGCAAATTGAATCTTGAATCTTGAAAGTTGTAACATTTCCGCTAATAAGTATCACATGCAGTATACAGTATATCAACTGCGATATACTGTATACAACATTCAGTATACACTGTGTCGCGAGCTCTGCGCTGGGCTGGAGCACACATTTTCTACCCCTCTCCCTTCGGCAAACACCTCATGAGGGTTGCAACGAGGTCACAGGTCAGGCGTGCACTCGTCAGTTGTCTAATGCGGTCAAGAGTAAGATCTTCCGGAAGACCACTGCACTAGAGGTATGTGGATTGTTGATGAGGTACTACGTGTTTGGAACTGGGAATCGAAGACTAAGCACTTTTAGAGAAGAGCTCACAATAAAACTTGTGTTTTCATTTCAAGACTTACATGTATCAGGTTGAACTTCTACGACAGATGTAACTTGGTTATCGCTTCCTAACTGTACCTAATGTGATGAGGCGACAATGCGACGAGACATATTTTGACCTTGAAAATGTCGCGTTACGGCATCGTCGCCCTTTTGTAAAATAAAGAAAAGGATTATTCAAAGAGCGACAATGCAAACACGCGACAATGCGACAAATGGCCAATTGTCGCGCTTTTGTTAATTTTGACACCTTTTGCTTGTTTTGTAAGGGCGTCAATGCGACAATGCGACAATGTCCCTTCTATAGTGATCCGTGCAAATAAAACTGAGTTATGAAATAGAAGTCTGACATGCCAATTAAAAGATAAAGTGTTGCAGCTTCTGATTTCATAGATCTTCAAGAAGGATTATCAATAATGGGATGAGTGATGAGTTCAACTGCATGCCGAGTCTATACGTTGTGATTAACAATAATGCTCCGAGTCAATACATTTTGTCAAAATGTATGACATGTATTACGTGAATAAACATATTGTTTATACTCGTCCATGTTTTTGACGGACAATATAATTTACATGCTCGGTAAAAGTGAGGACGGGCATCATTGTGTGTTTCCTTCCGTGCTTTGTTCAGGTGAACAATTGACTTGTCCTTGCATGTGTTTGTGACGGGTGCCACTTGTGTGGCAGGATACGCTCACCTTTTCCCGAACACCCGTTGGACATACAGTTGAAAATGGTGTTTAATGCGATTACCGTAGTGTGTTACTGCAACTGTTCAAATGTTGTGCAGTGCTGTTATGTAATATTTAAAAGAAAGCATATTCAATTATCCAATTGATTTGAATAGTGCGTCAGTGTATTTTTACTAACGCCCCAAACCGTAATTTAAACACATATAATAACAGATCATATACACGCGTGGTGACTTGACTTACTGCTAACTTTAATAGGCCATCCCGGAATAAAATAGTGCCCCCCCCCCCCCATGTTTTAGTATGTTTACAAGAAATATATTCCAAACAATATCCTCATTAGATGAGAATTACAATGACAGAGCGTCGTAATACATTTACATCAAGTACAATACGTCAAAATGGCCGACACGATACACGTGACGGGAGATATTTCCGAAGTTGTTAATTAACCTGTGCCTATTTCAAGTCTTTGTCATCACTGATCAATTGGCCGTTCGTTGAAAGGTGATTGTAAAGATGTGTCAAATAGATACTAAGGTAAATTCATAGATTGCTGTAGATTGTCACTACGATAGTTTGGATGTTTTTTTCGTTTGTTTTTTCTCTGGGATGGTTTGTAGCGAGGGTATCCTTAAACAGGCATGCAACCACGCTTCTGTATGAATTCGTACCAGGGAATTCCAAGGGTTTTTCCCCAGGAATGTGGAAGTAGTCAGTGTTTACGCCATTTCAAGAATAAAGGTCACGTGAAGAACGTCATGTGACCGACCTCTCGTCCTAGCCGTATATCTTGTAAACTTCACATTCAAAAAATAGTTATTATTATAACCAAATTAAACACAACCCATTATTCGATAGGGGTAACTGTTCATAGCCGAGGGATATGTTACCACAATAAACTTGGTAACATTGTTTGGTTTGACTTCTTGGCGCGTGCCTGAATTCCATTAACATGTTACATATCCTAAAACTGGCTTATCAGCAAATCTCGCTGCACTGCGCGCGACAGATACTAGAGCAAGGCATGCCAGAAATACGAAACCTAAAGCTTTCGAAAGGAAGCCTTAGGAATCACGTGCGTCGGGGGACCAGCGCCATCTGATTGGCCATTAACAGGTCTACAAGGCGGAGCAAAAAGCATAGTTTTTCCGTCGATTTTACGCTTGAAAAACTCGACCCTTTTCTGCACACTTTCTAGACGCTCACCAATTAATCAATTTTAATGAATTTTTAGTCGTTTTTCCGTCCAATGACCATATACGGAAAAAACGACGAATTATGTGTTTGCAGTGTTACGTAGCCAAAATATTCAACACCAAACGATGTCATCCTGTTTTCTCGACGTTTTTGTGTGAAGAATATTAGGAGTCGCTATAAAATCTAACAACCACTAAACGGGTACCCAACCCTTACGATCTTGCAGGGGCGATTACTCGTCAAGGCGATTCAAGGACTTAGGATAGAGTTGGGGGGACCTACCCTCACACAATGAACTGAACCTAAGGAGGGATGATCGGTGAAGCAGGAGCCACAATAACCGGCCACTACTATGCGGGTACGTAACCGGGTCCACTATTCGGGTACCTAAACCTAATGATCGTAAAGGGAGGGTTTATCGTAAAGGGGGTCCAAGGGCTAAAGATAGAGTTCGGGGTATAACCTACCCAAACACAATGAAGTAATCCTGAGGGTAGACAATCAGTGAAGCCAGAGCCAGAGCCACATCAACCGGAGACAACAAGCCTAATTGATTTATTGCAAAAGATGTCCCACGGTAGATATGGTGTTCGGACCGGCGACATTTGGATGTGTGCAGCGTCAAAATTATATTCCTAATAAACTGCATTCCTGTGCTTAGTAATGGAGAGTAATGAATCGAAAACATAAAATATATATATTAGTTATAATAATTACAGTTCAATTAAGTTGAAACCGAAATATAAAATACACTGAAAATAAAAGTGCTTTCATAAACTAGCGCTTTCTATAAAATGCACCGCCGCAGTCTATAATTAGTGGACAAATATTTTAAACTCTCAACACCGATCGACATATTCCATGACATTGCACGTAGATGATAGATCACTGAGAGGACTAAGTGAGCATGTGTGCTTTTATGCCGCTTTTAGAAATATTCCGGCAATATTACAGTGTGGGACACCAGAAATGGGCTTCACATTTTGTACCCATGTCGAGAATCGAACCCTGGTATTCGGCGTGGCGAGCGAATGCTTTAACCACTAGGCTACCCGACAGCCCCCTGAGAGGAGTTAAAGCACACTCGATGACCCCAGTAACTCTGTTGCTAGGCTAACGCCACATGGCATTGCCAGTGTGTATTGCCGAAACGTAGGCCATTTAAACAATATAACCAATCATTTCCATAGAATAAAGTGGCATAATTTCTACATCTCAATGCAGATTCTGCATGACATCAACTGTTCCGTGTATTCTGCTGCTCCAAAACTGGAGGAACTCCATCCAACTTCCAAACACAATGAACTTAAAAAAGGGTAATAAACAAAATCAGAAAAAAAGAAAAACCGGTTCCAAATAAAACTAACTGAAACAAGGAAAGTCATATCCTGGATAGAACTTTGCTTGAAATTACGTTGCTCGTGGCAATTTATGTCAAAACGTCAAAAATCAATTTGGAAAAAAAAGAACAAAAAAGAACAAATACAAGACACAAAAAGAGAAAAATTCTAAATGAAAGTTGATTCCTTGAAGGCAAAGTGAAAGATTTGGACAGTAAGGGAAAAAAAGTGGGACAAGAAAAATGATGTCATAAAACGAGATTGTTACGTGTCGATTCCCAAATTAAAACAATATGTTAACCCAAACACCTGTACGTGAAAGAATTCAGTGTGAAACCAACAAACAAGCAACAAATGGGATATTGGTCAACAAATCAACAACTGTATTACTATTATTATTAAACTATACAATAGTAGATATTTATTAATAACTAGAGCACCACCTAGGTGGTGCTCTGACGTCATCAAGGTCACGTGACTGTCAGTGTCTCATTAATATGCAGAATAACTCATTAATATGCAAATGTATGCATGACGTCACAGGTCAATTAGGTTAATAAAGGATCAACTGACCAGATGCAATCATGCAATTAATGACTTGACCATTCGTTAACCGTACAACACGGGATAGTAATGAATGTCCCTATATGGACATGTTACTACGACCGGGGTTGGGTTGGGTTTTGACTCACGCGGAATGGAATGTCATTGTGAGACCATTTTGGCGCGAGAACATGTGGTGAACATTTGAACCTTTTTGCATTGAAGACATTTCTCTGTGGGCATTCGGTGGCGGGGCTATGTGTGGTAATATTTAAAAGCCCAGGAACAGGTTCATGTGGAAAGATCTCCCGATATTCAATTACGTTAATAAAAGGTCAACTGACGGGATGCAATCATGCAATTAATTACTTGACCATTCGTTAAACGTAGAAGAACACGTGTTTAAAAACAAGATGGCGGATGTTGCTATGAACGCTCACGGGTGTCACGTGTCCTCAGTTTGAATCTCGCGCCTGACCTACAAGTCAGTTCTATGGGACCCCATGCCACATCTTAGGCTAAGTTGATCCATAAGTGCAATAACTCATTCATAGTCAAATATAATCATGACGTCACAGGATAGAAAGGGTAACGAGAGGTCTGTTGTTCCAATGCACGAAGGAAATGTGTTAATGAGTCCTTCATTAAGTGAGAACAAAGCGTAGTAATGAGTGTCCCTATATGGAAGTGGCTACTACGAGGTTCAAATGTGATTCACTGGGAAAGGAATGTCATTGTTAGACATATTCCATTGATGCATGTATTTCGCGTAGTAATGACTGTCACATGTGGCAAAGTGGGGTGTGAGTTGAATTTCCATAGAAACCACATGTCCAGTTCTTAACTCTTCTAGTGCTACCTCTTATAAGTTCCTTTTAACATTTAGTTGCCATGACAACTATATAACAAAATAAGGGTTAACAGTCTTGACTCCTAGCTAGAGGTCAGCTCGGAGAAATATAGAGTCGGTATCGCGAAACCCGTGTGTTGAAGACTGTAATGTATGCCAGTCTGGTATATGACGTTTTAATACTGTAAAATTCTATTCTTTTTTCTAAAAGATGTTTGAGTTCAAACTGTCGGTTCAGTTTCCTATTTCAATGGAAAAAAATACTCGTTTAACCCTTACCATGAATCATTTTTCATGAAAAAAAAAATTAGACTGAAATAACGTAGTTTCAAGAAATTGTATACGATATCCTGTCACTTGTCAACATTTTTCAATGAAAAAAGTATCATGTCTCACGTTTATTTCATCGAAAAAAAAAATACAAACGTGTTTCAGTTTTAATGCATAAAACTCTTGGTGAATCTGGTGAATAGAAACAGCTGTGGCAACAGGGGCGTGTTAGGAATATTGGGTTGTAGCGGACACGCCTGTTGACTGAGTAAACAACTGTGTTGAACGAAAACAGCTGTGTCAACAAGGGCGTGTTAGGAATATTGGGTTGTAGCGGACACGCCTGTTGACTAAGCAAACAACTATGTTGAATGGAAACAGCTGTGTCAACAGAGGCGTGTTAGGAGTATTGGGTTGTAGCGGACACGCCTGTTGACTGAGCAAACAACTGTGTTGAATGGAAACAGCTGTGTCAACAGGAGTGGCGTGTTAGGAGTTAGGTGTAATTGGCTAAAGCGAACACGCCTGTTTACTTACCAAACAAATCTCGTAAATGAAAACAGCTGTGTCCACAGGGGTGACGCGTTAGGAGTTAGGTGCAATGGGTTGAAGCGGACACGCCTGTTGACTGAGCAAACAACTGTGTTGATTGGAAACAGCTGTGTCAACAGGGGCGTGTTAGGTATATTGGGTTGTAGCGGACACGCCTGTTGACTGAGCAAACAACTGTGTTGAACGGAAACAGATGTGTCAACAGGGGCGTGTTAGGAATATTGGGTTGTAGCGGACACGCCTGTTGATTGAACAAACAAGTCTCACGAATGAAAACACCTGTGTCAACACAACAAGGGGTGTTAAATATGTGTCAATATTACCCTATAAATAGCAGAGTTGTCATCTAAACCTCACATTCTGTCTCTCGTGGTTCATAAATGAACATTGTGCCTATCTGTGCCATTTATTTTTCTCCCTACCAAAAGGTGACACAGGAGTTTGTTTTTCAAATTGGATAGATTTATTCTTCATACAAAAGGTAAGAGTTTTATGTTTTACATTGCATAAACAGTTATATTAAAAAGATCTTCTAATTATAATTATAATTTCAGTATATCACAAGTATTACATCCTTGCATCAATTTTAAAACAGTGTAAATTTTGTCCCAAGATCTATCATAGTTGTGATTATGAAGAACACTTCGAACTCCTTTAAATTGTTATGTTGACTTTAATAGTCTGAAAGACAAACTATTCTATTTATTATCTATTTATTTATTTCAGAAAATAGAAGTGTTCCAAGCACATTGTTTGCTAGACTTTATGTAAAAAAAAATGTCTTCTCCTTTTACAACACCTGTTTATACCTGCGAGTTTTGTCAAAAAACTTATGGTCACAAACGTTCCCTCATTAGACATCAAAGAAATTGTGGTCCATCTACCAGACATTTTGATTGTGAAATATGTTCCACTTCATTCTTGCGTAGTGATATATTACAAAAACACATAAAAAGTCAACACAAAGATCCACAACCATCTACTTCTACTTCTACTTTTACTTTTACTAGTCATACATGTTCAAAGACTCTTCCTTCAGTAAAAGCTCTTGGCAAACACAGGAGACAAACCCATTCAAATCAACAAAGTGGTGGCGGGGCTGTAGCTAAACGTAGGAAAACTAATGCAGATAATCAACAGTCATGTTCCAGACAAGGAATAAATGGAAATGTCAGGGAATTTGACTTTATTCCTCAGGGCCAAGAGGGAAATGATCCCTACTATTATTTTGTGAAAATTCAACCTGACATGATTCATCACTTGAAAACAGAAATTGAAACAAAACATAGTATCAAGTGGGGACTTTGTACTCAATTTAGATTCAGCAAAACCAACTCGGACGGTCTGAATTCATTTACTGAACCTTTCTTTCGAACCAAAATGTCTCCAGCCACCCAAGCTGATGATTTGGATGCGTTGTACACCGAAGCCACAAACACAATCATGAAACTGATGGACAATTACGAAGGAGATAGTTCCAACTTAAACTTTGAAACTGTGTTGAGCGTGAAATTATCCGTGGTTAAATTTCAACCCTTTCGCGGAAGTTCATATCTCCCCCTCCCTCCTTTGCTAGAGAACAAGCGCTGTCTGTTAAACATTAAAAACGTGGACGATGACCTCTGTTTTGCCTATTGCGTTTTGGCTCATCTGTTCCCCGTTCAGTCTCAACTGGTCGGAGAACAAGTGAATCACTACAAGGACAAACTACACGAGTTAGACTTGAATGGATGTGAATTTCCCATGCCTCTGAAACATATTTCAAAATTTGAAAAAGCAAACGACCTCAGCATCAATGTGTATGGTATTGATGGAGATGAAGATCAACACCATGTTGTCTTTCCTTTAAGAGTTAGTTCCGATATGACCCACTTGCCCAAAGAACGGCATATCGATCTCCTTCTGTTAACGTCAGAAGTAGACGAGGAAGAGTCGGACGAACCTCCCATTTGTCATTATGTTTTGATCACTAGTTTGGCAGCTTTGACCAGAAAAGCTGGAGATTGTAACAGAAAATTCATTTGCCGAAAATGTTTGTGGACGTTTACAACTGATGATAGATTACAAAAGCACACCCCTTACTGTTATCACAAAGCTCAACGAATTAAAATGCCTGAACCAAACAAAGCCTTTAGAAGGTTTGGATTGGGTCACTATGCCAAAACAGTCAAAGTCCCCTTTGTGATCTACTGCGATTTTGAATCTGTGTTGTCACCTTTAGAACATAATGAGACATCGGAGAGGAAAAGTCACCACGTCCATGAGCACATTCCATGTGGTTACAGTTATCAAATTGTATGTCGGGAACCCGACATGTACACATTTCCATTGAGAACCTATAGCGGGGAACGGGCCTCAGAGCATTTCATGACGCATCTTTTGGAGGATTACGATCAAATCATGGACATCTTAAATCATCCCGTGCCCATGACATTAACAGATGAGGAAAAGTTAGCTTCAGTTTTGGAAACCCATTGCTATCTTTGCGGGGAGAAAGTACAGCAGAATGAGCGACACATCGATCACGATCATTTGACGGGTCGAGTCAGGGGTCTGTGTCACAATTACTGCAACGTCAACTACAACGAAGCCAAATTTGTCAATGTCATTTGTCACAATGCTTCGAGGTATGACAATCATTTGATTCTTCAAGCAGCAGAACTGTTTGCCGATCGAAAGTTGACGTGCATAGGTCAAAATTCGGAACACTTCATCATGTTTCAAATAGATCAACTTCGTTTCTTGGACAGTTTCAAATTTTTAAACACCAGCTTACAAAATTTGGCCAACAATTTGAGAAGCAAAGGCCAAGAACAATTTGTCTGTTTGGCAAAGAACTTTCCCGAACATGTGGATTTGCTGACTCGAAAGTTACCCTACTTTTATGAATATGTGGACAGTTTTGAAAAATTAGATCGAACAGAATTTCCGAGTCGTGAAGACTTTTATTCTTCCTTATCGGAAGACACCATTTCTGAACAAGACTATGCCTTCGCCCGTCACATTTGGGAGACTTTCAAAATTACATCGGTGAGACAGTTCATGGAATTGTACGTTGCCGTAGACACTTTGATTTTGACCGATGTGTTCGAAGCATTCCGTGACATGTGTCTGAGCTACTACAGATTGGACCCGTGTCAGTACTTTACTCTCCCGGGGATGGCCATGGATGCTTGTCTTTTGATGACGGGGGTGAGCTTAGATCTTATGACCGATCCCGATATGTACAACTTTGTCTCAAACGCAGTGAGAGGAGGCGTGGCGAGTATCAATCATCGCCACGCTCAAGCCAATCACAAACACATGTCCGATTTCGACCCGTCCAAACCCGAATCTCACCTGATGTACTTTGACATTAACAATTTGTATGGTGCAGCCATGAGTTATCCTTTACCTCAAGGTCATTTTGACTGGGTAGACGAAACAGAAGTAGAGTCTATTGATTGGTTGCAACTAGACCCCGAAGGTAGCGTGGGTTACATTGTAGAGTGTGATTTGGAATATCAACGTCACCTTCATTCTGTCCATCAGTCGCTGCCCCTCGCTCCCACCAAAGAAAGCATTCCCTTTGAAGATATGTCCCCCTATCATAGACAATTGCTCGCAGAGCTTGGTATCAAAGGGGTGAAAGCCACGGGAACCAAACTTTTTGGCACATTGAAAGACAAAGAAAATTATATCATTTACTTGGCTACTTTGCAGCAATATTTACAATTGGGTTTGAAACTGAAAAAAGTACACAAAGTTTTGAAATTTACTCAGACCAAATGGATGAAGCCCTACATTGACTTTAACACGCAGAAACGAAAAGAAGCCACGGATGACTTTTCGAAAGACTTGTTTAAACTGCTCTCAAATGCCGTGTATGGGAAACAGTTGCAAAATGTAAGAAATTACAAACAAATTGAATTAATTGCGACCGAGGAAAGACTGCGAAGGTTTTCATCAAAACCCAATTTCAAAAGTGTCAACATCTTTTCGGAAAATTTGGTCGTGGTGAGCATGGAAAAGGTGTCTGTGACTTTGAACCAACCCGTCGCCGTGGGCTTCACCATTTTGGAACACGCAAAAAGACTTCTTTATGACTTTCACTACAATGTCATGTTGAAGGAATACGATAGTGACAATGTCAGGGTCCTCATGACAGACACGGATAGCTTGTTTTATCAAATCTGGTCCCCTGTGGGTACTCCTGTCCGCGATCCTCAAAACTTTATGTTAGCTAACACCCACCTCTTTGACACCTCAAACTATCCCGTAGACCACCCACTTCATTCCATGGAAAGACACAAGGCCATCGGTTTGATGAAAGATGAAGTGGGTGGCAAAACCATCAGAGAGTTTGTTGGACTTCGTCCCAAAAACTATAGTTTTATTTTTGACAAAACTCCTGGTGAAAGGGTTGAGAAACGCACTGCTAAAGGTGTGCAGAAAGCTTTTGTCAAAAAACATCTCCGTCACCAGATGTTTAAAGATTGTCTTTTTAAACACCAACAAAACATATCAACATTTCATCAAATTCGATCCATACACAACACCCTCTACACAGACAAAGTGACCAAACTGGCTTTAACTCCTCAAGATGATAAGCGATACCTGTTGGCAGGTGGCATCGAATCTCGACCCTATGGATTTAATCCTATTTAGAACCTTTTGTAACCTGTTCATTTCAAGAAAAATTCTAAACAATTCCCTCTCATTAGTACAATAAGTGTCTAGCAAACATGGATGATATAGCATATGGAAACTTCGTCCCTGTGTTCCTGATATGTGAAAAGGTATTTCTTACGCAAAATGTTTTTCACAAATGATGTAAAAAGAAACTTTAATTCACTTATCTTATCAAAGATAAATAACCTTTTATTGCTGGTAAACTTCTGTATGAAAAAACAAACTTGTCAGAAACTAAAACTTATATGACAGAAACTAAAAACTTGTATGTTAGAAACTAAATGTATATGTCAGAAAACAAAAACTTGTATAACATAATCTAAAATTTGCATGATGGGGAAAAATATATATTAATAATTAACACACTTTTTTTTTTTTTTTGCTCTTACAGGATGATTGGAAATCTCACGAGGTATCGATTCAGGGTGACTGGAAGCCAAGGAGAAGTGCTGAAGGAAGGAAGAATTCTCCAAAGAAGTCACCTTGCGGCTTGTCTTACCGGTTCTCGATGTCTCGAGAGAATGCTGAGACATCAGGTGAATGGAGCAGCAGAGACTATGCTTCACCGGGGACCCTTCTCTGTGACCAGCCAAGAAGTTGTTATTTCAAAACGGTGGCGTCACAAAAGAAACCATAACCTGAAGAAACACATTCGTTCAGTGTTTGAATCTGTGATGACATCTGTTTATGTGGATGAACTTCAGAGCAAAGTTAATGAATTGTGCAATAAAGACTGTTACGGATGTGAAGTCGATCATCCATCTCAAGTCCATCATCCGTGTTTGATGATGGGTGCTGAAGAGAGGGTTGATATTTATTTTGATGATGCACTGTCAACAATGTCTCACAGGCTTATCCTCGAAAAGACAAGAGAGCAAATGGCATCATCATCCAGACTTTTATTTTCACTCCTAAACACCAAATGCTATGAAAACGAACACTACTTGAACACTTATTTCTTTACTTCGAGTAGAAAAGAACAATTAGAACAGAAGCTGAGAGAGAAAATGAGAGACTTTTTGAATGTGACGATGATTTTATCACATTTACCTCATACTAGTGTTTCTGCATCAAGAGACATGATTCTGATTAGCTCATGAGGAAGGGGCATAACTCTGATTGCTTTAATCCTGTCGGAGAAGACAGTGATGTCACACTAAAAAAACACCAATTTTTTATTATCTATTGTAATCCAAGACACAAGTGTCACTAATGTTTATAGTTCAAATTCTCATGGTAATAATCCAAGAAATTGATTCATGATATAATTTTAAAATAAAATCTATTTGTGTTTTCATTCGTGTATGTCTTTTCTTTGTTGATGTTATCGTGAAAGAAGAAAACAGAATGTTTTTATATTCATCATGAGAGAGTTTGAATGGAATGTAACCAAATTACACTTACACACATACACTTAGTCATCAACCAATGAGATTCTTTGAGTTTAAATATTTACATAACCACATCCAATCATCATAGGTGGGTTGTTATTTTTTTAACACGTGATAAACATAAAATCCTATCAACCAGTGAATTTCAAATAGTGACATGCACAAAATCACGCCTATATCACTCATTTCGTCGTCTACCCTCAGAGACAGAAGTTGTGTTCGTAAAAAACAGTGTACCATGTCGGCAAGGTTTGTGCATTTTTTCTTAGTTCACTCAATTAATTTTTATTTAGTAATCACTACAATAGGTATAGCTTTATGATAAGTACTCTTGAGAAATTGATGCTTGCAAGACAATCAGCGAACAAAGAATTTCTTAATGCTGCTGCTGCTTAGCTATAACATGATATTGTCAATTTCTGAACCTCTTCATACTATCTTTTTAACAGAGTGGGAAGAAAAGACAAATCTACATTCTATTCCTGGAAGCAGGTCATGAAAATGCCGCACACCCTAAACGAGGCGGTCATTCACCAATCTCACGAATGGTTTCCAAATCGTGACGAATGCGTGAAAAACGCCAAGCGCAAGTTTCGAGACGATTTCAACGTCACTAAGCGAGTGATTATAAAAAAATCTTGCTGGGCACTCTCCGCGGACGAGGTCGCCGTGGCGGAGAAGATGAAACTCGTTGAAAACTTGTTGACTTTATGCTACTGTCTTCAACTCACCAAGATGATCAAACGACTGTCTCGTGAATTGTGTTTCGGGTGCATGTTCGATGCAGAAGGTGAATGGGGCCACACCTGCGATATGTCTGAACAACAACTGATGGAGAAATACTTTAACATGGCATTATCCGACGTAGACGATGGAGAGGTGCACGAGAGCTGGATAAAACTGCTGCTAGAAGACCCAAGTTTTCGAGATGTGAGGGACTTTAACTTGGTCCCGTATCGATGCAAGGACTATCGTGACTCTCAATTTAAAACGTCTCAATGGAAGGAGGGATTGAAAGAACGCGTCGAGAAAATGTTAAAGTTAGACAAAAGAATGTGAAATGTTTTTTCTTGGGACTAATTGAATGAATGTTTTGTTTGTTTATTTTAATTATGATATTGATTTGATAATAAAAATCAATGTTGAAAATTTGTATTTTGTTTGTATTTTATCTTCAGTCACACATAATGAGCGAGTGAGTGAGTGAGTTAGGGTTTAATGCCGTTTTCAACAATTGTTTTCCGTTATACCATGGCGGCAGGGTTTATAGCTGCAGGAGGAAAAGCCTGCATCACCAATGTGGTTATGTGATGCAGTGACACCTGCGAGCTTCGGCCTGGTACCTGCGAACAGACACACACAGACGCACAACAACAATGATATAAAACGAAACATCATCCATGATATTCTATCATTACACGATGAGCTCTCGAGAGATAACTTCTGACAAAGTACTAGAAGAATATTATTTCACTCCCAGAAATCCGGGCGCGTTTTTGGGTCCGAGTAAACTCAAAAAGGTGTTAAAAGGTCAATTGGAAGTTCCAGCGAGCAGTGTCAGAAGGTTTGTCAACAATCAAGATGCTTACAGTTTACACAAACCCGTCAGATACCGTTTCAAACGAATGAAAGTCAGAGTGAATTCTATCGACGAAATGTTCGACGTGGATTTGGCCGACCTGTCTAGGTTTACGAAGTGGAACGATGGTGTGAGATACTTGCTGGTGGCCATCGACATATTGAGCCGCTTTGCATTCGCCCTTCCGTTAGACAATAAGAAACCCGAAACCGTCTTGAAAGCTTTCAAACACATCCTCGAACAGCGACGTCCCGGGAAGGTGAGAGTAGATGGCGGAAGCGAATTTAAGGGGGCGTTCAAGACGTTTTTAGAAAAACAAAAGATAAAACTCACCATAGCTCGCAACGAAAACATCAAAAGTAATTACGTTGAACGTTTTAACAGAACACTGAAATCACTGATCACCAGATACATGACCCACAATAACACCAAACGTTATCTGGACGTTCTGGCGGATTTAGTATCCAATTATAATCACACCCTTCATTCGTCTCTGCCTCATCTCTCTCCTGCAGATGTCGATAAAACCAACGAAGTGAAAGTGTGGGATCACCTCTATCTGGAACCTCTGAGAAAAGTCAAACCCAACATCAAGAAATACTTATTTAAAGTGGGCGACCTGGTTCGCATCTCATACCTCAGGAAACCTTTCACCAAGGAACTCGATCTCAAGTGGACGGAAGAACTGTTTAAAGTGGCTCGACGTTACAAGAAGCAAACGTTCCCTCAGTACAAGCTGAAAGATTTCCACGACGAACCCTTGATAGGTAGCTTTTACGCGAACGAACTACAGAAGGTCGAGAAAGAGGGTGATGTGCTGTGGCAAGTCGACAAAATTCTGAAAAGAAAAAAGGTGAAAGGCAAGACCCATGTTCTAGTGCGTTGGCTAGGGTGGCCCAGTTCCTTTGATTCCTACGTAGAAGAGAGCGAACTGAAAGACCTCTGATGATGGAAAAGTACGTTTTTCTCAAAAGCTCAGACTCCAAAACAACCTCCTTTCCTGAGAATTCACCCTATCATTTTCGAGTCAAATTAAATCAAAGGTTAGTCTTTGACAGATTCTGGGTGGTGTCTTTAGTCGAGCTCAATTTTGGAAAGCTGGATGCGAAAAAAATCCCCAGTGGTGACCCCTACGTGGACGTGTTATGTAACTTATGTGACAGCTCGTTGGTAGGGGAAACTCAACTGGCCTTATTGAGACGCATCGATCTGAGACAGGGGCCTACCTATACGTTTGGTAGTGAATTTACCATTCGTGTCAAATTAAAAGAAACCGACAATATTGAGCTGTATTTAAAGTCGGGGAGTACCTCTACACCGTCATTCTTAACGGAAGAGACCTACGCCACACTTCACTTAAGACGTTATCCTTTTGTGGAGTAAACATGGATGCTTCGCGCCCATTGTATTTCCCCGACTACGCCAAGTTTAAACATTACTTTGACAAACACGCGACAAGGTCATCCTCCAGACTGGTTAATGGGAAGATGCAAAGGATGGTGATTCCAGTTCATCGACAGGCAACACAACAACAAAAGGCAGATCCTCCAACTAAGGTCACTCTCCAAATGACATCCGAATCCCAAAGCGAAGTAGAGAGAGCAGAAGCACACGGCAAAAGAGAAAAGGCTTTAAAACGCAAGGCGGGGGCTAAGTGCGTCACAACCAAGAAGATACGTCGAACTGACAACATCAACGCACCTTCCAAGACGGCTAAAGTGCTCAAGTGTACCCCAGTGAAAGAAAACGACATCTTTAGTTAAATCATGGCCCTGTTGAACGACAAAGAATTCGAGGAACTGGTTCCCGAATCGTTAAATCTCTTCACTCTGCCTCCCTATCAAACCAGCGTTCAGAAACATTACTTCGTCAACGTGCGTCCTCTGAGCCAAATCAACGATTCCACACCTTTGGAATTTCATGTGTCCAATTCCGGAGGCGACTACGTCGATCTGAAGCGCACCCGTCTGCACCTCAATGTCAAAGTCACTCAAACGGACGGTACACCATTAGCAGAAGATGAAAACGTGGCCCCCGTGAACCTGTTTTTGCAGTCGCTCTTTTCTCAAGTCACGGTCTACCTGCAGAATCAGCTCGTGTCTTCCACCAACAACCATTACGCTTACAAAAGTATGATGAAGACCCTGTTGGAGTACGGAGCTGAGGCAAAGACCACTCAGTTGACAGCTCAGCTGTTCTACAAGGACGTAGCCGAACAAAACTCCGACCTGGAGAGCAGCGACGTCACTGGATCTATCAACGGCGGAATGTCATCGAGAGCCTCCTACATAGCGGACAGCAAAGTACTGACCATGTCGGGACCCATCTACGAAGATATCTTCGACATGAACCGGTACCTGCTGAACGAGGTGGACCTGACATTGAAAATGTACAGATCGAATCCTGAATTCTGCTTGATGAGCAGCGTGACCGAGCACGAATTCAAAGTTCAGATCTTGGATGCCTACCTGCAGGTGTGCAAAGTCAAAGTCAACCCCGCCCTGATCTTGGCTCACAACACGCTGTTCGAAAAGACGAACGCTCTCTACCCGTATACAAAAAATGAGGTCAAGGTCACCAGCATCCCCACCACGCAGCAGACTCACTGCATAGACAACGTCTCTAACCCCGTGGCCAACAGATACGTTGTCGGATTGGTGGACAGTTCGAGTCTAAATGGCAGCTATACAGGCAACCCGTTTAATTTTAAGTCGTCCATGCTTAAAAAGATGACGTTGTACATCGATGGGGTCAGTGTTCCGGGTCAACCCACCGAAGCAGATGATGTCGCCTGTTACGTTAACATGCTAGATGGCATGGGTCTGTGGAAGGAAAACAAGGGAAACGCTATCACCAGAAGTGAATTTCTCTTGGGGAATGCCTTGTTCGTCTTCGACATTGATAAAATGTGTGCAGATTCGGAGTACCTGAACCTGGTGAAATCTGGAAGTGTGAGGCTCGAACTTGAATTCAAATGGCCACTCACCACGACGCTGAGTTGCGTCGTCTTGACTCAGAGGAATTCCATCATCGAAATCGACCAGGCTCGCAACGTGTTTGTCAAGTAACTTTCAATTCATCTAAAAGAAAAAAGCAGAGACAATATGAAAGCCTCTCAGCTTTGGTGCGCCATACAGTGTGACCCGAGTTTACAATCTCATGTCATAGGTGTTTTTGCCAAAGATACTTTGCCCACTCTGACACCTGGCCAGCGTGCCAAAGGTGTGGGACTCATTGTCAACACAGAGACTAGCACAAGAGAAGGTCGTCACTGGATCGCCATGTATTTCAAAGGGAATAAAGCAGAAATGTTTGATTCTTTATCAGAACGACCCGTGGATAAAGTATTCGATCACTATTTGAAGTCTGAGAATAGCTCCTCTTACACTCGCAATAGAAAGCAATTACAATCTTCAAACTCTGATACATGCGGATTTTTTACATTGTATTATCTGTTATGTAAATTCAAATCCAATTTACGCATGGATGATATTGTACAGCAGTTCGATACAAATGATCATTTAATCAACGATGAATACGTTTCCGCATTTGTTTGTCGCTATTTTAGATATTGTACAGATTCGTGTTCACGCCATATTCATGAGTCATGTACGAGATAATCATATGACATGGGCATGTAGTTAGTGAAATGCTTTGTTTCATGTCTATATGCTGTGGTAGAAGTCAATAAAACATCAGTTTTAGTCCTCATTGTGTCATGTTGTGTATAAATACCTATGTGAGTAGTCTATCAAAAACAGTTCTATGGTAAAGAGTGACCAAGACACATCATCACCATGGAAGAAGAATTGAAATGTCTGTTGCCTTTTCAAACCCCTACTACCATATCAGTGGTGGGCGGGTCATCGAGCGGTAAAACAGTTTGGGTTGCACAACTGCTAAAAGAAGTCAATACCATGTTCGACCCAGCACCAAACCTCATTATTTACTGTTACGCTGTTTGGCAAGATGTGTACACTGACATAGAGAGATCTGTCAACAACAACATTCGATTTCGGGATTCTCTACCAACAGAAGATGAACTAAAATCGTATTCTTTGGAGACTGACAAGAACTGTTTGCTGGTCGTCGATGATTACATGGAGCAAGTGTGTAAAAATCAGTTATTCTTACGTCTCTACAGTACTTTATCCCACCACCTCGGGATTTCCGTCATAAACATACAGCAATCGGCCTATCCCAAAGGAGAGTGTAACAGAACCATGTCTTTAAACACTCATTACTTCGTGCTGTTGTCCAACCCACGATCGGCACATGAATACAAAATTTTAGCATCACAAATATTTCCGGGTCAAGCGAAATATTTTTCGGATTCCTTCCAGGATGCTGTGAGTAGGAAAAAATACGGGTATCTCGTTATGGATGTGTCGCCCTATGCAGAAGAGGAATACGGACGTTTGCGTACGGGGATATCTCCAGGTGACGTGTGCACGGTGTACTTACCACAGTAAGGAAAAAACAACAACAACAGAAAACAAACCATTGCGCATGACATTGTTGATGTGTGACTAAGAAGTACAGATGTGCTATACCCTTTTGGTTCATTTCGCTTTCACCTCACAAACAGAACAGAACTAAGGCTCGAAACACGATGGATGTATGTGGGAGGTTTGATGTCGATTCAGTTACAGACTGCGCAGAAATAATAGAGCGCAGTACAGATGTGTACGGAGAAAAGTTTAGCGACAGACTGAAATCCTTCGCTATCTGGCCTCTTCAGATGAAGCAGTCTCCAAAATCCATGGCAGAGGCTGGATTTATATACACGGGACAAAACGACAGAGTCTACTGTTTCAAATGCAAAATTCGCGTACACCGATGGATACCAGAAGATGACCCGATGACGGAACACTTCAGACTGTCCCCTCGGTGTACCTATATCCACATGGTGTGCGAAGAACCCAAGGTCAACAAGGAAGGGTAGAAAAAAGAAATCTCTGTTGGTTTTTTGGGGGGAGGGAGGATGCAATAAAACACTATTGGCAAGCATACACCTGTTCATTTGAGAGCGAGACAATCAAACAGTAAACACCATTATGAGTGAACTACTGGAGAAACATTTAACTTTTCTACTGATGCTGGAACAAGCTAACACCAAGCAAAGAAAAGCTTTGCTGACGCATGCATCGCGTGAACAGTTTATGGGTGTTATCACTCTGTTATTCAACATTTTAAGAGGGAATATACACTTATTGGATGAGGATAAAATTCGACTGTCGCGTCACAAGAAGTGCATTCGATCCTTGGCCAGCAAGACAGTAAGTCGACGTGAAAAACGTGAGTTGATACTCGCACATCATTCTGTTCTCCCGGTTTGCATCAGAGCCTATCGAGCATACCTCTCGTCGTCAGCACAGTCGGGAGATAACGTTCATCATGAGCAAACCTTTGGTTCTTCTGACGAGGGAGACGTATCAAAGATTGATGACCAACCGAGAAGAACAGAATCCACAGACGACAGTGAATCAGACAGCGGAGGATCCTCAGACAGCGATTTCTAATAGACTTGACAATGATACATCACTGCCTGTTACAGAGGGACAAACTGAAAGGAAGCTCATGCTTCAAGTTCCTGACCAGTTAATCAGAGACATTTCCTCTACGAAGACAATAGGGAGGTTAATGGCTTTGTGGTTGTTCGTCAAAGAAAACATTCTGAGTGGGCAATTGAGTTTGAATAAACATTTACAAGTTGTGATGAGCAATGGAGATGTATTGCATAATTCAAACATTGTGGACTTGATTCGCTATGTCATCACGTCACCCCGTGTTCAAAGCAGACGGCATCCGGAGGGTTACCAGGAATTTCGTAAACTTTTAAGACAATTAAACGTTCCAAAGCATTTCGTGAAAAGCAGACAAAAGGAAGACAAAAAAGAAAAGCGTGTAAAAGCCTTAGTTATCAAGCGTAAAGCAGTTGATGGTGTGCCCGGGAACGCTAAATCAAGAAAGTTAGAAGCTTTTTAATGCACATGAACATGTATATCCATAAAGATGATGTACAAGTTGTCGATACAAATTATGCATAACATGAAATACATTGTTTGTGATAGTTGATGACAAACTAATGTTTACTTTTGATCAACATTGTTAACCTCTTGATGCTTTTCGTCAATTTTGTTTCTCAATGTATAATGTCATTGTGTTAAATAAAATGTAGATCTCATTATTTTTTTCCGGTGTTGTTTTTAAAAATCCCCTTTCCTCGAGAACACTCCGTTACACAATGGTTGCAGTCTATTTCCAAATATGGGGACTGAAACAGGAGAAGAAATCTACATTTGCTTCCACATGACTTAATTGCAGTTGCAAACTTCAATCCCAAGGTCTTTTAGTTCTACAGTAAAAATCAAATCCCAAAGCATGTTTGTTCTGCAGTAAAACAATGCAGTAAACATCCCATCACTTTGTATCAATGATATGTTACTGAGGGGTTAGATGCTTTACCATCATACTACATTGTCTTTGATTAAGATGGTTCCCGATGTCAATTTGCGTGTTAAATGTATGCAGTCTTCTATTTTCCAAGGATGGACAGTGATATACAAGGAGAAGTTTAAGTCTACACTGTTTATTCACTGATGACGTCGCAAGATGCGGTAAAGTAACTTTAGAAAGAAAAGAAATATGGACTCTTTGTAGAAAATGTTCAGTGATATAAAATCATTGTTTACCATCCGTGTTGAATAAGCTGTACTTGATGAAAGTTATTTTATTAAACCTACATTCATACATATGGACATTTAGCCGTAGGCATCACGCCCTGGAGTCTGGACCCGTCTTGTATTAACAGCAGCAGGTGTTGCGGCTATTGTATGCCCCCACGAATGTCAACAGCAGGGTTGCATACCTATTATGCTTAAACCACATCCAAACAACCACATCGTGCTTGCCCCTCCACCAAAAAAAAACCCCAACAAAACAAAAACGTGTCTGACAGGTTCCCATGTGTCACATTTTTTTTCACACAACACTTTCATAAATATGAACTCAGCACTCCCTCGGCAATACAGAATAGGAACTGTGGGCAAATTAAAGAATCCATTTTGTTTATCTGGTTGACTTAAAAACATCATTTGCCATGCGATCTTGGTGTTGACATATGAGCGTACACATCCTCGATATTATGTGAAAGTCCGCAATACTTGTTGATATAAGGATGTAAAATTTCACCCAAAAAAAATAGACATCAAACAATTCTTATTAAGTTCATATTGTGCTGTTCTATTTACATACACAAAATGAGGGCGATGATATGTCACTTATTGCTGTCAGATCTCTTCACATCGACTCAGGATGTCATTAAGCCAGCAGTCAAAATAATGTATGGCATTGTTCTCTTGGGGAACTGCGTATGTGAGCAGAATAGTTCCTCCAATAAATGTCGGTAAGTTAAACACAAGATGTAAGCATTCATCATTGTTTAAGCGCTCTTCTCTGGGACAACCCATATCATAAGTTATGATTTAAACATATTTTATTCAGTAAATATTTAGTTAAGTCGCAAGTCTGACAGTCTGATTTTACGACCGGTCAGTTAAATTAAACTGTCAACAACTCGATTGCCAAGCAATATATTTACTTATCAAACATACTCATACACGAACATGCTCTCAATCAATCTCCAATAATTATCAATTGACTTCCAAGTTATCAGGCAACGACCATTCCGTTAGCTAGCTATCGCGGTATTATAATATGTATCTAGCAAACAATGGTTACATGTTCAGTTTAAAGTTAAAACTGTCATGAAATATTACACAATGATTTTGCAAATTCGTACTTTGCAGAGTTAAAGATTATGGTTGTAAATTTCACACAGGCGAATTGGTATTTTTCATATAATTAGTATTGTTCCTTTACAAAATTAGATCCTGATATTCTTAGTATTCAACATGCCTTTATTGAATAGCATATGATAAAATTACACCAGTTTCTTATAAGTGAAAAATCTAAGAATGAACACACCCCACGTAGCGTGTTTAGTTTAGAACCGTATGACTAGACAAATTATTCGTTTAAAATATTTGCGTTATTCAATGTCAGTCAGACAGTTGGGTGTGGGCATCTAACAGTGTCGGGACAGTCATCTAGGCCCGCAGTTTGGGTTTTCATTGTCAAAAAACGGGAGGGGTGTTTCAGTTGTATTGGAATTACCGACCATTATTTATTGGATAAAATTCAATACGCGGTACGTGAATTTTGTCTCTCCATTCACGTGTATCACATGGCATGTGTATAGTAACTCATACCATATGTGAACTTTCTACAACGGAGTGGAGCAGTGGTTAACCATTCATAAGCAGACTCACGATAAATGGCATGTGGTGACCTCAATTTCAGGAGGCTCTCTGGACGTTAGTATTTCACAAAACAGCGACACTGACAAAACAAGGTGTTATGTGTATCACATATACCAACTCATTCGGACTGTTGTAAAATAAACCTCACTTGTTACCATATAAGCAATATGATCTACTGTTAGATGCGTCGACAACTGTGTACATAGTACACTAACTAAATATGGAAATATTACTATGCCCATTGAGCGTTGTAAAGAAGGTGATCACGTGACTCCCCAGCGAATATGTACTTGGTGAAGCTTGCATTGAATTGATCATCGGGTTATCTTCCTGACCACTGGCAGAGGACACAATACACCAAACGATTAATCTTAAGGTTTTAAAAAGCTAATCATGCTAAATTCAGAATATTCTAACTTTATCTTGAGTCATAGAAATTTATCATGACAAGGGTTAACTAACACGATGCTTAGATCACCTTTTAAAAACCTTAAGATTAATCGTAACTGTTTTGTAAAAAGACAATATAAGAATACATCGATCGATGTCTGACTTTATTAAACAGCACATAGGTAAAGGTAACTACATCACGATGTCTCTTCATTACGATGGTTCTTCAATGGGACGCCATTTGTGGTGCACACATCCTGGAACAAAGGGAACATTGAATTTGTACATGTACAATGAGAATTCGTTGGACTCATGATAAGATAATAAACTCAATCAAGTTTTTTTTTCTCATACAAATGCATACATCATGCAGAAACAGACTATAACATCTACAGCCAGGAATCGCAATGCTATGGCATGTACCCAAAAGTTGTGCGCCGCTCGCAAAATAAAGTATAGGCCGTATCAGACATCACTTTTTTACATTTCATACAAAGTTAATTTTCATGACATCACTTCGAGTATTCTATTTCTTGCGTTGTAAAATGTTTAACGAGTGATGTTTTATCAACAACAACAACAACAAAAAGAAGAAGGATTATATCTGATTTCTGTTGGGTATTAAACTCTACAAATGAATTAGTAAAAAGGAATCTGTTTTAAGTTTAACTGTTAAATAATATGAATCATTAAGTCAAAAGCATGATGTACAAATGCATACGTAACATTACAAAAATGCTTTACACAAATATGCATTAGAGGTAGACAGATGAGAAAGAAAGAAAAAAGATTTCAATATAACTAATTACTTATCAGTAAATAATTTGTAAAAATATTTAGATTAAAATTATTACTCACCTAAGACTGACTCTGACACAGCAGCACGTCATCTCCATTCTCCTCATTCATTCCGTCTTCAGTACACTTGAAGAATTTTATTCGGTTGAACATTCGATTGGATTTAGACCGACCTTGTCCCTCGAAGATCAAATGAGTTGAATTTTCGAGGGCTTCCGAGTACTGCATATTCAGAAGGACGTCAAAGTCCATGCTTCCTACTTTCTTCACTGCAGGAGACAGTAGAACTTTCCACAGGTCTTCATCCTTGACACAGATGGATTCGTGAGAGATGATCTCGAGCAAAAGATTCTTTGGTAAATCACTCACTTTACATCTTGTGGAATTTTCTTGTAGGATTCCGTTTGCATTCACCTTTTTCATCAGTTCATGTCGGGAAACGATGGTCACTTTGGGTTTGAACATTTTATTCCCCTCCATGTTATCAGCTACTTCTGATGATAAACGCTTGAGAGACGTGGCCATTTTTTGGGGGTATGGTGAAAAAGCTCTCTGTGATGATACCAATGGTGGATTGGAGACCAACTGTATCGCAAAAAGATTTGGGCTTTCTTTTTTATATGATTTTGCATGGCTATCGTGAGAAGCAGCACATGCCCCTGTTGACACAGGTGTTGGTCAACTGGTTCACGATAGCCATGCAAAACGGATGTTTTTGACACAGACCCACCCAAGAGGGAAACCCGTCCCTCCTGTTGACACATCTGTTTCCATTCAACAGAGTTGTTTGGTAAGTAAACAGGCGTGTCCGCTACAACCCAATATTCCTGACACGCCTCTGTTGACACAGCTGTTTCCGTTCAACACAGTTGTTTGCTCAGTCAACAGGCGTGTCCGTTACAATCGAATATTCCTAACACGCCCCTGTTGACACAGCTGCTTTCGTTCAACACAGTTGTTTGCTCAGTCAACAGGCGTGTCCGCTTCAACCCATTGCACCTAACTCCTAACGCGTCACCCCTGTTGACACAGCTGTTTTCATTCACGAGATTTGTTTGGTAAGTAAACAGGCGTGTCCGCTTTAGCCAATTACACCTAACTCCTAACACGCCACTCCTGTTGACACAGCTGTTTCCATTCAACACAGTTGTTTGCTCAGTCAACAGGCGGGTCCGTTACAACCCAATATTTCTAACACGCCCCTGTTGACTCAGCTGTTTTCATTCACGAGATTTGTTTGGTAAGTAAACAGGCGTGTCCGCTTCAACCAATTACACCTAACTCCTAACACGCCACGCCTGTTGACACAGCTGTTTCCATTCAACACAGTTGTTTGCTTAGTCAACAGGCGTGTCCGCTACAACCCAATACTCCTAACATGCCCCCGTTGAAACAGCTGTTTCTATTCACCAGATTGTTTAAGAACAGTTTTATGCATTAAAACTGAAACACTCTTGTAAACGTGAGACATTATTCTTTTTCATTGAAAAGTGTTGACATGTGAAAGGATATCGTATACAATTTCTTGAAACTACGTTATTTCAGTCTAATTTTTTTTTTCATGAAAAATGATTCATGGTAAGGGTTAAACGAGTATTTTTTTCCATTGAAATAGGAAACTGAACCGACAGTTTGAACTCAAACATCTTTTAGAAAAAAGAATAGAATTTTACAGTATTAAAACGTCATATACCAGACTGGCATACATTACAGTCTTCAACACACGGGTTTCGCGATACCGACTCTATATTTCTCCGAGCTGACCTCTAGCTAGGAGTCAAGACTGTTAACCCTTATTTTGTTATATAGTTGTCATGGCAACTAAATGTTAAAAGGAACTTATAAGAGGTAGCACTAGAAGAGTTAAGAACTGGACATGTGGTTTCTATGGAAATTCAACTCACACCCCACTTTGCCACATGTGACAGTCATTACTACGCGAAATACATGCATCAATGGAATATGTCTAACAATGACATTCCTTTCCCAGTGAATCACATTTGAACCTCGTAGTAGCCACTTCCATATAGGGACACTCATTACTACGCTTTGTTCTCACTTAATGAAGGACTCATTAACACATTTCCTTCTTGCATTGGAACAACAGACCTCTCGTTACCCTTTCTATCCTGTGACGTCATGATTATATTTGACTATGAATGAGTTATTGCACTTATGGATCAACTTAGCCTAAGATGTGGCATGGGGTCCCATAGAACTGACTTGTAGGTCAGGCGCGAGATTCAAACTGAGGACACGTGACACCCGTGAGCGTTCATAGCAACATCCGCCATCTTGTTTTTAAACACGTGTTCTTCTACGTTTAACGAATGGTCAAGTAATTAATTGCATGATTGCATCCCGTCAGTTGACCTTTTATTAACGTAATTGAATATCGGGAGATCTTTCCACATGAACCTGTTCCTGGGCTTTTAAATATTACCACACATAGCCCCGCCACCGAATGCCCACAGAGAAATGTCTTCAATGCAAAAAGGTTCAAATGTTCACCACATGTTCTCGCGCCAAAATGGTCTCACAATGACATTCCATTCCGCGTGAGTCAAGACCCAACCCAACCCCGGTCGTAGTAACATGTCCATATAGGGACATTCATTACTATCCCGTGTTGTACGGTTAACGAATGGTCAAGTCATTAATTGCATGATTGCATCTGGTCAGTTGACCCTTTATTAACCTAATCGACCTGTGACGTCATGCATACATTTGCATATTAATGAGTTATTCTGCATATTAATGAGACACTGACAGTCACGTGACCTTGATGACGTCAGAGCACCACCTAGGTGGTGCTCTAGTTATTAATAAATATCTACTTACAATATTCATCGCATCAGAAAAAAGTGAAACGTCGAAAATGGAAATACAACATAAATTACACAAAAAACTAAGGAATTGGATGAACTGATACCAAACTGACAATTCCTAGTGAAATAAATTCTCTCTACAAGGAGTTGGAAGAAATAACAAAACTTAGAGCTCAGAGAGTAATGGTTATATCTTAGGCAACGTGGCGAAAAACCATAGAAACATTTCCTAAGTTTAGAATCTAGAAACTACCCCAATAAGACGATAAATCGAATAGAATATAACCAAGGTAACATTATAAACCAACAGGACGATTTTTTAAAGGTTGTAAGCAAGTTTTATGGTAAACACTAATCTTAACACGACGTGTCAAGTATTCACTTGGAAAACCTACTTGGTAAATTTAAAGTTTCAAAACTATCTAGTGAGTTGTCTCACAAACTTGAAGGCGAACTGAATTATGATGTGGTCCTCGAAGCTGTTAAATGTCTGAAAAATGGGAAAGGTCCGGGACCAGACGGGTTTACTGAGGAACTCTTAAAATTCTCTTGGAATGATATAGGTAAGTACTTAATTTTGCATACAGAACTGGTGAACTACCCATCTCACAAAAACGAAGACTAATTACGTGTGTTCTAAAGGTTAATAAACCAAAACAAAACCTGAAAAACTGGCGCCCAATATCATAATTTGATATATTTGTAAAAACTCCCAAACTATCAAAAGGCACCAGTTTACCACTAGACCTATTCATATGCCAAGTTTGGTGAAGAAATATTGTACGGTTTTCAAGATCTGGGCCATGTTTGGTGATTTTCAATCGAAGCCAAAGTGGTTGCCAGGGAAACTCGAAAATATTTTTTTTCAAAATCCCAAATTATCAAAAGACACCAGTTTACCTCCATAGCTATTTATGTGCCAAATCTGGAGAAGAAATTTTGTACGGCTTTCAAGATTTGCTCCGGAGACGAGCACTTACGCCATTTCCCGTCTAAGTCAAAGTCGTTGCCATGGAAACACGAAAAATATTTTTTTCAAAAATCCCAAACTATCAAAAGGCATCAGTTCACTAACAGACCTAACCATGTGCCAAGTTTGTTTTAGATATATCTCATGGTTTATGTGTTCTGCTCAGGAAACGAAATGTGACGGACTGACGGAAGGACGGAAAGATGGAAGAACGGCCACTTCGTGGCGTGGGATAAAAACCAGGAAAGGTTTGCAATACTTCCATAAAATACTTATGGACAACCAAATTACCACGAATCAACACTTTCAAATATGCAACAGTAGTCAAGCTTCAGAGACCGGCCAAGGCTGAACACAGGGTGAAAAGTGATCTTCACACGAAAGCTGGTCTTGATGTAATGTCAGATAAAGTGTGATATGGAATGTGAGACGAGAAGCTACAGTGACGCACCGCGCCACTTGCGTGGCCTAACCAGCTTTCAGTGTCGCTTGAACACCCAGAGCTGAGATACTCGCAATGAAGTCAAATGCTTCTGCTGTTCATATTCGCTCGGTGTTGTTGACTGGACGGAACACGAAAGTCAGGGTATTGACACCCTGTCATGACGAGTCATTGTAGAACAGAACGGAGCAATGTTTTTTCTCTCAAAAGCACTCAGTGATGTAGAGAACATACATTTCACAGATAATCAAATACAAATAATATATACACGGTGGAATAAATATGATGCTGTCGGTGCACGGTATACTTACGTACATGAGGAAGCGTGTATATACAGTTTTACGGGAACACATTCAGATAACGATCAACATCATTAGAAATTATACACATTCATTATAATAAACAATACCTTGCACTTACTTCTGTAAGGACAATCAACTTTTGATATATTTGCAAACTTTTATAAGTAATGGCTGATATCGACAATTCATGAGATAGGTAAATTTGTGTATAGCTCAAAATTGACAGAGATCCTGTAATTCATTACAACATAATACAAACTGAAATTCATCCCCAATTGCAGTGTTACAAAGTGAGCACAGTCTGTCATTCCTATATACATGATTCCATCTTCCAGTTTCAATTGCTAGCCTGTGATGTGTTGTTCTTAACCGAGTGGACAAATATTGTAACCGCTAAGTGCGGGGATTGTAGGGGAGTGATAATAAATATGGTTCTAAAATGAGATCATGTTTAAATGGTAAATAAGTATTCGCTTTCGAAGAAATTCAAATAAACATACTCCAATATTGTTTAAACTGGTCTAGTGAAACGATCTTAACTTGTTCTTTTACCCATAATGTGTTCGGTACAGTCAAATTAAAAACTTCACATTTTAAAAAGTACTATCATATCTGATATTCAACGGACAAATGTATCAGAGAAGGTAAGTTTTAATCATTAATGTCCAAAGAAGGATTTTGATTAACGGTGGTAACCATAATTTGTTCCAAGCACCTACGGTATTCGGTACATGTAATAACATCAATAGTTTAAATCATAAGTCCAAAGCACGAGAATCTGATTGCACACAAGTTCAGTAGCGTGTATGGCCACCATGTGCGTTGACAACTGCCACACAACGCCTCCGCATGGGCCTTGTGATGCTTGTGAACACATGATTAGGAAGACGACGCCATTGTTGCTGCGAAATGGTGCCAAGATCTTGCAAATTCTGTGGTTGGTTCTGGAGAGTAAGCAGACTTCTGCCAAGAGCATCCCAGACGTGTTCGATGGGATTGAGGTCGGGAGACCTTGACGGCCAGTCCATGACGTTGACTCCCGCATTCTGAAGGAAATTCCTTGTCAAAATTGCTGTGTGGGGTCTGGCATTGTCGTGTTGGAAGATCAAACCGGGTCCATGTGCTGCCATAAAAGGCAGAAGTTCTGGTGCCAGTACCTGGTCGCGGTAAACAGCAGCGTTGAGGTTGCCATGGATGACAAGAAGCCTGGAACGTGCATTGCCACAGAAAGCACCCCCCACCATGACACTTCCGCCTCGAAATCTGTCTACTTCCTGTACACAACACTGGGCGTAACGTTCATGACGGCGCCTCCACACCCTCGCCCTACCATAAGCAAGTCGAAGATTAAGTCGGGATTCATCACTGAAGACGACTTGATTCCAATTCCTCTGAGTCCATCGTAAGTGTCGCTGTGCCCACAATTGACGTTGACGTCTATGCAATTGAGTCAGAATCGGCCCGCAGTATGGCCGTCGTGCTTGAAGGTGAGCAGTTCTCAGACGGTTTCGCACTCAGTCTACCCCTAAACAGTTCATTTCTGGTTGATGTAGCCGTCAAAAATCGGTTACGGAGGTGACGTAAGACAATCTGACGATCCTCTGCATGTGACGTCACACGTGGTCGACCTGGCCGAGGGCGATCAGCGGTGGTACCCGTTTGCTGTAGACGCGTCTGTAAATCATAAACAGTCCGTCGACTACAACCCATCGTCCTTGCGACCTCAGCTACGGACGTTCCCGTCTGCAACATGCCGATGGCACGTTCATGTTGCACATTTGAAAGGCGTGACATGACATATGGCCGTAAAGACTTTTGTTTTCTTGTGTTTTTCTTTTTTTGTTAATGACTGCTAACAAGTATGGCTGAAAACACGTGCGGTATTATGGCCACGTGACCAGTTGCAAGTGAAAAAACACTTTTGCCACTACAGTGCTGTGCACATGATTTTGATCGATTCACCTGCACAAAAACGGGTGTTATCTGAAGACAATACGTGGCCAATACTGTTTAAATACACAGCAAGGGCCCACAATGATAACTGGTCAAAATGTTAAAATTTTAGGATCGTGAAATTTTTAATTTGGTTCAGTAAACTTATGACGGAGATGGGTGTATATTTTCGCAACAGGTCCAAAGCAGCCAACTTCCATTATCTGTAAAACATGGGGCCAATGCAGTTCATTAGCGAAGCAACAACCTCCTTGTGGTCACTGATATCCGCGCTGAAGTCGACAACACACGACTCTATACAATTACAAGGACAAGGAGAATGACAAATTGTTTATTTTAGTCTCATAGGAGATACAGGTTGTAGGCATATACATTATTATAAAGGTACGAGGGGTGTTCATTAAAGATTTCCCCTAAACCACTTAGGGTTATCATATTTGGTTGAAATTGCACATGTGTAATGATACATGTATCAATGGATTATGCCTGAATTTGCAGCACCGAACTATTAATCTTACCACTTTTACAGGTGTTATGATCAAGTAGGGTGTGACAATGGAGCCAGTAGAATACCGAGCAGTGATTAGGTTTTTATATTTGAAAGGTCGCACACCAAAAAAAACTTTCGAAGGGTACCACAATTACAGGAGCTTATTATGCTTCACTGCTGCGGAAATTGCGGGACGCTATCAAGCTTAAGAGGCATGGCATGCTGACCAAGGGTGTCCGTCTCCTGCAAGACAATGCTCCAGTACACAACTCCCATGTTGCCCAGACAGAAGCGCGGTCCTGTGGCTATGAAATCCTTCCACATCCTCCTTACTCTCCTGACCTTGCACCATCTGACTTCCACCTCTTTCCAACCATGAAGTCATTTTTGAAGGGAAAACGTTTCACAGATAATGAAACACTGATTTCTGAAGTCAAGTCCTGGTTTGAGACGCAAAATGAGGGCTTTTACAAGCGAGGTCTCCATAGTTGCATAAAACGATGGGAGAAGCGTGTAGCTCTTGGTGGTTCATATGTGGAGAGAGACTAATACCTATGCCAAGTTTCATTCCACTAGGTCCATCGGAAGTGGGTCAGGGGAAATATTTAATGAACACCCCTCGTACACTATAAAGTACCTCTGCCACCCACGATGTGGGTTATAAGACACCATACATAATACATAGTAAAACAAATTGAGTTAAAACATATAAAAAGCAGTATAAATATATGTGGTGTTATGGGTAGTGAGATTTTCTTCGAACAGCCATTTTGTAGCACATACTACCTAGTGTTGAAATAATATTATAATCATTTAGAATATATACAAGCTCAATATTATTATTTAAGTTGCCATTTGTGGGGTTAAATACTTGTGGAAGGTGGGTAACACTAATATCATCATAAAGTGAGCAGTGGAGAAGAAAGTGAGTTTCATCTTCTACACATCCAGGGCAATATTTACAAAACCGTTGGTTAACTGGCACAGGAGGATTAGAATAACGTCCTAATTCAAGCTTCATTGAACCGCATCTTAAAGATGATAAAACCGACCTTTTATAACGGGGAAGGAGGACATAAGGCTCTGTATAAATAGCTGTTTTAAATGTTCTGTAGGTTTTCGGTTTAGTTTCCAAGGATTGAAGCCAGGTGTCATTATCGTTGGACTTGAATGAAAGTTCTATCCGAGATAAAACCAATCTTGGGCTCTTTTCGTTACATCTTTAAATATCTAAAAGTCCATATTTATCAAAAATTCGTTGAACTCTTTTATCGAATGAATTACCACACTGCATGAACCATTTGTGTATCTTATATGTAAGACTCTGCACGGGAAGACGTTCAAGCTTGCACCATAGACGAGCTGTTTCAACTGTGGGTCAGTCCATCCCATGTTGCCCCGCACAGCGAGATTTCATGTATTACTTTGTACTCCAAGGAAAATACGATATGCTCTATGTTGCACACTATATACCTGTGGATATTTACATAATCCAGAACAACACATCAAGACTGGTTGAACAATGTTGTCGTACAGCTTAGTAAATACGTCATAGTGCATATCTCCGCACGAGAAGTACTTGTGGCTTAAATATTCAAGGGCACGTGACGCAGACTTCTCGAGTTCTCTAACAGCATACCGCATATCACAATGCACGTGCAACCAGAGTCCCAGATAACGGTAGCTGCCGGCGTAATCTAGGTCATTGTCACCACAATGAAAACTTCCTTTGTGCTGAGACGTATTCCGAGGTCTGAAGTGTAAACCGTTTGTCTTCTTAATATTTACCAGCAGTTTCCACTTCTGCGTCCACTGATAACAATAGGGTCAAGCAGAGTTTGTGAATGCGTGTCGTCTCTTTTAATACATTGCGTAAACTCGTCCTAACTAAAATATTGTGCAGATGGTGGAGGTTGCTGTTTTTGTGGCAGTGTCATTTTTATGATTCATCTGTATATATATGGTATTTGTTTTAGACAGTGTAATTGCTGTATTTTATTACATCATGTATGGTACAAGTTTCCAGCCTGATTGCTCCAAGCTGAACTTGGGCTGGTCAGTTCTTTTGTTTATTGTGAGGGGCGAGAGTAATCTTTTGTCTTTCTTTGAGAGGGCAAGCTTCTATAGTAACACAAGCACTAAGGCAGGCTACTATATACAGCTTTCTCTGGACAGTCACAGACTCATATTTTGACACGTATTGTGACAAGGATTTTCACAACTTCATCTTTCTCTCAAAAGATGGACAAGTGATTTGGCCTACTATCACCTGATCAATATAAATGAGTCTGCATAAGCTTTTGTTTTACAGTTCACTGAAGATTAGTTTCATCCCTTAAGTTATAAGTTGTGTTTACCGAAACTGTATTAGGAATATGCCTACAAAGATATTCCGGGGAGACACGATTATTCATTTAGTAAAACATTACCAATTTTGAATTGTATCTTCTGTCTTTATAATGTCTTACAATTTGTTTCATTGTAAATTTTCTGATCACTGGTAGTGCGTACTTGAACAGCGCCACATGTACATGGTTCTAAGAACATCTAAGCTTAATGCTTCTGAGTGATCTTTGAATCTGTACCATAGGGGCCGGGGTTAAGATGAACATCTCCACAGCAGAGGAGCAGTAATGAAAGGAAATTTGAAACTGATGAATTATATGAGCAGAAAGAAGATTTTAAATTTTGATTCGTGTTTAGTATGAAGATAAACTGCAAAGGAGCCCACCCCATATACACATGTACATGTTATTGTTAGAAAAACACCTTCCGGCACCCAACCCTATTGTAAGCAAAGCATCGGTCCGTGACTGTACCGGTTTGTAAACATAAGATATCAAACATAAGTTTGGCCTTTTCTTCTGCATAAGGAAATAAAGAAAACTCTGTACTCAAAGTTAAGCCATTTTCCCTCTACATTCTCAACAAAGTCTCTATCAGAAGTGCTTGGCTTGTGATCGGTCCAACTTTCCCCTGGTTGTCAAAATCAACAGGTGATTTAAGGAGATCTACGACAGATAGCGGATCTCACTGCCATTCTTGTTTCAGCCGAGCCCGGGCTGGGGCATGGTCTTGACATTCTAGTAACACGTGGGCAATTGATTCAGGCTGATTGAAGGATGGACATACCTTGTCATTGTGCTTTTTGTGACCGAATCTGAGGCGTGAAATGTCAATTTCAACTTTCTTTTCATTTGAGTATGAGTATGGCATTTGGTGCATCCTGGGTTGAATTTTGTTTAGCCATCTGCCGATCTTACTTGCGTCCCACTGGGCTTGCCATCTTTCAGCTATGAAAGCTTTGATTTTGATTTTATCTCCAGTTTAGGCTGTATAGAAATAGGCTGTATCTCCGCTTTCTCTTGAGCTAGCTTCGCCAGTGTGTCTGCTTTTTCATTTTCATGAATATCTATGTGAGAGGGGATCCAACACAGCTCCAGCAGTTGCTCTTGGTCGGATAGTTTTGTATATTCGTGTAGAATAACATTGACTATGTTTGGCCTGGAGTTTGAGTTTCTGCCGCTTACAGCTTGAAGTGCACTTAGCGAGTCTGATAGGACGACTGTCTTTGCTGCCGGAAGTTCCGGTATGAGTTTGAGTGCATGATGAATTGCCTCCAATTCAGCCGTGAATACTGACTGACCATCAGGCAGGGTAACCGAATGTGCTTAGGGTGTGGAGCTATGCATATGGATCCCGTAACCAACAGTGTTGTTGATAGGATTCTTGGATATATGTGGCTCAGTGTATGCATGGGCCCAGGTGGCCAAGGTAGTTTGAATTTTAGTTATAGCTACTTGTTGTAGTAGGGTTGGGCTTTCCTTTTAAGTGACTTCTGATGTTAAAGTAGAGTCAACTTTGGGAGTTTTGAAAGTACAGGGAGGGTCTAACCCTTGGCAGTGACTTCGGATGAGTTCATGTACTACTAGCCAAGATGGCTTTAGACAGAGTGTTTTGGTCTTGCCAGATATTTTTCACTTTTTAACTTTTGGAGATTTAACGTGCGCTTTTAGTTTAGTGTTACCTGTTTGTACTTTAATTATTACCCTGCCAATATGATGAGTCTTTACTTTTTATCCCCCAACCCCGGCATATAATGCAGGGGGATATAGCGATCAGCCAGTATGTCTGTCCGTCAGTCCGTCCGTAATCATTTCCTTTTCGGGGGCTAAACTAGAAAACCATTCAGTGTATTTGAACGAAACTTGGCAAGTTTACAGTCACACACTGAAGTGGTGCCTTTTGCTGTTTAGGAATTTTAGAATTTTTTTATTATTTACGTTTCCATGGCAACAAGTTTGCGAAGGTTCTATAAGGGTGGTGTTCGTTTGCGGAGCGTAACTCAAAAACCGTTAAATACCTTCTTACAAAACTTTGCATGTCCACCAAGCACATACTGAACTGGTGCCTTTTGATATTAAGGAGTTTTAGGAATGTGTATTTTAGAATTTCCATTGCAGCTTTATTGACATGGGCTAAGAGAAATGTTGGGTCAGTTACCTGGTTTGGGACCATAACGTGTTAAAATGGGCGGGGGATATAGATGACTTCGTTGACTATACGCTTGTTCAGTTATTGTTTCTTGTAATTTGTCATTTGTTTGCATAAAAAAACACAGAAACACTTGTTTTACTTTCCATTTCATATGGATGCGACCATGGTGAATCTTTTGTGGGTAAACAATGTATGCCTCTTCAAGAACATTGAACTCTTGACTCATTACATACAGAATTGTACATTTACTTGTGGTTACTTTACAGACAGCTGCCGGGGTGGGGTGGGGTGGGTGGCGGGTGGGGTTTGGGGGTGTCATCTTTCTGATGACTCTCTCTTGTTTTAGGGGCTTTTGGAGCATATGTTTTAGTTTGCATTTTGAGGTTTGGTAGTTATTTTGCCACTATAGGAAAAACATTCCCTTAGTGATGCTCTTTATTTCGTTTTTGGTAAGTTAATGCTTACTCCTGGTAGTTTTAGGGCTGCTTCGTCAGAGAACTTTAATTTACTGCTTCGTTTGACCATCACTCATTCAACATTCAAACCTTATGCCTACACTAATAGAGGCAATCATATCATCCAACAAGCAGAGATCATATTCTAATTCATGTGAGAATAATATATCAGTACATCTGGTGTCAGATGTACCAAGGTGTATAATATCTGACCATTCTATCTTTTTCGTAGTTGAAGTCGACCATATTGTTGCTTTGTACTCACGACGACGCAGATGGTTGTTTATGGACTGCGCGTGATAAATACGGTAACTACGGAAACATAAAAAGTGGTAAAAATAGTCCGGTTCGGTGTGCGTGGCTTAAGTTTTTACATTTCAAAGGAAATAAATGGCATAACACGCGACTATTCAGGTGATCACAATGAAGGAATTATAATGAACACAACAAAGATTTAATTATAAAGTCATGAAGTCAATTATCGTCTTCAGCAACCCATGCTTGCCGTGAAAGGCGACTATGCTTGTCATAAGAGGCAACAAACTGGATCGGGTGGTAAGGCTTGCTGACTTGGTTGATACATGTCATCGTATCCCAATTACGTGGATTGATGCTTATGATGTCAATCAATGGATTGTCTGGTCCAGGCTTGATTACAGACCGCCGTCATATAGCTAGAATATTGATGATTGCGGCGTAAAACAACAAATCAACCAAAATCTACGGATGCAGCAAGAGCATGCTCCATGAAATGCTTGGTGAAATGATGTGTTCTGACCAACTGAGTCGCTTTTCCAGGTGTACTTCCTGAAAGGCGTTCTTCCCGCATCCTCTTGCCGTTGAATACACTGCCACAACCTATATCTACATAGCAATATCTAAACTACAGAGACGATGTTCTCAAAAAGCAGTAAGTTTTTTTTATAAGAAACAGCATGCTTTCTTGTTTCCAGGAAGGTAAACAAGGAGATGACAGATGTGACTTAATTTTGATAAAGTTACGTTGGTGATCAAGATTTAACAAGGAAACCACCATCTCCGCCATGGGTCACATTCGAATTTTGTTTGTTCATACAGTAGTGACCGTAAACAATAAAAAGTCCTATAAAGCCTAAAGAAGAGGTTGTCACTAGGGTCGCATTATGTCATCAGAAAAAAATTATAAAATGTGAAATTAATTCACACAAAAAGTCCCTTCTCTGGAAAAATAATCTATGGCACCAATTCTAGAACTTAAGTCTTGATAAGTTTCTCCCAGACAAGCTAACTTCAGTAGCTTCTGAGAAAACTGGGGCAGTCGGGTAGCCCAGAGGATAAAGCTTTCGCTCGTCACTCCGAAATCCCGGGTTCAATTCCCGACATGGGTACAATGTGTGAAGCCAATTTCTGGTGTCCCCCGCCGTGATATTGCTGGAATATTGCTATAAGCGGCGTAAAATCAAACTCACTCACTCACTCTGAGCAGACTTGTACGCCCATTGCAGACACCATGGACTCAGGGGCGGTAACTGGGGATGGGCAAAATCTAAAAACATGTAGCAAGGGAAGTAGCCCTGAAAAAAATAGTTTACGGGATCAGTTTTCGAACACAGTCTTGACAAGCATCTTAAGCAAAGTTTTATTCATATAACGTCAGCAGTTTCTGAGAAAACGTGTCCCCCTTAGCATACACTATGCACTAAGTTCATAAAAGCAGGGACAATAACTCTGTAAAAAAAATACGGCACCAAGTGATATATTTGTGTACAAAATTCATCTCTCTAACTATCTGTTTACGCTAGGCGCACGGCCTCATTCATGAACATATGAACAAATATGAACATCTGTGAATGAAGTAGTCATTATCAACGTCTCGATAGAACATAGATTAAAAAACAGGCAGCCACACGATATTGCAGGTGGTATTGCAATAACTCCAAGAGCACACTGAGCTCGACGTTAGAAGCGCACGTAATATCCCCGTGATTGCCGGGAAAGCGATAGCACCGACACGGACATATTTGCATCACAAGAACCAAGCGCAACCTAACCTGTGATTGGTTTAGCGAGGTAAATTGTGAAAATGTACGGATTGACAATCTGTCTATTTGCGTCCCAGAGTCTGAACTGTCTATCATATTCATATGTTAAGACAAAATAAAGACTGGTCATTAGTAAACAACACAGGACCAGATTCAAGACGGACAGTCCATACACAAGACAGTATTAGAGAGAAGACGGGATAACCGTCAATGAAAAACAAAGGCCCAGAAAAATGGCTGAGAAAATACCTCAGGCCGTTGAAATGTTTCCATCAAGTGAAATAACTAACGTCCTCATCAACGATATAAATGGGTTACTACATATCACAAGGACCAAACTCTTTGATCACCTGTAGACATGATCTACAGTCGAATTTCAAGATATTTTTAGGACGCGCTTAAGCGTGTGATTGCATTTGAGACTCGACACAGTCCCTTTGCACTGGTATAACTGAACGAATAAGACTGGCGGTGATAGACACGTAACTGAAACCCTGTTGGACAATCCTGTTCTGTTCACTAGCAGTAAATCCTTCGTCTTTGATACCAATATACCAGTTGTTGTTTTATTGCCATCACTTCTTTAATCATATCTCCTGCGAATGATGCGCGCCGTTTGTTATATTATACTGCCCCTGTGTGTCAAAACAACAAATGGTATATAATTAACACTTACAAAATTAACAAGGTTTACAAATCAACACAAATTACTGCATATCAACTACAATGGCCGTACACAATAGAGTTGTTGTACAATATTCAATGGCAATATATAATAGGATGGCAGTGGTCAGTATCAAATACAAAAAACACAGTGGTGGTAGCAAAGTCAGTGAAAATATTCACCCAGCGGCGACAGTGGTCAAGCTTCCGAGACAGGCCAAGGTAGGGAAACAGGGGTGATCCACACATGAAAGCTGGTCTTGATTTGATGAAAAGAGTGAGAGATGCTTTAACACGCTTAGGCTCACTGTATATACGGGTAACAAGCAACTCGAAATTTCTACACACTGTCTTCACCAGTCTAGCAGTACTAGAACATTCCACATATTTCTATAACCCACTGTCACCGTCCGCTGTATACGGGACCAGACGTTTACACACCACGCTAGCATCTAAATATAGTAACTTCCTGACGACTCCTTACATTAAATAGTACTACATTCCTGACGACCAATTTACTGCCCAAATACAATGCAATGAGCGTCTACTGAATCTCAACAGGAACAATGTAACACGGTTACAGTCGTTGTTCAACAATAAAATAAACTGCCATGTAACAAGATGGTGGTATGATGAACAGTTGGAAGACTGTACCGCGTGGCCGGTGAAGAAATGGCAGCTGAACGGGTCCTCGATACCTCTGCGCATTACGATCGCCTCAAATGATAATGAACCTTGTTTTCACGGTTTTCATAGGTCAAGTAGATGGGCAATGTTAGGATAATCCGCGGTGGGTGTATCAGATAGGTCAAGTAGATGGGCAATGTGAGGATGATCCACGGTGGGTGTATCAGATAGGTCAAGTAGATGGGCAATGTGAGGATGATCCACGGTGGGTGTATCAGATAGGTCAAGTAGATGGGCAATGTGAGGATGATCCACGGTGGGTGTATCAGATAGGTCAAGTAGATGGGCAATGTGAGGATGATCCACGGTGGGTGTATCAGATAGGTCAAGTAGATGGGCAATGTGAGGATGATCCACGGTGGGTGTATCAGATAGGTCAAGTAGATGGGCAATGTGAGGATGATCCACGGTGGGTGTATCAGATAGGTCAAGTAGATGGGCAATGTGAGGATGATCCACGGTGGGTGTATCAGATAGGTCAAGTAGATGGGCAATGTGAGGATGATCCACGGTGGGTGTATCAGATAGGTCAAGTAGATGGGCAATGTGAGGATGATCCACGGTGGGTGTATCAGATAGGTCAAGTAGATGGGCAATGTGAGGATGATCCACGGTGGGTGTATCAGATAGGTCAAGTAGATGGGCAATGTGAGGATGATCCACGGTGGGTGTATCAGATAGGTCAAGTAGATGGGCAATGTGAGGATGATCCACGGTGGGTGTATCAGATAGGTCAAGTAGATGGGCAATGTGAGGATGATCCACGGTGGGTGTATCAGATAGGTCAAGTAGATGGGCAATGTGAGGATAATCCACGGTGGGTGTATCAGATAGGTCAAGTAGATGGGCAATGTTAGGATAATCTGGGATTTAAAAAAGTATATAGTTTCCCAAAGGTGGGCAGTTGTCATTTCAAAGTCACTATTCATGATAATAACACATACGCTGGTAATATAACATAGTTTATTACCGAGCGGTTGAAATGAGTGGTAACTGCCCTCTAATGACGGCTGGCTGGGACCAGGCTTTGTTCCAATTCTGTTTGCTCTTTTTCAGTGTGTGCTTCCACCAATGACAACAGCACGGGCTGACTTTACCCACATTGAAAGCGTTCAACAGGTTCTTCTTTTCTATTTACCACCACTGCACGTGATAACGTGCATAATGATTCCTTCAAGCTTTGCTTTGTTCTTAAATTATGCAGATAATATGGGTTTTAAAGTTCCCTTATCCTACCGTGTCCTTTCTGATTCAGTGAAATATACGCTGTTCTTCTTATTACTTTTCACAGGCTTCGTCTAAAATACGACAGGGTTTCGCAAAAAAACGAAATAGTGAATTCAGTAAATGACCTCCCAATTCAATCAATATTCAATCAATTATATTCAAGCCCACAGTTTCTTACAATAAGTGAGTGAGTGAGCTTGGTTTACTGCTGAGGTATATAAGAAAAAGGCATTGCTATTGGTCAGATAAGTGGCGACAGCAATAAGCAAAAGACACGAGAATTGATATTAGTGCAATCCCGAATGTTGGGAACATTATGACTGTTGAATATCATGAAGGCTACCAGTCTCCGTTCTTGTATACAGACGAATGTTGTATCCAAACCGGTCCTGATAAGGACATAAAAACAAGTCAAAAAGGCCCCGAATCGCCCTCGTGTCGCTCTAATAAGGTACAGTCAGCATTCTAGAAACTGCCCCATCCCGAAACTTCACGAACGTTCGCGCCAGCCATGTGAATGTATACACCAAAGGCAGGTAACTCTGAAAAGCTTTAGTGGCTGTTGTTTGCTGTTGAAATCTGGCCACAACATTGTTCAAGAAATGGAGACATTAACAAAACCAGCTGTACAAGAATGATATATGAAACCTTCTATAAGTCAAACATGTGGGAGAAATTTCAGTATTTCAATAAGTTGCTGACACTGACAATTACCCCAAATATGCACTAAAACGACTTGCACAAAACCAAAAACGATAAACAAACAATGTTCAAGAAATGGAGACATTAACGAAATCAGCTGTACAAGAATGATATATGAAACTTTCTATAAGTCAAACATGAGGGAGAAATTTCAAGTAACCACAATTGAAAATGACTGGCGAAAACAACAATCTATGTACTTAAAAAAAACCAGTTGTAATATTTCAGGTAAAAGAGCTAGAAATGAACGGGATTCAGAAATACAGCTTTAATATCATTCACATGGTACTGCGTCAACAGGCTACATAGCAAACACGTAATGAAACACGTGTCATACCCCGTGCGTGCACTTTGATTGGTTGAAATGCAACTTTTTAAATTACTTTTTATTTTTACTTTCTATTGATTCACTCACTGATAAGTTTGATTGCGAACATTTACAAGAATGGGTACAATTGGTGTAGATTAATACATTGAAATTATGAATTATGAATAATTACATTCACGCTTATTAAACCTATCGAGATAGAAGTCAATGAAATTACGTTTTAAATCACCTGCTCCGGTTGAGAAAAGGACAAACAATTAGGAACAATCATATCGTGGCAATAACAGAGAGAGAGAGAGAGAGAGAGAGAGAGAGAGAGCGAGAGAGAGAGAGAGAGAGAGAGAGAGAGAGAGAGAGAGATTTAGTCTGTCATGTGACAAAGACTACAATCGGCGATAATCACCAACGATTATGACCTTTCCCTGAAAATATACAGGATTGAATGCGTTTACGTTACTGGCCAACAAATATACAGGTATTCAATAATGAAATTCGAAATGATATAAAACAAACTAGAAGAAATGTCACCTCAATCAACACAATATCTACGTCACCATGGATACCAGTCCTGCATTAATGACAGCGTTTCACACTTAGATTCCTATCATATGGTGTATATATGTATATATTCAGTCGGTATAAAGGTCATAGGTCCATGTACATTAATCCAGCAAGATTCATTTTACAGTGCCAGATAGGTACGTTAACTTTACATGTGGACATTTCTGTAAACACGAGCTTCTCTCACAAACGGTGTAGAATTCGTAACAATAGTTTTCTTTATACCACATAATAACAATTGATTTTACGTCAGGGTTGTTCCAATCAAACTTAGGTATATATGCTGATGTTAAGGCAGTGAAATATGGGTAAACCAATATAAAGTGGCACTCATCTTCAATTATTTCCAGCATACACAATTTACAGAGTCGATTCAACAACGAGCAACACCAGCTCGTCTTCCAACATTTATCCTTATTTGTTATAGTTAATAAACATATCAGTCGTCTATATTCAACAAGGAATGAACATAAATAATACTAAAGTGCTAGAAGTTATATATATTCATGATATAGTTTACGTGATTTACAATTGTTTAAATATAAGTCTTCATGACTACATATCTTTTAATCTTGGTATAAAGGTATTTTTGAAAAAGATATTATAACTTTTACTGTGATCTGACGTGACTCGTAATGGGATGTCCTCCGATCTGTGTTAAGCGTAGCGAGAACTAAGGTCTGATTTTAATGAGATTACGTTTTAGCATTCACTGAGAAACGTCAGAGATTTTGACTGCATGGTCGTTCACGATTATAATTCACTACGACACATTCCAGTCAACAAAAGGAAATGCTCATCCAAACTATGGCAGTATCGACTCGATCAGGGTCAAGATGGACAGTGACAGTCTACAGCAATCTACGAATTTACCTTACTATCTATTTGACTCATATTTATAATCACCAATCAATGATTGACCAATTGATCAATGATGACTAATACATGTAAACGCCACAGGTTCATTAACAACTTCGGAAATGTCCCCCGTCACCTTTATCGTGTTGGCCATTCTGGCGTCTTGTGCTTGATGTAAAGTGTATTACGGCGTGCTTTCATTGTGACTGACTTACTGGGGTAGCTCTTGACAGACCTGTCTCATCTGATGATATTATTTGATGAAAACATGTGTTGTAAAGAGCAGCCGGTTGTATGGCTGTCAGTGTAAACATAAATGGAATTGTGTATAGATATAGGCCTTCGCCCTTAGAGGTGTGTGTGTGTTTGGGGGGGGGCACGCCAGAAACCTATGATTGTAGGTTCGAATCCCGGTTCGCTCCGATTCGCACCTGCATCACTTCGGGCTTTCCTCCCACATTAAGCTGACACGCCGCGATATAATTGGAATCCCGGTTCGCTCCGATTCGCACCTGCATCACTTCGGGCTTTCCTCCCACATTAAGCTGACACGCCGCGATATAATTGGAATACTGTTAAAAGCGGCGTTCTAACTATAACAAACAAACAAAAGTGTTTTAAATTTTATCTTTCAACATAATCTCCCTGCTTTTTAATACATGTCTCATACCGATAGTGAAGCTTTTAAATCCCAGTAAGGAAGAAGTTTTCTGAAGCCACCCTGCAAATCTTATTCACGGCAGCTTTGAGGTCAGCGTTGTCGTCACAGCGAAAGGTGTTCTTTCAGTTCAGGAAACAGGTGGAAATCACTTGGTGCCAGGTCTGGCGAGTATGGGGGGTGAGGAAGCTCTACGCCCCCACATTGTCACCCAGCAGCCTTTGCAAGTCTAAAGGTGTGAGAAGAGGCATTGCCATGACTCCACCAGTCAGCATTCCTCGCCGCTTTTCTTTGATAGAATCTCTCAGGCGATGAAGGAAATAGTAACCACCGATAAACGTCTTCTGACTTTTTAAGTAATCAACAAGGATCACACCCTTTGTATCCCAGAAAACAGTGACCATAACTTTCTTCAGTAGGTCTTCAGCAACCCATGCTTGCCGTAAAAGGCGACTATGCTTGTCGTAAAAGGCGACTAACGGGATCGGGTGATCAGGCTCGCTGACTTGGTTGATATATGTCATCGATCCCAATTGCGTGGATCGATGCTCATGATATCAGTCACTGGATTGTCTGGTCGAGACTCGATTATTTACAGACCACCGTCCTATAGCTGGAATATTGCTGAGTGCGGCGTTAGAACAATGTAGTAGTAGTAGAAGTAGTAGTAGTAGTAGTAGTAGTAGTAGTAGTAGTAGTAGTAGTAGTAGAATGTTTATAAAAGTGTCACAGGTACAACATGTACAATATAAAATTGATGCACATAAGACAAAAGGTGTACGGATTGATTTGTTGTCTTCACAATGTCAGGTGATGCCATGGCGAACGCCGGTTATCTACCAAACACTGTACAGAAACAGTGATCGTTGTACGTCAACACTCCACGTGATGACAACTGCTCATTAACGATCGTCAGTTTCTTCAAAAAAACCAGTAGGTTTTTAACATTTTTGCTACTAATATTGACTTTAAAAAAATCAATTCTCTTCAAGATACTTGTTTTAATATGCTTTGTAAATGATTCATTTCCATATGTTCACTTAAAACCTCCTTTAAAGCAGAAATTTCGGTCTCTTCGTCTTTCTGCGCTCCCTGTGAGCCTTCCGAATCTCAGATCGATTTTTTGCGCTATAAGAACAGAAAACAAATCGTCACTTAAGATAATCTCTGACAATCCTGATACATATGATGTATAGTTCAACAATTGGCGTCATATTTTTACGAATTCCGAACTAAAATATACCAGTAGTAGTATATCATAGTTGACAGCGTGTCTGAACCTAATCTAATTATATATACAATTAGGCTATGACGTGCTGTTTAATAGTGAACGTGTTACGACTTGGAGCCAGTGATTGCGGATAAGCGACCTCTTTGCTGTACGCTCTGACAATAACGTAGTGCCATCGTCGCGGAAGGATAATCACCATTGGACTCATTATTTATATATATTTGTTACAGATGATTGCTCGTCGCTCATCTTCCTAACCTCGTTTCGGTGTTCGTATCCATCTCAATCTGTTATTTTGGGGGGTTTACTTATTTTTATATCAAAAGAACATGGTAGAAACATGCAAGAATCCTGAATAAATATAACATCAATATACAAACACGTTCATATGTAAGTCAGTGTTTACAAGATGAAACATTTTCCTTTCTGGTACATGTTCCTAAATGTTAACAAAACTGCGTTGTCCTAAATTTCACTTTCAACATTTTGTTCAGTCATGTAGCAGGAATACTTGCTTTTATTCCTCTGTATTTATATTCTGTTATGATTTTACATGTTTATATATTGCATAGGAAATCACGTTTCCTCCTTTGTTAGAAGTCGGGTTCCCTTTTGTGAGAGAGCTCTTAAGATTTATCACTGAAACGGTTCATCGTAGTTCCATCTGTTAACTTACTTCCCTGTTCCCATAATTTCACAACACTTGTGGAACTATATGGTTTCATAAATAAAGGGATTCTTGAAAGGATTGCGTTTAAGAAGTAACTGGATATCATTTAGATAACAGACTATTAAACCAGAAATCTGTACTTAAAAGAATTTAGTGTGAAACCAACAAACAACCAACACATGGTACACAATCAGCAATTGTATTACACATTTCACTAGGTGTAGAAATCAATACAAATTACTGCACAGCAATTACAATGGCAGTATGCAATAGAGTGGTAGTACAATATTCAATGTCAGTATGAAATACAATATATGCTGCCAGTGGTGATATCAAACGTTTATTGATAATAAAATTCACCTGTCTGCAACAGTGGTCAAGCTTCCAGGAATGGCCTAGGCTGGGTACCAGAGTGAAAAATGATCATCACACAAAAGCTGGTCTTGAGGTAATGACAGATGAAATGTGAGATTCAACGTGAGATGAGACAGGCACCCGCCCGCTCCTATATATAGTCTAACTAGCTTCCAACACTTTCTATACAGTGCCAGGCCAGTCAAGTGTCACTTGAACATCACAGAATATTCCACATGATTCTATAACGCTTCTAATCCATCCATGAAGTTCACAAATAATTCGAGCATCTATATATATCAACTTCTTCGCCACTGCTTACATTAAATACTACTACATTCCTAACGACTCGTCGTTGTCCAAATACGATGCAATGAACTTCTACTGAATCTCAACAGAAACAATGTAATACAGTTACAATCATTGTTCAACATTAAATGACACCGCCATATAACATAATGAATCACTTTGAAATTGAGATGATCGACAAATGTTGAGGTGTAGTGTTACGCAGTTCTAGAAAACTGGATCCGCCGCCCAGTACAATGTGTCGTTAAATAACGAATCTCTATGGTGGTCGAGAGGGGACATTGCTGTATCGACGTCAATTACGGCCACGAGAAAACGATATAGCAAAAACCAAAGGCGAGAAAGCGATAAGATTTTGTCTGTTATCGTTGAAAATAATTTCCCAAGTTTTAGGATGCAAGGACGGGTGGGGTGGTTTTATAATTAAAATATGAATAGCGAAAAACATTCAAACTATCCTTGACCATGTTTAAACGTCAAAGGATATAACCTGCCATACCAAAATTTAGATGTGTGTGTGGGAGGGGGGGGGGGGGGGGGGGGGGGGGATGTGGGGTGTGGGGGTGTGGGGGTGGAGCCTTTACGCGCCGACAGGTCGATATGAGAATGTACCCTATGAGAACACAGGCATTGTTCCCCAAGTAAAGATAAGATGCATCTTCTTACATTCTGTTCTTGTATACAGATATTTGGTCCGAACATTTTAGTCATTGTCTACATTGGCGAACTTCAAGATTTTTTGCAACAATGCAAAAGTTTATGATGTATATTATCCAATTATTTACTTTTTTCAAAAGGTTTTCAGTTTGCTTATTTAATTGTTAGTAGTTCTAACAATATAAAGTCTCTTTCTCGTAAATGTCTGGGCGATTGGTCGTAGGTAGTTTTACTATATGTACAAATATTATGTTATACATCGGAGTGACACAAATATAATCTTCTGTCTGTCCACCCCCACAACGCGTGTGTCAACGTACGGGGGCCATAACATTATTTAGTCCTAGGGTTGATTTGCAAAATTCGCTAGTTTCTGTGGTGTATTTGAATCTTGCTACTTTACTACAATACTCCAAAGTAAACACAAGACTCAAAGTCTTATACAGCCTACATGCTTGTGTGCAAATGAGATACCATTTCTGTATATCTAAGAAATTTAGATATTATCTATAGATAAATATAAACAAATCATTGAATAAACATTCTCTTTTTATCGACGAAACAGATTCTATAAAATAGTGGTAAAAATTATATGCTTGGATCACTGACAATAAGAAAAATCCTTTTTAATGGACCTAATTATGGGATATATAGCTTTCGCGCTCCATCACTTTCTCGCTTTCTTGAGTCGTTCTATTGCGTTCTCGTCTAGTGATACTGCTTTCGTGTCTCGTGTTATCGCTTTCTCGTCTCATGTTATCGGTTTATCGCTTTCTCGTCTCATGTTATCGGTTTATCGCTTTCTCGCGGCCGTAAATGAAGTCGATAAAGCGACGTCCCCTCTCAGCCACCATAGATCTCTCCCACTTACAAAATTAGTTTACCGAGGAAGGATAATCTGAAATTTAGTAGCTCGAGGGTTATTCTCTAGATACTCATTTTAAATTATAAATAATGATAATAATCATCATGCATGTTCTTATCAACCTCACCACAACCACCACCACCTTCATTAACAATTTTCGTACAGATTTGTAAGGTGGTAAGAATAATGTTACATACAGCGCTGCTTGAGGCAAGCCTCATATCATTGTCAATTACTGTTCGCTGGAATTGACTGCAGAAAGTAATTGTTGTCTGGTGACAACTCTCCAATGACATGCGCAATAGAAGTGCTCATTAACAATTGTAGCCAAAGTCATTGATCAGTTATACTTGCCCTGTTGATGAACTTTTTCTCAACATCCTCCAACCATGCGCTGTAGGGTGCACTGTGCTTTGATCCGAGTCATCGTCAGTATGGGGATATATTCGAGGTTGTTCGCCTGAATCGTCTCCGTCATCAGTCGCCCTTTTCCGTAATCAGCAAGAAGACTGACCTCAATGATGAACAACGTAATTTGTGAAAACACGACGAGCTTTCTGAAAACCCCTTCTGAATATTTCTTGTTTCAGGGAATCGTCCTGATAATGTATCGACGTGACAATTACTTCAGTTAAACCATCCTTAATATTTCCCAAAGTCGCAACTCCTTGTTGAAAATAGTCGTGTTAAGTGTCAACAACAGAATATATTTTGCTATGTCTATTTCCTCTGAGACGGAAACCCGTCAATAAGTACGGAGTGGCACGAGTGGTCACAAGTATGTCCGTCATACAGTCCGGCGAGTTACAGCGTTGACAACCAACGCTTCGTACAACACGTCGTTTTCAGACATCCGTTAAGGGACATTATGAAGGCTGAATGACAGTACGGTTGTTGGGGAACTGAAGGTCTCATGGGAGATCGCCCAGTCTCGGCTTCCTCAGGTAATGCAGTAACAAGATACACTCCAGCCACTCGGGAACACATAGGGACATCGTTCGTAGACAAGTTCCTGTTCGTTGGGGTGACAGACTGGGGCGTTGTCTGTATATCCAACAACCAGGAACACATGTCTCATTGTGAGCATATGCCTAGGTACTATACGCAGAATATTAACTGATTTTTACTTCGATTTTACAAGGTCTTTAACTTAAATTCCCAATTGTACTAAATAAAAGTAATTATGTATACAGTATATAAACGTCGACAGTATGTTCATATGGTCTTGATGGGGCGATGGGGTAGCTCATTGGTTAAAGCGTTCGCTCGTCACGCCGAAGACCCAGGTTCGATTCCCGAAATGGGTACAATGTGTCTCCCGCCGTGATATTGATGAAATATTTCTAAAAGCGTCGTAAAATCATACTCACTCACTCACTCACTCATGTGGCTAAGTGAGAACATATTTCACGAACGGAAAGTGCTGGTCGATAGGACGGGGTTCATCAAAAGGTGCAACTTCGGAATGGAAAATCATTCTACAAATGCGGAACAGGAACCGAATTTATCATGCAAACAAAATATAATAATACACAATTTACTGTCGGGCCTAACTTTAGGATCGGTCGATGATGAGAAACAACGGTTGACAAGACTGTCTTGATATATACCGAAGAGTGTGTTCAAAAACGTGTGATTAGACAAGTATTACGTCATATATATATATATGTGAACGTTACTGAGTGAGTGAGTGAGTATGGTTTACGCCGCTTTTATCAATATTCCAGCAATATGACGGCGGCGTACACAACAAATGCTCTTCACACATTGTCTCCATGAGGGCACTCGAACCCGTGTGATGAGTAAACACTTAAATCACCAGGCTGCCAAACTGTCTTACTAAAAAACGAATGGGCGCGTAATCAGTAATGTGATTGGTTGAAAACTTTAAATAGGTTTCAAAGCACGGAGATCTTTTGCACGTTTCAATGCGTATGAATCCCGTTATTTGTTTTTCTCAGAAATGCCGACAGAAAACGTATTGATTGGATATGTGTTTGATATATATTTATTTGACTCTTCTGAATTCTGCTTGCAACGCGGTTCAGGGTAACTAGGTAAAAACCGTGATGTAAACAAGTAGACATTATCTTCACGTGGTCTGAACTATATTCTCGGGCATAAACAGATACAGACTACGACCAGTCCTTGTTTTATTACCTTAATGGCGAGCACCAGGCAGGGTAACAACAAGTACCATCTTTTAATATGTTTTGGTATGACACAGGGATGGAATCGAACCATCAACCTTCTCCGTAACTAACGATCGTCATATAAGTTATTAATACCCACGTGTTTATACGAGATATTAGAACAAACTGCTATGAAACACGTGTGCCATAACACTGATATGTAATATGATAGGTGAACTTTGAACTTTCCAGTGGTACTTGTGGTTCTAAGTAAGGATAAGAATGTATGGATGAACAACTTCTTTATTACAATTAAGAGCGACGTTTCGGTGTAGGTTCTAACACCGTTATCAAGCAAGTAGGTTCACTTGCTAGATAACGGGAATTTCTCCACACATTGTGCCCATATTGGGAATCGACCTCGGGTATTTGGGGCGACGATCGAACACTATCCCACAGTCCCCCATTAAAGATAAAAGTACCTCATGAGAGCTGACCAACTGAACAAAACATGTTGACTGTCACACTTTCATCATTATTCTGAAAGTTTTTGCTGCCAAGCGGCATCGATGGCTGATGTACAACGATGAAATCCGTCACGTGATAAAGACCTTGTTAGTTAGCTCCTTGTTATGATGTTTTAAACCTGTGCGCTCTGTGAACACACAATCCTGACGCGATCCTGACTCACCAGTAGCATATAGGCAGCCGAGCTGTGTGCTCTCGCGACGGCAAATCAAATAAATTGTTTCAGTCATTTCAATGTAAAACGTGTTATTCCATCGATGTAACATAAATTTGTCAACGCAAACTGGCTCCCACAGGAGATACCGCTTGGGTAAGATCATGCGATATCTACATTGTATCTATGATATTAAATTAAATATACATTGTAGATATCGCTGCAATAAAATTGCGGGTGTGAAAAGTGAGGGACCATATATGGTCCCGTGGCACTGTCCACAAACTGAAAAAGTTGGATGAATGATGGTGGATGATAAATAAAATCTAACCCTCGTGTCTTTTGGTATAAAATATTGGAAAAAGTCCTCGGCAAGCCACTTTTATCAACTCGTGTTGATATATTTGATATCAAAAGAGTGAGATTCTCTCTTCACAAATAGAAACGCACCGGTAATTTTTTAGTGAATTTATTGTACCTAATAAAGTCGATATATTTAATTTAATATCATAGATACAAATATGTAATTTTGGAGCTCGATAGTCACATGTTGTCGTTGTACACAAAGGCATTGAAAACTGTTCATTGTCATGTCAAATAAGGCCACAAGGTTGCACTGAACTCAATATCTCGTGTGACCGCCCCGGGCAGCAATCACGGCTCTGCATCTCCTCGGCACTGACTGGATAGGTGTACGAATTCTGTCCAGCCAAATTCTGCGCCATTCTGCTTGTAACGCGTTGGCCAGTTTTGGGAGTGTCTGCGGCGTGTTCTGATGTTGACCTACACGTCAATCGAGTTCATCCCAGAGGTGTTCGATTGGGTTGAGATCTGGAGATTTCTATGGCTAGGGCAAAACGTTGCTGTTGGCATTATGAAGGTAGTCTACTGTGACATGAGTTGTGTGCGGCGGAGCGTTGTCCTGTTGAAACAGCTCCCTCTGGCGGTCAATTATTGGAAGAAGGTGAGGTTGAAAAAATTGATTCGATTCTCGATTTGCTGTCAAATTTCCCTGAACCACACCCAAGTCATATCTCGTGGTGTAGGATATGGCCCCCACGCCATGACTCTACCGCCACCGAAATTGTCGAATTCGCGTTCACAATGTGTGGCAAAACGCTCATTTCGGCGACGATAAACACGTTGTCTTCAATCTCGCCGGTGAAGAAGAAGTCGTTGTTTATAGCTAAACCACACTTGTCGCCAGTTTCTCGAATTCCATGGATGTAAGGTATGGCACCAACGCAAGCGTCGCTGTCGATGTATCTGTTGCAATGCAGGGAAGATAAGTGGTCTTCTGGGTCGGATTCCAGCCTCGATATCCTCCTCAAACCAGGGATGCGTCTTGCAGTCTCTGTGGTATTGCGTAGGTGGAACAGTCGAATGTAGCGATCCTGTGCAGGGGTGGTAACTCTTGGTCGGCCGGTTCTCGGACGATCTGCAGTAGAACTGAACTGTGTGTATCGGTCTCAAAGGCGGCAAATGGTGCTGTGGTGGACGTTGAAGTGGTGTGCAACAGAAGACTGCGATTCCCCTCTTTGGATACGTCCTGGATATGTTCCGATCGGCAGCGCTGAGTCTCAGCATTTTCCAACTTGAAAAATGTTAACAATTAAATGACAAATTATTGGCTAATGCTTGCCTTTCTATAGCCACTACCACAAGTTACGAATGCCATAACATACACTTGTATTTTGCTTTACTGTTTTCCTTCATGATATTTTTGAACAAGTGTGAAAACAATGCCTTTTAACACATTGCAAATCGACAATTGATGCGTTTTGACGCACCGTGTGTCGAATATCAGCCAACCAACATTTTCCAATAACATGTATCCAATTCATATACCGGATTTCTTGTGTAGTCAGGTTCAATGAACTACATACCACCTGTGCGTTTCTTCTTTTTTTTAAGAGTGTATTTCACAAAGGTTTTTTTCCCAGATAAGCGTTCTCAATATTTATTTCGAAGGCACGCTCTGGTATGCATGCGGGAAGTGATGCGGCCCTATATGTTCACAGTTTGCCTACTTTGTATTCATACGCCCTTCGCACCTATTATAAGGACACGTGAACATGGGGTAAGTTTCGTGAAAGAAGATTTAGGTAAAATGATTCCAATCGGAACATAAATGAGAAGCCCGTTTAATATCTTATGAAACTTATTCATTTCATAAAGGGCAGATTGGGAATTGTTTCCCTGAGTTGTGTCTGCTAAATGTTTTAGTTATATCAAGCCAAGGTTTAACTTGTCACGTTTGCCTTCGTGACATTTGCTGTTAAGGATAAATGATCCCTTAAACGTGAAGATTGCGCAATTATAGCGTATAGAGGACTTGTCAATAATATGTTTCAATTGAGTTTGATCTCGAAGAATCCAAGACATTAGGATCAGATGACAAAGAAAAACTAATTGTATGGGATCGAGAAGTTTATGTTTAGTCACTACAAAATCACCTAGAAAATAATACTTAGATGAGACATTCACCGAACAATCATCGAATTGCATCTGAACCATCCCTCACCTCTGCTTAATCGTGCACGCACGCACACACACACACACACACACACACACACACACACACACACACACACACACACACACACACACACACACACACACACACACACACTCTTATCCTCGGAGGATCGATTAGCCATGGGTCACAGTGAATAAATGACACCGGTATCTGACGGTCAGAAGGACAAACTCCTTAAAATAAGACCTTAGTGCTTGTAACCGCTACACAAGGATCAGAGAACAAAGATCCCCCTACATGACACGTGAGAACGACTTTTCATCTGACCAGTCAGAGCGTCGCCTAAGAGATCGCGAAAGTGAAAGTCTGGATGTGTTTTCTAATCATGCAACCTCGAAAAGGTTAACACGGGCATTCCAAATAGAAGAAACATTTGAAAAGTATTTATCAAAATCATTTTCAAAGCGGGGTCTGGAATAAAACTCGCCATTTTGAAACTTGCGCCTTAAAGCTTGAGAAAGTTTCTTTCTGAATGGCTAATGTCAATTTCCTGTTTGTCAATTCATTCGTCGGTCAAAGTTCGCGAAAGGTCACTCGAACGTGACCTGAAATGGGATGTCCTCAGATCTGTGGTGTAGCACTAAGATCTGATTCTGATTAGATTGCCAAAGGTTGGGACAATCTCAACGTGTCAATGCCTGCCTGTCAATCAAGCTATAATAGTTGTCGAATATGTTGCGTGTAATAATCCGATTATGTGTGCTAAAAGAAATGATGTTTTCTGAAATGTTTCAGGTCAGTGGGTGTCATCAAATGACAGACAATCAATGAGTGAGTACAATTGTGTCACTTGGATTGTACGTGTGGTCAATGTAGACAGACAGACGCGACCATTACCGGGATAGCTCGCCCCTAACAATAACATGGAATTTCGATTAATTTTGTGAGAGTTTTCATCATACAGACAGGTTTCATCACTGCGTGTACACTAATCTATACGCCAGCAGCAATGTACTATGTGCAGACATAATCAGGACTTGTATTACCTATACACGTAATACACCGTCATGGTCTGATTTGATCATCAAGACTTAATAAATACATCTTTGTTGTTTAATCGAAACCTAATTCTATGGGTACGTACAGTAAGTTGAATAGGTACTTCGATTGGAAAAGCGTTGTGGTTTATTAGATGTAGGGTATTAGAACAATGGATGTATCTTTTGATAGACACGCGACATTTAGATGCATATGTTTATAGACACAAGGCAAATTGATGCATCTCTGGATAGATAGAGGGAGTATAGATGCATCTCTCGATCAACACAAAGAATTTAGATACGTCTCTCGATAGACACAAGGAATATATATGCATCTCTCTATATGCACTAGGAATATTGATGTATCTCTCGATAAACACAAAGTATATAAATGCATGTATCGATGTACACAAGGAACATGATGTATCTCGCGATAGATACAACACGAGCGACAAAACCCTCTCCATATTAAATAGAGTGAGTGAGTGAGTTATGATATAACGTCACATCGGCAGCATTTCAGCCATATCGTGATATTAAAAAGAAGTCTCTATTGAAAGTGTAATCGATCGTACGATTCCAACTAAATCATGAGCATGTGGTTATGTTTCACTATCAAATTGTGAAGTTACCAGGTGTTCACGAAAGGGTTAGTCTCCTGTCCCAACGGTGGCACCAGTTACAAACACATGCAAAGGCAAATCAATATTTCACTTGAAAAAAAACACGGGAACATATGTAACAAGTCAAAATAAGGAATTGTATCGGACATCATTTTATCACTGATGCGTATAGTTAATACTACACTCATTCTCGTAAGTTACAATTTTTACGAAACGAGTGGACTTTCTGTAGTATCTGACCGATCGAAATCTAACGAGAACGGGTGTGGTATTTTATTTATTACCTACGTTAATATATTTCAAGTGTAAATACATAACAAATTTCGTTCGTTGACAGACCAAACTGAAACCGGTTGCAAAATCTGGTTGCGCATGTATAGTGTACATTTCTATGCATACGCATTAACAAAATGCGCCTGCAGTTGTGTTTGCAACAAAACAGCACCGACGCTCAAGATCCTTATGGAAGGATTTCTTCAACTTATGGTAATTCACGCGCCATGTTGTCAGTACGCAGGGCCCCTATAAGAAAATTTGAAAAGTCACATTAGTGCCGCGCTTTGAATATCGGACCAACAGGCGGTCACTCGCACTGCCTGGCTGTGCAATCAAAATTGCTCGGTTTCCTTTATCTGTCAGCTGAATTTATATCATGTTCGTACCATTTTGGAAGAGGGAAATCAGAGTGTTCGCCAAAGACGTTCATGTTAACTGTACCACCCTTTACAGAAAACGTGAAAATCAACAACCTCAAGTTGGATTGCATGTCAGTGACAGCTTCTACGAAGGGCAAGGTCACCACCGGATTAAGAAAGGACAACTGTGATCTACTCACAGCGTTTTACGCTGGAGATAGGGAATGTTATTGTTCACATTTGAGATATTTTGGGCCACATAATCAGAAGTCAAGCACACTTCTACGGAGTTTTCGAATGATTTGTATCGGAACTGTTCTCTTTGAGTGATCTGGTCGTGCAGTCGTGAACAAACAATTCCCGAAACAGTGTCACAAAACACGCTTCAAAAGGGACACTGATGGCACAACCGGATCATTCAAAGTAAGTCTAGATATCTGTCATTTCACGATACTTATCCTTTTAAATAAATCAAATTGAAAGTTGCCAAGGTGGTCGGGTTCGTCACGCTCAAGGGGACCCTCGATCTATTGATCGTTAGTCGTACATTGTAAATGGATATAGCTCAATTATATAATGTCTGTAGAAGTTCTATACATAACTTAGAGTAAACTACGGTTATAACGAACTCAAATGACCACTTATTTTACTTCGTTATAACCGTAGTTCGTTATAAGCATATGTACAATATCTATACAGAAAATGAACGGCACCAAGAAACAGTTCGTTATATCCGACAGTTCGTTATAAGCGTGTCGTTATAAACGCTGTTTACTGTTTATAGAAAGCGAACCGAATTTGATGCGTGTGTTTGGTTTAATAAAGTGTTTATAGATATCTCTCGCTTCAGTCTCGGTAGTCCCGGGTGTGACAGAGGTCACGGTTATCCAATCAAATCGAATAAAACGAGGTCAACCTTGTACGACACACGTGTGACGTACGGATTTAGTATCTCACCACCTGTATCTTCACCACGTGGGTAATAAACAAGGAATATAGATGTATCTTTCGATATACACACGTAATATAGAAGCATATATCGATAAACACAAGGAATATATATGCTTCTCTCGATAGACACGAGGACTGGAGATGCATCTTTCGATAGGCATAAGGAATATAGACGCACTTCTCCACAGACACCAGGTTCGAATCCTGGATGGGACTAAAAAAGTACCAGAATCTGTACTTTACTCAGAAAGTGTTATCCTAAATGTAACATTAGTTACAAGGAATATAGATGCATCTCTCGATAGACACAAGGACTACAAATGCATACACAAAGAATATAGATGCATATCGTGACAGACGTAATGAATATATATGCATTTCTTGACATATCTTGATAAAAACAAGGAACATAGATGCATCTCTCTATAGAAACAAGAAATATAGACGCATGTCTCGATATATGCAATGACGGTAGATGCATATCTGGACAGACACAAAGAATATAGATGCATTTCTTGATAAACACAAGGAAAAAAAATGCATATATCCTGACAGACATAAGGAGCATATATGCATTTATAGACACACAAGGAATATAGATGAACATCTTGACATACACAAGGAATATAGATGTATCTCTCGATAGTCACATACATATAGATGCATATCTTGATATGCACAAAGAAGATTGAAACATATCTTGATAGACACAATGAATAATATTAATGCATCGCTCGATAGATTGAGTGAATGATATAGGTGTATCTCTCGACAGACACAAGGGCTATAGATGCATATATTGATATACACAATGAATGTAGATACATATATCTATAGATACAGGGTATATAAGTGTATATATTGATAAACACAAGGAATATTGATGCATGTCGTGATCTATCGATAGTTACAAGATTAAAATGCATCACTAGATAGACACGAGTAATATAAATGCATCGCTCGATAGATAGTAATAAGTGAATAATACAGATGCATTTATCAACAGTGAGTGAGTGAGTGAGTGAGTGAGTGAGGTTTTACGCCGCTTTTAGCAATATTCCAGCAATATCACAGCGGGGGACACCAGAAATGGGCTTCACACATGGTACCCATGTCGGGAATCGAACCCGGGTCTTCGGCGTGACGAGCTTACGCTTTAACCACTAGGCTACCCGACCGCCCCCATTTATCAACAGATACAAGGAATAAAGATGCATATCTTGATATACATAAGGAATATACATATATATCTTGATAGACACAATGAATGTAGATGCATCTATCGATACATACAAGGGCTATCAATGTATCGCTCGGTAGACACAATGAAAAATATACACAAGAAATATAGATATACACAAGAAATATAGATGCATATGTTGATAAACACAAGGAATATTATATTCCATCGGAAACAGCTGCATGCCGTCTGTCTGATAAACTCAAGTCCCCCATTGTAACTGTTGCCCCTTCTTGGCTGTGGACGGAAGGGTAGGGACGCACGCGTGCGCGCGCGTGTGTGTGTAAAATCAGTACAAATATTTACTCATTCTATATCTTAGCATCGGGATCAGAGGGCCTATTCTAGCCTTGAATCTCCTTTGTAATTGGATCATTAAAACAGGTCGCAAATTTGACTGTTTTGCAGTTGGAGATTGTATGAATGTACTGACCTGATAATTCTTACAACTGCTAAGTCTTTTTCTCTTTTGAATTTGGTTTATGTATCTGCTCACAAATTAATCTGTTTTTATTTCCGTATCTTTGCAACCGCACCAGAGAACAGTACAGTGGTTAGGATTGCTTGCAGGCTGTGGGCGTCCAGAATGTGATGTTACCATGGTAACACGTTCCCATGTAAGGAGGTTCCTTCGTACTCCTTGTCATGGTGCTGAACTAAGCACGGAAAGTTAGATTAGGCCACATTACTTCACGCACTATGTACGGTGTTATCTTTGGCATCGTCGTCTGGCGTGGTTCAACAGAAATAATTGCGTTTGAACAGAGAAATCAAACCTTCTATGTGGACAGTTCAAGGTTAAATTGGTGTACCCTAGTTATGCAGTAAAAAACGCACGGAGTAAAAGATCTCACTTGAGTCCACTCAGCCATCGCCCACATCATTACTTTTGGGGCAGCCATGGACTTGTGATATTCCAAGAATTCACTTTAAACCGAATGACGCCAGATCCCGCCACGTAATGTTCTTAAAACATTTATTTTGTTTTTTATTTGACAGAAATAAGGTATACATTTTTATTTGAAGACGGAAACAATTTGAACACTATCTTCACAAATGGCACCAAGTTGTGTTGTGTCATGTGATCGTCACGTGCACGAAACGAATTTCAGCATGGATTCCGGCCAGTTTAGGCCAAAGTCCTATTGGATGAGTGCATGTGAAATACCTATCCTTACCGATCCCAACCATCCGGATGGTGAGTTTCCAGATTGATGAGGGTCGATCTGTACAGACTTTACAGTACTCAAATACAATGGCCGCATAAAACGCAATGGCCTCATTAAAACACCACCTGTGCTGCAAATGAGAAAATAATCGCTGATTCCATTCCCGAGGAGAGAAAATAATTCTTCTTGTGATATCAGATACATATGTATGGCACGAACCTCCCCTTCATTCCAGTACTATCTGTTACAGACAATAGTCATATTAATTCATAATTGATCGCCCTTAGTCGTGCACGATACCTCATGTGGGTTCAATTGCTAGATTCGCACCGATTATGTTTGTCAGTACCACATCTGTTCTAGTAGGGGCGGTCGGGTAGCCTAGTGGTTAAAGCGTAAGCTCGTCACGCCGAAGACCCGGGTTCGATTCCCGACATGGGTACAATGTGTGAAGCCCATTTCTGGTGTCCCCCGCTGTGATATTGCTGGAGTATTGCTAAAAGTGGCGTGAAACCATACTCACTCACTCACTGTTCTAGTAGGTTTCAAAGTGGTAAACGTCAAAGACCAGTATCACTTCGAAAGGTTTACACTAAACCCCTGACACACGTTGAAGCCAAATATGTGTATCTATTATCACCACCCATCGCACCATGACATTTTGCACTTATACCGCCGCAAGAGGATCCTTCCTACCTCCACAAGAAAGTCGGGTGTCATTTTATCTATCATCCAACATCATTCTTTCAACTTTTTCAATTTGTAGATAGTAATTAGCAGTGTCTTCAGTGTAAAAAGTACTGCAAACAGCTTCAGTAGCAGAGCCATTAGTGATGTCATTTGATTGTGACGTCATGGTAACCAGTGATGTCACAATGGTCTGCAAAGCATTGTGATGTAATTTCATTGCAGCGGTATCTACAGTGTATATATCGCTTGATCTAATCCAAGCGATATCTACTGTGGGAGCCAGTTTTGGATGATAAATAGAGAATCTCACCCTCGTGTCTTTTGATATCAAATATATCAACACGAGTTGATAAAAGTGGAAAAATTCCGAGGCTTGCCGAGGATTTTTGCCACTTTTATCAACGAGTGTTGATATATTTGATATCAAAAGACACGAGGGTGACATTTTATTTATCATACAACATCATTCTTTCAACTTTTTCAATTTGTAGATAGTAGTTAGCAGTGTCTTTAGAGTAAAAAGTACTGCTAACAGCTTCAGGAGCAGAGCCATTAGTGATGTCATTTGATTGTGACGTCATGGTAACCAGTGACGTCACAATGGTCTGCAAAGCATTGTGATGCAATTTCATTACAGCGATATCTACAGTGTAGATATCGCTTGATCTCATCCAAGCGATATCTCCCGTGGGAGCCAGTATTGGATGATAAAGTAAACTATGGACACCAATGGACACCAAGTCGTATTTGTCTTTCTTCCGTACGGTTTTTCAGTCTGTGTTAATGTTACGAAATCTGTTTGTATTTGTATCACGGACAATTGTACACAAAAATATATCTGTATGCGATAGCGATCACAATCATGTACTCTTCCGGTTTCATCATTTGGATTTTCAAGAGCCAAGATAAAAAATATATATATACATGTGTAACCTTAATGGGGTAATTATTAAGGTTACACAAGAACGCTTTCTCGAATATTTCGTCTAACTTTTATTGAATGCTCATGCAATGTACATCTAAAATTTGATAAACCATTTACATGTTATGTCAAATTTGGAATAAAATATGAAAATATCACGAAACGTGTTCATTCGCACCGACAATTTCACGAACGTTAGTCTACGTTTTCACTGATTAAAGTCCCTTCCAGACACGATACAAATCTGCATGGTAATCGAAGGCTTCCCAGTGCATGTAACAAGGAGCGCTTGATGTCCGAGTCTCAAAGTACCATCCTGTTAGTTCGGCGATATTTCTCTATTGAATGGCGTCTTTATCTCTCACGACATCTTTCCATTTATTGAAGACAACTGTGGGGGTTGTTCGTCCCCTGAGACCCGCAACCAAAATGACATATCTGTCATCTGTCTTTTAGTGCATGGGCAGCAGACTTCCGGAATTGATGACCTACTTCCGGTTAGGATTACTTCCGCCTCACTGATCTGCGCTGCTTGTGTAAAATGGCCGCGTCGTCTCAAAAGCGCTAACGTTTTAATCACGACCAGTCGCAGGGACTGCACTGGAACTGCTATAGAATTGGTCAGTTAATCTTTAAGAATTATTCTCCCACGAGTAAGGGCATGGCCAGTGTCCATAATAGATCATAGTGCACAGTAATGGGTTCTACATTTCTTACCGTGCTTGGGGTTCTTTCTTATTGATTGTACAGATGATACCAGTAGCAAACTTTTCTTTGAGATGGTCCCCAGTGCTTTAAGTATCCTGATGTGTTATTTTACGAAAATGTTCAGATAAATAATCTCCCAAACTGCAAAGTCATTACAAATATTGAAGGATTTATTCCTTTCCGTGCAAAACGTTGACAGGTATTCAGCGCTTCTTGCTTTTAACGACCTTCAGGTGGTGCAAGGGTAAGACGAAGGTCAAAGGCAGAAACCATTTGAACGAAAACACTTTTTCACTTTGATGTCGTGAGATTGTTTGATAATTTTCTTCAAAGTGTTGACTGCCCTAATAAGAACATCTTGTGCCACGAAAATACATTTCTGTTTTAACTTTGAATCTATACATTTCTATTTTAACTTCGAATGTATATCTTCTCTGGTATTGTAAGAGTAAACTATGCCTTTCCAAAAACACTTTCTAGAATATCATAAATTTGTGTACGTTTTGACATTAAACAATTAGATAATATTTTGTTTATATTTTCTTCAATGGTATTTTTTGTTCATGGTCCATGAGTGAGTGAGTGAGTTAGTGAGTGATTGAGTGAGTATGTGAGTGAGTGAGTGAGTATGGCTTTACGCCGCTTTTAGCAATATTCCAGCAATGTCACGATGGGAGACACCTGAAATGAGCTTGAGACGGCGTACCAATGTGGGAATCGATCCCGTGTCCTCGGTGTGACGGGCGAACGCTTTCCCTACTAGGCTACCCAACCGGGCCTCCAGGTTCCCTTGTAAACTGCCGAACAAAGTAAAGTTTTGATGGGGGCTAAAAATAAGACCAACAAGAAATGGTATTAGGATGGTTATGTACTTGATGCGGGTGTCAGACTTGTGTTTTGGACCTAAAGTTTGCCGTGTTTGATAACGTTAGTAATAGTTTGGTCAATTTCAGTTTTCGGTGGATACTTTCCTTTGCCCGGTAGTGTACGTCATGCTTGTCGTGGATGAGAAGTTCGATGAATTGCTGCTCTCTACGTGAGCCGAGGGCGAGAATCGTTATTTCAGCATTCAGTCACTGGTTATTCTGGTTCATACTATGATATCTCCCTCACTCACTCTCGAGGCGGTCGGGTAGTCTAGTGGTTAAAGCGTTCGCTCATCAAGCCGAAGATTCGGGTTCGATTCCCCACATGGGTACAATGTGTGAAGCCCATTTCTGGTGTCCCTCGCTGTGATATTGCTGGAATATTGCTAAAAGCGGTGTAAAACCATACTCACTCCATCTCTCACGCTGACAACTTGGTAAAACGTCGAAGTGTCTGTTGCGCAGGCGCAAGTGCCCTCCTCTTCCTTACATCAATGCAACGTTATTTGAAAATTCTAATCACGTTCCGAGTTGAATTTCAAGATTAGTTAGTATTTGAAAATTAATAGTTCGCCTTGGGCATTTTGAAGACACAATTTCAACAACCGTTTGAAATAGACGTCGACATTAAACGTTTCATGTTTATTAAATGTGAGATATAGGATTAATAGCTCACAGCAAGCTCAGTGTCTATGTGTCAAGCATTCTAAGTCGTATCACGCGTGTTTCAGATCCGTGCAAGATGCCTCCACAACATCCCTCAAGCCCAATTACTCCAATGTCGGCAGAAATACAAATATTTCATTTTGAAACCAACGAAACAGCCTACGGCTTGCCTGGGACACGCTTAAACAACACTGTCATTGCTAACATGCAAGAAATGAAAATAAGAAATCCGCTAAAACATAACTGGCTTCGAGCAAATATGATATTTTCAATATTGGTGCAAAAACTGCACAACATTGTGTAGGGCTTTTGCACAGTCGAAGAGAAGAGTTTCGACTGTTGAAGACGAGAAGGAAGTGGTGTCTAAACACTAGAAAAACGTTATTGGAATTTATCGGGTTTACTCTACATGAAAAACGTGTGGACTGATTGGCCATTGGGTTGATGTCGCCACAGATGAGGGCGTAGAGGAGACGTCTGTGTGGACGTAGAGGAGTGAAATCCTAACAGTGATGATCACGTCTCTCGTCTTTCATGTGGTGGTTGTGGATACCCCGAGAACATTATTGTTTGGTCGTGGTTGAGTGAGTGAGTGAGTTAGTGATTGAATGGTTGAGTGGTTGAGAGAGTGGTTGGGCGACTAAGCGTATGATTAAGTGAGTGATTGAGTGGGGTTATGTTTGAGTGAGTGAGTGAGTGAGATAATGTGAGTAAGATCATAGTGATTTTGTTTGTTTGCTTGTTGTTTAACGCCGCTCTCAGCAATATTCCAGCTATATGACGGCGGTAGGGGACCCATGTGTATTGGTATGGTGAAGATTAAAAATTAAAATTGATCTTCAGCAGCCCATGCTTGCCGTAAGACGCTACTATCCATGTCGCAAGAGGTGACTAACGGGATCGGAAGGTAATGCTCGCTGACTTGTTTGATGCTTGTATGGTATCCAAGTTGCGTAGACCGTTGTTCATAATGTCAATCACTGGATTGTCTGGTCCAGACTCTAATATTTACAGACCGCTGTCTTATAGCTTGAATATTGCTGAGTGTGGCGTTATACCAATAACTAACCAACCAACAAACACTGGCATGGTACTACAAGACCGATACTCATTAAGGACCGAATCTGGGAATAAATAAACGTTCCGATTAAGGGACGCGACTCTTCAGAGCGACTTTTACTCTGAAAATGAACGTATCGCAGGCGAAGAAAGAGGAGATTGGAGAATCTCCCAAAACTTAAGAAAATAGAGTAATTACACCGGTGAAAAAACAATTCACAAATTGATACATGGTCGGTTAATGTTCTCACAAAATATAGGATGAGTGAGTGAGTGAGTTGGGTTTAACGCCGCTTTTAACAATATTCCAGTTATATGACGGCGTGTCAGCTTAATGTGGGAGGAAAGTCCGAGGTGATGCAGGTCTCAGACGTTTACCACTTCGGTGAAACCCACGAGCACGGGTATGGTGCTGACAAAACCTAGAAACATAATTGGGGCGAACCGGGATTCGAACCCACAATCATAGATTTCTGGCGTGCCCAAGGGCCGCAACTCTGCACAGCGAATCGCGGCGCCTGAGACGACTAGGCCACCCGTGGCCCCCAAATATAGGATGTCTCGACACAAACGTGTTCCCGCTTTACCAAGACTTGCGGTGTTTCATCAACACATACGTGGTCCAGTGGATAGACCTGGTCGGGTTACACCAAAAGATAGTACTTGTTCCCCTGCCTGGCGCTCGGCATTGAGGGGATTAAACAAGGACTGGTCAGCTAAGGGTCAGTATGATGTGGTTAAATGAGGTATTCATGTTCAACTGTTGCATGGTATCTCAGTGGGCTAATACTATAAGTCCGAACTAGTACAAGCAGCCACACGCATGTACGCACGCATGCACGCGCGCACACACACATGCACTTGCACGTTGCTATATAAATGCAATGATCTTGAGCTCAACATTAAACCTCATTTCACACTCACACACACACACACACACACTCACAGACTCACACACACAACATTCCACAACTCACACACAGACAAACATACTCACACACACAACCCCACAACACACACAACTCACGCACAACTCACACTCTCATAGACTCACACTCACAAACACACTAACACACACGCAACCGAACAACACACACAACTTACGCACAACTCACACTCTCACAGACTCACACTCACACACAAATACACTAACACACGCAACCACACAACACACAAAACTCACACTCTCACACTCTCACACACACAAACACACTCACACACAAATACACTAACACACGCAACCGCACAACACACACAACTCACACTCCCACAGACTCACACTCACACAAACACACTGACACACGCAACCGCACAACACACACAACTCACTCACACACACTCACTCACGCACAACACACACACACACACACACTCTCTTTCACACACACTCACACACAAACACACACATACACAATAAGTATACACATAAATACAATAGTCTTGACCTCGACGTTGAACCTCATGCCACCTCCCTCACCTCCTCCGTCTGACATACGTAGTCACAATTATTTACAGCTAGTCTGTGTTTCCAAGGAATCAGAGACAGAATCCCTGCAAGTCTTTGTGAATGTCATCCATTAATGACATAGATTCATTTTCGCGAGACGGCACAATGTAACTTAATACCTTGAAGAAACGTCAAGATGTCGAATCAAAAGACAGACAAGCGACGGGGCTGAGGGAGGTAAGGTGAGGTGAGGTGAAATGGAGTTTAAGATCTTCAGTCAGCGCTTCAAAACATACAATTTGGTTCTCTGATAAGAGAACGCAAACAATTAAGGGTGGAGTGAAAGCAGAACACTGCCTGGTAGTGAAAGCAGGGCACTGCCTGGTAGTGAAAGCAGACCACTGCCTGGTAGTCAAAGCAGAGCACTGCCACATAGTGAAAGCAGACCACTGCCTGGTAGTCAAAGCAGGCCACACTGCCTTGTAGTGAAATCAGACCACTGCCTGGTAGTGAAAGCAGACCACTGCCTGGTAGTGAAAGCAGAGCACTGCCTGGTAGTGAAAGCAGAGCACTGCCTGGTAGTGAAAGCAGGCCACTGCCTGGTAGTGAAAGCGGAGCACTGCTTGGTAGTGAAAGCAGAGCACTGCCTGGTAGTGAAAGCAGAGCACTGCCTGATATAAAAAGGACATCAATACTTGTCTAGGACATCGCAGACAATAGTATTGCAGATTGGAATACGTGAGTATCCCTTGGTCCAACAGGTGAGACGTCCTCTCGCTTGTAGTAACAACAGGGTCTACTGTATTTAAAAAACTAAACATTACTTAACACTGGCGTTGTGTTTGATGATAATGCTTCAAAACCAATTCCGAACTGGCGAATTCTTTCAAGTCTCTATTCAGTTAAAATAGTAAAATAGCAGTAAATGTCCGTTGGGACTTGTAGCGCCGGCGATGTCTCCGCCGAGGCCGTCTCCGCTGTCACAGACTGATGGTGCCACACAGATAGTTATCTTGTCATTAAACATTTACACAAGTGACGTCCAGTGTGTGTCTATAAAGACTGACCTTAAGCTCAGAATCATCGCCCGACCTTTTGCGACAACTCTAATGGTAAGGTATTTACCATTTCTTGTCGAGGAATTCTGCCATATGTGACAAGCCTTCTCAACGTCACGCAGAGGGCACTGGTTCGTTTCAATCATATGGTACAATGTGTGATGTATAATTATACCTTTGAAGACAGACATGTATCTGTATCTACGGTCACCGCGTTTAATGACAAATGCCCAATGGGGACCAAGGGATGAGTTTATGTATATATTTATATATATATATTATGTTAAATAGTGGTGTACAGGCGGCACGGGTGGCCCAGTCGTCTTAGGCGCCGCGATTCGCTGTGCAGAGTTGCGGCCCTTGGGCACGCCAGAAACCTATGATTGTGGGTTCGAATCTCGGTTCGCCACGATTATGTTTCTAGGTTTGTCAGCACCATACCAGTGCTCGTGGGTTTCACCAAGTGGGGAAAACGTCTGAGACTTGCATCACTTCGGGCTTTCCTCCCACATTAAGCTGACACGCCGTGATATAACTGGAATACTGTTAAAAGCGGCGTTAAACTCAACTCACTCACTCACTAGTGGTGTACAAAGTTAAGAAAAATATTTCTGAGCTATCCACTGAAACAGCCTGCGTTGGCCGTATAAGACAAAACAGAGGTGAAAATTATATGAATGGATCACTGAAAATTACTGATGACACCAGTTGGCGAAAAGGGCAAAATATGTCCTGCTCTTCCGGTAGCATCCATCCTCACACATAAAATGATTTTGTTATCCAGTCAAACGTTCATAGTGCTGATGGCTTGGGCAGGTGTCTTCCTTAGGTTCTATACTGGCCTTATAGTGTCATTATTTGATATGTCATTGATACCAAGTTCTTTGATTGCACAATTACTGCAGTGATGTTTGAATACAATGGTTATGTTATTTGAGACCTTGTCAGTGAGAACAACTACATTTCGTTCATGCGGAGCAGCTGGATGGGCTAAACACATTTTCAAGGAATTATTTGCATGATTTGTAAGATAACACCATCAGTATAGCGAAATATGTAACCTTCTTGAAAAGCCATTAGTTGAAAGTCGTTGTTGAAATAACTCTGTAATATGAACACGGTGTGATGAGGGAATTAAATTTCATGCAAGCAAAATGTGACTTTTTTTCCTTTTTGAAAAAAAATAACAGAAGCGTTGACTCGAAAAAAATGGATTAGGAATATGTCAGGCAAATTATCAAATGAAGAAGAGCATCAATAACGAACTTAAGAGAGTTTCAATACGATTCAGCAGCAAATAATATCAATCAATCTTTATTGTATGAAAGGCCATTGGCCCATATACACATACAGATAAACAATATCATTTACAGCTGTACAGCGCATTATATAATTATCGGATAACTAATATGATGCTTGACATGTAATCGAGGTATTGTAATAACAGTGGTAATAACCACAGTGGCAGCAGAAAAAGGTAGTATAAAATACAAAAGGAATGGAATGGAAATATGCTTTACGTCGCAAAGGCTTTCAGCTATAGCGCGACGTTCAATACAAAAGGATCTATCAGTAATATACTCATCATGTCAAGACAATTTGACAATTTAAATGTTCAGCATTTCTAGTAGAAACAAACAGACAAAAATGAAATGTAGATACTCCTGATCTAGATGCGAAAGTTTCAAAAGAACTAATTATTTCTGGACATATCGAATTTACTAAGTAATTTACTACGCACTCGTAGACTTTGATAGATGTATTGTAATATCTTAGTTAATTTTTGACTAGGGATACCATTAAAAGATAATATTTTGTTCATGGAATAGTGGTTCTTAGTGATATCAGGCATATATTTCAATCTTAGGTTGTCGTAAATTGGACATATAAACAAAAAGTGTAATTCGTTTTCAATATGGTTTTCGCAGAATGGACAAAAACGCATATCCTTAGGAATAGAGGAGAAGCGACCCCTGTTGCGCATCAAATCATTTAACCCTAGCCTAAGATTAATAAATGTGTCTCTAATCTTTCTCTCTGTTATAGTATGCAGGTAAACCTTTGGTGTTAGACAATATTTAAAGGTTTTATAGACGTCGTAGCGTGTACGGTTATCTAGTGACGACCTCCAGTTTTGAGTAAACATATCAATTGCTACCTGCTTAAAAGAGCTAAGAAAATACATTTTGTCTCCAACGCTTTGATTAAGCCGAATGCGGAACAAACAACAAACTAAACCATCCCGCTAAAAGTTCATCATTTTTTATGATAACGTGGTCACATTCATTGGTCTCAAAGAAAGGTAACTACTTTCACACTGTAGCTTACCGTATTCTCAGCTGTCTGGCAATGACAATTGTGGCATCGTAGACAAATGGTCATCTTAAGATTTACCTGCCGATCTACAGCACCATTGCTGGTACTATAACATCCGACTATAACTATAACATCCGACTATAACTATAACATCCGACTATAACTATAACATCCGACTATAACTATAACATCCGACTATAACTATAACATCCGACTATAACTATAACATCCGACTATAACAATAACATCCGACGTGAACTTGTGTGTTCCACCAGCAGTTGCTATACCTCTTTTACAAATCTTTAAAATCCATTTCAATGTGGAACCCTGTCACGTGAATGACACTGACCTCGAATACTGTAAATCTTGAAATTAATGCGTCCCCAAATCAATGCGACTGCTGACCCCTAGCCAAAAATGCGACTTAAGATCAGTGCGACTCCCTCCACCCCATCCCCAGTGGAATGATACATATCCTTACCTTAATCCAATTAAACACAAACAGCATCACTTATTAGCGCTGAGTAAAGCACTTCCGTAATAACAATAAACAGTGTTTTCCTGAAAACAACACACGGTTTATATGTTTTTTCTGTTGACTGGCATTAAGGCAGTTTAAAGGCAATAAAATAATTGAACCAGCAACAGTTCACTGATTGGAGTGGTCAATGATGCTTAGTTTGATACGAGTGGGTAGAGCTCTTGAACCCAGCCGTGATAACTCACCGGATGCCCATTGTATTACTCCTATTCTTTGAATGGCATGGTTATATACCTTTACAACTGCTCAATAAACAGTGTTTGTGTATATATTCAACCACATCAGGGGTTGGGATCTCGGGTCCTTGTTTTCGAATATCGACCTCGTCAAGAGTAATTATTTGTTTAAATATTTGTTATTCCGAAATTCACTTTAAGAACTCTTTGAAGACAACAGTATACAAAGAGAATGGCTAAGTGTGTGAATTTGGTTTCAGGCCGCTTTTAGCAACTATTCCAGCAATGTCACGTCGGGGGACACCACAAATGGTTTTCACACATTGTACGCACGATGGGAATCGAACCCGGGTCTTGGGCGTGACGAGCAAACGCTTTAACCACTAGACTACCCCACCGCCCCTTAAAGAAAATGCAGCATTGGGGACTTGGTCAGGTCTCGTAGACGATGCTGTCTTCTGTCATGCTTGCTTGGACGTAATTGGGGTCTGCATTTAACACCGTTTTTGATGACCAATCCTCGAGTCTTGAGGTGACCATGGGGAGGTGCAACGCTTTGATGTTGTCCCCCTTGGTGATTCCGGCGAGTTGGACTCGTCTGTGACTACCGAGCTATCCAGATTGGATTCCACCTGCTGTGTGGCCAGTGTAGAGCCAGCCTACCTGTACAAGTATCTCAGGCATCTGATCTTTAAAAATCAATACATTTGTTTTTTCCCCCACAATTTTATAACATTTCAAACATGGTAGGGTCATGTGTTTGCACATTCATTTATTGCCCAAAACTTCATTGTATCGATACATTTCTACACACAATTACCCAGCCACAGAATTCTCTTTACAAACTTTTGCAAGAATGAGAGATCGTTAATTAGACGTAAATAAAACTCAACAGTACTTTCAGTTACATATAAAAAAAAACTCGGTATACCTTCTTTTGCTCATCAGTTCAAAAAGATGTTAATTCAGTTAATTTATAACAGAAATCGAGAGAGAGACTGGTCAACAGTCAGGAAGCAGTTGTTGTGTAAGGTTGGATGTGGCTGTTTAGACTGATCACGATGTGAAATCCAACTCGGTACTAATTATGTCACTAACACAAAGATTACAGGATATATATTTACAAATTTGGGATCAATCCTGAATACTATCAAACAAATGCATTGTTTTTAGGTTATGGAAACGCCTATATACACTGAACATGTTATCCCTTGTAAATGTGAAGACATTGAGAATAGCTTTAGTTTGATGTCGATGTTCCTCGCATACGTTGTGGTTGAAGATATATCCAGAAAGAAGAACCAATTTGTCTTTTGTGAAATGTATATGCAGTGGAGGATAACTGTCAGTTTCTTCATTAAAAATGAATATATCAGAATATTACTTTGTTCAACCCAGCGTCTTTAATTTGGAATCGCTGTTAAAAAACTGTGCAACAATTGTCAATGTGTATTTATCACGTTGTGATGCATAGGAAAACCACCCTTTTTACAATGAGTGAGTGAGTATGGTTTTACGCCACGTTTAGCAATATTCCCGCAAGATCACGGCGGGGGACACCAGAAATGGGCTTCACACATTGTACCCATGTCGGGAATCGAACCCGGGTCTTCGGCGTGACGAGCGAAAGCTTTAACCACTAGGCTACCCGACCGCCCCACCCTTGTATAGAGTCTAATACTATCTGTGTACTATAGTAATGTGGCTTCTTCGGGGCAGGATTTTATGATTGGCTGATTCATGATTGATTTATTTACTGTGAAATTATGATGGCAAGATAGTTAAATGGTCACCGTACCTAGGTTCTACTCCTCAAATTACCAGACGCTCACACTTCCATCTATATGAAAACATTCCTTTAGAGAATAGACTGTGTTTTAACTGTGTGAATACCACTGAAGATGAGAACCGTGTCCTCTTAACATGTCCGGCATTCATTCACCTGATGAAGTAAGCATATGCTCCGAAACGTTACGTTCCTCATAATATAGAAGTAGACATCCATATATTCTCTTCCTTATGTGTATCACTTCTAAATGCCTTTCAAAGACCTAAAACAAGTAAGACAAAAATAAACTACTATTGTTATCTTGGCGCTGTCCGACGCCCACATATCTACCCTGACGCTGTTCGATTATTTCTGTGAAACGAGTTAAACATGCCTGCCTGTTTTAGGCATGACACGCGGACACACAATTTAAACACAATCCTTGGACATTATTATAATATTTTCATACTACCAACGTATATAGCGTGCATATGCAGCAACACAAACTTAGACTGATTTCGAAATACCTGATAATTTTAGGAAGTCGTGATTATTGACTGTAAAGCAACTGATAGCCACGTGGTCCGTGAAATAACGAGATCGCATATACCCAGTAATGCGTCTTGTTAGGTCTCCGTGATTCCAGAAGCTAAGTCTAGTACCACATGTCATCACGTTAACACAGCCGTCGTAAGTCCCTTCTGTCACGACTTCCAGACATGTCCTACTAGCGATACACTCACTACAAATAATGTCAATTGACGCTAAAAAATAACATTTATTTCTACCAATCTCCCAACTCCTGCTTTCCTGTCATTTTCATGAACGAGTTAAAACACAAAAATAAAAAAAAATGCAATGATATTTACCGATGATCATGTAATCAATATCATCAGCGTCAGGTGAAACCATCTTATTACCTCCCCTGGCTGTTAAAAGCAAATACGCATGTGTAGCACGTGCTGCACGTGCAATGGTATTGACTGTTGGCATGTTGTTTGCTCTGCGCACTGGTCGCATGGCTTGGTGAGTTGAGGTGAGGTGAGGTGAGGTGAGGTGAGGTGAAATGGGGTTTATAGTTGCGTTCAAGCGTATTGCCTTTATGAAGCAGCGTCCGCAAGGCTAGCAAATGAGGGAATGGCTGAATAGTAACTATAAAGTGAATTTCATTATGTTTGAGATTTATTTTGATATGATCGTGCTTTTTAACCAGACGAGTAACTCACGTTACTTCAATGGAACGCTTGTGTACCAAGTTTCAGAGATCGTGCCAACTCCCCACAAGAACGTGATGATGTCTCATGAAAACAATGTCACGATTTATCATGACTGTCTATTGTATTACAGGCAGTAGTATAGGTAATGATGGTTCTGGCTCACTTCCACTGGAGCGGGATTCATATACTTATACCACCACTACAGGAGGAATTTTTTATGCCAAAATGACTATGCGATTCAACGATAGTCATGAGATTAAACTAAATTGACCACCACCTGGAGTCTATGATATAAATTTTTATAGGTAATGGGGGTTCTGGCTCACTTCCACTGGAGCAGGATTCATATACCTATACTGCTACTACAGGGGGATTTTTTATGTGTAAATGACTATGCGATTCAATGATAGTCATGAGATTCAGCTCCAGCTCACCAATACCTGGGTCCAATCATTGCTTTAGATGAGTCTAAATGGTAATAAAAATATTCTTCATTATTTTTATCTATAAAGTGATATTCAACATTTTTATTAAGTTCTTCGTTCATTTTACTAGGAGACCAGACTATATAACTACACTCTTTTTGTAAATTGATAAGAAACAATTGATTACCGTATTTGGTTGGTTTGACATCACTGATATAATAAAACCCTTGTGGTAATTCTCTCCATTTAATAGTTTTTTCCATTATTATATATTTATGTAAGCATTTGTCTAAATGTAATCACACGATAGTAAGCAATTTATTTTTAATCTCCAACCAGTTCCTTGGTTTTGGCACGGAATAATTGAGGCGCTTGTTGCCTCCCTTGTTCTATGAACTTTTTTTTCTCGTCTTCGCTAATACCATTGGTCTTACGAGAATTTGATCGAATCTCCTGCATCATTTCATTGTATTTGGTGAGTTCCGACAGCACTAAACGAAACTCATCCTCGGATATCTTACAATCGGCCATTGCTGTCGAAATATGATCCTCGATGCTGTTCAACTTTGCATCGGCGAGTATCCGAATACTATCGTGTTTTAATGCTTTCTTTTGCAACCTACGAGAAATGAATTTTATGGCTATTCCTGCCAGTCCCGAGACTCCGGCGGTTACTTCCATGCCGAGCACGATAGACGCGGCGATTATAGTTGATAGTAAACCAACACCGGCTACACCGAGTCCCATGCCAGCTACTACAAGAGCGGTGTCAACTCCGTCCAGAGCATTCACGACTCTGCGATACTTTTTATACAATCCAAGTCTCAACTCCCTATCCTTTTCTATTCGATGTTTTATGTCACTTATTTGATGTAATCGAAATCCATCAACAGTTTCCTTCATTTCATCGAGCGCTGGATATAAACTCATAGTGTATATTACGAATATATAATAGTCTTTAATTGGTCTTGCTTAAATGTTTTGAGAGTATACATCAACCTTATCAAATGTATATTATACGGCAAGAATATCTTAGAAAGAGAAATACTACCACTTTTAATAATTTGAACCCCCTCGAGGGATGTAACGGGTGATGCACCGACATGAATAATACTGCAACGTTGACGCTCGTGTTTCTTGAGCCATTTAATCGATAGACCTGGTAATATTTCGAAGGCATCATCAGGTGCATCTCCGAACAAGACTTCAATAATAAGCGTAGAAATATTAGGTATTGCACTCAAGTTCTGTTTAATATCATCGAATTCGGTAACCAAATTTAAACTAACATTTTGGATTGCCGGACGACTATATAACATATGACCTGGTTTTTCTGGCAGGGGAGTGACTAACACACTTTTTCGTTTTGACGGGATATAGGCCGCGAGTACGATACCACTATTTATTATCTTAGTTAAATTATGTCCCTTACCCATCATCGCATAAGGTGGGGTAATGACGATATTCAGTAGCCACTTGATGTTTGCCTCGACCATAGTCCATTTATTCTCACTGTTGTAAATAATATTGTACGGAGTGGTTTTAAGGAGTCTACTAACGTCGACATCGCTTAAATCTTCTAGATTACCCGCGAATGTGACTTCTTTCCGCTTGTATACATTATCGTGTAAGTGTAAAGCGTATAACTTACCATTGGTACCGGGTTTATCGAATCCTTCTGTGTCTCCGAGATCGGAAAGCGCAATTGTATTACATTGTCTTATCGTTCCAGGGCCTGATGCATCAACCATTATTTATAATATGGAGTGTTACACTTAAGTATCCTATATGTACAGGTCGGTGTTTTACATCTAATACAGAAATTTTAAGGTCTGAAATAATTCCCCGCTTTAATTTTTTATATTGTAATGATGAGAAAGATTCCGTTCTACCGCTATTGTATTTTTCATTTTTCACTGGAACACTTCTGAGCAAAGTTGAAGGACTTTCTTGTTGAATATTATCCGTTGTACTGATTTGATCAAGATGGATGCACAAATCTTTATAGGGAACTAAATCGGGTAATGTATTTCCCTCATTTGATGAATCGACTATTATAGTATAATTGGTTGCAAATCCAATTGTAATTCTTAAGTTCCTGTAAGGAATTACACCCATTCCTCCAGGGGATAATTTCAGTCTCCCAGTCGCCTCATTTTGTGTTAGACTAGCTCCATAAGGCTTAAAAAATTCATCATTGAGTGAGCATACGCTGTAATACCCATCAGGTATAGTAATAATTCTGTCTCTTTCATGTGTTAATATTATCTCATTATTTCCTCTCGCAGCACTTATATTGGTCCACCGTGGGTAATACGTTACATCGCATAGAGCTACTTCGAGTTGTCCATCCGAGTTATCGATAGTACGAAGCAGTTGAATAGACTGACCATTTGTTATTCCAAGGAGTGTAACATACATATCAAATATACAATGATACTATATCATAACTTAAATATGGAATCAACCATTATTTATAATATGGAGTGTTACACTTAAGTATCCTACATGCACAGGTTGGTGTTTTACATCTAATACAGAAATTTTGAGGTCTGAAATAATACCCCGCTTCAATTTTTTATATTGTAATAATGAGAAAGATTCCGTTCTACCGCTATTGTATTTTTCATCTTTCACTGGAACACTTCTGAGCAGAGTTGAAGGACTTTCTAGTTGAATATTATCCGTCGTGCTTATTTGATCAAGATGAATGAACAACTCTTTATAGGGAACTAAATCATGTACGATATTCCTTTCAATCGCTTTTGAGCCGTGTGGTAATGTTATTTCTCCTCTAAATCCAAGTGTAATTGCTAAGTTCTCACTAATAAGTATTTTTGATCCTTCATTGTAAATTTTCACTGTCCTATTTGACTCATTTTGTGTGAGACTAATTCCATAAGGCTTTAAAAATTCATCATTAGAATTAAAATATTCATCATTGAGTGAGCTTATGCTGTAATACCCATCAGGTATAGTAGTAATTCTATTAAATCTATTTTGTTCATCAAATATAAATATCTTATTATTACCTCTCGCAGCACTTATATTGGTCCACCGTTGGTAATACGTTACATCGCATAGAGCTACTTCGAGTTGTCCATCCGAGTTTTCGATAGTTTGAAGCAGTTCAATAGACTGGCCATTTGTTATTCCCGGGAGTGTAACATACATATTAAATATACAATGATACTATATCATAACTTAAATATGAAATCAACTTACATTACTAATCAATCGATTATAGTAACTGCCTCTGGTGCTGAATTTTTAGTTAAATTCCCCGATATCTTTGAAAAGTACAGGGTCACGGCAACTAGCGATAAAATGGTGCACGATTGGTTTCACAATCCGATGCAATTTTGGCAGAATCAGTTAAACTTTGCCATATGGTGTGCCACAACGGGATGTGGCGTATCTCTTTACGCTCCAGGATTTGAACTGAATAAGTCTGTTATGTCATTTCACGTGTACTATCAGATTAGACGTATACTTAAAGAAATTAGTGCTCCATTACCGCAGGATTGAGCGTGGAATTCCACAAATAATAATTATGATAGGTCCGCGTATGAGCGTATTTGTCAGGAATTTAATGTTTCTACGAGTAAAGATTGGCGTATTAAAGGAGCAAACCATGGTCTAGGTGTTCCTTACACAGAGGAAAATAAATCCGTCAAAGAAGAAAGCGATTATGTATATAAAGTACTTAATAAACCTCCAGTTAATTTTGGTAAGTTGTATAGTACCAGCAAACTTTACGCAAGAATATATGATCATTGGCATAAAACCGGTGATTGGTATAAAGGCTGGGAACTTTATAGTAACGATTGGAGAGGGGATATTATGAGTTTTAAGTGTGGTTTAATTTATATTGTTAAAAAATTTATACAAATGAACGATACCGCAGACGCTTGGAATGAATTCCTTAATGATAAAACAGAAAATAATTTTACTAACCCAGGATTTGTAAGAGTTAATGAATCGATAAGAACTTATGTATGGGTAATTCTCGGAGCGCAATCGCAAACACGAACGTCCATTATCGGTTCTGGGACGGCGCTCGATGCGCAAAAACAGTTTGTCTCAAACGTGGAGGACGCCATTAATTCGCCAGTTGACATACCATCGTCTATAAAGCGTTTTCAAGATGCATTACAGTACGCTCAATCCAAAGTGGACTTTGTTTATGCACCGGGACTATACATGTCTCCAAGTAATATGGAACTTAAGATCGGTCAAGTGATCGGTTATAATAATAAAATTGTTATCGCTACCGATCAACAAAAAACAGGTATAAATTCAGATATGAACGTCGAATTAATAACGCAAACGATCACGGGTGAAAAGGGAATAGTCAAGCCGCAAACATCTTTTAATGCACAAACATCTACTGACGCACAAGTGTCACCGCATATTGCGGCTAAAAATCAACAATATATCGATGAAAAAACAGCGCTTGTAGTGGGTGGAGTCTCGGTTGGCTTACTCATGATTTGGTTAGCGAACTGATTTAGTTAAATAGTACGATCAACCCCCACAAGTTTTGACTAAGCCAAGTGGTGGTCTTAGCTAATAAATTCAATAGCCAGGAAACAACACTCCCTATTATACCGGGAAGTGCGGCCGCGGCTTTCTCAGCTAGCTTTCCCAGTGCTGAACCTAATGCTTTTAAATGCTTTTTTATCCACTCTCTTATACCGTTTTTATCGTTAGGCGGTGATCCGCCTCCACCTGTGCCACCTGTTAATGAGAGAGTCAAAGTCGATATAATAAATCCTAACGCGGTTAGAATACTAGCAATTGTTATTCCCTGTTCTCTGAACAATGTTTTAATTTTATCGGCCAGTGTAGTGTCATCGTTGAGGACTTGATCGATAGTTTCTCGAATTCGACTGATTTGCGAACGAAGTGCCTTTCTATTACTGGAAGCCGCTTCGAGGCGGGCCAATCTTTCCTCTTCTAGGTTACGCAATCTTTCAGCAACGCGGCGTCTACTGAATTCATCGCCCGCCTGTTCGAGTTTTGTTTTCTCTTGAGCTATATGTTTGTCGATTTCGGATAGCTTGGCTATATTATTGATGAGTTCTCCCCGCATAGTTTGCATTGCCTTGTCAAGACCTCGTAATTCCCTAATACTGAACTCCGAATGTGGTACCTGTAACGTTGAATTATCGTAATAGGTATCTAAGATTTCTCCGAGTCCGTCCGAGGCCACCATCGAGGCTGCTTCCAAATCATCTGTATTAACAAGTTCTTTCCTCATAGTCTGAAGAGCCTTAGTAGTCTTCGTGGGAAGTCGTCGGTAGTCTACAAAACCTAATTCATCACGAACAAAGCCGATGCCTTTTTTAGCGGCTATTGTAGACAAGGCTAGGGGCTTACGAGTACGAGAATGCATAAGATCAATATCCGGAGCGCCACGCAGTCGCAATATTCCTTTACTATCTATCTCAAACTTTGAATATTCACGACCTATTGGAGTAACATAATTTTTATCATCTTTTAATGCATCGTAATAATCATCAACGGCTGGTTTTAAAAGTTCATCATTTACGGTTGGGATCATAAAGCTGGTTTCATCAGTACCCTCTTCGATTGTACTAGTATCAGTTATGTTATCTAGATCAAAGTCATTATGTTCAAAATCAGTCATTTTTATATTAAACATAGGGTACATGTTTTCAATATAACAATGTCTTCGCAATACGGACGCAAGTTAAACCCACAACGCAGACTTCGAGATCCATTAGGGGTCAAAGCAATTCGTCAGTCTGTAACTATAACTAATAATCCTAGTACCATCGATCTGAATCAAACGCTTCTGGTTCGCTTTCCTAATCTCGGCGGACACGATGTGTTAGTTCCGGGAACTGTCCGACTAGCATTTACGATTATTTTGACTTCTGCCGACGTTAACAGGGAGCCCGTTCAGAACTTAGGTCGTGCTATCGTTAAGAAAATCGCTATTAAAATTAGCGGTAATGAGGTTTTGAGTATCGACGATAGCGATGTATACTATTGTTACATGGATCTCTGGAGAACGGATAAAGAGCGGGAAAACTTACAGTACCAAGGTATTTGTAATAAGAAAACTTTGAGACTGCGCGTAGATGCTTCTAGTGGTGTTGGTACCAACGAAAAAGATCAGGCCATTGCCGACGCATTAGGTAACAGATTCTATATTCCCCTAGACTTTGAATTACTAGATTCCCACATGCCCTTTTATCAAGCATCCCTAGGCGATAGGTTAGAATACGAACTCACTTTTAACGACTACGGTAGAGTAATCAGAGCTGCTGAAGAAGCTAGCTATTCCATTGACAATATCTCGCTCAAGTACGATATGATAACGGATCCCGAATTAGCCAGACAAATTCGTAACCAGTATTCGGGAAGTTTAGCCATTTTGTACGATCGCGTGCTGCGACATCGAAAGATCACGAGGGACAAAAAAGATATGATGTGGAATATCAATCTAAACGTCCCCACGAGGTCGTTGAAGGGTATTTTAATGTTGTTCGAGGACCCCTCCGATGCGTTTAAAAGAAATACCGAGAAGTTCTACAATCCCAAGATTACGAAAGTAGAATTGACTATCGAGGGCGTTCCTAATCAACTATATAGCCAAGGAATGCTATCGTATCACCAGTGGGATGAGATTAAAAAACTTCCTTCTATAAAACGCTCTCCGGAAGTTAACGCGGTCGTGAAAGATCTGTCTCTCGGGAGTGTATCAATGGGTGAATACCTCACCTCGAAGTACGCGCTATGGCTCGACATGCGAACAACGGACGATGACCAACTACACGGCAGTGGGAGGAGAATAGAAAATGCTAGCGAGGGTGTCACCATACAGATAACGAAGCTCCAGGAATCAGCTGGTAAATTAAACATATATTTGTACGTGATTATGGATGCGCAACTTAATATACAAAATGGGAGATTCGTGCAAGCAATCTATTGATAATCTTTTACCTAAAGATCCGCACTGCGCTATCATATGCGGGCAAACGGGCTGCGGAAAAACAGCCTTTATTCTAGATATTTTAGAAAGTCATTATCGGGACGTTTTCGATCATATTATTATTCTGTGCCCGACTATAAGCGTTAATAAAACATACTTATCGAGAGATTGGGTAATGAATGACGACGGAATACACAGAGTCGATCCGGGCGATCGTTTACAAGACTGTCTCCGAGTATGTCACGAAAAATACAAAGGAGAATCAACCCTTTTCGTAATAGACGACTGCAGCGCGAGTAAAGAACTCACAAAAAAGAAAGATATGCTTTCATATTTAGCATTCTCCGGTCGGCATACTCAACATAGCGTTTGGGTACTTACTCAAAAATACAACTCTGTCCTGAAAGATCTCAGAGAGCAGACCAAATGGGTAGCGCTGTTTCATTGCAAAGATCGAGATTCATTCGAGGAATGTTTACGCGAAAATGACGTCATTTATACCAAGAATGAACGTGACAAAGTCAGAAAAGTGTTAGCAGCAACGAAGCACTGTAAACTCGTATTAAAAACCGATCAACCAGCTGCTTATGCAATTGCTTAGCAAAATGTAGCAAAAATGTAGCAAAAAGTAGCAAAATTATAGCAAAATGTAGCAAATTGAACATTAGCGGTTAATATTACATAAAATGTGGTTCGAAATCATCATTCTTTCGCAACAGTTCATTATTACGGGATGTATTGGATACATTATATTATATTATGTTAGACTTAAATATCTCCTTAGGTATTACATTATGGAATGCGACGAACTCATCGAACAAATGCTCAAAGAATCTGAGCCTGATGTAGATACACATCAACATGCAGATAAACATAGAGAAAGACTCGCGGCTTTGGTAGCCGGTGGAAAATGTTCCCAATATTTGGGAGAAAATTATACCATCGAAAAAATTGATAACATGACCGATGAAGAAATTAAAAAACTGTACGCGCGTTACGAGTCTAGACTGGGAGCTACAATGACTAAAACTATAGGGTCGTCTATATTACAACTATACACAGTCGTAGCTAGTACGTTTCTCCCCATCCCGGCAGAACATCGCATGTATTTATGCGAATCTCTAGAGAAAGACCCATTCATCGAACACGCTATAAGCTCAGTGAGTTGTGAGTTTTATCATAGATTCGGAATGTTCTTAGCTCCGTTCACCACAGCTTTAATAACGGCTAGGTATTGTCAATTTAAACATACGTGCCCACTAAATAATATAAAGAACGAAGTTCAAATAAATAATGGAGACACAACAGGTGACACCACAACAGATTGCGCAACCACAACAGATTGCGGAAACGCAACAGATTGCGGAAACAGAACCACATGTGAATGAGGAACCACAAGTGAATGCACCACAAACACAAAAACAAGCTAGAGTTACTAAGAACCCCAAAAAAATAGCCGCAGGAAGAAAGGGAGGGCTGGCGCGCAAAGCAAAATTAATAAATAATTCAAATCCGATTAAAACATGGGCACTAGTAGGAGTTGCTGGTATAGCGGCTGTATGGTTCTTTTATAAGACCGGAGAAGAGAAAACGTCACCCCCGCCGCAACAACAAGTTCAATTAGAGGTTAGTCCTCATATAATGCTATAAGAAGCATGACTACTCCAGTTACAGACGGTAAAATGTTGGTAAACGCGACGTATCATTCAGCGGTGGTCACCGGCTTGGCCATTGGCTATGCCCGTATGGCTAAAATGCTTACTAAAGCCACACCTCCCAAGCTAGATTTTAATGGATTTGATATAGGTATGATGATTCTGGATATTGGATTAGCAATGGCAACGAAGGATATGCTCATCAAACAAGGACTTATCCCGGAAGACATAATGAAGTAATTAAACATTTGAATATTTTATATTATTGAACATTTGAATATTTTATATGGCATCAATTGCGATGATGGTCGGTGGAGCTGTTGTTAATGCTCTAGCTTTTTCGGGGAGTAATTATTTATTTTCCAGTATGAGGGAATCAAACGCTAAAGAAGTTGAAGAGGAGCGTAAACGACATAATAAAGCATTAGAACAATACCAAGCAGCTCAGTTACAATATACGCAGCAGAGAATGAAGAGATTAGACTTTATTCATGAAAAACTTATTAAGGAAGGACATTCAATTCAAACGTTTAAGGATGTCGAATCCGCCATGCACGAATACTACCTCGTTTATGGGAAAAAACAATGAGTCAGTTTTATACACCGTCAGAGGCTCAGAAAGACCGAGAGGTCGCATTTGTTATTATTGGGTTATCCGCAGTATTGATTTTCAGCTATTCCCTAGTGTAGATGTGATTTGCATTTAGACAAATGATATGATAGATGTATATACCATGAATAACTGCAAGTTTACACTCATGGGGAAGACGACTCTATGTAACCACCGCTGTGTTGATGTTTACTGCGGTATACACAATTATTACATCAAGCGTGGACACATAAACTATAAGTGTTCTGAATGCGGGATAGGGGTCAAAGGTCATTATTGTTTATGTAAGAAACACGGTGCTGATAGGGTCAGGAATCAGATTATTTATGCTAGGAAGAGAGATTACATCAATGAGAGGAATAGGTTGGGGAGGATACGTATTTAGATATATGAAAACAACCAATTAGACAAATGAATCATTTTGCATATACCATTCAACCACAATGGTTTTTGTCAGAGAGTTAAAAGCTATGGCAAAGCAACGTGGTCTACGTGGATATTCTCGAATGAGAAAAGCTGAATTGATTACCTTACTCGGTTTGGAACCACCACAGACTGTTAGAGAACTCAGAGTTCGAGCGAGAAACAGTGGGCTGAGAGGTTATTCTCGAATGAGAAGAGCTGAATTGATTGCTTTACTAGATAATAATCAACAAGACGAGGATGATGATAATCAACAACAACAAGAATTAATATTTGTACCCACATCCGCCGGCGTTGGTAAATATCTAAGAGGTTGGAAGATGGATATTAATTCCAACATGGATGTTAACGATGTTAAGCCCATCATATCGAGTAAAATTAACGAGGAATTAGATGATTTACAAAGTATAAAATACCAGCTGACGATTAAAATGACATTGAGTAAAAGTAACGCAGACGATAGCGTCGAATATACCGAACCATATTTCCGAAGCAATCAAGAAGTTATAACCGAATCCGATACTATAAACGCATCATTACATCAATTCAGAGGATACAGGAAACTTTAGAACGCTGGACTAATAAGGTTCGGGTTGGGGTGTGGATAAAATCGATAGTTTATATTTAGATATAGCGAATTATATGCCTTTCAAAGGTGGATCTTATATAGATTTACCCCCGTATTATAAGAAGAAAAAAGCCATAATTAACGTAAAAAATAAATCCGATGACTGTTTAAGAATGATGATAAGATCTGCATTGTTCCCCGTAGACAAAAATGCGGATAGACCTTCTAGCTATCCCCAAAACGATGGACTCAACTTCGATGGTATAGACGAACCTACACCAATATCACAAATTGATCAGGTGGAAAAGCAAAATAATTTAGCTATAAATGTTTTCGGACATTCTAAAGGAATTGTTGTACACAGGATAAGCTCCGCTCCGGAACATATTCCCAGAATCAATTCATTTCTGATCGAAAAAGATGGAAAATATCATTATACGTGGATAAAGAGTTTAAACAGGGTGCTATACGATCAAACAAAACATGCTAGAAAGAAATATTTCTGCGAAAGATGCCTGCATGGGTACAGCAGACAAGATCTATTAGAAGCGCATAAAGAAGACTGTAGAGGTGTTGGACAGACCGCTATCAGGATCGATATGCCTAAAGAGGGAAAAAATATATTAAAATTTGAACATTATTGTAATCAAATGCCAGTACCGTACGTAATTTACGCCGACTTCGAAGCGCTTATCAAACCCATAGAAAATACCAACCATAATAATCAAGAGAGTAGTTTTACGTACAAAACTCAAGAACATATTCCTTGTGGGTTTGGATATATAGTTGTAAGGTATGATGGGAAAACAAACACTCCCGTGATTTACAGAGGTCCCGATGCAGCGGGAAAGTTCCTAGAATATCTACAAAACGAAGAGAGAATAATCAGGGAAAATTTATCGTGTAAGAAACCCATGCGTATGACGATAGATGATTGGAGGGCCCACAAGAAGTCAACGAGTTGTCACGTTTGTAATAAACCTCTGGAAGGGGATTCCGTAAGAGATCATTGTCACGTCATGGGTAATTATCGGGGAGCCGCGCATAACGAGTGTAACTTGAAACTAAAAATGAATGCTCAAACAATACCCATCCCCGTTGTGTTTCATAACCTTAGAGGATACGATTATGCAAGCTATCTCAAAGACCGACGGCGGTTTAACGTGCATTCCTAACAACATGGAAAAATACATTTCGTTCTCGTTGACTAAACCTATACATTATAGGGACAAGGATGGGAAATCTAGAATAAAACAAAGTAATGGGCTTAGATTCATAGACTCCGTACAGTTTCTGTTATCTTCCCTGGACAATTTAGCTAAAGCGAACAATCCCGATGACTTCGCGATAACAAATAAATATACCGATAAGATAACTCGTTATTTGTTGCTGAGAAAAGGTGTATATCCTTACGAATATATGGATGATTGGTCTAGATTCGAAGAAACTGAATTACCACCCCTCGAATCATTCTATAGTAACTTAACAGAATCTAGAATAACAGATACCGATTATGAACACGCTCTGACGGTCTGGGATAAATTAGGTTGTAAGAATTTAGGCGATTATCACGATCTGTACTTAAAAACCGATGTACTGTTACTCGCCGATATATTCGAGATATTTAGAAAGACGTGTTTGAAACAATACGGCTTGGACCCGGCATGGTACTATTCCAGTCCCGGACTATCGTGGGATGCATTGTTGAAGAAGACCGGCGTAGAACTAAAATTACTCACAGATTACGATATGCACTTGTTTATTGAGAAAGGATTAAGAGGGGGTATATCGATGGCAGCGAAAAGGTATTCTAAGGCTAATAATAAATTAGTGGAAGGATACGATCCGAGTAAACCCGACACGCATATATTATATCTCGACGCTAACAATTTGTACGGATGGGCTATGAGTCAACCTTTACCCACGGGTGGTTTTGAATGGGTCAATGTGAATGATATCAATAATAATGATGAGAATAAAGGGTACATACTAGAAGTTGACTTGGAATATCCGAGTTCCTTACATAAAGACCATAACAGTTATCCGCTAGCTCCCGAAAGATTAATGGTTAATAAAGACTGGATGTCGGAATATCAACGTACATTGATGGGTAATAGTAGGTTAGCTAACGTAGAAAAACTCGTACCAAATTTGATGGATAAGACAAAATATATAGTTCACTACAGAAATCTCCAGTTGTATCTATCGTTAGGTATGAAACTAAAGAAAATACACAGAGTTCTAAAGTTTGATCAAAGCCCTTGGATGGAGCCCTATATAAGGCTGAACACAGATTTAAGAAAGATAGCCACCAGCGATTTCGAAAAGAATCTATATAAACTCATGAATAACTCGGTATTCGGTAAAACTATGGAGAATCTAAGGAAGCGTGTTGATGTTAAATTAGTCAGATCTAATGAGGAAGAAAGACTCAGGAAACTTATAGCCAGTCCGGCTTTTAACAGAAGCAAGATATTCGATAACGACTTAGCCGCGTTGCATATGCAGAAGAGTAATATAAAATTCAACAGACCGGTGTACGTCGGTATGAGTATTCTCGACTTGTCAAAACACTTAATGTATGACTTTTATTACAACGAACTTAAGAAGCAATACGGCGATAGATGCGAGGTGTTATATACCGACACAGATTCTTTGTTGATGGAAATACAAACCGAGGATGTGTATAAAGATATGGCAGAAAAAATAGATATGTATGACACGAGCGATTACCCTAAAGATAATCCACTGCACAGCGTAGTAAATAAAAAGGTATTAGGTAAGATGAAGGATGAATGTGCTGGGACTCCTATAGCGGAGTATGTAGGATTAAGACCTAAGATGTATTCTATAAAAAAGTCCGATAATGGAGAGATAAGAAAAGCCAAGGGTGTTAAGAAGTATGTTGTAAAAAAGCATATCAAACACGAACAGTATAAAGAATCATTATTCAATGGTAGAACGTTCAAACACGAGATGAACTCTTTAAGAAGTTACGATCATAGGATATATGGATTAAGAATAAACAAGACATCATTATCCCCCTTAGATACAAAGAGATGGATTGATAATGATGGTGTAACTACCTATGCTTATGGTTATGGTGGTAATACCGTACCGTCGGGAACTACGAACAATTCTTCTTGTACAAATGCCCTACCCGGTCCATCTTGAAGATAATAAAGAATAGGCTCTCCTTCTTTCGTAACCAATCGACTAATGTTATACGTCTTAAGGGACCATATGGGATCGGTTGCGCGACGTAGGCCTCCTTCGAGTTCACCGGGCTGGTATAAATATCTTACCCTTACTCTATCCAGAAGTTTTCGTTCTTTGCCTCTCCTCGGTGCTGAAGATTCGGAAGTCACGGATTTCATTTTAATCGCATCGGATGGTTTCTTACCTATTAATCTTGTTACTTCATTATTCAGCGCTGATACAACGGCTGATAATCGTGTCACCCATTCGGTTGATCTCAATCGCTCGGATTTCATTTCGATCCCATACTGATAGCCAAACAAACGTTCCGCTAGAGTCCTGTTAAATCTTTCAACAATGGCTTGACTACGGTGGGCCTCTCTTTCACCACGGACGATTTTGACATCGTGCTTTGTTAACAGTTTAGTTACCGATCCCATAAACTCTCGACCGGGATCTACTTGAAATAGCTTAGGCCATTTTAGTGGTCCGCTTTTATATATGCGGCTCAGTGCATTAGCTACTTCTGTGGATTCTTTCGATGTTAATGGCTCAGCCTCTTTGTATCGACTAGCCACATCCACTACTGTTAAAGCGTATTTATACGTTTTGCGTTTTACCTTATCGTGGGGAAGAAACAAGAGGTCAGCCTGATGAACTTCATTCGTCGTAGAAATATCAAACTTCTTTCTCGGTATATAACGCGGTGCCGGTAAATATATTTGCCACAACGCTTGTTTCTTTAACCAATCCTTGGCCACATCTTTAGATACCTTAGCCGCGGTGGCTAATTTTTTTATTGCTCCTATACCTTTCCAATATCCTCGTGGGCTATAGTAAATTTTATTCATTATTAATTAATATTGATGTTTCGTTTAATACAACTCATGACTATCGTTGAATCCCCCCTGTAGTAGCAGTATAGGTATATGAATCCTGCTCCAGTGGAAGTGAGCCAGAACCCCCATTACCTATAAAAATTTATATCATAGACTCCAGGTGGTGGTCAATTTAGTTTAATCTCATGACTATCGTTGAATCGCATAGTCATTTTGGCATAAAAAATTCCTCCTGTAGTGGTGGTATAAGTATATGAATCCCGCTCCAGTGGAAGTGAGCCAGAACCATCATTACCTATACTACTCAGGCTTAGAATAAATGTTGCTTATATTGCCACCGTCTGATACTCTTTTGTGTTTGAGTGTGTGCGGTGTATGTGTGTGTGTGTGTGTGTGTGTGCCTGTGTCTCTTTGTGTGTCTCTGTCTCTGTGTGTCAGTGTGTGTGCGCGCGTGTGTTTATGTGTGTGTTTGTTTTAAATACACGACCACAATAATATTGCTTAGTGTCTGATTGAACTGGATGCGTAAAATAATATACTCCTTCTTTCATTGAACAAATTTCACGTCTTGATGTTTGTTTTGTTTGTTTCACTCACCCACCCACCCACTCACTCACTCACTCACTCACTCACTCACTCACTCACCCACTCACTCATCCACTCACCCACTCACTCACTCAATCAACCAACAGCCATGCTAGCCAATCAGGTAAAAATGGTTTAACCTTTCTGGATTTCAGGTTAATAATAAGAAAAATATATAATTATGTGAAAAATGAATTATTGGTTCCAAGCAACATAGCTTCAAGTTTTTGAATGGCATTTAGAAGTGATCCACATAAGGAAGAAAATTATTGGATGCCAACAAACGTAATAAGCTAACAAATATGGAAACTTAACAAGGGAAGCCAACAGTTCATTGGAAGCCTACAATTAACTGATAATTAACGGTGATAGTTGATAGCGATGGACAACTGGAAGCCAGGTGAGGTGAGGTGAAATTGGGTTTAACGTCGCGTCCAAGATTATTGCACTTATATAGCGACGTGCATGCACGTGTGTGTGGCTGATTGTACTAGTCCGGGCTGATGCCGATTTATAGTGCCAGCTCACTGAGATACCGTGCCGCAGTTTAACATGAATACCCCACTCAGACACAGTATACTGACTCCGAGCCGACCAGTCCTTGTTTTAGCCCCTTAATGTCGAGCGCCAGACAGGGTAACAACAAGTACCATCTTTTAACGTCTTTTGGTATGACGCGGCCGGGGATCGAACCCCGGAACTTCCGCTCTCAGGGCGGACGCTCTACCACTACACCACGGAGGCGGCACTGGAGGCCAGGAAGTCACTGATTGGTAGTAGGTAATGGACAATGGGCATAACGTGCGTAAGAGGCGACAAACAAACAAACCTCACACGGCGACGTAGCCTTCGTATACGGAATATCTACCAAAACTTTTCCAGAAAATGTTAGACATATTAATATCAACTGTATCATTTGAGACGTCAAAATGGGAATGGGAGCTCAGTCGTCTAATCACTGAAGTCATCTACAGATTAAATATTGTGTGGCCACATATGAAGCTCATTGAAACAGACAGCTATCTTCGTGAAATGTTTTATGGCGCCGAAGTTGTTTCTCACGTTGCCAAAAGCATTGCAGTTAATGTTCATTGTCTTGGTTTCCGCAACAGGACTCTTTGAAAAACATACGCTTGATCTTCTTGGATATAAACAACAGGGCAAAAGAAAGTTTTCTACCGACTTCACTTGACCAAACGCCAAAAACAAAGGCATATGTGAGATTTATGATGATTAATTTATAAACAAAAATCATTTTCCATGAATTAGAATGAAAATGCATTGTAATGCCGATATTGCATTCTCCGCATTACACAAAGAGAGTCAAGGGGTCCAAATAAAAAATTACACAAATCGGAGTTCATTGAAAAAGTGCATGATTAGTCCATTAATGACACAGTAGTCAGGTAACACGTCATCAATAGCGAGTGTGACCACCCTGGGCATCCATGCACGCCAAACACACGACTCCTCATTGACGTCGTCAGTCGGCGGATAACGTCAACAGGAATCCTGTTCCATAAGTTCAATGAAGTCTGTTCAAGTTCCTGTCGGTTCGCTGGAGGCGGTACATGTTGTCTCAGCTGACGATCAAGATGATCCAAGAGATGTTCAATGGGGTTCATGTCTGGAGAACAAGGTGGCCAGGGCAATACGTTGACGTTAACGTTGTTCAGGTAGTCTTGAACAATTCGGGCGGTGTGAGGCCTTGCGTTGTCTTGTTGCAAAATTAATCCTCTTGGCTGATGTTGAATAAAGGGCACCACAACAGGTCTCAACACTTCATCCCTGTATCGCTGAGCATTCAGGTTACCTCGGATGATAACCAGCCGTGTTGTAATCTGGCCACAAATGGCACCCCATATCATGACGCTTCCACCTCCAAACGGGTGAACTTCTCTTATGCAGTTTGGTGCCAGTCGCTCTCCCCTTCGTCGAAAAACTCGAACTCTGCCATCGTTCCTGAACAGACAGAACCGACTTTCATATGTAAAGAGCACTCTCGCCCAGTAACGACGCTGCCACCGACGTACAGTTCGTGTCCATTGCAGTCTGCGTTGACGGTGTGGACGGGTCAAGGCCATTCCACGGAAGGGTCGGTACCAGCCGTGCGAAGTCGTCGAAGGACTGTTCGTCTGCTGATGGCATGCCCTAGTGCTGTTGCCGCCGTTGACGTCGCCGTCACACATCTGTTTCGGAGGTGAATCTGCCGGATGTAGCGGTCTTCGGCCGGTGTTGTCACTCTCGGTCTTCCCGATCTTGGCCGGTTTTGAGTCTGTCCTGTCTGTTGGTAGCGGATTATCAACTTGCTGATGGTGGTCGGGGAGCAGTTGAAGGTTCTGGCTATCTGACGTTGAGTAGCCCCCATATTGGCCATACCGATCGCTCTGTCTCGTTGCGCTTGTGTAAGTCTGGGCATGTTATTGGTGTTTTTTTGCTTACTGAATGCCTGCTCTGTCTCAAAATCACGTTTTGCACGTTTTCAACAATGCATGATTTGGAACGCTGCGTTCGAAAATCTTCGTTGTGGTTGTGGTCATGTTGCATTTGGGCGAATGTTTTCTGCGGGGGTTCAAACCTGTACCAGCTTTTTTGCTTTTTATACAACTATTTTTAAAGTGAAAACCTTCTATTGCCCCGTAGTTTATTTGGTTGTAAATGTGAAGCGTTTTGAGTGTCATTTATGAATCTTGACGAAATGATTTGTCAAAATAATATAATACAAATGTTGTTAAAACCATGTATAAAGGGTGCCCGCCTACGCGATAGAGCATTTGTCTGTAGAGCAGAAGGTCGCTGGTTTGATCCCCGGCCGTGTCATACCAAAACGTCTTGTTACTCTGCCTGGTGCTTGGCATTAAGGGTCTGGTCGGCTCGGAGACAGTATAATGTGCGAAACAAAACCAGCCGGTGTCCTGGCCAGAACAAGCAGGTACATATTACACCTGCATGCACGTTGCTGTATAAGTGAAATAATCTTAAACGCGACATTAAACATTTTTGGCAATGCAAGAGAATAACCAGCCTAGATTTTCTGCCGAAACACATTCTTCTGGCGTAAAGGGCAAATAACTGTGGAAATTATATGAATGGACCACTAAAAATTTGTGATGACACCAGGTGTTCGAGAAAAGGTTAAGTATGTCCTGTGTAACGGGTATCACCCTCCATTCAAACAATCTGCATAAAAAAAGTAAGAATGTATTGCCTGATGCCCCAAAGCAGAACCCCTGCCATGTGCCGTCAGCCTCTAAACCCCATTTTACCTCACATCACTGTTTATTAATGAGTGAGTGAGTGGGTTTGTTTCAACGCCGCCTTGTACAGTATTTCAGTTATATTAAACTACGGTTATAACGAACTCTAAGGGACTACTAAGTTTAGTTCGTTATAACCGTAATTCGTTATAAGCATATATACTATATACTACAGCAAATAGTCGGGACTAAAAAGTTAGTTTGTTATATCCGTCAGTTCGTTATAAGCGTGTTCGTTATAACCGTAGTTTACTGTATATCACAGCATGGTGTGAGTAAAGTGATGCAGATATTAGACGTTTAAAACGTGTGATTCGTTTAATGATAAACGATGATTGTGTGGCACACTTAAATTTCTCCAAGGTATGCATTTATAGTTATGTACATAATTAGCGTGGAATTGTCATATTCATTCACTATTCCGAATGATAAACTTGGGAAAACACTTGTTTCCTTTTTCAAAAAACGAATGTCAATATAATCTTGGACTTTAATGAAATAAACTTTTATAGATATCATTAACTCAGATGAAAAGACTAATGTCACGACTGAATTGTGATATATGTGTCTCATTCTCCCTAATGACTCATATTAAAACCTCGATTAAAACAAGATATTTGACTCCGAAACGATGTCTCTCTGTGTGATGAGGTGGTGTCAGGTACACTGTCTCCTCTGACAATCAGTGTCCAGATTTCTAAATTCTCTGTACAAGTGAGCGAAGCATTCAGAGTAGCATATCTCAAATGGACTAAAAAGATTAGTTCCGAATGTAAACGAATAAGGTCGCTCCATTATTTTGTTGTGGGTAATTTATACATTCTTCAACCCCTGAGCCCCATGTCCAGATTTCTAAATTCTCTGTACAAGTGAGCGAAGCATTCAGAGTAGCATATCTCAAATGGACTAAAACGATTAGTTCCGAATGTAAACGAATAAGGTCGCTCCATTATTTTGTTGTGGGTAATTTATACATTCTTCAACCCCTGAGCCCCATGTCACCTACATGGTCTGTAGGTAATCGAATCGGGTAATCCAGTGATTGAGCATGAGCATCGATCCACGCAATTGGGATATGATGACATGCATCAAACCAAGTCAGCGAGCCTGACCACCCCTCCCCGTTAGTCGCTTCTTACGACAAGCATAGTCAGTCGCCTTTCTGAGAAGGTAAACGTCATACATTTAGTTTTGCAACGTAAAAATACTATGAGGCTGTGTTTGTCAGCAATTATCAACAGAACATTGACACGCCATTTTTTAAATTGCCGAAACTGTAATAACAATTGTCAGTTTGATCGACGTGTGTATAATCAAATTAAAATTTCACCGCCGTGTCATTGAGTCGCCCGCTGTTTCGGATTAAAAAATGTATTTTTTATTGTCGAGATGAGATTAAAACATGACCTTTCACGAACAGGGATCATCATCTTATCCCGAGTGTCAAACAACACAAACCACATGCGTAATATCGTGAATGTAGTAACTGTTATTTACGCAGATTAAGGGCGAACCTTCAATGATCACCAACAAATTTAAAAACGCGTATTCAACGTCACGTGACCTGTCGTCCATCCTCTGCAATCAGTTATTATCACCAATAATTCAATTCTCTCAAACCGATGAGGTGTGATAATCGGGGTTGGGTGATTAAAACACTAATGCAATACGTCCCCTCATTATTGCTAGGTCACGTGATCAGGTCATTCCACGCGTTTGGTGGCTGGGGGCGAGAGCGCGGTCTTTGAGATGCAATTTCCGGTTTAGGCCTTTTGGGGAACTTCTTCTTGGATAATTAACAACGGGGAGTGCTTTTGTTGAAGGAACACGACACGAATATAGAAATATGACAGTTTTTCCCTCAAGTCAACCGTTTATAAGGATTTATTGACAGTTCTAAAAGTGGATAGATATTATTTCGCAACAGATGCGAGATTATCAGATTGCTGACCGTCTTACTGTGCATACATTTCATATCAAGTGACTTCATTCTTATATTTCATAACAATTAGTAATGTATATTTGTCCGGAAGGACATAAAGTAATGATTAACCTCCGTATGGTATTATTCTGTCTCGAGTGAGACGCAAGAAAATGTTTTACAGTGTTGGGTCCATTTGCCGGTCTCCGGACGTTGTGTGTTTGAAATCTCAAATTTATTTTGAGTTTGTTTGAAATGTTCATAGGCATTGCCTCACAGACTATTTCCGCCTCCCTTCCAGAAGATAGCATTCCACGTTACGCTATTAATAATGTTTGCTAACATTTGACACTCCATTAATAATGTCGGATAACGTTTGACGTTACGTTTAGATTGCTTGCTAACTTTTGACATTACATTTAGCATGTGTTTATGAATCACTATCACTAAAGGTTAGTGTATCCTGTCCCAACGGTTGCACCCGTCACAAACACACGCAAAGGCAAGTCAATCGCGCATGCTCAACTGAAAAAAAAACATGTGGTACAAGTCAAAATAGGGCATTGCATCGAACATCATTTTTTTCACTGATGTGTCAGATTTCGACTTGACCTCCACTTGTCTACCATACATCTTTTTTAAAGCTTTACTAAGGCATTGGATGCCGCAACAGTCACCAAACAACTGTTGAAATCTTGGCAGAACGATCATGCTCGATTGTACCGCAAAAGTTGTGAAATGTATACACCAACACCACAACCCACACATCTCCTCCACAACACCAGACCACACATCTCCTCCACAACACCACCCCACACAGCTCCTCCACAACACCACCCCACACATCTCTTCAACAACACCACCCCACACATCTCCTCCACAACACCACCCCACACATCTCATCCACAACACCACCTCACACATCTCCTCCACAACACCAGACAACACATCTCCCCCACAACACCACCCCACACATCTCCTCAACAACACCACCCCAAACATCTCCTCCACAACACCAGACCACACATCTCCTCAACAACACCACCCCACACATCTCCTCCACAACACGAGACCACACATCTCCTCCACAACACCACCCCACACATCTCATCAACAACACCACCCCACACATCTCCTCCACAACACCAGACCACACATCTCCTCCACAACACCAGACCACACATCTCCTCCACAACACCACCTCACACATCTCCTCCACAACACCACAAATCTCCTACACAACACAACCCCACAAATCTCCTCCACAACACAACCCCACAAATCTCCTCAACAACACCACCCAACACATCTCCTCGACAACATCAGACCACACATCTCCTCCACAACACCAGACCACACATCTCCTCAACAATAACACCTCATACATCTCCTCCACAACACCACCCCACACATCTCCTCCACAACACCAGACCACACATCTCCTCCACAACACCAGACCACACATCGCCTCCACAACACCACCCCAGACATCTCCTCCACAACACCACCTCACACATCTCCTCCAAAACACCAGACCACACATCTCGACAACAACACCCCACACGTCTCCTCCACAACACCATCCCACACATCTCCTCCACAACACCAGACCACACATCTCCTCCACAACACCTCACATCTCCTCCACAACACCACTCAACAAATCTCCTCCACAACACCACACATCTCCTCCACAACACCATCCCATACATCACCTCCACAACACCACACATCTCCTCCACAACACCAGACCACACATCTCCTCCAAAACACCTCACATCTCCTCCACAACACCACCCAACACATCTCCTCCACAACACCACACATCTCCTCCACAACACCATCCGATACATCACCCCCACAACACCACACATCTCATCCACAACACCAGACCACACATCTCCTCCACAACACCACCCTACACATCTCCCACACAACACCACCCAACACATCTCCTCCACAACACCACCCCACACATCTCCTCCTTACCACCAGCCCAACATCTACAGAGCTGTTGAACTGATCATGGCTGGAGACAAGACAGAGGCAGCTAAGATGCGACAGATTGACTTTCATGCAGTGCCACAAGATTGACTTTCATTCAGTGCCTCAAGATTGACTTTCATGCAGTGTCCCAAGATTGACTTTCATGCAGTGTCTCAAGATTGACTTTCATGCAGTGCCTCAAGGCTGACTTTCATGCAGTGCCTCAAGGCTGACTTTCATGCAGTGCCTCAAGGCTGACTTTCATGCAGTGTCTCAAGATTGACTTTCATGCAGTGCCTCAAGGCTGACATTCATGCAGTGCCTCAAGATTAACTTTCATTCAGTGCCTCAAGATTGACTTTCATACAGTGCCTCAAGATTGACTCTCATTCAGTGCCTCAAGATTGACTTTCATGCAGTGTCTCAAGATTGACTTTCATGCAGTGTCTCAAGATTGACTTTCATACAGTGTCTCAAGATTGACTTTCATGCAGTGCCTCAAGGCTGACTTTCATGCAGGGCCTCAAGATTGACTTTCATTTAGTGCCTCAAGATTGACTTTCATGCAGTGCCTCAAGATTGACTTTCATGCAGTGCCTCAAGATTGACTTTCATGCAGTGCCACAATCGAGAAAGCGTGTGTACAGAAAAAAATTCAATCGTCTGAATAATTGACAAACATGACCTACAGCAAAGACAGGAACTCCCATCCGATTGACTGAACCCACTGGACACCTATGAAATTGGTTAAACTGTCTTAATTAACAATATCAATGTGATCACCGTTTTAAATAGTGGTTATATCATACCAAATTATACACTGTATGTTCTATTTGAGTTGGCGTTTCAGTTGGTGAGATGAAAACTATACCATACCATTTCAATGTTTATTTATGCTGTTTATGTGTGTATAACATTTATCCCCATTGTGGTTGACATCGTGATTGCATTATGTAACCCTTGCATATAATTATGTATATACATGTAAATAAGTAGATCGCCAAAATGTATTGTAGTTGTCATCTACTGTAACTGACTATATAGGTCCAGTTTCCACCCTTGCCGAATCAGGCTGACATTTCAGATTTATATTTTGGCTGGCCTAACGAGTGTATTCACAGTACAATCAAAAATCTTGTAACGGAATCGACATCCGGTTCGTAAACAACATGGAGCCTGCCGTCGACAGACATTTTCAAAAAAGTGTTTTTCGTGTTTTTTTCATCAACTTACTCAAGTGATTTGCATTTCGCGTGGTAAGACCCGACTTATAACAAAATATATCTATATTATCGATCAGATCGTGTTGTTTGGGCGCTGTAATTTTGTTTGAAGCAAATGCAAGCCATATGAGAGGTTGAATCTTATTGGTCAATAGGAGGGACATAGAAATGACATAGCTCGTAATATCCTCTCTTAGTGCTACGAAACTGCCGTCTTGTTCAGCAAGGGATCATGTAAATCATTGCCTCGGGAAGATGTGTAGTTGTTGTCTTAGCCTCGGTCATGTTACATCTGAAACAAAAATGATTAGATTGATTCATTCCCAGAAGTCATATCCCTGGAAAAAACTCCATCATTGATGACTGGGAGACATCCGCCCCCACTCATCACCAGGCAGGTGGGGTTGTACGTCTCGTTGACGTCAGACACAGCCCAGATACAAACAAATCTACTTCCGCCTTGGTACTCTCACTGTAACCGATGCTGGATGAAAACCTTAGATGAGTCACAAACTACATAGACACTTTGTAAATAAAGCAAATAGAGGCATTTTTCAGAATCACAGCATACATTGTGGGAGTTCATTGTAGGATTACGACGGTGTCATAAGCATATATGGAATTGTATCAGATTGAAATAGTGTCATATTTGTTAATTTCCTCCACATTTACAGCATTAAGCGCTTTGGAAGCTTTCAAAAATGTGTTGGAACACTTATCAATGAACAAAAGCAACAAAGCCCTTTCCATATTCATACGAAGTATCTGCCAGAGTCGATTGTACGATTCCGACTATATCATGAGGTTGTGTTTGTGAATCACTATCACGTGGTGATGATACCAGGTGTTCGCAAAATGGTGAGCGTATCCTGCCCCATCGTAGGCACCCGTCACAAACACATGCAAATGCAAGTCAATTGTTCACCTGAAAAAACACGGGAACATATATACAGGTCAAAATAGGGAATTGCATCGGACATCATGTTTGTCACTGATGAGTCAAATTTCGAAATATATGACCTCGATATATGTCTATCACTGTTTGAAAGCTTTACTGAGGCCTTGAATGTTGTAACCTTGATCAAACAACTTCTGAGCAAGAGACGTGTGACGCTTTTTAAAATCTTGGTCGAAGGAACATGCTCGACTGCATCTCAAAAGTTATAGACAATAGATACCAAGGGCTGGAGCTGCAGGAATAGTGTTGGACATGTAAGGAAAGTTGTCTATTGACAATGGAGTCGCAAGATTCGTATGAACATGAATACAATCGGTGGAGAGAGCATTCTCGATTGTACCTCAAACGTCGTGATATGTAAACACCAAAGGCTGAAGCGGCTGGAATATTTCTCGACAAAGGAAAAGTTAACTATGAGAAAGCTAAAGTCATCACTCATCTCATACAGTCTTGTGGATTGTCTTTTGTCACTCTGTTTTATTAATGCAGATATTAAATAATTAGGGGTAAATATGAAACAGATGAGTGAGGTATCACTGGTCTTTTTCTGTTGTAGCTCACCTGGGTAAGGCGATGAAAGGGAAGTGTCTATTTGACAACTACTCAGCGATACGTAAAGCTTTAGTTAAACTTCCTGGCCAATTTGTGCAGATATTCCGATTCATATGCATACGGACACGGCAAGGAGGGTAGCACTATAGGTGCTGATGGAGATACTTACTTCTTGCCGAAATATCACCAAATTTTACATAGATGAGACCTATGAGGAAGTGCAGCATTTCACAAATAGTTTCCACAGTAAAGTTCAGATGCCTTTGCTTCTGTCTCCTACCAAGAAAGAATCGAATGCTGTTTCTGTATTTAAATATGAGCGTGTCATTGTGTAATTAAGAACCAATGTTAATACAAGACACGATTTCTATCAGTGACCATTTCATACCGAAATATAAAGAAAATATTCACTACACATATCCTGTTTCAAAGTAGGTTCTACAGATGCAAGTGTATAGAAAAACATTATATTTGATACATGATCCATTTTCTCAAGGAACCACTTCTAATCGGATTTTTTACATAATACGTTTGTAATCTGTGTTTCAGTTCATGTAAACACTGTAAGGTGATAGCATTAAAATAAATCTGAGAATGAATGTGGCAGCGTTTTTTTCAGGAAGTTCGTTCAAGGACCGCTTCTAGAAAATCTAAATACTCACCTGCGCCTCGTGATTACAACTGACTGATTAAATGCAAAATACAGCTAACGAGCCGCGCACAGACAACACAGGGTAATTATAGTGATGAAGGAGAGATGCAGATATACTCTCGTTATAGAAATGGTCATGATTGTCTTGCCTTCTTCCGTAATTTGTCCATCATGACATCAGTGGGATGTCTCATTAATGTACTTCAGGAGACACCTCCCCCTCCTAGCCCCCATCCCCCTACCCCCCTCCTACCCCCCTTCTACCCCCTCCTACCCACCTAGTTGTTGAGGATATCCGATGGTCGGAATTAACAACATTTCTCGATTTCTTATATATTTTATTCAAATATTCATGATTACTTTCAACAGAAAACAGTGTATGCGTTGTATGTACATGCATTTCATGGCATTTAATTTGATTAGCTTGATTGTTTGTTGTTTAACGCCGCACTCAGCAATATTCCAGATAAATGACGGCGGTCCGTAAATAATCGAGTGTGGACAAGACAATCCAGTGATTCATATCATGAGTATCGATCCACGCATTTGGGATCGATGACATGCATCAACCAAGTCAGCGAGCCTGACCACCCGACCCCGTTAGTCGCCTCTTACGACAAGCATAGTCGCCTTTTACGGCAAGCGTGGGTAGCTGAAGACCTATTCTACCGCGGATCTTTACGGGTCGCATGGCATTTAACCACATTGGGGAAACATGCAATGTGTGTGATGTATTGCAAACATTCCGCTGATTCTTAGTACAACTTACGTGAAACAGTATTTATTAAAACATTGGATGTTAGTTATTTCTGTTTTAGAAATAAAGTTACAAAAATATAACAAGAGTGTGAAAGATTATAAAAGGAAAACAATAACATAAAGAAAGTCAATAAGTATATAGTTCATTAAAGTTGTGTTTTAAGATGTCTCTCCTGTCCGTTGTAAACGTTGCATCAATCTGGTAATGGTTAAACGGGTGGATTCAAACGTTCTTGCAATGACGACCGGCTCCGTGGTCAGGTGGTAGAGCGTCCGCCCAGAGTGCGGAAGGTCGGCTGTTCAATTCCCGTTTGCGTCATAGCAAAAGACGTTGCAAGATGGTACTTGTTGTTACCCTGTCTGGCGCTCGGCATGAAAGGGCTTAAACAAGGACTGGTCGGCTCGGAGTCAGTATACTTTGTCTGAGTGGGGTATTCATGTTAAACTGCGGCATGGTATCTCAGTAGGTTAGCACTAAAAATCGGCATCAGTCCGGACTCGTACACACACACACACACACACACACACACACACACGTGCATGCACGTCGCTCTTGAACGCGACGTTAAACCCCATTTCCCCCTTACCTCTTACAATGCCGGCGTTCGTGGCTCCTTTTTGCACTACCCCAACAGCTCCCTCCCTCTGTATAGCGGTTAAACATGGCATGTTTTGGGGGGGCTTTTGGTTGATGAGTCAATAAAGTACCGTGTCACCAGTTTTATACAGTACTTTTGCACGTGCATTTCGTTTTACGTACCCCCAAAGGCGTTGTGTAAAAATGCACGATTTTTAACTATTAAAAAAATCCCTGTCACCGAATACATTTGATTGTATTCGCTTGGCATATTTAAGTCTTAATTTTTAAGTTATCAAAGTTATGGAAAACATTTTATTTTGTATAATTACTTTTGGTCTTTAGTTCAGGGGGATAGATACTCCGCGAAAACCAATGTGAATTTTAGATATAGTGTTATTTGGTTGTAAGTAAAGAGTGAAACTGTAGTATTCTGTGCACATTTCCATACTTACAGAGTTTGGTACAAACAGGGAGGTGGATTTTGCTCAACCCAACGTAAGCTGGTGTGATTTTTTTCAGTTATATAAGTACAATTTCATTGTATTTCGATATCCAGTAATTATATATATATAATAATATCACTTTATACATGATCGCATCTGGCAAGTTCGCTGCAGTTTTCCGAGTATGTTGGTTTAAAGTAGCGCTTAGTCAGACACAATTTGATGCCACTTAATCAAATTAATGATGTAATTTATTCAGTACCACTCCAAACACCATGACACTTTTTACATCGCTTTTTACATGTCGTAACGTCCAACCCCTACCTGTTCACCACAACAACACTGAATCTTGCGCCTCTATGTCCCGCTCGACGTCATTGAGGGACACGCTCATCTGTGGCAATACAACGTCACTGTGCCTATCTGTCCACTTCAACTTTATTACGTCCGTCCAAGCCCTGTTCCCCACATCAGCAACGCATCCTACTCCTCTAGTCCCACTCTACGTCACTGTGTGACACACTCATCATTATGCCTCGTCCACTCTGTCCCGTTCAACGTCGCTCTGCCTCACCCCTCGTCCCGTTCAACGTCGCTCTGCCTCACCCCTCGTCCCGTACAACGTCGCTCTGCCTCACCCCTTTCTGTCCCGCTCGACGACACTGTGCGTCACCCCTCTTTTCCGCTTAACGTCACTATTCCACCCCCCCCCCCCCCCTCGTCCCGCTCAACGTCACTGAACCTCACCCCTTTCTGTCCCGCTCGACGACACTGTGCGTCACCCCTCTTTCCCGCTTAACGTCACTTTGCCTCACCCCTCCTCCCGCTCAACGTCACTGTGCCTCACCCCTCTCTGACGAACTCAACGTCACTGTGCCTCACCCCTCTATGTCCCGCTCGACGTTATTGTGCCTCACCGCTCTGTTCCGATCGACGTTATTGTGCCTCACCCCTCTCTGTCCCGCTCAACGTCACTGTGCCTCACCCCTCTCTGTCCCGCTCAACGTCACTTAACCTCACCCTTCTCTGTCCTGCTCAACGTCACTGTGCCTCATCCCTCTGTTCCGCCCAACGTCACTGTGCCTCACCCCTCTCTGTCCCGCTTAACGTCATTGTGCCTCACCCCTCTGTTCCGCTCAACGTCACTGTGCTCCACCCCTCTCTGTCCCGCTCAACGTCATTGGGCCTCTACTCCTCTGTCCCGCTCAAAGTCACTGTGCCTCATCCTCTCTGTCCCGCTCAACGCCATTGTGTCCCACCCTCTGTCCCACTTAAAGTCTTTTCGTACGTTGTCACCTTGTTATTTAAATTTTGTTATTTATTGTCAGCAAGTCGTAATTGTAATGCTGTTTCAGACTTTCTATATGCAAGTATTTACGTATGTCATACTACTCATATGTACGAAGCATTCCCACATCTGTATAAATGACATATTTTCTTATCGATGCACAACCACTTCGATAGTATAAATATTCTCATACTAAGATGATTAAAAGAATAAGTTCTCATTTGCCGGTTCTGTTCTGTTGTACTTCTTTGTGAACTTCAACCAAGCGGCCTGACTGGCATTCGTGACCACTCGTGTTATTCCGGCACAAGTCGATTGTCGAGTTTCATTCTTGACGAACCTGACTGTCCCTTTATGAGCATTGCCGACAGTTGGGGACTCTTAATTGGGCACTGTGCCATCCAGATCAGCTGGAATGCATTTGTTTTAACACACTTGCTCGTTAGTCCATGATCTCATCAATACCGAGGTATAAAAACACAACACAGAATCATGATCATAGTGAAGAAAGAAGTGGAAAAACACACTTCACTCTTTAATGTTCTTTGATGTTAGTGTGGCACGTTATTCCACGCAACGGAAATGCAACCGGGAGAGTGTATTGTTTACTTATAATCCAGGTTTTGTTTTTGGAAGACAGTATGAATGTTTACTGTCTTTTCTTGCTGGTAATAATGCACTTGGCACCGCGGACGTGAAATGTCAACACAAACGTCATCAACTGCAGAGGTGTTGCTCACGGGCATGTTTGCACATTCCAAACACGTCAACGCTTGCGTCGTGTGATTCCGACATGTGCACGTTATGAAGACGTGTACATCGTCGGCTCTTACTTACGCATTGCTTACAGTTTACGTATTAATGGGCCTTGCTGGATCGAAAAACCAATTTGACTCACTAAATATTTTTTATTTCATTTGGCTTTGGTTTCTTGGATCAGTCGGATGAGCGGAAACAGTATGAATGGTTAAAGTGACTATTTCGTAACACCTGGGTATTAATTGATATTTGTTGTGTAATTATTTAATCTTATATTAACCATTTTGAAGTTATAACCAGTTATGCCTTGTTGTACGACACTGTTGCAGATACATACTCCTTCTACCATAAACGATGGTGGTCAAGACGATAATAGATACCCTGTCTGGCGCTCGGCATTATATTTGGATAACACGGGTTGGTTCGGGGTCGGTTTACTGTGTCTGAGTAGATGATCTATGTTAAACTGCGGCATGGTATCTTAGTGGGCTAAAGGGGCGGTCGGGTAGTCTAGTGGTTAAAGCGTTCGCTTGTCACGCCGAAGACCCGGGTTCGATTCTCGACATGGGTACAATGTGTGAAGCCCATTTCTGGTGTCCCCCGCCGTGATATTGCTGGAATATTGCTAAAAGCGGCGTAAAACCATACTCACTCACTCACTTAGTTGGCTAACACTATAGAATCGGCTTCAGTCCGAACTAGTACAAACACACACACACACACACACACACACACACACACACACGTGCATACATGTCGACATAGATGTACAATGGTGTTCGCGACCTTAAACCCCAGTTCATGTCACCTCACCTAACCTTGAATGTCCATCAGGCACTCATGGGTAAGAAGTTCATCTATTAGAAAAAATGTTATTTTTTGTTTGTCAGTGTGTTAATTTTGAAGAAATAATATTAAAATACATAGTATATATCACGTCACAACCTTAGTGTTTCTTGTGTCATTTTCTCAATATCCGAGAATTACGGGCAAGTGCTTTATGTACTTAACTGAAAACATCGTATCCCAATTGTGTAGATCGAGGCTCATGATGTCAATCACTGGATTGTCTGGTCCAGATTCGATTATTTACAGACCGCCGTCATATAGCTGGAATATAGCTGAGTGCGGCGTTAAACAACAAAACAACCAACCAACCAACCCTTGCGTGATGCACGTGGAACATGTTTTCTGCTGATGCACGTGCAGCAAGCACGGCCATTACAATACACGGGACATGGCGCTCTACAATGGATTCCTTAACGATTATTTTATCAATCGTCGGCAGATTTTGAGAACATGCTGTGCTTATATCCATTATAGAACCCCATACAGATATATACTGAACCGCAAAAGAAACGTCACCATGGATAGATATATGAGAAACCTTATATGAGAAACACTGTAAACATACTTTGAGACATATTAAAAAGATGAAACTTGGCAAAACTGATCATCAAGGTTGAAATTAAAGTGAAAGTGAAACACAACACTAGTCTCTGAGAAAATGGTATCACAAGTCAGTATCTAGTGTGTCCGCCATGTGCATTAATGACTGCCGTGCAACGTCGATACATGGAATGGATGAGGCGGTTGATGGAGGCCATAGGCACTTGAGCCCACACTCTGAGGAACGCCTGACGCAGTTCAGCTGCAGTTATCGGCCTTGGTCGGACGTCATCCAGCCGTACATTAAGAGGACTCTTCTCCCCTCCTGGTGCCTCAAATGCTGGTGCTGTGTTGCCCGCTGAAGATGGTCCAGGCGATGACGCGGTGTCAAAAGGGGTCCTCGGTGTTGCCTGTGTCAGTGGAGGTGTCTGCGCGTCAGTCGTCGACGCACGCTATCCGCACTAATGTGTCGCTGGTGTGTCCCCATGGTCTGTCGATCAGTTTCCGCAGCAGTAACAAAGCGATATTGAAGATGCTGTCGCACAATCTGACGATCCTGACGTGGTCGGTCATCTGAAGTGTTGGTGGTCTGATACCGTTGCTGGAGCCTGTATATGGTCCTTACGTGGACTTGAAATGCATTGGCCACATGCCGGGCGGTTTGTCCAACTTGTAATCGTCCAAGGGCTTGGTGTCGCTGATTTCTTGTCAATCTTGGCATGTGGTAGCAATTCCATAACGAATGAATGTTATCTGATCTGGGTGAATTTTTATAGGGCAAGAAATGGGGGACGCATGTGCATTTCAATTTGCACGGAACTCACGTGTATCGTGTTACCATGGCCGTTGCCGTGATGCGTTTGGGCGAACAACCGGTTTTATTGTCATCTGCTTTGTTTTTTTATCAGCAAATTTCATTTTTTCCGGACAAGGTAATGTTAAAGTGTTATATTTTATGGACTCTCCCTGCCCCAAGGTAAAATATAATAGAAAATCACATCCCTTATAATCTTTCAGGTGAACAATTCGCGAAAAGGTGAGCGTATTCTACAAGAGAATAACCATAACTGCCGAAACCAATACCACTTGGCGTACAGGGAAAATAGCTGTGGAAATTATTTGAGTGAGAAATCACTGCCGAAAGCAGAGTCGATAGTCCGATTCCGACTATATCATGAGTATGTGTTCATGAATCACTATCAAACGGTGATACCAGGAGATGGCGAAACGATGAACGCACCTTGCCAAACCGATGGATCTCGTTCACCAGAAACAACACTGGAACACATGGTCCACATGTAACTCTGATCAAACTAGACTGAAACAACCTTTAAGAAAAAATCGTAGGACGCGTCAAAGTTGTGAAATGCAGACACCAAAGGCTGGAGCTGCTGAAGTATTGCTCGACGTAAAGGGATAATTGACTATTGGCCTGGAAAGTTGGAGTCATCCCTCTTGTCATACAGTCTTGTGGAGACTCTGAATCTTATGCGTAGGTCAAAAAAAGAAACAGATAGGGCGGTTTCACTGCTCATTCTTAATTATAGTTCAAGTGGGTAAATCGGTAGACGGGTCTTGACTATTTAACCGTTTTTGAGCGAAATCACATCATTGATATACCCAAAGCTTAAGTTAAACGTTTGGCCAAATTCCGTTGTTTTGACTTTTCCAATCCGAGCAGAAATTCTGCATAAAGAAACAAATAAGCAAGGAAGGAAGTACAATTGGTGCACATGGGGATGCCTACTTCTTGACTAAAGGTTCTATGCCCAAATTCAACAAAGATGTCAACTTTGATGAAGTCAAACATTTAACATACTGTTCTGTCAGTACACTTCAGATAACATGGGCTTTCAATGTACCTTTTTAACTACAGTAAACTACGGTTATAACGAACACGCTTATAACGAACTGACGGATATAACGAACTTACTTTTTGGTCCCGACTACTTGCTGTAGTCATGCTGTATATGTACTTATAACGAACTACGGTTATAACGAACTAAACTTAGTAGTCCCTTCGAATTCGTTATAACCGGAGTTTAGTGTATACCTATAATCACAACGCTTTGTGACAAATGCCCCATAGAAAAGGAATTAAGTTTATCGTATGGCATAGTTGTGTACAATATTGATAAATATATGTTTTTTTGTCAGAATTGAACTTGATTCTTTTATGGAATTGCAAGATATTGTGTTTTTGATAATATAATGGAGTATGGTTGATCTTTGAGACATGGATTTAGATGTGGATTTACTGGAAGCAGCAATAAATCTCTCTTTGTAAGGATATTTTATGGATCTTTGGAATTCAGTACAAAGAGGGAATGGACATGTCTTCAGGTTTTAGAGTCAAGCCAAAGTTGATGGTACTACTGTGAGTTTTTTCTCCCTTACCATACTGGACGCGTAAGTGGCACTATTTGACATCCGATGAACTCACTGAGCCTGATGAGTCAAGTCACGACCAGTCACACCCAGTCACGCGCTGATGTAGGCAATCGTAGTACACAAAAAATATCCTTTTAAGTAGTGGTCTCCATGGAGACACGTAGAGGACGGTGAGAAAACTGGGATTAATTACGCATCATGTCAATCACTGATTTTGAAAATTGGCAGCCAGAAATAACTTTGAACAATGAGTAACCGTTGCACACATCACCTCCTTCATTCTATCATTCGCCAGTTTTATAACCAACACCTTTGAGAATCCTGGTATATAACCATTCGTTTGGATGATCTCCGGTATAATACCACTTGTGTCAATTTATTTATGTTTTACCGTGTATATAATATAGCTGTACCTATAAATAATATATTGTCAGTCTGCCAAATATACAGCTTACAACAGGTAATCCCTTCTACTTTTACTCAATGAATTTAATTTTTTAATGTATTTGTCTTTAAATCGAGATAATAGATAATGTTACTCATAAACACTTCACGGTTCTCAAAGACATAAACCTGTTTCATCACATGTAACTGTTAAGTAATATGTGATTTACCTTCGCCTCTAATTCCGTCTCTCGGGCTTTTCGTTTAGACATTCACTGATTCAAAATACCCTTTCTGTGTGTCATGAGTAGCAAAAAGTACTGTTGTGTGGCCGATTTACAAAGTACTTCACGTTTGTTGTTATTTTTTGCAATTTTCCAGCACCTCAATTCACATCAAGTAAGACTGAATAACAAAAGACTGAATTTACAACAACAAATTATTCAATTATCTATTAACTGAAGTTTGCAAACACCTCTTCATCACCATGTTCATCACCCTCACCATGTTCATCACCCTCACCATGTTCATCACCATCTTCATCACCCTCACCATGTTCATCACCATCTTCATCACCCTCACCATGTTCATCACCCTCACTATGTTCATACCCATCACCATCTTCATCACCATCTTCATCACCCTCACCATGTTCATCACCCTCACTATGTTCATACCCATCACCATCTTCATCACCATCTTCATCACCCTCACCATGTTCATCACCCTCACCATGTTCATCGCCTTCACTATGTTCATACCAATCACCATGTTCATCGCCCTCATCATGTTTATACCCATCACCATCTTCATACCCATCACCATCTTCATCACCATGTTCATACCCATCACCATCTTCATCACCATCACCATCTTCATCACCTTGTTCATGTTGTGAACCATCACCTGATTGCTACACATTGGAAACATCTCTACCTAACGGACATAATTCCCTGTAGGTTTCTATGGTTAGCGTATATTCTGGTGGTGAGTATATATAATTACACAGCATTTTCGAGGATTGCACACGCAACATGAAGAAAAACAACAGCATTTACACACCTTTGACATATGTTGACAGTGACTTGGACATTCTTACATTTCAAAACCCACGTTGATATATCACAATTGGCGACCAACTGGAACTTATATTGCAAACTGACTCATTTACTACTAGGGTTTGTTTGTTTGTTTAACCCTCTTGGTGCCACAGGACCATATATGGTCCCTCAATTTTCACACCCGCATAGTGCCAAGGGGCCATATATGGTCCCGAGAAAATGCCCTTTTTATACCGTGAATGTAGATACCAAACACTGAGTGCACAAAGTCAAAATTATAAGTAGTCTGCGGATCTGATGGCTGGTAGTTCCTATGTAAGGCAGGCTGATGACGAAAAGGGCTGTTTGTTGGCGGGGAGGTTTATCACTGGTGTTGAGGGTGCTATTGATGGTTTGGTTGACTAACTTGACAGGGTAATTGTTGTAACTGGTGAAGACAGTGCGGACATGGTTGAGTTCGGCTTCTAGGAGTTGGGGCGTGGAGGAGATGGTTTTGGCTCGTCTGGCTAGGGTGGAGATGATGCCTCTCTTGGCTTGTGGTGGGTGGTTAGAGCTATGATGTATGATGTAGATAAACCTCCCCGCCAACAAACAGCCCCTTTCGTCATCAGCCTGCCCTACAGAGGAACTACTAGCCATCAGATCCGCAAACTACTTAAATATGAAGCCAATATAGATGTTGTGTTCCAGAGAGGCCAGACAGTTCAGAACCTCCTCAATGCCACAGGTAAACCACCTAGCACACGCCAACAAGATCCAGCTGGTGTTGTGTACCATATAGTGTGTGAATGTGGCGACTCATATGTAGATGAAACTTCAAGACCTCTCAACCAACGCTTAAAAGAAGATCATGCCTCCGTCCTAAAAAAAAGACTCTGCTATCTCTGACCACACCCAAATCCACCCCAGCCACAATATTAAGTGGGACAACGTCAACATCTTAACAACAAACCAGAAAGACTTCAAGCTCAGAAAATTTAGAGAGGCCATTTGCATCAAAAGAATTCAGCCAGCCATACACAGAGATCAAAGATACTACATCCCTCCAGCTTACCATGATCTCATCAGCTCGCCAAAACAACACTGAACTATCTCCCCATTGACTTCCCATACATTCCTTCTTAGTAATCCTTGTGTTAATCCCATACCCATCAATTACTGTCCATCATCCCCATCTCTTGTATAAACTTGTCTTATCATACTACCTGTCAATCAGTGTACATCAACCTTATCTGTTATATAAACACCTATCTATCTATATCTATATCTATTTATAGATAGATAGATATATATATCTACATATATATATATATATATATATATATATATATATATATATATATATATATATATATATATATATATATATATATAATGCTCATACCTAGTCTGTGCATCATTTGCTTGATAACGGTGTTAGAATCTACACCGAAACGTCGCCCAATAGTAATAAAGAAGTTGCTCATCCATAACAATTTTGTCTTAGTCACCATTACAGCTTCTAAAAGCTCACTCAAAGACGTTTCTCTGCCATGTTTGATCACCAAGCGAATGAATGCGAATTTTAATTATGCACCCATGTCATATTAAAGTAAATATTTTCAGACCAAATCCTTGTTCATAAGAAATAATATGACCAGAGTGGTCAGAAAGACATGTTTCTCACAACTGTATACTTATTCACGTAAATAAATTTCTGTTCACTCCTTTACGAACAAGTTTATTAACACGTTTTGTATATTTTTATCGACTGTCGGTAATGGCGGAATGATCGGTACACATGAGAAAACGACAGTGTATATTTCCATCACATTTATGACGTTCATTGAATGAAATTATGACCATCATCACCCTAATCATCTCAACGTTAATATCGTGTAACTCATATTTCATGCAGTGCTACGGATTGCGAAATATGTCGAGATTAGTAAAGTGGTTACCGCGCTTCTCGATCTTTTTCTGCCATGTTTAACTTCATGCGAATGAAGGCATTTTTTTATTATGCACCCATTCACGTAACTATTATTATCAGACAGCCAAGTTGAAAAAGAAATCTGATCGGACTGGTCAGAAAGATTTACTTGTCCCCACTTTGCAGTTATTGGTGTAAGAGAAGTAACGTTTAGTCGCCCACGGAAGTTTTTTGTTCAAGTATTGCATATGTTTATCGACTGTGTCATGGCGATTTAGCACGGCGCTAGAGACGAAACGACAGTACACATTGTCTTTTTGTTTATGATTCTGATTTACAGAAATTATTCAAATCAAAGATATGGAAAGATAACTATAATCGTTAATATTAAGTTGGTATAGTGTATAGCTGTGCTGTTAAGTTCGATTTCGATTTGTTGTTCCTTTCATTGAAACTGTGCTAATGGCGCTGTGATTGGTTTGCTGAAATAGTATTTTCCATGAGTCTAATGTACATGATACAGGCTGTGATTGTAGAAGATAATTGATAACCAATTGTGTATGCATATATATATCATCAAAAACACATTACTAATCTCTTCAGCTCGTATTTCAAACATTCTGCCATGGATATTAGATCTAATATTGATATTAATATTAGATTGACAAATTATTGATGTACACTGAACTCTCGATTAACGTATGATAAGCTATTGCAAAAGTTCAACTCTTATTCGATATGTCATCTGAAATGTCAGCAATGAGTAAACTTAATCTTATTTCGTTACAATCTGCAATTTCATTCGAATAGGCTTATAGGCGGTCGGTGATTTCCCGCCACTGTGTATTTGTCGCCTGGACAGGTGCGCGTGTATGGCAAGCCGTTTTCACATTTATTACGGAATTACAGATATCTTCAATTCTTTTTAAGATATCCTGAATTGAATTGAAGATATCCTGAATGGAATTGAAGATATCGTGAATGCAGTTGAAGATATCTTAAATACAGATAATTGTAGATATTTGCAATAAAATTTAAGATATCACGAAATGAATTAAGCATATGGTGAAGGGTATGACTGATATCTTGAAAAGAATTGCTGATATCTTAAATTTGATTATTGATATCAAAATATGATTTAAAGATATTAAAATGTCATGTTTTGTTATTATGTCAGTAATTCAATTCCTGATATCTTGAAACTAAATACAGATATCAATAATTAATTAATGATATCTTCAATTGTTGCCATTTTCAAAGACGTTACTTGAATAATGTGACTGAAATTAGATAACTGATATCAATAATTGATATAAAGATATCATCAAAACTGAATTAAAGATATTTAAAACGAATTAACGATATCTGTTATGCATTTGTAGATATGTATAACTTATTTCAAGATATCTTGAATTGAATTGAAGATATCTTGTATTTATTTCTAATATATTTATCTTCAGTAGGATGGTAATTGTTTAATGATATCTTAAATACATTTAGAGATATTACAAACTAATTTGTTGATATCACCGTAACATTTTAAGATATCAGTAATTGTATTATGGATATCAGAAATGAATTTAAGATATCTTTAATTATTTTTGGATATCTTAAAAACATTATTGATATCTTTAAATAAAATACCGATATCTTCAAAACAAAACGGCTTGCCATACGCGTGTTGTGACGTGGATGACGTCACATGAAACAGCTGAAACACGTGGTTTCATTTTCCAAATAACAATATTCTCTTAGAATGAACTAGAAAGCATATCCAGTACATCACGATTGAACTGGCAAATGTCTACGGCGACCGACGAGTGAATGAGGCCGCTTATCATTTGACTAACAGTGTTAGAATATTCGGCGCAGTTTTCTAATTTTGGTATGTTGACATGTGCTTTTCATATCTGTTTGAAGGCTTGATATTCCAAAAATATGCATTGAGTTGAGTATAGTGATAAAGCTGTCAAAATGGATCCAATATTAAACAACCTAGATTTTTAATATTTTAGCTTCATCTATTAGAATCTCGAATGGTTCAATTCATAACATCAACAGTAAAAGTAATTAGATCTACTCACAATATATAGATAATCGATTTCTGAAAGACAAAATGTTTTCAGTATAAATGTGATTTCGTTTTGATGTTTTAGATAGTTTTATTTATGTCTTTTTTCACTCTGCATTATCTAAATTACCAAATACTTCGATCAGTGACATAGTAGTAATTACTTTGTTTTGTATCCTTAGTATGAAATAGATTTTTTTTAAATATTTATTTGTCTAAGAGCAAAATCAATGCATTCTTGTGGTTATTTTTTCACCATTTTGATTTGTATATATTCCCTCCAAGCTGTAGTTTAGCTAGGCCAAAATTTACAAAAAGGAAAGACATAATAACTGAAAACCATATATATTAAACATTTTGCTGGTTAAATTTTCGAAGTTCAATACCAAGAATATATTTTTTCCTTTTATTACAAATAATTCCATTACTTTCATTGACCTACGATCATTATCTATTTCAAACTTTTCCTTTAGTAGAATGGGATGGAATGGGAAACTAGTGTAAATAAACTATCACGTATGTCCTTAAATGTACATGTACATACCTAGCTAGGGGCAAATACACTTCTAAATTCGTATTTATAAATCAAATGAATAAATGAAAGAAAAAGTGGTATTTCATGGACTGGCCATACAAGTATATTTTGAGCAAAGGTCTAAGTAAGGCAGCTAAGTGCGAAATACTAGCTGAGACGAGGATGTATGTTTTCTGGTGGTCATAGTGAAACAATGACATATGGCGCCCGAGTTGCGAGTGATCGAAAATGGGTTTGTTGAATAGATTTGCTGCCAATGAAAACGTTTCAACAGTTGTGATTGAATCTACATGTACTTACTCTTGGCGAACTTTTACATTTTGTCCTTTGAAAATGTACGATGTCAATTACCCCGAAGTTGTTTTTATCACTAATAAAAGAGCACAGTCACTGAAACATACATGGAGGTAACGGGGATCTCTTCAAGATATACATTCCAAACTGTCATTCGTTTTGTGACCTAATCTTTGAAACAGTCTGCGTATGAATTAATCACGACCACTTCCGTCTATTTTTTTTGACGTCAAAAACACGCACAATTTCATCGGGATTTTTTATCGGTGAGTATAACTCACGAAAAAAATTCTCAGTGAATGTGTACTTCAACATAAATGTCATATGTCTATCACTGTTAGGACATGTACTTGCCAATGTTGTGAATTATTGAATATTGGTCATTTAGATTTCAAACAAGGGCGCTTACTTGACTTTGCTTGCTATATTCCGGTGCTACTATATTACGATTAATGTAGAAAAGTAGGAAACTTATAATACTAGCACTTTTATCGATGGCTAGGCAGTGCATAGATCTTTTGGATTTGGTGACTTTAGATACTGATGGAAAGACAATCAACTCGAGTTGCATGTTATACAATTTGGTTACACTGTGTGAAGAAATAAAGACATTGTAACACTTTTGATACAATATATACGTTTTGGAAACAGCGACGTCATCACAGTGCGGCAATGAGCGGTATGTAGGCTGTCTGACGTCCAGGCACAATGAGGGTTAACGCCACACTCAGCAATATTCCAGCTATATGACCGCGGTCTGTAAATAATCGAATCTGGACCAGACAGTCCAATGATTGACACCATGAACATCGATCCAGATACGATGACATGCATCAACCAAGTCAGCGAGCCTGACTACCCAACCCCGTTAGTCGCCTCTTACAGCAAGCATGGGTTGCTGAAGACCTATTCTATCCCGGAGTTTCACGGGTCTACTACAAGTGACCACAGCTGATACTGATTCTCTGCAGACAAAAATCGGGGTTGATGACATGATTGAGCGAGAGTCAACAGATCTAGTTCGTGATGTGTCGTACGTCACGCCCAGTCGCGCGCTAATTTCGGTACAGAAAAAGACATCCCCTTTAAGTACCTATCGTCATGGTAACAGGAAGCAGGAGACATATGTCAACGGTTGTTAATGCATACTCGTTCATTACTGTCAAGACAAAATATTCTCAGGCAAACCCGCGATCGGGAAACCTGTGGACAATGGGTAACCGTTGAACACCCCAACCTTTATCGGGCACCTGGTGGCATCACTCCTTCAAGTGTTCTCCATCATGTAACCCCTTCCTTCAAGTGTTCTCCTGTATATAACCACTTCCTTCAAGTGTTCTCCTGTATATAACCCCTTCCTTCAAGTGTTCTCCATCATGTAACCCCTTCCTTTAAGTGTTCTCCTGTATATAACCACTTCCTTCAAGTGTTCTCCTGTATGTAACCCCTTCCTTCAAGTGTTCTCCATCATGTAACCCCTTCCTTCAAGTGTTCTCCTGTATATAACCCCTTCCTTCAAGTGTTCTCCATCATGTAACCCCTTCCTTCAAGTGTTCTCCTGTATATAACCCCTTCCTTCAAGTGTTCTCCTGTATACAACCCCTTCCTTCAAGTGTTCTCCTGTATACAACCACTTCCTTCAAGGGTTCTCCTGTATACAACCCCTTCCTTCAAGTGTTCTCCTGTATATAACCACTTCCTTCAAGTGTTCTCCTGTATATAACCCCTTCCTTCAAGTGTTCTCCATCATGTAACCCCTTCCTTCAAGTGTTCTCCTGTATATAACCCCTTCCTTCAAGTGTTCTCCTGTATATAACCCCTTCCTTCAAGTGTTCTCCATCATGTAACCCCTTCTTTCAAGTGTTCTCCTGTATATAACCCCTTCCTTCAAGTGTTCTCCTGTATATAACCCCTTCCTCGAAGTGTTCTCCTGTATGTAACACCTTCCTTCAAGTGTTCTCAATCATGTAACCACTTCCGTCAAGTGTTCTCCTGTATATAACCCCTTCCTTCAAGTGTTCTTCTGTATATAACCCCTTCCCCGAAGTGTTCTCCTGTATGTAACCCTTTCCTTCAAGTGTTCTCCTGTATATAACCCCTTCCTTCAAGTGTTCTCCTGTATGTAACCCCTTCCTTCAAGTGTTCTCCAGTATATAACCCCTTCCCCGAAGTGTTCTCCTGTATATAACCCCTTCCCCGAAGTGTTCTCCTGTATATAACCTCTTCCCCGAAGTGTTCTCCTGTATGTAACCCCTTCCTTCAAGTGTTCTCCTGTATATAACCCCTTCCTTCAAGTGTTCTCCATCATATAACCCCTTCCTTCAAGTGTTCTCCAGTATATAACCACTTCCGTCAAGTATTCTCCATCATGTAACCCCTGCCTTCAATTGTTCTCCTGTATATAACCCCTTCCTTCAAGTGTTCTCCATCATGTAACCCCTTCCTTCAAGTGTTTTCCTGTATATAACCCCTTCCTCCAAGTGTTCTCCTGTATATAACCCCTTTCTTCAAGTGTTCTTCGGTATATTTGCCACTTCCGTCAAGTGTTCTCCATCATATAACCCCTTCCTTCAAGTGTTCTCCATCATATAACTACTTCCTTCAAGTGTTCTTCGGTATATAAAAACTTTCGTCAAGTGCTCTGCGGTATATTACACTTCCGTCGTGTGTTCTTTGGCATACAACCACTACCTTCAAGTGATCTCCCGTATATAACACTTCCGTCGTGTGTTCTTTGGCATATAACCACGTACTTCAAGTGTTCTTCGGTATTTAACCACTTCCGTCAAGTGTTCTTCGGTATATAACCGGCTTACTTCAAGAGTTCTTCGGTATATAACCCCTTCCTTAAAGAGTTCTTCGGTATATAACCCCTTCCTTCAAGTGTTCTCCATCATATAACTACTTCCGTCAAGTGTTCTTCGGTATATAACTGGCTTACTTCAAGTGTTCTCCATCAAATAAGTACTTCCGTCAAGTGTTCTTCGGTATATAACCCCTTCCTTCAAGTGTTCTCCATCATATAACTACTTCCGTCGTGTGTTCTTTGGCATATAAGTTGAAACCAATTCCGTCAAGTGTTCTCCTGTATAAAACACTTCCTTCGAGTGTTCTTCGGTTTATAACCGGCTTTCTTCAAGAGTTCTCCCGAATATAACACTTCTTTCAAATGTTCTCCAGTATATAACTACTTCCGTCAAGTGTTCTTCGGTTTATAACCACTCTGTCAAGTGTTTTCCGGTATGTAGCACTTCCTTCAAGGTTTCTTCGGTATGTAACCCTTTCTTCAAGTATTCTTCGATACATAACACTTCCTTCGTGTGTTCTTTGGCATATTACCACTTCTGTCAAGTGTTCTCCCATATGTAACCATTTCCTTCTTCCTTCAAGTTTTCTCCAGTAAATAACCACTTCCTTCCAGTGTTCTCAAGTAAATAACCACTTCCTTCCAGTGTTCTCCAGTAAATAACCACTTCCTTCAAGTGTTCTCCAGTAAATAACCACTTCCTTCAAGTTTTCTCCAGCATATAACCTCTTAAGTTAAGTTAAGTGTTTTACAGTTTATAACGTCTTCGTTCAGGTGCACGTGTTCTCCAGTCTTTAACCACTCGTTCAAGTGTTCGCCAGAAAAGAGCAACTGCATTCAGGATTCACGTGTGAATACCCACTTCCTCCAGACATTCTCGTGTAATTACATCGTTGTTCAGGATTCTTTGATGTATAACCACTTCATTCAGGATTCTGCGGTATATAACCATTTTGTTCAGGATTCTTCAGTGCATAATCTATTCTTCGGTGTTTAACCACTTCGTTCAGGATTCTCCGGTGTATAACCACTTCGTTTGGGATTCTTCGGTGTATAACCACTTCGTTCAGGATTCTCCGGTGTGTAACCACTTCGTTCAAGATTCTTCAGTGTTTTACCACTTCTCCGGTGTATAACCACTTTGTTCAGGATTCTTCAGTGTTTAACCACTTCTCAAGTATATAACCACTTTGTTCAGGATTGTTCAGTGTTTAACCACTTCTCCGGTGTATAACCACTTCATTCAGGATTGTTCAGTGTTTAACCACTTTTCCGGTGTATAACCACTTTGTTCAGGATTCTCCGGTGTGTAACAACTTCGTTCAAGATTCTTCAGTGTTTTACCACTTCTCCGGTGTATAACCACTTCGTTCAGCATTCTCCGGTGTGTAACCACTTCGTTCAAGATTCTTCAGTGTTTTACCACTTCTCCGGTGTATAACCGCTTTGTTCAGGATTCTTCAGTGTTTTACCACTTCTCCGGTGTATAACCATTTTGTTCAGGATTCTTCAGTGTTTAACCACTTCTCCGGTGTATAACCACTTCGTTCAGGATTCTTCAGTGTTTAACCACTTCTCCGGTGTATAACCACTTTGTTCAGGATTCTTCAGTGTTTAAACACTTCTCCGGTGCATAACCACTTTGTTCAGGATTCTTCAGTGTTTAACCACTTCTCCGGTGTATAACCACTTCGTTCAGGATTCTTCAGTGTTTAACCACTTCTCCGGTATATAACCACTTTGTTCAGGATTCTTCAGTGTTTAACCACTTCTCCGGTATATAACCACTTTGTTCAGGATTCTTCAGTGTTTAACCACTTCTCCGGTGTATAACCACTTTGTTCAGGATTCTTCAGTGTTTAACCACTTTGTTCAGGATTCTCCGGTGTATAACCACTTCATTCAGGATTCCCCGGTGTTTAACCACTTCTCCGGTGTATAACCACTTTGTTCAGGAATCTTCAGTGTTTAACCACTTCTCCGGTGTATAACCACTTTGTTCAGGATTCTTCAGTGTTTAACCACTTCTCCGGTGTATAACCGCTTTGTTCAGGATTCTCCGGTGTATAACCAATTCGCTCAGGATTCTTCAGTGTTTAACCACTTCTCCGGTGTATAACCGCTTTGTTCAGGATTCTTCAGTGTTTAACCACTTCTCCGGTGTATAACCACTTCGTTCAGGATTCTTCAGTGTTTAACCACTTCTCCGGTGTATAACCGCTTTGTTCAGGAATCTTCAGTGTTTTACCACTTCTCCAGTGTATAACCACTTCCTTCAGGATTCTCCAGTGTATAACCACTTCGTTCAGGATTCTTCAGTGTTTAACCACTTCTCCGGTGTATAACCGCTTTGTTCAGGATTCTCCGGTGTATAACCACTTCGTTCAGGATTCTTCAGTGTTTAACCACTTCTCCGGTGTATAACCGCTTTGTTCAGGATTCTCCGGTGTATAACCACTTCGTTCAGGATTCTTCAGTGTTTAACCACTTCTCCGGTGTATAACCGCTTCATTCAGGATTCTCCAGTGTATAACCACTTCGTTCAAGATTCTCCAGTATAGTTTGGTGTTTTAGATTAGAACTGTTCTGGAATGACAATTATATAAGTTAATATGCTTGGCCTTAATACATCCTTAATACACCCTTTCTGAAAGTATTAGAATATTATTTTCTTAAAAGTCTGGTAGGATAAAGGACAAAGTTTGAAGGCACTCATGACCAAACCCACGAATCTCTAATTTGCTACAAGGATTTTTCACTTTAATGTCTCCAGAAGCTTCCTTCATAAAATGTAACGAGCAAATACCGCAAGCCCTTATAACTGGTCCTTAGGCAACGAGAAACGCTTCGAGTGGCCATGGCAGGCGATGCAACAGCACAGCCTCTCTACATTGTCTGAACCACTTTGGCCTATAGACATAGCGCTGAGAAAAAATCAAGTGGACAGAGCAAACTTCTGGTGATGCAGGGCAAACACTGTGTACCAGTCACTGAAGTTATAAAAAGTGCAAATTGTCTATTTCGTTGCTTTGACTCTGAGGTTGTTAAGTTATATTCATCAGTAGAACGGGGTGCGCGAGAGAGAGGTTGTCCTGAATCTCACATAAAACACGCCACACACACACTTCAATGTGTTGGTGGTTGTGGGGGAGGGGAGGTTCGATTCCCCTCATTAACCATTAGCCCATTAACAGGAATAGTGCTTAAAGTACCCCAACCCCAACTCTCGTCACGCCGAAGGCCAGAGTTCGATTTCCCAAATCGGACAGGCATGAAGGCGTGATCTGTGTGAGAAGGCATGTATAACTAGATAGATGAACTGTCAGTGCAAGAGAATAACCAGTCTAGATTTTCTGCCGAAGCAGATTCCACTTGACGTGAAGAGCAAATAGCCGTGAAAATTATACGAATGGACCTCTCTCTTAACTTCTTTGAGAGGCATTTAGAAGTTGGAGTACTCAGTACTAAGATATTCGGATGAACAACTTCTTTACTACAATTAGGAGCGACGTTTCGGTGTAGGGTCTAATAGCACTTGCTTGATAACGGTGTTAGAACCTACCTACACCGAAACGTCGATCAATTGTAATAAAAAAGTTGTTCATCCATATATCTTATCCTTACTTAGACTTCTCTGTTACTACTCTGGAGACACAGGTGGCGCTAGGGCAAAGGTGTCACAATGCTTCCGCAGAGTTGCGTCCTTTAGTCTTGCCAGAATCCGATGAACATGGGTTCAAATCCGAAATTCGCCCTGCTGATGATAGTTGGTTTGTCACATTCCCATCTAAGCTCACACACTCACTCACTCACTTCCACAAACCCAATCACTCTCACTCATTCACTTACTCACTCACCGACCTCTCTCTCGCTTTCAATGACTCTCACTCTAACTCTCTCGCACTCTCTTACTTTCTTCGCTCTCCTTTGTCCCCCCTCTCTCACTCACTCATTCTCACTCTCTCTAACTCTCTCACACTTTCTTTCTCTCCATCCTCTCTCGTCTAAGGCGCTGCGATTCGCTGTGCGATTCGAGTAGCGTCCCAAGGGCACACCAGAAACCTATGATTGTGGGTTCGAAACCCGGTTCGCCCCGATTATGTTTCTAGGTTTGTCAGCACCATACCCGTGCTCGTGGGTTTCTACGAAGTGGTAAACGTCTGAGACTTGCATCACTTCGGGCTTTCCTCCCATATTAAGCTGACTCGCCGCGATATAAGTGGAATACTGATAAAAGCGGTACATAACTACATAACTGACAATAGAATTACCACCTGTTTTCACACAGCTGTGCTTCATATCTTTCCATAGTCTTACCATCTACATGGAGATGTCGGTATGCTTTATTGGACTTGCGACAAATATTGCCATAGACGTCTCACAAATACCTCAATAGAGTGAGTAAGTGAGTATGGTTTTACGCCGCTTTTAGAAATATTCTATCAATATCACGGCGGGGGACACCAGAAATGGGCTTCACACATTGTACCCATGTCGGGAATCGAACCCGGGTCTTCGACGTGACGAGCGAACGCTTTAACCACTAGGCTACCCGACCGCCCCACCTCAATAAAAGTTCAATAGACTTCAATAAACCTACCACCAAGACTTCAATGCACCTACAACAGATGTTTCAATAGACATGCCACAAATACTTCAATAGACTTATCACAAATATTTCAACAGACTTATCACAAATAACTTCGTTGTGAGGCATTTAGAAGTTGGAGTACCAAGGAAGGATAAGATACATAGATGAACAACTTCTTTATTACAATTAGAAGCGAAGTGTCGCTGTAGGTTCTAACAGCGTTATCAAGCAGTGATGTGCAGAGTATTGTAGACAGCATATGGACAGGTATGAGGCAGGATAAACTCAACATTTCGCGAACACAAGCGGACAATCAATCTGCTTTTGGCAGAGATTTCTGTTGGATATGAAGAGGGTATTGTCGCTTTATTAATATCATTAAGAAGTAGAGTAGATTGTGGTGCTGTTACACTGTATGGGAGAAGCTTGTTATGTATACTAAAGGGGTGATACCAGGTAAAACATGACGTTGATGGTGAAACATCAAGGACCCCCAAAACCCAAATTAAAGAACATCAAAGTTCAGTCTCCAAAGTTGACTATAAGTCAGCTTTATCAGACCATATCCGTCACAGTCATAGTCACAGCACAGCATCCAGTGGGACAAAAGAAAAACCCTTACAACCAGCCTCAAAGACTTCAAAATCAGAAAACTCCAAGAACCAATCAACATCAAAAGACTCCAACCATTAACCAACCGCGATCAAGGCTATTTCATTCCCATGCGTACCATCAACTCATCAAAGACCCCAATCAATCCTAATCCTTTTGTTTATACGTCTGACTTCACCAGTTATGATGCTTATCGTATATCACCCTTTGTTCTAGTTTAACAAGTTTCGAACTTATTCATAACATGAACTAACAATGTCATACAACATGTCACGTTGTCCCTCAATATGTCTTTGACGGAATACTGTATTAATCTACAACTCTGGGAACAATAAAAACGTTTGAAAATAAAATTTAAAAAAATACTACTGTGATTACGGTATCCGCAAAAAAAGAAAAGAAAAAAAAGAAAAAAGTTTCGAACTTATTCATAATATGAACTAACAACGTCATACAACATGTCACGTTGTCCCTCAATTTGGCACACTCACACCGGCATCATGCTTCGCAGATGCACCAGGGATTATAGTCGTGCTTTCTATCTTTCCCACGCGTTCAATGAAAAAATCGCTTTACAAACTGTCGTTTGTTCTTTCTTTATAATTTCGTAATCGATTCAAATCAAATTTCGACGTGCAACAATTTGACTCGGCAGGAATGGACAACGTGAGAAGAATTCAAACGCGCGAACCTGCAAAAAGTTTTGTCATCATCTTTTCCAAAAGTAAACGAAAAGTTCGAAATTTTATTTCTACAACATTGAAATCATCGATTCTCCTTTATGCTGCCATAGATTTAATCTCTCTTTTACCGTGTAAATCTAGACTTGATAAATGTGGTATGTAATATGTACTGTTATCTTCGGGTTAAAGTCTGGGGGAACTGTATTGTGTTGTATTGTGCATGTTATTCATGTTTATACCAGATTGTGTTGATTGAATTTAAGGATCTGTATGATATAAATTATTTCTACAGAAAGTGGCTCTTAAATAAATTCTCTCTCGCTACTGTGACATTTGGGTTTTCGAGATATTTGCGGCATTTGTGATCTCAATACTTCCCTTAAAGCTAAACACGAACACACGGGACTATACGTAACAGTACCGTTCCACAGTCTCGCATCTAACGCGAGCCAAGAGGAAGTACGTACGTTCATTGCAAATTTACTGTCGTATCATCGGTACGTCAAATTACTGAAGAACATCGAGGACATTTCATCACGGGGCAATGCAAACATGTAAAAGGGAGCAATGGAACGTTGATAGTTGTCTGATAGCACTAAGTTAGTTTAAACATACAGTAAAATACGGTTATAACGAACTCAAAGGGACTACTAATTTTAGTTCGTTATAACCGTAGTTCGTTATAACCATATACACAGCATAACTACAGCAAATGGTCTGGACCAAAAAAGTAAATGTTCATTATATCTGTCAGTTCGTTATAAGCGTGTTCGTTATAACCGTAGTGTACTGTACTATATTCATGTGAGATGGATTTGGGTCTGGTCATCACATTATTGATCGCCCTACCCCAAGAGAACTAGAGAAACTTTTTATTTTCTTTGCACGGGTATATTCTTAAGATATTTCCGTTCACATGATAAGGTAATACTTCATCGTCAACAAGCATCAAGTCAATACAAAATGCGTATTGTTCACAATTAACAATATCAAGGGTATCAATTCGGAGTTTTCACATCGTTTGCCCATCGGCAGTTTGGTTCCTCGTTTAATCACTTCGATACCGTGGTAGAATTGTATATCGCACGCTTTTAGCTTCTTCCACACCAAATATATTCACATTTCAAAAAATGGAATCTCAGAATATTGATGATACTAGTATCGTTTTACTTTGGTAAATACCGCGGTATACATGAGTCGTGGATTGAAGAGGTCTTTCAACTCACATGTTACAACTTGGAAGCTCTGGTATTGATTCTTGCCTGATACAGTACCCTTTTGGCTATTTGCCTGCTTCAAACCTACACTCTTTAAAAAAAAGAAACGCACAGGTATATTTTCAGAAAATTTATTGTACCTAGTAAAATCGCTATATTTAATTTAATATCAGAGATACAAATTTGAAATTTTGGAGCTCGATAGTCACACGTTGTCGTTGAACAAAGGCATTGAAAACTGTTCATTGTCATGTCACGTGTGACCGCCCCGGGCAGCACTCACGGCTCTGCATCTCCTCGGCACTGACTGGATAAGTGTACGAATTCTGCCCTGCGGAATTCTGCGTCATTCTGTTTGTACCGCGTTGGCCAGTTGTGGGAGTGACTGCGGCGTGTTCTGACGTTGACCTACACGTCTATCGAGTTCATCCCAGAGGTGTTCGATTGGGTTGAGACCTGGAGATCTCGGCGGCTAGGGCAACTCCCTCTGGTGGTCAATGATTGGAAGAAGGTGAGGTTGAAGATTTTGATTCATGTAGCGATTTGCTGTCAAATTTCCCTGAACCACAACCAAGTCAGATCTCCTAGTGTAGGATATGGCCCCCACACCATGACACTACCGTCACCGGAATTATCGAATTCACGTACACAATGTGGGGCAAAAGGCTTATTTCGACGACGATAAACACGTCGTCTTCCATCTCGCCGTTGAAGAAGAAATCGTGATTCATCCCTAAACCACACTCGTCTCCAGTTTCTGAAATTCCAAGTCTGTAAGGTATGGCACCAACGCAAGCGTCGCTGTCGAAGGATCTGTTGCAAAACAGGAACGATTACTGGTCTTCTGGGTCGGATTCCAGCCTCGCGAAGATGGTTCCTGACAGTCTGGTCCGATATTCTCTCCAAACCAGGGATGCGTCCTGCAGTCTCCGTAGCTGTGGTATTGCGATGACGTAGGGGGGACAGTCGAAGACCGTTTAAGACAATGGGAATCGACAATGGCTGTGTTTTGACGCACCGTTTGCCGAATATCAGGTCATCAACATTTTCCAATAACATATGTCCAGTTTATATACCGGATTGTTTGTCAGGTTCAATGAACTACATACTACCTGTGCGTTTCTTTTTTCGAAGAATGTAACTGCGCAAGCTTAACTTCTAATCATAACTTCAAATATTATGACAACATTTTTCTGAATACGTTTAGATAATAAACATGTTTAATCATTCATCACAAGTCTCAACATGTTTAAAGTTTAAATTCAATTCTCTACACGGTAAATGTTGGTTTTTTAAAATTCTGAGCTTGTTCAGATTTAAAACTTATGGCTGAACATGTTTAGATTTTAAACACAATTCTGTCAAGTTTCATGCCTTCAGATGTTGGGACATGGAACGTTCTGTATAACAAAGACGTATGTTCACAGCGTACTGGCCGGCTTGTCATCATGGCGGTGTTCGTGCAGAATTTTCACACAAATGAGTATTGAAACTCCCCGAAAGTCCCCAAACGTATTGACACAAATTCAAGAAGTTTTCATTGGAATTTTGAAGTGAGTTTGATTTGGGTTTATCACACTTGTACAACAATGCCGCTTTGAACAGCTTGTTTCAGTTAAACCACGGCGTGTCCATTGTAAATGAGGGAACGATCCATTTAATGCAGATCGTAGACATGTTACAACATATACCAGCATCTCGCCAAAACAATTTTATGACTATATGTATTGAATATGTTCAGCGGGAGTTGCTCAGTCGACACCACCCTTTCAAAAATCTTACGAAATTTCTGCTTGAAGCAGACAAAGACATTGTGACAGTAATACATAGTACATATATTCGGTGTTGAGTAATGTTTAGGTTTTGTCACGACGTGTCAGCTTAATGTTGTAGAGCCTGACGCAAGATGTAGACATGCAGATCCCCTGAACAGGAGCAAGGCATGAGTCTGGGAATCTAACACATGAGCAATGGGCCATGAACTTATTACGAACACACACACACACACACACACACACACACACACACACACACACACACACACTCACACACACACACTCTCACACACACACTCTCACTCACACACACACACACGCACACACACACAACCACACACACACACTCACACACACACACACTCTCTCACTCACTCTCACACACTCTCTCACACATATACTCACTCACTCACACACACACACACTCACTCACTCTCTCACTCTCACTCACTCACACACACACACTCACTCACTCTCTCACACACTCACACACTCACTCACTCACTCTCACACACTCACACACACTCACTCACTGTATTTTATATACTCACCGCCTACAAAAACGCGAATACCAGACATGTTTAATATATGAAGACTTACTCATATTAAAGAGATATTAGATTGGTTCGATGCACAAACGAACATTCTGGTATGTTGTGTGAACCGACGCTCATGAACGCATCACATGTGACGTCATAGATCCATGGCTCGAGGTGCACCTTTTGTCTCGCGTGGAAAGTCTGGAAATCACGTGCATCATACCATAGGATACAGACAAAATGATTGTAAGTTTTTGTCAATAATTGGTCCACATTGGAAACATCTCTTCTTAACGTACATACAGTCAAGTCCCGTTAATCCAACAAAACTACAGTGACGAGCCTGTATGACTGATTTAAAATACTTTTTAAATCATAGTCTGGAATGGAAGTCGCCAGTTTGAAACTAGTGCCGCAAAGCTCTAGAAAGCTGCTTTCTCAGTAGCTGATGTCGACTTCCTGTTGGTCGGTCGGTCAAAGTTCGCGAAAGGTCGTACTGACGTGACCTGTAATGTGATGTCCTCAGCGGTAGCGAGAACTTGTATCTGATTTAAATGAGATTGAGGTAACCTAAGCATGTGATTAATACTGTTTTGTTTATTCAAAACATTAATTGTTTATTGTCAAGCAGGTTTATTACTGCAGCCGTTATAATATGCAGCTACCAGCCGACTCGTCTCGTAAAAGTTACGGGGCTGTGTACTTGTGGGTAGATGACCACGGAGTACGCTGATCACTGTGTCGGATAACGAGACTGGTTAATGAGTGATTTCGGAAATTCGTTGCAAATTAGGTGTGTCGGAGTCGGAGTGCGAGACTGTCGGATTAACGGGTCTAAATAGCACTGATTTAATCGGTTCCCACCATTAGTGTCGGATAAAGCCGATTGTCGGATTAACGAGTGTCGGAGTAACATGACTTGACTGTACTTCTCCATATGTTTCTATGGTTGGCGTTTCTTTTGGCGTATATATTTATACAAGCACACACACATCCATATAAGTCTCACACACACACAGTAACACCAACGTGCGCACACACACACACACACACACACACATTCCATCACACACAAATACACTCGTATCACGCAAAAAAACACCATCAGGAAAACACGCTAACAGAGACAAGCATCAATATAAAGCAACGCTCACAACAAATAATCCTTCTTCACATATTCGTATTTTGCAGTCAAAAGATTTTATGACAATTATTGATCTGAGATGAATTGAATATTCATTTCATGAAAACCAGAATATAAAAAAAAATTGTAAAAAGGGAGAATTTCCGAATCATTTCAATTTGTTAAAAAAATTAAATATATGAAACTAACATATTTGCGACGACGAATGTACTGTATTTGACATGTTTGATGACACAATAGCAGAGTAGCTGTGTGTCATGGAGACAACCACCGCCTGAAGGTGTCAGGGACGGGAGGGGGAGGTTACTCTCTCTGACAAGCATACTTTATGTTTACTTAATACCAAGCATTAACCACAACCCAACTGCATGAGAGCTGACCTTTCGAGTTAAGATCTGCAAAGAAAGAAAAATGGAAACCAATTAGAGATTAGAATGTTCTACTTGATGTGTTTGTTAAAGGTTTGCGGAAGCTCAGAGCAACAAGACCTCGAACGACTTCAATTAATCAACACAATAACGAGGACCATTGACATATATAAACATTTAATGCAACACATGCTCTGTAAATTATATTTGTGGAATTTCCTCCAACTAACTAGAACTATGTATGAAAGAAAGATATCCCATACACTAATATGAGTATACAAAAGCAACGGCTTCTAACAGAAATAATCAAGTTGGTGTGTTGGATTTCTTCGTGCAACGCTCCACGCGGTCAGACTGCCATGGCGCCATTATCTAAGCCACGGAGCCACTATATCCGTCACATACCAGCGTATGACAGACACGGGATGCTGGGGAGGCCGAAGACAGGGTGGTGGGGGTGGGTGGGGATTAAAAGGGGGTATTGTTGTGGCTTGGATATTTGTTTGAAACATATTATTTGTTCCGTCGGCGCTTCGAAACAAATGTGTAATCTTGTTTCAGTTACCAGCATGGGCAATGAACGAATCATTTCTTGGGCAAACCTGAGAACAAATTAATTATTTCTAGCATTTACGGGAACAGTTTATTTTATTTGAAAACGACGCTCCACCCTTATTCGACCCCGAGCACGGAATCCACTCGGGTAACGGCCAATTAAAATAATGAACTCGATAGTAACAAAGGCAGAAACGATAAAACTGTTCGCTTGTTTGCTTTTTTAGATTCAGCGCTGGTGCATCAATAACACAGATCTATTCATACGACAGAGCGCTCTGGTATGCACAGTGCATGACATATAATCATTACCACGGTCAACGGATCTGTGTGCATTGAAATTGCATTCTCAGCTCCCCGGGGAGAATGCAACCCAAGCTGCCAGAAGGTTTCTAATAACATTAACATCTCATTCGTCACAGTGCCGTTCAGTGCTGATCCCCTAAATCACATCGAACTCATACTTCGAAAACATGTTGACATTCTTGCTCTCTTGCACAGTACAACCTTAATTACAATTAACTTCACAATCACCGTATGTAAGACTTTGTCCATCTACACAACGTAATGTTTGCGCCAATGCTGAGACGGCTTGGTTGTAAGATAGTAAGCTCTAAAGTTGGTACAAATAATTTGAGTGAGTGAGTGAGTATGGTTTACGCCGCTTTTAGCAATATTCCAGCAATATCATGGCGGGGGACACCAGAATGGGCTTCACACATTGTACCCATGTCGGAAATCGAGCCCGGGTCTTAGGCGTGACGAGCGAACGCTTTAACCACTAGGCTACCCGACCGCCCCTTACAAATGTTTGGAACGTGACTCCTCTCCAAGATGCCTTTAAGTTAAGGAGATTGCCTAAAGGTCGGGCCGGGCCAAGACGGGCCAAAGTTTTATTGGTTAATTACTCCATTGTCGGCGACCATACCTATATAAACTAAGCGGCAAAAGAAAGTATAGGTTGGCAATTGGTAATTTTCCTAAAAACAGCGATAACTAGCGGAAAGTGGGTATTTCCGAGGAATGGTACTGACTGCTCAACATCAACGCCTAACACTGCGATGGGCGAGGCAGGTTCGACGCTGGCAAGTATTGCAGCCAGTTGTGCTTCCGTTCTTACAAAACCAACAACAGGAGACATTGTTTCAACACGACCATGCCAGGCCCCATATTGCAAGACTGACTCGGAACTTTCTAAACCAGCAGAACGTTGACGTTTTGCCCTGGTCTGCCCACTCACCCGATATGAATCCTATTGAACATCTGTGGGACCATCTTGACAGACAGATTAGAGCACGCCATCAGCCTCCCGTCAACAGACAAGAATTGCAGCAGGCCCTGGGACTGAGACGAGTGGCCACGGATTCCAGTCCACGTCATCAGAAGACTGACGTCATCGATGAGGCGGCGTATCACAGCATGCATTGAGGCAGCTGGAGGTCATACACGCTATTGAAGGCAACTGTGTCGACAATGAACTTGTTGTGTGTGTGACAACTTTTTGGTTTTGGTGACATTTCAGACAACTTTTGAAAATGAAATTTCTTACCTCACCATTGTTTACCTTGAGCTTACATTACCTGTGATTGCACAAGTTCATTGAAACTGTGGTTGATCAATCATTTGTTACCCCTCCCTAGATTATATTATAATTCACAACAAAACCTCTTCTTGTTATTTTTTTATCGATCATGGAACTCGACCTATACTTTCTTTTGCCGCCCAGTTTATTATTGATGCAACATACACACACGACCCTCATGAACAAGCACCAACCAAACATGTGCACCATAATTAAGTGATTCGGAGTAAATCACTTGAAAAAGATGAAACTGGAGCTTTGTGTAAGCGTCGCTGATCAAGGTAACATGTAAAAGAACAATCGTTATAGTAGAACTCATCTCCCCATACTCTCAACAGTCTCACAAGTGTTCGGTCCGACTTTTCCCTTTACATTCTCAACATTGTCTCGGGTCGACTTGGCCCGGACTGTCAAAATCAACTTTTAACACACTGATGTTTCAAAGACCTCACAGATGTACCATCAAATGTTTTCATATCTCATATATATGGAGAGGTATTTACATAAGCAAGTTTTGCTTGTTTACCGATCCAGATTTCTTTTGAAATAAAAATATATTTAATCCATTTATATCTATACAAAGTGAAGCCATTTTTACATTCTCTACTCATTCACTCTTAACTCTCAAGGCAGTGGTTGTTTCGCCTTGGCCAAATTTCACCATAACCTTTTAGATTTAAATGTGATTGAACGTAGTATTTGTCATTTTAACTGTAACCTTTTGATCGAAAACCTATTCTTTTGTAAAAAAAAATAACTTACACGTTTAGAGGCCTCCCAATCTTAAATCCTTGGCAGAAAACGAATGCTTTGACGTATTAATGTTACAACTGGTCGATGAATAGTAGACGTCACACATCATTCGATCATTTTAATGGTCAGTTTACTGACTCGCTATATTGACATTTGTCATCAGCAGGTTGTCAGTTACTGACCAGACCAGACCACGTGTGTCTGTGTCAATGAAAACATAATAATTGTCCTTTTAGATCACAAACCCATTCGTATGAAATTAGTCGTTTTTAATTGAACGTTTTGCAGCCATTTTGCTGAATAAATTGTAACTTAAACTGTCTATTCCAACAACAGGTAAAGTGTGTTGAAGTTTTGGCATGTTTATTTGGTGTCATACGCTATGATCTTTAGTCAAACGTGTTTTGAATTTGTAAGAAATAAGTACTTACATCTGAGGTATCAATTAGGTTTTCGAACCTTAACATATGGACATGTACATGTTTTGGCAAAAAAAACCTTTCCTGCACCAAAACTTGAGTTGATACCATTAATGGTTGGTTTCATAGTTCAAGCATCGTCTTACAATACGCTAATTAGATTATTCGATTACATTGAATTTAGATGGAGAAACGTTTTAGCTTAACTACAAGTCTTGTGTCTCATCGATCCTTCTCATAGCGTCCGTATATGCACGTTAAGCGTGAAATTAATCCAAATTACATCTGTACTCAGCTTGCTCGGTATCTTCCCAAAACGTAGACCTGCCAAAAAGCAGACCCGTTAAAACAACACTCGTTATGGCTGGTTGCATCAGTAATTAGTACACTGTACACTTGCTCAATTACCCCTTGTGTAATTGCAATCAAGCAGGTGTTGCGTAATCAATCAAGTGGTGCTTAATCAATCAACAACTAGCTGTCCCGTGCTTTTAGTGGTAGTTTATTGCCGACCGTTTCAGTCAATGTAAACACATTTGATCATACATCAGGGAGTTTAAAGTTGATTTTCACAGCCCGGGCCAAGTCGGACCGAGCACAGACCAATCACTTCTGATAAAGAACGTTGTTATTGTTATATCTGGCCAAATATGTGTAAATTGCGTAAAACGTTATCACTTAAAAATATATCCACTTTGAAACATCTGTCAAGATTCATCGTACATTTGAACTCATTATTGCGTTAAGGTGTCTAATTTTATTTCTTTTTATTATTTGCTTAATTTTTATTTATTTTTTTTATTTTAGGCTTGTTACCATCTTGATCTGCATTGTATATTATATGTTGTGTATATATATATATATATACTCTTGTACCACCGTTGGTGGTTTTTCAGAGAAATAAAACTGAACTGAACTGAGAATGTAGAGGGAAAAGACCAATCTTTTTTTCTTTGTTTTCTTTAACTACCGCAATTTGAGACACTAAACTGGTATATAGGTGGATATAATACTAGTCTATAGATGTAAAGTATGTTAAGTAACTTTAGAAGTGCTTTGACAGTATTAACACGTGTCGTGTCAGCCCTATGACATTCGCGAATATTCACTTCCAGAAAACATCCAGTGATGGGGAAGAGAATATATGGATGTCAACTTCTTTATAATGAGGAACGACAACAAAATTAATAAGATAACAAAAGGGTAGAAGCCAATGCCCCTGTCACACTGATTCGGATTCAGCAGGAATCAGGCAGAACCAGTCGGAATGAAGAATTTTTAACATTCGTACCACATTCGGGAGGGAATTTCAAATTGACCAAGCTTTGTAAGAAAGCCGTTCGAATACTTAGAATGCGCTTCGATCACGCCTCGAATGATTCTTGCACATTCCGGGCGTATTAGCTCTCAAATGCAGCTCGAATGTAGTTGAAACACAGTAGAAATATTTCGAATGCTGTTCGAATGCAGTCAGAATATTCAGAATGCACTTCGAATGCCATACGAGTGCGGTTCGATTGCTGCTCGAATACCACCCGAAGTCTGGTTGGAAGGAACCTCGAATGCCAACATAGATGTCACCTTCTCTAGCGGCAAGTCTATCAAGACCCATTTACAAGCCAATGGCAGAGGCACAAGCAGCGCAAGTCCCAACCCCCGAGGATGTGTATACCAGATACCCTGCAACTGTGGCCACCAGTACATTGGAGAAACCCTTAGACCCCTCAACACAAGACTCAAAGAACATCGGACCTCTGTTAACAAACTCGACCTGAAATCCGCTATTTCCGAACACACCCTGAACAACCAAAACCATAACATCATGTGGGAAGCCACCAAAGTCCTGTCTACAAACGACAACAACTGGCGACAAAGGAAACTACAAGAAGCCATTGACATCAGGAGACACCAGCCAGCCATGAACCGTGCCAGGGAACCTTACTGCCGAGTGCTTGGGACTTATTGTTTTAATCTTTGTCGGTGCTAATCACCTAGCTGGCTTCAGTTTGCCCTTTGCTATGTCCGTTCTTTCACCTATCAGTTCTAATTACCAGTTTGCCCAGTGTCCATTACCAGTTACTTAGCTATGATAACTTTAGTGTTGGTTTCCATTGTCTATTGGTAATCACCAATCAGCGCCAATCATCTGTTGGCTTCCCTTGCTAGCTTCTACCCTTTTGTTATCTTGTTTTGTTGTCCTTACATGTATATATACATATATATATGTTCTCTGCCTCGTGGCATTCATTAATCTGATGAAGGGGGAAGCATATACTCCAAAACGTTGTGTTCCTCATAATAAAGAAGTTGATATGCACATATTCTCTTCCTTATGTGTATCACTTCTAAATGACTTTCAAAGACCTGATCCTGTGTTGGTTTAATAAAGGTTAATTAGGGATGCCCAACACGTTAATTAATGAAAGAAGAGTAGTCAAAACACTGTCATTTCCTGCCCAGGAATCACACCCCTACACGCAAGGTCGGTGAGAAACCTTCTCATCAAAGAAAACACACAGTCAAAACACTGACCTTTCTACGAGAACGATCAGTGTTTTGCAGTCATAATTATCAGTTTATTTCATTGTTGAAGATGCATTTTGATTCAAGCTCAAGTAAATGAGCAAAACTATACGTTTGTGGACATTGGAGATCTGCCTAGATATGCACGTTTCGTTTTAATAATCTGCAACCCATTTTTAGTATTACCCGCTGGACCGGACCGGCCATACTTTTCGTGGCCCGACTTTTAGGCAATCCCCTTTAACAGCGCATGGCTGGCTGCGCACACCAATTGCGTAAGCGGTTACAGTATACGCTTTGCTCTTATAAATAAGGGGCGGTCGGGTAGCCTAGTGGTTAAAGCGTTCGATCGTCACGCCGAAGACCCGGGTTCGAATCCTGACATGGGTACAATGTGTGAAGCCCATTTCTGGTGTCCCCCGCCGTGATATTGCTGGAATATTCCTAAAATATCGGCGTAAAACCATTCTCACTCACTTATAAATACAGATGGGTATGGATGACTCCGTCTGCGAGATACGCTATAGTGTAATTATTACACGTGGAAAGCGCACGTTAAATCTCCGAAGATAGATAGACTGTCTTGACTTCAAGCTAATTAAGTGGGCTCCAGGCCATAAAAAAACAAAAACAAAAAAACTAATACAACAGATAATTATAAGCGCCAACAATCTACGTAAATTAGGTAAAGACATTGAAATAGTTTGGATCCCTGCGCACGTTGGAGTGTTTGGCAACGAACACGCAGACAAAGCAGCCAAATCAGCACTAAAATTAGAAGAAGTAAGCATCAACCAACCAATATCAAAAAAAGAAATTAAAAGTATCACAAACGAAAATATCTTCCAAAAGTAGCAAAATAGCTATCAGAAATCTGATTGCAAACTAAAACACCTGCTACAAAAGCCAGTAAAAAAAACAAAAATACATCATGAAACCAAAAAATTGACAGAGTAATAACTAAACTACAAACAGGCCACACTAAGTTAAACTCCCACCTACACCAAATTAAAAAACACCAAACCGGTAAATTCCCCCACTGCAACTTAAAAGAAACAGCTGAACACGTAATATAATATTGCACACATTACCAGCAACACAGAACAACACTCCAATCCACACTAAATTCACACTAAATTGCAACAATCAAATGACACCAGCAACTGTACTGAACCCCCTAAATGACTTACAAACCTTTAAAGCATATATCTAATTTTTACTATTTTTACTTAATAAAACTTAACCCCAGAAACCGGACATGACGACACTATTTCAGTGAACCGCCTCATTAAGGATATGCAGTAAACTACGTTTATAACGAACTGACGGATATGAGAAACTTTTGTTTGGCCCCGGACATTTTCTGTTGATATGCTTATAACGAACTACGGTTATAACGAACTAAAACTAGTGGCCCCTCTGAGTTCGTTATAACCGTAGTTTACTGCACCCCAATCCTTGATCCCTAGGCGATAAGAAATTTCCATCACTCGGACCAAGCATAGAACGTGCCAAACCTAACAGATCTCGTTTTTGGCGATAAAGAATGTGTAGACGTCAACATAAAAAAAAATAAAGTAAACACAGTCATGAAATTTATGAACCCACGTATCAATTTATTTTAACCAATCCATCTCAATTTTCCAAAATTTCAAGCTATCCTTCACTGAGAGTGTGAAATCGGTGTTTGCTATCGGTCTTATTGACATGCTGTCTGCACAATACTCACATCGAATCCATCACAACAGTAGATGGCATTTACATTGATTTTTGTTCTTGTTCATCTTTATTATTTAATAATCATTGAGTAAGTCTATACTGACTTCAATAATAAATCATACATTGTAGAGGCTCGTAGAACAAACACGTGTATATTCTTAATGCATACATACTCATGCGTGTTTGTGTCCTGTCGATGTTAACTGGACTCTGGTTGGAGATTGCGTCTATTTGCATTGATTTAGTAACGAGCCCGTTATGAAAGAATGAATTCTTCACCGCCCAGTCGCTAGTTGTTTACCCTGGAGCCTAGCATCGGCGAAACCGAATTAAAACCAGCCACCATGGAAATTGATTGGACTGGCTTGCAAGGTGTAAGACTGTGACTGCGAGTAAATTAACACGGCCGCAAGCACAGCGGCCGGGCGGGGACGTTTAATTCTAAGCCATTTCACGAAACGATTCACACACGAAACAAATAAACCTTTCCATACCTAATGGGTTCCTTCATCCGGGCTTCGGATCACGAGCACTCTGCACGCGCCCACGTCGTTGCCGGAAGTGACGTCATACGGGGGCTGGGTTTTTTCTTTTGAACCTTGGAGGGGACTTATATTTGGCACGTGTCTCACATCTTTCTCTTATACACACTCGGCAGTGGAGAGGCTTCAGACAGACAGGTGAGTTTACTAATAGCTGTATTGATTTTTGACTTGACTTAGAAAATGTCTGAAGTTGGGTTTGGTCAACCAAAAATACTGAATAAGCGCAAGGTGTTTTTTACTGGGATTACTTGTCACCGATGATGAAAAGTAGTTTAAAATTTTATTGTAGAATAGTTGACGTGTGATATCGCATTTTCCACTGTAAAATGGAGCTGTCGACCATTCAAAGTTAGCCTGTTCCTTGCCCCAGAATACCCACCAGGCAAAATACATACTTTCACAGCGAGAAATGAAAACGATAATTGTTTCTGATTTAACGATGTGTTGGACTTGGTCTGCTACGGCGGCGACGCGCAATCGGACCATGGGCTTTCTGGTATAGTTCTGAAGTTTATACTTAGAACAACAACAATAATACCTTAGTTACGATAATCTTTTGTTAAGTGTGATCATGCAGGGGAAATATATTTCTCATATATTCAGGTTGATGTGAAGAAATTTATGCAGCTAAAGACAACGTGTAATGTTATTGTCGTTATATCTTAAATTCAAGGGATATAGGTATATATATATACACACGCACACGCACACACGCACACATACACACACACACACACACACACGAAAAGACGCTAGGTATGTCTGCTGGTCAAGCTTGAATAGTTATATTTTATATTATAGTCTATACCCAGGCGCATCCCACAACCCTTCTCCATGACGTTTAAGTATTTTATATAGTCTTTGCTCATGCATTTAGTGTTTCGTACCCTAGACCACATTTAAAGCATACATTGGTTTTTCGCAGTCTAATTACATCTACAAAGCCTAGTTCTTAATATGGACTGTCCTTGTAGTGAAGCGGTTAGGGCGTTTGTCCGTCACAGCGAAAGGTCGGTGGTTCATGAAGAGATGGTACTTTTTGTTACCCTGCCTGGCTCTCGGCATCACGGGGATAAAACAAGGACTGGTCGGCTCGGAGTCAGTATACTGTGAGGTATCAAACTGCAACACGGTATCTCGGCGGGCCTGCTCTATAAAACCGCTATTAGTCCGTACTCGTACAAACAGCCACAGACACACACACGTGCATGTATACGAGTGAAATAGTGTTGATCGCCACGTTAAGTTCTTGGTAGTTTAGACAGTAGAACATATGTATCTTCTGTGACATTACAAAATGACTAACGTTTCATATTTCAAAAACATTTAATCCAATTTGGAAAAATAATACTGCCTTTCATAATACCATTTTTGAAAACAGTACAATCTCATTACAGGTAATGAGATTTTATTTGGTAGATTAGATATTGACAAGCGTCTGGCACAAAGTTCCAATGATAGTTTTCTTTAGCGGAATCATCAATCAGCTGTTTGAAACTATTAATGAATAATTTCATGTCTCCAACTTGCTGCGACACCCACACATAGCCAAAACCATAACTAACGTGAGAGAGTGAGTTTTACGCCACTTTTAGTAATATTCTAGCAATATCACTGCGGGGGACACCAGCAATGGGCTTCACACATTGTATCCATGTCGGGAATCGAACCCGGGTCTTCGGCGTGACGATCGAACGCTTTAACCACTAGGCTACCCGACCGTCCCCATTCCGAGTGAATCTTTCACACTTAACGCTGCTTTTAACATTATTCTACTTATATCAGCTTGTCAGCTTGATGTAGGAGGAACGGTCTTAGTCGTCACAGAGATGACAAGCCAAGAAACCTAAGTGAACCGGGATTCGAACCCACAATAATATGTTGCTTCAACGCGTCTGTGACGCAATTTTGTACAACGACGAACTGCGGCGTCTTAGAAGGCCGAGCCCTCCCACCCGAAGGTTTTAACATACTGTAATACTGATATATCTATGTGTAGATAATGTAATTGTCTTAACCAATATGTGATAAGTTTGCATAGTATTTGACAACACTATCAGTCGTCTTATACTTGGTAAGTCGTAGCTATTTTCGGAAGAGGTTTACAGAAATGTCTTGAGTACATTTTCCAATTTCGCAATTTCTGTTCAACCCCATACAATATAATTGGTCAATATTCTTGTCTTGGATCGTGACTGCATGGTGAGCTGTGTTCATGAAGAAGTATTGGTACCAGAGCTGTATTTGCTTCATCAGCAGTGTTGAACATCCTCGCGCCCATAAACGTTTAGTTTAGTCATGAGATCAAAGCATTTACCTCAACTGATTACTTCAAAATTCACATTATGAAATGTTCACCTCTCACTTTTACACAATCGGTCTGCTTTACTGAGGACAATATTTTTCATTTCATCCATATGTGTTTGCTGCCTAACGTTACACAATACATGTGAAGATGGCCTGGGGTTCTGTTCGTAATTCAACCAGTTCTTTAAGTAGAGACATTTAATAGTATCCTTGTCTGACAAGTGTTATAGAATGTAAATAAACAGAGTGGTAATCGGGTAACCACATCAGATTTCAAATTATGATGTAAACTTTGTAGAGCTGTATATATGTCGCCGTGGATACCATTTCCGATTATAGTAGCTTGATTCGATTAGTCATATGAAATACCTCGTATGCTTTTATAACAGTATTGGAGTGGACTCGTGGGGTTCAATAAAATAAAATTCATTGTGAATGTAACTCAAGTGGGATTCTATCATTTTCTGGTGATTTTTACAAGTTTCAAATGATTGATGGCCGATGCGATATCTGGAACAGTGATGGTTGGTGGCCAGTATTTACGTCGACCGAGAGGCGTATGTTGTGAGGGACCTTTCTACCCAGAACCACCACGGGGTTCCAATAAGCGATTCAGCAAAACACGATTGTCACGAATCAACAGAAAAAGACCGTCAAGGTAAAAATATATTTGCGTACTTCAAGAACCATTTGCAATCGTTGTCAGGTGCTTGAGTAATTGAACTGCCAACTTTATCTTTGTGTCTCTTTCTTTTCACAATATATTTTTCAGTCACGTTTTTGGACAGCTAAAAAAGATAAAATATTGATGACTACTTTCTGGTGTAGTGCAGCAAGTAGTCCCCCAGTTTAGCAATTACATCTTCTTGGTTTAATTAACCCTGTTGATACATTTAGGGTTAATAATACTATGGATCGTCTTTGAACGTATATATCAAATGTTCGTTGAACAGCATAAAAAATATAACGGTAGATATTCATGATCAATTAGAAGGGACAAAACCATTTCCATATTCATCAGAAATCTCTGCCAAAAAGCAGAGTCGATTGTACGATTCCAACCATGTCATGAGCAATGTATTTATGAATCACTATAAAAAAGTGATGATACCACGTGTTCGCACAAACACATGCAAAGGCAAGTCAAGTGTTCACCTGTAAAAAACACGGGAACATATGGTACAACAGGGAATCGGACATCAGGTTTGTCACTGATGCGTCAAATTTGGAAATGTCCTCCACATGTCTACAATAAAACATTTTGAAAGCTATACGGAGACCTTGAATGTTGTAACCTTTTTACAAACAACTTTTGAGCAAGAGTCGTGTGACGCTCTCTGACATCCTGGTAGAAAGCGCATGCTCGATTGGGTGTCACAGGTTGTGACATGTAGACACCTAGGGATGGAACTGCAGGAATATTGCTCATCACAAAGGGATAGTTGACGGTCGGAAAGTTCATGTCACCCCTCTTGTCTAAATATGAATTGGCTATTTGATGGTTACTGATCGATATCAGATCCTCGATATGCCTGAGGCGTAAGTTAAACATCGTGGCCAAAGCACCTTGTTTTGAAATTCCGGTTCATATGCATAAAGAAACAGATCAGATGGAATGGGAGCACACCTGGCGCATGACTAAATAGTCAGTGCGGTGCGCGATGCTATCCCATGCTATGACCGTTAAATGGGGTTTTCACACCTCCTTACTTCCTAGCGATGATATTTCAAATAAAATGCTATTATCTTGTCGAGAACACCTTGAGTCATCACTGAATGCAATTTCAGTGATCAATTTATACAATTTTCTTCACTGTTTTGTCTTTTACGCCCAGAGGATGATGCAGTAGATATTCGAGACTGGTCATTCTCTTGTTGTGGCGCATGGAACCGTGTCGCTAAAATACATATCACCAGCGCATCTGGTATCCCGTTATGCTGTAACTGATCACAAGTCATAATGGAGGACTTCGTAAGTCATACGATACAACTGGAAGTGGTTAAAACCTCTAGCTTTATATTTCTGTATTAAACGGCCAGGAGGGGCAATAAACTACGAACATAAACCGGAATTAACATAGCAATAATCCTGGTTTCCAAATGTCACCATCCATAGGTTTTTTAAATACCGAGTAGTGCAGTCGCTGTGCAGAGTTGCGTCCCTTAGGCGTGACAGAAACCAGAGACCGCGAGTTTTAAGCGCAGGTTCGCCCTGATTATGTTTCTAGGTTTGTCATCAGCTCGCAAGTGGGTTTCACTAGTCTTAAATGTGTAAACACTGCATAGGTCTGGCTTTCCTCACACATTAAGCTGACACGATGATTATGACTGGAATACTGTTAAAAGCAGCTTCAAACTCACTCACTCACTCACTCACTCACTAGTCTCTATAGGCTTATAAGGAGGGGGCGGTCGGGTAGCCTGGTGGTTAAAGCGTTCGCTCGTCACGCCGAAGACCCGGGTTCGATTCCCGACATGGGTACAATGTGTGAAGCCCATTTCTGGTGTCCCCCGCCTTGATATTGCTGGAATATTGCTAAAAGCGGCGTAAAACCATACTCACTCACTCACTCACACACTTATAAGGAGGCAATCTTAGAACATGCAAAGGAAACAGATGTGTGATTATCAATGGCGTGTCTCTAGCGCACGCCCGGAAGATAATTGATGTTACTTTGCTCTGAGAATAACACACACGATTGTAATCGTGGAATGGCAGAAAAGGCATTCGCTGCTTCAATTGCTTCACTTAAGCAACATATCAAACACGTGTCTATGGTCGTGGTCCTTACTTCTCTCCGTGTCCAAGCCATGAGATGTCTTATTGGTTTTACCCCGCCCCGCTTTTATTAATGTAATCAGCAAAACGGCATCATCGTGTTATGCGTGCGTCATGGAACCGTTCAAGTTGACAAAAGCAATTTTTGGCATGGTTTCGGAAATTCAATTCCAAAAGCTTGTTTTCAATTTATTATCATTGCCGTTTTTCACATATATGGAGTTGATTATCGTAACGTTAGAATTCCCAAAATAAAGTTTCTTCACATTTTTATTAACTGAAATATGGATAATATCACAAATATAAAAATATCATTTATTAAGTGTATAGTGAATGTTAATTAACCCTTGTGTCTTCCGCTGAATTCAGAGGACACATGGTCCTGGGTCTCGCTGCGCAAGTTTTCGATACTTGGACGTGCCCGAATCCTATATGCCGTTCGTTGTTTGTTGCTATTTTCTTAACATCAAAGCACACGAAATTATATAAATTGAATACTGTTCAAAGCAGCAGTAAGTTAAATTCATTTACCTTCTGGGAAACAGATAATCATGAAATAATTATACCATCGAAATGAAGCCTAGCACTTTACTGGACAATCACGACAACGACGTCCATATACAGTGCGCGGTAGGGGCTAGTCTTATATGAACCCTTCCCTGAACGTGGACAACGAACTTGGAGAACCAGAATTTGCGCTCTATATCGTGTCTGTTTGCAATGACACATTAATTACGGTTTGAATAAGAAATATCAGTCAGTAGATGCTCCACGATAACCCGTGACTCGTCATCCACGGTGACTGCATCAAACACAGCGAGTCTGTCACGCACCCTCAAAGATAAAGTATATTCACACTGAAGCAATTCCTTCGAATCCATACATGTACGGTGGGGAAATGGTGTATAATGTCCTTTTCAGGATTATTGCATTTATAGAGCGACGTGCAAGCGTGCGTGCGCGTGTGTCCGTGCGTGTGTGTGTTTGATTGTACTTATCCGAACTAATAACGGTTTTATAGTGCTAGCCCACTGAGATAGCATGCCACAGTTTAACATGAATAACCCACTCAGACACAGTATACAGACTCCGAGCTGACCAGTCCTTGTTTTTCTACTGATGTCATTCCGAAATTACAATGAAATTATATTCCAATACGCATGGCAAACACACAAAAATAAAAAGACATAACACATGTACCATTCCACTCAGCTTATTAAATTCATATACCCATACGGAGACAGATGGATGAGGTGAGGTGAAATGGGGTTTAACGTCGCGTCCAAGATTATTGCACTTATATAGCGACGTGCATGCACGTGTATTTGTGTGTGGCTGCTTGTACTAGTCCGGACTGATGCCGATTTATAGTGCTAGCTCACTGAGATACCATCAGTCCGGACTTGTACAAGCAGCCACACACACACATACACGTCCATGCACGTCGCTGTATAAGTGCAATAATCTTGGACGCGACGTTAAACCCCATTTCACCTCGCCTTATTTGCTGTTGGCTTTGAAGCAGAATACATAAGGGACATTCGTTCACTTCTTATAGTTTCTTATACCTTATACCTTCTTAATAGGGATGCTGTGATTTGAGATTCTGGATTTAAGAATAATTAGATGCGGCATGATTATATTCATACCCAGTTTTATGTATGGTCACACACATCATGTCGCCTCAAGACGTAGTTGTTCGACACATATACTACGTATGAGAGTGGAGTGGCGGTCGTGGAATCATAATTGAACGCACCAGCATGCAATATTTGAAACAATGGAGCATTTACGATAGCCTCTGTAAAGAAGAATAGTTTATTGCGTTAGGGGCTTATGCACCACGCACTCCAGGATTTCTTTCAGTCATGATATCCTTCGAACTGCCTTCTGTTTCGTCTTCGGTCTGACCACGATCAGCTCGATCGTTCTGAAAACATATATATGAACGTGACCCATAGGATGTGTACACAGGAAAATACCTTCTTTGAAATGGCAAATGGTATGTGGAAGCTTGGCATGTAGCCAAATTCTGTGTTTTTTTATGCTGAATACACTAGCTGCATATGAAGAATCTCACCCAAGTGTCTTTTGATATCAAATATATCTACACGAGTCGATAAAAGTTTAACCCCCCGAGGCTTGTCGAGGAGTTTTATCGACGAGTGATATATTTGATATCAAAAGACACAAGGGTGAGATTCTATTTACCATCCAACATCATTCTTGAAACATTTTCAGTTTGTAGACAGTAAAAAGAAGTGTCTTAATTTTGAAAGGTACTGCTAACAGCTTCAGTTGCAGAGCCATTAGTGATGTCATTTGATTGTGGCGTCATGGTAGCCAATTACGTCACAATCATCTGCAAAACATTGTGATGCAATTTCATTGCAGCGATATCTACAATGTCGATATCGCTTGATCTCACCTAAGCGATATCTCCCGTGGGAGCCTGTTTTGGATGACACAGAATGGTTTCCACCATTTTCGTGTGACTTTGACTTTGATTTCGACCGTGGAATGCTGCCACCCAATATAAAAGTAACGTGCCGGTCAACCCTTGACGGACAATCCATGACGGACAACCCTTGACGAGCCTATTGGCAACCAGGGGTGCGTTGCAAAGCGCCAATCGCTTGTAAGCGAGGTACAGCGATTCGCCTCACAACAGTGCGCTAACTTTCAGCCGCTTGCAAGCGCAACAATCGCTGACTGAGGTCGCTTCGTTCTCAAACCAAAATGGCGGCTTACTTGGACAGCGGAACAAGGAATTCTTGATTGGATCAACGAGAAAATGAGCAAAGGTAGCTAACACACCATCATCCTCAGTCTGCTCCACATCTTCAAAGTAGTCATAAATTTCATCAGCTCGTCATCGAGCCTCTTCTATTATGATCTTCATAACGTCAAGGCAATCAAGCGGTAGTTGCGCCGCCATTTTGGAAGTGTGCGGAAGCGCTTCCAACTGTTGCAGACCCCGGGTTGAGCGATTAATTTGCTTTCTCTTAGCGATTCGTTGCTTGCAACGCGCCCCAGGAGGGGCTGCTGATGCCATTTGGTTATGACGTCATTGTAAACGATGACGTCACAATATTCTGCAAAACATTGTGATGCACTTTCATTGTAGAGCTAAAGCCAATGTTCTGTCTAGAAGACAGGCAATTCAATGATCCTTGCGTTTTTGAGTAGGAAGAACATTGTTTTAGATGCTTGTCAAATATATGTGATCATAGCATACATTAAATCTTTTTTGTGAAACCTAATTCCTAGGTAATCATAATCAACTACTATTTTCAGTTTTTTGTCGCCAAAGAAACGGAATGGCTTGAATTTCCCCAGTGTCATCTCCAAAAGTTACATTTTTTTAAAAATTTGTTTTTAAAGGTGAATTTCTACATCTAAGATACTAAAAGCCAACAGTACATTGCAAAATCCCCAAGTTAATCGGAAATAGTATTTGAGAAATAAGCGACGAGGGAGGATGTTTATGGTATAATATAAAGACTGCAGGGAGAGTAAACCATGATGGGCCATGTCTTTTATTGTACGATAAACATCGTACACGAGTCGTTTATTGCTTATGTGAGATTATTTTCAATCTCAAAATTACAAACTTACAAAATTTACAGGCTTTAAACATATTTACTATTATTTAAATAATGATAACTTCCTGAATACAATCCTTTCTCGGCAATGTCGGACAAGTCCGTTTTATGAACAGGCAGTGTTAAGTTTGTTTTTACCTGAATATACTCACAATTCTCGTGTCGGTTTTCTGTACCTTATCTGCCAAAACAGATTGCCTTATCTCTCCCACTATTAGATGCGAGCGTGCAGCCATTGCGTATATCTGCGATGCCCCACATCTAGGGGAGACACCTCACGACCCTCTCAAACATAACTCGTCAAGTTGCGAGCGTATGTTCCAATCTCCCGAAATGACGTCATGGTAGAACAATGTTTCATCGTGATATAAACCAGTCTTCTTTTTTCGTTTTTTTTTTTTTGGTTGTTTTTTTTGCGATTTATCGCGTAGCTATCTTATATTTTTACATATTAGGTGAATTTTTCTGAAATTGGGCCAACTGTTTGGCCGTTTCCTGCCACACCGGTCGCGCTCGCCGTCCGGGAAGGTGAAGGTCACGACTGACCCCTGACCCCTGTCCCCTGGCGTTTACTGTTTGTTCCCAAAGCATAATTGACAGCTGCATTCTTTGGCTGCCGTGAACGCAAACCGGTTCAAACTCGAGCCGTTTGGTGACATGTGTTGGCCTTGACAACCACAAAGTGGACGGTAGTACACCTTGGTCAAGTTCCGCAATCGAAGTTTTTAACAAGTCTTTTTAGTTGAGCTTATGTCGGGGCATGGTTGTCCGTCGTGCGTCGTGCGTCGTGCGTCGTGCATCGTGCGCCATGCGTCGTGCGTCGTGAATATCTTCTTCTCAGAGACCACTAGACCAATGAATCTGTAACGTCGCATGCTTGTCCCAGCCAATGATGAAGTTTCCGGAGCAGATCTTGAAAACCGTACAATATTTCTTCACCAAACTTGGCACATAGATAGGTCTAATGGTGAACTGGTGCCTTTTGATAGTTTGTGATTTAAAAAAAATCATTTTTCAAGTTTCCATGGAAACGACTCAAACTTAAACACCACAGCGAATTTTGTCATTTTTCTTCAACACATATGTTCAAAACAATTAATTTTGTCTGTGTACCTTTGACCCTGCGCTTAAATTATCTCAAAGAGTGTTTTCAAAATGGAATGAAATTTGGTACATGTCTAGTTTGTAGTGGGACCAAACACATTTGTTTCCGCGATATATTGATCTCGGTTGGACCTTTACCCATTCACCATGCTCCTAAATTCTAGAACAATGCATTTCCCCACACTGTAAACATCATTTTCTCAAACATCAAAGCCAAAAAAGCTGAAATTTCATATACTTGTGAAGGTAACACCCCAATTTGATCAAGAGATCTGATCTGCCACAAGTGACATTTTGAAATTTGTATAGTTTCAAAACGTATGTAGGCTTTTTCGTATTTGCAAGGAAGCAATTTGTGATTGTTTTATTCTTAATGGAGATTATCAGGCTCGGCGTTAATAAACAAAATTTTAACCCCTTCTTTTGTTATTGTTTTTGTTTTCCATTTTCCTGGTGATTCGATGATAATTCCCTGAACTCAATCGCAACTAACGCTATTCCATTCCTTCTAGGCAGCACAGAATGTCTCTATGATTCGGCGATTATTGTCAGTCATTGTATTTCAAAGCAACCCCTACAATATAAGTATAACTAATGAACTAAACAACTACAAAAAGGTCTAATACACATAGCTTTAAGGAGTTGTTGGTGAAGCAAATTATTTCAGCGTTTGTCATCACTGTTTCTATAACCTGTCACCCCTATGATGGGCGATGTCAATTTGATTTCCGATTTGGTTTCGCCCAAAGTGCGAATATGCAACGTGTTGCGACGGAATTAAACATATGTCTATTGAGGGTTATTTCATTGTTTTTGTTAAGAATATATATAATGTAACCATCATTTTGAGTTGGGTTTAACGCTGCTTTTAACAGTATTCCAGTTATATCGCGGCGTGTCAGCTTAATGTGGGAGGAAAGCCCGAAGTGATGCAAGTCTCAGACGTTTGCCACTACGGTGAAACCCACGAGCACGGATATTCCAGTTGTCAGCACCCACGGACCTTGCTTCAACATGGCAATACAAGAACACGCAAGACCTATCGTCTGTCACTTTCGACAGGTCACTAACGTCAACGTTTGCCTTGGTCAGCTCGCTCTCCTGACATGCAACCAACTGAATGCCCTTGGGACTATCTTGATCCACATCAGACAACCTTGCCCTTCTGCAACCAGATGTGATCTGACACAGGCACTCGCTGAAGAAAAGCGTCTAATACCCAATGCCGTAACCCGACGTCTAACTCTGCAAGACGTCTTGTGTGTGTACGCTGGAGAGTGGACGCATGTGTTATAGACCGTGATCATTTCAAGTCCATCCGGGTCCAGACTGCAGCCTCAACCATAAGGTGTTTACAGTCTCTTCACACTGACAGCATACCTCGATATTCTTGTTGTGCCTCGGGGTTGCAGGTTTAAAGTTCACTCAAGAGTGATTCTGCCAAGGCTCGTGACTTACAACATAAAATTCACTCGGGACAGATAATCCCTCATTCCTCGTCACTTGAAATTATTGTCAGTATACTTGTACCGTGCTTTGCTTATAGGGGAACATATCACTCGTTGATGCGAGATGGGTATCTGTTATTTTTGACATTGTTTTATGTTACTCTTTGAAGCGAGATGTCTTCACCAAATTTTAGATGTACAAAAACCTCTCACAAATCATACCAAACCACAACAGGACTACATCATGTCGACTTTGTTACTTCACGTAGAGGGCATCCGGGCATTACCTCACGCGGAATATACTTCACATGCCAATACCCCACCGGACAATACTTCACATGCCAATACCCTACCAGACAATACTTCACATGCCAATACCCCACCGGACAATACTTCCAATGCCAATATCCCACCAGACAATACTTCAGATGCCAATACCCCACCAGATAATACTTCACATGCCGATACCCCACCGGACAATACTTCGCATGCCGATACCCCACCAGACAATACTTCACATGCGGATACCCCACCAGACAATACTTCACATGTCAATACCCCAACGGACAATACTTCACATGCCAATACCCCACCAGACAATGCTTCAATACTTCACATGCCAATACCGCACCGGACAGTACTTCACATGCCAATACCCCACCAGACAATACTTCACATGCCGATACCCCACCGGACAATACTTCAGATGCCAATACTCCACCAGATAATACTTCACATGCCAATACCCCACCGGACAATGCTTCACATGCCAATACCCCACCGGACAATACTTCGCATGCCAATACCCCACCAGACAATAATTCACATGCGGATACCCCACCAGACAATACTTCACATGTCAATACCCCACCGGACAATACCTCACATGCCAATACCCCACCAGACAATACTTCAATACTTCACATGCAAATACCGAACCGGACAATACTTTACATGCCAATACCCCACCAGACAATACTTCACATGCCAATACCTCACACGGACAATACCTCGCATGCCAATACCCCACCAGACAATACTTCACATGCGCATACCCCACCAGACAATACTTCACATGCCAATACCCCACCAGACAATACTTCACATGCCAATACCCCACCAGGCAATACTTCGCATGCTAATACCCCACCGGACAATACTTCGCATGTCAATACCCCACCCGACAATACTTCACATGCAATACCCACACGGACAATACTTCAAATGCCAATACCCCACCGGACAATACTTCAAATGCCAATACCCCACCAGACAATACTTCACATGCCGATACCCCACCGGACAATACTTCACATGCCAATACCCCACCAGACAATACTCCACTTGCCAATACCCCACCAGACAATACTTGACATGCCGATACCCCACCAGACAATACTTCACATGCCAATACACCACCCGACAATACCCGACGTAATTAACATGGAAAATCTTCAAGCAGTCCACGATGTTATTGTGAATTCGACTAGTAGTTATAACAATCTAAATACATTTTGTATAAAATATTGGAATTCCCTAAGCTCGGACACCATTAGCTCTAGATTACAGTAAGAGATTAATTCTATGTATTGAACATACATATTCAACATGAATATGTTTATGTACAGTTAACAACTTTTATCTGTCTTCCCTGGAGCGGTATTTATATAAGCAATGTTTTGCGTCTTAACATTTTTTGAATAAAAACATGTTTAAACCAAAATTATTGATTGAGGAATTTGGATATGAATTAAAATAAGGGACACAGGAAATAAATACTTCCTGATTTAGAGAATAGAACACATTGACTAATTGACGAAAGTTTGTAATGAAAGAAATATAAGAAAAACAAAATTCAAATAAAAATGAGGGCTGTTGTATTATCTACAATCCACGGGAAATATGTAGTTTTTAGCAGCAAGTGATTGAATTTGGAGAATAGACTTCCTATAACAAGAAATAATGCATATAAATAAGGATGAAATGTCTATGATATTAGTTAGAATAATGGAATGTATCAAGAACAATCGTGTGGGCATAAGCTCTGCTTTGAAGGCTGGCTGTGCACCAAGCGCTACACAAGATATACCACAGTCAGGTGGGAATGTAAAGCAGGGTCACTGTCTTGTAAAGACAATGATGACAAACTAGTTGCCACCAAGACCACCACCAGTATGGTGAAGCAGGAGCCATCGATACCAGCATAACAGACCATATCCAGCATACCAGACCATGTTCATGCAGATGCCCGTATGAGCGTATCCTGCCCCACCGGTGGGACCTGTCACAAACACATGCAAAGGCAAGTCAAACGTTCACCTGCAATAACACGGGAACATATGGTACAAGTCACAATAGGTAATAACATCGGACATCATTTTTTGTCATTGATGAGTCAAGTGTGGAAATGTCCTCCACATATCAACAAACAAAGTTTTTTCAAAGTTTTACCGAGGCTTTGAATGTTGTAACCTTGATCAAACAACGTCTGAGCAAGAGTCATATGACGCTCTTTAAAATCGTGGTTGAAAGAGTCTGTTCGATCGTATCTCAAAAGTTGTGAAATATAGACACCAAGGGCTGCTGCAAAATTTTTGCTCGACATAAATAGAAAGTTGCCTATTGGAAAGTGGAAGTCAACACTCTTGTCATACATTCTTGTGGAGAGTGCTTTGTCACCCTGAATTTTTATGCATAGATCTAAATATGAAACAGATGAGGCGGTCTCGGTGGTCTCCTTTATTTCTAGTTCCGGGGGGTACGTCAGTGGAAGGGAATTGGCTATTTGATGCCTATTTAATGCCTATTTGATGCCTATTTGATGCCTATTTGATGGTTATTTGATGGTTATTTGAAAAGGTCATAGACATCATGCCTACAGGAAAAATGTCCGTGTGGGGAAATGTCCCGTGTGGGAAATGTCCGTGTGGGGAAATGTCCCGTGTGGGGAAATGTCCGTGTGGGAAATGTCCGTGTGGGGAAATGTCCATGTGGGGAAATGTCCGTGCGGGAAATGTCCGTGTGGGGAAATGTCCATGTGGGGAAATGTCCGTGTGGGGAAATGTCCGTGTGGGTAATGTCCTTCATCCCCGTAGAGGTACCCACCGGTAAATTGTTTTGTGCTGAGAACATATATTTGTATTTAGAACTTTTGATTTTGTTAAATACTGTTTTATTGATTTGTTTGTTTTATATTGTTATACTGACATGCTGGTACAGAAATGAAAAGTCTACCAATGTATTCTTAAAATGATATCCTTGGGCTTATATCCTTCTGGCATGAAGTTGAAACAAGGGATAAATACTTAAGTCAATCATAACTAAGTGCAAAAAAGTATAATTACAAGTGGAAGTTTATGACTAAAGTAAAATATACTTCCATATGGATTAAATACATTTTTAATAGCTTATTTTATCTAAGCAGAGGACTGACAAGACAGAGATGGGTCTCTGTCTACTTATCTTACAAACTGTTTAATACAGTTAGGAGTAGTTCGTTACTGGTATTCCACTTCGTTGTGATTGAACTGAATATTAATATATATACTTAAGGTTATACTGGACACGTCAGAGACAAAAATGATGTCCGATGCAATTCCCTGTTTTCACTTGTACCATATGTTCCCGTGTTTTTTTTTCAGGTAAACAATTGACTTGACTATGCATGTGTTCGTGACGGGTTGGGCAGGATACGCTCACCTTTTGCGCGAACACCTGGTATCATTACTATTGGATAGTGTAACAAATGTTATATTTGGGATAACACTTTCTTAGTAAAGTACAGATTCTCGTACTTTTGGGGGGTTGAGTCTCGTCCGAAATCCGAACCCACACTTGCCAGAGTGAGGCATCTATTCGCCAGCACACGCGATCTAACCCACTCAGCCACCGAGGCTTCCACAAAAATGAATGTCCGACAACTGGTAGTCTAGATCACATACTTTGAATACCCCTCTGACAAGTGTAAATTGGCACGTTCCCATGGCCGAAAGCTATGAATACACAATGCCATTTAGAAAGTGGTCAAATGTAACAAATGTTATATTTGGGATAACACTTTCTTGGTAAAGTACAGATTCTCTTACTTTATTGGATTGAGTCCCGTCCGGGATTCGAACCCACTCTTGAAGAATGAGGCACCTAATCACCAGCACATAGAGTCAGCGATCTAACCCACTCAGCCACCGAGGCTTCCACAAATATAAAAGTCCGACAACTGGTAGTCTAGATCACGAACTTTGTGTACCCCTCTGAATGATTATTCTTGTCAGTGTATCTGTACGTTACCATGAAAGTTTACAACGTATCATTCTTGTCTGCTGGCTCAGTCCCTAGTTACACACGCAGTGGAAATATCTGAGAGATATACACAAAAACACTGAATTATCCCAGATTTTAATATGTAACATGATTTGTGGAATCATTAGGAATCACAACTGCTGCTATATTTTGTGAAAATAAAGTACAAAATATGCTTTTAAATTTTTTAATTTTTTTTTTGGAAATGTCAGAGATCGGCTCAACAGCACTGAGTTTGAAAACTGTATACACAGTTTAAGTATAACTTCTTGACTACTTCGGGGGCACTCGTGGCGTAGTCGTCTAAGGCGCCGCGATTCGCTGTGTAGAGTTGCGTCCCTTGGGCACGCCAGAAACATATGATTGTGGGTTCGAATCCCCCCGATTATGTTAATAGGTGTGTCAGCACCATGCTCGTGGGTTTCACCGAAGTGGTAAACATCTGAGACCTGCATCACTTTGGGCTTTCCTCCTACATTAAGCTGACACGCTGTGATATAACTGGAATACTGTTAAAAGCGGCGTTAAACCCAACTCACTCACTCACTCTGGACTACTTCACTTTTGTAGTCTTGAGTTACATATGGACGTCTAGACTATTTCACATGCTGCAATCTGTAACAGCGGTAAGTTGTGCTATTGCAATTCTGTCCACTGTACGTTCGTGTGTGGGGTACGCCTGCCTGCTGGTAGAGTTGCAATCACCGCTCGACTTATTTCTATGAGTAATTGTCTTTGTGTATGTTATAACCGACTTGTGGACTCATCTTATTCTTCGCCATCAATCTGAGCTAATATTCCCGTCGACAAACATGTTGATACAAACCAAATGAAAGTTTTTTCATGTCCAATCTTATTAGGATTCTTGTGGACATCCAGGGTCAAAACAAACCATTAAAAAATCACAAACCAAATATTTTGAATGTAAATGGGATTATAGAATGGACCGATCATCCGATACCTATTTCGTGTATGATTGAAGCGTCTTTCGACTTCCGAGGTGAATTTGGGTATAACGTCGCGTCCAAGAGTATTACACTTATATAGCGACGTGCATGCAGGTGTGTGTGTGTGTGTGTGTGTGTGTGTGTGTGTGTGTGTGTGTGTGACTGCTTGTACTAGTCCGGTCTGATGCCGATTTATAGTGCAGGCTCACTGAGATACCATGCCGCAATTTAACATGAATACCCCACTCAGACACAGTATACTGGCTCCGAGCCGACCAGTCCTTGTTTTAGCCACTTAATGCCGAGCGCCAGACAGGGTAACAACAAGTACCATCATTTAACGTATTTTGGTGGCGGGGGGTCGAACCCCGGACCTTCCGCTCTCCGCTCTCACTCTATATTTATCATGCCATGTCAATGAGAAAGTAAATTGTGTGTATAACCTCTCCTTTAATACTTTATAGTACATGCACTATGGGCCTATGGCCTTTCAATATTGACGATAAAAATTGACTGACTGACTGACTGACTGACTGACTGACATGAACCAAGCTTCTCCGTATTCTGTGCAGAAACGTTCATGTGACAATGATTACGACAAAATTTCAGACCATCAGAAACATTACAGCGAAAGTGAAAGTTACTACGACTGATGAGGTTCCCATTGTATTCGCCGCATTAACGAAGCGATGACAGGCAGAAAGTAGGTATATTCATAGGAGTGGGAACCTTCATAGAGTGAGGGTTAAACTGTATGAAACGTCGTCGCCATAGTGTGTGCCTCTCTTTCGTGAAAATTTAATCAAACTCAAGTCACTTGGTAAGATAAAAGTGTTATTTGGCCAGAAAAGTCCGATATGTGTTCGATTTCTACCCACACCAATGCAACCTAGTCAGGTGATGCTGTCATATTGGAGCCATCAAATAAGAGATCACATTCCCCTGTATCTATTACTTAAAACAATTTATCATATCATTGAATGGTGTTGGGAGATGGTAAGTATAGTGAATGGAGTTTAATGCCCTTTTTCGGATTATTATATTACTGATACAGCGACGTGTGCGCACGCGTGTGGATGTGAGCGTACTTGTAGTAGTCTTATAGTAGCCTGTACCCGTGAAGATCCGGGGTAGAATAGGTCTTCAGCAACCCATCCTTGCCGTAAAAGGTGACTATGTTTGTCGTAAGAGGCGACTAAAGGGATCGGGTAGTCAGGCTCGCTGACTTGGTTGATGCATGTCATCGTATCCCAACTGCGCAGATAGATGCTCATGATGTAAATCACAGGATTGTCTGGTCCAGACTCGATTATTTACAGACCGCCGTCATTTAGCTGGAATACTGCTGAGTGCGGCGTTAAACAACAAACAAACAAAACTCTTCACTTGGATTTAGTCACTCCAGCTTGATAACGGTGTAAGAATCTACACCGAAACGTCTCTATATGCCATAAACCAAAGTTGGTATCCATAAAGATGCGCGTTTCTTTATGTGCAGCAGATCCCGTAGACGTTCCGTCTCTGTATCAGAACAATCGTCTGTTATCTGTTACCTCGCAATGTAATGTCGCGATTAGAAATGGCGACATGCAACCAATACCCCTAGGTCTACTGTTGTTAATGCCAAACTGTTTACTTGAAAACAAAAGTTAATAGCAAGAGAGATTTGTGAAGGTTGAAATGTAGAATCAAATCTTGATTTCCAGTATCAACTGTCAGTGGGTCGTGTAAGTGTAATGAGAGGCTGGAACGAGTTAGGCATGAGTTGCGGATAATAGGAAACTTCTCGCGTGTGTTGGGGGGTGAGGAAGTCGGCAAGGGGGGGTCGTTACACGGGTCCTCGGGTTCAGTGTGTGAAGCCTGCTTCCAATGATATTGCTGAAATATTGTTAGACGTGGCGTAAAACTAAACTCACTCACACAATCCCACCTCCCCGGTAGCTCCTGGTTTCAAATCAGAGGCACGTTGAGTGCAGTATCTTAGTAAAGGCGATGGTGGACCTTGATGGATGGGGCGAAAAATAACGGTTCTTTTGTATCATTTAGTTATCAGTCCATCAGTTTAGACACTTGACACATGACTTATTTGGATTTGATGGACTTGTGGTGGGAAGGAATAGCTCTCATTGTTCGGACGCTTGTCAAGGTCACAACCTCTGAAATGAACGGATGATGAAATAACCAGCTAGATCTTTGATTACCTTGGCATCGTTCCTTTGATTACCGAGTTTACGTTTTGTTTGATTGATGACGCTTTTAGCGTGCATTAGAATATTCAATAGTTTAAATTACTGTGGGGAAGTAATACTGAGCCACTGTGTTTTGCTATTAGACGAGTAATGACTTGAGAGCGTTTAAAATCTTATTTTCGAAAACAAATATTTGCGAAGGATTTTGCATATATTTGCATTAACTACTATATTGTATATATATTGTAAGATAACTATGCGATAAATCACAAAGAACAATGAATATTGCTAAAAGCGGCGTAAAACCATATTCACTCACTCACTCAGATTAGATTATTCTGTCACATGAAGCTGGCCCGCTGGGCTAAATACTAGTACTGGTCAAAGTGACATTAAACCAAACTCGTGCACAACTCGGCATGAAGATGAAGATGAAGAGTAATCTGTTCCGCCAGATGGTTCATGGTAACCCAGAAATGCTTGGTTTCGTGGTTTTTTTTATTGTCACGGACAATTTCTCATTCCCTGAGGAGGGAGTCTTAATATGTGCATGGCTGTGTGTGTGTCGTGACGTCTTTCGTGAGACTCTAATTCTTACAAAAAACGTGACGTGTTCCTTGTCTGACTATGAAAATGTTGTGGTATGTAGTGAGTGAGTTTGTTAACGCCACCTTGATAGTATTTCTGTAATGTTCGCGTGGACCACTGTGCTGTGACCCACGAACACGAGTATGGCGCTGACAAACGAAGGCTGATATTTAGGTCGGATCAGCGCATCGACGCAGGACTATGGTACGCAACTCTGAACAGCGAATTGCGGTGCCAGCCATCGGTGGAGAGAGAGAGAGAGAGAGAGAGAGAGAGAGAGAGAGAGAGAGATTAAATCTGTCTTGTGACAAAGACTACAATCGGCGATAATCACCAACGATTATGACCTTTCCCTGAATGTACTTGTAAACTCATTCTCAGTAATAAGATACTATTTCAATACAGAAAAGGACATAAAATATACAGGATTGAATGCGTTTACGTTACTGACCAACAAATATACAGATCTTCCATAATGAAATTCGAAATGATAAAAAACAAACTAGAAGAAATGTCACCTCAATTAACACAACATCTACGTTACCATGGATACCGCATTAATTACAGCGTTTTAAACTTAGATTCATATCATATGGTGACAGACACCCAATTAGAATATTTATAACACAGGAACTTCCCCGTGATATTTCATCCATGACAATTATTCATTCTTTATATTTAGGAACTGAGAGGTATGTCGTATGTGTAGTTTTAGGTCTCTGGCTAGTTTTCGTTTGTTAGTAATCTCACAGTTAAACTGTAACCAGATGTGTAATGCTATTTATGGAAACACATTTGAATGTGTATTACACAGCCTTTGGTAGAGTAAAAAAAATACGTCATAAAGGAGCAGACGGCAATCGATGACGTCATCACCTCAAGAAATGTATATTGAGTTAAAGCTGTTGGGTATGCGACAAATTGAATGTCTCGTAGGATTAAGGGTAATTATCTATAATAGCGTGACTATGGCATTAGGTTTGTGTGAGACACTGTACACAGTATAGGATTCCAAGACATACATGTACTATATTACCTGAAGCATTTCCAGACTATGGAGACAGTTTCCGGACAAATCAGGTGTTGTGGCTTAACCCACGCTGGGATTCAGGGTACCATTAGCAACCTATGCTGGCCGTAAGAGGCGACTCGGGAGTGAGTGAATAGTATTTTACGCCGCCTTTAGCAATATTCCAGCAATGTCACGACGGGGGACACCAGAAATGGGCTTCACACATTGTACCCATGTCTCGAACCCGGGTCTCGAACGCAAGGCTACCTGTCGCCCCTGTCATCTCGAGAGACTTGGTGGACCGCTTGACCCGGTGGTATGGGAAATAGGACGTACTGAAACGGGCAGATTCAGTTAACCGCCGACCCAGCTGATGGACGTTATTGTCAATAATGTGTCGGGGCGGTCGGGTAGCCTAGTGGTTAAAGCGTTCGCTCGTCACGCCGAAGACCCGGGTTCGATTCCCGACATGGGTACAATGTGTGAAGCCCATTTCTGGTGTCCTCCGCCGTGATATTGCTGGAATATTGCTAAAAGCGGCGTAAAACCATACTCACTCACTCAGTTCCATGTGTCGACACGCCTAAAGACGAACAGCGCTTTCTCCTTGATTGTTCTGCGAGAGACATAAACTAGGGTATGACTATTGTAAACAATCACCAACATTATCTCGTCTGTAGGTAATACGTGTTTTAAAATGAAACTCTCAGAAAGCTTTAGTACAATTGCCACGGGAGAATGTTCTATCTGTCTATCATATTATTTACATGTAGTTGTATCCGTTAATGTCGTGCTACTACTGTCTGTGAATTTACTATATTGATTTCTCGCCATATATGAAATGACGATAGGGGTTGCATGACCTTTCATAATGTGTTATCTATGTTAGTATGTCTGTTGTTTAAAGCCGAACACAGCAATATTCCAGCTATATGGCGGCAGTCTGTAAATGATCGTGTCCTGACCAGACGCCATGAGCATCGATCAACGCAACTGGGATGCGATGACATGCGTCAACCAAGTCAGCAGGCCTGACCACCCGATCCCGTTAGTTGCCGCTTCCGACAAGCATTGTCGCCTTTTACGGAAAGCATGGGTTACTGAAGGCCTATTCTACCCGGATGTATGTGTGTAGGCAAGCTGGTATGTATGTCTATAAGCATGCTGGTATGTATGTCAGTAGGCATGCTGGTATGTATGTCTATAAGCATGCTGGTACGTATGTCAGTAGGCATGCTGGTATGTATGTCTATAAGCATGCTGGTATGTATGTCAGTAGGCATGCTGGTATGTATGTCTATAAGCATGCTGGTACGTATGTCAGTAGGCATGCTGGTATGTATGTCAGTAGGCATGCCGGTATGTATATCAGTAGGCATGCTGGTATGTATGTCAGTAGGCATGCCGGTATGTATATCAGTAGGCATGCTGGTATATATGTCAGTAAGCATGCTGGTATGTATGTCAGTAGGCATGCGGGTATGTATGTCAGTAGGCATGCCGGTATGTATATCAGTAGGCATGCTGGTATATATGTCAGTAGGCATGCCGGTATGTATATCAGTAGGCATGCTGGTATATATGTCAGTAGGCATGCCGGTATGTATGTCAGTAGGCATGCTGGTATGTATGTCAGTAGGCATGCCGGTATGTATGTCAGTAGGCATGCCGGTATTATGTCAGTAGGCATGCGGGTATGTATGTCAGTGAATGAGACAGTACGTGCAACTGGTATATGTTGAGTCAGTAAGGCTGTGATGTCCCCGATCTGGTGAGCGACGCTCTGTCTGGTCGGATAAAAGAGCGTACTGAAGTGCCAGTAATGGGATGTCCTCAGATCTTTGCTTAGCGGTAGCGAGCGCTACGATTTTCATTTTTATAAGATTGGTCAGTTTCCGCCACTAATATTTAAATCATATTTAAAAGTTAATAATTTGTGCATAAACGATGAAGAGCTGAGAATGAAAGAGTTGAATTCCTACCCAAATATACATTTTCACAAAAGGATTTACCAATATTAGAGAGGTTGAATGCTTTTACAACAGGAATAAGCAGAGCTGTTGTACGCCAACATTTTACAACACGCGGGTAGAATAAGAGTTCTTGTGGTATTCCGCCAATATGGAAATCTTCGAGAGGGTCACGAGTCTACATTCGTTTTGACGCGGAATGATCACGAATGCTATGTTATTGATATCAGATTCAAATTATGTTTGTGACAAATAATGATCTACATATTCTACATCTTCAACATCTTCTACATCCTCCTTCTCCTCCTCCTCCTACTACTACAACTACTACTACCACCACCACCACCACCATCCACCCATCCACTCACTCACCCACCCACTCACCCACTCACTCACTCACTCACTCACACTACTATTACTATTACTACTATTACTATTACTACTACTACAACGACTACTACTACTACTCCAGCTACTACTACTATTACTGCTAATATAACTACTACTACTACTACAACTACTACTACTACTCCAGCTACTACTACTATTACTGTTACTACTACTACTCCAACTACTACTACAACTACTACTACTACTACTCCAACTACTACTCCAGCTACTACTACTATTACTGCTACTACTACTACTCCAACTACTACTAATGCTGATGCTACTACTACAACGACTACTACTACTACTCCAGCTACTACTACTATTACTGCTACTTCTACGACTCCATCTACTACTACTACTACTACTACTACTACTACTCCAACTACTACTACTATTACTGCTTCTATTACTGCTACTACTACTACTCCAACTACTACTACTACTGCTGCTGATGCTACTACTACAATGACTACTACTACTACTGCTGCTACTACTACTACTACTACTACTACTACTACTACTACTACTACTACTACTACTACTACTCTCCCCTATCGTCTCTCCTCCCTGGTCATTCTGGGCGAATTAATACTAACTTATGCCAAGTCTCCGGGTAATTACTAACTATGGTATCCCTTCTTTCACCCCATGCTTGAAATTAACCTGTTTCATCTTTTACCTTGAGGGACAGTGAGATCCCTTTGTGTTCCTTACGGAGAACTAGCCACTGTCCTGTTAGTCCGCTTGACCAGTTCTTAATGAGCGGTGTCGTGTTGGCAGCAGAGTGCTGTTGTCGGAACCACAATCTGGAACCCAGTATGGATCAGGTGGATGTCTACACAACGATCAAAAAAAGCTTTTTTACAATGGGGGAGTACGAAAGTTCAAATTCGAATGCAAAACTTCATTCCTCAATTGTGGCCTACTCACATAATACCAACAAAAATGAAAATGTTGTCATGTACATGAGAGAAAACGTCGCAAAATGAGTTGTGGAATTCACACGATTACAGGTTTAGTTGCTTCGAAATAAGGATGCGCATCCCGGCATCCCCACACCCCAAGACACAACAAAGGCGATGTCGAATTTGCACCATCTTTACTGTATTAAGTCTCTATATAGTTATAATGGGGATGCTGTTCAGAGTACCACTGTGACGTCACATATTAATCTGAGCTGTAAAAACCCTGATTTCATCACATACATGCACGCGCGCGCTCGCACACGCACGCACACGCACACGCACACGCACACGCACACACCTCGAAGATGGGGAATTACGAGGTCTATCCGACGTGGATTTTCTTTCCTCTCTTATTTGGCAGTTGGGTGGGGTTATCTTATAGGAGTTGGGTTGGGGGGGGGGGGGGGGGTCGTCTTGGGGGAAGAGGCGGGGATGTTGGGTCCCGTGTCACAATGGTAGCGCTAGGGTTGTCGTAAGTCAGTTGATCCCCCTGATCACTCTGATTGTAATTCTTTTGTGACCAGAGGATAACTCCAAGTCTGATAAAAGTTGTTCCTGGGGACGTTCTTTGTAAGCATTATGCCAACTTCAACTACGTTTACTGACGCCGCGGAGGATTCTGCTATGGTCCTAACTTCTGGTGTTGTTGCAGATAGTGTTATCTTCTGTGTGGTCAGGCTTAATGGCTGCAGATGAACTTACTACCATTCTACTTGTAAGCTTTAAGGTGGGGAAATGCATAGGACCATGTTGCAGCAATATTTACTGGCAGCTGTTGAAATAATAGTTTGTAGCACCACAAGATCAGAAGGCGACAATGTAGGTGAGATCAAAGTATATTACAGTAAACTAAGGTTATAACGAAGTCAAAAGGACCACTAATTTTAGTTCGTTTTAGCCGTAGTTCGTTATATGCATATATACAGCGTAACTACAGCAAAAAAGTGAGTTCGTTACATCCGTCAGTTCGTTATAAGCATGTTCGTTATAAACGTAGTTTAGTTTATTGCATGGATTCTCCTTATGTTGGGCGACATGGAAATGAGTGAGTGAGTATGGTTTTACGCCACTTTTAGCAGTATTCCAGCAACATCACGGCGGGGGACACCAGAATTGGGCTTCACACATTGTACCCGGGTCTTCGGCGTGACGAGGGACGCTTTAATCACTAGGCTACCCGACCACCCTAAATGGACCAACAGACCAACTTCCAAAATCTGAATTACAAAACACGAAAGTAATATAACAACATCTGGACCCAGACCCATACGAACAAATTTCGAATTTATTCTAATTCTTTATCAGTTATGGAATGTGGACGTTTGGCCGACATTTGTTCTCATATTCTCAGGTTTGAATGCTTATCGCAGTTTCATTGATAAAGACGTGTCTCCTGTATGCAACCACCCCGATGACAATACTCCCGAGACGATTAAAGGGTTATTTAATTGATTGCCAAAGCCGCAATCGGATCCGACTATATGTATGAAGTGCAGTTCTTGGGAAAGCGAACACATTCTCTTCAGATACATTTTTGGGCTCTTACTTCTTTTCATGCGGGTCTCTGAACGTAGTGACAAAATTTCGTTGAAACAACTCTCACACTCCTAAAACAACTCTCACATTCCTACAACAACTCACACATTCCTACAACAACTCTCAAATTGCTAACTGACACAAAATAAAATAACGCCGCAATTGAAATCGGGATTGTCAAGTTTAACAGGTGCATCATTACAAAAGATTGATTAACGCACCTGTCATTCACGACTGTAGGTAAAACCGTTATAGCATTAAGTGAATTCACCGTAACCTTGGACCTTGTAATTCCCAAAGGATGTCTCATGCATTCCGCGCGGAGGGACACCAATTGAGAGTTACCTCCCCTTTCTTTTGTCTCAGGGTCGATGTCCTCACTTGGGTGTAACTGTTAGCTTAGTAGGTTTACAGTTGCCCGCTTGCCCAAGGGACAGGGGTTGTAAGGAGGAATTAATGGGATGAACCAGTGCGGTAGGGAACTTCCTGAAGGCATTGTCTGCTGGAATGAACTACACGTTTCTCTACTAAGTTGGGGTGGCTAGCTCTTTGGTGACACCCACGGGAATTCCGGGGGCAGGGTAATGATAACAAGCCCCATCTGCATGTGGTGAGAACTGACATTGATGGGATTATTCAGAATGTCACATAATGTACTTAAGAGCAGAGGACTGTGTGCTTGTTTATTCGATGTTTAACGCCCCTCTTACCAATATTCCATCTTTATAAGTGTGGGCTAGATGGGCCTGTGGTTGACATCATGAGCAACGACCCAAGCCGTCTAGTTCTGATGACACGCAAGTAAGTCAGTTAACCACCAGGTCCATTAAGCTACCCCTTACCACCTACTCTGGTAGGGGTCCTGCGGCTTCCAAGTGTAATCGCCTCTTACGACCAGCAAGGGGTTGCTGTGTGCACAATTCACCCGTGTCCACACGGGGTCGAAAGAAAAAAGATCGGAGGGTCACAATGTATGAGCTGACTGCCCCTGGGCCCTCGCATTCTGGGAAGATGGGTCGTTGTTCATGCCATCAACCACTAGTTTGCTTGGCCTGAGTTGAGTAGTTATAGGCCACCGTGGTATGACTAAAATATTGACTGATGCGCAAAATAAGATTCACTCACTCACTGGATCAAATCATCCTAAAAGCGTTATTTTTGTAGTTTGAATATTGTATGCGAACATAACGTTTTCAAGATCGAAATATGAAGGAAGTCGGCGGTCCCAACGGTCAAACTGTTCCATACCACTTATTGTTTTATACAAAATAATAGTTTCAGATTCATATGCCCCCGACCATTGCATATATTCTGTGACGTTATATTTTTTCTATTCAAATATTATTATTTATCTTTTTTATTATTATTATTTTTTTTATATTTTTATTATTATTATTATTATTATTATTATTATTATTATTATTATTATTTTATTTATTTTATTTATTTTATTATTTTTTTTTGGGGGGGGGGGGGGGGGGGGGGGGGCGGTGATTTGTTTAACCCAAACACCGGGAGATCTTTGTGTAAATATGTGTACAGCTGATTGTTATTACGAGAAAAAACACACGGTAATCTTAATCCCTTAAAACATAAAACAATGCCTAGCAGAACAGGAAATACACTATACAAGCTAAATCATTATGTCGAGTGATATTTTAACTCAAATGTTACATTTCTATTTTCACTGGTATGTTATCATCCGTTCCTTCGCTTAAGTAAGTAGTGTTTTACTGCGTATAAAACTCGAAAAATATTATGCAAAAAACCAGAGGTTTTTACCCTCTGCAGAATTTGAGTGGGGTAGAACTCAGCTCAGGTGACATCGGGTTATATCGAATTCCACCAGGGTTTTCATATTTACATGTATAAATAACGATAATTATTCATTTCACGCATATAACACATATATGTAAAAAAAACATATATGTATCAGGGGGAAGCAGGGGCACTGGTCGGAAGCCTGGAGGGGTATCTTTGCAGGTGGTTTATTTGTCTCAGCTTCGTCATAACAACAAACAACAACACAGGGGGTAAGCGCCGTCCATGCCAAACCGGATGTTGGTAGGTAGCCACTACCAGTTTCTCCTTGGACAGTAATAATTGTAATTACTCCCGAGCATATGAGAGCTTGTTTAGCACTTTTTCTTAATAATTTGAACTAAGTTTAACTTATATCATGGACCGAAGGGCTTCCGGACCACATTCGTTATAGTATTTATATACGATCCACAATAGTAAGTTCAGTATAAGTTATTTTACTTTCGGTGTCATCGGCCGCGAAAGCGACGAGTCGAAAACAAGGTTCTTTTCAGCGCACTTTTGTGTCGATTCTAGCAGGATTAGGATATTTCAGGACTAGTGTTAATGTATTGCTTTTCTGGGGTGTATGTATGCAGAGATACGAGGGGCGTTCAATAAGTTTTGCAACTTCAATATGTTACGAGTGGATGTGGAACGAAGGGATACACTCAAAATCCATTCACACAATTAAAGGATCGCACAACAATTAAGACAGATATTTATTAACAATGCATGATAGATTACCAATACAGCTAAGTATGGGAGAATTAGGCTTGGGCTACAATGTACAAATAATATCACCATCAAAGGGCTACAGCAAATTGTATACTTATATAGTCACCCTGATTTCCATGTTTGATTGTTCACTCCACTCCTTGGTCCACGAAAACACATATATCCATAGTTGCACATAAGCTCACACTGCAAGTTTTCCAAGGCACACATTTGCAAATATCAGCATGATTTCTAGGTCAGTTTCACAAGCCCCGACATGGGATACAATCTCTCACACAGTGTTCTGAACTTTAACATTAAAAATGAGGAGGTTAAAGTACATGTCTGGCCAACACCCAAGAAGCAGAAAAAACTAACTATTTTTGAATCACCCCAACCTTATACTATAATGCTGATTAGCTACAAGCTTCTCATGTTACATAATTACTTAACCCGCTCAGGCAGCCAGCATCCCAGGTGTACTATTCAAGCAAAATTACGCAACCCAAGCCTTCTTGTTTCAATTCAAGTCTAAATGCATCTGATATACTAACAAACATATAAAAGCATACACCCATACACATAACAAATATAAGACCAAGTCGCAGAATTTCTTTTCCACTTTTATTTTTCAATATAATCCATTCACCTCAATACACTTATTCCATTTGTCCTTCAAGCTTTTAATACCACTTTTATAGAAATCCGCAGATTGGCCCTCTAGCCACGCCTCTGTGGCAGCCTTTATGCCCTCGTCATCCTGGAAGCGTCTTCCACGTAGGGCAGATTTCATTTGCCGGAACAGGAAATAGTCACTGGCGGCTAAATCTGGGCTGTACAGTTAAATCACCCACCCTACACCTGTTAACAAACAAAAACTGTACGCGTTGACGCTGGTTGGTTTAACGTTGTCTAGGTTGTTAGATTTATTTATAAGCTGATTGTCGTATTTATACCTTGTTCCTGACTTTCAGATAACCAACTGGGCTAACAATGACAGGTGTTCAGGATGTTTATCATGTCACAATGAACGGTATTAATCACAACTATTACTTATGCTTTGCACATGCATTTATAGGCCATATTAAGACAAGTACGTCTTCAGGCGTGATTCACGGATTAAATCATGTTTCCTTTTGACGTAGGTGCCCATCCCAAAGGTAGTGGTGTTAATTAACACACATGACTAATAACTTACCCGATGCCGTGGTTCTGAAAGGAAATGAACTGTGTCAAGTTGGTACCAAAGACCATAGGGTTTGCTTGAATTTCTATTATCCCAGAAAAGAGACAAGTTCAATTATGTCAAAACATTTGATTTTTCATCTTCCCCACAAAAAAACATTCCTCATAATAAATCTTAATGAACAGTTCATGCCTTGATCCATGGGGAATGCGTAACTAAGCGTTGTGACCATAGTTACATCTTTAGAAGTTCAGGACAGTTTGTCTACAATGAAAGCAAAGTCCATCTAAAGTTTATTGAGAAAACAATATGTGAAATGCTGGACTTACTAATTGATAACATCTATGTGAAATGTATGGATAACGCACCAATTGTGATCCCGCTTTGGGCTGTATTGTTTCTTCATACATATTAATCGGAATTTCTGCTCGGATCGGCAAAATCAAAACAACGGAATTTGGCCAAGAAGTTTCATCAAAAGCATGCTCGGAAGTTGTTTGATCAAGGTTACAATATTCAAGGCCTCATCAAAGCTTTCACAAAGTTTGATGGTAGAGGACATTTCCAAATTTGGCAGATCAGTGACAAAATTTTCAAAGGATGTCCAGTGCTAGTTTTTCAAGTGACTATTTGCCTTTGCATGTGTTTGCGACGGGAGCCACCAGTGGGGTAGGATATGCTCACCTTTTCGCGAACATCTGGAATTATCACTATTTGATAGTGATTCAAAAACACAGGCTTATAATATAGCCGGCCGCCGTCATGGTCGTTTATGATCATGGAAATGTTTTTTTGATTATATTCAACACTTGAGCGAATATGCGTTATTGCTTAAAGCCACGCGAGGACGTTTAAAGCTATTTGCGGCCAAAACAAGGTAACTGAAATACTATGAGAGAATACACAGACTAATGAAACGTCTTAAAATGTTTCATCAGAACAGTTTCCATCCAAATCACTGCTGTTTAAATCTGTTCAAATCAATGATACTCTCTTATACTAACGGGGCGGTCGGGGAGCCTAGTGGTTAAAGCGTTCGCTCGTCACGCCGAAGACCCGGGTTCGATTCCTGACATGGGTACAACAATGTGTGAAGCCCATTTCTGGTGTCCCCCGCCGTGATATTGCTGGAATATTGCTAAAAGTGGTGTAAAACCAATCTCACTCACTCAATCTTATACTAACTACCCAGAACCATGTTCTGCCAACAACCTTGACAGTGCATTTGCACACGTTACTAACTACCATCATCTCGTACAGGTTTTGTTTTGCGTAATATCTCAGAGTGTATTCATCACACAACATTGATACAAATTCTAAAATTGCCTATTAAAGCTAAATTTGACACAAAAGTACGCTGGTATGAAGCAATAAGGAAGTTTTTACGCTGTGAAGCAGCTTGTTATCGACTCGTTGCCATCGCGCCAGATGACACCAAAGTAAAGACAGAAATATTGAACTTATCATAGAATGTCCTACATAAATACTATAACGATTGTGGTCCGGGAGCCCTTCAGTCCATGATATAAATTAGATTTAATTCAAAATATTAAATAAAAGGGCCCGAAACGAGGCTAAACCAGAGTTCATCTACTCTTGTGAAATCCCACGTTTTACTGTCCAGCGAGAAAATGGTAGTTGCTACCTGCCAACATCCGGTTTAACACGGACAGGGCTTCCCCCTGTGAACAAGTTACAGATCAAATTTGGTGCACAAACACGTAATACTTGTGTTTGTCTAAGTTTGTTCATTTATACCGTGTACATTTGGGTTTGGTGGTCAGTAGGGGGCCAAACTAAAATCAAACAAAATACGGTAGCTCCTAGGGCTGGGACGGGTAACTCGGGTACCTGGGTCAGGTTGGTACTCAGTAGGACCCGGGTACCCACAGGACTACCCGGACCCGTGGTTTGTCACGTGATATATTGTTTAATGACAAAATATATCTAGAACTCTATGGTTACACTACAAGTCACTAATGTTCACATTTCTTTCTGACTACGCACCCATTCCTTCTGACTTTTCATATGGTTGAATAAAGATATAACTTAAGTCAACTTCAGTGTATGCATGGCCATATCGTTTGACACTTGTATCAAAATGCGTTTTGCAAGTGCTGTGGTAAAAAAATATATATTCCAAATCGGATAATTTGTATCTCTTGAAACCTATAGTGGGTACCTGGGTAGGGTCGGGTAATAGGTGGGTTGGTACCCGGGTAGTAAATTTGGACTCGTCCCAGCCCTAGTAGCTCCCTCAAAAACTGCCTTAGGCTGTCCAGTTTTACTATCATTATTATTAGTGCATTAAATACAGGGGTAGCTGTCTGGACCTCGTTCCACAAAGTGATCTTAGCGCGACGATGATCGTAAGGCTATGTTAAAGTATGGTAGTTACGATCACCTTAGCGCTAAGTTCGCTTTGTGGAACGGGGCCCTGGTGTCATAGCTATACATATACTTGATCTGTCCTGGCCGGGGGACCAGTTGTTGTTTGGAAGTATTATAGTACTGCTGACTATCCTCGTTTTACCGGGGCTTATCAGTATGGGCTTATCAACCGGGGCTTATCAACCGGGGCTTATCAATGTGGGCTTATATAAGATATCTACGCGATAAATCGCAAAGAACTATAAAGAACGAAGCGTGGTATATTTCACGCTAAAACATTGTTCTGTCATGACGTCACTTCTGGAGATTCGAATATGCGCTTGCAACTTGATGACATCATATATTGGACGACGTTATTTTTGAGTGGGAAGTGTCTAGTAAGTTATTCCCCATAGACGTAGCTGGGCAACGCAGATAAATGTAGTGGCCGAGTGATCGCATCCAAAAGTGGGAGAGATATGATGATCGGTATTAGGAGGAAAGGTACAGATGGCCGACGTAAGGATTGTGATAATATGCGGGAAATACCAAACTTAACCCAGCTGTTCGTAAAAGGAACTTGTCCGACATTTCCGAGGTCGGAGTCTATTCAGGGAGTCATCATTATTAAAAATGGGGAAGTATTTTTAAAGCTTGTACATTTTATTAACATTCTTAAAGAGGCTGTACATAATGTTGATATCTCATATGAGAAATAAACGACACTTGGTCATTGTTTATCGTACAATAAAACAAAAACAGCAGGGAGAACAAGCATGAAATACTCATATCCCCCGCCAATATGACAGGTCTGTTTGTATGCAATGCATTACCTCCTGTGAACTATGTTCACTGGGCCTTTTTGTAAATGGCCTAATTTGCAGCACTAGAAAAAGTCACTACTGGTGTTGTTTCCCATCTGCAGTTTATGATAGAATATGTAACTGTATTAGTAATGAGTAAGGATGAGACAAATGGACAAACAACTTCTTTATTACAATTAGGATCGATGATTTCGGTGTAGATTCTAACATCGTTATCAAGCAAGTGAAGTACAGAGTAGGGTTGACAAGAATATATACAGGATAGGAGGCAGTGTTAATACAGTTGAGTTGGTTTAAGATCAGTTACACTGTTGTATTTGTAATGAGTTGTGTTTCTGAATAAAGTTAGTCAATGAATGCAACAACCGTGTCAATGACACGTTTGGAGGAACATACACACAAGCAATGCAGAACTTATCAACAAGAATGGATATATATATTCAATACCGCGAGATGACATTATGTGCCACGTTTGGTGAAGAAATATTGTACGGTTTTCAAGATCTGTTCGGGAAACGAGGACTACCGCCATTTTCAGTCTAAGTCAAAGTCGTTGCCATGGAAACTCGATAAATAATTTCTTTAAATACCCAAACTATCAAAAGGCACCAGTTCACCACTAGACCTATCTATGTGCCAAATTTGATGAAGAAATATGGTACGGTTTTCAAGATTTGCTCCGGAAAAGAGGACTACCACTATTTTCAGTCTAAGTCAAAGTTGTTGCTATGGAAACACAAAAATTATTTATTTTTAAGTCCCAAACTATCAAATGCAAACTGTGCAAATGTTAGGGAAGAAAGCTGTAGTTAGATAATATTAATCAGCTAGGAAGCTGAAAGCTATTGTATTGACAAGCTAGAGAGTTTGTGACAAAGGGACAAAATAGACCAAACTGCCCACCCTTCACTAAAATGGACCAACCGCTTGGACTCTTAACCCAAGCATATACATTTTGTACTACAACTAATGCAGATATATACAACTACTTGAAATGAAAAAAGCTAAAACTATATACACAATATCCTGTTACACTATATGTTTAGTATTTGGGCATAGTTCTATTATCATCAGCTAAATGTTAACACCGTGAGGTATTTGGGCATAGTTCTATCATCATCAGCTAAATGTTAACACCGTGAAGTATTTGGGCATAGTTCTATCATCATCAGCTAAATGTTAACACCGCGAAGTATTTGGGCATAGTTCTATCATCATCAGCTAAATGTTAACACCGCGAAGTATTTGGGCATAGTTCTATCATCATCAGCTAAATGTTAACACCGCGAAGTATTTGGGCATAGTTCTATCATCATCAGCTAAATGTTAACACCGTGAAGTATTTGGGCATAGTTCTATCATCATCAGCTAAATGTTAACACCGTGAGGTATTTGGGCATAGTTCTATCATCATTAGCTGAATGTTAACACCGTGAAGTATTTGGGCATAGTTCTATCATCATCAGCTAAATGTTAACACCGTGAGGTATTTGGGCATAGTTCTATCATCATCAGCTAAATGTTAACACCGTGAAGTATTTGGGCATAGTTCTATCATCATCATCTAGATGTTAACACCGCGAAGTATTTGGGCATAGTTCTATCATCATCAGCTAAATGTTAACACCGTGAAGTATTTGGGCATAGTTCTATCATCATCATCTAGATGTTAACACCGTGAAGTATTTGGGCATAGTTCTATCATCATCAGCTAAATGTTAACACCACGAAGTATTTGGGCATAGTTCTATCATCATCAGCTAAATGTTAACACCGTGAGGTATTTGGGTATAGTTCTATCATCATCAGGTATATTTATATTAGGGTGCATGCGTTGTCAGCATCCTCCCCGCATGGGTTTCACCAAAGTGGTAAACGTCTAAGACCTGCATCACTTCGGGCTTTCCTCCCACATTAAGAGTGCGGTCACGCTGAAGACCCGGGTTCGATTCCCGACATGGGTACAATGTGTGAAGCCCATTTCTGGTGTCCTCCGCCGTGATATTGCTGGAATATTGCTAAAAGCGGCGTAAAACCATACTCACTCACTCACTGACTCACTCACACCACATCAAGCTGACACGCCGTGGTGTGACTGGGTGACTGTTCAAATACGGATTCCTCTTAAGTCACTAGTGGAAACACCCATGTGGAAAGTGTGGTGGCCCCGCTCAGGAAAGCTGATGGCTCATGTGAACAATATTGTAAAAGATCTGGTAAATCTAACCTGATTAGTGTTGCCTATGATTAAAACGCGATCGTGATTTTGTTGTAGCTATAGCTTTAAGGTAATGTAAACACACATCTAGTCTTACGCGGTAATCGTTTTGACTCTCACGACCTACATAGGTTCCTGGGGGCCCAGTCTAACACGGAATCTCCGCGGGGGTACGTGGTGAAGTCAAGATTCTATTGCGCTGTTTTGACGCAGGAAACAGAAGAGGCGGGTTTCGTGTTTCGTGTGACCTCACCCATTGTTCAATCTGTATTTAGCGACTATGAAATCTATATGTATTATTTCATTGCTGTTAGAACCAATCTGTTCTTTCTGTTAATCATCTGACAGAAATATTTTAATGCCAAACACCAGAGCTTGATTATTATAATCTGTGGAACAAGCCATCTGGTGTTGCGTTACGCGATGGGCCAATATCGTAATTAGTCCCCCAGGGTATTATCAATTTGGAAAGTCATTAGTCATTTATTTCAGTCAAGGGTTTGATCGGCGATCAAATTAAGATTCTTTATCAATTATGTTTCAAATTTAATTACCACTCTTTCCGCCCCGCTCCCACACACTCATATTTCCTTGCCCTCGCACTCTTCACCCTGGGCGGTCGGGTAGCCTAGTGGTTAAAGCGTTCGCTCGTCACGCTGAAGACCCGGGTTCGATTCCCGACATGGGTACAATGTGTGAAGCCCATTTCTGGTGTCCTCCGCCGTGATATTGCTGGAATATTGCTAAAAGTGGTGTAAAACCATACTCACTCACTCACTCTTCACCCGCTCTCACGCTCTCTCTATCTGACCCAAACTCGCTCTCACACTATCCACCCCGTTTCCACACATTAAAGTAGTGTCTAACATCATTTTAAACGAATTCAATAACCTGCATCGCAAATGTTCCCGTCATTTTTGTTGATCTATTTACTTAAGTTAAGTTTCCCAATAAGTTTAGATGGTTTTTTTCTAATTTTTGGATGATGATAATGGGACGTTCCACTTAAACACTGTATTCATTTTCGCAATTTCTAACGTTACTTCAATGATCGAAATTTATTTAAAGAATGACATTATATGATGAAGAGGACATTACCCCAGTGTCACACTATCGTAAATAACACACGCCGTGATATAACTGGAATACTGTTGTAAGAGGCGTGATATCCGGATTAAAACAGATCTGCAGCAGACCATGCTTGTCGTAAGAGGCGACCAACGGGATCTGGTGGTCAGGCTCGCTGACTTGGCTGATGCATGTCTTCGTATCCAAATTACGTGGATCGATGCTCGTGATATCAATCACTGGATTGTCTGGTCCAGATTCGATTTACAGATGTTGCCAAATAGCTGGAACAGTGCTGAGTGCGGCGTAAAGCAACTAACAACAAAATCAAAGCAGCAACAAAAACTAATCACAGCTTCAAGTCAAAGGTCGAGCACCTGAAGTTCGCGTGCTCACAAAGGGAAGCACTACTAAATTACTGTAACAAAAATGAACAATTCGTGTTTGTCACGCCGTTCTTAACTTATCATATTCAGCAGTGCGTCAAATAGGGACCGCATTATCACTTCGAAATCCATCCTAAGAAAGGTAACATCAGAATCGAAACTGGAGGGCGAAAGAAGTATACTTGAAAATTGGATTTCAGCAAAAAATTCCAAACGTTATCAAAACTTGACAGGAATGACCTCTTGTGAGATACTCATTGGCATGCAATATCGCCAATGATATCCGTATCAAATACATCATCGTGGAATAACCATTTCTTGTTTGTTCATTGTTAGCTACCATCAAATATTCTTTTGCCTGACAGCTTATTAATATAGGAATAATCCGAAGAAATAAATGTCGTGAATAGAGCGGGGAAAAACATATTCTACTGTTATGACTTTCCACCATGTCGTAGTTTTAACGCGGAACGAGTTTTATCAAGCATCGTGGTTGTAGCCGACCGAAACTAAATAAATGTCGGTTATGTCTTTCTTGGACCCAATTACATAGAAAATACCGTTTATTCACATTCGGATTTTGCTTAACATTACATGCAGTGTATTAGGGAGAGTGAGGGAGTGAGTGAGTTTCGTTTAACGCCGCTTTTAACAGTATTCCAGTTATATCACGGTGTGTCAGCTTAATGTGGGAGGAAAGCCCGAAGTGATGCAGGTCTCAGACGTTTACCTCTTTGGTGAAACCCACGAGCACGGGTATGGTGCTGACAAACCTAGAAACATAATCGGGGCGAACCGGTATTAGGAAGAACCAGACCCAGAGGTGTTCACATTTATACACTTTTATGAGAATATATTCGTTGCAATTGTCACGATATACTAATTTTATTCAACAGGGCTCCGTTTAGTACAGCCGGTTTTGCGCTACGACCATCTTAAGGCTATGGTAGAGCAGACACAGAATGAAAACAGTGTCATCCCTACAATTGACTTTGGTCTATGTAGAAGTATAGTAGCGCTTAGCGTCTTAGCACTAAGATCAGCGTAGGTCTGTTTTAAAGTGTAGGAGCTATGCCGTATGGGGGTTGTCTCAGTGCTTCGGCATAACGACATGAGTCAACGCTATGATTCATGGTCACTAATTATTTGAAATTGTCAGGTGACACATTCACTACCCTACTACTGACGTGTTTTATTCCGTAACCGGTACTTGGAAACAGAATCTGGCTTTTAACTTAAGAGTTGGGACGAGTTGTTCTCCATCTGTGACGTAGATAGTCTAAACAATTTTTGAAAATTACCTTCAACTTGTCGGATATTATTTCATACCGCGAATATGTGGAAATGGAAATCGTCGACCTAATGGTCATAGCAGGGCACCCAGCACGAAGGGAGGAGTGTTTGGGGAAGATGGTAGGCATTGTGACGTGTCTGCTTTGTCACATGTAGGCATGATTATGCGCATTCTCTTTGACATGTAGGCATTATGACGTGTACTTCTATTTGACAAATAGGCATGATGACGTGTATTCTATTTCACATGTAGGCATTATGACGTGTACTCTATATGACATGTAGGCATTATGACGTGTCTGCTTTGTGACATGTAGGCATTATGGCGTGTATTCTATTGACATGTAGGCATTATAACGTGTATTTTATTGACATGTAGGCATTATGACGTGTCTGCTTTGTGACATGTAGGCATTATGACGTTTCTTGTTTGTGACATGAAGGCATTATGACGTGTCTGCTTTGTGACATGTAGGCATTATGACGTTTCTTCTTTGTGACATGTAGGCATCATGACGTGTCTGCTTTGTGACATGTAGGCATTATGACGTTTCTTCTTTGTGACATGTAGGCATTATGACGTGTCTGCTTTGTGACATGTAGGCATTATGACGTTTCTTCTTTGTGACATGTAGGCATTATGACGTTTCTTCTTTGTGACATGTAGGCATTATAACGTTTCTTCTTTGTGACATGTAGGCATTATGACGTTTCTTCTTTGTGACATGAAGGCATTATGACGTTTCTTGTTTGTGACATGTAGGCATTATGACGTGTCTGCTTTGTGACATGTAGGCATTATGACGTTTCTTCTTTGTGACATGTAGGCATTATAACGTTTCTTCTTTGTGACATGTAGGCATTATGACGTTTCTTCTTTGTGACATGAAGGCATTATGACGTTTCTTGTTTGTGACATGTAGGCATTATGACGTGTCTGCTTTGTGACATGTAGGCATTATGACGTTTCTTCTTTGTGACATGTAGGCATTATGACGTTTCTTCTTTGTGACATGTAGGCATTATGACGTTTCTGCTTTGTGACATGTAGGCATTATGACGTTTCTTCTTTGTGACATGTAGGCATTATGACGTGTCTGCTTTGTGACATGTAGGCATTATGACGTGTCTGCTTTGTGACATGTAGGCATTATGACGTTTCTTCTTTGTGACATGTAGGCATTATGACGTTAGTGGATTAAGCTATCTAGTAGCTATTCAGCCTCATTTTAACATTAGATTAATTTGTACATATCAATGATTAATATTACATTTTAACTTAATTATATATAGTTTTTGTAGAGCAACAATTCATCCTCGATTAAAAACCAAACAGTGACTCAGAATTCTACACTCCCTGGCGCTGTCTCCTGGACATTCATATTTCAGACATAAAACCAGTTTAACTATGAAAGTTTCCGGCGCGCCGACGTTCTAAATATTCCATCGCATGCGGCTCCCGAACTCTGGTCTGTCGGTGGCTCCTCACGGTAGCAAACACACTGCCCCCACGCCCTGCACCAATGTTGCGTATATCATTAGTTCTTTCAAGCAGGATCATTTGCGTCATACGGTGACTATGCACGTCCCCGGTGATTGTGATAAAAACAAGGAATACTCCCAACGGAGATCTCTACCAAGCTCGTCCACACTTTTTATTATCCTTTTATTGATTGATGTTTAAACAGTTTGGATGCATAACATCTGTTATGTCTCAAACCCGCTCTAGTTGGAGTGTGTTAATGTCAAGGGCGGAACGCACGGGTGTCCTATTGCTTCGTATCTGGTCACGTGGCCGGATGCGGAAGGAAGTTTGTCAGCTGCCGGAAACCGTTCCGAGCGAATGTCGTGATCTTACGTAATATGTTACGACTTTAAAGAAGTCTGACGGGTGTAAAATTTGGTCTCGTTTCTTAACTTACAATATCACTTTTTTAGCTGTTTTTATAGGTTTGTTTATGATTGACGTAATTGTAGATGAACACTCAACACGACGGAAAACATTGATGGATTTAATTCGAAATATAGAATACTAGTGGTAATACAATAGAATACTGGTAATAATTACATTGAAAGTACGATTTGTACTTTTTACAAAATGATTTATTCAAGCAACAACAATGATATTCAATATTCTGAATAAGCTATGTGTAAAAAGATAAATACTACTAGTTAAGTTGCGACGGGTGAAGGCATGTCGGGAAATGGTTCGTTTGCTGGGGAAATGTCGTTTGTGTCAGAGAACGAGAAGAGATAAACCTGTCATTTGATAAGAAAGACAAAACATCGTTGATACATATTCTCACTATCCAGTAGTAAAACCTTTAGGCTGGTATACTTGTTGTGACAATCCAGTACTACATACTGCTGATACATAGCGTGAGAATCCAGTACTACATACTGCTGATACATAGTGTGAGAATCTAGTACTGCATACCGCTGATACATAGTGTGAGAACCCAGTACTACATACTGCTGATACATGGTGTGTGAATCCAGTATTACATACCGCTGATACATGGTGTGAGAATCCAGTACTACATACCGCTGATACAAAGTGTGGGAATCCAGTACTACATACCGCTGATACACAGTGTGAGAACCCAGTACTACATACTGCTGATACACAGTGTGTGAATCCAGTACTACATACCGCTGATACACAGTGTGGGAATCCAGTACTACATACCGCTGATACATGGTGTGAGAATACAGTACTACATACCGCTGATACAAAGTGTGGGAATCCAGTACCCCCGAGAAAATCCGGGTTAGAATAGGTCTTCAGCAACCCATGCCTGTCGTAAGAGGCAATTAACGGGATCGGGTGGTCAGGCTCACTGACTTGGTTGATTCATGTCATTGTATACCAATTGCATGGATCGATGCTCATGACATCAATCACTTGATTGTCTTGTCCAGACTCGATTATTTACAGACCACCGTCATAAAGCTAGAATATATCTGAGTGCGGCGTTAACAACAAACAAACAACAAACTATATACCCTGCATACCTTGTGTATAAACACAACTAAACAACAAGAACCGTTTCAGTCCTAAAATGTTTCGTTTCCATTTTCAACGCCTGACTGTAAAGATTCGCCAATCTCAATTTTTGTGCTGACACTTAACGACTCTGCGAGCGGGGAAGTCGGCCATCGTTAATACTCGGGAGACCGATTCAACAGTAGATTAATCATGCTCGGCTATTTTTCTGTCATCTCTCAATGTAGAATTCTTTCAGGAAGAAACACTTGGATTAACACGGGCAATCTCATGTGCAGATACAGCAGTGTTTGATGGGGATAGGGACACATTGAAAGTATGTCTGTCGGTTGTAGAATAGCTGGGAAAGGTAGCGACAGGTCGGTACTAGCTGGTTTTCTTTGTTGTTTAACGCCGCACTCAGCAATATTCCAGCTATATGACGGCAGTCTCTAATTAATCGAGTCTGGACCAGACAATCCAGTGATTGGGATCACGAGCATCGATCCACGCAATTGGGATACGATGACATGCATCAATCAAGTCAGCGAGCCAGACCACCCGATCCCGTTAGTCGCCTCTTACGACAAGCATAGTCGCCTTTTACGGCAAGCATGGGTTGCTGAAGACCTATTCTAACGGGGATATTCACGGGTCGTCACTAGATGGTAAACAGTCTTGTTTTTGTTCTTGACCATTTCCTTATTAATTATCGGTGAAACCCTCGAGCACGGGTATGGTGCTGACAAACCTAGAAACATAATCGGGGCGAACCGGGATTCGAACCCACAATCATAGGTTTCTGGCACAGCGAATCGCGGCGCCTTCGACGACTGGGCCACCCGTGTCCCCTCAAGTCGGTCAACTACAGTACATGTGACTTGGTTTGTAACAACCAACCTGTAGTCATTCTTATTCATCACGTACATGTAGGCATGTAGGATTATTCGGTATATAAATATCTTATATTGGTTTGTGCGGTGTGAGTATCTGTACTGATTACATAATTGAAACTGTCCATCATGCAGATATCAATCGATAGATTCAACTTGAAGCAAATGATATTGTACATTGCCAATCACACATCTTCAGGATCCCTGCTGTGACCAATGAGTGAGTATGGTTTTACGCCGCTTTAAGTAATATTCCATCAATACGGCCTGGAAACAAGAAATTGTCTTCACACATTGTACCCATGTGGGGAATCGAACCGGGTCTTCGGCGTGACGAGCGAACGCTTTAGCCACCAGGCTACCCAACTACCCTGTGGTCAATGAAGTTGTACCTCTTTATTAGACTTAGCTATATAGCTGATATTTACGATACTGGGCCCCGTTCCTCAAAGCGATCTTAGCGCTAAGGTGATCGTAAGTCCCATACATTAACATAGGCTTACGATCATCGTAGCGCTAAGATCGCTTTGAGGACGGGGCCCTGATCCTAGTGTTAAAGAGACAAGCAGTGCTTGGCATATCCCACACCGTCAAGCTACGATGACGCAACCAAGTGTAAACCACCCGATCCACTTGCAGCACCACATGTCAGACACAGGTTTCTGGGAACATATTCAAACCCGGACTCACCTCAACGGGATGTCACTAATGTCTTTGGGGTATGGGTGGGGCGGGCGGGATGGTAGGTGGGTGGGTGGGTTGTGTGTGGAAGTGGAAGAAGTGGAAAGGGGGGTGGGGGTGGGGGTGGGCAGAAGTTTCCGTTATCCAATTTTGTCAAGCTTTTATATCCTGCCGGGCAAAAGAAAGTATTAGATTTGACCCAAAAATTACAAATGTTATCAAAACGTTACTTGGCTGAAAATAGTCGTAGAAATACTCCATTCCTATTCACAACTATGACGCACGTAGCAAATACATCACTGAATAACCATTTCTTGTTTGTTTCATATTTAGCCACAAGTAAACATAGGTGTAATCCCAGCAGATTTGTATAATCCGTCAACATCTTGAGGGACCGTCTCTGATGTGCATGGGTGGCTGGGTGAGGCGGATGTATTAGTGGGTGGGGGTGGATATGGTTCTGTGTGGAAGTGTGATTGGGGGTGTTGTGCGCGGACAATGTTAAAGAATAAGCACAAGATGTTACCTCTGTCACAAACACCTGACTCGAAGCCTCCTCAAAGCCAGACAAACTACGTCAGAACCACAAACGTTGACAGGTGTCTTCACCAAAAAAATAGCACTTGCTATAGCAGGTGTGACAAAAACAACCACAGGAGGTACACGTGCATGTATACTCTCAGGCTCTCATTTGCCCGGGGGGCGGCCGGGTAGCCTAGTGGTTTAAGCGTTCGATCGTCACGCTGAAGACCCGGGTTCGATTCCCGACATGGGTACAATGTGTGAAGCCGCTTTCTGGTGTGCCCCGCCGTCATATTGCTGGAATATTGCTAAAAGCGGCGTAAAACCATACTCACTCACTCTTGTTATTACGTTGCAGTGAGGCACTTAGTTTTTTAATAACTTGGAAGAAAGCGTAATATTTATAGATAAACAGTTCATATTAATAGAGCTTTTACAATGGCAAATCTGCAAGTTTTGTGCAAGGAAACTTTGCCGTCCATCCCATAAGTGAGAAACTGGTGATCTGTGAATGAATGTGATTCCAAGCACCCATTTTGTACGTTGCTTTATCACGGCGTGACTATTACCACAACATCAGAACATTTCGCAAGACGGATTAACGTACCAAGATTCAGACTGACAACAGTTTTGCTGTTCGTAGACACGCCCTAATGCTTGCGACCCTTGAAGACCCGGGTTTATTTTTGATCCCCACGCTTGCCGTAAAAGACGCCTATGCTTGTCATAAGTGGCGACTAACGGGATCGGGTGGTCTGGCTCGCTGACATGGTTGATGCATGTCATCGTATCCCCATTACGTAGATCGATGTTCATGATTTCAATCAATTCAGCGAGCGTGGCCGGATGCGGAAGGAAGTTTGTCAGCTGCCGGAAACCGTATGGGTGGGGCGGGCGGGATGGTGGGTGGGTGAGGTCGTGGTTGTGTGTGGAAGTGGAAGAAGTGGAAAGGGGGGGTGGGGCTGGGGGTGGGCAGAAGTTTCCGTTATCCAATTTTGTCAAGCTTTTATATCCTGCCGGGCAAAAGAAAGTATACACTTGAAAATTAGATTTGACCCAAAAATTACAAATGTTATCAAAACGTTACTTGGCTGAAAATAGTCGTAGAAACACTGCATTCCTATTCACAACTATGACGCACGTAGCAAATACATCACTGAATAACCATTTCTTGTTTGTTTCATATTTAGCCACAAGTAAACATAGGTGTAATCCCAGCAGATTAGTGTAACCCGTCAACATCTTGAGGGACCGTCTCTGATGTGCATGGGTGGCTGGGTGAGGCGGATGTATTAGTGGGTGGGGGTGGATATGGTTCTGTGTGGGTGTGGATCGGGGGTGGTGTGCGCGGACATTTCAGTTCCTTCTTTGTGAAGTTTATATATATATGACTCATATTTCATATCCGTGTATCATGTAGTCCGTCGTTTCTTGGTGGGTGTTGTAGGCCACTTTCAGTCATATGACGTCACAGACACAAGGATTGGTCTTCACATATTGTAACTGAGTTGAGAATCGAACCTGGGTCTTTGGCGTGTCCATCAGGTCGACTAGGTAGCCCAAGGCCTGCCACCTGCGTGAAGAAGATCTCCATGGCGTATACTGTAAGATGAAATTATTTTCTCCGTTTTAAGAAGATAATGTCGGTTTGCTATTGCAAGTCGGACGTCATGAGTCACAAAAAACATGAACATATCGTTTTTGTTGCTACGTTACTTCCCGGGGTACCGAAAGGGGGTATAGTATGACGGTGCTAACGTCATCCGTGCCCATGACAATGTTAAAGAATTAGCACAAGACGTTACCTCTGTGACAAAACCCCTGACTCGAAGCCTCCTCAAAGCCAGACAAACTACGTCAGAACCACAAACGTCGACAGGTGTCTTCACCAAAAAATAGTACTTGCTATAGCAGGTGTGACAAAAACAACCACAGGAGGTACACGTGCATGTATACTCTCAGGCTCTCATTTGCCCGGGGGGCGGCCGGGTAGCCTAGTGGTTTAAGCGTTCGATCGTCACGCTGAAGACCCGGGTTCGATTCCCGACATGGGTACAATGTGTGAAGCCGCTTTCTGGTGTGCCCCGCCGTCATATTGCTGGAATATTGCTGAAAGCGGTGTAAAACCATACTCACTCACTCTTGTTATTACGTTGCAGTGAGGCACTTAGTTTTTTGATAACTTGTAAGAAAGCGTAATATTTATAGATAAAGAGTTTATATTAATAGAGCTTTTACAATGGCAAATCTGCCTGTTCTGTGCAAGGAAACTTTGCCGTCCATCCCATAAGTGAGAAACTGGTGATCTGTGAATGAATGTGATTCAAAGCACCCATTTTATACGTTGCGACGGCGTGACTATTACCACAACATCAAAACATTTCGCAAGACGGATTAACGTACCAAGATTCAGACTGACAACAGTTTTACTGTTCGTAGACACGCCCTAATGCTTGCGACCCTTGAAGACCCGGGTTAGATTTGATCCCAATGCTTGCCGTAAAAGACGCCTATGCTTGTCATAAGAGGCGACTAACGGGATCGGGTGGTCTGGCTCGCTGACATGGTTGATGCATGTCATCGTATCCCAATTACGTAGATCGATGCTCATGATATCAATCAATTCAGCGAGCCTGGCCACTGCAGACCGCTGCCATTTCGCTAGAAAATTGCTAAGTACGGTTTTAAACAACTAACAAAACAAACAAACCCAATGCTTGCTGATTAAGTGAGTGAGTTTGGCTTTACGCCGTTTAAAGCATTATCTATCAATGACATAAGGGAAGACACTCCCAAGGGGAGACAATCATTGTACCCGTAGTATGTGCAGAGCCTAAATGGTATTAATTCGACAGGCCGTCCCAGCCTGACATAAGATTTCTTCGATTATCGCTTGAGAAGCTGTCACAAGATATCGCTTTCCGGTGCCATTGAATCTCCATGTCGCAATGTGACCTTCTGACATCAATCGATTCCACTGACAACGGCAGATCTGACAACATACATTAGGAAGCCATGTAGCCTGCCCACCATAGGAAAATTGAGAAATCTAATAGCGCTTATCCGTCACCTTGACAACCACCGGAAATAGTCCGTGGCGAATGAATACGTTCATAAACCTTCAGCACCTACTCAACCCTTGAAGTGCGCATGCCCGGACACTATATGAAAACGAGGCGCCAGCAGTTCCATTCACAGTCTTACTCGGCCAAGCTTCTGAAGTGATCTCGTTTGAGCAAAAGACAAAACGAGATTAACGCGCCTGACGAGTATCGGCAGCAGCAGTAACAGCATACACACCAGGTACTTTGTAATGTGAAGGATATACTGTAACTAAGTGATTAGGTTCTAGACTGGATACATTTTGCACTGTCACCCTCAAAGGTATGTAACTTATCGTTTGGGTTTTCTTATAACTTTAATGTTCGGTTTTTAAAGTCATGGAACTCAAATACAGTTCGAGGCTTAAACAGTGAAAAAAAATAGAATCACGCAATTATTCCAGTAATATTTTGAACTATTATGTATTTACACACATGTAATTGTTCTCAATTGTTCTGGACCGCCTCCGTGGTCTAGTGGTAGCGCGTCCGCCCGGAGAGCTGAAGGTCCGGGGTTCGATCCCGGCCGCGTCATACCAATAGACGTTAAAAGATGGGACTTGTTGTTACCCTGTCTGGCGCTCGGCATTAAGGGGCTAAAACAAGGACTGGTCGGCTCGGAGTCAGTATACTGTGTCTGAGTGGGGTATTCATGTTAAACTGCGGCATGGTATCTCAGTGGGCTAGCGCTATAAATCGGCATCAGTTCGGACTAGTACAAGCAGCCACGCACACACACACGCACACGTGCATGCACGTCGCTATATAAGTGCAATAATCTTGGACGCGACATTAAACCCAATTTCACCTCACCTCACCTCTCTTTTATTCTCTCTCTGGCACAGTCAAGCTGGTTAGGCTCATCATCAGCTCATAGCCCATGCCCCCTCTACACGCAACCCTGACAGTCCGACAACTTGGTACTTGGGATGCAAATGTGGCATTTCGAATGTCATGTTTATTCCTGAATCTCTAGTGTCAAAAGGGACAGAAAATTAAATGATATAAATGATTTCATTGGATTTGTCAGAAAGTACAAGATCAGGTCTGTTGGCCTGGATAGGTCTTTTCCAAACAATATTTTTACGACGTTTCTAAAGTTATTTCAATGATCGAAATTACGTCTTAAACATCGATTATTTTGAGAAAGACATTAAATGATAAATTGAGTATTACATTCGTGTGCTTACGTATCATGAATATGATATATTATATATACAAAATATGCATTATGTTCGCCATGGTTTAACAAACGGAGGCGACATGGCCATAGTATACCTGTGTTACTGGAAAACCTTGATGCGATGCGTCGACACGGAGTTAAAATACAATTTAGCCCTTATTTATAACCACGTAAACAACCCATGTTCAGTTTAACTAATAGATGAAAACACATAGTGAATAAGTTGGCAATGCATAGATTTCCCATTCACGTACAGAGAAGCCCCATAGGAATTTTCACAAAGCAATTACTAATAGAACACGGTGCCAGCGCCTTGCAATGGCAATAGTTTATGTATTTCTGTACAATGCGACATGTAATACATACATAGAGATATTATACAATACTATTAGACAGGGGGTACAGATGTAACAATCGTTTATGTGCAGAGTTGCTGTGAAGAGTTGCGTCCCTTGAGGCACGCCAGAAACCTATAATTGTGGGTTTGAATCCCGGTTCGCCCCGATTATGGTTCTAGATTTGTCAGCACCATACCCGTGCTTGTGGGTTTCGCCAAAGCGGTAGAAGCCTGAGACCTGCATGACTTCGGAATTTCCCCCAACATAGAGCTGACAGGCCGTGATCTAACTGGAATATTGTTAAAGGCGGCGTTATACCCAACTCACTCACTCACTCACTGTTAAACAGTTGCTGAAATGTCGTAATAGCTGATGTACGTGCTTGTTTAGGATTCCAAACAGTTTCAAATTTTTATCATGATATGAGGGTTTCAGATAATCTTTGTCAACATTGACAACTTGCAATCTATGATATTTAACGCCATTGTCAAGCTATACTCTGCCGGCTGAACCCGAGACTTTGGCGCGGCGAGCAAACGCTTTAACCACTCGGCAACCCCACCGCCTACTTAAAACAACCGCCCAACGACCAAATAATTCTTATGTTGTGACCTAATTGGTGCATTCAAGCCTACGCCTCTGTGCTTGCTTTTACATCAGTCATCCGGGTGATGTCTTTGTGCTGATTAACACGCCAGATTACGGCGGCCCATCCCACAAAAGTCATCTGATATACAGCGAAAGCCCTTTCCGGACCCCCTTAACCCTGAAACCTCAATTTCTGGACAATTCTGTAAAAACAGGCGAAAGAACGCTTTCCATAATCAAAGAAATATATGGTTTGTTTGTTTGTTGTTTAACGCCGCACTCAGCAATGTTCCGGCTTTATGACGGCGGTCTGTAAATAATCGAGTCTGGACCAGACAATCCAGTGATTTACATCATGAGCATCTATCCACGCAAATGGGATACGATGACATGCGAAGTCAGCGAAGAAGAGTTATTATGAGCATGTATTTATGAATCACCGTCAAAAAGTGCTGACTCAAGGTGTTCGCGATAGGGTGAGTGTATCCTGCCCCACCGGTGGCTAATGCAAGTCAATTGTTCACCTGAAAAAAACACGACAACTTATGATACAAGTCAAAATATTTTTGTAATATGGAAATATGGAAATGTCCTCCACATGTCTACCATAAACCTTTTGAAAATCTTTACTAAGGCCATTTATCAAACCACTTCTGAGTAAGAGTCTTTTGACGCTCTTTGAAATCTTGGTAGAAAGAACATGCGCTTTTGTACCTGAAAGTTTGTCAAATGTGCAACTGGTTGCAACTACACATAAGATATTATCATACCCCTTAAACTCATTTGCAGGGACAATCTGGAAATTATTTAAAGCTTTTTAACATCTTTCGACATCATCTATGAGTGAGTGAGTATGGTTTTATGCCGCTTTTCGCAATATACCAGCAATATCACGGCGGGGGACACCAGAAATAGGCTTCACACATTGCACCCATGTCGGGAATCGAACGCGGGTGTTCGGCGTGACGAGCGACCGCTTTAACCACTAGGCTACCCGACCGCCCACATCATCTTTGAAGCCCAGAGGCTGTGTCCGTAGTTGAACATGTCATTAGCAGTTTGAGGCAAAGTTGTAATTTCAGTACAGTGTAGTACAGTAACAAATATGAGAGCGAATGCAGTCTGAACATTTGGATTTTTTTAAAAAGAAAGTAAAATCTTGTTAGAGAATAGGATTGCCACAAATGATGCCTTAAAAGGATTTCACGTTCACGAGGAAGGATATTTTATGTACGCATCTGACAATATCTCTGTTCAACATCGGCAATGAAGCAAGCAGTACAGCCCCAGTGTATCATGGAAAGAAGGATTGTAGCTGATCTTACATTTATTTCAACTCGTCATACCTCCGATTAGCATACTGTTCATTTCAATTATTGTAAAATATGACAGTTGGATAAGAGAACTGCAAAACATTTTTAAAGTTTCAAGGAATTATGATTGCTCCTAGCATCACAGGATCACGCGCTCACAGTCGGTGATGGGTTTTGTCACATTCTCGGAAGGGTCAATTAATCCTATTGAATATCCAAAGTTCTCCATACATCGTGTTGAAGAATTATACAGAATAGCCTCCGATATGAGAAGTGGTCCAGTTGTTAACGTGGAACGGGTTCGAGTAGTGGTATTGTAAAAATCATTTCTATAAATTCTATTAATTCTATTAATTCTGATAATTGTATTAAATGTATTAATTGTATTAAGTCTGTTAATTCTATTAAGTCTGTTAATTTGATTAAGTCTGTTAATTCTATTAAGTCTGTTAATTCTATTAAGTCTGTTAATTCTGTTGATTCTATTAATTCTAAATTTATTAAGTCTGTTAATTCTATTTTTTCTAGCAGAAAATAGGAAAAGAAATGTTTAATATCATAAATCCTAATCATATTCTAGGAGGCATACAACTAAGCCATGTTCCTATTGTTTCATGTACGGCGTATGTTTGTCCACACTGCCTTCGGCGTGATAAGCTTATTTCTTAATGACTCATTCGAGTCAAACGTTTTTATCACGCAATGACGTAGATTGGTGAATGTTATTTTTATTAGTGTCGTTTGGTACACTCGTACAGCCACGCCCAGCTACCATGTAAGGATTTTTTGACACGTGATGACACGTAGCCATGGTTACACTGACGCGACGGAAACCCACTGAACTTCCGGTTGTGTATTACATCAATAATCAACATCATATTCTATTCCTTTGGTGGAAAACATTTTTAGAAATTAAGACTTTCTTCAAAACTGGAGCCGAAAGTATGATGCGTATTATTATCTCAAAGTCCGATCTTCAAAATGGAACAAAGTGACTATTTTTCCCACATGCTGACATGCCGTGTTAAAACTTGAATACTGTTAAAAGCGGCGTTAAAGCCAACTCTCTCACTTATCCAATGAGGGACAATGTTTTAAGAGCGTTTTGAATACATATATTAATGGATATATTAATGTAAAAAACTCCATCTATTTGTATGAAACAGTTATTAAATACTAGAACCATGTCCTTCAAGAATGTCCTTTTCCTGCAAAATAAATGATGAAATCAATATCACATAAATAATCGTTTTATGATAATTCAATAAATATATCATTTTTTAATGTTTGTGAAAGAATAATTGAACAAAAAATATGATATCAATATCACGTTTACAAATCAGCATGAGAGGCAAGATTGTGACAAACATCCTCTTGTCGACATCATCGCATTATCACACGATATATCGCTTGTTGCCATGGCAATAACTGCCTTTTTACATACGTACCAAACACGTGACTTGTTATCCCACCCCTATAAGACATTAGAATGTTTTGATAAGATTCACTTGAGCGTTTGATATGGTAAGTGGTTTGTTCTGTTCATTCATAATGTTATGATGTTACATGTGAAATTTGTTTTTCATATTATTGTAATGAAAGCATTACCCTCCTTTGACATAAAAGGTATCGTGCTCCGTGTGATGCCCCTATTTAAAAAAATGTAAGAAATGCGGGTCCGTCAACACATGTTAATCCGGAATACTAACATAAATTAGAAATTATTGCAAATTACGCAAATTAATGCAAATAAGATGGCTGTTAGTTTAATCACTGGAGAGGAAGAGCCATTGTTATGATGTTGAGTGACCCGTTACACGCCCAATGCTTATTTGTCTCGTCGTAAAAGACGAGTGATAGGGAAACGTGTCTTACACCATGATCAACTGACGAGTATAAGAGGTGAGGTGAAATGGGGTTTAACGTAGCGTTCAAGATTACTGCACTTATATAGCGACGTGTGTCTGTGGCTGCTTGTACTAGTCCGGACTGTTGTCAATTTATAGTGCTAGCCCGCTGAGATACCATGCCGCAGTTTAACATGAATACCCCACTCAGACACAGTATACTGTGTCCGAGCCGACCAGTCCTTGTTTTAAATCCTTAATGACGTGCGCCTGGCAGGGTGACACCAAGTACCATCTTTTAACGTCTTTTGGTACATGACGCGGACGGGGATTGAATCCCGGACCGTCCGCTCTCCGGGCGGACGCTCTACCACTAGACCACGGTGGCGGTCGCCGAGCATAAGAAGTATACACCAATGTTTGAATCAGCAAGAAATGGTTGTTCATGGTGATATATTTGATACGGGTGGAATAGTTATGTTTTGGACCTTAAGTTTGCCGTGTTTCGGCGACCGTTTTCAGATTAGTAACATTTTGATAACGTTTAGTGATCAAATCCAATTTTCAAATGTATATTTTCTTTTGCCTAACACTGTATTACTGCCGTGTACAACCGGTGACGGTGTTACTCACTCTTTAAAACCTGTCGGCCCAAAAGAGCCACTTTACAAGTATTGGGAACGCAACCTTCTAGGTGTCACTTAAAATACCACAAGTCAGGTTCATTGAAGGGTATCGAATTTCCGGTTCCATATGCTCAATATATGATTTCTATAGTTAATAGTTTGATAGTTTAATTGTTTGTGATTATGTTGTTTTTTCCAAGATTCCTTTGGTACATTTTATGGCGTTTTGTCTCCCCCTGTGATTATTCTGGGGCAGAATAGGTCCCCAGTACCACATGCCTGTCTCCCCCCGTGGTTATTCTGGGGCAGAATAGGTCCCCAGTACCACATGCCTGTCTCCCCCCGTGGTTATTCTGGGGCTGAATAGGTCCCCAGTACCGCTTGCTTGTCTCCCCCCGTGGTTATTCTGGGGCTGAATAGGTCCCCAGTACCGCTTGCTTGTCTCTACCCGTGGTGATTCAGTGGCAGAATAGGTCCCCAGTACCGCTTGCTTGTCTCCCCCTGTGGTTATTCTTGGACAGAACAGGTCCCCAGTACCCCTTGCCTGTCTCCCCCTGTGGTTATTCTGGGACAGAACAGGTCACCAGTACCGCTTGCTTGTCTCCCCCTGTGATTATTCTTGGACAGAACAGGTCCCCAGTACCCCTTGCTTGTCTCCCCGTGGTTATTCTGGGACAGAACAGGTCCCCAGTACCCCATGCTTGTCTCCCCCCGTGGTTATTCTGGGACAGAACAGGTCCCCAGTACCCCATGCTTGTCTCCCCCCGTGGTTATTCTGGGACAGAACAGGTCCCCAGTACCCCTTGCTTGTCTCCCCGTGGTTATTCTGGGACAGAACAGGTCCCCAGTACCCCATGCTTGTCTCCCCCCGTGGTTATTCTGGGACAGAACAGGTCCCCAGTACCCCTTGCTTGTCTCCCCCCGTGGTAATTCTGTGGCAGAACAGGTCCCCAGTACCCCTTGCTTGTCTCCCCGTGGTTATTCTGGGGCAGAACAGGTCTCCAGTAACCCTTGCTTGTCTCCCCGTGGTTATTCTGGGACAGAACAGGTCCCCAGTACCCCTTGCTTGTCTCCCCGTGGTTATTCTGGGACAGAACAGGTCCCCAGTACCCCTTTCTTGTCTCCCCGTGGTTATTCTGGGGCAGAACAGGTCCCCAGTACACCTTGCTTGTCTCCCCGTGGTTATTCTGGGGCAGAACAGGTCCCCAGTACCCCTTTCTTGTCTCCCCGTGGTTAGTCTGGGACAGAACAGGTCCCCAGTACCCCTTGCTTGTCTCCCCCGGGGTTATTCTGGAAGTGGGCAAGCCCTAGATCTCTATGCTTTCTCATATCAACTTTCATCAGCGTTTCTGTCCATAGACACCCATCATTCCGAATGTTGATTGATCATTTCAATATTACATGCCTGTTCTGTTTTTTTCTGGCATTGGTGAGAATATTTTATAATGTTTATATACAACACCTGTCTTATTCTGATTTCAGAACATGGCCCGACTTGTTATACTAGCATCTTGTCTCTGCGTCTGCCTCGTTTTCGCTACTGCGCAAGAGAGCGAAATTAACTCTTGGATGAAACTGAAGATGGCGCTGCTTCGAAGGAAGCAAGAGGCATCAACTAAACAGATGCTTGGCGAACTCGTAAGAGATATTCTCAACGAAAAGAGCAAGCTTGGAGAGGCGGTTTCACAGGAGGCGAACTCTCTCGGACTTTCTAAGAAATCAAACGGATGGAGAGCATTCGGCCTACCCATTCAAACCAGATTCGCAGCATTCGGCTCCAAACTTATGCCCAGCCGGGAAGGCGGGGATCATGGATCTACGTTGCTAAGATACGGAAGGAGCGCCTAAGCTGTGATTCCGTGGTAAACAACGCCAAAGATGCGGACGACACATACAGACCTACTCTCACTCAAACTTGGACATCGCGCAGGGGAGACAACCGGACTTTTATTTCCTCCTAGGTGACGTAAGCGGAAGTGGTAACTGTCTGCGTTACTTGGAAACCACTGCTAACACACAGGCAGGTCAGACGAGATATTGAGACTGTGCTGATACACTGATTCAATATAGACGCTCTTGTCGTGATTGTTATGATTCTGTTTCGTATGTATGTTATTTCTGAAGAAAATGCCCTACGTTTAATAATGCGTGTTTCTTTTCAACATCAAAGAGTCCGTCACCCAAATATTAAGTATTTGGTTCTCCCTGTAAGACAAATAGACACACATATATATATATATTTTTTGTTCAGACGTGCGAAAGTACGAATCAGATTAACCCACTACCCATAGCTTCCATTGACCATGCTGACCCACACACGCAGTCACATTCCTGGTACTGGTACACTGGACAATAATTATGCATCTCAAATTGGTGCTTCCATATCAAATAACACATTTAAAATTGCATTCCTTGTGTATTTTCTGACGAAACGCATTTGTTATGGTTTACAAAGTTACACACTCATACTGGCATACAGCAACCAAAATCTTATGTAAGGACATCAAATATTATTTTTTTATTTGTTGTTTAACGCCTCACTCGGCAATATTCCAGCTATATGACGTTCTGTAGATAATCGAGTCTGGACCAAACAATCCAGTGATTGACATCATGACCATCGATCCATGCAATTGGGACATGCATCAACAAAGTCTGCGAGCCTGATCACCCGATCCCGATAGTCGCCTCTTACGACAAGCATAGTCGCCTTTTACGGCAAGCATGGGTTGCTGAAGACCTATTTTACCCCGGAATCTTCGACATATTTAGTAACAATAACATGGCAATAGATATTTAACGACACTTTCAGTTCCTGCCCTTGCTTCATATGACCCAATCCTTGTACATTTTAACTTCTTTGAGACATTTTTAGACATTTATCAAAATGAGAACAATGGCATACCTACATATTTCCTATAGGTTTGGAGGCGGTCGGGTAGCCTAGTGGTTAAAGCGGTCGCTGGTCACGCCGAAGACCCGGGCTCGATTCCCGACATGGGGACAATGTGTGAAGCCCATTTGTGGTGTCCCCCGCCGTGATATTGCTGGAATATTGCTAAAAGCTGCGTAAAACCAAACTCACTCACCCACTCCAATAGGTTTGGAAGTTTAAACGTATGCAAATAAAGACGATCATTGGGGTGTTCCACGTTATTTACGTACCGACGTCACAGAGCAGGAATGTTGCTGAGTGCTGCACCCAAAATACACAATACACAAGGGAGTGCTGCGTCACCTTGTCCAGGTATATTTTTGTAACCATGGTAACAGAACGGCTGCTTGGTGCGTGAACATTGCGCATTCGGGTTTCAAGATTCAGATTAAATAAAGAACATCGTCAAGACAAACATACACAACAGGCTCGGTTACTCGGGAAAACTGACGCCTGGCCCAGACCAAGGTACTTACTGAAAACGTTCAGTAATCCATGTCATACAAGCTCGACAAGCCAAGGTGGATCAACCTTAAAGTTCCCAAATATATGTGTATTATGACGATTATTTCTAAGATTTGCTGGTTTTGTTGTTGTTTATTCGTTAACATGTCTTTGTTGTATAATTATTTGCTAACACGTCTCCCCATCACGAAAAATCTGAACTCTAAATTTAAATTAAAGTTCACAATACAGTGTACATAATTGTATTTTAATGCCACAACAACTACAGGTATATTCCAGAAACATATTAGGGAGTTGTTATACCTGTCTACGCTATGTTGTTGCGCGTGCGCATTAATGTCCAACAATAAAGTGAGTTAACCAAAGTTCTTGTTTTGTTATTTTGAATGCTGAAACAGTTGGTTGTTTGTGGATTTACGTCACAGTAAGCGGCCTATATATAGTCGTGTCTGGGCCAGATGGCAATACAAAATTCAACCAGTTCCACCAAGAGCCATACTCATACTCAAATGAAAGGAAAGTTGAAGTAGCCATCTCACGTCACAAAAAGCACTATGACAAGGTATGTCTATCTTGCAATCAACATGGAATGGATGATGCGGTTGATGATGGCCACACTCTGAGTCCTCTTCTCAGACGAGAGCCGTTACTGTATCTCAACTGCAGATGGCAGAGAGAGAGAGTCTTGCGACGCCGTTAGGAACGTTATTCGGATGCTTGTGTTGTTGAGAGAGACTCGTGGAGTGGTCCGAGCATCATGGTGTGGGGTGGAATTGGTCTTGCACAGAGGGTCGGCCCTGTGGTCTTCCAGAACATCAGTCCAGGGAGAGGCAATAATGTCACAGCAGCACGCATTTTCCCGAGGCAAGAGAGTTAACTGACTATAAAAGTCCAGTTTCCACCCTTGCCGAACTAGGCTGGTATTATGGAGTTAATTTTGGCTGGACTAACGAGTTTATGCATAGTCCAATCAATATCGCGCACCGAAATCGAAATCCGGTTCGTAAACTGTCGTGCAGATTTCGGTCGATTGCAGGATTTGCAAAACATGTGCACCGCCCACTCGTTGACAGCAGATATTTTCCAAATCTTTTCATGTTGTTAATCAGGGTGCTCACATGATTTGATGCATTTCGCGATGTAAGACCCGTTTTATCACAATATAGATCTTGATTATCGATCAGATCGTCCTGACCGGGCGCCACCATTTTGTGTGAAGCAAACGCAAGTGATACGAGAGGTGGAATCTGATTGGTCCATAGGTGAGGAGAAATTGGGTTTAACGTCGCGTCCAAGATTATTTCACTTTTATTGCGACGTGCATGCACGTGTGTGTGTAGCTGCTTGTACTAGTCCGGACTGATGCCGATTTATAGTGCTAGCCCACTGAGATATCATGCCGCAGTTTAACATGAATACCCCACTCAGACACAGTATACTGACTCCGAGCCGACCAGTCCTTGTTTTAGCCCCTTAATGCCGAGCGCCAGACAGGGTAACAACAAGTACCATCTTTTAACGTCTTTTGGTATGACACAGTCGGGGATCGAACCCCGGACCTTCCGCTCCACGGAGTCGGTCTAACTGGTAACAGCCACTGGTGGCGCTACGATCGAACCCAGTAATTCCAGCCTAGTTCGGCAAGGGTGGAAACTGGACTTTTAAAGACAGTTAACTCTATTGCCTCGGGAAGATGAGCAGCACGGTACACTGATCAAGTCTTGAGACCACACGCCATACCTCATTTGGCACGTCGCCGCAACCATGAGTTTTAGCCTGATAACGCCCATGCCCACACTGCGAGAGAAAACAAGAGACTTCCTCCAGCAGAATGACATCAGAACCATGCAGTGGCCTGCCCTCAGTCCCGATTTAAATCCCATTGAGCACCTGTGGGACGAGATTCAAAGATGGCTGAATGACGTCCGACCAAGGCCAACAACTGCAGCTGAACTGCGTCAGGCGTTCCTCAGAGTGTGGGCTAGAGTGCCTATGGCCTTCATCAACCGCCTCATCCATTCCATGTATCAACGTTGCACGGCAGTCATCAATGTACATGGCGGACACACGACATACTGACTTGTGATACCATTTTCTCAGAGACTAGTGTTGTGTTTCACTTTCAGAACACTTGATACTTTAATTTCAACCTTGATGATCAGTTTTGCCAAGTTTCATCTTTTTAATATGACTCAAAGTATGTTTACAGTGTTTGGACAAATAAGGTTTCTCATATATCTATCCATGGTGACGTGTCTGTTGCGGTTCAGTATAGTTAATCATCACTGGCGTTTTCACGCTGATAAAAAAAAGAAAACTTTCTTACATCAGATAAAAAGACGGAGGCAATATAGGCTGCATGGCTGGCTTGAGCATATAAGATGTCAACTCTCTATATCTCGATTCCGATATTTTGCACAGACCACAAATATTCCTTCAGTGGTACCCCCTCCTGGGATGTTTACCACTTTGGTGAAGACAACGAGCACAGACATGGTGCTGACAAACATAGAAACATTATCATAGCGAACTGGATGCAAATACGCGATCATAGGTTTCTGGTGTGCGCAGGCACGCAGCTCTGCAATGTGAATTGCGGCGCCAGACGACTGGGTCACCCTACCCACTTGAAAATAGAAAACAAAGGGAAAAGTCCTCATAGGTAAAGTGACTCCTAACGTGTTGACAAGGCATTTGAAACTGTTACAATATCAATATTGATTAAAGACACAGCCACGGCACTGCAGCTCACGTTGATATGTATTCAACATTGTAAAATGTCTACAAAAAATTCCTCACACAATTTCGTTTTAGATGTAATATTGAGGATCAAAACATATAAATATGTAACTGTAACAATCACAAACATGAGATCATGTTCTACCTTTTCTGTAAATGTAGGGACATAACGTCACGTTGCAGCAGGGGAATGGCCGCTCACACACTGCCCATGTTTTAAGAGGTTTTGTACGACACCATTACATTGCTGTACTGCCATGGACAGCTGTTTCCCAAGATCTCTCCCTTAAAGAACATGTCTTGGATGAGATGGATAGACGCCTACAACAGGACCAGAACCAGCCTATGAGGCTTGCTCATTTGGGCCAATTTGGTTAACATTTGGTACAACATCCCCCTGACTGCATCGTCTGTATCAGCGCAAATGGTGGTCAGACCCGATATTGTTATTGTTAATTGACTTGTCACACCACTCCTGTCTCCTGTTGCCAGGTATGGGTTTTGTTTGTTTGTTTGTTTGTTTGTTTGTTTGTTGTTTAAAGCTGCACTAAGCAATATTCCAGCTATATGGCGGCGGTCTGTAGATAATCGAGTCTGAACCAGACAATCCAGTGCAATTGGAATCAATGACATGCATCAACCAAGTCAGCGAGCTTGACCACCTGATCCTGTTAGTCGCATGGGTTTTGTCAATGAATGTATTAAAAGACATTGACCAGACAAATGACCAAGTTTTATGTTGTTATTTTCAATAATATAACATTTACACCATTTCATATGAGTGAGTGAGTGAGTTTATGTTTTACGCTGCTTTAAGCAATATTCCAGCAATATCATGGCAGGGAAACCACAAATGGGCTTCACACATTGTACCCATGTCGGTAATCGAACCCGAGTCTTCAGCATGACAAGTGAACGCTTTAACCACTAGGCTACCCGACTGCTCCATTTCATAAGAAACAGTTACATTTTTCTGCTTGTATAGTTTCAATCTAACCTTTCCAGTCATGTTTTTCAACTTACTCCATCCCCCCAAATCCGTCAAACGTCAAACATAAGTGCTCTGAAAAAACAAGCAACATAACCAGACTTCATTTTATCAATTTTTATTGCAATGTTAAAAAGCATTTTCATTTTTTCTGTAGACAAAAAAGATAGTCACCTGACAAGATAATATTGACCATGACATGAATCATCTCCATGCATAGCAGAGGGTGCTCAACATACCACCAATCTGGAAATATCAGTGTTACCATGGCAACACTAACAACTATACAACATGCTGAATGTGTTAATGTGCAAAGAAGCATAAAGGCACAGTAGTGACAGTTTAAAACAGATCCTGAGCCATGTGATTACAAGAAAAACGCTTGAACAATATTTGTGTTCAGTAAGGCGACACTTTTTCCAGTTTGCAGGTTTGCCTGACCAGAGCCAAAGGCCTACCATACCAAAATAAAATAAATACAGTCCAAATTTGTTATTATTTACTGAGGGAATAAAAATAACTAAAATATCAAGTAAAGTAAAATAATCCCTCAAAAAGCAACAGCAAACATTTTACATCAACTCATTGTAACCTAGCCAATATACCCATATTTCAATCTATCCAAGCAAATAATTCAGTAAATAATCTGAAAACTGTTAAAAGTTAAAAGTGTAGCCTTTTGCCATGTAGGCTTGATGTAATAGGTAAGCCCCAAGGATTCAGGTTGTAGATGTCAAATCCTGTCCTGTGATTCAAATCCAAAACGTCCTACCACACTACCAGTACCCCCCAGCCGTGTATCTGCTGTAACATTAAGGAGCATTATAGCTGAAATGGATAGAATTATCATTAAACCGCCCGCATGTTGTCAGAAATGAGCGGGCCACTGTAACTTGATATTGCCCTCATATTGCTTGACAACAGGCCATTATCACGCCTGTTAGGTGATGTCATAGGATAGGGATAGGTGATGTTACGTTCAATAGTGACGTCATCTGGTTTGTTCTATGACGTTTCCATATTTGTAAAAGTGGGTCAGTGACATTTGTGTTGATTGCAGTAAATGTTTCAAAACTGATATTGTTGTTTCTTTATATTTGATAACAAATTCCATCCATTTTAGCTATAATAACGGTAACGCTCTTTTACAGGGCATTATTTGCAGAAGCCCTCGGTCTTTTCAACTGCACTCCTTCGTCGGGCAGTAAATGTAAGACCTCAGTCTTCTGCAAATGATAATGCCCAGAAAAATAGCATTACCATTATAATAGCTAAAATGGATGGAATTTGTTATCAAATAAAAAGAAACAACAATATCAGCTTTAAACTAAACACCACAGTACTCTCTTTGTTGTATCTAGCATAGCCAGGATTTACCAGGCAACACTAATGCCTACAGACCAGACCAGATCCAGCATTGGACATTAGACCAGACATCAATTTGTCTGTATTCTGGGAGAACACCACTAGTCATTACAGACTTTAATTGCTTTTAAGTGACTGCATCTTAGATTATCAAGGATATATATCTGGACTCTATCATGTCCCTTATGATAAATATCCTAAACATAGCTGTCCAATCACACTACTCTGTGGTCGGGAAGAGACAAAGGTTGTGATGTCACTTCTGGAACAATGCATGTTTGTACTGAAGCACATGTACTACATGTGGTGTCTCCTTAGACAAGTAACTTTCTTCCAAATATGCCTCTGTTCACCAAGCAGTGAGTGGGTACCCGGTAGGATGAGATGGTAATGTGGCTGTTAACTTTCTAGCGCCTCACAGGCAGCTTGGGTTGTATACTCCCCAGGGAGCTGAGAATGAAAATCGAGTGCTCACTGATCCATTGACCGGGGTAATAACAGTGTAGCGCTATGAGCATCCACTTGGTGAATGAAATCTGGCGCATTATAAATGCACTTATTATTATCATTATTTCCGTATCTCAAAAACAAATCCAATTGGGGCATTCGAAATGCAAAAAAATAAAGAAACTTGTTGTAGGCCTGATGTGACTTCCTATCCCATGGAGGTGTGGTGAGGTATTGCATCAAAGTAAAGGATGGGACTTTAATGAGATTGTTCTGAAACTAGACTATATACCTTGAACATGACTTAACGATATTAGACTAAGATTAAGATCTAATTGTAAACTAAATCTTGCCCTGCAAAGATACACAAAGATGTAACACTCTAGACATGGGACCTGAACATAATTCATGTTACAGCTGTAATCATGGTACTATGGGCCATGTGGTCTGAATTACGAAATAAACTGGATTGATTGAATACAACTATTGTATTGGTAGATACACGATTACCCGCACGTATGTACAAGAGGTCTCCAGCCACAGGTTTATAAACTGGAGGAACATATAGTATACAAATCTGTGAAGCATTGACATTGGCATACAGAAATGCTGTGATTGAATCACTTAACACTACAATTTCACAAGTCACGTCAGCCAATACTGAAAACAAGACTAGACTAGATGTGTTGAACATGCAACTAGATCTTACTACTGCCTGGCCTAAAAGATATTGTTGTTTTTCCGAATATATCTAACTTATAACTAAGGTGGTCATATTTAAACCCTGTAAAAGTTGGCTTTTTCAAAACCTAGAATTGTCTGCCTAAATGTCATTCAGGTAATTGGAACATGACTTTTTGCTTCAGTCTTACAAAATTAAGGGGGTGTCTTGGGGTCTTTGAGGTCCTCCCAATGGTATTGTAATCTAGGGACCCTTTAAATCTTTTAACTTTTAAAATTTATTTAAAGACAAGGACCCTTGACTTAACATAACTACGAAGACTGTCTAACTCATACACAGCCTGGTCAAGTCTTCTGAGTGAGTGAGTTGGGTTTAACGCCGCTTTTAACATTATTCCAGTTATATCGCGGCGTGTCAGCTTGATGTGGGAGGAAAGCCCGAAGTGATGCAGGTCTCAGACGTTTACCACTTCGGTGAAACCCACGAGCACGGGTATGGTGCTGACAAACCTAGAAACATAATCGGGGTGAACCGGGATTCGAACCCACAATCATAGGTTTCTGGCGTGCCCAAGGGACGCAACTCTGCACAGGGAATCACGGCGCCTTAGACGACTGGGCCACCCGTGCCCCCAAGTCTTCTGATCTTTGGTGGGGAGAGTACATACAGTCTGTGATGAGTCACAAGCACCTGCTTCAGAGGATGTTGGGGAGATGTCATGATACACATCGTTATTAAGATGGGATAACTTAAGCTGCTGATGAATCATGAAAGTTTCATTTAAAGAAAGACATTTTTAAGTCAAAAGTACAAGTTTTTGGTGGACATTTAACACATATGATGCAAACACTGAAATAGGTGGAGCCACTGAACAATGCACAGAAAGATACTCCCACAATACGGGCAACATACTAATAACACTGCAACACTGTTTCATATAGAAAAATCAATTCACGATATGGTAGTCGTATCAAAAATTAATCCTACTGTATCACAATAAATTGATTTGTTGTGAATCAACCAGCCCTTCACCTGCATGGACAACAAGACAAAATCTGAAACAAAATACTGGTCAGTTGGGATGTTAAATCTACTGTATTTTACGTATTAAGTGCCCCGCTCTAATAAGCGCCCACAGCGATATTTGCTAATATATTGGCTAGTGAACAATCCCAATTAGCACCCCTTCTGATTAATCAATGTACACAAAACATATTTATAATACTCACTCGTGTGTTATATGCACCCTTAATTATGGGCAATTAAATTCTGGAAAAATATATCTGTCGTACATAAACATTACAGACTGTCAGCATAAACCACGAAATTTATCTTTCAACTCTGGATTTTTTCACCAAAATATTATTCTAATAAGAGACCCCTATTTCTAATTACGTCAAATACGGTAATTATTGACACAATTGAAGGAAGCAGCTCTGTTTGACATTCCAATTCCCACCAGTCCTAATTAGGGTTTCAGATCGGATTGCTTTATGGGACATGCAGTGATTATCTGAAAAAATACCCTAAATATATCATTCGCTTTTAGTATGTTCTCTCAATATCTGCATAAATGATGAAAATGTCCTCAATCAATCTCATTAAAATCAGATCTTAGTTCTCGCTACCGCTAAACAAAGATCTGAGGACATCCCATTACGGGTAACGTCAGACCGACCTTGCGCGAACTGTGACCGACCAATGGAATGACCAATCAGAAGGCAGCTTTCTCCTGATTTACGGCACTAATTTCAAATTGGCGACTCCGCTTTGAAACACATTTTGCCAAATTCTTGATTACAAATTTGAAACCTGAACAAAAGAACATTCTGGAATGGCTAATAGATGGTCTGGATTGTATGGATTCAGTCGTTAAACCCGAAACTATCGTTCGGAGTTTAAGTTTTGGAGGTTGCATGATTAGAAATCACATTCCGACTGTCACTTTTATAATCTGGTAAGCGATGCTCTGATTAGTCGGATGAAAGGTCGTTTTGACATGACCCGTAAATGGATGTCCTCAGATCTTTGTTTAGCGGTAGCGAGAACTGAGGTCTGATTTTAATGAGATTGGTCCTCAAAACAATGCCGTGTCTGAAGCAAAATCTCTCCTCTGCATATCTGACTTGCAGTGCGGTATCAGGCTATGAGATCATAGAGCTGTGACGAGCAGTGTACAATCATTAAATTGTAGTTATTACTTTATAAAGTGAAAAGGGTAAACAACAACTTACACGCAGGACTGTGAAATTTACTTTTTGGACACAAAAACCTTTCCAGTGCTGCAGCATGATAAATGTCATCCCACGTTTCCTATCCAGGGAATGTCGAAGATATTCACACACACAGTAAAATATATGTATATACTCAGTGTCATATATAATGCACAAGCACGGTCTAATGTGGACTAGATGGACAACTATGTTGTGATGCGGTGACACAATGTATATCGTCACTCGCACGCTGGAATATAAACAACAGGGCAGTATTGACGTCACAGTGTTGGAGCCGGAAGGTCAAGGTCGACTTGTTACATCCCAAGTGTTAGTGGATTCAAATACTACAGCAGCAAACCTCAATGATGCCATGACTCCTTCATCTTCGGACACTGGTCAATACATAGAGAATCTCACCAGAGTGTCTTTTGATATCAATATATCAACACGAGTTGATGAAAGCGGGAAAACTCCGAGGCTTGCCGAGAATTTTTTCCACTTTTATCAACGAGTGTTGATATATTTGATATCAAAAGACAAGAGGGTGAGATTTTATTTATCATCCAACATCATTCTTCCAATTTTTTCAGTTTGTAGACAGTAATAAGCAGTGTCTTAAGTGTAAAAAGTACTGCTAACAGCTTCAATAGCAGAGCCATAAGTGATGTCATTAGATTGTGACGTCATGGTTACCAATGACATCACAATGGTCTGCAAAGCATTGTGATGCAATTTCATTGCAGCGATATCTACAGTGTAGATAGTTCCTGTGGGAGCCAGTTTTGGATGATAAATATCAATCATCATCTGACCTATGATACAATATTGGCACGGATTCCCTAAAACAGTGAAATAAATAAATGTGTGCAATCGTCACTTCTTGACCACACTGTACATGCTATATCAAAAGGGGTGGTGGGGTGGTAGTGGTTACAGCATGATCAATGACAACACATTCAACTACATGTTAAGGTATGTGAGTGAGTTGGGATTAACCCGCTTTTAACAGTATTCTAGTTATATCACGACGTGTCAGCTTGATGTGGGAGAAAAGCCCGAAGTGATGCAGGTCTCAGACGTTTACCACTTAGGTGAAACCCACGAGCACAGGTATGGTGCTTACAAACCTAGAAACATAATCGGGGTGAACGGGGATTCGAACCCACAATCATAGGTTTCTGGCGTGCCCATGGGATGCAACTCTGCACAGTAAATCGCTGTGCCTTAGACGACTGGGCCATGATAAAGTATGTACAAAACACAGTTACCTTTAGCTAACTCAATTTTCAGGGGGCAACGTTTTCATAAGTGAGTGAATGAGTGAGTGAGTGAGTGAGTGAGTGAGTGAGTGAGTGAGTGAGTGAGTGAGTGAGTGAGTGAGTTTGGTTTAATGCCACTTTGAACGGTATTTCAGTTATATCACAAAGTGTCAGCTTGATGTGAGAGGAATGGCTGACGTGATGGTCTAATACGATGACGAAACCAACACCTGGAGAATCCACAAGGATAAGGGTGTTGCCGCGAATCTAACAACATAATCAGGGAGAGCCACAGGTTTCTGGCCACTAAGACGTTCAACTCTGCAAAGCTAATTGCTGCGCCGAGATGACTGGCGACCCGTGTCTCCTGCTTCATAAAGTGTTAACTTGGAAGTATGTTTGTACATGGTGACACACACAATCGTGTACCAACCACATCATGGGTCAAGAAACCCATGCAACTGTGAGCGTTCTGCCCGTTATAAACAATGAACACCTGAAAAATTGGAACACGTGATGATCAAGTGATGTGAAGCATAACAAATTATTTTACATAATCACAAGTAACAACCATGGTAACCATGGCAACACAATATTTACAAACATGCCCTTCGATCAATGAAGTCTACAGGCTCTGATCATGACGATCTGAAGCAGAATAAACAATGGTGCCATCACTTCCGACGAAGACAACATCCGTTTCTCACTGAACTTTTCACACATCAGGAACTTAAACACAAAGAACAGCATTGTACTTAGGATTGAAGTCAAAAACCGGATGCCAGCCACACGCAGGTCAAGTTCCTGATACTGGCGTATGAACACGATGATGCAGAAGTAGGCACACAGGCCATCACAGGTGAAAAGAGGAATGAAAATAATCCACCAGGATTCTCCAATGACATTTTCATACTTGAGGATGCCCAGCACTGAGAATATTAACACTGATACGATGTGCATCCATATTTCAAAGCCAGTCATCCGAAGCCATCGCACCAGTTCCTTGAGGGTAAAGAACATGGCGCCGCTGTGGTGAGACTGCCTCCTTTGTCAAATGGCCACTGTCGGGGTCTGAGACAAGAGCGGAAATGTCCTCTGGCGAGCTTCTGGGTGAACGTCATAGACATCCCCAGCGACACAAGTGGCTGCAGCAAACTGGCTCATAGAAAAGTTGCACTAGTCGTCCACACAGAGCAGCGTCCTTATTGGCATCAACTCCACCACGGTATGCTGTCACACCAACGTGGTCTGGCACATGTAAGCACAGCAGAGGCTCAGAGGAGGCTGAAACAGAAATGTTCTGATGTTGAGGATTTTAATTATATCATGTCATCATTCAGGGTTTCAGGCATTCCATTTTCTAGGACATTGACTGATGTTTCTTCAATTTCGGTAATGAAACAGAATAATGTTCTATCAACATGGGGCGGTCGGGTAGCCTAGTGGTTAAAGCGTTCGCTCGTCACGCAGAAGACCCGGGTTCGGTTTCCGACATGAGTACAACGTGTGAAGCCCATTTCTGGTATCCCCTGCTGTGATATTGCTGGAATATTGCTAAAAGCGGCGTAAAACCATACTCACTCACTCACTCTATCAACATGATCAAAGTTTACACAAATTCTGACATTTGTAAACCATGAGTAAACAACTGTGATCATTATTGAGTGTTATTACTTTATGAGATGTTTTCCAATACATGATAACCTTACTAAGAGACGTCTCAAGTTTCAAGGGACGGTGGGGTAGCCTAGTGGTTAAGGTGTTTGCTCGTCACGCCAAAAAACTGGGTTCGATTCCCGACATGGGTACAATGTTTGAAGATCATTTCTGGTGTCCCCCAGGAATATTGCTAAAAGCGGCGTAAAACCATACTCACTCTAAAGTTTCAAACAATGCATCACAACACAAGACATACTGGACAGGTGCTTGGAGAAGCAGTCAAGGGTTTTACGTGACGCACAAATGTAGAGAACGCAGAAAAAAAAGTACTGCATCCTGAAGGACCCACAATAAAATTCATTTTACCTACAGCGCATCAAGAGCAGTAATGGGTGTCTGTTATTTTATCCATCAAGCATGACCACTGTCTTTTGATCCTTGATACATTCCAGACTCTAAAGTAATTATCAAAATGTACAGTACACTACGCCATTACAATTTACAGGACTCTCACATTGCCTACAGGTAATTATTGGGGGTCCCCGGGACACTCAGTTGTGTAAGTCAAGGTAAAGTCACTCTCTAATGTATTAACTATCCACAACTGGCTTCAGTGTTATACATATCACATATCACATATCACATATCACATATCTCCAAATGTCAGTAAAAAATTCCCAAATTGGAATGAAATGCTTTCCAATGTCTGCTGATATGGCTTTGTAGCAGTGTCTTGTATTTCACTGACAACATGGCCGGCCACTATAGAGGAAGATGCTTTATGCTCTAATATTATTGCATTGAATGCAATGTTACCATGGTTACAATTGAATGTTATAACACATCTCAATATGGGAAAATAATAACACTAAAAATAGATACCAATTTGGAACATACTAACGATTATTTGCACAGCCCTAAAGAATGGAAAGTCAGAGCTCCAGATAAGCTGCGTAACTGCGTAAAATACGCATCATAAATGCAGAAATACACAGTAAAATATAATCCAAGCGTATCAAATACGCAACGAACATTACAGATACGCTACAAAAATAAAACTTGTGCGTATCATCAAAATATTGTGAAGTAACCCTGCGTATTCGATTAGCAAATCAGCAACCTATTTTGAAAAAAACGGGCATTCCCTCAACCTTGCCAAACTCCACGATGACAGTTACATCATGATCATTTGCCATCACACTTTCTTGTGGAAGTATCGTGGTATTTTTGAGTCCTATAAAGCTCTCGAAACCACACGACACCAGTTTGCAGGGACTAGATGAATAGTGTTTTAAAATATTTAACTTAAATACCCACATGTGTAAAAACTAGTGGGTAACAGAAATTTGAATACCCAATGATTTTAAAATGCATGGGTTAAATACCCACAACACCAAAAGCTTATCTGGAGCTCTGAAAGTGATGTTTGATCTGTATGTGGTGCACAGCCCTAAAGAATGGAAAGCAGTGTTTGATCTGTATGTGGTGCACAGCCCTAAAGAATGGAAAGTGGTGTTTGATCTGTATGTAGTGCACACTCCTAAGGAATGGAAAGCTGTGTTTGATCTGTATGTGGTGCACAGGCCTAAAGAATGGAAAGTGGTGTTTGATCTGTATGCAGTGCACAGCCCTAAAGAAAGGAAAGTGGTGTTTGATCTGTATGTAGTGCACACTCCTAAGGAATGGAAAGCTGTGTTTGATCTGTATGTGGTGCACAGGCCTAAAGAATGGAAAGTGGTGTTTGATCTGTATGCAGTGCACAGCCCTAAGGAATGGAAAGTGGTGTTTGATCTGTATGCAGTGCACAGCCCTAAAGAAAGGAAAGTGGTGTTTGATCTGTATGTAGTGCACAGCCCTAAAGAAAGGAAAGTGGTGTTTGATCTGTATGCAGTGCACAGCCCTAAGGAATGGAAAGTGATGTTTGATCTGTATGTGGTGCACAGCCCTAAAGAAAGGAAAGTGGTGTTTGATCTATATGCAGTGCACAGCCCTAAAGAATGGAAAGTGGTGTTTGATCTGTATGTGGTGCACAGCCCTAAGGAATGGAAAGTGGTGTTTGATCTGTATGCAGTGCACAGCCCTAAAGAATGGAAAGTGGTATTTGATCTGTATGTGGTGCACAGCCCTAAAGAATGGAAAGTGGTATTTGATCTGTATGCAGTGCACAGGCCTAAAGAATGGAAAGTGGTATTTGATCTGTATGTGGTGCACAGCCCTAAAGAATGGAAAGTGGTGTTTGATCTGTATGCCGTGCACAGCCCTAAAGAATGGAAAGTGGTGTTTGATCTGTATGTGGTGCACAGCCCTAAAGAATGGAAAGTGGTGTTTGATCTATATGCAGTGCACAGCCCTAAAGAATGGAAAGTGGTGTTTGATCTGTATGTGGTGCACAGCCCTAAGGAATGGAAAGCAGTGTTTGATCTGTATGTGGTGCACAGCCCTAAGGAATGGAAAGTGGTGTTTGATCTGTATGTGGTGCACAGCCCTAAGGAATGGAAAGCAGTGTTTGATCTGTATGTGGTGCACAGCCCTAAGGAATGGAAAGTGGTGTTTGATCTGTATGTGGTGCACAGCCCTAAGGAATGGAAAGTGGTGTTTGATCTGTATGTGGTGCACAGCCCTAAAGAATGGAAAGTGGTGTTTGATCTGTATGTGGTGCACAGCCCTAAGGAATGGAAAGTGGTGTTTGATCTGTATGTGGTGCACAGCCCTAAGGAATGGAAAGTGGTGTTTGATCTGTATGTGGTGCACAGCCCTAAAGAATGGAAAGTGGTGTTTGATCTGTATGTGGTGCACAGCCCTAAGGAATGGAAAGTGGTGTTTGATCTGTATGCCGTGTACAGCCCTAAGGAATGGAAAGCAGTGTTTGATCTGTATGTGGTGCACAGCCCTAAGGAATGGAAAGAGGTGTTTGATCTGTATGTGGTGCACAGGCCTAAGGAATGGAAAGCAGTGTTTGATCTGTATGTGGTGCACAGCCCTAAGGAATGGAAAGTGGTGTTTGATCTGTATGTGGTGCACAGCCCTAAGGAATGGAAAGCTGTGTTTGATCTGTATGTAGTGCACAGCCCTAAGGAATGGAAAGCAGTGTTTGATCTGTATGTAGTGCACAGCCCTAAGGAATGGAAAGCAGTGTTTGATCTGTATGTGGTGCACAGCCCTAAGGAATGGAAAGTGGTGTTTGATCTGTATGTAGTGCACAGCCCTAAGGAATGGAAAGTGGTGTTTGATCTGTATGTGGTGCACAGCCCTAAGGAATGGAAAGTGATGTTTGATCTATATGTAGTGCACACCCCTAAGGAATGGAAAGCTGTGTTTGATCTATATGTAGTGCACACCCCTAAGGAATGGAAAGCTGTGTTTGATCTGTATGTGGTGCACAGCCCTAAAGAATGGAAAGTGGTGTTTGATCTGTATGTGGTGCACAGCCCTAAAGAATGGCAAGTGGTGTTTGATCTGTATGTGGTGCACAGCCCTAAAGAATGGAAAGTGGTGTTTGATCTGTATGTGGTGCACAGCCCTAAAGAATGGAAAGTGGTGTTTGATCTGTATGTGGTGCACAGCCCTAAAGAATGGAAAGTGGTGTTTGATCTGTATGTGGTGCACAGCCCTAAAGAATGGAAAGTGGTGTTTGATCTGTATGTGGTGCACAGCCCTAAAGAATGGAAAGTGGTGTTTGATCTGTATGTGGTGCACAGCCCTAAAGAATGGAAAGTGGTGTTTGATCTGTATGTGGTGCACAGCCCTAAAGAATGGAAAGCAGTGTTTGATCTGTATGTGGTGCACAGCCCTAAAGAATGGAAAGTGGTGTTTGATCTGTATGTGGTGCACAGCCCTAAGGAATGGAAAGCAGTGTTTGATCTGTATGTGGTGCACAGGCCTAAGGAATGGAAAGTGGTATTTGATCTGTCTGTGGTGCACAGCCCTAAGGAATGGCAAGTGGTGTTTGATCTGTATGTGGTGCACAGCCCTAAGGAATGGAAAGCAGTGTTTGATCTGTATGTGGTGCACAGCCCTAAGGAATGGAAAGCAGTGTTTGATCTGTATGTGGTGCACAGCCCTAAAGAATGGCAAGTGGTGTTTGATCTGTATGTGGTGCACAGCCCTAAAGAATGGAAAGTGGTGTTTGATCTGTCTGTGGTGCACAGCCCTAAAGAATGGCAAGTGGTGTTTGATCTGTCTGTGGTGCACAGCCCTAAGGAATGGAAAGTGGTGTTTGATCTGTATGTGGTGCACAGCCCTAAGGAATGGCAAGTGGTGTTTGATCTGTCTGTGGTGCACAGCCCTAAGGAATGGAAAGTGGTGTTTGATCTGTATGTGGTGCACAGCCCTAAGGAATGGAAAGTGGTGTTTGATCTGTCTGTGGTGCACAGCCCTAAAGAATGGCAAGTGGTGTTTGATCTATATGTAGTGCACACCCCTAAGGAATGGAAAGTGGTGTTTGATCTGTATGTGGTGCACAGCCCTAAGGAATGGAAAGCAGTGTTTGATCTGTATGTGGTGCACAGCCCTAAAGAATGGAAAGTGGTGTTTGATCTATATGTAGTGCACACCCCTAAGGAATGGAAAGTGGTATTTGATCTGTATGTGGTGCACAGGCCTAAAGAATGGCAAGTGGTGTTTGATCTATATGTAGTGCACACCCCTAAGGAATGGAAAGCAGTGTTTGATCTGTATGTAGTGCACACCCCTAAGGAATGGAAAGCAGTGTTTGATCTGTATGTGGTGCACAGCCCTAAAGAATGGAAAGTGGTGTTTGATCTATATGTAGTGCACACCCCTAAGGAATGGAAAGCAGTGTTTGATCTGTATGTAGTGCACACCCCTAAGGAATGGAAAGCAGTGTTTGATCTGTATGTGGTGCACAGCCCTAAGGAATGGAAAGTGGTGTTTGATCTGTATGTGGTGCACAGCCCTAAGGAATGGAAAGAGGTGTTTGATCTGTATGTGGTGCACAGGCCTAAGGAATGGAAAGCAGTGTTTGATCTGTATGTGGTGCACAGGCCTAAGGAATGGAAAGTGGTGTTTGATCTGTATGTGGTGCACAGCCCTAAGGAATGGAAAGCAGTGTTTGATCTGTATGTGGTGCACAGCCCTAAAGAATGGAAAGTGGTGTTTGATCTATATGTAGTGCACACCCCTAAGGAATGGAAAGTGGTATTTGATCTGTATGTGGTGCACAGGCCTAAGGAATGGAAAGTGGTATTTGATCTGTCTGTGGTGCACAGCCCTAAGGAATGGAAAGTGGTGTTTGATCTGTATGTGGTGCACAGCCCTAAGGAATGGAAAGCAGTGTTTGATCTGTATGTGGTGCACAGCCCTAAGGAATGGAAAGTGGTGTTTGATCTGTATGTGGTGCACAGCCCTAAGGAATGGAAAGAGGTGTTTGATCTGTATGTGGTGCACAGGCCTAAGGAATGGAAAGCAGTGTTGGATCTGTATGTGGTGCACAGCCCTAAGGAATGGAAAGTGGTGTTTGATCTGTATGTGGTGCACAGCCCTAAGGAATGGAAAGTGGTGTTTGATCTGTATGTGGTGCACAGCCCTAAGGAATGGAAAGTGGTGTTTGATCTGTATGTGGTGCACAGGCCTAAGGAATGGAAAGCAGTGTTTGATCTGTATGTGGTGCACAGGCCTAAGGAATGGAAAGCAGTGTTTGATCTGTATGTGGTGCACAGGCCTAAGGAATGGAAAGCAGTGTTTGATCTGTATGTGGTGCACAGGCCTAAGGAATGGAAAGCAGTGTTTGATCTGTATGTGGTGCACAGGCCTAAGGAATGGAAAGCAGTGTTTGATCTGTATGTGGTGCACAGCCCTAAGGAATGGAAAGCAGTGTTTGATCTGTATGTGGTGCACAGGCCTAAGGAATGGAAAGCAGTGTTTGATCTGTATGTGGTGCACAGCCCTAAGGTATGGAAAGGCGTGCTTCAATGCAAAGGTGATCCAAGGGCTAAGGAAGAGCTGTGGGTAACTTACCCTACCCTAACACAACCATCACTAAGGATTGAGAAGCATTTGAGATCAGTGAAGCGAGAGCCAACTGAATTAGCGTTAAGATTGCTGAAGATTATGGCGTACTGCAACGATTCAGCTTTCACACTTCATATGTATTGATAGTTGTTGCTTGGCCACCACAGAGTCAACACGGGCCGTGCTAGTTCACACTTTCCGTGGGAGGCCCCACAACCAGCATGTTCTCAAGGCAAGGGAGTTAACTGACTGGAAAAGTCCAGTTTCCAACCTTGCTGAACGAGGTATTCTGGGCTCAATCGTAGCGCTACCAGTGGTTATTACAAGTAATACCATGTCTCATATCATATTAGCTCCAAACAAAATGGTGGCACCCAGTCAAGCCGATCTGAATGATAATGAAGAAGTAAGCATATACTCCGAAACGTTGTGTTCCTCATAATAAAGACTTTGACATCCATATATTCTCTTCCTTATGAAAAGATTTGTTTAAGATTTGACGGTACACATGCTCTGGACTGTGCATCAACCTGTTAGTTCAACCAAAGCATAACTCCATAATTCCAGCCTAGTATAACCATGATAACAAGGATGGAAACTGGACTTTTATAGACAGTTAACTCCCGTGCATCTTCCAAAGGCAAGTGAGTTAACTGACTTTAAAAGTCCAGTTTCCAACCTTGCCGAACTAGGCTGGTATTATGGTGTTACATTTTGGCTGGACTAACGAGTCTATGCATAGTCCAATCAAAATCGCGCATCGAAATCTGGTTCGTAAAGTGTCATGCAGATTTCGGTCGACTGCAGGATTTGAAAAGCATGTGCACCGCTAACCTGTTGTCAACAGATATTTTCTAAATCTTTTCATGTTTTTAATCAAGGTGCTCATGTGATTTGATGCACTTCGCGATATAAGACTCGTTTTATCACAATATAGATCTTGATTATCGATCAGATCGTCTTGACTGTGCGCCACCGTTTTGTTTGAAGCAAATGTAAGTGATACGAGAGGTTGACTCTGATTGGTCAATAGGAGAGGCATAGAAAGGACATAACTCGTAATAGCCACTGGTGGCGCTACGATCGAGCCCAGGAATTCCAGCCTAGTTCAGCAAGGGTGGAAACTGGACTTTTAAAGTCAGTTAACTCTCTTGCCTCGGGAATATGACCCCCGTGCCTCGAGAAGTTCCTCAAGCAGATATGCCACTTTCTGCATACTGAAACTTACGCCATGTAATTGTTTGGTTGAAATGCTAGTAACATAATATTTAAGCATCATGTTAAGAATCATCTCTGCTTTAAATTGTAAGAAATAATTGCAAACTACTGAGGATAACTTGTCACGGAGCTGTGCTCCAATGATCTGGGGTGTCATAAAATACGGATAAAGAGATAAAGAAAACGTGGTAATAGGTTCACCGGTTTATGAAATAACTACTATTTGTACTAATAGTTGACAATTACAAATAAATACAATCAGATCACAAATTAATTCTATCAGCGCAAATATACAACCAAGGTTTAGCCAAACAACTATATTACAGCTATAAAAAAGAGGGTAGATAAAACATGATAAAATAACACTTTGACAACATACGGACCAGATGCATACTTAAGACTGCCACTTAAGTCAGCTGTGACCAATTAACACCTGGGTCAATTAACTCAACACTCTAGTGAGTGAAGGTTCGCCCCGATTATGTTTCTCGGTTTGTAAGCACCATACCCGTGCTCGTGGGTTTCACCGAAGTGGTAAACGTCTGAGACCTGCATCACTTCGGGCTTTCCTCCCACATTAAGCTGACACGCTGCGATGTAACTGGAATACTGTTAAAAGCGGTGTTAAACCCAACTCACTCACTCACTCTAGTGAGTGAATAACCTTGACTGAAGGACATAAACACTGAGAGCTTATCCATAAAATGAGTCACTTAAGACTACAAAATAAACGATTACGTCTCAATATGAACTAGTCTTAATTGATTAAAGTTCCTGTCACTTTGACTGAACAAGGAAAAAGTAAAGTTCCCATATAGTTAGTTAATCACAGGAAGGTTGGTTATCCACGGATTGCTAGAAATACTCAGCATTACAAACCCTAGCAACTAGGGTTAGTTCAGTACAACAACACTAAGTCAGAATCTAGATCAACACTGCCCCAAACTCAGTAACGAAACCTGAGTTTCAAGCGCGACCACTCCAGTAGTGAGACAATCGCGAATGATTTAACGAAGTCAGGAGGGAGAAGATACAAGGTCTAGAAAGTCTTCCAATACACTGCGGAGGGAACATAATATCCTGGACCCTGTGGAATACAACTGACAGGGGTGCCTAGCTAACGTGTGTTTCTAAACACGGGAAAACACGAATAGCTAACTAACTATCTACACTGAAGAAGTAAGTATCAAAATAAAGCACTGAACATAAGCTACCCAACGGAACCATTAAAGATTCACAACAAGCTATGTACAATTATTGATGAGGAAAAAACGACCATAAATACATGAGAAATATCAGGCCATTAATTCTCCAACACCAAATGATCACACACTGTACAATGACGGCCGCCAGAGTTTGCCGGACGGTGTCGGAAATAAACCTGGGAACAGAGTGGCACTGGACCGTGATATGAGCAAAATTAATTCACTGGGACAGTATCAAGATAAGAATATCAGTTCACTGAAACAAATGTTGGGAATTCTAAATGACTATTCACGTCTTATTTTTCCCGAGTTTGAGCTTTTACCTTCATGTCATCGACTGCGCAAGATGAAAATCAAAACAGAGCCTGCCAATCATTCATACCAGTCAGTATTCCCTTCCTTAACAATCAAACCATGTGATACTTTCGTCAAGATACACGTTTACCTAACTTAAGTACATTATCATTTATGCTCACATGCATTTTAAAAACATCTTTTCTCATTTATATAGATTGTATGGATTCAGTCGTTAAACCCGTAACTATCGTTCAGAATACCCAGTGTTAAAGTTTTCGAAATTGCATGATTAGAAATCACATTCTGACTGTCACTTTCATGATCTGGTAAGCGACGTTCTGACTGGTCGGATGAAAGGTCGTTCTGACGTGACCCCTAATGGGATATCTTCATATCTCTGTTTAGCGATAGCGAGAACTAAGGTCTGATTTTAATGACATTGGATATCTATGATACCAGTGTCGGTATTTACAGACCCTTCCACGGAAAGGAATCACAAGCATGCATGTGCAAGCAAAATTACAGTCATTGTTCCATGAAGATTCTGCTAAAACTCACAAAGTGAAAAGGACATGGACATGGGTCGATCGAAAAATTCAACTTCATGAATAGTTTTTCCCAACTTTCACTTGCACATGATTTTTCGTAACTCCTTCCCATGGGAGTGGAATGGTATGCCCATTGATACAAACACTGATATTTGATGAGAATATTGATTTGTTTATCAGATGTGAAGATTGTAGGGGTAAAATTATTTCTTCCGTTTGACTATAGCTGACATAATTACATGGACTACCTTTAGAATACAGCACCACAAACCGTGAGTTCTACGTCTGACGCCTGGAGCCGTTTTCAGTTCGCACTATATTGGCTCATTCCTCGCCACTCGGGTGGCTGTACCTTCAAAGGGGATTGAAGTAACGTTACATATTTGTCCCCCGAGAGGGTACGTAAGTCCCATTTCATTCAAAGTATTTTTCTTTTTCCATGGTTTTAATTATACAATAATTGTAGGTTTTAAATGTTTTGGCTTAAACTTTCTAACAATGGTTGCTGGTGATCCATACCCCATTTTGTTATTAATAATGTATTCGACGCAACAAGCGCTCCGCTCTAATAAGCGCCCACGGTGATATTTGCTAATATATTGGACAGTGAACTATCCCAATTAGCACCCCTTCCGATTGACCAGTGTACACAAGACCTATTTATTCGTGCATAATACGCACTCATGTGTTATATGCACCCTTAATTATAAGGGCAATTAAATTCTGGAAAATATATGTCATGTATGATACACACATACTTTTCTTTTGTATCATTTCAGGCTGTCAGCATAAACCACAGCGTTTACGATCTTTCAACTCTGGGTTTTTTTCTCACCAAAATTATATTCAAATAAGAGCCCCCTTTTTCAAATTTTGAGAGAGCACCGGACGCTTATTATGTCGAATACAGTAGTCACATTTGTAAGGGCACATAATAGTTTTAAATCTATACCTGTGATAATCTAATGTCGACAGATTTTATAGTCTTTGATTATGTATTATTACTGTACAACTTGATAATAGTCACGATATGGCAGAAACATTGCCGATGTGACGCACACATACACTCCTCACCACTCAGAATCTTGTAGATTACGGAATGGGCGAATGTGCCAGCATCGGGATCACCTGTAAGTGTCCGTAGACTGAACTCCCAAAACACCTTGCCTATCCGTAACCTTCGTAAGTGTATGTCACCTGCTCGACCCTTTTCTTTTAGTTCAGTTCTGTAACAGTGTAAGCAAGACTAGGTAAATTTGCACTTTATTTTACAGTGTGGACGTACCCCAGTCAGTTAGATGTGGAGCTAACAACCGAAGGTTACGAGTTCTCGTCCGACGGATTCTCCCCAAAACCGGTTGGTTGTCTCTGAGACGCATGACCTGTGCAGAGATCATCCTCACGAGAAGTTGTGGTATTGTATTCTAAAGGTGCTCTATTTACACTCCACCACAGAAGCAGCTTGTATAGGACCGCTAGACTGACATATAGTCTGGTCTATGAAGTCTTATATTACACAATACACTTCTCACCTCTAAAATTAAAACAAATAATTCTTCAGATGCTGATTTAGAGCTGAATAGACTTGCTTTTGCATATATATCCAGACTGGTTTGTTTTTTTATGAAATAAATATAGGCCTATTCGACAGTCCTGGTGCAGGACTACAGAACCGCATGATAATAGTAGATCATCATAGCAAAGCAGCCCGGGATACACCCAACTCGCCTAAAATCTGACTTGCCTAAAAAGTTATTGACCCGACTCGCCTAAAATGTTTTTGAGCGAACTATGGTCGGTTTTTGTATTTTAGAATAAGTATGTAACTATCAGAAATACATAGTAATGCATTTTATACACATAATGTACCTAAATGTTAGTGTTGTAGTCTCGGTCCCAATAGCGTAACCGACTGGGCTCTGACTCACTGACTCAACATGAAGTGCAGATGTAAATATGACAGAAGACAAATTCTATGGATGATACGTTGTTGTTTTTTATATTATTTCCATATTGTGTATGAATATACTAGTATTTGTGATTATTAGGCCTAACCTAAGTTATATTTCCCTAACGCACACCAAAATATTATATATATTTTTTAGGCGAGTCGGGTCAGATTTTATTTAGGCGAGTCGGGTGCAACTCAGTAGGCCTACCACAACTGATAATTCTAAACAATAAAACATGGCCTAATGATGCTGCTGAAATGCATGTTCCTTGAGCAGCTGTAAAACCACCAAATCATAACTTGGCCGCACTTGGCACAGCTAGGTCCACTACTGGGTCCCTAAGTTGTAGAACTGACTACGAATTACAAGATTCACTTCAGCCGTTCATGTCAAGAAAAACTAGCCCCAGACACCGGGTCGACGAGACGGGACAGCCGTGGATGAAGAACATACGAGACAGTGTCGCTATCTTACTCATCCCTAAACGACTATCACTGTTCAAAGTGACTAGGTGAACTTGAAATAGTCTTAACCAAAAGGAAAAGTGTCAAAAAGTGTCAAATTCATGCATTACCTTGTATTAAAACTGGAAGCGGCTTGATGAAATTTCTAAACTTCCGGTTATACAAGTAAAGCTGCGTGGAATATTTTCGTATTTAACTGCTTGTTCACTAACATTTTGCACGGGTTTTTTTTGCAAATAATAATTCAACTTGTGTCATATTCTCAACCTATTTTCAATGTATTATCGAAACAAGAAATAATCAGCGGTAGCGTTGAAGGTGAAGGCTGTATTTGGTTTGAGGGTGAAGGTCATATGAACACACCACGCATGTTGCAATGAGAACGCAAAAGACCCGAGGGACTCTTGATTTACATTGTTGACACTGACTTGTTGAAACCGATTTACAAAATTGTATGGAGATATATTCTTAGCATTATTCATCCGGAAGCTGAGCAGCAAGTCGCCTAGTGACGTGTGGAGATACAGGATTTTACAGTCAGGTGGAGGATAATGTTCTCTGTGCATGAGTGTGTTTACGGGATGTGTTATCTAATGTAACAACTGCGGCAGGTGCAATCGTGGACGCTAAATATGGTACAACGTATTAAGTGTCCATGGTGTTATCTGCTGGTTGTTCACAATAATCCAGAATAAATAGTCAAATTGTAGCAGATGCTATGGAAAGACTTCATTCGTTCGTATCAATTTAGCGTTTCAAAAGTTAGAGAGGACCTAGTCCTGTGATTGGAGGCGGTCGGGTAGCCTAGTGGTTAAAGCGTTAGCTCGTCACGCTGAAGACCCGGGTATGATTCCCAACATGGGTACAATGTGTGAAGTCCATTTCTGATGTCCCCCGCCGTGATACTGCTGAAATATTGCTAAAAGAGGCGTAAAACCACACTCACTCACTCCTGTGATTGATATAATGAGCAACAATCCACTCTGTTGGGATATCGACTATGACACACACACACACACCCTTTGGACCCCTTAGTTTTTCGGAACAGATGTAACAGAAAGGTCTGTGTTGCAGGACTCAATTTAAGAAACATGATTTAGCTTGCACCAGGTGGATATTGACATGAAAACCAAGTTGCTCTGAACAAATCCAGGTTGCACCCTGTTCACACTAATTTATCAAAGTTGAAACATAGGCTTGTCTGCTGCCAGCGTCACTTAAATTAATGACGCATTGCTGTAAAACGTGAATGTAAATAGCATGTTCACAATCATTAGGTACCAACAGTTCGATGACATCAAGCCCAAGAAAGTATGACAAATTACACATAACGCAGGGACTATATAAGTCACATTTTATTTTTTTAGAGGTATTAAGTGTGTTCAAAGATTGAATTTGTGTGTGGAAAGTAAGGGTTAGAATTTGTTTAGACATGCACTTAGTGTATGCGCCCAGGGCGCTCTCAAAATTAGAAATAGGGGGCTCTTATCAGAATAGTATTTTGGTGGAAAAACAGAGTTGAAAGATAAATTTCGTGGTTTATGCTGAGGGCCTGACTGTTTATTTACGACAGATATATTTTTCCAGAATTTAATTGCCCATAATTAAGGGTGTATATAACACACAAGTGAGTATAAAACCCGAATAAATAAGTCTTGTGTACATTGATCAATCGGAAGGGGTGCTAATTGGGTGTCAATTATAGGTTGTACTGGAGCATGTTCAATAGAGCTAAATCGAGCCTTGGCTTGTTTCAGGTTTGTAGAAGAAGGCTGTGTCTGTGTCAGTATGACAGATGGTCGTAAGACGAGGTGTTTCGAGACGGACCTACAGTTTTGTCCTGACTGTGGTACAGTCCTTCCTAATCCCAACAAGAAGGACCAAAATGTTGCCTGCGCAAGATGCAATTTCAAAATACCAATTTCTGGTGAGTGCACAGCCAAACCTTTGATTCCACAAGAGATTTTGACACATGGATCTTAATAAGGCCCATGTGAAAACTATTTTCTGACGGATTCAGCATTTTCAACAAACTTTTAAAGGTACAGTCTGTTTTTCTACTAATCCTTATGATACCTTAATTTTGGGGCTGTTTGGCAAGGACTATAGGACTAGTGCCCATTTCTAATGCAGCCTACACATCTAGGCCCAACCACGCCCACAACGACCCATGCCTACGTCCACCCACCCACCCATGCCCACAACAACCCATGCTTATGCCCACCCACCCATGTCCACAACAAGGCATGCCTACACCCACCAATGCCCACAACGACCCATGCCTACGCCTACTCACCCATGCTCACAACAACCCATGCCTACGCCCACCCACACCCACAACGACCCATGCCTTTGCCCACCCACGTCCACAACAACCCATGCCTACGCCCACCCACCAACACCCAGTAACAACCCATGCCTACGCCCATCCACCCACGCCCACAACCCATGCCTACGCCCACAACAACCCATGTCTACGCCCACCAAATTATGCCAACAACCCATGCCTACGCCCACAACCCATGCCTATGACCACCCACCCATAATGACCCATGCCTACATCCACCCACCAACGCCCACAACGACCCATGCTTACGCCCACCCACCCACGCCCACAACCCATGCCTACATCCACCCACCAACGCCCACAACGACCCATGCTTACGCCCACCCAACCACGCCCACATCCCGTGCCTACGCCCACCCACCCACAATGACCCATGCCTACGCCCTCCCACTATCGCCCACAACGACCCATGCTTACACCCATCCACCCACGCCCACAATGACCCATGCCGACGTCCACCCACCATCGCCCACAACGACCCATGCTTACACCCACCCACCAACGCCCACAATGACCCATGCCGACGTCCACCCACCATCGCCCACAACGACCCATGCTTACACCCACCCACCCACGCCCACAATGACCCATGCCGACGTCCACCCACCCACAATGACCCATGCCGACGTCCACCCACCATCGCCCACAACGACCCGTGCTTACACCCACCCACCCACAATGACCCATGCCGACGTCCACCCACCATCGCCCACAACCCGTGCCCACGCCCACCCACCCACAATGACCCATGCCGACGTCCACCCACCATCGCCCACAACGACCCATGCTTACACCCACCCACCCACGCCCACAACCCGTGCCTACGCCCACCCACCCACAATGACCCATGCCTACGCCCACCCACCCATAATGACCCATGCCTACGCCCTCCCACCCACGCCAACAACCCGTGCCTACGCCCTCCCACCCACAATGACCCATGCCTACGTCCACCCACCATCGCCCACAACGACCCATGCTTACACCCACCCACCCACGCCCACAACCCGTGCCTACGCCCACCCACCCACAATGACCCATGCCTACGCCCACCCACCCACAATGACCCATGCCTACGCCCTCCCACCCACGCCAACAACCCGTGCCTACGCCCACCCACCCACAATGACCCATGCCGACGTCCACCCACCAACGTCCACAACGACCCCTGCTTACGCCCACCCACCAACAAAGACCCATTCCTACGTCCACCCACCCACGCCCACAATGACCCATGCTTACACCCACCCACCCACGCCCACAACGACCCATGCTTACACCCACCCACCCACGCCCACATCCCGTGCCTACATCCACCCACCAACGCCCACAACGACCCATGCTTACGCCCACCCACCCACAATGACCCATGCCGACGTCCACCCACCCACGCCAACAACCCGTGCCTACGCCCACCCACCCACAATGACCCATGCCGACGTCCACCCACCATCGCCCACAACGACCCATGCTTACACCCACCCACCCACGCCCACAATGACCCATGCTGACGTTCACCCACCATCGCCCACAACGACCCATGCTTACACCCACCCACCCACAATGACCCATGCCTACGCCCACCCACCCACAACGACCCATGCTTACACCCACCCACCCACGCCAACAACCCGTGCCTACGCCCAACCACCCACAATGACCCATGCCTACGTCCACCCACCATCGCCCACAGCGACCCATGCTTACACCTACCCACCCATGCCCACAATGACCCATGCCTACGTCCACCCACCAACGTCCACAACGACCCATGCTTACACCTACCCACCCATGCCCACAATGACCCATTCAGACGTCCACCCACCCACGCCCACAATGACCCATGCCGATGTCCACCCACCAACGTCCACAACAACCCATGCCTTTGCACACCCACTGCCAGAACGGTCTGGCGCAAAATCCACGCCATTAGAGGCTTAAATCGTCATACAAAAACACCTAACATTAATAATTCAACAAACCCCGATAAAAAGGCAAATAACCTCACCAACAACTTTTCGGCCGTAAGCAGCAACAACTTTAGCCAAAAATTTCAAGATAAACTTAAAACAGAAAACAAATACACCAAAGAACCAAATAATGACAACCTAGAAATAAACCACCCTTACACAATGGAGGAGCTACTCTACGTCATCCAAAACAGGAAAAAGGGCACAGCCCCATGATTGGACCTAACTTCCTAACAAATAATTAAAAAACTCCCCCCTAAACTACTCCAGGCACTACTTAAACTATACAATCTCATCTATCAAAACGGACAAGTACCTACTCCCTGGAAACTGCCCTTAGTCATACCAATCCCTAAACCTAATAAACCAGCTAATCAGGCTAACTCCTATAGACCAATTTCCTTAACTTCAAACTTATGTAAAGTAATGGAATCTATGGCTAAAAACAGACTACAACATTACCTAACTCAAAATAACATCATAAACCCAGATCAAAGTGGTTTCACTCCTGGCCGCTCAACCTTAGATAACCTCGCCCGTTTAGAGCAGGACATTAAAACAGGACAACTCAGCAAACAATATACTACAGGCATCTTCTTAGACTTCTCCAAAGCTTTCGACATGGTATGGCACGACGGGCTAATACAAAAACTACAAAAAATAGGACTCAAAGGTCAAATAATAAACTACGTCCAGGACTTCCTAAACAATCGTAAAATAACCGTTGGTATAGACCAAACGCTATCGGACCAATGTCCCCTAGAAAATGGCACTCCTCAGGGCAGTATCCTCAGCCCCACACTCTTCAATATAATGATAAATGATCTATTCGAGGGCCTATCCCCTACAATAAACTCATCCAAATTCGCCTATGATGGAGCCCTCTGGATCCGCACAAAAAGCATTAAAATGGCCCAAAACCTACTTCAAAAATCTCTAAACAAAATACATCAATGGGCTGACAAAAGGGGCTTCTCCCTTAACTCGGAAAAAAATACAGGAATAGTATTTAAACACAAAAACATGAAACCCGACTCCCCAAAACTCCAGCTAAACAACAAACCAATCCAATTCCTAAAACAAACCAAATTCTTAGGACTAATTTTCGATGAACATCTCTCCTGGGACGCTCACATAAATAATCTAATAACTAAATGTAGCAAAGATCTAAATACGCTAAGGTGCCTCACTGGCTCAAACTGGGGGGCCTCCAAAGACACTCTCCTCTCTCACTCTATATATCACTAATTAGATCTAAAATAGACTACGGATGTGCCATATACGACACCCTAAACCAATCCCTAAGCAAAAAACTAGACTCAATCCAATATCAGGCTCTAAAACTAATAACACGCACTCAACATGGCACCTCCTACACATCACTCCAGGCCTTAACAGGAGAAATGCCACTCAATCTACGTAGGGAACAATTAACCCTAAATTTCTGGGCCGCGTCTCAATCCAAACCCCTATTTCAAAACCTAATAAACAAAAATATCAGACCCCAAAACCAAGCCCTTGCTCGAAAACACCCTCTACTTACTCCAATATCCCAAAGAATAATCAATTACTTAAATGAACTCCAAATAAACAATCTTAAACAAAACTGTAAAAAATCAAATATCTTCACCCCAAAACTTAAAACACCCAAAATAGACATAACACTAGCTAGCACAATAAATATACAAACCGACTCAAACATAGCAAAAACCACCACACTAGCATACATACATGAAAATTGGCCAAATTGGTGTCACATTTACACAGACGGATCCTCAGATCCGATCTCCAAACACACAGGTTTCGGAGTCCACATCACACAACCGACCAAAGCCACACAATCTTACCGACTCCCAAACAATCAATCAATATTCACGGCCGAACTAATGGGCATGGCCTCAGCCCTTCATAATCAACCATCTAAAAAATAACAAAAAATCCTAATACTTACCGACTCGCTCAGTGGACTACAAGCCCTCCAAAATAAAAACACCAAAAACCGCCCTGAACTAATAAATCAAATACTGAAAAGCTCAAACGATTTAACTAAGGCAGGCAAACAAATAGTATTCATTTGGATCCCGCCCACGTAGGAATATACGGCAATGAAAACGCTGATAAAGCAGCTAAACTATCCCTTAAAATCCCAGAAATAAGCTTAAACCTACCCATCTCCAAATCAGTAATTAAAAGTGTCAACAAACAAAAAATCACCAAAAAATGGCATAACCTATATCAAAACTCAAATAGCCAAATCAAAAAGGTTCTCAAAAAAACCCTAACCAAACCAAAAATTCTACATCCGTCCAAAAAAATCGACAGAGTAATTACTAAACTCCAAACAGGACATACCAACCTAAATAACAACCTCAAAATAATAAGAAAACATGCAACAGGAACCTGCCCACATTGCAAACAACAAGAAACCCCAGAACACGCACTCATACACTGCACCCACTACCTAACACACCGAACTACACTACAAACCACCCTAAATCTAAATAAAGCTCTTACTCTAGAAGCAATCCTAAACCTACAAAATAAAATAGAAAAATTCAAAGCCTTAGGCGTATACTTAATCAAAACAGGACTAATAAATCGCATTTAAAACCCCAATAAACTATGAAAATTAAACCACATAATCAAACTAACAAACTTCCATACTCAGGTCCCTTAGTTCGCCTCCCAAACCCTCTTGGCATTTTTTCCAAATCTCAAAATTTCCAAAATTCTATATAAGCAACCACTAAAACATCCCTACTGGATTGCCAAACAACTTTTTCCCCTTTTTCGGAAACACATTAAATGGCTTGGGCCCGTGTGCGAAATACGCTGCAGTCGGAAAGCGCACGTAAAGTCTCCAATATAAGTAAGTAAGTAAGTAAGCACACCCGCCGACACCCAACAAAGCTTTGCGAGACATGCAGTGTGATCTGTCTTTCTCTACTGCAGCTTTTGACGGCATAGAGATCCACTCCACACTGACAGTCAACAAACCACTGGGTAAAGCATCATCGACCTTGACCTCTGAGGATGCAGCAGGACCAACGGTATGTAGTCATGGTGATGTGGTCCTATGCGCAGCGTGCATTTATCTCAAAGGACCAGAGGCCCAACTAAGATCAAGTCCTTGAACTGTCCATCATCTGTCTGCCTGTGTATGCATCTCTGAATCAACTGGAGCATGAATCTTTAGCACACTGTAATAGGAGCCATATTGGAGCTTATGTTCTAGTCAGAGCTCCAGATAAACTTTTGGTGTTGTGGGTATTTTACCCATGCATTTTAAAATCATTGGGTATCAGTAATTCAATCTGCGTATTCAAATTTCTGTTACCCACTAGTTTTTACAGATGTGGGTATTTAAGTTAAATATTTAAAAACACTATTCATCTAGTCCCTGCAAACTGGTGTCGTGTGGGTTCGAGAGCTTTATAGGACTCAAAAATACCACGATACTTCCACAAGAAAGTGTGATGGCAAATGATCATGATGTAACTGTCATCGTGGAGTTTGGCAAGGTTGACGGAATGCCCGTTTATAATTCAAAGTAAGTTGCTGATTTGCTAATCGAATACGCAGGGTTACTTACACAATATTTTGATGATACGCACAAGTTTTATTTTTGTAGCGTATCTGTAATGTTCGTTGCGTATTTGATACGCTTGGATTATATTTTACTGCGTATTTCTGCATTTCTGATGCGTATTTCACGCAGATACGCAGCTTATCTGGAGCTCTGGTTCTAGTATTGTGGTTGTCCAATGAAAAACATATCGATCTTCCCAGACGAAAGGTCAAGGAATATGAAACATTGATATGTGTGAAGCAGTGTGATAGGATTAAGACTATTTCATGCCTCTAATTTGGTAAAACTTTGACAATTTCTAACATTTTGTAAACTTAATATTATTTTCATTATTTTCATCAGTTACCGGTTTGCAAAATGTTTAACTTTAAGCATCATCTCTGAGAAACTGAACGGCCTAGTAAGATGATGGGTTAGCAGTCCAATGTTCAAATGGAACACATTGCAGTCACTCTCCTTACTTGATGGCTAATGTGTTCTGCTGACAGAACATCCGCCTCACTTTCATTCCCTTGTGAGTAATATTGCCTTGATGCAGATTAAGTTTTGTCTAGAGCGGCATTGACTGGAAGGGGTCCTGTTTGTTATGCAGGTGGATCGGACATGTTCAAAGTGTGGTCATGAGGGGATGACATACTCCACTCGGCAGACACGATCAGCTGATGAAGGTCAGACGGTCTTCTTTGGCTGCCCCAACTGCAAGTAAGTCTAAGACCATGAGTGAGTGAGTGAGTGAGTGATGTGCCCGAGTGATATGGCCCCAACTGCAAGTAAGTCTAAGACAGTGGGTGAGTGAGTAGGGTTTTGCTCTGCTTCCAGCAATATTGCAGCAATATCGTGGTGGGGGACACCAGGAGCGTGCTTCACATGTTGTACTCTGGGAATCCAAGACTGACCTTCGGGCTGGTTAGCACTGTTTGCCCCCAAACAAAACAGGTACAGCCTTTTCATGTTGTTGTTTCTTTGTTGGTTAACACTGCACTCAGCAATATTTCAGCTATATGACATAAGTCTGTAAATAATCAAGTCTGGACCAGACAATCCAGTGATTCATATCATGAGCATCGATCCACGCAATTGGGATCGATGACATGCATCAATCAAGTCAGCGAGCCTGACCACCCGATCCCGTTAGTCGCGTCTTACGACAAGCAGTCGCCTTTTACGGCAAGAAAGGGTTGCTGAAGACCTATTCTACCCCGGATCTTCACGGGTTGCTTTTTCATGAGTGACACACTACCCATCTTGATTATGTGTTGGTAGACCTGTGAAGATCCGGGGTAGAATAGGTCTTCAGCAACCCTTTCTTGCCGTAAAAGGCGACTGCTTGTCGTAAGAGGCATCTAACGGGATTGGGTGGTCAGACTCGCCTGCTGACTTGATTGATGCATGTCATCGATCCCAATTGCGTGGATCGATGCTCATGATATCAATCACTGGATTGTCTGGTCCAGACTCGCAGGCTCGCTGACTTGATTGATGCATGTCATCGATCCCAATTGCGTGGATCGATTCTCATGATATCAATTACTGGATTGTCTGGTCCAGACTCGATTATTTACAGACTGCTGTCATATAGCTTGAATATTGGAGTGTGGCGTTAAACAACAAACCAACCAATTATGTGTTGGTAAAATACTCCTGCAGTATGTTGTTGTGGTCAGTTGCCAATGCCATCATCCTGGGGGGTTTCTTGGGGCAGATCAAGGACCCTGCTTGTGTTGGGGTCACAGGTGGCCTACATGGTCTATGAAAATGCAATTCACTGTGTAGAGTTGTTCCACATATCTGTACCAGGATCTGCTAGTCATGGAATAAAATCCAAGATTCACCTAGTTCATCATCCTCTTCTTGTGTAAACTCTGTGGCCCTCCTGAAATCGGGGGTAGAATAGGTCTTCAGCAACCCATGCTTGCCATAAAAGGTGACTATGCTTGTCGTAAAAGGCGACCAACGGGATCGGGTGGTCAGGCTCGCTGACTTGGTTGATGCAGGTCATCGATCCTAATTGCGTGGATCGATGCTCATGATATGAATCACTGGATTGTCTGGCCCAGACTCGATTATTTCCAGACCGCTGAATATTGCTAGATGGAATATTGCTGAGTGCGGCGTAAAACAACAAACCAACCAACCAACCTAAAATTGAATATCCGCTTTCTTTTCAGGAACCAGGAAATTGAATATTCATGATGTGGGTGTTTATGTGTGGTCTAGATCAGCTTCCTCGCACGTCTGTATACAATGAACAATGGTGATGATGGCTACCTGGTGTTTAACGATGGCAACTTTCATGTTGGTCAAGGCAAGAGTGTCCAGAGTTCAAGTCACAGTGTGTGAATGTCATTTTAACGCCAATTTATACAACATTACAGCTATATCATGGCAACCTGTAAATACTCAGGTCTGAACATGAAAGCTTGCATACAATGTGAATGAATGTTGTTTCATGGCAAAGCCAGTAATATTTCTGCTATATCATGACAAGCTGTATATAATCAAGTCAGGGTCAAGCAAACCAGTGGTTGACATCATGAGCAACAATCCAGGCATATGGATACCTCGGCATACGATCAGCCAGGTCACACACATTGTGACCACCAAACTGTTATATTTGACAATGCTTACGACTAGGCGACAGTGTGGACTGAGTTTGCTCTAGACTCCCAAAAGGGACATAGCACTATCTCTGCCTACAACAGGGGCGGTCGGGTAGTGGTTAGAGCGTTCGATCGTCACGCCGAAGACCCGGGTTCGATTCCCGACATGGGTACAATGTGTGAAGCCCATTTCTGGTGGCCCCCGCCGTGATATTGCTGGAATATTGCTAAAAGCGGCGTAAAACCAAACTCACTCACTCACTCTGCCTACAACATTCATGTCAGTACATGTCTCCCAGTCTGCTGACTGGCATTATTGATGAGTGTTGACACCTCCTGACTTGTGGTTCAAATTCCTGGAAATAAACACAAATCCAGAGTCGGTTGTTTGTTTTTATTGTTTTCAGGTGAACACCCAGAATAGAGATCTATCCTTCACTGTAATAAATATAGCACTTACACAAAATAAATTACATATAAATTATGTTGAATATGACATGCATTTCCAATTTATGACAACATGAGAATGAAAATGAAACAGTAAAAATACATATCTAATGTAAGTGTTATGAAGGGTGTGTCAAGCCTATGTCAAAACCAATTCTTCTTGCCATCCAGATAGGGGCGGTCGGGTAGCCTAGTGGTTAAAGCGGTCGATCGTCACGCCGAAGACCCGGGTTCGATTCCCGACATGCGTACAATGTGTGAAGCCAATTTCTGGTGTCCCCCGCCATGATATTGCTGGAATATTGCTAAAAGCGGCGTAAAACCATACTCACTCACTCAGTTAGTCTGTCATGTCTGAATTGAGAAAGCAGTCATGTATAATGTGGTGTGCACAAAGCTACTATCTTGTCAACTTTCGTAGACGAAACCACTGGCCCTGCCACATCAGTTTAACGACCTGTATGTTGAACTGCTTTCTTCTAACTATCAGCCTTGATTTTGTTTGTGTGTAATATAAAGCTGGGATGAGAACGTGTGTTTTGAAGACTGCTCAACTGGTACAATACACTACTGGACAAGTAGATTTGGCATTTTAGTGATCAAAGTACAAATAAAGTTAATTGGACCTTAATGAATTCGATAAATATGATATTTTGAAAGTATATCTTTCTCTCAATTGGGTATTATCATTCATATAAAAGATAAGTCAACCTCAGTTTTGAACATTTTGATTCATAATTGGAAAACATACTTCCAAATCTACCTTGATATGAGAACAATCAGTCAAATCCTTACAGGTAGATTTGAGTGCTTACTTGTTGATTTTCCACACCAATGAGAATTGATGAGCACTGGAGAAATATTTCATTGAAAGTAATGTTGGTAAGTTCCCCATTCAGGATTGACAATCTCTTGCTGCGGGAGGTACAGACAGGGCGGAGCTTACACTTCCACATTGGTAAAGTCAGGGACAAGGTTGCAACGCACATTGTTATAAATATAAATTCTCTATAAATAAATGCTTGTAATGACAGCTGGCTGCACTGAGACAGAGGATATGCTTCCAATAATTATGCAAGTAAAAATACTGTGTATACATCTACGGTGTAAAATCTAAAAGTACAGAAATATGAAAAATTCAAAATGTGTTTTCATATGAATGATCAAGATGTCCGCTGCCATACAATTGCTATGTATTTACAGTGAAACACAGCTCCGAAACCTTGGAACCTCAATAAATGTATTTAAATAAAAAAAGTATTTGGTATCCTACAATTGTCAGTCTGACACATACTCTCAGGTAAACACAATATACAAATAGATCTGTTGAAACAGTTTCCATGGTTACAAGATTTGTACATCTAACTTGTTGACATGGCCTAGAAACAAGCAGGCAACAACATACTTGCCATGTCTGCTGTAAAAATGAGTTACATGAATTTGCTTTACAACACATCACTAAAAGCGTTAGGAACGAAGTCTCTGTCATAAAATGTCATAAAGTGTCATGTTAAAGATTTAGTGGGTCCCTAGACCTGTAATAAACAGCAACAAAACTCAATGACTCCAAGATGGCCGACATGGCTGCAGATGCACATTCTGTTTATCACAGCAGTCAGCTACATCCCAGAAGACTGTAAAAAAGTAAAGTCAAACCAGACACTGTCCCACGTACAACAATCATAATTCTAAAATCTTAACACTACACTGACTGTTACACCAAATGCTTGAAGTAGTGCACTGATGTAGGCTCACGTTCAAGCATATCCACTATGGTAACTGAATATTTTCACTGGACAAAATGATTACTTCATTTGTCCTGTAAGTGGATGATTTGCTTCTTCTTTAGATACTCACAATAGTCCAGCCATATGATGGCAGTCTGTAAATAATCGAGTCTGGACCAGACAATCCAGTGATTGACATCATGAACATCTAACTATGAAATCAGTGAGCCTGACCCCCGATCCCAACTTAAAACTGATCATCAATAAGAACATATGCTGTGGATTTGAGCTAATCCTTGACAAGGTCCTTCAACAAACATAATCTGATTTTCACATCTGCTAATAACCTAATTGTTTCAAACCATATTCACAGAAATGACTGAATTAAAGACTTGTAGCTGCATTGGTCTGGTCTGATTAAGACAGAATCACAGTGCTCACTCACAATGTTGTAAATTAAATAAGATAATCACATGCTATACATTTTTAAAAAAATGAGAATATTTAAAAATCTGTACAAATGTAATTAAAATGGCACCTGACATAAAGAACATATCTGAAACAAGTGACGGATTAACATGTGCAGGACAATAGTTTCATAATTGTCACAATGATACCTTTAACCCTAAAAATTACTTTTTACTCAGATAAAGAAAAAGTCAAAGATTACTGGAAGTAATGTTTCCACTCATAACATAGGTAACAATTATAATGATTTGTAGTTATAGTAACAAAACAGTGGATATTTTCAATGAAGTAATATCCAGAATTATTTAGCATTATGTCGTCCAGGCTACTTCTGCCCCTTACTTTGTTATTGCAGAATTCACGAGGGACGGCTATTTATTTAACTTTGTAATATGCAGTATGGGATTGGTAGAAGACAAATACTATAAACCAAGCTATTGAATCAAACCAATAGCCATGCTTCTATACCTCTCTCCATCAAGATCTGACAAACCATTATGTCTGAACTGTCTACTTGGCCAATCAGCATATGGGATTTCTGTGTCTTGAAAACAAATATAACATGGGCAGTCCTTAATGAAAATAATAATTAATTATGGATATTTGACACCCTTTTGTTTCAGTCGCATCATTCAAACAGATATGAGATCTATATCTGTCGTTTTATTCCTCTAGCTTCAAACATGAGTAGCAAGAGTCATCAGATGACATATCCCCCCGGTCTGGGGCAATTCGGAAATGGAATATGGCTACTTATACCCCACTTTTGGTTCACTGCCACTGGATACCTTTGGGGAAGAAAAAATATAATGCTGTTCATTGTTATTAAAAATCCCCAATCATCAAAACACACAAGTTCACCACCAGACTTATCTATATAGTAACTTCCAACAAGAAATATTTGTTTTGAGTTCTGCTCTGGAAATGGAAAACAACTTGTTTAAATCATGAAAACAAAACAATAAAAAGACTGATGTACATAGAAAGTTTTAACAAGAAATATATAATGGTTTTGCAGTTCTGCTCTGAAAACGGATGGTGGATGGTGGATGGACGGATGGACATGCCCTGTTCATGGGTGCCAGTTTGACAAGGAACCATTATAAATGTGATTGGCCCAAGAACCCGCCCACCCTTCATCTTGATTGGGTGTGAGAATTAGCTCAGTGTCCACCTGACGTGACTTCTTGTGGTGGGTTTGACAGGTCGTGAGGAGAGAGGTATCAAATCTGAGTAAACAACCTGATTGTATTAACATGATTAAGATTGAAAACCTTCCAAGGCTGCAGTTCTATGGAAACAGCTGGTGTCACACAAGGCAGTGTGTTATAACATGAACAATTCATGAACATTTCATGAACATTCTGCTGGAAGTAAACATTTTGAGGTGATGCTTTTACACATAGGTTTAACCACAGGAGTCGCGTGTGGAAATGGTCATGAATATGCATGAGGGCGTCTATTTTTAGATACAGACTCCTGTGGTTAACAATACTAGTGAAAGGGAGATAACTCTTGATAGAGACATCGAAAGTCGGAGCCAATTACTTTTCGGATTGTTCGAGAATGAGGCAAGTGGGCACAAACAGCAGCTACGTCCAACCAGTTTCCTAACCACACCCAAGCACAGTTAGGTGAACTATCAGGACCACATACAAAACAACTCAGGTTTCTGTTACCGCTCCTGTTGGGTTTTCACACAATCCACGGATGTTTAGTAAACACTTGCTGGAACTGAGTAATGGAAAAAAAACCTATAAAGTTAACATTAAACAAATAATTACTCTTGACGAGGTCAATATGCAAAAGGACCCAAGGACCTGACCCCAGAGGTGGTCTGACCGGACCTCGGGTCCTTGTTTTTGCATATTGACCTCGTTCAAGTAATCATTGGTTTTGTTACACCGAAATTCACTTTAAAGTTTATGAAGTCCTTTATCCATCCTCTGTTTCATTACAGTAACTTAGCTGCAAACTGTGAAACGTTCATACCCATCTTGTTTTCTAGCAGACGAGTTAAAATTCATCATGACAGGTCAATACTGATCATGTGACAATTAAGTATTCGAGGTCAGTGTCAGTAGCATGATTTCAGGGTCTACATTGAAATGTATTGTTTCATCATGTGGTACAGATTAATCAATGGAATTTCAAGATTCGTAATAGAGGTATAACAATGAACACTGATTAAGGCTCAACTGAAGGTTTTCTTCCAATGACAGATCAGTAAATCAGAGTTGAGCCTTCAGAATTCTCGGTATGAGTGAGCGAAGCAATCAGACCAGCATATCTGATTTCTGCATCATGAAAACCCCCGAAATCTACAAGTTATGAATGTAGATACATAAGCGCCATCACATTGTTGTGGATGTGTCATCCACCGTCACTGGTTTGGAAGGACTTGGATTAAGTTGGCCCAAGCCATATCACACTTCAGAGAACAGTTACGGCTCACATTCATATCTGCAGCTTGACCACATATCTTGATAATGTATGGAAACTTTTCCTTCATCTATTACCGCATTTATCTTTAATACCTGACATGATAAATACATGAATTTGAACAATGATGTTTTGAAAAATTTCCCTGTAGCCAGCTACAGTGACCACTCAGAGAGTACATCAAACTGTATTCCCTGTGGGATAAGCCTACAATATACATGTAAGTTGTAGCAGGATCACTCCAGGTGCATAGGCTTTCATGAGTCCTGCATTAGGTTTAATAAGAGCAGGAGGCGAGCGTTATAAAACCTAACGAGGGACGCATAAAACCCCATGTACCACGAATGATTCTGCTACAACGAATTTATCTTACTGACATGTCTCAATATGACATTGTAAAAAAATTCAAACAAATTCAATATTGATAGAAAACAGCTGTTCAATTGGTGAGGTAAGCTTGGGCTATGTCATGTGACTTCCATTGATTCAGACAAGCGTCCAGCTTTTTGCTTTGAAGCGTATAAAGGATTTATTCTTCCTCTCAGAAATCCACATGCAGCCTGACTTGCTTGTGGTGGGGTATAAGAGATTTATTCCCTTACTGAGAAATTTATTCCCCTCCAAGGTGGGATACAGTATTTTATCAAGATCACGTGGACAACAGATCTCATCATTCTGACAAGGAGGTATGATAACTGTATTTCAACACCTATTCTTCTTGAGCCACAAACTCATTACTCTGAACCCTTCTGGCATGAGATAGCATGCACTACCATCTGACACTCACTAACATCTGAAACTCACTAACATCTGACACTCACTAACATCTGAAACTTGCTACAGCTTGCTACATCCCCCCAGACCCGTGAAGAAGAACAGGTCTTCAGTGACCCATACTTGCTGTAATAGGTGACTGTGCTTGTCGTAAGAGGCGATTCACGGGATCAGGTGGTCAGGCTCGCTGACTTGGTTGATGCACATCATCGATCCCAATGCGTGGATTGATGCTCATGATATCAATCACTGGATTGTCTGGTCCAGACTTGATTATTTACAGACCGCCGTAATATAGCTGGAATATTGCTGAGTGCGGTGTAAAACAACAAACAAACAAACACCCCTTCAACTACCTACACATGGCACAATTCATCACCAGTCATCATAGCCAAACATACTGATCACAAACGGATAGTTATGAAAATATACTACAAAATATCACAGCTAATCTTACAGCCATTTCCCAGGTAAATACACAGTGCCCTAGTTCACATATTTGCAATACGACAGCATGTAAATGAAACGATGCAGACGCTTTGTGCTGAGGCATTTTAGAAAAACATCTCCTGCAATCTGTATAACATAGGCACTATTATGCAACAAAAACTGAAAGAGGCAAGTCTGATTCAACAAATAACATGTACATTATCTTGAGTCTATAAAAGAAATCTGCCATGATAATGATAATTTCTTCCTGATTTACATGTGTATTAAGTACCAAAACGGTTCTGTCTGTGTGTAGCTACATGTGTGAATCTTCGTTGTACAAGAACTAGGACACTGTCTCTTCATGTCACTGTATGGAGCACACTGAACTGGCTTTCTGAGACCTCTCTCCATTGGCCATGTGCATAGCTCGCTTCTTGTTGCCTGAAACGAAAGAGAGGGGATATCATATACGTCAAGAGCGCCGCGTGTTCCCGATCCTGCTTCTAGTAATAATGGAAATTATCACAAGGTGTTACGGCTTCACAAATTGTATCCCTTTACAGACATTTGTAAAATTGTTTACAAATCTACTGACCCTAAAATAATAGCAAAGAGAAAAAAGAATTAACTGCACAAAGTACTATCTATTTGATTCTGCAAAGTTGAAATCACCATTTTGCCCTCAACAATTGTGCCTGCAATAGGTTACAACAGAGAAGGCAGCTTCTAAACACAGCACACATGGCAAAATATTCAAAGAGAGGGCGAGGCCTTCAGCGTGACAAGCAAATGTTATAACCACTAGGCAACACCACTGCCTCTTACCTGGGAGATATGCTATAACTTACCCTCTATGTACACTGATTTATCCAAGTCAACTTACCCTCCTTGTACACTATCTATCAAAGTCAACGTACCCTCCAGTACACTATATATCAAAGTCAACTTACCCTCCATGTACACTGATCTATCAAAGTCAACTTACCCTTCATGTACACTATCTATCAAAGTCAACGTACCCTCCAGTACACTATATATCAAAGTCAACTTACCCTCCATGTACACTGATCTATCAAAGTCAACTTACCCTTCATGTACACTATCTATCAAAGTCAACGTACCCTCCATGTACACTATCTATCAAAGTCAACTTACCCTTCATGTACACTATCTATCAAAGTCAACGTACCCTCCATGTACACTATCTATCAAAATCAACTTACCCTTCATGTACACTATCTATCAAAATCAACTTACCCTCCAGTACACTATCTATCAAAGTCAACTTACCCTTCATGTACACTGATCTATCAAAGTCGTCTTACCCTCCATGTACACTGATCTATCAAAGTCAACTTACCCTCCATGTACACTATCTATCAAAGTCAACGTACCTTCCAGTACACTATCTATCAAAGTCATCTTACCCTTCATGTACACTATCTGTCAAAGTCAACTTACCCTCCTTGTACACTGATCTATCAAAGTCGTCTTACCCTCCATGTACACTATCTGTCAAAGTCAACTTACCCTTCATGTACACTGATCTATCAAAGTCGTCTTACCCTCCATGTACACTATCTGTCAAAGTCAACTTACCCTCAATGTACACTATCTATCAAAGTCAACTTACCCGCCATGTACACCACCATATATGTCCGCAGATAGGCTGAATTTTGAGGACCAGAAAAAAAAATTGTGTAGAAAGGGGTCTGCTTATCCACGGGATACACTTACATGATAGTATTTTTCAGATTGTGATCTGTCAGATCTTATATCATTGAATATCTGCAAGTACAGGCACATGTCTTGCAGTCCGACTTTGCTTTGTGTCTTTGCCTTTCACTTCCTGGTTCGGCTTATCTACGGGTCATATCATGTTCTTTCATATTTCAATGGTCAAGTTAACACCTCGGCTGATCTACGGGGTCGGCTTATCTGCCAAATCAAAGTCTGTATCTGTATCTATCAAAGTCAACTTACCCTCCATGTACACTACCTATCAAAGTCAACTTACCCTCCATGTACACTGATTTATCAAAGTCAACTTACCCTCCATGTACACTATCTATCAAAGTCAACTTACCTTCCATGTACACTATCTATCAAAGTCAACTTACCCTCCATGTACACTATCTGTCAAAGTCAACTTACCCTCCAGTACACTATCTATCAAAGTCAACTTACCCTCCATGTACACTGATCTGTCAAAGTCAACTTACCCTTCATGTACACTATCTATCAAAGTCAACTTACCCTCCATGTACACTATCTATCAAAGTCAACTTACCCTTCATGTACACTATCTATCAAAGTCAACTTACCCTCCATGTACACTATATATCAAAGTCAACTTACCCTCCATGTACACTATCTATCAAAGTCAACTTACCCTCCATGTAAACTACCTATCAAAGTCAACTTACCTTCCATGTACACTATCTATCAAAGTCAACTTACCCTCCATGTACACTATCTGTCAAAGTCAACTTACCCTCCATGTACACTATCTATCAAAGTCAACTTACCCTCCATGTACACTATCTATCAAAGTCAACTTACCCTCCATGTAAACTACCTATCAAAGTCAACTTACCTTCCATGTACACTATCTATCAAAGTCAACTTACCCTCCATGTACACTATCTGTCAAAGTCAACTTACCCTCCATGTACACTATCTATCAAAGTCAACTTACCCTCCAGTACACTATCTATCAAAGTCAACTTACCCTCCATGTACACTACCTATCAAAGTCAACTTACCCTCCATGTACACTATCTATCAAAGTCAACTTACCCTCCATGTACACTGATCTGTCAAAGTCAAATTACCCTATATGTACACTATCTATCAAAGTTAACTTACCTTCCATGTACACTATCTATCAAAGTTAACTTACCCTCCATGTACACTGATCTGTCAAACTGTCCACCTGACAAGTGACCCCTGCAACAAAAATGAACACCTGTACACAAATACATCAACAGTGACCTGCAGAGTTGACACTCCTTCCAATCTCATCAAAAATAAGATATTTTACTGAAGGGCTCTAAATTCTCGGTATGAGTGATCTGAGATTTGAACCTACTGTCAGCAGATCCTGGCACATGTAAGAGATACAATTCTGCACTTCAAACACCAAGATCATTGCCTGATATTTTAGCAAAGCATAGTGCATACGTTGACAAGCAAGAAACATTAACATTCATGTGATTGATGTAAGCTGAGCACTGACTGGTCAGATCACTTCCTGGCCTCTACCTCACCAGGCCTGTTTGATTGGTTGGTTAAAAATAGCCACTCCATCACTAAGCAGATGTACATATAGAGCTCCAGATAAGTTTTTAAGTAATTTGAGTTTTTACTCTAGGGTTTCTATTTTAATTGGGTTATTACATTTTTCATAGGTTAATCAATATGGTTTTTTCTCATCTATTCATCACTCTATTGGGTTTTTCCCACAATTAGAGAACATTTTAATATTTTTAAAAAATGAAATAATGTTTTAGATGTATATACCTGTCCTAAATATATAGGCTTGACTCTGAAAGTAAATTAACTTGTAATTTTGTTTTGGAAATTAGCTCCTTTGTACACAAGCTGAAAAATATTCATGGGGTATTTACAAGTGCTTTTTTTATACATTTGAGTTTTTCATTTAATGCATGCGCTTCTGTATGCAAGTTAATTGAAAGTAATTTAGTTTTAAATATTTTTTTAGGGTATTTTACTAAAATACGCTGTGTATCTGCAGCTCTGTCCGCAGTACCGGGAGAAGTAGGACCGTAGTGTTTACAAGAACATCCATCTTCCCAAGGCAAGTGTGTCCACTAGCCTGTATCAAAGCCTAGAGAAATACGACTTTGGTAAATGGGCTAGTGGACGCTTTTGCCTTGGGAAGATGAAGACCGTTAAGTAATGATGATGGATAAGCTGTCCTGAAGACACTGTCATGTTTCCACAAATCACACAACAAGAATGCACCTTACACAGTATTGACTGTCAAATCAAATTTCAACATGCCATTATTTCTGGTAACCTGTGCAGCTGAGATGACTATTGAGATGTTTAACCCGTGCACTGATGATTGTTAGGACCACCACCAATTGGTCACCCTAGTTTAACCTGTTTAAAAGATGTTGTACGTGTGACACTGACCCTTCTTTCCCAGCCTTGATGCAGGTCTCATAGACACCAAACACTGGCTTGTGGTCGGAGTGGCGGACCGACATCACAGAGTCATACTGCACACACTGGACCCAGTTCTTCTTCTTGCACCGAAACAATATACGGTCCTGGAAGTCAAACAACCCCTTATTATCTGTCTTCATTCACACTGATGTAGAAGTATTCCTGACCTGTGAAGATCCGGGACAGAATAAGTCTTCAGCAACCCATGCTTGCCGTAAAAGGCGACTATGCTTGTCGTAAGAGGCGACTAACGGGATCGGGTGGTCAGACTCACTGGCTTGGTTGATGCATGTCATCATGTCCCAATGTGTGGATTGATACTCATGATGTCAATCATTGGATTGTCTGGTTCAGACTCGATTATTTACAGACCGCCGTCATATACCTGGAATATTGCTGAGTGCAGCGTTAAACAACAAACAAAGATAAAAGAAGTATTCCCACAAATGTCATCTTCTGACATCTATTTCTCAATATTTGATACACATGCTAAACTAATAGCAGTGAATAAAAAAATGGTCTGAAACTTTAAGCTCTCTTCCAAATTTAAAGTCAAGTAACATTCCTTTTGGGCTAGTGAACTGATCATGCTTATCTGACAATAATAAAAATCATAATAATGTACTTCCTCATAATGCAATAAATCCACACCCTCAAGCATGCTCACACTGAGGCTATTTTGTAATTCTGAAATGTTTCCTTTTACCTGTTCAGGTGCTGTGCATTGCTAAGGCCACGGCTCAACACTTGCTTAGTTATCACACATTGGTAATCACAGAGTGAGTGAGTGAGTTGGGTTTAACCCTGCTCTTAACAGTATTCCAGTTATGTACAGCATGTCAGAAAAGCCCAAAGTGATGCAGGTCTCAGACGTTTTCCACTTCGGTGAAACCCCTAAGCACAGGTATGGTGCTGACAAACCTAGAAACATAATCAGGCGAACATGGATTCGAACCCACAATCATAGGTTTCTGGTGTGCCCAAACTCTGCACAGCGATTCACGGCGCCTTGGACAACTGGGGCTTGGTTCCTATAGTATATGAATCTAGGGACCCCCTCAATATGTAACGTTTAACATTGGGGTTATGACAAGGAGCCTTGGCCATCTATGTTTAGTCTCAAACACTGCGCTACCAGTGCCATGCGTTTGGACATACCGTGTATGAGGGAATCCTGGATTTGTTAGATGTATCATACTGGTCAGTCTTGATGTCAAACTTGTATGACGGCTGAAAATTTATCCTTCCCTCTTGGAAACCTTGAAATATTTTTCCTGGAAAAAGATCAATTATTCCACATCACACTTATGGTAATGGATAACAAGAAGAACAAATCTGTAGGGTAGGAACCAGAGTCAGTGCGGGACAAGGAAAGACAAGGGAGGATAGGGAAGGAAGGACAAGGAAGGATAAGGAAGGACAAGGAAGAACAAGGAGGGAAAAGGAAGGATAGAGAAAGATAAGGAAGGACAAGGATGGATAAGGAAGGATAAGGAAGGAAGGACAAGCAAGGATAAGGAAGGACAAGGAAGAACAAGGAGGGAAAAGGAAGGAAGAACTAGGAAAGAAGGACAAGGAAGGACAAAGAAAGAAGGATAAGGAAGAACAAGGAAGGACTAGGAAGGAAGGACAGTGAGGGAAAAGGAAGCATAGGGAAAGATAAGGAAGGAAAGATAAGGAAGGAAGGGCAAGGAAGGATGAGAAAGGACAAGAATGGAAGAACTAGGGAGGAAGGACAAGGAAGAACAAGGAAGGACTAGGAGGGAAAAGGAAGGAAGGACAAGGAAGGATAAGGAAGGACAAGGAAGGATAAGGAAGGACAAGGGCGCTTGTTGCCTCAGTGGAAATGTTGAGTTTTTAAGCAAAGGAAACTTTGAAACAAGACCGAGCTAACTTCAGTAGTTTTTGAGGAAACTTGTCCCCATTGCACACAATATGCACCAAGTAAAAAAACATAATTCAAGGGCCATAACTCTGTAAACTAATAATTTACGTGACCAATTTTCGAACTCATTCTTGACAAGTATCTCTTATATAAGCCTGCAAATTTTCATTCATGTCATTCAAGTATTTGCTGAGAAAACTTGTCCACAATTTCACACAGTATGCACTAAGTTGAAAAGCATGGAGCAAGGCCATAACACTGCAAAAATGAATGCTCAATGCCAACTTTTAAACTCATTTGAGATCATGACCAGTTACATCAGTGAGTGAGATTTCATTTCTCTTACTTGAATAGTTTTTGAAAAAAGATTTCCACTTTGAGAATTTGGCGGACGGACGGACGGACTCTGTTCCGCTATCCCTGACCCCACTTCATGGCGGGATAATAATGGTATGAAAACTTTCAGACATTTTCAAATGGTTGACATGTGGCCTTGTTTTATTCTTACACTTTCTAATTTCTAAACTGATGATGAAGACTGATTTTTCCAACTTCAAGAGAAAATCTAACTAAGAGCAAGACACTGACCCAAGATGAATGTTTGCTTATGTAGTATTGGAATCCTGGGACCCCTGAATTTGGCGCTGTTAACACGAGTTTAATGACAAGAAACCCTTTAACTTTATGTTAAATTTCAATCACTAAAATGGATCGGGTGATCAAATTTGTCGACTTTGTTGATTGCTTGTCATCGTACGGAAACAGCTATTATATCAATCACCAGTTTCTCTGGTTTAGATTTGATTAGGCTAAAATAAATAATAGTCTTGGTTCTTAGGCACCGCCCACATCATCATAAAGTCTGCCGCATATTTGGTGTTTATTTCCATTTCTTTTTTAAATAAAGTAATCATAATACTTTAAAACAAAGTGATCCAATAGAGCACACAGTTACAACCCTATACATTCGCACTGCTTTACTTTGTATCTTATCTTATGGCTATGGTGGCAATAGGAGTTTGTATGCTTGTTTATGTAGGGAGGCCCATTCCCAGGTTAGTGGTACACAACTGTTTGGTTGTAACTTGTTTTGAGCTAACGAAAAAATACAAAAAAAAACAACACCTGCCTGCTCTATGTTTTCAAAAGTCATTGTCTGAGTAGCAATTCATTTTTTTTAAAGCCTTATTTACAAGCAGCCATGACTAAGCTAGAATATTGGTGACTGTGTCGTCAGAGAATAAACATACCTTCCACCATGAACTTGGACAGCTGGTCTCCTCCCAGGAGGTTCTCGTAGTTCTTAAACTGCTGGTCTTCGATGTGGTCCACCATCCCCTCCACTGCAGCCTTCTTCCTCTCGATGCGGAAGTTGAGGTCGCCACTGAAGAAGACGCTGTCGAAGTTGGATGTAGCATCCCCTGTAGCACAAGCATGGGGTGGGTGTGAAATCACAAGGCTTTTTTATGACAACTCATCGTACTCCAACACGAGACAAGGGAGATAACTGACAGGAAAAGTCCAGTTTCCACCCTTGATGAACTAGGCTAGAATTTCATTGCTCAATTGTAGCACCACCAGTGGTGATTACAAGTTATGTCCCTTCTACATCCCTCCTACTGACCAATCAGATTCCACCCAGATCACTTGCATTTGCTTCAAACAAAATGTCAGCGCTCAGTCAAGACAATCTGATTAATACTCAAGATCTCTATTGTAATAAAATGGGCTAAGTTCAGCAACGATGGAAACTGGAATTTTATGGTCAGTTAACTCCCTTGTCCTGGGCAGATGACCCCAACAGTGTGGGACATTGTAACAAATGTTTTTGAAATTTGGGATTGCAGTTTACTGAACAAATTCAAGTACTTTTTAGGGTGAGACCTCCATTTTCATGCCTGGGACCTCCATCACCATGCCTGGGACCTGTCCCTATTCATGCCTGGAGCATCCATTACTATGTCCGGGACCTCCATTACCATGCCTGGGACCTCAATTACCATGTCTGGGACCTCCATTACCATGCCTGGGACCTCAATTACTATGTCCGGGACCTCCATTACCATGCCTGGGACCTCAATTACCATGTCTGGGACCTCCATTACCATGCCTGGGACCTCCATTACCATCCCTGCACCTCCATTACCATGCCTGGGACCCACATCATCATGCATTGGACCCATATTATCCTGCCTTGGACCCATATCATCATGCCTTGGACCAACATTATCATGCATTGGACCCATATTATCATGCCTTGGACCAACATTATCATACCTTGGACCCACATTATCCTGCCTGTGACCTCCATTATCCTACCTGGGACCTCCATTACCATGCCTGGGACCTCCATTACCATCTCTGGACCTCCATTACCATCCCTGGACCTCCATTACCATCCCTGGACCTCCATTACCATGCCCAGGAACTCCATTACAATCCCTTGGACCCACATTATCATGCCTTGGACCCACATTATCCTGCCTGGGACCTCCATTACCATGCCTGGGACCCATATTATCATGCCTGGGACCTCCATTACCATCCCTGGACCTCCATTACCATGCCTTGGACCCACATTATCCTGCCTGGGACCCACATCATCATGCATTGGACCCATATTATCCTGCCTTGGACCCATATTATCATGCCTTGGACCAACATTAATTATCATACCTTGGACCCACATTATCCTGCCTGGGACCTCCAATATCCTGCCTGGGACCTCCATTACCATCCCTGGACCTCCATTACCATGCCTGGGACCTCCATTACCATCTCTGGACCTCCATTACCATCCCTGGACCTCCATTACCATGCCTGGGACCTCCATTACCATGCCCAGGAACTCCATTACCATCCCTGGACCTCCATTACCATCCCTGGGACACTAATGAATTCAGTTTATTTACAATCAAAGAAACACAGACATAACATGTGCATTACCAGAATTACTGACCTGATCTGGGGGTACCCGTAGAGGAAGACTTGGGCAGTTTAATGCCTTGGATTATCTTCATGTAGTCATTCAGACGCTCCTTCTTCTTGCTCAGATCAGCTGAAACAGTAAAGTAAAGTCACATGTAAAGCCACATGTAAAGTGGCAGTTGAGGAAGGAGGGGCTACTTACATGTAAAGTGACAGTTGAAGAATATGGGAGGGGCTACTCACATGTAAAGTGACAGTTGAGGGATGTGGGATGGGCTACTCACATGTAAAGTGACAGTTGAGAGACGCGGATGGGCTACTCACATGTAAAGTGACAGTTGAGAGATGTGGGAGGGGCTACTCACATGTAAAGTGACAGTTGAGGGATGTGGGAGGGGCTACTCACATGTAAAGTGAGAGTTGAGAGATGTGGGAGGGGCTACTCACATGTAAAGTGAGAGTTAAGAGATGTGGGAGGGGCTACTCACATGTAAAGTGACAGTTGAGGAAGAGGTAGGAGGAACCAAATATAGAGAAGCAGCAAGCGATGCTGCCCTTCGTCCGCACCATCGTCATTGCACGGGTTGTCACAAAGTCCTCCTCTGGAGCTGAAATATGCAAGTTCGTAAAGTTAGTTTTTAGTTTCCTCACGTTTTAAGACTTACGTGTATCACAATGCAGGTTTAAGGTTCATCTCAGTGTGTTTCAGTCATTTTGGACCCTGCAGCTGGCCTACCTGAACAGAACCAGATGAGGTCCCTGCGGATGAAGATTGCAAGGTGGAGTGCGCCATGCGCTGCGGAGTGATACATGACGTGAGATGGCCCAAGGGTCTCCTGGATCTTGATCTCCCACTCTCTCCTGCAAGTAACAAACAGCTAGTGAGGAACTGGTAACATGGTAACACCTAGTGAGGAACTGGTGACATGGTAACACCTAGTGAGGAACTTGTAACATGGTTACACCTAGGGAGGAACTGGTAACATGGTAACACCACATGAGGAACTGGTAACATGCTAACACCTAGTCAGTGAGGAACTGGTAACATGGTAACACCTAGTGAGGAACTGGTAACATGGTAACACCTAGTGAGGAACTGGTGACATGGTAACACCTTGTGAGGAACTGGTAACATGGTAACACCTAGTGAGGAACTGGTGACATGGTAACACCTAGTGAGGAACTGGTGACATGGTAACACCTAGTGAGGAACTGGTAACATGGTAACACCTAGTGAGGAACTGGTAACATGGTATCACCTACTGAGGAACTGGTGACATGATAACACCTAGTGAGGAACTGGTAACATGGTAACACCTAGTGAGGAACTGATGACATAGTAACACCTAGTGAGGAACTGGTAACATGGTAACACCTAGTGAGGAACTGGTGACATGGTAACACCTAGTGAGAACTGATAACATAGTAACACCTAGTGAGGAACTGGTAACATGATAACACCTAGTGAGGAACTGGTAACATGGTAACACCTAGTGAGGAACTGGTAACATGGTAACACCTAGTGAGGAACTGGTAACATGGTTACACCTAGTGAGGAACTGGTAACATGGTAACACCTAGTGAGGAACTGGTGACATGGCAACATCTAGTGAGGAACTGGTGACATGGTAACACCTAGTGAGGAACTGGTAACATGGTAACACCTAGTGAGGAACTGGTGACATGGTAACACCTAGTGAGAACTGATAACATGGTAACACCTAGTGAGGAACTGGTAACATGGTAACACCTAGTGAGGAACTGGTAACATGGTAACACCTAGTGAGGAACTGGTAACATGGTAGCACCTAGTGAGGAACTGGTAACATGGTAACACCTAGTGAGGAACTGGTGACATGGTAACGCCTAGTGAGGAACTGGTGACATGGTAACGCCTAGTGAGAACTGATAACATGGTAAAACCTAGTGAGGAACTGGTGACATGGTAACACCTAGTGAGGAACTGGTAACATGGTAACACCTAGTGAGGAACTGGTGACATGGTAACACCTAGTGAGGAACTGGTGACATGGTAACACCTTGTGAGGAACTGGTAAGATGGTAACATCTAGTCAGTGAGGAACTGGTAACATGGTAACACCTTGTGAGGAACTGGAAAATGATAAACTGTCCCGAAAATTCTCCCTCACCCCCACCCCACCCCAGGAAATCAAATGGTCGGTTGCCAACATAGATACCAAACAAATCCTGTGATTCAGATGTGGGCAAAGGATCTATCAATCCCTACTGGCTTACTTGTTGAGGGCATTCTCCTGGGTACACACACAGTAGATGTCCTGAACATACATGGAAGTCTGCGGCAGTAGGAAGTCGTTGATGTCATCAGGAACTGTCTGGGAAAAAAAGTATCAAATCATTAGTTTCCTGCCATCAATGATACAGTGCTTGCAATAGCCTGAAACTACTTGAGACTGAAATACAAATCTTGGTTTGTCTACACTATTACATTCAGAAAAAATGTCATATATTAAGTGCATCCATGGGGCGATGGGCATCATTGATGGATTTACATATCTGTCCAGGTAACCAACCCCATTACCTGAAATTTCTAACATATCTTTAATAAGAGCAACCTCTTTATTTTAATTTTTAATTTGAACATTTTAATGGGAAAAGAGGAATTTTCCAATCACTGATTTTTCTAGATTCCTAGACTGTTAAAAGAACGAGTTTCGAGTGTCTGAAGTCACAGACTCTTGCTGCACGCAGTTTCTCTGTTTTATTGGGGGGCACGGGTGGCCAAGTCGTTGCGATTCGCTGTGCGGAGTTGCGTCCCTTGGGCACGCCAGAAACCTATGATTGTGGGTTCGAATCCCGGTTCACCCAGATTATGTTTCTAGGTTTGTCAGCACCATACCCGTGCTCGTGGGTTTCACCGAAGTGGTAAACATCTGAGACCTGCATCACTTCGTGCTTTCCTCCCACATTAAGCTGACACGCCGTGATATAACTGGAATACTGTTAAAAGTGGCGTTTAACCAACTCACTCACTCTGTTTTATTGTTACCTTGATCTCATTCATGTTCCAGGTGCCGACCCAGACATGGACTTCCTTGGAGGGGAAGTACCGCTCTAGCTCCTCACTGCCCAGCAATGAGTGGGTGCTGGAGTTGCCCACCAGGAAGTTCCTGCAATAACAATAACACTGAGAACATTTCCCAAAGGACTCTGAGAAGTTACCAGTCCAGATTTTGTTAAGCCCTTGACATATATTGTGATCACTGCTAGTTTGACATAAATCTACAACCTCCTCCAACAGCATTAGAAATTGGCACTAGTCCTGTAAGCCTTGCCAAGGTATCCTAAGGACCAGTAGAAATTTGCCATTTCTAAGGATTTTACTATATGTTATCATTATAAGGACTAATAGGCTATTAGTTTCTATTGCTGTCCACTGTGCCAACAGGTGGCCCAGTCAGCCAGTGCACAGGTAGAGGACACAGTCAGCCAGTGGTTGATAGCATGAGCATCAAACGATGTTGTACAGGGAGAATGAGTGAGTGAGTGAGTTGGGTTTAATGCCACCTTAAAACAGTATTCCAGTTATATGATGGCATGTCAGCTTCATGTGGGAGGTCATTTACCATTCTAGTGACCAGCACAGGTATGGTGCTGACAAACCTAGAAATATAAACAGGGAAAACCTGGATTCGAACCCACGATCACAGGTTTCTGGTGTGCCCAAGGGACACAACTCCACAAAGCTAATTGTGGCACATAAGAGTGAGTGAGTGAGTTGGGTTTAACGCCGCTTTTAACAGTATTCCAGTTATATCGCGGCGTGTCAGCTTATTGTGGGAGGAAAGCCCGAAGTGATGCAGGTCTCAGACGTTTACCACTTCGGTGAAACCCACAAGCACGGGCATGGTGCTGACAAACCTAGAAACATAACACCCACAATCATAGGTTTCTGGCGCACCCAAGGGACGCAACTCTGCACAGCGAATCGCAGCGCCTTAGACAACCTGGCCACCCGTGCCCCCCTGGCACCTAAGACAACACACAGGGAGAATGAACCACCAAATGGTTGATAGCATGAGTATCGAGCCATGTTGTACAGGGAGGAGACACAGAGTCAATCGGTGGTTGATATCATGATATTCAATTTATTTTTTGTCATTTATTTCTAAATTAAGTTTTTTTTGTCTAACATTGTTACCTTTCCCTGGCTTGTCGTGTGGTAATAGATGTCATAACACTGGAAGAAGCAAATGATCTCTCGGATAAACAGTCCAGGTTGCTCTGTTGGGATGACATAAACTTTTCTGGATACAGATCAGATTTATATGTTGTCCTTAAGGATTTTGAGGATATATTCTGTCCCAGAGGTGGGGGGCGTGTTTTTGGAGACAAAGGCGGCAATCTTGCTGAGCGAGGTGTCAGGGACTTTTCCTTGGCATCCATTGAGACAATACTCTCAGAAACAGCCTTCAGATCAGAAACAGATCCCATTATCACCTCTGCCTTTGGTTCACTTACTGAATCACCAATAGCAGAGTCCGCATTGTCGAATTCTTTATTCAAATGTTCCCTTATTTTTCTTCTTGACTTTGGCACAGCTGAGTCTAGGAATTGTGAATGGTCTGTAGAACTACCTTGAACAATATTATTAGCACCATTGGAATCATTTGCATTCACATTTAAATCTTCAAGACCCTGGTAAACAAGTCTCTTATGTCCTTGATCTGGTTCATCCCCGGAGGAGTTCGGATCCCTGGTCCGTTTCTCTCCTTTTGATGATCCCCTGGCCGACTTTTTAGGGGTAGAAGGAGGTTTGGGCATAAAAGGGCTACTTTTCAGAGATTCAACCGACCCAGATCTCTCAGTAGCCATTCTAAGATTTCTGAATCTGTGTAAAGTTGCATCTGTTTGAGATCCTTGCAAACAATCTTTATCATCATCTGACAAAGCCATTTCATCTATCTCCATTCCGACTGGGGACACACGACCTTCACTGTTTTTAGGCATTTTCCTTGGCTTAGGCTTGGGTTTTGCTGCATCATCACCAACAGGTAGGTTGGGTTTTACAACAACTACTGGTTCTATATAAACATCTCTGGATTCATTAGAAGTGAACACTTCATTCCTTGCACTAGAACTCTTTGAGTGACCTTTTTCATCTGTACTGACAGCTTTCTCCTTCACTGACAGAACTGACCCTAAGTTGCTTTCTGCTTCTGAAACTAGCGATGCACGTCGTTTTCTCTCGGCAAGTTTTGCAAGTGCACCCTTTTTCTTTCTTTTGGGGGTTCCCGGTGGTCTGCCACCAGGCAATGTTGAAGTAACTTCAGCTGTCATCTTGTTGTCAGTCATGGTGCTTATTTCATTCTGACTCAACTGACGATTTTGCTGCAATGGAAAATAGTGAAAATGGTGTTATTTTTCACATGATATTTTGATGCTGAAACCAGAGCTCCAGATAAGCTTTTGGTGTTGTGGGTATTTTACCCATGCATTTTAAAATCATTGGGTATCAGTAATTCTAGGTGCGTATTCAAATTTCTGTTACCCACTAGTTTTTACACATGTGGGTATTTAAGTTAAATATTTAAAAACACTATTCATCTAGTCCCTGCAAACTGGTGTCGTGTGGGTTCGAGAGCTTTATAGGACTCAAAAATACCACCATACTTCCACAAGAAAGTGTGATGGCAAATTATCATGATGAGTTTGGCAAGGTTGACGGAATGCCAACTTATAATTTCAATATAAGTTGCTCATTTGCTAATCAAATACGCAGGGTTACTTCACAATATTTCGATGATACGCACAAGTTTTATTTTTGTAGCGTATCTGTAATGTTCGTTGCGTATTTGATACGCTTGGATTATATTTTACTGCGTATTTCTGCATTTCTGATGCGTATTTCACGCAGATACGCAGCTTATCTGGAGCTCTGTGAAACAGTGATCAAAACTTATGACTGATCAAACTGCATTAGTAATAATAAAATAACGCCTGAGAAAAAAAACTCTAGGACCCTCTAACACTGCCTAATTTCCGGCGATGCCGAAAGAAATTTCTGATGAATGAAATAGCAATTTAGTGAGCGTTAACTTAGGCTCCTTTAACTGTTTTATGCTGGTTGACAAAAACATATTTTTTTAAATTGCCAAAAAGTACATGGAACAGAATTGTGATCATGACAATGATGATTAGTTGCAAAAAGTGAGTAAAGCCAGCATACACTGACAACTAATTGTGTTCATATGGAATAACATGTGTTTACACTGATTCTATATCTTAACACTTCATGACATAAGAAATATTTTTTGTAGCAATCCTTCAACTTGTGTAAGGGGCTGTGGGGTAGCCTACTAAAGCATTCACTCATCGTGCCGAAGACCTGGGTTCAATTCCCCACATGGATACATACTGGTTGTTATTGTTGTCATTTGTGTTGATAAACTAACTTATTGTGAGTATTTGTGACCAGTGAATATTGGAATATTTACATTCATTAGAAACAGCTTTAGATTCAAAACAATATACCAGGTGCAGCTCTTAAGTGTTTGGAGTTGACATCAACATACCACGAAAATAGGATTCCCACGGAAACACGGACGTGCTAAAAAACAACTTCGTCAGTAAAACTGCTACATAAACAAGTTTACCGACGATTTAGACATCAGAATGACATTGGTCATAGCAACCGGCTAACCAACAGTGCTATATATACTCAGTGTCATTGATCGTGTCAATAACAATGAACGGTGACAGTGGCATCTGTGAAAAATACAAACATTTACATGGCAACAGAAAAACAAACTACAGGGACTGACATGACAGGACAAAATTAGATTAAACACATGGACTATCTGTTAGAATGTGACTATTTGCTTGAAAATCTGACACTAAGAATCTCGGAAACAAATACAATGTCCATAATTACCGATCAGTGACAGAAGTAGTCTGCTAGAGTACGTCGCTTTGTCCGCCATAATGGAATGCGATTGGTGAATGCGCATGCGCATGTGCTTATCGGTAGGAAGTAGTTTTTACGACATTATCAGTTCATAAACAACTCACCAAACGCCAAAAAGTATGTTTTGTGCTACTTCCGTCATTTTACCGAAGGTTTATTATTGTGAAGTTATAACATATAATTTGCTTAGAGTGTATATAATATGTCGTTAAACAATACAGTCCCACAAAGCGAAGACTGTGCAGGGGTTAGCTGGGCGAGTTGTAAAGGGGAATATCTTGGTCATCATATCTTTGAGTTGCGTGTCAACATACACCGATGAAATATTTAATTGTCACACACCACACTTCTACAACAGAACAATTCATAATCTATTCCCACGGTTAAACGTGTTGATATGGGTTATCATAATTCACAGATGTAGTAGCTATATATGCTGCAGACGTATATTTTTATCAGATATGACGCGGCTTCAATTATGCCATAGAAGCTGACATAAAATATATAAGGGAATACTATATATATCAATATGTCACTTATTGACTGCAATGTTTTGCCTGGCCCCCGTTCCACAAAGTTCCACAAAGTGATCTTAGCGCTAAGTCGATCGTAACTCCCATTCTTTAACACTGACTTACTACAGTCTATACATCTAATAGTGATCACTAAAAAACAACATGAGGGTGCATATGATAGGGATGAACAAAAGCATCAAAGGATAATGGTTGATAAATATAGTAGAAGCCAGAAATATACAGTTCTGATTGGATACATTCGAGCGCTGGAGTGTTGTGTTTTATCGGTCCATTGCAGGCAGATGAGATGAGCCATCCTTGACAGCTGTTGATTCGGGGCTTGTGTCGGCGGATAAAGACTGCTTCTACTAGTTTCCGTTTGAATTGTGTTAGTCCTGCACCATGACCGTGGAATATATTTATTTTATGAAAAAATAATAATCTAGAAATGCATACAAAAGCAAGTCTAGCCAGCTCAAGCTAGCTGAAATCAGCATAGGGAATTTTTTTATTTTTAGAGTCAAGAAGGATATTGTGTAATATAAGATTTCAGAGACTAAATGTTAGTCTAGAATTGTGTGAATGGCATTACTTAGAAGTTACCGGGTGACAAAGTAGACACAATCTATGGATAACAACTTCGTTAATACTGAAGTTTTCGTTTGGCGAAGTCATGGAGATAATAGTAATTTTACTCTGTCCTACAAATGATGTATACCGTATTCGACGTAATAAGCGTCCAGGGCGCTCTCAAAATTAGAAATAGGGGACTCTTATTAGAATATTATTTTGGTGAAAAAAATCAGAGTTGAAAGATAAATTTCAAGGTTTATGCTGACAGCCTGAAATGTTTATGTACGACAGATATATTTTTTTAATAATAATAATTTAATTGCCCACAATTAAGGGTGCATATAACACACGAGTGCTTATTGTTCGCGAAAAAATAAGTCTTGTGTACATTGATCAATCGGAAGGGGTGCCAATTGGGATTGTTCACTAACCAATATATCAGCAAATATCGCCGGGGGCGCTTATTACGTCGAGACGGTATTGTGATTATGACAGCTGAAAATGAGGTCTGAGATGGCCGATTTTCGGTCTTTGGGGTAGATGTTTTATGTTCTTTTATTCTGACGTTTTTTTGTGAGTTAGCTTTCACCACCAAACGCATTGGTAGAGGTGATGCAGGCAGAGGTGAGGGGTGATGGAATCTAGGGAGAGGCTGGTGTCTAGTCGGCATTCTAGGTCGATGACACAGTGTCGGAGGATCTGGAGGGTTTACGATAGGGACCATCTTCCCGAGGCAAGGGAGGGAACTGACTATAAAAGTCCAGTTTCCACCCTTGCCGAACTAGGCTGGTATTATGGAGTTACTTTTTGGCTGGACAAACGAGTCTATGCATAGTCCAATCAAAATCGCGCACCGAAATTGAAATCCGGTTCGTAAACTGTCGTGCAGATTTCGATCGATTGCAGGATTTGCAAAATATGTGCTTCACCAACTCGTTGTCAGCAGATATTTTCCAATTTTTTTCATGATTTTAATCAAGGTGCTCACGTGATTTGAAACTTTTCGCGATGTAAGACCCGTTTTATCACAATGTAGATCTTGATTATCCATCAGATCGTCCTGACTGGGCGCCACCATTTTGTGTGAAGCAAACGCAGGTGATACGAGAGGTGGAATCTGATTGGTCCATAGAAGAGACTTAGACGGGACATCACTGGTAATAGCCACTGGTGGCGCTACGATCGAGCCCAGGAATTCCAGCCGAGTTCGGCAAGGGTGGAAACTGGACTTTTAAAGTCTGTTAACTCTCTTGCCTCGGTAAGATGGATAGGGACATCAGATAAGAGGTCTACCACGTTGTAAATGAGGATCTTGATGCAGTTGTACAAAGCGATCTTAGCGCTAAGGTCGTCTTAACTCCCATTCCTTAACATAGACGTACCGCAGTATTCGTCACCACTCGCCCCTTTCCGTAACCTGCAAGAAGACTCGCCCCCCCTCTCGATGAATGTTATGTGCGAAAATACGACAAACCAATCAGAATTCGCGTATGATTTCGAGTTCTTTGTCAAATAATCCCTCAGAAATAATTTTTGATTTTACATATGTCTTGCATCTAAAAATATACCCAAGACACAGTGAAATGTGTTCAATCATACTGTATAATACCGCACGACCAGATGTGCTTTAAATTGCATCTGAAATATATATACTATATGGTAAAATATATGTGAACCATTACGCAACGAGTTGACAATTGTTTTAGGTATGCCCGTTTGCGCTAAGACGGAACCTAGTCGCAAAAATGGCCATGAGAGGGGCACGAGTCGCTATTCGGCTTTTCCCGGAATAACACGAGTTGCTCACGAATGGTACCGCAGTAGTAGTGTTAAGTTTCTTTTATACAACGGGACCCCGTGATTTTCTGAAGTTTGAAGCAAAAGATAGTGGAGACGGAGATGATCGAGTCAGCTGTTTTACAAAGTGGAGAAAAGATTTTGGTCAAGTGTTGAACAGGAGTACAACTTGTCTCTAGAACAGAAGCAGCCTTGCCTTGCCTGGGTCCTTGTAGATTTTTATTGGCATAATGTGGTTGTGGATTGGGTGTTGATAGTTTGTTGTTCAGTTCATGGCTGATGTCATAGTTATCTTTAAGTGGTTGGGTGAATGAGTATTGTTTTACGCGAATGTTGAGCAATATTTCAGCAATATCACGGTCGGGATACCGGGAATGGGAGGCCTTCACACATTGTACCCACGTGAGGAATCGAACCCGTGTCTTCGGCGTGACGAGCGAACACTTGAAGCTCTAAGCTACCCTACCGCCCCATGTGGTCTGAGGCTGGCTTTATGGTGGCGGTGTGAAGTTTGCAGTGGGTTTTTTCTTGATCTTGCGGTGGGTGGTGGCGTTTCGGGGGATCATATAGGCATGTTGTGGTGTGTGGTGGGGTCTCGGGGGATCATATAGGCATGTTGCGGTGTGTGGTGGGGTCTCGGGGGATCATATGGGCATGTTGCGGTGTGTGGTGGGGTCTCGGGGGATCATATGGGCATGTTGCGGTGGGTGGTGGCGTCTCGGGGGATCATATGGGCATGTTGAGGATCACCGTCGGCTGGCGCAAAGGTGATCGTTTTGTCAATCAATCAGTCATGGTGCAGGTTACTCATGGCTTGCATGGGCGGATACAGTTTTTTTTAAAAGGAGGGGGGTGGGGTGGTGATTTATTGATTTTTTTCGAAATATAAAGGGGGGGGGGGGGGGGGCCCCCCCCCCCCCTTTTTGTATCCGCCCATGGCTTGGTTCTCGGCAGTTGTCAGGTTGGGTGCACGTGGACTGGCTTTGGCAAGGACTTCACTGTTCATTTCCGTTTTTGGAAACATCAAACGCAAAACAGTAGGCTTGGTTAGCCAATGAAATGACATGGATTCACCTGCAATGTATTTATTTAGGAAATGTCCACCTTCTAAATGTGTGTTTTCTTTCACTTGCCAAAGCACAGGTGTATGCAGATTAATGAGCTTATCCACCATAAGGAAGAAAAACAGCCAATTGACCAATCAAACAATCTCCACCAATACCGCCCCGAGTCGTACAGTTCAGGAGTACCTCCACGCAGATGGAGACCGCCTCCATGGTCTAGTGGTAGAGCGTCCGCCCGGAGAGCGGAAGGTCCGGGGTTCCATCCCCGACCGCGTCATACCAAAAGACGTTAAAGGATGGTACTTGTTGTAACCCATTAAGGGGCTAATACAAGGACTGGGAGGCTCGGAGTCAGTATACTGTGTCTGAGTGGGGTATTCATGTTAAACTGCGGCATGGTATCTCAGTGAGCTAGCACTATAAATCGGCATCAGTCCGGACTAGTACAAGCAGCCACACACACACACACGTACATGCACGTCTCTATATAAGTGCAATAATCTTGGACGCGACGTTAAACCCCATTTCACCTCACCTTCACGCAGATGGCGGTCTTCTGTAAATTTCATTTACAATCCTCAAGCTATGTTCGTTACAAACACACCCACTTCTAAGCACCATGAGAACCATCAATCAGCGTTGGGAAAACGTAAATTGCAGACAGCATAAAAATATGATTCCGATTTTGAAAGTTACCCATATTATATTTGGGATAACACTTTCAGAAAGTACGTGATATAGACTACTAGTTGTCGAACGGAACTCAACCCCCAAACGTACGATAATCTGTAGTTTACAAAGAAAGTGTTATCCCAAATATGTTACATTTGACCACTTTCTAAATGGCATTGTGTGTTCCGTGAGAAGAAGTATTGGAACTGCGTTGTTGCTGCCTGCAGAGCGTCGGTGGTCACTAAAAACGGCATTCTTCAAGCGGCTTTGCGGGTAAGAAAATAATGCACATGATCATGAAGATAATAATCTTAAAGACTTTGCTTAACAAACTATTCAGTTATATATTTTACTTATTATTATTACTTATTTTTAGACACCACAGGAATTTGTCACATGTAGGTATTTGTTTATAGTTAATATTAGTTAAAATGCAATTATGTAATTGCAGGTGAACCATACCCACCAACCTATCCCATATGAGATGGAAGTGGAATCTTTCAAGTCCAAGCTCATCCACCGTGCTAAGACGGAAACAACGCCGATTCCAACCATATACGGAGATGAGATTTCCAGACTTATTTTAAGATATTAGTTATTGTTGTTTTTGTAGAAATTATAATGTACATCTATGAAATATTAAAGTATTAGAGTTATTAAATTTGTTAAATGTAAAGTACTTTTGTGCAACTGTATTATACTTCAATATAGCATCTAATAAATTACTACTGTAATTACGGTATACGCATTTCTGTGTTTTTCTTGTAATTTGAGAGTCCCGGTATAGAAATATCCCGTGTTTACTGTAGCGGGACCAGTCTAACTGTAGCTTCACGAAAGCGAAGAGATTTTAGAGTTGATTATGGCTAGGTTTCGCTCTTCCGGCCCAGAACCCCTATGTGGCTGAGTGGGTAAGGTCGCTGACATTGTGTGCTGGCGATTATGGCAGTGTGGGTTGGAATCCCGGACGGGACACAACTCCCAAAAGTACGAGAATCTGTACTTTACAAAGAAAGTGTTATGCCGAATATATCACATGTAACATATTTAGATATTCAACTTTCAAACTGATTAGAAACACCCTTTATTTACACGAGAAATAAAAGTTGTGTTAAGAGTTTTAAATGATATACAAATGGCACCTCGCTAACTGCCCGATCTGTAATGACGACCACCCAGTCTCATTTGCCACATGGGCCTCGTGTTAAGGAATCACTTTCGGAATTAGTTGGGTGATATGAGTGATATAATTATTAATTAGTTGGGTGATATGAGTGATATAATTAGTTTGGTGACATAAAACGTATGTTCCGATTGGCGGGGTTCGGTGTTCTAATATGTTACGTGTGGCGGGACAGCGTTCCCTAACGGCGACCCGTAAAGATCGGGGTAGAATAGGTCTTCAGAAACCCATGCTTGTCGTAAAAGGCGACTATGCTCGTTGTTAAAGGCGACTAACGGGATCGGGTGGTCAGGCTCGCTGACTTGGTTGATGCATGCTATCGTATCCCAATTGCGTGGATCGATGCTCATGATGTCAATCACTGGATTGTCTGGTCCAGATTCGGTTATTTACAGACCGCCGTCATATAGCTTGAATACTGCTGAGTGCGGCGTTAAACAAACAAAACACGGCATATGATGTTGCGCATAATACCAATCACTGGATTGTCTGGCCCAGACGCAACATGTCTTTGTCTTTGTTGCTTGCGTTTCCATGGCAACGAGTTGACCTTAAGTTTTAAATGAAGATAGGGTTCATTTCTGAATCATAACTCATAGACGGTTCAATGTTTCGACATGAATCTTTGTATACACATCAGTCATGACCTGAACCTTGTCTTGTGTGTATTTTGTTAATCGGGAATTCTATTTTGTTGCGTTTCTAAGGCAAAAGGTTCGCCCCGATTATGTTTCTAGGTTTGTCAGCACCATACCCGTGCTCGTGGGTTTCACTGAAGTGGTAAACGTCTGAGACCTGCATCACTTCAGGCTTTCCTCCCACATTAAGCTGACACGCCGTGATATAACTGGAATAATGTTAAAAGCGGCGTTAAACCCAACTCACTCACTCACTCTAAGGCAAAAGATTGGCCTATGGCAATAACACAAAGGTTCAAATGAGTGTTTCAGGCTGCGGATCATGACTCATAAACCATTCAATATTTGTTGATGAATCTTTGTAAATAAGGGCACATCCAGTAGAAAAATCTAAACAACCCTTGAGAGATTCGGGGTTAGAATTGTAGATCAACAACTTAGGCTTGTTCTGGGCAGACAGACATATATGTTTATTTAGGTCTCCCTCGCATACATACAGCCATAAATCAGTAGGAATTTAAATAAAGTAGTATTACGGGAGACAACTATTAGCTTTAATACACACATCCAGCAAGCACATGAGGTATTCTTCACTTTCTGCCAGTAAAACAATGTCGACAGCCTAGGCTAACACATCATCCCGAGGTAAGGGAGGTAACTGATTGTAAAGGTTGAAACAGGACTTATATATATAGATAGTTAACGCCCTTGCCTCAGAAAGATGAGGCTAACACTCCGATAGTATATTCTCCATTCTGTATTCCTCTCCCTAAGGTAATGATTGTCTCAATGATGTTATTCATATATGCAGGTTAAAAAGCAGTTGTTATAAACGGTAGCCCTGTTTTAGGCCCCATTTGACTGTAAAGCATGACGTTTAGCCGGTTGACACGAATAGAACACTTGACATTGTGGTATATAGTGACTTGAGGCTCGCAACATTCTCCTTCTCTCTCCACTTCCGTTAAGATATTTACTTACTTTTTTCCTGTCGATCCAATCATATGAGTAGTTAAGTACCTCGGTATAGAACCCCCTCAGGATTATGGAACCACTCAGGATTATGGAACCAAGATGGCGGCACATCCTCTGTGACGTCACTTCCGGTCACGTGACCTGCGCAGTGCATGATGGGACTCTGCGCGTGCGCCTCCAAGATGGCGTCGCTTCCGTTTCCGGTGGCGTGCGCCTCCAAGAGGGCGTCGCTTCCGTGTCCGGTGGCGTGCGCCTCCAAGAGGGCGTCGCTTCCGTGTCCGGAGGCGCGCGCCTCCAAGAGGGCGTCGCTTCCGTGTCCGGAGGCGCGCGCCTCCAAGAGGGTGGCGCTTCCGTGTCCGGTGGCGCGCGCCTCCAGGGGGTGGCGGTGGTGGAGGGAGGGAGGGAGGGAGGGAGGGAGGGAGGGTGGTGGTGGTGAAGGGAGGGAGGGAGGAAGGAAAGGAGGAGGAGACGGGTTCATGGTGTGGGTGGGTGGGTGGGAGGGTCGTCAAAGCAAAGGAGGAAAGTTGTCTTTCGGGAGAGATGGCGATCCTGTTTTGTTTTTCTTCATCCTACAGACCACACAACACGACTATGGGTTCAACTTTTTTTAATCCCCCGCTCACATGAACCAACACAACAAAACAAAAGTCACAGGATTAGGGGCGTCCCTGTGACTTTTGTGAACATGAACGTATGTACACGTATGTGAACGTATGTGAACGTATGTACAGTTTGAAAAAAAAAAAGAACTTTTGCCACTTTGATAGTGAACGTATGTACATTCCTAAAACGCAGTGAACGTATGTACACTCCTCAATCAGGAATGTTGACAGTCAGGTGATCGTAGGTTCAGTGAACAAGTGTCAGGTCAATAAGGGCAGAAAGGTTGGTTCTTTTGATGTAGGGTACGCGTCTGGGCACTCAGTCGAAAGGCAGGCATCTCATCCACAGGAACGGAGGTAGACACTTTGGTATGAAACCATGCTAATACCGTGGCATCATTCATGGTGGTGTCCTTCCAGTCCAACGTATCTAACACTTGATTAAAAGTCCACCCACGCACGCGATAGGTCAGCATGTAGAGACAGTACACCCCACACAACGTGCTGTATCCATGTTGTAAGGGGCGTGTATTCCATCGTTGTTGAATCTGACCCATGCGATTCAAAGTCTCTTTAAACAGGGGTAATGAATACAGTCCATAGCTATCCATCATTTCCACGGATCCAGGAGCTGGACGATAGATGCTCACCCAGTGTGTGCCAGGTTGATCGCTTAAATCCGTGTTGATCACGTAGGCTTTGGGGTAAAAGGGGTCATCCTGTTGCCATCCCAGTCTGGCAAAGTCATCTCTGGCCAGGGTGCCCCGGTAGATGGCATGAAGTGGTTCGTCATCAGCCACGAGGGCTTCTAAATCCAAGGTGCTCAACCCGAGTGGTTCATCCATGGTTCCTTGTAGGAGGAGAAAAAGTGTGGCATGACCGTCTGTCGCTGCTCTTTTTATACCATCATCGCATTCCGGAAACGATCTATTTCCAGAACATTTTCGTATTCCTCATAGCAGATGAGGGTGGCTGGGTCCTCGAGAGCTTGTCCAAACTGGATTTCCAAAGCCAGCTTGCCAGTGTGTCGAGGGTAGTTGATGCCTTCATCAGCGCCAAGGTCTGGGGTGAGATCCACCACCCACAAGGTGTAACCTTGAGTAAAGGCCTTGGGAGTCAGTTCGCAGGTCTCAGGTCGCCATAGCTGCCCCGTATTTCGGAACAGATTCATGTAGACTTGTTTCAAATTGGCGCTGTTGTTGCTGAAGTCGCTTTTCATTTCCGTGCCATGGACTTCCTGGCCGTTGACTTTGAGCTTCATCATGGTGACATGATTGTGTTTGAAGTTGTACGGATTCTTCTCTTTGCTTCCTACGTAGGCACTATTGTCCACCAGTCCCAGGACCACGCGTTTTGGTAATTGGCCACCGATGAGGTGATCCTTGTGAAAGTCCCTACCGCCTCTCGGGATGTCATGGGCAGTCACATGCACACGTGAAAGGGGATACTTGGCAGTCACCCCAGCGTTCAGACTGGACACGTGTGTTTCTCGGACAGCAGGATCGATGTTGAGCTGACGCACATAGAATTCGGCTTTGGTCAGCGCTAGTTTGTAGGCACCATCAGCAGCACACATGAAGAAGAACTCATCGGGACTTCGTAGCAATTCCAGTTTCATAGGGACACCATCCAGCAGATAACGGTCTTGAAGAAACAGGTCACAGTGTAGACGGCCTGTAAGTTCCACTTCTTTGGTGGGTACGATAAGATCGCGTCGCGTTCTGACACCTGTGTTTCTAGTGTTCGCATCTGCATCAGGATTGAAGACGTCCATTTTACCAGCATCGTCGGTGAACCATCCAGGACATCGAAGGTGAGATGTTTTGGCTCCTGTACCATAACTCAGAAGGGTTTCCAAGTAGGCTCTGTAAGGGTAAGTGCCCATGGAGGGTGTGATCTCCAACTGATTGTGTCCTACTTGCAGCCGCACTTCGCGAAACAGGGAATGCATCACATTGTTGACTGTCGATACGGGGTTATCTGCTAGAACGGTATCCGTGCCATCATCTTTCGTCACGCGTAGACATACTCTCAGGTAGCACTGTTTCAAATCAATGTAAGCGTTCACGGGATTGGAAATGTTAAACTGGAGTGGTCCTGCTACAGAGGGTGGTGCCAAGGGACTATAGCGAATCCACTGACCCTCTTGCACAGAGGTGGACACAGGGGGTACAGTAAAGAGATCCAACTGGGCCTTTGAACATTCGCAAGCATCTCGGCGCATCATGATGATGGATGTTTCACCCTTTTCTCTGCCTTGAAGGACGTCTGGTCAGGTTGAAAGTCTGATGAGGACTGACCTTTAAACTGTTTTTCTTTTTCTTTTACGCTGTTTGTGGTGGGTGGTGGTGGTGGTGGTGGTGGTTGGGACGACTTTACGGCTTTTGGGGGGTCTCGGCTCCTCACGTTCCTCCAAGACATCCATCAGGGCTGCTGTGCCGCGATGTTTCAAACTCTCTGACCATTTGCGTTTGCCTCCAACCACATCACTCACCAACCCAGGCAGGATCTTTTTACCCATCTTGAGCACAGATGTTCCGGCAGATTTAAGGAAAGGCAACGCCATCTTCAAGATACCTCCAAGACCACTGCCACGTTGATGATAACGTCCTTTGTATACTTTGATACCACTCCCACGCTGGCCAAACTGTCCTCGATTCATCTGGTGTGCCATTGCGTGTCCCAACATGTTGTTTTCTGCGTTAGTAGCGGCGTCTGAAGTGAAGTGTCACGATGGCTTTTCCCATTTGAAATGGCACGGGTCGCCCTGTGTCGTCCATGATATAGAGTTTAATACCGTCAAAGGAACCATGACGCAACCCAAGGTAGTGAATGTGCTGAGGGCTTTTAATCACCACACTGTCTTGCATCATCTTCTTTGACACAGGCACGTAGATCAGCAAGGGAGCCATCGTATTGCCCACAATTTGATCTTCGACCAGGTTGGTGTAAATGTACACAGTATCGAATCCTGACAGACGATGTGCTTTTGTGTCACCTGTGATTTCCACATAGCCACCGGTCATGGGAGTAGCCCCCACTTGCCAATGGGCCAAGGCAGTCAAGGGAACGGCCGTCTCTGTGTAGGTTTTATAGTCCTCCTCACCGAGGAGCGGTAGTTGAACAAATCCGAGCATTCTCGAGAGTGGACTTGGCATGATCACTTCCGTGGAATAGAGTGGTCCACCAGTATTTCCCATGAGAGGATGATTGATTGCTACTTCTTGAGGGGCTTGGAATCGCACCTTTCCATCTTCAAGCATGTCAAATCGAAGACTATCTGCGGGATACTTGACATCAATGACAAACCGTCTTCCATCACTTTGGACGCTGTCTGAGGGCTGTTCTTTCAAGACATCCGTAATATGTTCCTGAATCAAACGGTTGAGGGTTTTCACCAAATCTTCAGATGAATAGACGCCTTTGTCGATAGGAATCTTCTTGCTTTCATAATGGACGACACCATACTGTGGCTGTGGTATAGCGCTCCCCGCGCTTTCATACACAAGGGTGTCTTTTTTCAGTTTGAGGTTCAGCGCAAACCAGTCAAAGGGTGGGGCGACGTTGTACCATGTCATCGGAAAGTGAACTTCGCTGACGCCCACCTCCCACTGTTGACGGTCCAGATGCAGAGGATAAGGCAACTTGATTTCATACGCATTGACGGTGTTGTTTGGATAGATGTCCATGGAGGCATCACTGGGCAGGGTCATGTAAAAGTCTTGTTTCGAAAAAAAGGTGGCAGCCATGATGACGTGAGTTAGGGTAGAAAACTCTGGGTGGATGAGGTATCAAGTTGAAGTCTTCTGGTGGACGGGGTCGTCGTGGGTATGCCTGGTGAGGCGGCCAAGGTGGGTGGTGGAAGTATGTATCCCAAACAACTGGAGAGCAGGGCTGTCCACAACTGTTTCTCTCCGTGATCCAAGGCCAACTGTACCATGCTCATGATGATCACGCCATATATCACAATGATCTGAGCAAAAAACACGACTTCACTGCGGGGTAACGTCATGCCAAAACAACACCAAGGTGAGTGTCGGCGCTGGTGATGACGAGGTGCAGCAGCAAGGGGTGGTTCATCGGTACCCACGGATGCTGAGAGGCTTCTCTGCAGAGGTGATGACGGTGGTGGTGGTGGTGGCGGTTCTGTCATCGCGTGTGTCCACCCTCTGAATGAGTCTGAGAGACAGCATGCTCCTTATTTTATCTGTAAATGATCTGCAGGGATCCACGAATTAAAACTGGCAGGGTAACCAGTCCATTTCACCAAGACCTCTTCTTGACCCTGTTTCGGTCCTGGACGTCTTTTTAGCACGCGATCCACGGCATACACATCGTCTGTTTTCAAGATGGGTTGTATTTCTTCAGGGTAAAAAGTTCCTTGGAGGACTTCACCATGATCATCTTTGATCCGATACACAGGTGGTGTTCTCCCTGTCACCAACCGGTCCACCGTAAACAGTTCGGTGGTCCAATTGGGGAGATAACCTTTCTCAAAGGTGCCTTTGGTTTTGTTCAGACGTACACGGGTGCCCGGCAGTAAAAGAGAGGGGGATCTTGTCTTGGGGGACGACAGTCTTTGAGCTGTTATTTTCTTTTTGTGCTGAAGCCGTTGTTGTTGTTGTTGTTGTTTTTCCTCCATGTAGTCTAACACCCGAATTTCTGACAGGGGATCTCCTGGGAGGACGTCCACAGGTCGCTGGCCAATGGTCCGATGCACACGACGGTTGTAAGACTTGATCAACTGGGGTAAGACTTTCAAATAGTGTCTGGTCCCATGCTGTGTAAAGTATCGCCACATTTTATTTTTCAGAGTCCTTTGAAACCGTTCCACCACGGCTGCTTTCGTTTCAGGATTTTGACTGGTGTAGAAATGAATGCCATGCTTCGTCATGAGAGCCTGGAAAGGACGGTTGACAAATTCTCTGCCTTTGTCTGTTTGCAATTGAGCAGGGAGTCGATCTTTGGCTTGTTGCATCAGCAAGGTTTGAAAACCTTCTGTCAATGCAGAACTGCTCTTGGCCTTCAGGGGTTGCACCCATGCCATCTTTGAAAACACATCGATCACGCACAGCAGATATTTGAATCCTTCGTTGTCGTCTTGAAAGGCAATCATGTCACTCAAGTCTGCTTGCCACAGTTCATCGACCCCTCCCACACGATAGTGGTCTCTGGGAAAGGAGCGTCTGGCTGGTTTGTGCAAGGTGTAGGTACTTTTGGTTTGCAACCAACGCTTGATTTGACTTTGCGATGGCATGGTTTTCTTCTTGCTTTTACTGGTTCTTGCATCTTGAGCGTGGATGCGTGCTGCTTTCCACAAAGGTCGCCAGCCTCCAAAACTTGCAGGATGTTCAGGATGAAAGTAGGTTTTTTCCAACCAGGCCGTCCAAAGGGAAGTAGGAAATCCTTTGTTTTGTTTCCCTGCAGCAGCAGCAGAGGGAAGAATGCTCTGTCGCGTCTTGGCCTGTCGCTTCATTTCTCTCAGACTGATGCCACTTCCTACATGAATGGCCTTTTTATAGAGAAGGGGAGAGATTTATTTGTTTTTCTTAGGTGGTGCTAAAGGGTATCCATGAACCTCGCCTGTTGATGACTCTGTCCTGTTTGGTATCAGATGGAGGTGGAGTCATCAACCATGGGGTTGACATCACATCTTTTTCTTCCTCCACTGGTGGATCCAGTTGCCACGAAGGAGGTGGGGGTGGCATCTCATCTTCTTCTTCTTCCGCTTGTGGATCCAGCTGCCGCCTCCTCCTCCTTCTTTTTCTCTCGTTGTGACTTTGCGGGGAGAACGTGGGGAGGGAGAACTGGGTTATGGGTGTTTCTGGTGTGGCATGAGGATGGTGTTGCTGCTGCTGCTGCTGCTTCTGCATCCATTGCCATCGTTGAGGATTTCCAATTATTTCATGAGGGACATGACTGTTGGCCAAATGGTGACTCAAAATGGTCCAACCTGCAGGTCCCTCTTTGGTTTTCCGGTGACGCACTAAATCGTTGATCAAGTCCACCATGTGTGTGCCAGGGACAGGTTTCCCTTCCACGGTCAGGGTTCCCTCTGGAGTCCAACTCAAGTCGGGATTGTTTTGAATCCTTGTCATCAAATTCATGGCTTTACTGGACATGGCTTTAGGAACACTCATGACCACTTCGTCTATCACTTGTTGAGGAGGGGCAGGTCTACCTGTGGTGTCCATTGTTGATGGTGATGACGGTGGTAGTGGTGGTGTCACTTTGGGTTGTAGTGGTTTGATGGTGTTGTTGTTGCTGTTGTGGTTGTTGTTGTTGTGCTGTTGGCGCTGCAACTCTAGCATGTGTTGCAACAGTTGGTTGTATTCTTGTTCCCGCATGTGAAAAGGCTGCTGTGACCTCTGCATCAACGCGTCCATCTCTTCCAAATTTTGGAGACGTTTCTTTTCCAAGAGAGGGGTGTGAAGTGTCTGTCGATGACGTTGTTTGGTGGCTTGTAGACTTTGCCATGTGTCTTCAGGCACCAACACCATCTTGCGTGCGTACTTCATGGTGGCACACCACACACTGATCCCAACCTTCCTGGTGTCAGACCATTTATTACATTCCTCCAAACAACGAGGCTAGGGCAGAACCAATAAGAGGTATGAGTCCTCCTAATAATCCTCCTCCATGTTGAAGAAGTTTACGTTTCTTGCTTAGAGGTACTTGTTTTTTCATGAGCGTATTCAAGACTTTACCGTGTCGTTGCAAGTTTTGACGTTGCGTCGTGGTCATGGGAATATTGCCTGCATACAAGTTCACCACACATTCACAAAGGGCACGGATGAGATCGGTAGGAGCATGTTTGAGAATGGCTTTGCGCATCGCTGGAGCGGCAGCACACAAATGACACAGAGCGTGTTTCTGTTTCCTGAGGCACTGAGACATCTTTCTTGCATGGAGGTGTTAGCCTGAATGAGGCACCTGATCTGCAGCTTCTCTCTTTTATCAGGCAGTGGCAGGAGGGAGTTGCAACTGTTGATCTGACTTCTTGGACTTTCTTTGGGTCCGCATGTGCACCAATCGTCTGAGAGCATCAGCTTGATATGCTTTCATGACATTTTCATGAGCCTTTACTTTTGGCTTAGTAGTCATCGTTGTTGTTGTTGTTGTTGTAGGTCGGTGTCGCCTGGTGTTACCCTGTTTAAGGAGTGGTGCTTGAAGATAATTTTGCCATTGCAACAGAATGCGTGTCAAGACCCCTGCAAGTGTTCCACTACCACTGCGTTGCATCAGGTAGTCAAGACGTTCATCCATAGGCAAACGTGGATTGACAATTTTAGCCAGGGTATCATTATGTCTCTGCAACCACGTCTTATGTTGAGCTTTCAATGGGATGTGTCCTGCTCTCAGGTTCCGCACGACAATCGCAAACCACTGCAAAAGACGATTTCTTCCTTTGACGGCAAGGGTTGTCGCATCCCTTGTCGGAAAAATAGACGGTCTCTTGTCTTTTTTCTTCCTTTGTGGGGTGTCCTGCTGCTGCAGACGTTGAAAGCGTTGAAGATCGAGTGGGGGTGAGGGTGCTGGTGAGGAAGACCGTTGTTGTTCCTGACGATGCTTGTTCAAGGGTACCATCGAAGAGGAAGACGGACCTGGCGTGGACTTCTGTTGCTGCTGCTGCTGTTGCTGTTGCAGAGGTTGAAAGCGTTGAAGATCATGTGGTGACGAGGGTGGCGAAGGTGCTGATGATGTTGAAGGACGTGGTGATGGGTGCTGCTGACGATGTATGTTCACGGGTACCATTGAAGAGGGAGACGATCCTGGAGGTGAAGGAGTCTTGTGAAATACAGAGGTCACAAGTCCCTGTAGCGATGAGGGGGAGACCATACTGTCATAGACATCATTCACCATCTCTTTGTCTTTGTTCTTTCCCTTCGTAGGATGAATCTGTTTCCGTCTTTGCCCCATGATGGATGTAGGTCAACTGAAGGAAGGTCTGAGGGTTCACCTCCTTTTATGAAAGTCTCTTCATCTCATAGGATTGGCACATACACGAGGGGTAATTCGGATCTCGAAAACAGGCGGGCGCGTACGCGATGGTCTTGCAACGTGGTGGGCTTCAAGTCCAAGAACAGGTAAGTGTAAGGCTCTCGGGTAGCGTCTTCATAGGCTTCACGCAGAAAAGGAACTTTGCCTGGAAACACCTGGCGAGCCAGACTGTCGATCTGCGATGCATCTCTCGGATTTTTAAAGAGGACCATGTAGTGAGCATTCAGACTGATGGTGCGATGTTGCGGCGATTGAGCAAACAAGTTCTGAGTGAGATACAGCACAGATGTGTTTCGGTGATGACTTTTCTTGGTGAACCATCGCAGTACTTCGGTTTCTTCTTCTTTTGTATTGTCCCCCAGCAAATCATCGATGACCAGCCAATGTGGGGCCACCCCTTTTTCGGGCAAGGCACGATCCGCTTCTTTCATGCTGTGGACAAACTCAAGAGCGACCCCTAAGCGGTCTGCCATCTCTTCCAGTTCATGATGAAGCGGTTGCCATTCGCTGTACACCCACACCATGCGATGGGGTGGCGTATCCAACACCTCGGGGCGATGCATCTGCTCCATACATGATTTCACAAAGGAACTTTTTCCTGATCCCGTGGGTCCCGCAATGAACATCGTAAAAGGATGGCGTAGGGTCAAAGGGCTGGTCATGACCTCTTCATCATCATGTGATGCCATCCTGTGTTCTGGCTGACTGACACCAGGCAACTGATCCTTTCAAGCATGACCTTTCTCTTTTATCTGTTATTTTTTCTTCCTATCTCTCCCATGACCCATACAATTTCTTATGAAAAAAAAGAAACACAACGGTCGGTCCGATTTAGAAAACCAGGGGCTCAGACCAACTGTCGGAAAGAACCCATCAGCACGATGCGTTTTCGACCAATCAGGAAACAGGGTGTCAGTGCCTCTCCTATAAAAAGAGCGAAGCCACGCACACCGTCACAGTCGAGCACTGAAGGAGAGATCAACCATGTCGTCTCGATGCAACTGTCTGACGTGCCAGACCGACAGTCAACAATGCCAGCGGAGGATGAAAGTCTATTCGTGGACAATAGTGGGCTACCCACGGGGTGAATCGGAGACGATCCTATCGCAGAGCCCACACTGGTTTAAGAACAAGTCTGAGGCTATGTCAGCATTACAACAAACTATTCAACGCGGAATTGACATACCCGACTGTTGGGGTGGTCCGTGTTATTATCTAGTATCGAGATCAAGGAAAGTAATGTAATCAAGGAGACAACCTTTGTCCAGCTTGTTTCCAGTTTGTTTTCCAACGGCCCTTTTCAGGGCCACCCATCTCTCCCGAAAGACAACTTTCCTCCTTTGCTTTGACGACCCTCCCACCCACCCACCCACACCATGAACCCGTCTCCTCCTCCTTTCCTTCCTCCCTCCCTCCCTTCACCACCACCACCCTCCCTCCCTCCCTCCCTCCCTCCACCACCGCCACCCCCTGGAGGCGCGCGCCACCGGACACGGAAGCGCCACCCTCTTGGAGGCGCGCGCCTCCGGACACGGAAGCGACGCCCTCTTGGAGGCGCGCGCCTCCGGACACGGAAGCGACGCCCTCTTGGAGGCGCACGCCACCGGACACGGAAGCGACGCCCTCTTGGAGGCGCACGCCACCGGAAACGGAAGCGACGCCATCTTGGAGGCGCACGCGCAGAGTCCCATCATGCACTGCGCAGGTCACGTGACCGGAAGTGACGTCACAGAGGATATGCCGCCATCTTGGTTCCATAATCCTGAGTGGTTCCATAATCCTGAGGGGGTTCTATACCGAGGTACTTAACTACTCATATGCTTTCTTTGAGTCTTAAAGGCTGCGCAGAGAGGCGACTAAATGGATAGCATGGGCGGATACAGCTTTGGGGGGGGTGCACAATTAAGACCTATTTATTGTCTTTGGTGGTAATTTATATTTTCTTCAAAATAAAAGGCGCGCGGGGGGGTTGGGGTGCGGAAGCCGGGCTCTGTCCTGGACAGGTTTTCCTGCCCTAGAGCGCTTGGGCTCCTCGTCTGCAGCCGCAAGGAAGCGAAAGGCATGGTACCAGTCTAACTCTATCCGACCTATTTCCCTGTTCAGCATTTCGCTGCGGTGAAACACTGACCCATTTCCATGTAGCAGGTCTGTCTGTCGAGAAGGATTGGGACAGGCCTTCAGCATATCGCTATGCGGAAAACGTTGACCCAGTGACGGTGTAGCGAGGTGTTAGCACTTTTGGACAGCGTGAATAATTGATGTGTCAGGGTACAAGAATAAACATATCAGCATTAGGAAGGTAACTTCAAAAGAGAAGTATGGTCCATGGTTAAAAACAATACGCATTCACAACGTTGTGGGTTTCAATTTTAACAATATCTGCATGTCTCCACTGATATGGATCATTATAACCTAATATTACAACAACAATGAAACTATTATTTTAAAAAGATCAATTATGAAACATATTAATACCTTTACCTCTGTAGATATATCAATGTCAACAGTATGATGTATGACATTATGATTCTGTCAGCTTAATACCTCTTGTTCCTTGGAAACAATCACAAATACTTCAGGAAGTCATTGTTGTGAAAACATATAACCAATGCCCCCAACAACCTGTCCTCGTCACGGGAGGCGACTTCATACACGTGGTCAGGCTCGGTGATTTGATTGACGGTAGGTCACTGTACTCCGACGCCGTGCGATGCTGCTCATGTATCAATCACAGGATTGGCTGGTCCTGACTCGATTGTTTAAAGGGCGCTGCCATTTAGCTGGAATGTTGCCGGGTGCAACCTTAAACAACAAACTTTATACCAGGGTTGAACTTATTTCATGACTCCGGGACTATACAGCAATATCGTCTTAAACTACAGTAAACTACGGTTATAACGAACTCGAAGGGGCCACTAATTTTAGTTCGTAATAACCGTAGTTTGTTATAAGCATATACAGCATTTATACAACAAATGGTCGGGACTTAAACATAAGTTCGTTATATCGGCCAGTTCGTAATAAGCGTGTTCGTTATAAACGTAGTTTACTGTATCCACGTGTTTTGAGTTAATAGACTTCAAGATCACCTGGTCCGACTGCATTTGGTTTGCCATCTTTTGATTGATATACTACCATTCAATGATGGATCGTCAGATATCTTGGGGAATGTTATACAAGTTTTCATGTGGAGAGTATTAAAACATCAACACGGTCGTATGTTTCTTAAAGCTTCAAGTAGCTCTCAATAATCCTAAGCAGGAGCAGCTTTGACACTCTATTCCGACTCAATCTTCGACAATTGATTAAGTACATTTGGCCACTCACCCGTGCTGTAATTTTCTTCCAACAGGTTGACGGCTCTTCCATTGTCCTCCCCTTTGGGAAACGTTTCCGAACAAGACGTTACAAATGATATTGTTTATTGGCTGCTGTGTCAGCTGGGGAAACATTTACTTATAGGGCCACAATGGTTAATGTCATGTCAACAAGTGTAAACATGATATATGCGCAATTGAATACCACCAGTTGTAAAGTAACCGACTGTAAATAATGTCCGTCAAGTTAATTGAACAGCCAGCGTCGAGTCGCGTGCTTGCCAACTAAACTGTTTGCAAACTGGCGGTGCTTAGGCGCGGATTACAGTGCTCGATAACGTATGTGCTAGTTGTGAAGTATACGCCCATGTACCTGGTCTAAATGATTTTGCTAATAAGCAATGGAGAAATGGCTAAACATGACGTGACGTTTCACGAAAAACACACTTCTCTTAACCAAGATCGTCTGGTCCAGAATAGGTTACTTGCAGCAGACGACCGATATGACAAAGAAGCGCTGATTGAATTTATTGGAAATTCGTCGAAACCAAAAACTGCCAAAAGTATTCGAGAGAAAAGCGAAGAACTGACAGGCTGGTTACACAGTTCCAAAGTGGCACTTAGGAAACCAGAAAAGGACTCGGTGAATTCCAAAGGAAAGGATGGACCGCGGGAATTTTTGAGTTGGAGAGATTCACGATTGAAACTTACCCCCAACCCCAGAGAAAATTATGTGTTTAAACATTATCAGGACATTAGGTACTATATGAAACAATATCGAGAGGAGAATTCAACATTAGACACCGCATCGCCCCAAGCTCCTAAACGAGTCAGTGCGTTCTACCACCCAGGGTTTTACAACGTGGCTCCTCAACCAAATCGTGAATATTCCAGTTGTCATTTGTTGTCAAAAATAGCCCAGTCCTCACAAAATGGAACTTTTCAGTACACCAGACGGGATAGTCAAAAGTTTGATAAACCTTCACTGGTTCCCAATTTATACAAACTAGTCTCAACTACCGCACGCGCTGATTCGGCATCTTCCAGTGAGAACGAAGCAAAAGGAAATACTGTACCTCGGAATACATCAGCGAGTGGTACAAGATCTAAACCACCTGCAACCGCAGGTAAAACACCCACGAAAGTTAGCGTTCCAACACCTCACAATGCGATATCAAGTGTCCAAGGCAAGCTATCAGGTTCCAACGGCCCGGGGTAAGTGTGCTCTTAAGCAGACGCCTGGTTGTACACCTTTGTTGAAAACGTAAATATTGTACATGCTTGTTAACATATAACATTAACAGTATAAATTTTCATACCCCAACTATACCATGTATACGCAGGTCATGGATGTGGTTGGTGGTTGCACCCATTTAAATCATATATATATATATATATATAGAAAAAAACAGTCCAGATATTTGTGCTTATCAAAACTCCTTTATCCAGTTTTGACAAGCATGAATACCTGGACTCTGGTATTTTTTTCTATATTTAATACTTATACACCTGATGAAATCACTTGTTTATATATAGATATAGGTAAAATGTATTTCTAACCCAACAACAACATCGTTTTGTGATATGTTTTCAATAAAAGACCAGTTGAACTTTTTAAACATGTAGTGACGAATACCTTAATAACAGTGTCACGGCTCTCTTGTGTGTGTTTCACCTGGGTGTGAGATTGTTGATTCAGATAGTTGATGGAATGTGACCTTTTAAACCAGGATTCTCACAAGGGCTCCATGGGGTAATCGGTAATACTCAAGTATATCATCGATTGTAATCTAGCCTTGTCAGGAAATGTGTCCTGAGATAGTCTTTATATTGGCCATTGTAAAAGCAGATAAACAGGTTAAGAAATCATTGCCAATACGGGGATTTATCTAGACCTGCTTAGAGGCCGATATTTAGCCCCACGTCTGCATCAAATGACAGTGAAAATTCCCAATTTATATATGTATATATATATTATATTATAATACATTTATATACCGCAGGTATCCAGGTACTAGTATCTGCTCAAATGTGGTTTTATTTGTTCCCCGACCACCGTTTGCATTCCAGTTATCATTCTCAACTCCCTGGGGAGTATACAACCCAATGGCGCTAGAAGGTTTTCACATCCATCTCAAATATCGGGTACCCATTCCCTGCAATTTGAATTAATTATTTCCCAATTTCTCAGAAGTTATAAATATAAGAACATTATAACAAATCAGATTTTGAACAATATCCTGTTTTTTTCCTAATTTGCCTGCCAAAGGCACTTAGGTGAAATGCTAGATAAATCCCTGCAATACATGTAAATGTGTCTGTGCACTGGGCTCTTTGTCTGCCATTCCATCAGCTGTATCAAACCCATTGATTCGTGTGTGTATGGGTCACAGTTTCTGGAACTACCCTTGCTGTCTTGCCTTGTCAAATCCCAAGTGAGGCTATGTCAAACATCTATTGATCATCGGTCATCTTTGTGTTTGCTTTGTCCATCATCATCTTACAAAAATAGTTTGTTTCAGGTCATTTTAGATTAAAATTAATACCAGTGACGCCAATGCTGGGTTACGTTTCTTAAAAAGTTCAAATATTCTTGTCCGCAACATTTGTTGCCACCTCGTGATTATTGTCACAGATCTCAGGGTTAGAGGAACTTGATACTAATGAACTCTCATACTATAACATTACAACATTGAATTTTAACATTACATTCAATGCAATAATATTAAACTAAGCAGCAAAAGCCATTTCCTCTGTAGTGGTCCTGTTATCAGTGAAATACAAGACACTGCTACAAAGCCATATAACATTAGTTATGACAAAAATAGCATAAATTGGAAAATTGTTTTGTTCCAGTTTGGGTTTTTTACTTGGGACCACGGTCAAAATAAATCCCTGGTGATGTCATGCAGAGCTACAGATCAGCTGCATATTTGCGTAAAATAACCCTCAAAACTATCTAAAACCCAATTACTTTCAATCAACTTGTGTACAGAAATGCATGCATTAAATGAAAAACACAACTGTTTCAAAACAACACGCATAAATACCCAATGAAGCTTTTTCAGCATGTGTACAATGGAGCTAATTTCCGAAACACAATTTCGTGCTAATTTACTTTCCGAGTCAAGCCTATATGTAGAACAGTTGTGTACATCTAAAACATTACTTCATTGTTCGTTTGAAATCACAAAATGCTTACTCATTTTGGAAAAACCCAATAGAGTGATGATATGACGAGTGAAGAAATATTGGTTACCAAATGAAAAAAGTAATAACCCAATTAAAATAGAAACCTTCGAGTAAAAACTCAAGTGCTCAAAAAGTTATCTGATATTAAAAACAAATCAATTTGTCAGTCTTCAGGTTCTTTCAGATGTAACTGTATTGGCTGTTCATACACCTGTCAAATGTTGAACGGTTACTGTAATAGATTATCAAGCCATCAGTGCCCCGGCCACCTGCAGACACACTTATTGCACCATCTATTATTGCCGTGACTGGAGGCTGTTGTAATTGATTGATGAGACAAGTGCCATTCAAACAAGTAAAATAATAACTGAAAGGGTATGTGGGTTAACTTCACTTACTGCTGGTAAATACGGGGTGTATACACTACCCCTTGTCAAGAACCCTGCCATTGTTGGAGGACCTTGAAGCTGGACAAGTATTTCAGTTATCAGCTTTATGGTAAGTAAATTGGGTTAAAAGCTGGGCTTGCTTTGTAAAACTAGGTTTGAAGTACAAACACACTGTCATTTCTAAGAAATAAAGAAAGTCTTATCATTATTAGGCAGGTTCCTTTTCTGTTCGTTTTCAACCATTCCAGCGAAATGGTGGCCCGTAGATAGTCATGTCCGAACAAGACGATTCAGTGATTGATGTTATGAGCAACAATCCACACCACCGTCGAGTTTTGTTGACACACTCTCTATCAAGTCTGCTCCTATGACTAACTGACAAAGTAGAGAAAATTTATGGATAACAAGTTTTTTATTTACCGTAAAGGCAAAACTTTCAGTATAGATCCTTATTCAGTTGTCAAGTTGTAATCCATAAATTAGCTCTACTTTGTCATCCGTCAACTTCTAAGTAATTCCTATCAAACAATTTATTTCGAACTGATCCATTACGTTACCTCTTATGACCAGCAAAGATTGCTGGGGAACAGTTCTAACCACAAATCCAAGACTTGCAGTACAGGCAGTATTTGAATTCAATGACTCTACCATTTAAGATTTTGTGGGGTACCCAGTTTCTCATGTAATGACCACGGAAAAGCCTTTAGTTCGCACACTGCTTAGTGTTGTTGCTCATGAAAACTGTCTAGTCAGTCCCAGATGAATTCTGAGGGAAAATTATCAAAATTCTGTGGCTAAAATTGCACAATTAAGTGGTACATTCTGCAGTAAAAACATAACCATTACCCTTTCAAAAGGTAATATTAACAGATGTTTTTCCTTCAAAATATTATTCTCTTACATTTAGACATTTCAAGACAAAATTGTGCAAATAAATATAGTGTCACTAAATATTATTTTATTGTTTGAAAATATGAAAAAATAAGTGTATTGCTTGATAAAATAAAGGCAGATTTTCTATTTTTACTGCAATCATGTAGGAAGGTACATTTTCTGCAACTCTTTCTGCAATCGCAGAATCACAGAATTAGTCTGTGACTGTTTAATGGGTACAAATTGTAACAATTATTGACACAAAAAAGGACATTCACAAAACATATGAGGGGCGGTCGGGTAGCCTAGTGGTTAAAGCGTTCGCTCGCCATGCCGAAGACCCGGGTTCGATTCCCAACATGGGTAAAATGTGTGAAGCCCATTTCTGGTGTCCCCCGCCGTGATATTGCTGGAATATTGCTAAAAGCGGCGTAAAACCATACTCACTCACTCACTCAAAACATATGACATGTTCCATACAACCACTGAAAGGACATTTTCATTTACAAAATTTTAAAGTAAAGATTTCTGTGTTTTAATTGAACCAAATTGTCTCAATTTGTTCACATCACTGACAACTGGAATTGTTTTCTTGATTAAACATGTAATGTTTGAATAACCAGAATATAAATGGTTGGTTGGTTTGCTGTTTTACGCCGAACTCAGCAATATTCCAGCTATATGATGGCGGTCTGTAAATAATCGAGTCTGGACCAGACAATCCAGTGATTAATATCATGAGCATCGATCCATGCAATTGGGATCGATGACATGCATCAACCAAGTCAGCGAGCCTGACCACCCGATCCCGTTAGTCACCTTTTACGGCAAGCATGGGTTGCTGAAGACCTATTCTTCCCCGGAATCGAATATAAAAGGTAGAGAGTGTATGACAAAAGCAAAACTTATGGATGACTCTGTCACTGATTCTTAGATCAACCTAAACATTCCAGGTCCACATTTGAAAGTTTGATAGGGTCCTTTCAGGCTGAGTGGAAATGTAACATGTTATGGTTAGGAAAACTGAAATGTGTTATGCATATTAGGTATCGTGTTAACATGTCTGACAATTAGCTTTTTTTTCTTATGGTTGCAATATTTTTGTTTTTGACCTTATGGTGTGCGTAAAATGGCGAAAATGAACAAGTTTTTGTTCAAATATTACAGAAAAAAAAATTCTTAAAAATTTCTCAAATCCCATTTTCTTCTTACCTCAATATTTGTTTTTTATGGCTTTCAAAATATGCAAGTGTTGAAAATATGAATGTCTAATTTTCATTTACGTGAACATATTTCGTGACAGAACTTTGTGAAAAGTATTGTTCACAGCTTCAATCATGCAGTAGGATTTCCTGGACTCTATATAGTGCATCTTGTAAACTATGAAAAGGGTGCAAAAAATTCAAGTTGTAAGTTGGGGGAGATTTTCTACTGGCATTGAAATCCCCATCTATAGTAGGATAGAGACTTCCAAGCATGTGCAGTGCCTCAGGTTGCCTGGGGGCGGTCGGGTAGCCTAGTGGTTAAAGTGTTCGCTTGCCACGCCAAAGACCCGGGTTCGATTCCCGACATGGGTACAATGTGTGAAGCCCATTTCTGGTGTCCCCCGCCGGGATATTGCTGGAATATTGCTAAAAGAGGCGTAAAACCATACTCACTCACTCACTCACTCAGGTTGCATGACTCTACTATGTTCATACCTTGGACACCCAAAGGCAAAGGGAACCGAAAATTGATAGACCTAGTTAAATACCTTGTGTAGATCCTAAAGGCAAAATTAAACAATTATTAGTCCCAATTATCTGCCCAAAAAAGATTTCACAGACCATTGAAGAAAAGCAGTTAAAATTAAATGGATCACTGAAAATTGGTGATGACACCAGGTGTTCACGGACAGGGTAAGCATGTCCTGCTCTACAGGTAGAACCTGCCACTTGCACAATGTGCATGAAGAAGTATGTTTGTTTATTGCCCATCGCGGCACAGCAGTGCTCCTGCCATACGATGCCAGCCTATTAACAATCAAGTCTTGACCAGACAATCAAGTGATGAAAAGAATGGCCTTGTATGTCAGGGTTGGAAATTAGCACTAGTCCTATAGTCCTTGCCAAACTGTCCAATGGTAAAGGTATCATAAGGACTAGTAGAAAATTGTCATTTTTAAGGGTTTTGCTATATGTTATCATTATAAGGACTAGTGGACGTTCTAATGCTGTATGTCAACCTTTTACAGTTCTAGAGGGCCATGACCTTGTCCTATATGGAATATATTCAATGGGTACATGAGCAATATTGCTTTGATTGTTTCATAATGGTGTAAGATGCATGGATACCAGCACTAATGAAGGTTGTCAGGTACTAATATCAGTTACAATATATTGTGTAATCAGAGCCAAGTGGGTTAGTACTAATCATATTAGTTTAATCAAGCGCGTAAACCTGCAGGCTGTAGAGGCGGAATCCTATCACACCCAACCTGTGTAATCTTCACGTATCAACTACTAGCATCGACAAGGAAATAAATCTATCAAGGACTCCTTGGGACATTAAGCTACGCCCGGCTTGCATGTCCAGGAATCATTTGCATGGGACTAGGATAATTCAAACTGCATATTTCTGTCGCCGATTCCCATGTCATGTTAGCTGACTTTTGGATAGATTTCAGAATTTACAGGGGACTAGGCAGACTTGACACTGTTATTTAGAAATTGATTTGTGTTTCTTTTTTTTAATTTGGTACAATATATTAACAACACGCTATTGTGACGATTAATGTTATAATTGCATACTCGTATATGCAAGGGGTTGGTGTATGATTCTTGGTAAGAAGTGACAACTTGGAGACGATGGCTTGTGGTATATACAATGTTAATTTATACAGGTAGATATGTACATACAAAAATCACTATGTGCCAGGTCAGCACATAGTGGTAGTGGTTGTTGTCTTGGTGCCCCCGGAGCACCCAGCCTAACCCTAGCTAGGCTAAGGGTAAAACCTTTCTCTCTCTCTCTCCCTCTCTCTGATTTTCATCTCTGGACCAAGGCTTTTATAGCCAAGGTCACCTGACATTTAGTAAGTCATACGTATAAGCAACATTGACATACTTGCAAATCTCGTTCAGGATGGCAGATAGTCGATGTACAATACAATGAGGATTAACAACTGGGATTAGCAATAAAAAGCCTTGGTCCAGAGATGAAAATCAGAGAGAGGGAGAGAGAAAGGTCTTACCCTTAGCCTAGCTAGGGTTACGCTGGGTGCTCCGGGGGCACCAAGACAACAACCACTACCACTATGTGCTGACCTGGCACATAGTGTCTTTTGTATGTATATATCTTCTAGGGGTGACAAATGAGGCATTTTTGACTATTGCGATACTATTGCAATAGTTAAAACAACTAATGCGATACTATTGCGATAGTGGCCCTACTATTGCGATACTATTGCAATACTATTGCGATAGTTTTCACTTGCAATTATAGCAGGCTTTAGCAGCATATATTTCAGCATTTTGACTGACACGATCAAAATAATTTTAACTTTGTGATACTATTTGTAAAGAAAACAAGAAATGAAAAGAAAACAAATTCAAATTGACCTCTCAAAAACATTTTAATACAAATATCTGGGTGCCGTCTTGTCAAGTGGTCGGTCAGATTAGTAGTATTTCCTGAATACTTTAGAATTATCCGACAGATTCTACAACTTACTTTTTGCTTGTCTGTCTCGTTTTGCGTTTTGACAAAGCCAAAATGGTCCCTTACCCATGATTTGCCTGTCTTATTGGTGACAATTTCAAACTGACATGTGGCATCTGCCATCTTGTCAATGTTGCCTAGCGACAAGTAGCTAAGGGACGTAACTCTAAATCAAGCAGACAAAGTCATACAATCCAAACGAAAGTACGACAGAGGTTAGATGATCATAGGAGTTGTTTCTATGTTTTTTAGGAAAGTAAATGTACCAAACAAATTAACTATCGAAACTATCGATAGGTAGACAAACTATCGCCAATACATGACATGGCTCCGGGGTAAGTAGCCTTTGGAATAATATTCATTCAGACAATAATCAGTCTCTCTGACAATATATTCAGATCTATGGCATGTCTTGGCTGTAGCGGGGCACGGGTGGCCCAGTCGTCTTGAAGGCACTGCGATTTGCTGTGCAGAGTTGTGTCCCTTGAGCACGCCAGAAACCTATGATTGTGGGTTCCAATCCCAGTTCGCCCCAATTATATTTCTAGGTTTGTCAGCACCATACCCGTGCTTGTGGGTTTCACCGAAGTGGTAAACGTCTAAGACCTGCATCACTTCGGGCTTTCCTCCCACATTAAAGCTGACACGCCATGATATAACTGGAATATTGTTACAAGAGGCGTTAAACCCAACTCACTCACTCACGAGTCCAAATTTACTTCCTGGGTAACACCATCCCTAGGAGAGAGGTACAGTCCTTTGTAATGTGATACAAATAATTACTCTTGACGAAAAATAATTCGTTTTGTTATACTGTATTTTAGGGCTGGCATGGGTAACTTGGGTACTTAGGTCGGATGGATACTGAGTAGGACCCGGGTACCCACAGTACTACCCGGACCCGTGGTTAGTCAATGTGATTACATCCCAGCCCAAGCAAAATTCACTTCAGAAATTTATGAATTTTTTAAACTGTCCTCTGTCTCATTACAGTAACTTATGTATTTTATTGAGATTACATATTTTTCAACTACAGCTGCAAAACCAGGTATTGTTTTATTTTCAACTTTGAACCTAAATTTTCTTTTAAGAAAATAACTTTGCAACAAAGTAATGTTTATTGTAGGCAATTTATTTATTCAACAGCCTGATTTTTTTCAAGAAAGTTTGGGGTCAATGTACTTTTTCCGATAAAATCCCAGCATCCGAGCCCCATTCACTAACTAGGTGACCTGCAAGTACAGCATCACGAACAGTGCAACACAGGTCAGGGGTTTATCGAGGATTTTATACTATTTCCTTGGCAGGCAAATTGGAAATTTATTACTATTTCTGTTCAAAATTGAAATTATCTTAAATTGTCCCAATTAGTTTACTTATTGTCCTAATTTCTGAAGTATTTTAACGTTGCATAATGCTTCTGTACAATAATGTTAAACAGTGTATGAAAGCCTTCCCCTTCAATGGTCCTGTTATCAGTGAACTATTAGTCACCTCTACGTAGCCATAACATTTGTCATAACCATATCAACATGACTTGGAGTACAGGTTTAATTCCATTTGGGGAATTTTTATTGACATATCCTGCAGTCTTGATAAACCCCTAGAGGTGTTACACGCCAACCATCTAACACACATTTCTTTATTACAGACTTACCACTCAACAAACAATGTAACCTGTCATGCAAGACGTTTCAGTTTGTCTACATATCTGTATGTGAGCTATTACTGATACATACCTGTCAGAGCGTGCTTCAATATCAGATCGCCAGTTAATCAAAATTCCTTTGAATGAATCAAAGACCCGCTTGTGTTTAACTGTGCCATTGAATTGACAGGTTTCATAGACATGTGTATTGTCCTTAGAGACAGTAAACACTGGTATATTTGTCATATATGTGTGTCATTTTGACAGAGTTCACACCAGCTTATGTCTGTGTTGTGGATGATTCTATGCTTTTAGTTAGGACAGTGTTTGAATATAAATGTTTTTTGTCAACAGCTGTAGCAAGTCTTTGAAAGGCATTTAGAAGTGACACACATAAGGAAGAGATTTTATGGATGTCAACTTCTTTATTATGAGAAACACAACGTTTCGGAGTATAGCATTCACCTACTAAAGGTAGTAAGCATATACCTCGAAATGTTGTGTTCGTCATAATGTGGGCGGTCGGGTAGCCTTGTGGTTAAAGCGTTCGCTTGTCACGCCGATGACCCAGGTTCGAATCCCGACATGGGTACAATGTGTGAAAACCATTTCCGGTGTCCCCCGCCGTGATATTGCTGGAATATTGCTAAAAGTGGCTTAAAACGTTACTTACTCACTCACTGCTCATAATGTAGTAGCAACCTGGCGGTGCAATATAATTCTTTGGGTGACACCTTTTTTGTGAATTGTCCTAACTGATTTCACAGACCAAATCCAAAAGCCACAATCTGTAAATAAAACAAGCATAGTGTAAATTTATTTATGTTTGAGCCTAACTGCTCCATCTTTGACGGAATAGAAAAACAGCATGATAAACTACACCCATCATGCCAACCGACCTTTTTGAATAGTCTGCACAGAATGTCAGCTTGCACTTAGATGTTGGGCTATCACTTACGTTTGGTCAACATTGGCTGTCAATTTTGCTCCAAAGTTGGTTTGACCGTCAGCCCAAAGTTGGATCAACATTGGCTACATTTCACTGGCCCAAAGTTCAGTCAACATTGACATGACATAGGCAAAGAAACATTAGCTCAACGTTGGATTCATGTCTATTTTGTTTCTCAATACCTTCCAGGCAGCTTGAAATGTTTAGCAAGCAATACATGCTGCAAGCTGAATTCTCGCTGAATTCTCGTTGAACTCCATCCACGAAAAAGCAGTCTGAGTGACAGAATCAATTACAAAACATGATGGTACTAGTGATAGTAAAAGGCTCAGACGCTTTGTAAACATGTATCCTATTTTCAGATCCTTTCTTCTTCTTTATTAATTTCTAGCATTGATAATTTTCTAGACATAATACAGAAATAAACCACTGTTTTAGATGGCTTTATGGTTTTCATTTGGAAAAATACTAACTCCAGTATGTATTGTTGTCGCCTTTAACGACAAGCATAGTCACCTTTTACGGCAAGCATGGGTTGCTGAAGACCTATTCTAACCCGGATCTCTTCACAGGTCAGCTTGTAGTGGGAGGAAAGCCTAAAGTGATATACTGTATTCGACACATCAAGCCCCCCTTCCCCCAATAAGCGCCCCCCCCCAAAAAAATACAAAAATACAAAAAAAAAATTTAAAAAATTTATATAGTAGTTATTTCGTTTTAAATGAAAATCGTCCGGGAACCGAGGTTTCTGGATATTTGAAGTCCGTATAGGCGGGGCATGACTGTATTCTGTTTATTTTAGATATTTGAGACTTTGAATATTATGCTCAGAGAAAAAATACACCGTACCCCTTCAGCGAAGTCAGGCAAACGAACGAAGACCTATTCTACCCAGGATCTTCACAGGTCAGCTTGTAGTGGGAGGAAAGCCTAAAGTGATATAGGTCTTAAATGTTTACCACTTTGGTGAGCCCAATGTGCATGTGTCAGCGAGTCTGACCACCCGATCCCGTTAGTCACCTTTTACGGCAAGCATGGGTTGCTGAAGACCTATTCTACCCAGGATCTTCACAGGTCAGCTTGTTGTGGGAGGAAAGCCTAAAGTCATATAGGTCTTAAATGTTTACCACTTTGGTGAGCCCAATGAGCATGTGTCAGCGAGTCTGACCACCCAATCCCGTTAGTCACCTTTTACGGCAAGCAAGGGTTGCTGAAGACCTATTCTACCCCGGAATCTTCACGATTCCTTTATGTTATGAATGCAGGAGAACATCATGTCTAAGTGTGTGAAATGCCTTCACAAAATCTATGAAGAGGCAGTAAAATCTCCCCCTTTTCTTCCAGCATTACGTCTTGTAAAGCCTGTAAAGTTAACGTGATTTGTAGTGGAGTCATTCCGCTGAAACCAGCCTGCGCATCACTAATTATATTATTACTTTCACACCAAATTTGAAGCGTCTATGCTTGTCGTAAGAAGCGACTAATGGGATCGGGTGGTCAGGCTTGCTGACTTGGTTTATGCATATCATCGTATCTCAACGGCGTGGATCAATGATATCAATCACTGGATTGTCTGGTCCAGACTGGATTATTAACAGACCGTCGTCACATAGCTGGAATATTGCTGAGTGCGGCGTAAATCAACAAACAAACAAAAACAGACAAACAAACAAACCAAATTTGAAGCCTTTTATTCAAAATGGAAATGGAAAGAAATATTTTGCAGAGAGTGTCAATCAGTGACATATCCCTGTAGTTGTTTATATCATTTTTACTGTCAAATTTAAGCTAGGGGCATATGATAGTTATACCCCAGCTGTTTGGGAAGTATCCAGTGTTAAGAATGTTATTAACCATGAGTGTAAGCGACTGGATACTTATATGCTGTGCAGTTTTGAAAAACTCTGTAGTGAGCCCAGGAGTTTTATTGTTTGGTAAGTTTGTGTTGCTAGATAACATTTCCTGTTCTGTAATGGGATAGTTGAGTATGCACATATCATCTGGGTCAACAGTACTACAGTGCATGTTGTAGTCTGTAAGGGTATTTGTGCAGAGACGATTGATAGAGTGTGTTACCCACTGTTCATCTGTGATTGTGTCACTCTGTGAAACTCATTTCTTGCATGTATTAGTTTGTCTTTCTGTTTGCTTAAATATATCTGTTTCTTTTGAATGAAGGGTCTTCTGAAAAATAATCTTAATTTCCTAAATCATGTAAATAGTGAAAATATCTGTGTTATTGTCAGTGTGTGATCTTAAAGCCATGTGTTTTTGTTGTTTGAGGTGATCTTGTTCATTATTCCACCAGGGTGGTTGAGTATTATATCTCTGTTTTAAAACATGTACCACTGTATAATTCTCTTATGTGTTCTGCCGCTTGATGAAACATATTTACTAGTTGTATATCATATCAAACAAAGTGGAATGTTAGTTACTGAGGATATTGCTAAAGTAAGTGATGAAGCAGTTATTCTAGTCTTTATTCCATGAAAACTTAATCTTAATTTCTTGTTTGTCTCTGTTCCTTTCATTTGAAGTGTTCCCTAGTGGTTAAAGCATTCGCTTGTCACGCCTAAGACCCGGGTTCGATTCCCGACATGGGTACAATGCGTGAAGCCCATTTCTGGTGTCCCCCGCCGTGATATTGCTGGAATATTGCTAAAAGCGGCGTAAAACCCAATTCACTCACTCACTCACTCACTCATTTGAAGTGCATGTAGCCCCGTGCTCCAGATAAGCTTTTGGTGTTGTGAGTATTTTACCCATGCATTTTAAAATCATTGGGTATCAGTAATTCTATCTGAGTATTCAAATGTCCATTACCCACTAGTTTTTACAGATGTGGGTATTTAAGTTAAATATTTAAAAACTGTATTCATCTAGTCCCTGCAAACTGGTGTCGTGTGGGTTCGAGAGCTTTATAGGACCCCAAAATACCATGATACTTCCACAAGAAAGTGTGCTGGCAAATGATCCTGATGTAACTGTCATCGTGGAGTTTGGCAAGGTTGACGGAATACCCGTTTATAAGTTCAAAGTAAGTTGCTGATTTGCTAATCAAATACGCAGGGTTACTTCACAACATTTTGATGATATGCTCAAGTTTTATTTTTGTAGCGTATCTGTAATGTTCGTTGCATATTTGATAAGCTTGGATTATATTTTACTGCGTATTTCTGCATTTCTGATGCGTATTTTACGCAGATACGCAGCTTAACTGGAGCTCTGTAGGCAATATGAGGGTCGTGTAGAGTAATGAAATGGTGCAGTGTATTGTACATTTTGATAATTACTATAGAGCCTCTATAAATCAATGATCATGTGGACAGTGGTCATGCATGCTTGGGGGGGCACGGGTGGCCCAGTAGTCTAAGGCACCGCGATTTGCTGCGCAGAGTTGCGTCCCTTGGGCACGCCAGAAACCTATGATTGTGGTTTCGAATCCCGGTTCGCCCCGATTATGTTTCTAGGTTTGTCAGCACCATACCCGTGCTCGTGGGTTTCACCGAAGTGGTAAACGTCTGAGACGTGCATCACTTCGGGCTCTCCTCCCACATTAAGCTGACACGCCGTGATATAACTGGAATACTGTTAAAAGCGGCGTTAAACCCAACTCACTCACTCACTCATGAGTCAAATATTCATGATCATAAAACCATTTGATTTCTGTCCAACTAACCATGAGGATGTTTTTGTGTCAGCATAAATTGTTTATTGAGCGAGCGAGTTTGGGTTTTCAGGTGTAACAAGGTCCGTCATTTAAATGTGGGTGCAAGCCCAAAGTGATGAAGGTTTTACAGAGATCATACCACTTTGGTAAAACCCATGAGCACAGATGGAACCACTACTAATGTACTGTTATGTAGTGTATTGTCAGTGTCCCTCGTGGAATTAACTTGTATCGTAACTATCAACCAACAAATGTACTCACCTCCCCAACCCTACCTGCTCATTACAAGGGCAGTGAATTTCCTTTCCTAAACAAAGTTCTACATATATCAGCATGTTTTTACCAGTAAATTTAGCCTTGAAAGGGTAATTCATGTGACTGCCAGTCCCTGTGGACCAGCAAATAAAGTACCTTATAAATCTTTGTTATGGAACAAAACATCGGTGATATTCATATAAGTATATTTTTCGAACAAAGTCAGCTTGTCTGTTATCATCAGGGTTTTCCCCTTGTCTATTTCTAGGTTAAATATCCATTAGTTAAGTGACTTCGTCTCGAAATATTAAAAAAAAGAGGGAGAAAATTGTGACTGAAGTTTGTGTGAATGATGTAAAGATCTAACTCAATTACTTCAGAGATGACATCTTTGCACTGAACATAATGTTTGAAGAATTAAAACTAAATAATTTTCATACATTTTTTTATTTGTTTAAAGTCGGTAATTTTGCCAGTCCGGAAGGAACACTGTATATACATGGAAGTTTTTTGCAATATTAGGCTTCAAAATGCATTACAACAGAAAATATTGACAGATTAAGAAGCTACACTCCACAACTAGATACCCGGGAAGTGATCACCGGCAAAACGTGTTCCGTTGTGGAAAGTGTTCACCGGCAAAACGTGTTCCGTTGTGGAAAGTGTTCACCGGCAAAACGTGTTCCGTTGTGGAAAGTGTTCAACGGCAAAACATGTTCCGTTGTGGAAAGTGTTCACCGGCAAAACGTGTTCCATTGTGGAAAGTGTTCACCGGCAAAACGTGTTCCGTTGTGGAAAGTGTTCACCGGCAAAACGTGTTCCGTTGTGGAAAGTGTTCACCGGCAAAACGTGTTCCGTTGTGGAAAGTGTTCACCGGCAAAACGTGTTCCGTTGTGGAAAGTGTTCACCGGCAAAACGTGTTCCGTTGTGGAAAGTGTTCACCGGCAAAACATGTTCCGTTGTGGAAAGTGTTCAACGGCAAAACATGTTCCGTTGTGGAAAGTGTTCACCGGCAAAACGTGTTCCATTGTGGAAAGTGTTCACCGGCAAAACGTGTTCCGTTGTGGAAAGTGTTCACCGGCAAAACGTGTTCCGTTGTGGAAAGTGTTCACCGGCAAAACGTGTTTTGTTGTGGAAAGTGTTCACCGGCAAAACGTGTTTTGTTGTGGAAAGTGTTCACCGGCAAATCATGTTCCGTTGTTGAAAGTGTTCACCGGCAAAACATGTTCCGTTGTGGAAAGTGTTCACCGGCAAAACGTGTTCCGTTGTGGAAAGCGTTCACCGGCAAAACATGTTCCGTTGTGGAAAGTGTTTGACATGTGGAGTGGAAAGCATTCAGTGGGTAAGGGTGGTGGTCCTTTGGTGCTGATGAACCACTGAATAGCGAAACTTCTTAGTTTGCAAAAGTATTCTTTAATGAATTATGTAGAAGTCTTTATAAACTTTGAAAACTAAAAGTTTGTATGGTGAATATAGCAATCCTTTCTGTGGCTTTGTTTCTCAGATGTTTTTCTTCCGACTTTTTTAACGGCTATCAATAGTATTGCAAGTAAAGGGCTTATATTTTGCGACAAAGTATTTTCATGTCTTTGCCTTTACAGCATTGAAAAGGTTTTGACATTAATGCTTAGAGCTCCAAAAATATAAGAAAATGCTACACTGAAACAATGTTTGCAAATTTTACATCTCGTAGAGAGGTAAAATTCCCTTGTGGAAAGATCACCTGACATACATGATCAAAGGGGTGCGTTGTAGACCAGACAATCAAGTGATTGATATTAAGAGTAATGATCCACGTTGTCGGGGTAATATTACACACAATCAACCAAGTTACCAAGGCAGACCACCCGTGCCTCAACTCAACTAATGACAATCGCAGACCCGGGAGGATTCCGGGGTAGAATAGGTCTTCAGCAACCCATGCATGCCGTAAAAGACGACTATGCTTGTCGTAAAAGGCGACTAACGCAATCAGGTGGTCACGCTCACTGACTTGGTTGATACATGTCATCGGTCCCAATTGCGTGGATCGATGCTCATGATATTAATCACTGGATTGTCTGGTCCAGACTCGATTATTTACAGACCGCCGTTATATAGCTGGAATATTGCTGAGTGCGGCGTTAAACAACAAACCAACCAACCAACTAATGACAATCGCAGGTTCCACTGAAATAGCCCATTCGGAACAGCTTTCGTTTTCTTCCTTTCAGGTCAAATGGGTTTCATGTGAAGTCGGAAGTATTGCCAACAGGGTCAAGGACACTGGACACCCTGGCTTGTGTTGCTGCTCAGGAAGGACAGGTAACCCCAGCAGTCATGCCTGCTTCCATGTCAGCCTTGTGTGATAGAATAGACAGAGAGAATAGGTTTAGGCTCACCTGGACCAAGGGTACAAGGGAGCATATGGGGAATTGTCCGTTATCCGTCCGTCTCAGAATCTAATGAAGCTGAATGAACGTGTATCTACAGGAAGATGTTTATTACAATAGGACATGATTTGTTCTTGGTGTTAAAAACTACACTTTTTTTTTTCTTTTTCTTTTTATTGAATGAAGAAAGATATGATATGTAGAAATGACATGGTCATGCAGCTTAAATATTGATATGTTGCAATATAATGGGATTCATGCCAGAAAGATTAATAAACACTTTTTTTTAAATTTTCTTCATAACACATGTGAAAATCTCAAGGTATCTTCTCAGAAACCACAAGACCCAGGGTGCTAGAACTTTATGAAGATGTGCAGGACTGAAAAAAAGGAAAAAAAGATGTGTAGGATTGTAATGTAACTGTATTCTTGGCATGGAGTTGAAAAATTAACTTATTTTTGAAAAATAGAAAATGGATAAAAAAAAATGTTTATGCATTATCTTTTCATTTCTGAAGCAAAAGCGCCTTTTGTAGGATATATATATATATATATATGGCACTACAACAGGATTCAGATTTTATATTATGGCATTGATAGAGAACTAATTTTTTTTATGTGATGATACTTACACAAGTGTTTTTTTCAACAATGTGGTTTAGTGATATATATTAAGCAGCCAATTATCAGCCATGCTTTCCTTACTTGTTGACTAAAGATTCACTACAATTGATCATTTAGTAAGGCTCGATAGTTTGGTTGATTGCATGTGGTAAACATCTGAGACCTGAATCACTTCGGACTTTCCTCCAACATCCAACATGCCATGATATAGCTGGAATATCAACTCACTCACTCACAAACAACAACCAACAAACATATATAACATCCAGCTCTCAACCAACAAGCATATATAACATCCAGCTCTCAACCAACAAACATATATAACATCCAGCTCTCAACCAACAAGCATCAATAACATCCAGCTCTCAACCAACAAGCATATATAACATTCAGCTCACAACCAACAAACATCAATAACATCCAGCTCACACCCAACAAACATATATAACATCCAGCTCTCAACCAACAAGCATATATAACATCAAGCTCACAGCCAACAAACATCTATAACATCCAGCTCACAACCAACAAACATCAATAACATCCAGCTCACAACCAACAAACATATATAACATCAAGCTCACAACCAACAAACATATATAACATCCAGCTCACAACCAACAAACATGTATAAGATCCAGTTCACAGCCAACAAACATATATAACATCCAGCTCTCAACCAACAAACATATATAACATCCAACTCTCAACCAACAAACATATATAACATCCAGCTCTCAACCAACAAACATATATAACCTCCAGCTCTCAACCAACAAACATATATAACATCCAGCTCTCAGCCAACAAACATATATAACATCCAGCTCACTTGGAGTACTGGTGAGCAACAGCGCCTTGGTTCTTTGTGTGAGGGTGAACAGATGTTGATCTTTCTAGACGAAGCTCTGCTTGTAGATAGAATTACCACTTATAATCAATTTCTATCAACATTCAACTAATTTAACAATATTCAGCGGATTGCTTTTGGTGAGCGGATAAGTATACCACCCATGGCAGTGTTTTCATTGCTCGATATCTCCTTTTGACATAGTGTGCGTTGTCCCCTGTCTATGTTCATGTACCACCCATGTTAGTGTTATTACTGGGTATCTCTTACTGACATATAGTGTGCGTTGTCCCCCAGCCAGATGTGGAGGAGGCTGAGAAGGCTACAGCAGTATCGGAGGCGAGCGAGGCCATCAGTATCGGTAAGCTCTCGACGACGTGCTTGGGAGCCGACGCTGTCGTCAAGCAGTCTCCAAAACTAGAGGCATCATGCACATATCACATCTTCCCCTCCGAGTCTGTCCTTACACAACAAGCAACCATTGTTAGCAGTAGTAGTACCATGATGTGGAACCCACAGAAATCAGCGTTTGAACGGAAACCTGCGAACAGAAATGAAAAGGATGCTGGGATGAATTCCCCATTTAAACAACCGCGGTCCAATGTTAAGTTGTCTGTTAGAAGGGGTGACACAAATGGGAATCGGTCGAAAAGAAAATATGGCAAAGATGAGTTCCCTCCCTTGGCAACAGGTAAAATGGCTAAGGGAAGTGCGGTGAGAGAACACACATTAGCACTGATGGAAATAAAAGGGGAAACGTCAGACGCTGAGAAAGAACCAGTGTTGAAAGTTCAGAGTCTCAGCTCTCAGGGCCGGAGTCACAGCACGGTTAGTTATGGAGAGTTACATGGGAGCAAGAAATCACGGAAAATGCGCACACCTACCAAAAAGTATTGCCGCTCCCCCATTGATGAGGGTGAGGCTCGACATGGGTCAGCAGGGCTGGTTGATCAGCTCCACCCAGGCTTCGAACTCTGTGTGGCAGAAGGTCCTCTTGAGGACGTGATGACTCCGGAAGGATTTGTGCCGTATCATCAATACTGGAATCACAACGTTCCCCAACGTGCGATCGCATTGACCAGAACAAAGAAGTGGTGTGTGGACTCGGATCACAATCTGAAGCACCTTGCGGAGATGGTTCTGGCAGATCCCCCACCTCTCATGGCAGAGTTTGAGAATGGGTCTGGACAGCAGGTTCAAGGACCGTCTATCGCATCTGGGGTAAACCAAGTTGAGTTTGCTGTGCAGGAGCCACCAGTGTTGTTACTCACCGTGTTGATTTCGTCTAACTTCACATCCACTGTTAATTTTTACGTGTTCACGAGTTGTTGAATTATATTGTGAACTAATTATTTGTTTCATTTCAGCATGTGTTAGGGGTGTCATCATTCACACAGACCCGTGAAGATCCAGGTTAAAATAGGTCTTCAGCAACCCATGCTTGCTGTCAGAGGCGACTAACGAGATCGGGTGGTCAGGCTTGCTGACTTGGTTGATACATGTCATTGTATCCCCCATTGGGTTGATCGATGCTCATAATGTCAATCACTGGATTGTTTGGTTCAGACTCAATTGTTTAGAGACCGCCGTCATATATCTGGAATATTGCTGAGTGCGACGTTAAACAACAAACAAACAAACTTATAATGATAGCAATAATAGTCTTTAGTAGAGTGCTTGTTTCCCATAAGTGTTAACTGCTCAAAGACAGTAAGGAAAGAACAATTCTTTGATTCGGTGGTATGCCTGGCTGAAGAGTGAGTGAGTGAGTGAGTTTAACACAGCTTTTAACAGTATTCCAGTTATATCATGGCGTGTCAGCTTAATGTGGGAGGAAAGCCCGAAGTGATGCAGGTCTCAGACGTTTACCACTTCGGTGAAACCCACAAGCACGGGTATGGTGCTGACAAACCTAGAAACATAATCGGGGCAAACCGGGATTCGAACCCACAATCATAGGTTTCTGGCGTGTCCAAGGGACACAACTCTGCACAGCGAATCGCGGCGCCTTAGACGACTGGGCCACCCGTGCCCCCCCTGGCTAAAGAAGTGAGTCTCAGCTGAATCTAAATACATTGGAGATGAGCTGGAAGATTATTCCACAGTACTGGTCCATCTTTGTCAAAGGCTTGATCGCCGAATGTCCTGGTGCATGACTTTGACGCTGACAACAGATGCAGGCTATCTGATCTTTGAGATCAAGTTTTGATCAGAGTTTCTAAAAGTATTATATTTATGATTTGTTGCAATAATACCTGGGCTAGCATTACCTTAGTGTCTAGAACAAAGCAAAATGCTAATCAGTCTGTAAAATATGCTAATTTCACACAAAAACTGCAAATCAAGTACATGTACATTCACATCATATTATGACTTAAATAACACGATAGCAATATGTGATGTACTAATACGCGAGCTAGGGGTATTGTGACTTTTAACAGTTATAGTCTAATGGTCAGTTGGAAAGGAATTCCTGCATGTATTATGTATTTTATTGCAGGGCATGCTTACCCTTTTCATGGACACCTGGTGTCATCACTGCATTTCAGTGATCAATTCGTATACTTTTCACTGCTATTTTGCCTTTTGCAAATGATAGAATTTGTTTCGGTGATGACTTGTGTCAAGTGGCTATTACAAGGTAATCATGATGTCAACTAAAATAAACTGCCTTGAATATTTGAATTTCACTTTACCAACTTCATGTGAGTGTAAACCTTTCATAAAATAATAGTGTCATGATTACAAAGTCAACCTATTCTTGCTTCACCTATGTTTAATTCTATGATCATGATGGTGTATATAACATTTTGCCTGAATTACTAATTTGTTTGCCACAAGGTATTTTCGCCAAATGTTTGTTTATTTTAGCACTAACACAAAATTCTAACATGCTACGTTGTTATATTGTTTTATTCATTACACTTACTATTCACATAGTGTGTTATAGGTTGAAGTAACACTTTTAATTAAAATGTGGTAACTGAAATTTGTTCTTTTATACTTTCTTGGTTTACAGATCTTCATGTTGTAGGTGGGAACAATTTATACGAAATACGTAATTTATATGATATTTTTTACATTTCAGATCAGAAATCATATTTATGTACATGTATATATATATTGTTCCAATTCAAATTCGACATATTGCAAATTAATATGTTGATGTTTGTTGTCCTTTCTCTGTATCGATCTGCCAGCCTTAATAGAATGTTATTGGAAATATAATAGTGAATATAATAGAATGAATGGTAGTGTTGTTTTTGCATTGTTGGGGACCTATGCTGGAGCCCATTCCACAAAGCGATCTCAGCACTACGATTGTTGTAAGTCAGTGTTATAGAATGGGAGTTACGATCAACTTAGCGCTAAGATCACTTTGTGGAACGGGGCTCAGGTTGTAAGAGGTGATGGGGTGACAAGACTTGTTTGAGAGCATGTCATCGTACCCAGAGGGTCGTGGATTGTTGCTTAAAATAACAATCACTTGATTGTCTGGCCCATACTCAATTATTTACGGGCCACCTTCATATAGCTGGAATATTGCTGAGTACATGTCATCATACCCAGAGGGCTTTGATTGTTGCTTAAAATAACAATCACTTGATTGTCTGGCCCATACTCAATTATTTACGGGCCACCTTCATATAGCTGGAATATTGCTGAGTACATAAAAACTTCAGAATGAATAATCATATTGACAGATCAATAAGCTCAATAAAGTTTTATGAAGTATTTAAGTATTAACAATACATATTCTAAATGATATCATGATGTATGTTTTCTCTTTTATGACCAATTGTGATTTCAGTGCAAGAACTGTTTCATTTTCTGTTGTTTCTTTTGTAAGATGTGGTATAATGTTGTATTTCAGATGTGGTTTGATACAAATGGCCGCGCGTATGTCAGCCTAGCAACTCGCTATGACCCTGTTACAAAGTAGTTAGAAACCAGGTATCAGTCTTCCTTCCAACTGTCACTAACTCCTGTACGTTCTTATCGAAAGTGTCTAACATTGTCTGTATCCATGTTCCTGCTTCCATGGCAACTAGACCTCACGGGTATTCCGGGTTAGAATTGGCACAAAGCAACCTATGCTGGTCATCAGCGGCGACTTAATGGATCGGGTGGTGAGTTAGTAGTGGGACTATACACCGATGCATTGGCGGATCAAGTTATTTTTACAACTTGATTCTTACCTGAAATGTACTCTTTAATGAATTTTACACCATACACTAATTACTTGTAAAAATGAGTAGTGAAAACGTAAATATTTTCATCTATTGCGCCCTGCTTGACATGGCCAACAATAAATCGTTAGTTTGCCAGGTATTTGGCCATGCTGTCAATCAAAAAGATGGCTTATGCACCACAGATAAGAGCACATGCAAGGTACAGTGATATGTATCGGGTCGCACAGTTAGTGTATTGTCCCAGCCTAATGGTCAGGCTTGGTGACTTGGTTGATTGCTTGTCCTTTAGGGCTGGGATGAGTCCAAATTTACTACTCGGGTACCCTACCCCCTATTACCCGACCCTACCCGGGTACCTGCTGTGGTTGGGAACCAAATATCTGATTGGGAAAAGTTTTACTTCAGCCCTGGAAAAAACTGTTCAGATACATGAATCAAACAATCAGATCATGCGTATACTGAAGTTGACTGAAGCTTTGTCTTTACTCAAACATATACAAGTCAAAAGGAATTTGTGTATCGCCAGAAAGAAATGCGAACATTAGCGACTTGTAGTGTTACCACAGAGCTATAGTGACTATACAATACAATATACATGTATTATGTGACTAACCATGGGTCTGGGTAGCCATGTGGGTACCCGAGTCCTACTCAGGACCTGCTCGACCCGAGTATCCGAGTTACCCATCCCAGCTCTAGTGTCATTGCAGCCTAATGGCATGGATGGTAGCACAGAACTTCAGTCTGTGGTTTGTCTGGACCAGACTCAATCATTTACCTCTTCCCCATCATTTTGTGGGAATATTTCTGGATGTGGCATGAAGCAGTCAACATGGACTTGGAGACAGTCAGAGCTTCAGAGTGAAGTTAATATTTACAGATACGATCGCACATTACCTGTGCAAAGAATAGCGTGGAGGCTGGAGGGCCTAGTCCTGCACCATGACCATGGAATATATTTATTTTATGAAAAAAAAATAATCTAGAAATGCATACAAAAGCAAGTCTAGCCTGCTCAAGCTAGCTCTGCATAGGGATTTTTTTTATTTTTAGAGTCAAGAAGGATATTGTGTAATATAAGATTTCAGAGACTAAATGTTAGTCTAGACCGGGCAACATGTAGTCTGAAGCACTGCACAATAACCTTTAAGGTGTTTTGTTGAAATTATCTGTGGTTCCTTTCCATGCACCGCATGTGACTAACATTGTTGTTTTGTATGTGCATGAATGTATCGGTCCTAATAACAGAGTTAATAACGATTTTCTGTATATGTTTGCATCTATCAATGCATACCTGTTCAGTCAATGCATACCTGGTGACCAGGGATTCAATCAAAGCATACCTTGTGACCAGGGATTCAATCAATGCATACCTGATAACCAGGGATTCAATCAATGTATACCTGGTGACCAGGGATTCAATCAATGCATACCTGGTGACCAGGGATTCAATCAATGCACTCATGGTAACCAGGGATTCAATCAATGCACTCGTGGTAACCAGGGATTCAATCAAAGCATATCTGGTAACCCAGGATTCAATCAAAGCATACCCAGTGACTAGGGATTCAATCAATGCATACCTTGTGACCAGGGTTTCAATCAATGCATACCTTGTGAGCAGGGATTCAATCAAAGCATACCTTGCGACCAGGGATTCAATCAATGCATACCTGATAACCCAGGATTCAATCAAAGCATACCTGGTAACCCAGGATTCAATCAATGCATACCTTGTGACCAGGGTTTCAATCAATGCATACCTTGTGACCAGGGATTCAATCAATGCATTCATGGTAACCAGGGATTCAATCAATGCACTCATGGTAACCATGGATTCAATCAAAGCATACCTGGTGACCAGGGATTCAATCAATGCATACCTGGTGACCAGGGATTCAATCACAGTATACTTGGTGACCAGGGATTCAATCTATGCATACCTGGTGACCAGGGATTCAATCAATGCACTCATGGTGACCAGGGATTCAATCAATGCACTCATGGTAACCAGGGATTCAATCAATGCATACCTGGTGACAAGGGATTCAATCACAGTATACTTGGTGACCAGGGATTCAATCAATGCATACCTGGTGACCAGGGATTCAATCAATGCACTCATGGTAACCAGGGATTCAATAAATGCACTCATGGTAACCAGGGATTCAATCAATGCAATCAGGGTAACCAGGGATTCAATCAAAGCATATCTGGTAACCCAGGATTCAATCAAAGCATACCTTGTAAACCAGGATTCAATCAATGCATGCCTTGTGACCAGGGTTTCAATCAATGCATACTTTGTGACCAGGGATTCAATCAATGCATACCTGGTGACCAGGGATTCAATCAATGCATACCTGGTGACCAGGGATTCAATCACAGTATACCTGGTGACCATGGATTCAATCAATGCATACTTTGTGACCAGGGATTCAATCAATGCATACCTGGTGACCAGGGTTTCAATCAATGCATACCTGGTGACCAGGGATTCAATCACAGTATACCTGGTGACCAGGGTTTCAATCAATGCATACTTTGTGACCAGGGATTCAATCAATGCATACCTTGTGACCAGGGATTCAATCACAGCATACCTGGTGACCAAGGATTCGATCAATGCATACCTGGTGACCAGAGATTCAATCAATGCATACTTGGTGACCAGGGATTCAATCACAGTATAATTGGTGACCAGGGATTCAATCAATGCATAACTGGTGACCAGGGATTCAATAAATGCATACCTTGCGACCAGGGATTCAATCAATGCATACCTGGTGACCAGGGATTCAATCACAGTATACCTGGTGACCAGGGATTCAATCACAGTATACCTGGTGACCAGGGATTCAATCACAGTATACCTGGTGACCAGGGATTCAATCAATGCATACCTGGTGACCAGGGATTCAATCAATGCATAACATGTGACCAGGAATTGACACAAGGAGCTAAATGAAACTAATCCATATGTATGATATTTCTCACGACGAGCATGGTGAAGATTAATAATACTGTTCAAAGCGGTATCCATCTTAATTCACTGACTAACTCACTCATTATGATGTATGCTGGCAACTATATTCGTGTTAAAGTCAACTTACGAATGACCACATCAACATTTCCCTGCATGTCTCTGTCTCACTGAACTGTATGCGTGTGCTATCTTTCTTTCAAGTATACAAGTTGTAGTAAAATATTATTTTCTTAACTGATTTATTAATGTCAAGAAAAGATTTTTAGTGTGGCAATATTGATTATTATCAGACAGAATGGGATTGTTGTTCCATCTAACTTGTTAAAATGTGTCTCTTACTACCAAATGTATATAATGTATAAAGGTAATATATGGCTGTAACAATTTTTGCACATACTTGAATGCCATCTGGCCATAGCAGTTTTGCTGAAATATATTCCTGACTTTGTCATCCATGTTTTGCCTATCCATGTAAATTTGTATAAACTGCATTTTCTAAGTCATTTATTATAGTCTCCCTTTCCAGGTGACCTTGACCCCAAGAACACTTGATGGCCTGTCATGGAGGGAGAAGCTGGAGGTTCTTCGACAGATAAACAAACCACGGGAGAGGATAAAACGAAGACCGCTTCGACTTACATTCTACAAGGCTCATGCAGAGTGTGAAATGATTGGTTGTCGAGATCCCTTGTCACATGACCAAGTCTCACATCGACGCAGAGTCAGACATTTAATTGAGCAAGCAAAGCTTAAATGTCCTGTACGACCAGTTGAGAATTTTGTGTCTTCTAAATCAAAATACTGGGTAACTGATCCCGAAACGGTGTTAGATGTGCATTTGAATATTACTCGTCCAAGGTTTTCTTTCAGCAAGCAGCAAGCCGGATGCCAACCAAACACACCCAGAGATGGTGTCCTAAATGATGAAGACACTGACTTTAACAAAATTGAGTACCGACTGGTCCGTAGTCCTGAGCAGGCAGCGATTGGACTGCCGTTGATGAAATGGGAAGCGTCTTTGCATCAGTATTCTTCCCCAGGACTGATTCCCAGATCACAGACTTGCATCTACCCTGAGTGAGTGAGTGAATGAGTGTGAGTGAGTGAGAGAGTGAGGTTTTACGCTGCTTTTAGCAATATTGCAGCAATATCATGGATGTGGACACCAGAAATGGGATTCATACATTATACCCATGTGGGGAATCGAAGTGGGGTCTGAAGCGTGATGAGTGAACGCTTTAACCACTAGATTACCCCACCACCCCTCTACCCTGATGGAAGTACATGAGATTATGTAACTTGTGAAAGACAACATATCATAGGCGTTTGTATAAGCCTCTATTTGTCTAACTAAGGTGCCACACATTGCTATACAAAGTTGTCTCCCTTACCTCGTGCAAGGATCCTCTAGATGTAGGCGCAAATAGACTGTGCTCTGTCTACTAGACATGCCTATCTGCTGGTACAAGGATGTGTGTGGTAGGCTGGTTGACGGCATAAGCACATTATTATGATGGAGATGTATGACAGTGTGTAACATGATGAGCTATGATAGATGTTTGGCCATTGGTAGTCTTTCATACATGTGCCTGGGTGTTTGTCTTATGTACACATTCTGCCTCTATGTGTTTATAAAATCTTTGTTGTCACACGAGTAGTTAATAATATATGTCACAGGAAAATGAGCAGGAATATAAATAAATATTCAGCCAATAATGTTGCTGTTTTGCTTGAGTTTGATACCATGCATAATGAACCCATGTGACTAAATCCATGCAATATTGTTCTCTCAAATAGAAAATAAATAAATAAAAAATAAAGTAGAAATACATCCAACCTGTCCCATGTTTGGATGGGCCGAAATAGGAAACACACACATATTATTTTGGTGTTATCAAGAAATTATGATAATGGTGCTTTGACTTGCACCGAAATGTGTCATTCAATAGAATAAAGGAATATATGATGATCTCTATTGAAGGTTTCCGACACCTGATGATTCGGGGTAGAATAGGTCTTCAGCAACCCATGCTTGCCGTAAAAGGTGACTATGCTTGTCGTAAAAGGCGACTAACGGGATCGGGTGGTCAGGCTTGATGACTTGGTTGATGCATGTCATCGTATCCAATTTGCGTGGATCAATGCTCATGATGTCAATCACTGGATTGTCTGGTCCAGACTCTTTTATTTACAGACTGCCGTCATATAGCTGGAATATTGGAGTGCGGCGTTAAACAAACCAACCAATCATGATGGTTGAGGTCACAAGGGTTCACATGAGCCAATGATCAACCTAAAGAATTTGAAGAAGAATTACCTTAACATGTGTAAGTTAGCATCTGTCATGTCATGGTTGTATTGAATGTCAAGGTCGGTATATGCTGTTTAAGTCAAACATGAAGATCCCTGTAAGCATCTTCGCGAGGCAATGGAGTTAACTGACTATAAAAGTCCAGTTTCCACCTTTACCGAACTCGGCTGGAATTTCTGAGCTCGATTGTAGCGCCACAAGTGGTTAATTACGAGTTGTGTCCCTTCTATGCGTCTCCTGTTGGCCAATCAGATTCCACCTCTAGCATCACTTGCATTTGCTTCAAACAAAATGGCGGCGCCCGGTCAAGCGTTCTGTTGAATAATCAAGATCTATATAGTGACAAGACGGATCTTACAACGCAAAGTGCATCAAATCACGTGAACACCTTGATTAAAACATGACAACATTTGGAAAATACCTGCTGACGCCGAGTTCCGGCGGTGCTCGTACTTTGCAAATCTTGCAATCGAGTCAGTTAACTCACTTGCCCCGGGAAGATGCCCTGTAATATATAGAGAATACTACACTCATTCTCGTTAGATACCATTTTTACGAAACGAGTGGACTTTCTATGGTATCTGACCGAGCGAAAGCGAGGTCAGATACCATAGAAAGTTCACGAATTTCGTAAAAATGGTATCTAACGAGAATGAGTGTGGTATTTTATTTATTACCCACGTTAAATATATATTTAAGTGTAAATACATAGCAACTTTCGTTCATTGACAGACCAAACTGAAACCGGTTGCAAAATCTGGTTGCGCATGAATATTGATATATGACCAAATATGGGCATTGTTGACATGTTTATGCATACGCATTAACAACATGCGCCTGCTGTTCTGTTTGCAAACAAACCAGCACCGACGCTCAAGATCCTTTTGGAAGAAAGTCTTCAACTTATGGTAATTCAAGCGCCATGTTGTTAGAACGCAGGACACCGAAAAGAAAATTTGAAATGTAACATTAGCGCCGCGCTTTGAATATCGGATCAACAGTCACACGCATCACACTGCCTGGGTCCCGTCTGTGCATTCAAAATGTTTCGGTTTCCTTGATCTATCAGCTGAATTTATCTCATGTCCGTACCATTTTGGAAGAGGGAAATCAGACTGTTCGCCAAAGACATTCATGTTAACTGTACCACCCTATATACTGAAGACGTGAAAATCAACAAACTAAAATCTGCTTGCATGTCAGTGACAGCTTCGAACGATCGAAGGGCAAGGTCGCCAGCGGAATAAGAAAAGACAACCGCGATCCACTCACAGCGTTTTACGCTAGAGATAGGGAATGTTACTGTTCACATTTGGGATGTTTGGGGCCACAAAATTTGAAGTCAAGCACACTTCCACGGAGTTTTCCAGTGATTTGTATCGGAACTGTGAACTGTAAGTGATCTGGTCGTGCTGTCGTGTTCGTTCATTCATGAACAACACCTCCCGAAACAGCGCCATAAAATACGCTTCAAAGGGGACACCGATGGCACAACCGGATCATCCCAAGTAAGTCTAGATATCTGTCCAGATAGTTTAAACAGACTTCATTTCACCACGCTTATCCTTTTACGTTAAATCAAATTGAAAGTTGCGAAAATGGTCGGGTGCGTCACGCTCAAGGGACGCGCTCGATCGGCAGTCGTTCATTGTAAATCGATTTATAGATCTAGCTCGATTATATGTCTGTAGGAGCTCTATGCATAACTTATATAGAATGCAAACCGAATGTGATGCGTGTGACTATCTTGTTTGGTTTAATAAAGTGTTTGTAAATATCTCTCGTTCTCATGAATTTCTTCAGTTCTGCCTTGTAATCGCAAAATGAATGACGTCTCGCGATTTTTTATGAATGAAAAAAGTAGTCCCGGTGTGACAGAGGTCACGGTTATCCAATCAAAACGAATAAAACAAGGTCAACCTTGTACGACACACGTGTGACGTACGGATTTAGTATCTTACCACCTGTATCTTCACCACGTGGGTAATAAATAAGCTGATCGGGTGGTCAGGCTTCCTGACTAAGTTACCCTCTGGATGCCGAGTTTTTTTTCTGACGCACATTTTCCCAAGATCGGAAAAGTGAAGGTTGTGCGAGAATTGCGCTCATGCGGCACTGGATCTACCTCTGGCTATAAAATTACGCAAAGGTGGAGAATATTAAATTTCCTATTTGATGGTGTAGATTTAACTGCAAATATTAAACCGGTTTTAAAAAAGACACTTCCAGGTGTTGTCCGAGAATTTATTCTGCGTTGAAAAACAATAAATTTCTCCGCTTTTTATCGTACAACGATAAAAGAAAGTACTGTGCGACGATATTTTTTATTAAGAAGCTTTACGGAAACTGTGAGCGAACAAAATACTGCCTAATATCTGAACGACATAACTACATATCAAATGGAGTTATATGTGTATGTATATCGACATACAGTCAATTCCAAAAACAGCTTGCCGTAAATGACGAAAACTGTTTTTTCTCTATGACGCCAAAAGGCGACAGAGAGGTTACACACGTACAAAGAAAAGGGGGCATAACTCCGGTATGCTTAGCTCCAGTTTGTTGTAACTCAGGTCACTTGGTGAGAACTATCTGTGGGTAAGGACAATATATTTTCGTGGTGTTTTGTTCAGGAGGAACCAAACTATTCCAACACAAATATCGATATTGAAACTGTACACGTTAAGAAATTATGAAATCGTACTTCATAAAAAGGAAGTAATAGATAAATGGATGGCCTTATCTAACCTATAACTTAGTCCTTAGATTCCAACATTCTCCTGATTGTGGAAGTGTAATTTGACTAATGTTGCATCATTATTAATGGAGCACTAGCCTTATCATCAAATGTAATGAAATACCCTAAAAATAACACCATTCCTTTTGACGTCATGGCTGTTTTATGTCTTTCATAACGTCGGAAAAAGACGACACTGGTATTTTGATTAATATACTTCTCCCCTAATTTTCGTTCATGGTATGGACAATATCGATGTGTGGAACGGAATTTGACGCTTTTTCGACACAACATAAAATGACTGCTTTCACCAAGTAAATAATGTCTTGAATATGTAAACAATTAGATAGTTTATCTTGTATCTTAATTGGACAAGACACGCACCTGTTTGGCATAAATTTACGAACTGAATTTCCCAAAAGAATATTTCAAAACAACCCAAATTATATTCAATATTGGACATATATTTGTTCATTATTATGTTATTATTTCTTACACAATAAAAGATGCAAAGAAAGCTCTATTGGTATAGAATTATCAGGGTAATCGTATACGTTTGAACCAATGGGGTGCCTGGCATGGGTTTTATTTTTATACTTTTTACAATTCCTGGAGAAATAAAGTAAACAGTTTACCATCCTGTGATCACAATATTGACAAAAAGAATGAACCCATTGATTATATAATGCAAAACGAGAGGAATAATTCGTAAATTGTTTGTGACTAAAGCGCACCTGGCGAATTGTTAGATACCACTGTTCTCTGTATCCAACGACATAAAAGACAATTCCAAGGCCAAGACATTTCAGAAATATGTGCCTATTTTTTACCGAAAAATATTATCCATTTTGTTAAAGTAATATATTCAGTTTTAGTTATAAAATAAAATGAAACGGCTTTTCATGGACATTGGTTATATGAACTTATTATTATTGACTTATTACACATCCCAAGAAATACGTACATGCTGCAGTTACATTTACACTTCATCCTGTAACACTTGTCCAAAGGGAAGAAATATCGTCAGTCGACACTATAAACCTATCAATTGTTATGTAAATAATGTTCAAACAAACAGGAGATTATCAAAGGTTCGTTCATACATGTTGTGGCCTACATTTACGTATGATATCATTTTGAACATTGACAAATATTCAAAGTGAAATTAATTGTGTGAAAAAATGTATAAAAGATATGCAAAATATACACTGAAACTGTAAACAGCATGATACAATGATCGTGTGCACTCTCATTCAAGGACCTTCACCTCAAAGAAATTACCAAATATGTACAACAATGTTGACGTATGACATCACTACCTGTGACCGACTTTTACAAAATGGCATGTTCCTGTCAACAGTACGCGGGATTTTACGAGCGGACTTTCGTTGATTCAAGGATCGTATATACATAAATGTGACATGTAAGTAATCAGAAACATTCTGACAATCTATGTACTGTTATTTGTTGTCATTTTCATTGAAACAAACGGAAATAGTCAGAAATTCCGAAAAATACCGTTGTCGTTATGCGTGATTTTGCGTCAGTCATGGCGTCACACAGAACGGTAACTTTGACAACCTCTGTTGAAAATATCAAATCATTGCAATTTATCTATTTTAGATTCCCTAATTCTTCCTACGATTCTCTTCCCATGCATATTCTGAAAATGTTGAGCTATATCTTGAACGAATAGACGAATGGATAGCTCAGAATAGGAGAAAATGCTACACTGCGTAAAATCTGAATTTTGCTTTGTTTACATTTCAACCAAGTGCAGTTTTTCGAGCACAGCGTTCGTTTTCACACCTCACTTATTTTGCTTGATTTCATCTAGCCACTTTGTATTGGTGACAAAGACCATTGGTCATTTGATTCTAAAATGTATGAGGAATTAAAGGATATGTGTATGGCAGCTAAGTTTGAAATATACGCGATGTTACAGGCGCCTCATAACCGGTGTACCTGAAACGTGATTTTGTAAACACTAGCCATTATGGCGGAAAGTTCACTTCGGCGTTCGTGTTTGCGTATTTTCCAAAACATTCGAAACGATTCTAGGGTTATCGGAGACATTTTGGAATGATCATAGGTGATTTGATAAAAGACAGATACCCGTGATCACTAATATGCTATTTTTGAAATTTATTTCTCCGAGTAAATATCCAAAATTTAGATTTCAAAACATGCTGTAAATAACGCCGTGAGTGGTGATTTAGTAATGTGTAAAAAATGGCGACATTTACAATGTACCTAATTTTCAGAGGTCATTTTCAGTACTCTTGCTTGGCCTAAAATGCCAGTGGGTGATATCACAGAACAGGGAATCTCCCACCTTATTCAAAACTGTGAAGTCTATTTGTGTGGGTGATGTATTTTGAATTTTATTCGACTTCAAAGTGATGGTTGTAGAGGAGGGACATATATGTCCCTGTGGCATCCAGGGGAAGGCAGGTCTTCATATCCAAACTGCTGAGATGTCAATCAAATATTTACTGACGGCCACCATATAAGCTGCAATATTGATGAGTGGGATACATGCAATTGGAATATGATGACATGCATCAACCAAGTCTGCGAGCCTGACCACCCGATCCTCGTTAGTCGCCTCTTACGACAAGCACAGTCGCCTTTTACGGCAAGCAGCTAACACATTTGGTTGTCACAACGTTGTGGTAAGGTTGTGGATTGGTAACGCCGTGATACAACGTTGCACATTTACGTTGTGAAAACGTGCATCGGACTTCACGCAACGTTTTGTAACTACGTTCCTAAAACGTCGGTGACACGTAATACAGTTTGCTTCTTGATAGTCATATATATCGGAATCGAACTGCTTCATCAAAATCAACTTGATTTTGTCAGAATACCATTTCAGTAATTAATGCATTACGTTCCTATATTTTCGGCATTTGAATTTTCATCTCTCAATACTTAAGTCTCCAAACATAATTACATCTCTCTACGATCTCTCTATGACAACGTTAGTATTACGTTACATTGTAACGTTATTCCACAACGTAACAAATAAACGTTGTGATAAGGTTGTGCATTGGACATCACTAAACGTTTTTGTAAATACTGTTTAGGATACCACTTGTAGATCTACCATCTCTTAGTTGCTTTTTTAAACAACTAGGCTAGATCTATTTACGAAGTATTCTGTATGCTAATGTCTGATGAAAATTAAGCTTACATGAGTAGGATAAAACTATAATCCTTATTAGCTGTTTTGTCACAAACAATATTACAGTCATACAATATTGGCGCGCATCTTTAGCAGCTTGAGAGCAACTGCTGAAAAGTAAAGCCTTGTTGCCTCGTGAAGTGACGTCACATTATCGCTGAAGATATGTTGTCACCAGCCATCTTATTTATTATTTAAGAATTGAGCTTCACTTTGTGTGAGGTCATTGGAGTATGAACCTGCATAGAGTGAGGGCCAAACTGTATGAACGCCTTTTATAGTAGTAAGCTGTAACTTTGAACCCTCAGACATGGCCTTTCACACTAGGAAACTGTAACTTTGACCCTTCAGACACGGCCTTTTATAGTAGTAAGCTGTAACTTTGAACCCTCAGACATGGCCTTTCACACTAGGAAACTGAAACTTTGACCCCTCAGACACGGCCTTTCACATTAGTAAACTGTAACTTTGAACCCTCAGACACGGCCTTTCACAGTAGTAAGCTGTAACTTTGACCCCTCAGACACGGCCTTTCACAGTAGTAAGCTGTAACTTTGACCCCTCAGACACGTCCTTTCACAGTAGTAAGCCGTAACTTTGACCCCTCAGACACGTCCTTTCACAGTAGTAAGCTGTAACTTTGACCCCTCAGACACGGCCTTTCACAGTAGTAAGCTGTAACTTTGACCCCTCAGACACGTCCTTTCACAGTAGTAAGCTGTAACTTTGACCCCTCAGACACGTCCTTTCACAGTAGTAAGCTGTAACTTTGACCCCTCAGACACGGCCTTTCACAGTAGTAAGCTGTAACTTTGACCCCTCAGACACGGCCTTTCACAGTAGTAAGCTGTAACTTTGACCCCTCAGACACGGCCTTTCACAGTAGTAAGCCGTAACTTTGACCCCTCAGACACGTCCTTTCACAGTAGTAAGCTGTAACTTTGACCCCTCAGACACGGCCTTTCACAGTAGGAAATTGTAACTTTGAACCCTCAGACACGGCCTTTCACAGTAGGAAACTTTGAACATTCAGACACGGCCTTTCAAAGTAGGAAACTGTAACTTTGAACCCTCAGACATGGCCTTTCACAGTAGTAAGCTGTAACTTTGACCCCTCAGACACTGCCTTTCACACTAGGAAACTGTAACTTTGACCCTTCAGACACGGTCTTTTATAGTAGTAAGCTGTAACTTTGAAGCCTCAGACATGGCCTTTCACACTAGGAAACTGTAACTTTGAACCCTCAGACACGGCCTTTCACAGTAGGAAACTTTGAACATTCAGACACGGCCTTTCATAGTAGGAAACTTTGAACCCTCAGACATGGCCTTTCACAGTAGTAAGCTGTAACTTTGAACCCTCAGACATGGCCTTTCACAGTAGGAAACTGAAACTTTGACCCCTCAGACACGGCCTTTCACAGTAGTAAGCTGTAACTTTGACCCCTCAGACACGTCCTTTCACAGTAGTAAGCTGTAACTTTGACCATTCAGACACGGCCTTTCACAGTAGGAAACTGTAACTTTGACCCCTCAGACACAGCCTTTCACAGTAGGAAACTGTAACTTTGACCCCTCAGACATGGCCTTTCACAGTAGGAAACTGTAACTTTGACCCCTCAGACACGGCCTTTCACAGTAGTAAACTGTAAGTTTGAACTCTCAGAGAAGGCCTTTCACAGTAGGAAACCGTAAGTTTGAACCCTTAGACATGACATTTCAGTCAGAAAGCAGCTCTCTATTTGTTTACTGTTCTCGCTGTTTAAGTGTTTCCCCCAACTAATTAAAACATCGACCAATCATAAAGCTGCAATCCGACACCCCTCCACTCTGTACGGATCTTGGCTTCAAACAGCATCATTTTGCCTTCACTCAAGTGAAGGTATCCAATGGCAATGAACAAAAAGTGGGGTGTAGGTGTTCAAATTCCATTTCCGAATTGCACCAGACTGGGATGATAATGTCACACCTGATGACTCTTGTTCAACATGCGAATAATTCCAAAATGAGAGGAGAAAGGTGTCATTGTTAATGTGGATCATTTTTTCTTTTTCTTCAGAAAGTGTCATCACAAGAATAGACAATCTGAAAAATACTTTTGTCCAAATCGACCAACTAGAGACAGCAGAGGATCTTCTGGAAAGGTATGACCATGCTGCTAACTGTGGAGCCCCAGGAGATGGGAAAACTAGCATTGCACTGATGCTCTGTGAGAAATATCTCAGGAAACATTATGAGGTATTGTTCATAGAACATATTGAACAGTTTGATGTGAATGTGATCATCAAACGGCACAATCACATATTCATTGTCTTTGATGACATTTTCGGCTCCGTTACATTTCCAACTAATTTAGAAAACACACAGAAAGTGTTCAGTGCCTTGGAAGAAGCTTTACAGATTGACATTCTGGAGAAGGAATGTAAGACCAGATCCAACCAGGGTAGGAGACAAGCGAAACCAGACCAGGATGAATCACAGCCAAGTGAGAAGGAATCACAACAGACATTCAAACTCTGCTTCCTTTTCACATCGCGAACCTACAACTGGAATGAGGGACGTGCAAGACTCCATCAGTTCAAAGTCAACCTTTTTAACCTGCATCGTGTCATTGATTTAAGTAAGAAATGTCTCACAGATGACGAAAAGGAGACTATTCTCAGGTCCCACATGCGAAGATACCCAATGTGTTACATCTCTGAGGAAGATGTGAAGACTATCGCTCATTTACAGACCAAAATGTTTGGATATCCTCTGATCTGTAGCCTATACACATCTAACCCAGACTTCCATGTGCTATCGCCTGAAGACTTTTTCCAGAATCCCGTGACACATTTGAGAGGCCACCTCGACACTATTGTCCGTGAACACAGCTGCAGGTCTGCAGCTCTTATTCTTCTCTTTCTATGTGAAGGGAAACTGGACCTTGTTTCGTTACAGCTTGGTAAAGGAGAAACAGATATGTTTCAAGTTGTGAAGGAAGTGGTTCCATCTTGCACTCCTACAGAAATTGGTAACGAGATCGGCAATTTAACTGGAACCTACTGTACAGTGGAGAAAAACATGGCTTTCTTCTCACATCCATCCATTTATGATGCAACAGCTTGTGCCTTTGGAAACTACAATCCGATTTTGTTGCTGAAACATTGCTCACTGAAGTTTCTATACGAAAGAGTAAAACGGGAAAAGAGAGGCCAGCAACAGCTAGCAATCACTAATGATGTCACAAACCTGACCCACCTCAGTCCTGGTCTGTACCCCCTGGTGTTGACGAGGCTGGTGGAAGGTATCCGACAAGGATATTTCAAGTGGACGTTAAAACACCCTATTTTCAATAATGATGACATATCCAGTTCTTTTGCAAACGATCTGTCTGATAACTTGCCACAGATAATCCAACAGGAAGATAAAGTGTTTGGAGAGTGTTACTTGAATTGGGTGTCACAGTCAGATAATCATGCTCTGTTTGAACAATCACTAGAAATGCTTGGAAAAAAGGAAATTGGTATGGCACTTTCACATAGGTCCATAACTGATCTCCGTTCTGGCATAGTGGCCTGTGTGCAACATGGTAGGCTCAGTTATCTCAAACAGATCATAACAGAGCTCAACGCTGGTGAGGCATTTGATGTGAACATGACAAAGGGAGACAAATCCCTCCACATGATTGCTGCAGAATCAGGCCATTTGGATGTGTTCCGGTTCCTGTTGGAGGAAGGACCAGATATCAAACTAGCTGACAGTAAAGGCTATACATGTCTTCATCATTCTTGTAAATCAGGAAGCACAGACATAACCAAGGTTATTGCAGAGGGTGTTCCAGGTATGATAAATGTGCCTGTCTCCGACGGATGTACACCAGCCATGATGTGCATTTCGTCAGGAGAAGATGAAGGTTTAAAACTCCTTGTGAAGGGAGGGGCAGATATTTGTATCACCGACAACTATGGCAGTTGTTGTCTCCATTTAGCATGTGCAAGTGGATCGATCTGTATCTACAGTCAAATATTTGATGTCATTGAAAAGATTTAATATCAACTGTAAAGGTAGAATGTTGAAGACACCAGTCATGATGGCAGCAGAAAGGGTACATTATGATGTGTATAACCTTCTTGTCTCAGAGGGGGCTGACCTGTCGCTCACGGATGCAGAGAACAGTGATTGTCTGATGTTGGCACGCAAGGGAGGAAACATGTCTATTGTGAGACACCTGCTATCACTTAAAACATTTGACATCAATCGAAAAGGAGGCAGTGGTATGCAGACACCAGTCATGCTGGCTGCAGAAGGGGGACATTATGAAGTGTATAACCGTCTTGTCTCAGAGGGGGCTGACCTGTCACTCACGGATGAAGAGGACAGTGCTGTCTGGAGGAAAGATGTCCTATTCCCGAAAACATAGTAGAAAAAGACACCCCTTCATGCAGGCACCAGCAATGATGGCAATACGAGGGGGTGTAATGATGTGTATAACCTTCTTGTCTCGGAGGGAGGCTGATTTGTCACTTTCTGACAATAATACAATAATGACTTGCTGGCTTGTTAGAAAGGACACATGTCTATTGTGAAACATATTCTTGTATCGGAGGGAGCTGATATGTCACAAAGGAAGACAACAGTGACTGCCTGATGTGGACATGTGAGTGACCTATATGTAAGCCATGTAAAGTATGATCGACTGGTTTCAATGTGTAGTGTGGCCATCTTTGTGTCACTATGGCCTGAGATATATTCTTTTGTGTAAACTACCGATGACTTTGTGTAAAACATCTACTTCTATGACAATGTGTCAGCCTGGATGACTTTGTCGGTGACTTTGGTTGTCATGGTACTGTAACCGTAGATGTCGGAAATGTGATACCCTTCTACCAAAGCAACATAGTCTTTCCACTTGGTTCTGGGTCCATATATTGTAGATGGAAGTCTTGAATATTACACACAATATGTCCTCAGATGTGTTTTCTCTCACTTTTTTTTCTGGTCTAGACTTCCAATATACAGAGAGAAGTTCTCTGGTCAGGAGTTAGTCTCCAAATCCCTGCCCCACTCTCAGACAACTGACAAAATATGCTCAATTGTAATTTGAGCTCCTCATACTGAAATAATGTTTAACGTCTTACGGAATGAGTCATAATGCTAATCTCAATAATAAATAATTTCCATACCCTCTAGTGGTGGATTCAGTTCACGCTAACAACACTTCTTATCTAAAATACCCGTTTAACTTCCTAAATTCAGCAATTAATCGAACATAGGATGGAGAACAAATACTATGTCAGACTGGAAGGCGCGTGAAGACCCTTAATCAGTATTCCAATCAATCAGTTCTTGAATAACCATTTATTCCATCAGTACATTTGCTCTTTGGCACTTAGATTACAAGACCTGGTCTGGGTAACTTCCTGCTACTCAAAAGTAGTTATTTCTTGTCACCAAGGGAAACGGAATCAATTGGCTTTGGTGTCACAGGTCAACCTCTCCTCCCAGTACAATCACCCTTCTTATCGCCATTCATATTTTAACCTAGAACTTTGTAGAATTTAATAGATAAAATATTATGCTTATGTTAAAAACCTTTCTCCAAAAGACAATTGTCTTAGTACCCCTGCAGCAATTGAATAAGCGTGTGTGTTGTGTAAAAAGATGTTGCCATTTTATGTTTTCACCATATTCACTAAAATGTATTGATATATTACCCTTTCCTGATATTACAAATATAATAAAGCAGGCTTCTTATAACAACTCTTAATCCACAGTATGATTCCGACTGTAGCATAAACATGTGTTTATTAATCGCTACTGGTTTATGAATACTTATACGTTTATGAATCATTATATCACTATATGTATACACTGATAAACAAGCACAAATCTACTGTAAAACAATATATCTTTGAAACGAGATATTCTGTATATCATTATAGCACCATAGTGAAGTAACGTTTTTTTGCCTTTCATACAATAAATCATCATTGTTAAAGATTTGTCAAATACATTTTTTCTTGCATGCCATTTAATATGTATATATGTAGCCTGAATATCTGCAAAATTGTTTTCACTGATACATTTACAATTATTGTATTGATTCTGTCTATGAATTAAATATATTTTAAATTCTGACATAGTTTAATCAACGTTTTTAAATAAGGTACCAATGTTAGCAACTACGAATACATGTACGACTGTAGAAGTATTTACAGACTATTCATTTACTAGCTAAGAAAATATATGATAACAATTCCGTCTGACTATGACATACCCACACAGAACACTTCAGCGAGTGCAGTTTTAGAGTGTACAGGAAGCAGGTGCCCCCAACATGCACCTGACTTCCGAAATTACAGGCAGACCATGCTGGTTAGTTGGGAGAAAGTATTTTGCGACTGTTGTTCTTGAGTGAACGTTTGAGTGAACGTTTGATTCCTGTAGACATATCAGTATTTAACAATGTCCTCATTTGTTTTAGAATGAATTATACACGAGTATTATCGGCAAAGATAGGGTGTTTGTGGACAGGCAGCTATGTTATTATAACTGCCGTTGTTCGTTGACCAGTTTAACATTTATGGTACTGGAAAATATATGAAATGACCACATGATAGTATAGAAAAAGACCAGACCTGAAAAGGTTTACTTTTGGAAAAGTCAAAATGAGAGTTATCACTGTTTTCCTGCTATCTTTGTGTCTTCATGAGTAATCACTGATTTCAAGATATTTCATCAGGGCTCATTTTCTGTGTAGCTGATTTCCAAACTCTTTCTTTCTTAACAAATTGCTTATGTAAATATACTTGAAACGATTTGAAAGTAATTTTCATGTGATATTATGTGTATTGCTTCAAACAAGATTATTTTTATTCGATTATTCTTTCATGTGATATTATGTGTATTGCTTCAAACAAGATTATTTTTATTCGGTTATTCTTTCATGTGATATTATGTGTATTGCTTCAAACAAGATTATTTTTATTCGATTATTCTTTCATGTGATATTATGTGTATTGCTTCAAACAAGATTATTTTTATTCGATTATTCTTTCATGTGATATTATGTGTATTGCTTCAAACAAGATTATTATATTCGGTTATTCTTTCATGTGATATTATGTGTATTGCTTCAAACAAGATTATTTTTATTCGATTATTCTTTCATGTGATATTATGTGTATTGCTTCAAACAAGATTATTTTTATTCGATTATTCTTTCATGTGATATTATGTGTATTGCTTCAAACAAGATTATTATATTCGGTTATTCTTTCATGTGATATTATGTGTATTGCTTCAAACAAGATTATTTTTATTCGGTTATTCTAAATGTGAAGTGGTATACATATAATGACAACGTGTCTGTAGTCTTCTATAGGTGCATTGCTTTTGTAATATTTTTGAAGACATATCAGTGCTTTAACTGTGCAGAACGAGTGTCAACATTCGTAGTGAAAGTGTCAGCAAAGCCAGGCCTGAGTAATAGTTTTAGAATAGTCAAAATGTGAGTCATCACTGATCTGCCTTCTGACATGACGTGTTGACCTGATTTATCATTCAAAGATATTTTATGAAGACTTCATTTCATATATAGCTCACTTCAAAAACATTTCTGGACTTGTAATGAAATGTATTCTCGAAATCGGTTAAATGTAGCATTGATGGTTTATTTTGTGTTTTGATTATTTTTCTTATTTTATCTTTGTTTTATCTGGAAGTGAAATAGGATGCCATATGTACTGTTGTCTTCAACGTGTGTGTTTGGTGTATGTTCGTGTGGGGGGCATGGGTGCCCCAGTCGTCTGAGGCGCCGCGATTCGCTGGGCAGGGTTGCTTCCCTTGGGCACGCCAGAAACCTATGATTGTGGGTTCGAATCCCGGTTCGCCCCGATTATGTTTCTAGGTTTTTCAGCACCATACCCGTGCTCGTGGGTTTCACCGAAGTGGTAAACGTCTTAGACCTGCATCACTTCAGGCTTTCCTCCCACATTAAGCTGACACGCCGCGATGTAACTGGAATACTGTTAAAAGCTGTGTTAAAACCCAACTCACTCACTCACTCAATTAGATCCATCTGATTTCTCCTCTGTTCATTGGAGATTGTATTCTATAATATTTCTATTATATTTCAATACATCCAAATTTATTTTATCATTGCAAAAGAATTTGATATAGACTACTTTTGAAATCATTCTTTTGGTTCTAATTCTTCAGATTTAGATTGGTGTATTTTGTGTGTATGTCTGCTTTGTCAGTTCCTCTTGTAAATGTATATGCAATGTTTCATACTTTTTGCTGCTGTTTTTAGGGATGTTTACAGTCGGTAATTTCTTTTCAGTTGTTATTAATAAAAGTGTGTATCAATTCTGATTGTGGAATTTCTACTTTTTGATGATAAAACTAATCGTTATGTCTTTCTCACATTTTTCATAGTCACATATCTAATTACTTATATTTTATGTTGATGCATGTTGCAAGGATGTTGCTTTACCCCTTATTTCCATAAAAAAGTTTGTACAAATAAAGTGTCACCAACATTATTAGTGGTCTAACCTTCAGCCCAGGACTATTTTTCCACGGTATCAGATGATTGATGATATTGCAATATTTTGAATCAGTAATATTTTAACTTTAGGATTGAGCAAACGGGACACTGTTTAATTCATTTAGATGATAAAGTGAAAGGTTTATGAGGGTTTGTACAAGGGTTTTAGGGTTTTATGTAATCTGTACTGTAATTACTGAATATATCCTTATCGGGTTAAAAAATTGACACATTTAGGAGGAGAAAGAGTTCTTTCTGATCTCCTTATAATATATCCCAGCCTTAAAGCAAACATTTTAGTGCAACCTATAACTTGTAAATAACTATACAGATTCTTTTTAAATTTTATGAAAACATTTTTTTACCTATGGGAGAGTTGCAGGTCGAAGTTTATATTCAATATTTGGGTTTTCTGAAAAAATACAGCTCTTTTTATTTTTTTACTATGAATTGTTTGTGCGACCTTTAACTTGAAAACTACTTGGTGGATGCTTTTCAAATATAGGGAACAGTTTCCCTTCTAGTAGAAGAGGTACATTGCAAGGTTTGATTTTGATATGTGTATTTTCTGAAAGAAATATTTGCGACCTTAACTACTTCATGGATTCTTTTCCAATTTAAGGTACATTTCTATACCAATATGGAGAAGTGCAGTGCAAAATTTGGATTTCATAAGTATATTTTCTGAGAACTTTCATGTTTAGAACTTTGAAATATGTTGTAGTATAGTCGGGGGAACTAGGATGTGAAACCTGTTCATTTTTGTCTTGTTTTTCATTGTTATGATCATGATTTTGGGATATGTATTTCTTAAAGACAAATAATAAAGATATCTAGCTATATATTTTTTATTTGCAATTGTTTCTGTTGCCGAGATGCGCGTCTTTTGTTGATTAAGAGTATATGCCATATCCTGTAAATGAGGCTCTGTGATACATCCTCCATCAGGATTGGCATCATCTATATGGTCAGAAGAAAATAACTGTGCTTCATATTAAATTCAATAAGAATAGATGTATACTGAAGATAAATAACGTATATTCATGACGATTTCTCGACTTTGAGGCCCTGATTCCCAAGTACCATTACACCCTCACCCCCCGTGAGTACTTTACAACCGACCGACGAATGTTGTTCCCGAAAGTTAAGAGATTTTACAGGCGTTTCGAGACTGTAACTTCGTCGTGGTACCGCACATCTGTCATATTGCCGTCGATGACCACAACAGCGATCCTGTGATGGCCAGTGATGCCCCTAACACCATTACGCCCCCTCCACCGAATGCAGAGCATTACAACACACGTGTCAGCGTATTGTTCGATAAATCATCACGACCACCACTGCAACCGAGACGAAACTGGGCTACCCCGCGACGAGGACCTCCAGACGCGTAACTTGCACCCTAGATGTGTTGACCATGTCGGGCGTGCTGCTCGATCACGTGACACCAAAATCTGGACGTACAGCTCTCATAGTCGATTCCTCACAGCACTAATTCGACGTAAGGTCAGAATGATGTCAGAGTTGCAATCGGGAACTGATTTCGCAGGTGAGTGAGTATGGTTTTACGCCGCTTTTAGCAATATTCCAGCAATATCACGGCGGGGGGCACCAGAAATGGGCTCCACACATTGTACCCATGTCGGGAATCGAACCCGGGTCTTCGGTGTGACGAGCAAACGCTTTAACCACTAGGCTACCTACATTTTATCTCCATGTTATCTCAACGACCTTCACATTGTATCTTGGTTCAAGGTAACCATCAACAGCTAGCAGATCACACGAGGCAGGCCAGGTTCATATACTTTTTATTCACCCAGAATGGACTATATTGTCGCAGTGAGGTGTGTGTGGGTGTGGGTGTGTGGGTGTGGGTGTGGGTGTGTGTGGGTGTGGGGGGCGGGGGGAGGGGGGGGGGGGGGGGGGGGGTTGTTTATGATAACCTATTTGGAAACAGAATTCCTCATCAATTTGACCTATATCACAATCCTTCCTTCCCTGGTTTGCCGCAAGCCCTACCCTCCTGAATTAGTCGAGGTAAACCTCCACAGAGAGTGAGTGAGTTAATATTTAAAGTCACATCGGCACTACTTCAGCCGCCTCCACATAGAAAGTGTGATAACATACGACAATATTTATGTACAATTGTTGTGCATTAATATCTCGGGTTCGAAATTAGTCTTAAAATCTTCATAATTTTGTAGTATAGAAGTATTGTTCAAACAATAGATACCGAATAAAACTTCCCATCACCATTGTATAACTTTTCGTGGCATTTCATGTTGTCTAGGGGCGGTCGGGTAGCCTAGTGGTTAAAGCGTTCGCTCTTCACGCCTAAAACCCGGGTTCGATTCCCGACATGGGTACAATGTGTGAAGCCCATTTCTGGTGTCCCCCGCCGTGATATTCCTGGATATTGCTAAAAGCGGCGTAAAACCTCACTCACTCATAATGTCTTTACGTATTGTCTGCCCTCCTAGTCATCGTTATCCAATATGCAATAACAGCTTCGATTACTCCCCCGTGCAGAGAACCCACGTTTAATAACATTTTTTTTTTTTTTTTTGACATCATATTGATTGTCCACGATTTTACATGCCCTGTACATTGCCACACGTTTAATAACGTTTAATAACATCACCTGCGGACGGGTGTCTATTTGGCATCAGCCAATAATTCGAATGGAGGCGTTAGTAACACTGTGCAGTTGTACTCTGCAACGTCTATATGATCTAATCCCGATATACACTACAAATTGTCAAAAACATCAGAGATGCATGGGCACACTACTAAAGATTGTATTATTTACTTGCCAGTGATCTATTGCAGGTTTGGCGAACAAATAAACTAGCGACAAATAATCAGGGAGCTTAGGATATGATATTGAATGTGTAATGATGATTAATGTCTGTACCGTTAATATCGGGTGTGTAGATCAATACTTGGTGTGTCCACCCCGTTAGGCGACGGCACCTACTGTTGATTAACTTATGGTTGCCCGTGGTATTGCCCGCCATTTCCCCGAAGAGCTACCCAATGTGGACCATGTGGGTTGGTGCCAGGTCTCTGGCGTACATTCTCCGCCCGAGAACACCCGACAGGTGAGTGAGTGAGTTTGGTTTAACGCCGCTTTTAACAATATTCCAGTTATATCGCGGCGTGTCAGCTTAATGTGGGAGGAAGCCCGAAGTGATGCAGGTCTCAGACGTTTATCACTTCGGTGAAACCCACGAGCACGGGTATGGTGCTGACAAACCTAGAAACATAATCGGGGCGAACCTGGATTCGAACCACAATCATAGGTTTCTGGCGTGCCCAAGGGACGCAACTCTTCACAGCGAATCGCGGCGCCTTAGTCGACTGGGCCACCCATGCCCCCCAAACCCGACAGGTGCTCTATTGGGAACATGTAAGGGGACTTAGCGGACCAGTCCAATGTCCGTATACCTTCTCGTCGGAGAACATCGCTGACTAGTTGGGCACGATGTGGTCTGTCATTGTCATCTTGCAGTTCAAAATTTCTGCCGATGATTCCAGCGAATGGAACAACGAAAGGACGCAAAATTTCGCCAACGTATCATTGGCCAGTCAAATGTTTGGTTACAATGGCCAAACCAGTTCGCCTGTCATGTGTTATGACACTACCGCCCCATGTTGTATACTCGGGCATACCACTACGTCGCCAAAAGCGCATTCTGCCATCTGTGAATCTGAGGCAAAGCCTTGATTCGTCTGTATACATCGCCCACAGCCATTCCTTGTATGTGCCTAGCTCACTAAATCTGTGCTGGGGGCGGTCGGGTAGCCTAGTGGTTAAAGCGTTCGCTCATCACGCCGAAGACCCGGGTTCGATTCCCGACATGGGTACAACCGTGATATTGCTGGAATATTGCTAAAAGCGGCGTAAAACCATACTCACTCACTCACTTATCTGTGCTGCCTATGGTAAGCTCTTTGGGTCACACTCTTCACAGGACGCCTTGCTTTCAGGCGACCTGCCGGTATTATAAATGTACACCCAAACAATAGCGACATTCCAATCAGTAGTTCCCTAAATTTGGGTCGGTAGTATATACGTTTAGAATAGAGTAAATGTGGTCGCACTCGTTATATCCATTTTGAAATACACTCGCTACAATCACAGCGGAGGGAGGGGGAGAGCGAATGGTTTTACGCCGCTTTTAGCAATATTCCAGCAATATCGCAGCGGGGGACAACAGATATGGGCTTCACACATTGTACCCATACCGGGAAACGAACCCCGGTCTTCGGCGTGACGAGCCAACGCTTTAACCACTAGGCTACCCGACCGCCCCATAATAACTACGGTATCTAACGTGGACTCTATTTTAACAAGTATGAATAACATTCACTCACTCTCTCGTGTGGTTAAAAAGTGCTAACTCTCCCTGACGTATATATAGTGTGTTTAATGAGATGAATGCATCACAAAAAATAAGCATGGACCCCTTAGCTTAAAATACGTCATGAAATTTGCACCAGTATCCCTACATTTGTAAATAGAGAAAAACCTCATAAATTCCGGGTTGGACTAGGTGTCGAGCTGATCTCAAGAGGCGGCTATATAGATCGGGTGGTCGTCCCGATGGCGTGGGGCGTCGCTTATAAATGGGGGATTTCATGTATTGCTATCATAATTTTGTGGATCGATATCGATTCTCGTGGTGTAAAACTCTGGTTTATCCTGTCCAGAGTCGATTATTTGGCGCAGTGATGCATGTTGTTACAGGTGTTATCTATTCGCTAAGCATGGTCACATCCGCTGTTACTGCAGTGGAACTAAGTGGGGCCGCGGTGTTGTATCTAACCCCATCACCCCATTACTGCAGGTCGTAGGAGGTCAGGATCAGACGCATGGATCGTTGCTCATAACATCAATCACTGGATTGTCTTGTCAAGGATTACAGGCCGCCGACATATTGCTGGAATTTTGTTGAGTACAGTGTTAATCAACTGTACTTTGGTGCGATCGATTCCTTTTCATAGAAAGTGGCTACACATCTACACATACTAAACCCAATGTCTCTCTCTCTCTCTCTCTCTCTCTCTCTCTCTCTCTTCATATATATATATATATATACAAAACATATCTCCCTCTCCCCTCTCCCCCCCTGTCTCTCTCTCTCTCTCTCTCTCTCTCTCTCTCTCTCTCTCTCTCTCTCTCTCTAAACTTATACATCTCCCCCCCACTCTCTCCCTGTCTCCATATATATACTCTTAAAAAAAAGACACTTGACATAGATGTAAAACCATTTTTTGCCAAATATCTAAAATAATTACATTAAATGAGAACCAAATAAGTCAAACAGAAAGAAGATGTGTCTATAATTCGCGAAAACACATGCAAAGCACATAAACGTAGCGTTTGGGGATCAACTTGACAGCTTCATCCAAACGCAACCGCCTGTAAAAAACGTGCAGCACAGGATCCTGCATTTAGGCATGCAGGCCCCCCCTGCTGAATGGGTATAAAAATCCACATCAACGGCTGTTCACACAGTCCTTATAACGGCAGTAGAGGCGGTGACAGAATGCAAAGACTGAATGCAGCTCAACGGAACAACGGCAGTGGGAGATTACAAGCTGGAGCAACTCAGCAAGAAGTGGCCAGGCACTTTGGCATATCCAGACAGACAATCTCCGCACTGTGGACGCGATACAACCACACAGATCCCTGGGGTACGCAGAATATCAGATCAAACGGCACGCAACAGACTGAGGGAGGCTTGACGTTTTGCACGAAGACCTGTTCGACGTCATGTATTGACCCCACTTCATCTGGCGGACCGTCTGCTTTGGTGCCAACAGAGGGTTAGATGGGCACGTGCAAGGTGGAGAAAAATATACTGTTTACTGACGAGTCCCGTTTCCTCCTCACACGTGCTGATGGGCGCGCACGTGTCTACATACGTCGGGGTGAACGTTACGCTCCCAACTGTGTGCAGCAGGTTGTCCCATTTTGCGGCGGGAGTGTCATGGTATGGGCCGGAATTCATCACGGTGGTAGGACGCCGCTCGTGCATGTGGCAGGTGCATTGACAGGTGTGCGTTACAGAGACTTGATCCTACAACCTTACGTTCTTCCTCACGTCCATGTTCATGGCGGACAGTTCCAGCAGGACAACGCTCGACCGCATATTGCACGTGTTTGTCAGGACTTCTTACAGCACAACCACATCCAGACATTACCTTGGCCAGCCCGGTCATCAGATTTGTCCCCGATTGAGCATTTGTGGGAGGAGTTGGATCGACGCGTTCGCAGAAGGAATCCACCGCCCCAAACACTTTCGGCGCTTCTTGATGCACTTCAGGACCGCCTGCGTGGTCTAGTGGTAGAGCGTCCGCCCGGAGAGTGGAAGGTCCGGGGTTCGATCCCGGCCGCGTCATACCAAAAGACGTTAAAAGATGGTACTGATTGTTACCCTGTCTGGCGCTCGGCATTAAGGGGTTAAAGCAAGGGCTGGTCGGCTCGGAGTCAGTATACTGTGTCTGAGTGGGGTATTCGTGTTAAACTGCGGCATGGTATCTCAGTGAGCTAGCACTATAAATCGGCATCTGTCCGGACTAGTACAAGCAGCCACACAAACGCACACACGTACATGCACGTCGCTATATAAGTGCAATAATCTTGGACGCGACGTTAAACCCCATTTCACCTCACCTGATGCACTTCAGCATGAATGGCAACACATCCAACAGCGTGTTATTGACAACATGATTGCATCTCTCTCCCTCTCTCTCTCTCTCTCTCTCTCTCTCTCTCTAACAGCATTAGTTATATGAATCCCATCCCATCATTAGGTATGGTTACATTACAATATACAGCATCCATGTAATCCATAATCCATACCTCAATATCGGCTTAATATTCCAGATGTCTGCTTTGTGTTTCAACATTATATTCTAACGCCTTGTAAAGTGACAGGTGTGTGCGTTGGAAACACGCACCCTGTAATGTCGTTCAGAGATAACCCTTTGCGAGTGAAACAATCTGTCCGCCGGGTGACTGAATCGATAAAGTTGAGGGTTCGTATCAAGACGTGTATTCAGGGTGTATTCAGTGTGGGACGTATTACCACAATCACGTGTGCATTGTGGTCCCAGCACAACAGATTCTATCCAATGCATTATAATCCCTAAGTGAGCGTTCACACTATGCAATGTGCACATGCACACTAGAGAATAGACGGTATTTCACAGGTTTCTGACTTCACTGTGAGTCAACGCTCGGTCAGTCTGATTGACACACGTGGCTGTACACAGTGCGTAAAAAGGTCCCGAGGAATGAAATCAGGTCACTTATCACCAATTGAGCCCGGAGAGATAGGAATGAATACACACCTCGGCGTCTTCGCCGCTATATGACTGAAGACGGTGTCACAATTAACCAGGTAAGTTGAGGTACAAGGGTTCTATAAAAAAACAAATGAAGACGCGTTATTATTTGAGCCTGGTATGTTTCAACTAGGGATGGGACGGGTAACTCGGGTACCCGGGTCGAGTGGGTCCCGAGTAGGACCCGGGTACCCACAGGACTACCCGCACGCGCGGTAAGTCACGTAATATATTGTTTAATGACAAAAATGATCTAAAACTACACTACAAGTCACTTATGGTCCCATTTCTTTCTGACTATGCACCCATTCTTCTGACTTTAATATATTTGAATTAAGATTCATGAACTTCATATAGTAAACATCAGTGTATGCATGACCAGATCGCTTTACACGTGTATATAAATACATTGTGCCAGGGCTACGGTCAAACTTTTCCAAATCGGACAGTTTGTACCTATCTCTAGATATCTACAGCGGGTATCCGGGTAAAGTCGGGTAATAGGGTGATGGAGTCCCGGGTAGTAAATATTCGTCCCAGCCCTAGTTTCAATGGTGTTTGACATGTGACGGCCATTGACATTCCCGGGAACGGTCAACGATTCTAGTCCAACGATATTGCGATCGATTTGAACTGCTGTGACATTTACCATTGTGTTTACACTCAAACAACTGCTTCGTGATTACTTCCGTGTTAGGCAATAGTGTTTGTTTATTATTTATATTGTCATTACTCATTCATAGGAAGGGCTTATGTCCTCAAAGTTTCGCCAGGATGACCTACATATGCGTCACCACAACCCGATCGTCCAACGTATAGCATTTCTTAGAGGAGCCCACTACTCTCGCGATGGCGAGTCCATGGAATAAATGGTGGCGTCTGTTGTGTCTTGGAGTATCTGGAATAATTCTTATGTTGATCTTCCATTTTCTTCACTATTCAAGAGTGATTGATCCACGGGTCACACCTCATCATGAAGCACGTGTCATTCCTGACACTCAGCCCATGCCAACACAGGTCAAGACGACCCATGCGCCCAAACTCCACACTGGCGTGTACCGTTGGAAACAAGACAAATGGGTTCGGATTCCAGGATTCTGTTCTGCAGTGAACAAGTTTAATTCTGCCCAACTCCGAACCCCGGTCGGGACTATCAAGATGTACATTCATAACGTTAAAGACGACATCCATGTGTCCGGGTCAATTCAGAGATCTGGAATGTGGGAATCTCCAGGAGTTAACACAATGATCTCAATACTCAGGGACAGTGCAGATATGGGAGTCCTTGACCTTGGATCTCAACTAGGGACGTATTCCTTGACGGCTGCGTTGATGGGACGTCGTGTCGTTGCTGTGGACCCGCTTGTTGAGAACGTCATGAGACTGTGCGCAACTGCACAGGAGGCGAACTTGGCGGATCGGATCACTATTTTATTTGCAGCTCTCTCGGATGACTATAGAACTGTCACCTTCAAGCGTGAAAAAGCAAATATAGGAGGTACCGTTATCAAACAAGTCCCGAACGCAACGTTTGACATCAACGACAACTACAATCCAAATTTCATCCCGACTGTTCGTCTGGACGATATCTTGCAGTTTGTTGACTTCCCCAAAGCCTTCATCAAGGTTGATGTTGAGAACCATGAATATGAAGTTTTGAAAGAAGGGAAGCAACTGTTTTCTAAAATTGATATCCGTGATATAATGATGGAATGGTTTCAAATAAAAAGGACTCCAAATGGCCCCAAAATAAGGGATTTCCTTGTAAACCAAAATTTCAAGCCCATGACGATGAGCAGAGTGAGGACGTTGTCGCCCGCAAGCTATATAACATGGCCGAATGATATACTCTGGGTTAAACAGTGACTACTCTAACCGAACTGATGATACGATGGACATCTGGAATATCGTCTTCTTGCCTTAGGGACCGACAATTAATTGATTAAGGGGTGGGGGATGGGGATGGGGGATTTTATCGAAGAAAAATGTATTACATTGTTGCAATGTGTTTTTCATTAAAAACTATTCAGAAAACTATTTAGGCTCATAGTTAAAACTTTAATTTCTTTTATCTGCTTTTGAGGATATAGCTGAAAACAATATTGAATCTCCACACAAAAGCCCAACCAGATCCCCTTCCCGGGTCAGTATCAGTGCCCTGTATGGACTAGAGTCAATGACGTCCTCTTAAACAAGCTGAGCCTCTCGGAGCCCTGTATGGACTAAAGTCAATGACGTCCTCTTAGACAAGCTTAGCCTCTCGGAGCCCTTTATGGACTAAAGTCAATGGCGTCCTCTTAGACAAGCTGAGCCTCTCGGAGCCCTGTATGAACTAAAGTCAATGGCGTCCTCTTAGACAAGCTGAGCCTCTCGGAGCCCTGTATGGACTAAAGTCAATGGCGTCCTCTTAGACAAGCTGAGCCTTCGGAGCCCTGCATGGACTAGTGTCAGTGGTGGCCTCTCAGCCAAGTTGATTCTATGTATAACATCCTATGACTACGACTTGTGTGCTTTGCATGGCATTTTGTTGTTAGTTATATGAATGAGTGGTATGAATAAACATATTTTTCTCTTGTCTTGTCATTTGTTACAACTATACTGCTTTGTAATGTGTATGTGTATATATGTGTGTGTGTCAGTGAGTGTGAGTGTGTGTGTGTATTTGTGTGTGTGTGAGTGAGTGAGTGAGTGAGTGAGTCAGTCAGTCAGTCAGTCAGTCAGTCAGTCCGTGCGTGTGTGCGTGCGTGCGTGCGTGCGTGCGTGCGTGCGTGCGTGCGTGCGTTCGTGCTTGTCGTAAGAGGCGACTAACGGGATCGGGTGGCCAGGCTCGCATTGGGGTATCATCCCTGAAGTGACAAACATCTGATGTCAGCTTCAAATGGTCCTGATGCTGAGGAGATGATGTTGACTGTGCGAGGAAATTATGTAAGAATTGAGGAGCATGGTCAACATGCCAGGGTCACATATAAGTAATCAATATAACATATCGAGAACAACGTCACATGTGTTGAGCTTCACTACTAGCTAAACATATACCAAATGTCGTCACCTTTGGAGAACAGGGCTGAGCTCATGACCATAATATTCTTTAAGCTTTCAGCAAGGTCGAAGTACAAAGGCAAAAAAAACTGCCATGAAACGTCACAACAAAGGAAATTCCAAAAGACAGCAGTACTAAACCGCATATGAATAACCTTCCAAAAAGGTGAAGATCGGACACTTTCAATAGAGTGAGTGAGTGGGGCAGGTTTTACAATTATTTAGTCCAGGCACATCACAGCGGTAGATGCTTAGAATGCGATGCAAACATTATACCCATCTCACCAAAAGTTAGGCTTCTGCACTGACGACACCCCCCCCCCCCCCCCCCCCCCCTTTAATATTTTAATCTCTTTCATCGATGGGCAGATTAACCCCAGTAATATGAAAGAATCGGGTGGTCCTTGACCTTTTTCAGTAGAATATATATATCCAGAGGCAAGAGAGTTAACTGACTATAAAAGTCCAGTTTCCACCCTTGCCGAACTAGGCTGAAATTATGGAGTTATTTGTTATTTGTTAATCGCGTAACGAAATCGACATTCTGTTTGTAAACTACCGTGCAGATTTCGTTCGATTGCAGAATTTGCAAAGCATGTGTGCCGTCAATGTAGCCTCAACATATGTATTCAAAATCTTTTCATGTTTTTAATCAAGGTGCTAACGTGATTTGATACACTTCGCAAAGTAAGAACCGTTTTATTACAATATAGACCTTGATTATCGATCTGGTCGTCTTCACAGGGCGACGCCATTTTGTTTGAAGCAAATGCAAGTCATATGAGAGGTGAAAGCTGATTGGTTCATACTGGTGGCTACGATCGTGCCCCAAAAAATCCAGTCTAGTTCGGTAAGGATCGAAACTTGACTTTTACAGTCAGTTAACTCCTTATATCAGCAACCAGGGTACACATGCTCAAAGTGATCTTAGCGTTAGGATGATCGTTACTCCCGTACTCAACATAGACTTACGATAGTCGTAGCGCTAAGAATGTTTTGTCCAAGTGGGCCCAGGACGCTTTTGAATTAAGGTTACCGGAGACCATATACCGATATATATATCGGTATAATGTGACCGTCAACCCTAACGTGCTGGTTATCTCACGAGACGTTTCCATGGTGACTGCAGGAGATTGTTGTCTGACCAAGCTTTGTTCCTATTCACAGCGCGTGTTCAGAGACAGGATATGTATACACGATATACAGGCAAACAAACGCTGGATAAGTTCATTAACATTATGTTTGCACGAAAGATAAGTAAATAACCCTGACAAGGAGTGCTAACTCTGTGCTTGATCAATGAAATATGATAGACTCGTTCCTGGTCTAACAGTCATGCCGCTTCTAATCGCTGGACTTGGGCGTGCTGCTAATACCTCGGAGCTACATGTATTTGCCTGGTCCTACTTACTGAACATGGTATGTCACATGCGCCGACTCGACCTCATTTGCCCGTCAACTATCTGTACATTCCGAGTACGCATTGGTTTACTATTACGAAAGCCTGATGGTGCCACTTTCGTACCATAATTAATTTTTTTAGTTTGAAATTTCTCCTTATTTCAATTATTTTCTCGAAATTTCGATCTTTTTCTCCTTATTTCAATTATTTCTCGTTAATTAATTTTTTTTCGTCCTTATATCGAGTTTATTCTTGTTGCTTCGATTATTTTCTCGTTACTTCCATTATTTTCTCGTTATTTCAAGTTTATTCCATATCGAGATGATAATTATAATAACGAAGAAACGAGAAAATAATCGAAAAAAGAAGTATGGTACAAAAGTGGCATCATCAGGCTTTCGTATACTATAGGTTGTAGCAGTATCACGGAGGGTGTAGGTGGATTTATGTGTCCCGCGTTAGGTTTTATACCTCGAGCTGGAAGCGAGTGATTAAAACCTAACGAAGGATGCATAAAAACACATATATCCGATTGGTACTGCTACATCGAATTCATACTGCCGACATGTTTCAATCTGCCATTGTAAACACGTTATAACAAATTGATAGAAAACAGCTGTTCGATTGTCATCGTAGCGGGGTATAAAGGATTTATTCTCATGCTCAGTAATCCATGTGTAGCCTGTTTTCTTAATGGCGGGGTATAAGGGATTTATGTATTTCACTCTCAGGCGGGATACATAGTAAACTGGACGGCAAAAGAAAGTATAGGTCGAGTTCCATGATCGATAAATAAATAACAAGAAGAGGTTTTGTTGTGAATTATAATATAATCTAGGGAGGGGTAACAAATGATTGATTGATTGAAATTTCATTATCCAAAGTCAGACACACCACAAATTCCTTGTCGACACAGTTGCCTTCAATAGCGTGTATGACTTCCAGCTTCCTGCATGGTGTGATACGCTGCCTCATCGATGACGTCAGTCTTCCGATGCTACACGTCTCTCAGGGCCTGTTGCAATTCTTGTCTGTTGACGGGTGGCTGATGGCGTGCTCTAATCTGTCAAAATGGTCCCACATATGTTCAATAGGATTCATATCGGGTGAGTGGACAGGCCAGGGCAAAACGTCAACGTTCTGCTGGTTTAGAAAGTTCCGAGTCAGTCTTGCAGTATGGGGCCTGGCATTGTCGTGTTGAAACAATGTCCCCTGCTGTTGGTTTTGTAAGAACGGAAGCACAACTGGCTGCAACACATGGTCTCTGTACTGCACAGCGTTCAGGTTTCCCTGTATAATCACCAAATCAGTCTTCTGATCTACACAAATAACGCCCCACACCATGATACCTCCCCCGCCGAATGAATGGACCTCTCGAATATTAATACACGCCGGAGCCAAACGTTCCCCTCTGCGTTGATAAACTCGTTCTCTGTCGTCATTTCGAAAAAGATAACCGACTTTCTTCAGTAAACAGCACTCGACGCCAATTTCTCACTTGCCAGCGTCGAACCTGCCTCGCCCATCGCAGTCTCAGGCGTCGATGTTGAGCAGTCAGTACCATTCCTCGGAAAGGACGATACGCTCGGATTCCAGCAGCACGAAGTCGTCGTAGTACTGTACGTTGGCTATTGGGATGTCCCAACGCTGTTTCTGCCGTCACCGTCGCCGTCGCCGTTACGAATCTGTTTCGCAGGTGAATGAGCCGTATCTGACCGTCTTCCAGTTGTGTTGTCACTCGTGGTTCTAGGCCTGCCCTGTGTCCTCCCTGTCTACCTGTACCGTTGAATCAGCCTGGCTACTGTCAATTGTGTACAACCAAACCTTCTGGCAATTTGGACCTGTGTTGCCCCCATTTCCGCCATACCGATGGCGCTCTCTCTGCTCCTGTGACAGTCGTGGCATTTCTTTTGTGTGCTTTCATCACGTTTGGTTATACCCTGAAGACGAACGCATTTATACAGCTAACATGCACGTGCAGTTTATGCCATAGGCGGGAAACCTTTTTCACATTTTTTTTGTCACCGCACGAGCGCCGTCAAAGGTGGCGCGTTCGGGTGAGGTGTTAATTGGTACCTGTTCCTGGGCAGTCATATTCCCTATACCCACTTTCCACTAGTTATCGCTGTTTTTAGGAAAATTACAAATTGCCAACCTATACTTTCTTTTGCCGCTTAGTTTATTTTATCAAGATCACGTGAGCCAATCAGATCTCAGATATGGAGGTAAGCGATGTGCATGTCTTCAGCGTGTTATCATCCCTCTAAACAGACCTGGGGCGGTCGGGTAGCCTAGTGGTTAAAGCGTTCGCTCGTCACGCCGAAGACCCGGGTTCGATTCCCGACATGGGTACAATGTGTGAAGCCCATTTCTGGTGTCCCCCGCCGTGATATTGCTGGAAGATTGCTAAAAGCGGCGTAAAACCATACTCACTCACTCACTCTAAACAGACCTTTGAGGTCAAAGTTATTTGCCTTGTCATTTTAGCCTTACAACGACCCCTTTGGTATTCGGGTACTCGGCAACTTATGCTTGTGGTAAGAGGCAATTTAATGGATCGTGTGATTGATGGTGTGTCCTCACACCGTGACGCCGTGGTTCGTTCGTCATATCAATCACGGGATTGTCGATTATTTACAGGTCGCCGTCACACAGGTGGAATAGGCCTGAGTGCAGCGTTAAGCCATGAACACTGAAGATAAGCCTGGACCGGGGACTGGGAGGCTTTATCAGTCACTGTTTCGCAATGTAATTTTGTTGTGTGGACGTGGGAGGCCAACAATGTAATTTAATTAAATTTCACACGTCTTTGTTCAAGAACCTAATAAGTCAAATAATGACATCCACATGACAGCTGAAGGTCCACTATTAAGTCGGGATGAATCTTTGAGGTGCGGTGAAGTTCAACTTCGTTTTCAAGATTATTGGAATCAATGCGTGCGTGCGTGTGTTAGTGTGTGTTAGTGTTAGTGTGTGCGTGCGTGCGTGTGTTAGTATGTGTTAGTGTGTGTTTGTGTTAGTGTTAGTGCGTGCGTGCGTGCGTGCGTGTGCGTGCCTGTACTATTCCGGACTAATGTCGGTTTTATCGTGCTAGCCCACCGACATACCATACCGCTTTTTAACATGAATACTCCAGACACACATACGTACACCGTGCCGACCAGTCCTTGGTTATCTACCTAATGCCGAGACCCGAAAAATCCGGGATATAATAGATATTCAGCAACCCATTCTTGCCGTAAAAGGCGACTATGAGTGTCGTAAAAGGCAACTAACGGGAACGGGTGGTCAGGCTCGCTGACTTGGTTGATGCATGTTATCGATCCCAATTGCGTAGATCGGTGATTATGATGTCAATCACTGGATTGTCTGCTTCAGACTCGATTATTTACAGGCCGCCATAGGGAGCACGGTTGGCCTAGTCGTCTAAGGCGCCGCGATTCGCTGTGCAGATATGCGTCCCTTGGGCACGCCAGAAACCTAGGATTGTGGGTTCGAATCCCGGTTCGCCCCGATTATGTTTCTAGGTTTGTCAGCACCATACCCGTGCTCGTGGGTTTCACCGAAGTGGTAAACGTCTGAGACCTGCATCACTTATGCTTTCCTTCCACATTAAGCTGACACGCCGTGATGCTTGCCGTAAGAGGCGACTAACGGGATCATGTGGTCAGGCCTGCTGACTTGGTTGATGCATATCATCGTATCCCAATTATGTAGATTGATGCTCATGATATTAATCACAGGATTGTCTGGTCCAGACTTGATTATTTACAGACCGCCGTCATATAGCTGGAATATTGCTGAGTGCGGCGTTAAACAACAAACAAACAAACAAACAAACATCTTGCGATTAGAAACTTCATGGTGTCAAGAAAGGTTTAAGAGGAACACATCTAGGAGGTTCCTCCTCGTCGGAGTAACAGTATTTATGGGTAAACCGAATGTGAATGATACCACATCGGCGGTAGATAACATCATCACGTCTTGACTGACATTTAATTTACTGATCAATGTTTCAAATACATGTAACATAATTTATTCATGCCTCTCCCCTCCCAGTACATGTAACAGGTTTTTTTATGACATCACCCCCCCTTACATACAGTAAACTACGGTTATAACGAACTCAAATTTTAGTTCGTTATAACCGTAGTTCGTTATAAGCATATATACAGCATATCTACAGCAAATTTTAGGGGAAAGAGAGTAAGTTCGTTATATCCGTCAGTTCGTTATAAGCGTGTTCGTTATAACCGTAGTTTACTGTATGTAACCTGCTGCTTAGCATAGCGCTCTTAGCGATATACCACTGTCAAACAAAACATCTGCAGTTGCTATACTTTCTATACTTTTTCATAAAATCGACAAAAACTATTAATCATTAGAATTCTCTTCCGATTGGTCCATCGTACGATTCGGAATACACTAAACTACGGTAGTAACGAACTCAAATGAACCTCTATTTTTCGTTCGTTATAACCGTAGTTCGTTATGAGCATATATTAGCTTATATACAGCAAATGGCCGGGACTAAAAAAAACAGTTCGTTATATCCGTCAGTTCGTTATAAGCGTGTTCGCTATAAACAATGTTTTCTGTATATCAAACACATGCAAAGTCATTAGTTCACCTGACAAATATGGCACTATATGGTACAAGTCTAACAAGGAATTTGCATCCACCTTCAATTTAACACCCCGTTTCATGGTATGTATTTACAGCAGTCTGCGAACATTAGTAGTGGAAAAAGAAACACCGCATCTCTCAAAAACCAGCGACACAGAGCGTCCGCTATGGTTCCATACATTAGCTAGGCCCTACAAGGCACATGGATAGGAATGTTTCGGGTATCGTGATTAAACTGAACTATTTTTATTTCTTTTTACATTTTTTTAATCATTGGCTAAATTCATATGCTCTTCAAAAATAAGAAACGCAATACGGATATTTTGGGCCAAAAAAGTAAAATTAGCAGACCAAGAGGTGCAAAATGAAGAGGTTTAATGTGTTATAGTGTCAGCGACTAATTTCCCAAATCAAAATGATCACAAGGACATGCAAACCATTAGTCGGGAAACACGTACGATTCGGAAAAACGCACCTAGTGCATTAATGAAAGGGCCATGGAGCTGCACGTACTGCACGTGCAGCACCACTATGAACGGTATAAAAGTGCAGGGTTATTGCCTTGCATCTGCGTCAATAGAACAGTGACGAACAGTTCAACAACATGCCAAGATTAACAGAAGTGCAAAGAAACAACGTCAAAAGCTGCTTGCAGGCAGGGGAATCCCGATCAGCTGTAGCCAGGCTTTTCAATGTAGTGCCCAGAACAATCACAAGGCTACGGGATCGGTTTCAACAACATATGTCAACATGTGATCGACCAGACTGCTGGGAGAACGTTACAGCGGAAACCGCGTACAGGAAGTGGACAGGTTTGGTAAGGGTAGCGTTCTGATGTGGGCGGATATCTCTGTTCATGGCAGGACAGATTTGGTCCATATCCAGTGCAATCTTACGTCTCAACGATACATCAACGAAAATCTCCTACGCTAGCATGGATCACAAAAGCCTATCTACACAATAACAACTTTGATGTTCTCCCCTAGCCCTCCAGATCCCCGGATTTGAACCCGATAGAGCACATGTGGGATGAATTGGATAGACGGCTACGCCAACGTCAACCACAACCCCAGACGTTGCAGCAACTGGCTTTTGCGTTGCAGGCCGAGTGGGCTACCATTCCCCATGATGTGATTCGCATACTCGTCTCTTCCATGGGCTGGAGATGTCAGACCGCTAGCGATTCCAACGGGGGCCATGCGCGTTATTGATGGTAGCTGACCTTCACCTTGGACTCTTCCTATGTACGGATAATTGAGATGACTACAGTCACCAAGTGTTCTCTCCACCAAATCCACCAAATCCAGCAATAAAAAAAACTTTATCCCCTAATTCTGGGTTGGGGGAAAATATTCATTTCTCTGCCGGACTACAATACCTTGTACGGTTCCTCGTACAAATGTATTTTCCACCCTAACACAAATCTGTATTTGCGTTTCTTTCTCTTCTTTTTTTAAGAGTATGTAATTAGTATCATTAATTTCACTCACTTATTGCTGTAGGGGAAATTGGATTATATCATACTGATCGGATAATCAAATATTACTACCCATTTTAGTGGTGTTCTGTGATGTTTAAAACGGATTTTGTGTCTTAACGTAAGGGTTCAGGCAACAGAGTGAAACATTCGTCAGCTTGTCCTGTTCCGGGACAATATACAGCGCCGGTTCACTACATATTGTATTTGAAACCTTTGTTCAATAAATACAATATTGGTCTTGAATTCGACTTCTTAGAAACGTAGGATAGGTTGTTCTACCATAATGTGGCAGTAACGTATAGTTTTGTTGCCCTAAACTAAATGCAAACGTCCTCGTGCTTTAAATATGATAGTCCGTACTATATTTCAATACAGGGGGAAGGGCAAATTTTGTTTCTTATATACTGAACTAAAACGTGAGGGATCGTTACTTATTTGGGGGATTTCTTTGCAGAGAAGACTGGGCACACAACTCCATGAAAATATCCACAATAATAATATTGATCCCTGACATATGTGTTCAGTTTATAAGAACCTCATTTTATAGGCGGCTTATTGTTGAAGGCCATTGTGGATGAGGTGAAGGTCAAGAGAGGCATCAAGTTGAAATATCTCGGATTTCATTATCCTCGCGTCTTTGATTATCTTCGGGTCTTTGATTATCCTCGCGTCTTTCATTATCTTCGGGTCTTTCATCTGCAATATCCTGATATGGAATAGAACAAAATCACCCTCAACTCAGTTTGTTCAACCTTTGAATATTGTCAGGTTCGTACGGATTTATAGATCGTCAAGCCAGATCGAACAAACAGGTATGCACACAACATCATTATCGTTGCCACCAAGCACTACAGGATTTCCTGGTTAACAAAGCACTAGAGGGCAATCATTTCCGACTATTAATGGCTGGTAAACTGGGATAAAAGAAAACATTGTTCATATACGGTTGCTATGGAGATAGTGATGGTGTTATGACTCATTGTCATGTATAACGGGCTAACGCTTAAAACGCTATGTTACCTTACGGTACCCCACCGACGGTTGTGAAACCAAGAAGGGTGCAAGACAGATGATCATCTGCATCTTCAAGTTCCATAATAAAATGATGACAGACCTGAATCACATGATATGATGAGTGAGTGAGTGAGTTGGGTTTAACGCCGCTTTTAACAATATTCCAGTTTTATTGCGGCGAGTCAGCTTAATGTGGGAGGAAGCCCGAAGTGATGCAGGTCTCAGACGTTTACCACTTCGGTGAAACCCACGAGCACGGGTATGGTGCTGACAAACCTAGAAACATAATTGGGGCGAACCGGGATTCGAACCCACAATCATAGGTTTCTGGCGTGCCCAAGGGACGCGACTCTGCACAGCGAATCGCGGCGCCTTAGACGACTGTGGCAACCCGTGCCCCCACATGATATGATGAATGTGAAAAGTTAACATGTAAGTCATGTTCTACAAAACAAGAGGCGACTACGAAATCAGGTGGTCAGGCTCGCTGACTTGGTTGATGGATGCATGTCATCGTATCCCAATTGCCTGGATCGATGCGCATGTTTTCACTCACTGGGTTGTCTGGTCCAGACTCGATTATTTACAGACCGCCGTCATATAGCTGGAATATTGCTGAGTGCGGCGTTAAACAACAAACAAACCAAAGTAAAACAAAACTACATGCAATCAACGGGCACTCCTACCTTCAAAGTATTACAATGTATAACACAGCAGTTTGGTTATTAATTGAACGTAGCATCTTCCTCGTATTGCCCATCATTCTATTGGTATCTATAGGACAGCTACGCCATAAATGGCAAAGAAACATTGTTCTATCATGACGTCATTTCTGGAGATTTGAACATTCCCTCGCAGCTTAATGACGTCGTAAATTGGACGACGTTTTTTAGAGGGAAGTGTCCAGTGCCCTGTTCCCCACGGACGTAGCTGGGCAGCGGAGGGAGACGCAATGGCCGAACGATCGCCTCATCATGGGAGGGGGCACGGGTGGCCCAGTCGTCTAAGTCGCTGTGCAGAGTTGCGTCCCTTTGGCACGCCAGAAACCTAGGATTGTGGGTTCGAATCCCGGTTCGCCCCAATTATGTTTCTAGGTTTGTCAGCACCATACCCGTGCTCGTGGGTTTCACCGAAGTGGTAAACGTCTGAGACCTGCATCACTTCGGGCTTTCCTCCCACATTAAGCTGACACGCCATGATATAACTGGAATACTGTTAAAAGCGGCATTTAACCAAACTCACTCACTCACTCACTCATCATGGGAGAGACATATGACAATCGGTATTGTGAGAAAAAGTACAGATAATCGATGTAAAACTTGTGAGAATATCCGGGAAATACCACACTCAACTCCTTTGTTCGTAAAATGGACATGTCCGACATTGCCTTGGTATGATTTTACTTGGGGAGTCATCATGATTAAAATACGGGGAAATATGTTTCAAGCTTGTACATTTTATTTTCATTCTTCAAAAGGCTGTTACAAAATGTTAATATCTCATGTAGGAAATAGACGACTCGTGGTCTTTGTTGTCCCGACCATAAAACACTCCCTACAGTGTGTTATTGTACGATAAACAACTCCCACTCGACGTATATTTCAGTACATATGAAATGAATGAGTTGGGGTTAACGCCCCTTTGGAGGGTATTTCAGTTACATCACGCCGTGCCAGCTTGATGTTGGGGAAACCAACGAGCATGGGTTTGATTCTAACTAACCTTGAAACCTCGAACATACCATCGTAGGTCTCTGGAACACCTGCTGGCGCGTTGAACACCTGTCCCACCTGTGTCCCCTGGCAATGAACTAGTACCGAAGATGATGCAAAATCTCCATTAAAATTACTTGAAACATAATAATGATTTTACACTAATTTGTAGCAAATGTAGATGGCGATGCGACTACAGAACCAAAAACAAAGTGACCTGTGTGCGTTCATTCCCTTTGACTGTCAGTTACTTGGTATTTGCTTATGAGTAACGAAGAACAACAAAGAGATATCTCGTCCCAAACATTTCTTTAGTAGTTGACTCAACATAACTGACACATGCTACATATAACGGTTCGTGCCGACTTGGAATGACAACAACTTGCAATATTAAAGCTTATATTTTCCAATAATGAATAACGGTCATTAGTGAACAGGATAAACACGTCCCATGCACGTACAGGTATTCTGATATCTGGCGGAGGTAGATGTACATGTTCTGAAGAGAGGTACCCAACAGAATGCCACAAATGATGCGTTAATCCGTCCCTAGGGTTGTATGCCAAATTTCCCAACATGCAACTGTGATCCTGGCATGATTTACTCAGACTATGCAGTTCGGCCTCACTGCTAACATTAAATGGGAAATGTATTCTGTTCCTTGGGACCATGTAATGTGTGTTGTTTTAATGGGCCCAATAGACTATGGTACTGACTGCCATGTCTCAAACCTAACTTAACTCTAAACTTAACTAGACGAGAAAACGTTGATACGAATATCATCACGGCAGCAACAAATTCTCATGTCTTTACTAATATGGCAAACACATAAAATTTACAATAACATAATTATCTAAGCAGATGTTGAAAACAATACGGACCGCCTCCGTTGTCCAGTGGTAGAGTTCGCCCGGAGAGCGGAAGGTCCGGGGTTCGATCCCCGGCCGCGTCATACCAAAAGACGTTAAAAGATGGTACTTGTTGTTACCCCTGTCTGGCGCTCGGCATTAAGGGGCTAAAACCAGGACTGGTCGGCTCGGAGTCAGTATACTGTGTCTGAGTGGGGTATTCATGTTAAACTGCGTCATGGTATCTCAGTGTGCTAGCACCATTAATCGCAACAGTCCTGACTAGTACAAGCAGCCACGCACGCATACACGCACACACACACACACACGCACACGCAAACGTGCATGCTATACAGTGCATATAGACGCGATGTTTTCTCATCAACCTCAAAACAAGATGAACAATGTTGGTTTAAATCCATTCCCTGTTTTACATCTTACGCCATGTTCTTGACTAAAATGCGATAAACTTCTTACAAACTCTTGCTACAGTTAATTAGCGCAGCGGCTTATGAGGATGAACTAGCACGCAAGCACGTCACCCCCCCCCCCCCCCCCCCCCCCCCCCCCACCACACACACACAGAGTAATTTAGCGTCAAATTGTTGCAATTTGTGAAGTAAAGCTCTAAGTAAAACTGTCACAGACTTCTGACTAACAGTCATGTAGGATTGTTGATATGCCAGCAACTGTAGCAAGTTCGTAACGTGCGAAAGCGAACCCCCACCCCCCCCCCACCCCACCCCCACCCCCACCCCCATTCTCCCTAACACCCCCATTCTCCCTAACACCCCCAGGATCCAACCTTGGTGAGTGTGACATGGATACAAATATAAAAGAGTCACATTCGTATTATGATCAGGGATTATTTCTATACTGTCAACAAGTGTGAAGTAGATTGATCCAATTCTCGATTTAATATTTGCTTAAGAAGAGATGTGTCACGCGCTATCTGGCGTCAATAATCACATTAAGTATGCACCAAGAACAGACAGGAGATACAAGCACACAAGCCATATACTTTAATAATCATAGATAGAGGATATTCCAGGTGTCTCGTAAAAATACCATCGCATTGTTACATCTGACCGAATATGTGTAAACTGCGTAAAATTTTACCACCTAAACATAAACTGACGTCAAAAAGAAACTTTACCAACTGAAAATATAAATTTCAGACAAAGTATAAATTTGTTTTCGATGAAGTCTATCTAAAACACATAACCTAAATACAACAATAGTGTATGCAGAAAATGTTAATCGTCTGTCACATGTTTGCGAGATAACACGTTAAAAAGTGAAGAACACGTGCACCACGGACAACTGCAAATGCACGTGCGGGTAAAGGTATAAAACGATTGCAACGGCAAGTCAGAAATCCACAGTGATAAAAAACACAAAAGAAATGCCACGACTCACAGTCGAACAACGCGAACGAGCATTGGGTATGGTACAGATGGGAGCCACCCACGCCAATATTGCACCAACCTTCGGTTGCTCCCGTGTTGCCGTTACCAACTTGATGCAACGTTACAGACAGACAAGGCGGACCGCTGACAGGCCAAGAACAGAGAGACCCAGGGTGACCACGCCCCATGATGACCGGTACTTGCGTACCTTGCACCTCCGAAATGGCTTCCTGACAGTGACGTCATCGGCGACAAATGCCTTAGGTCACAAGGTTAGTCGACAGACAGTGGCCAGGAGACTCAGGGCTCATGGAATCAGGGCTTTTAGACCATACAGAGGACAGCTATTGACAGCGCAACATCGTCGTCTGCGATTGAGATGGGCCCGGATTGTACGACGTTGGCAACGACGTGACTGGCAGAGGGTTGTCTTCAACGTGTTTACCGCCGAAGGGGTGAATGAACGGCGGCGTGTTGCGTGCAGGAGGTCGTACCATATGGTGGAGGGAGTGTCATGGTGTGGGGAGGGATCTGTGGGCAGGAGAGGACACCGCTGGTCATCGTTGACGGAAACTTGACAGCTCAGCGTTACATGGATAACATTCTTCGTCCAGTTGTCCTACCATTTCTCCAACAGCAGCCACGTGGTGTCATTTATCAGCATGACAACGCTAGAGCCCATACAGCCAGAATTGTCACTAACATCCTCGCAGCCAACAACGTCTGCGGCCTGCCGTGGCCTGCACGCTCACCCGGTATGTTCCCCATAGAACATCTCTGGGACTTGATGGATCGTCGTGTTCGACAACGACCACACTCTCCAGCTAACCGGCAGGAACTGATCTTGGCCCTCCAGGAAGAATGGCGTCAAATCCCACGTGGCCTCATCAGACTACTGACTTTTTCTGTGCGAAGAGTTTTTGCGTGTATTGAGGCATTTTGTGGTCACACACGCTACTAATGACTTGTTATTGAACGTGAGCGATTGTTTATGTAATCTGCCTATTGTCCATGATTCTGAAAGCTCGAGTTTTGTACCACACCCAAATTTGGGGGGCTCTGACGTCATTCTCGGTCGCGGTATGATTGTCATTTTCAGTGTTGATTATGTTGATATATTGATCTTCTCAATACACTTTACTTCAGGCATGTATGTTTTGTTTTGTTTTAGCAAGAGTGATTTCAAACTCTGGTAAAGTTTCTTTTGGAAGTCAGTTTATATCCATTTGAAACATCTGTCCATATTCATTGTACATTTGAACACGTTATTATGTTAAAGTGTTTGTATTACACATTAAGGCATGTTACAATCTTCATCTGCATTGAATATTACCGTTGGTGGTTTTCAGAGAAATAAAATTGAACTGAACTGTGACGGGGGATAATTTTTTACTCGACACCTGAAATATCCATTTTTTTTATATTCTTTTTTTTGTGAAGTCTACCGACAAATTAAATAATTTCATTTCAAATGTAAACATTAAAGTGTACATTCTCCCTAAACCTATAAACAAAAGTAACACGAAATATTTTATGTATGTCAATTTTATTCTTTATTATGCATTGGGATATGATTATATACAATATCAACTTCAACCAAAAATATTCTTGAAATGAACGAGACAGTTGTGGGAAGCGAAAGAATACACGCTGGCCATGGAACAACAATTGCGTTGCGCGATATGTAGGCACGAAGACCTTACAAAATGATAATTTGTCATTATTTTGCCTGCCAATGTGGGAGATACTTTGAGGCAAATTGAGGGGAGGTAACTCTTGTATGACAATAGTTCCGTCAAAGTGTTATGCTCAGTGCAGTGAAATATCAAGTGTCATGTTCCCTGCGATGAAAATATCACCTTTCTCAATATCAGAAATATCTGTGTAAGTGCATGCACGTGGCTACATAATAATGATAATCTTGAAGGCGACGTCAAAGCCCATTTCATCCTATCACATGCTTGTCATAATAAATATATACATTGTGATATTGGAAAAGAAAATGAAAACACAAAGTCTTGTATTCCCTTATTTGTGTCCCTCAGTATATACAAAGGTGGGGGGTCGGGGGTGGGTGGGGGGGGTGGGGGGGGTGGGGGGGGGGGGGAGGGTGCCCCATACGCTTTCCATTCTAAAAGCCTCCCAGCATATTTTGTTTGTTTGTTTAACGCCGAACTAAGCCATACTCCAGCTATATGACGGCGGTAACTAATATACTCTGGACCAGACAATCCAGTGATTGATATCTTGAGCATTGATCCAAGCAATTGGAATCGATGACATGCATCAACCACGTCAGCGAACCTGACCATCCTATACCGTTAATCGCCCCATCCGGCAAGCATAGTCGCCTTTTATGGCAAGGATGGATTGCTGAAGACCTATCCTACCCCGGATCTTCACGGGTCTCACAACATGGACCAAACCTTTACATTACATGGATACCTACGTTACAAATTGCAGTCTGTCTTGGTCATCAAATACGCAGCGTATGGAATGTCAGGAATGTCAATGGTCTGTGATAGTGTGGGTCTCCAGGTGTATGATTATAATTACCTTAAAACATGACTTTCGGGATCGGATGATCCGGCTCACTGACTTCGTTGATGCATGTCATCGTGTCCCTATTGCGTGATCGATGCTGGTGATGCCAATCACTGGTTTGTCTGGTTCAGACTTCATTATTTCCAGACCGCCGTCATTTAGCTGGGATATTGCTGAGTGCGGCTTTAAAACAATGCAGCCAAAAAAATAAAATAAAAAATAGATATGGATGCAGGTAGGCATAATTTTCATGGGGATCATCTTTCGTGACCACTCGTGTAATTCCGGGATAAGCCGACATACAATTATTAAATTATAATAATACAAAGCAATATGTGTCTTCTTCTCAGTCATGTCAAAGACCTCATACATGCATGCTTAAACGATAATAAACTAGAAGGAGTTATTGTCTAAGATAACAAGTAGGCATCCCTATTGGAGTCTCGACGTCAGAGCAAGATGGTCTCTCTCCGTCTGTGCTGTGACGGAAAGTGGCATTTGAAAATGTCTGCGTCACACAACAGATAAATTAATAAATTAGGATTACTTATTGCCGAACACACGTTCCTCGTGCTGTCACGAGGCTTTTTCCCTTTTTAATGTTTCAAAATACCAAACGCAACAAGGTGAGGTGAGGTGAAATGGGGTTTAACGTCGCGTCCAAGATTATTGCACTCATATAGCGACGTGCATGTACGTGTATGCGTGTGGCTGCTTGTACTAGTCAGGACTGATGCCGATTTATAGTGCTAGCACACTGAGATACCATGACCCAGTTTAACATGAATACCCCACTCAGACACAGTCTATTGACTCCGAGCCGACCAGTCCTTGTTTTAGCCCCTTAATGCCGAGCGCCAGACAGGGTAACAATCAGTACCATCTTTTAACGTCTCTTTGTATGACGCGACTGGGGATCGAACCCCGGACCTTCCGCTCTTCGGGCGGACGCTCTACCATTAGACCACGGAGGCGGTCAAACGCAACAAGGTTAAGCTGCAGTAAAATGTCTACAAACACGACCCTCTGCATGTATCTCTGGTTATCTTACTTATCATCACGCTGTCAAGCAGCAACTGACTGCTTCTGTGTATGTGATTAGAAGATTCCCGTTTTCATATTGTCATATACTTGGCAAAATGTGAATCTGGACCAGACAATCCGGTGATTCCTTGACGTCCTACACCGTCGGGAATGATGCCACGTGGGGACCTGTACACCGGACTCCGAACGCTTGTCAATACAAGAATACTGCAATATTCACCAGCAGGATGTGGAATTGTTAATGACTTCTCAGTGGATCTTCTTTCGAGATCCCCGATCCCCGATTCGCGATTTCAGTCTCAGTTTAAGCATCTCCTCCCTCATAATTTGTTCACGTAGACTTAGTCTGTTTGCATCGCTATTTAACGTCCAACCACCATTGCATGTGTCTGAAAATAACGTCCACCCACCATTCTGTGTGTCTAAGCATATCGACCAACTGCCAATGCTTTTATCTCAACCAACCACCACTGCTTTCGTCTGAACATAACGTCCTACCACCACTGCTTGTGTCTCAACATATCGTCCAACCACCATTGCTTGTGTCTGAACATAACGTCCTACCACCACTGCTTTTGTCTAAACATATCGTCCAACCACCATTGTTTGTGTCTGAACATAACGTCCTACAACCAGTGCTTTCGTCTGAACATAACGTCCTACCACCACTGCTTGTGTCTAAACATAACGTCCAACCGCAGTTGATTGAGTCTAAACATAAAGTCCAACCACCATTGCTTAAGTCTAAACATAACGCCCAACCACCATTGCTTGAGTCTAAACATAACGCCCAACCTCAGTTGATTGAGTCTAAAGATGAGGTCCAACCATCATTTGCTTGAGTCTAAACATAACGCCCAACCGCAGTTGATTGAGTCTAAACATAACGCCCAACCGCAGTCGATTGTGTCTAAACATAATGCCCAACCGCAGAATATTTCTAAGTACGGCGTCAAACAACGAACAAACATATCAAACCATTGCTTGTGTCTAAACATAACTACCACCAATCATTGCTTGTGTCTAAACATAACGACCACCAATCATTGTTCGTCTCAAAACACAACGTTCAGTCGGGTGCTATTTCAAGCTCCATGCAGGGTTGTAGAAAGGACGCATTCAGAGTTGTGAGTAGCAGCGGAGATCCAGGAACGAGGTAAACTGGTTCTACTGTTGGCTCGCGCAGCACTCTCATTGCTTATATCCAATAGGCGGCTCCCAGTATTTTTTGAACAAATCTGTGCCATATTCGGTAATAGGTGCGCATGCGTGGTAACCTAAATGCGAATGTTAAATTTCTTGCATCTAAAAGTGTTATATGTGGTATTTATCTGTGGAAGGTAAAAGTGAAACAGGCATGTCAATATCTGAAATGTGAAATAACTGACTGTGACTTTATTCAAGGTTATTTAAGTTTTAATGTCATATACAGTGTGCAGTATACATGGATTTATTGTGTGTATTTCTACAATTATATCAAGTGTATTTTAAAGACGCCGTTAATTCCAGCCTTTATCATTTTTAAACATTACTCAATAAGCCGACGCACGGGACACAATGCCAAGAAACCATGTTGCATTTTTGCGTAGTGTCAACACATCACATCTTGCTTGCAGTGTTATGCAATAAATCCTGGGCCCACTTGAACAAAGCGATCTTAGCGCAAGATGATTGTAACTCCCATACTTAAACATAGGCTTAAGATAACCTTAGCGCTAAGATCGCTTTGTGCAAGTGGCCCCTGGTTTCAAGAACCGTGGCTTTCCTCATACCACTTGAAATAAAACAACCTCGAAGAACCAGCGCTACATCAATGGTGCCAGGTGTGCTGTGTTCAGTCCATGCTGAAATGGCAGTAGTATGGCCGTGCACTATAACAGGCCACGTTCTCCCATCGATACTTCTTGTCCTTCCACGTGTACTGGATACAGTCACCAAAGTACCAATCCTTCGGGGAGCCGTCGTGCCACCAGAAGCGTGTCAGACGCTTCTCGTCCCAGCCCCACGCCCCGCGGCAGAGCAGTTTGCAGTTAGTTTTACTCGGTCCTAATAGACTGTCTCTCCTGTTTGCTGTTAAAGAAAAGATGATCTTTATAAAGCTATATTTATATTTAGATCTTTGCCTTTGTGATTGTCAATATGTTCCATTTCCTATCAGTAATGATTGCTCAATTGTTGAAGGAGGTACAGATTATGGTTTATACTATGTCCCCCACTTGTCTATTTCATGGTTTTGAATATTATGTTTCATTTTTGATCATGTGCCAATTTTATGCCAATCTTAATAAGAAGGGGGTGGGGGTGGGTTGGGTGGTGGTGGTGGTGGTGGTGGGGGGGGGGGGGGGGGGGGGGGGGTTTAGTCGTCTAAGGCGCCGCGATTGATTCGCTGTGCAGAGATGCGTTCCTTGGCCACGCCAGAAACCTATGATTGTGGGTTCGAATCCCGGTTCGCCCCGATTATGTTTCTATGTTTGTCAGCACCATACCCGTGCTCGTGGGTTTCACCAAAGTGGGAATCGTCTGAGATCTGCATCACTTCGGGCTTTCCTCCCACATTAAGCTGCCACGCCGCGATATAACTGGAATACTGTTAAAAGCGGCGTTAAACCCAACTCACTCACTCACTCACTCACTCAATAAGTAGGGAGATAACTACTGATTGGTATGGTCAGATCACCATGTGCTTTGTGCAGCATGCATGTTGAAGTCTTGAGAGGAATGTTTGTCAGGCCTTGAGTAAAAGTGAGGCAAATTCACTAATTTGACAATTCATCAATAGGAATTAATTTGTAAATGCATCTTCTTAATTTCCACCATACATAATAACTTAATTCTTCATAATTCAGGTTTCTTACTTGGCTTATGCAAATATGGCGTAGGATTCAAATTTTATTCATGAGTACTTTTTGGCCTAAAGTTCATACTTCATAGTTCATCGTGTATATGACACTTTAAACTTCCTTTTTATTTAGTTCAGTTATGGTAATGTTTTTGCACATTTTATTGGACTGTTACGTATTTGGGCTATTTCCAAATTTATGCTGTAATTTACGTTATAGTCAAATGAGCATGCCTATGTGAAGCAAACAAGCCCAACGTTGTATATAATATAGCTGTATTATGAAGTAAATGTGTTAACTTAGGGAAATTAATAGCCACATAATCAATGAAGTTCATTCTATCTGTTACAGTCATTCTAATGTTTGTAGTTCATAAGAAATGAGAACAGGAAAGGAATAAAGAATCGAGGAAGGTTGACTATCATGTTGATATCTACAACCGTCACCATTGACATTTTCTGAAAATTCACGTCGTCTTATAGTGACTACAATTCAATTACAATGTTACTACAATCAGGAGACCAGTACCAGAGGGTCGACATGCCCGAAACAGAAGGACAACCCTCAATTACAAAGAGCCAATGATTTCAATTGTGAAAAGACCCGTGAAGATTCCGCGGGGTAGAATAGGTCTTCAGCAACCCATACTTGCCGTAAAAGGTGACTATGCTTGTCGTAAAAGGCGACTAACGGGATCGGGTGGTCAGGCTCGCTGACTTGGTTGATACATGTCATCGATCCCAATTGCGTGGGTCGCTGCTCATGATGTCAATCACTGGATTGCCTGGTCCAGACTCGACTATTTTACATACCGCCGTCATATAGCTGGAATATTGCTGAGCGCGGCGTCAAACAACAAACAAACAAACAAACAAAATTGTGAATAAAGTGTTCGTGATTTGACACATATTTGTTATGCCCACTTACTCTGGTTAGCCACGACCTTGACGTAGAACTCATGCTTGGCGTCGCTATCTACATTAAACATGGTGCCGTTGAGGTGAGTGCAGTCCTGTATAGCTGTAGTCCACACCGTCACCTTTGGCATCCTCCTGTAGCATATGTCACCCTCGGCCCAGTAGCTGTGCCCGAGACGCGTACACTGAATAGCTGAAACATGGGACACGACTGGTGACCCTGACCCTTCGAAGGAATGACAGAGTACCAACATGGACAATCCCTCACCCTTCTAAGGAATGACAGAGTACCCACAAGTACAATCCCTCACCCTTCGAAGGAATGACAGAGTACCCACAAGGACAATCCCTCACCCTTCTAAGGAATGACAGAGTACCCACAAGGACAATCCCTCACCCTTCGAAGGAATGACAGAGTACCCACAAGGACAATCCCTCACCCTTCGAATGAATGACAGAGTACCCAAAAGGACAATCCCTCACCTTTCGAAGGAATGACAGAGTACCCACAAGGAGAATCCCTCACCTTTCGAAGGAATGACAGAGTACCCACAAGGACAATCCCTCACCCTTTGAAGGAATGACAGAGTACCCACAAGGACAATCCCTGACCCTTCGAAGGAATGACAGAGTACCCACAAGGACAATCCCTCATCCTTTGAAGGAAGGACAGAGTACCCACAAGGACAATCCCTCACCCTTCGAAGGAATGACAAAGTACCCACAAGGACAATCCCTCACCCTTCGAAGGAATGACAAAGTACCCACAAGGGCAATCCCTCACCCTTCGAAGGAATAACAGAGTACCCACAAGGACAACCCCTCGCCTTTCGAAGGAATGACAAAGTACCCATAAGTACAATCCCTCACCCTTCGAAAGAATGACAGAGTACCCACAAGGGCAATCCCTGACCCTTCTAAGGAATAACAGAGTACCCACAAGGACAATCCCTCACCCTTCGAAGGAATGACAGAGTACCCACAAGGACAATCCCTCACCCTTCGAAGGAATGACAGAGTACCCACAAGGACAATCCCTCACCCTTCGAAGGAATGACAGAGTACCCACAAGGACAATCCCTCACCCTTCGAAGGAATGACAGAGTACCCACAAGGACAATCCCTCACCCTTCGAAGGAATCACAGAGTACCCACAAGGACAATCCCTCACCCTTCTAAGGAATGACAGAGTACCCAAAAGGACAATCCCTCACCCTTCGATGGAATGACAAAGTACCCACAAGGACAATCCCTCACCCTTCGAAGGAATGACAGAGTACCCAAAAGTACAATCTCACCCTTCGAAGGAATAACAGTATATTCGCCAGGATAATACCTCAACCTTCCAGGAGGTTATAGAGTATCCCCGATCAGTGAATCCCTATTCACACCAGTTATCATTCTCAACTCCATGGGGAATAACCAACCTAAGCTGCATACTGGCGCTAGGGCGCTTTAACATCCTCAACAACTTTTAATATCTCTTACCTTTCGGACTAAGGGTAGTTGTAGAAAAGTCTTTCTCCCCATCTGTGCCAACGATGTAGCATTTGTCTCTCGCTCGAGAGTAGTAGCGACCCTGGCTCCTGCAGACTTGGGCTGAAGAGTTGAAATGAAGAATGTAGCCTCATAACCAGGACAAATGGCGTCCAGTGAAACATCTGAGACCTGCATCACTTTGGGGTTTCCTCCCACATTAAGCTGACCCGCCAACTCACTCACTATGATGCCCAATTCTGCTGCCTACTGTCCGAAGATTGGTGACTGTCTGAGTGTTCGAAGTGAGGGGTTTAACTGTATATTATTATCTAACTGTGCGGTGAAAACATCGGAGTTCTTAATGCGGACTGTATTTTCCTACTGTGGCTTAATAGCATCTTGTCGACACTACATAATCTACCCGGGGGACTTCGTTTCAAATAAGAGCAAGCCATGCTTTCCATAAGAGGAGAATAAAAATAGGTCAGGCTCAGCTTTTGGTTCATTGCACGTCATTGTATCTCAACTGTGTGGATCGATGCTTATGACGCCAGTCACTGGATTGTCTGGTCTCGATTATTAAGACCACTATCATATAACTGGAATATGACTGCGGAGTTACACAACAAACAAGCTACATTGATCCGTAATCGCCACCCGGCGTGTTGCCCAATATATCGAGATTTAGCTTTCGATGGTCCACAAGACTGAAAATATCATCAACAAATGACATTTACTGATGTTGTTTAACGCCACATTCAACAATATTCCAGCAATATAACGGCGGTCGTCTGTATATAGTGTTTATATCGAGTCTGAACCAGACGAATGACATCATCAGCATCGCTCTACGCAACTTGGATCGATGACATGCATCAACCAAGTCAGTGAGCGTGACCACCCGATTCCTTTAGTCGCCTCTTACGACAAGCATTGGTTGTTGAAAACTAATTCTCACCAGGATCTTCATGGCTCTTGAGATATGGCCCTACCTTTTGGGTCAAGGTATAGGTGCACTCCTTCTGTCTTTATCAACTGATCCTTGATTAGGGCCGTGTATACTTCCGGGTACGCGTAACACTGTCCGGTGCCTTGGCCGTATAGGAAGGTCACACAGCCATTGACCATGACGCACCGATGTCCGCATTGAACCAAGGACAATGTATCGTTCAACGGCTGGACATCGCTCATGAATATATGCTTTACTGCTAAAATGAACTTGACCGCGTCTATTGCCGAATGCATTTTGAAGTGTTGCTGTGGCAACGACGAGATGTTGCTTTGTGAAACTTTCAAACTCTATATGATGTACATGACAGTAGGCCCGATCACAAAGTCACTGCCTCTTTCCACAAGACAGAGCTATATTTGATTTTCACTATAGTATTCAAATTTCATGTTGTCATAAACTATTCATGAATCGACATTCTTAACCAACTAATAATTCAAAGTAGTGGCTGTAGTCTATGAAGGTAGTTGGATTTACTCAGCATGCGGTGATGCAAATGAAACATTTTACTCAGAAGCACCCATTGTTTTAGTCGCCAGAACCTCATGCTTGCGTCCACGTTATGATTAAGGAACAGTGTGAAATGAATGAGAGCGTGTGCAGCAATCTGACTGATATAATAACATTGTTTGATCGGATTGGATATTCCGGCCATTTTGCAGACTTTTCACTGCGTATGAATACTTTTTTCAATGCATATAGTATTATTTTTTCCTCAATCCTAAACCTATTTTTTTTAAATTCGGCTTGGCAAAATGGATGCAATACTGAAACAATATCACGTTTGATGAATATTTACGGGCAGGTTTATTTATCACGGAAGCATTTGTTTTTGTTTGTTTGTTGTTTAACAACGCACCCAGCAATATTCCAGCTATATTACCCGGCCTGGTAATAGGCGATTCTAGACCGAACAATCCAGTGATTGATATTTTGAGTAACGATCCACGCCATCGGCGAACGGTGACACTCACGTCAACGCAGTCACCGCGCCGGACCATTAGATTCATTTGGCCACCCCTTAGGACCAGCTCAGGTTGCTAGACACCTATACTAACCCGGATCCGGATATATATATATATATATATATATAGAGAGAGAGAGAGAGAGAGAGAGAGAGAGAGAGAGAGAGAGAGAGAGAGAGAGAGAGAGAGAGAGAGAAACGCTGTTGATTACAGGCAACAACACCAATGATGATGATGATGAGGCGACCAACGGGATCGGGTGGTCAGGCTCGCTGACTTGGTTGATGCATGTTATCGATCCCATTTGCGTGGATCGATGTTCATGATATCAATAACTTTTGTCTGGTCCCGACTCGATTATTTACAGACCGCCGTCAAATAGCTGAAATATTGCTGAGTGCGGCGTTAAACAACAAACCAAACCAAACCAACATGAGCATTCTCATGAACTATAATGGAATAAATCAATATGAACATTATTGGCTCCTTGGCTCCACTGCTAATGGGCTTTTTGCGGTTGCATTTACACGTGCGTGTGGTGTGACTTGTGTAACACAGAGCAAGTATGGACGAAAAGTAAAGGGTTAAAATAGAAAATCTCAAAGCTGACTTTGTTAATAAACGTTAGCAATTCGATCGCTGTGTACTGCGCTCAAAACGGGACTATGTGAAGAAATTGCATGATGAGATTGCTGACAGGGTAAGGGGTGATAACATACAGTTTGGGAAGACAATAGAAAAAGTGGGCTTTGGTGATGAATGCAGAAATACAATCCCCATGGAAGTGGTTGAGGGTGATGGGACTGTATCCAACTCATTTGATGTTGTAATGAACAAATGTTCATGCAGACTCTGATGTTAACCTCCCCACAGATAGGCAGTACCTAATGTTGATCATACTTTGAATATTCCTACAACGGAGGAAGAATTATCCCGTGTCATCTCCAGTATGAAAAATGGGAAAGCAACCGGAAGTGATGAAATACCAACTGAAGTATTACGTAATGGACCTTCGCATGAATTTCTTCTGAGCCTTCTCAGCAAATTGTTTAGCAGTGGCGTAATTCCTGATTCATCGCGACAAGGTATCATCAACCCAATCCCCAAAGCATCTACAGCAGACATGCGAGATCCTATGTCATATAGAGCATTACTCTGATAAAAGCTATGAATAAACTGTTGTGCAATATTCTTAACAATAGACTTACTAAATGGGTTGAACAAAATGGCATTTTAGTTGAAGAACAAAATGGATTCCGAAAGGGAAGAAGAACAGTTGACCATTTAACCACTCTGACATCGATTGTGGAGCTGAGAAAGAAGAAGAAATTGTCAACATACGCAGCACTCATAGACTTTAAAAAGGCGTACGATTCAGTGGACAGATCAATATTGTGGGGGAAGCTACGCCAACTCGGCCTCGGAGGAAACATACTACAGATATTACGTGATTTATATACAAACGTCTGGAGTTGTGTGAGAATAAATGGTTTTAAAACAGACTGATTTGAAATACATTGTGGTGTTAAACAGGGTTGTCTGCCGTCTCCATTACTTTTCAATGTGTATATTAATTATCTAGCAATCACGTTAAAGGCGCTTGGGAAAGGAGTGAATTTAAATCTACCTGTTGATTGCCTTCTCAAAGCCTTTGATGTTCTAATCTTGCCTATTCTAACCTATGGTTGTGAAACTTAGGGATACGAAAACCATTCAGTATTGGAAAGAGTACTTTTGAAATTAATTAAACTTGCCTTCAATCCTAGAAACTCAACACCCGACTATATGTTGTATGGTGAATTTGGGAGATTTCCAATAAGTATACTCATATATAAGAGAATGATCTCGTTTTGGCACAACAATATAAGTAATAATCGACCTTTTATAAAATTTTCAACCCTAATATTGAAATACATTAATTATATAAATGGGCATGGGCTGGACCCCTATGTGTGTCAATCTGTGGAAAGCCGTGTTACGTCAGTGGAGAAGATTGGTGAACGTGAATGTGGATAGATAGAACAGAAGATTATTCATCTTACTGGACAATTACCGTGTATCAAGATTTAACATATGGAACTACAGAAGGTCGAATAATTCCTACAACGTTGAAACTTGTATATCCAAGAATGTCATCGATAGTGTTATTAATGCATATTAACTGTAGCATGGAGAGACAACATTCGAGAAAATTGAGAACTTATGGTCTTTTGAAACAAGATTACTGTATGGAACCTTATACTCAAGTTAACATGCCCCCAAACTTCAGGAGTGCATTAAGTAAATTTCGCTGTGGTGTCGCCCCCATACGTATTGAAACGGGCCGATATGAAGGACTGTCCATTCAACAACGGTAATGCCCCTTTTGTGACAACTGCATCGGACATGAGACACATGTCCTTTTACATTGTGCAGTTTATTCAGACCTGAGGTACAAGCTAGAGCAGAACGCACCGCCACTATTACCGCAATACAACTCTCTGTCTGATATTGATAAGATGTGTGTTTTACAGTCATTTACTAGCTTAGTTTTAATTTCGGCCAAAACCTTGTATATAATCTTAAACCGGCGAAGAGGGCTTTTATATTCTTGAGTTTATCATGCATTTCTACTTTATTTCTACTTATATATTATGTATAACCGGTTTTATATATGGTCTCTCGCAATTCTTTTAGAATGGCTTGTGTACTTTGATAATAGATGTATATCATTTTATGTATATATTGCTGTACATGAGGTGAGACCCTAATAATCTGTCTGTCTGTCTGTCTGTCTGTCTGTCTGGTTACATCAATGGGGTTTTACAGAACGTCCTCACAATCTGCCCGTTACCCAGTAAAAAACAACTTTTAGAAACAATAAATGCCGGTGTTGTGTAAGCAGGATTATTGCGTCTTGGCCGGAGCATGTCTGGGCTTTTTCACAAGGATGCTCCTCATCTTTCGGGTGGGGCTCGGGGTAGGTCACCCCTCGTCCTGGATGCGCGGGAACCGCGGGTACTGTCTGAATGGTCATGATTGAAGTGTTGTTTACCGTGCGTGACTGGTATTAATACATTTGGCGACAGACGCTCGCCTGTCATGATTCCGCATGAAAAGTATGTCTTGTAAACTGTGCAATCTTTACAAGGTTAATTCATCTGTACAGCGGAACATCACACTCTACATGTATTTGGATAACGAATGACGCCAACACATCAGACAACCGAGTCACCCTGGACACTGGAATAGTACACATCCTGTGTGTTGATAATGAAGAACACCCCCGCACCAAGGATTCGTAACCGACTCATATAATCACGGCTTCTCTTTTAAAAAATAAACAATTTGCTTGAAAAGTCATTGAACACCGGACATAGTGGCGTCATCGATGAGTGACAGTTTGAAAGAAAGCAATTTTATTTTCATCTGAAGCGTAGGCTTTGACATCAGATTAAGTTCAGGGTAGCCTCGTTCAGAGAGGTCGGTCATTGTGAATTCGCTACAGGGTACACTACAAAGAGTTACAGAATTGTATAAAATGCGGCGGGGCGGTCGGGTAGCCTAGTGGTTAAAGCGTTCGCTCGTCACGTCTAAGACCCGGGTTCGATTCCCGACATGGGAACAATGTGTGAAGCCCATTTCTGGTGTCCCCCGCCGTGATATTGCTGGAATATTGCTAAAAGCGGCGTAAAACCATACTCACTCACTCACTCACTATAAAATGCGGCAGTTGGTAAATACATGAATACATCTACAATGATTGCAGAGTAAATGTTCGCATAGTCTACAGGAAATCAAAGACACCATACCACCACCAGTGTCTGCACTCATACAGAGCTCAGTGTCTCGGGGAAGCATGGCGGGCCCACGATTTATTTTTATTGGTTGGTTGGTTAACGCCGCTCTCAGCAATAATCCAGCTATGTGACGGCTGTCTGTAAATAATCTGGAGTCTGGACCAGATAATTCAGTGATTGACATCAAGAGCATCGATCTACCAAATTGGGATACGATGACATGCATGAACCAAATCAGCGAGCCTGACCCGATCCCGCCAGTCGCCTCTTACGACAAGCATAGTCGCCTTTTACGGCAAGTATGGGTTGCTGAAGACCTATAATATTCTAACCCGGATCTTGAGAGTCACGATTGATTGTTGAGAATGATGAAAACCGTGTAGGGAACAGGTGATGCGGCGTTATTTACATTCTACTACGAGGTACGGGTTATCTGGACTTCTTTTCAGAGCACATCCATGTACATGTGCGTCCGCCAGGTATCACAAGGCACGTGGATATAAAATTTATTCTGAGTACTGGGCGTTATACCTATAACACCAAGATGTCCCATGCCAAGCTGAGACAGGTGAGATGGCCCCCCGGTCAGCGTAATCCTCCAGGCTTGTATAGCTCCGTACGTCGGCTTGATGCCAAATACCTCGTGAAATTTTAAGATTTGGAACTTTTCTGATAATTTCTTACACATCAACCGCGCTAACAGTGGAAATCAATACCCTCGTGAAATATTCATCTATCGGCGGACAGGGGTTATTTCACAGTAATTCAACAAGACAAAGGAAATGACCTCCGATAATAACCCCGCTCCATCTATGATCCGACAAGACGGTGATTACCACCACGCTGCCGTGCTATATATTATGTATAGCCTTCATCCTGTGCCGGGAACTGATACTTAACTTCCAGCTGGCTTCTCTGTCCTCGACGCCCCAGGGGTCTGAGCGTTTTTTCATGACAGGAAAGGATGGGGTCTCACTGAACTTGGTGTTTAACAATTGCTGCAAATTACAAAGATACAGATATTGGTTTCTGAATATGTAATTCATGCTGAGTGAGTCTTGTTTTTCGCTGGTAATAGCCTTATTCCAGCAGTATCGCGACTACAAAGTGTTTCTCATATTGACGTGTTGCAAAGCAGGTGGGTGAAGTTTGTTTTTTGTTGTTTGTTGTTTAACGCCGCACTCAGCAATATTACAGCTATATGACGGCGGTCTTTAAATAATCGAGTCTGGACCAGACAGTCCAGTGATTGACATCATGAGCATCGATCCATGCAATTGGGATACGATGATATGCATCAACCAAGTCGGCGAGCCTGACCACCCGATCCCGTTAGTCGCCTTTTACGACAAGCATAGTCACCTGTTACGGAAAACATGGGTTGCTGTAGACCTATTCTATCCCGGATCTTAACGGGTCGGTCGTGTTGGGGACGAGCCAATATTTGTATTGGACAAAAGGGAAAGGTGAACGTTATCAATAACGTGCTTTAATGTTTCTTATCATAGTCACGGATAAATGCGTGATTGAATATGGTTCAACACATTTAACAGTATTCCAGTTATATCAGTGGCGGTCGGGTAGCCTAGTGGTTAAAGCGTTCGCTCGTCACGCCGTAGAGACCCGGGTTCGATTCCCGACATGGGTACAATGTGTGAAGCTCATTTCTGGTGTCCCCCGCCGTGATATTGCTGGAATATTGCTAAAAGCGGCGTAAAACCATACTCACTCACTCACTCTAGTTATATCATGGCGTGTGAGCGTGAGTTAGAAGCTTGGAGTGATGCAGGTCTCAGAAGTTTACCACATTGTTGAAACCCACGAGCACGGGTATGGTGCTGACAAACCTAGAAACATAATCGGCGACACGGGATTCAAACCAACAGGCATAGGTCATGGATAAGAGTGAAACTACTCAAGACTGTAACATACAGTAGTACTTTGTTGACTAGACATCTTCGATATATAGAGTGCTCTGAGGTTCGATAAGCGAACAACGTGCTGGCATAGTGATTCTTTGGAGAAGGGAAAGTTACATCGTCCTGAGGTGGGGTAGCCTCGTAGTCAAAGCGCTCACTCGTCACGCCGAAGACTCGGGTTCGATTCCCCACATGATTGAAGTTCATTTCTGCTGTCCCCCGCTGATATATTGCTGGGATATTGCTAAGAGCGCCGTAAAACCATACTCACTCACTCACCCACTCATATAGTCCTTAATATTAAATGGAGTTAATGGTCTTGAATTTGGCTTGTCTGTCTGTGTGTGTGTGTGTGTGTGTGTGTGTGTGTGTGTGTGTGTGTGTGTGTGTGTGACAAAACTAACAACCAGTCAAGTGTGTGTGTGTGTGTGTGTGTGTGTGTCGGGGGGAGTGGGGATATATGTGAATATCTCTCCATGTTAATCCATTGGTTATAAAGTCTCATGTTTAAACATCTCGTGATATTGCTGGACATGAATACGTAATAAATCGTAATCAATGCAACCTTGACCTTGACCTGAATCTGGCTGACACGTAAATAATTTTAATCTTCATCTTTACTAAATGTAAAGCTCCGCTGGTGTGTATTTAAGATCTTAACAGTCATTAGGACGAGACATTTGGGTGTCAAAATGAAGGTATTTGTTTGACATACATTATTAAGTTAACCTAAACATCAAATAGTATCTTCAGACAAATATGCTTCACAAAATCTGTAACATTGAACTTATCTTCCTCTGATATTTCAGCTACGAACATTTTTTATCATTTTTAGACATCATTGTTGTTTGTTTGTTGTTTAACGCCGCACTAAACAATATTCCAGGTATATGACGGTTTTCTGTAAATAATACCAGACCAGATACGATTACATGCATCAACCAAGTCAGCGAGGCTGACCACCCGATCCCGTTAGTCGCCTCTTACGACAAGCACAGTCGCCATTTACTGTGTTGCTGAAGACCTATTCTACCCCGGATTTTAGACATCAACTCAAGCTGAGTGAACTGTGGGTCGAGAGAGAGAGATACATGTATTTGTATCTTACAATACTGTTTTAATCGATCATAAATATTTACATCCTGTTCTGATGTAACCGTGGCAACGCAGTACATATATATTACTGTTAGCATGTCACCATAGCAACACTGTACATATTGGCTTGTTCCTAAAGCGCGTTTGTGACTATGTCACTTTATATCTCAAACCCTGATCATATCGTATTCTTATTCAGGGGTCACATTGTACAGATAAGGATCAAGGATGAAACAATATAGATAATGTGTTTGACTGAATATCTGGTCTATCACTTGATTATCTGGTTCACATGCCGCCGTCGCATGGCAGGAGTACTGCTGCAACGGCGCCAGACAAAAATACATACATTTAAAAAAAAAAAATGTTTGACGAGTTAATGTTACCGGAAGGGCAGGACATCCGTACCCTTTTTACAAACACCTGGTGTCATATCTGATGTCCAGTCATCAATTCATACAGTTTCACCGCTATTTTGCGTTTTACGCCCAATGGAAGCTGTTTCGGTGGATGATTTAGACTCGTTATTCTCTGGAGTTGATGTTTAATATTTACAAGCTTCAAAGTTTTCCCTTTTCTCATGCGAGATCAACCAGGTTGTCTGTTTGTGAAAACCCTTGTTACTTTTCTCAACGCGCGACAAGTCAATCGGCATGACTGATGTCAGATGGATAGGTTTAGCAAGTTACAATCAATAATCTTGGCAATATGAACTATTAAGGTTAGTGTTCTAAATAATACTGCCTTGTTGCTATTACGCCAATGAAGATGATACTCTCCACAACTCTGTTCCAAGAACAATTATTTTTATGATGTTTCGCAGCAATATCCAAGACTATGATCTAGTCTGGACCTCACAAACTAGTGACTGATATTATGAGCAACGCCCTGCGTTGTACCCAGTCAACCAAGTCACCGAGCCTGGCTACCAGATCTTTCTACACTCTTTGAGGAAAAGCATAGGTTCCTTGGGTGTTATTCCAACACAGAATCAGCACGTACGTTTGCTATGGGAACACGTTCCAAACATACATCGTCCACGTTTCTAGAGTAGCGGGGACCGAATTAACGAGGGTACAACTCCCTTAATCCCTCTAACTACCATTCCAATATGTGGCCTCAATGACAATCAATACAATATCTCCCTTAATCCCTCTAACTACCATTCCAATATGTGGCCTCAATGACAGTCAATACAATAGCTCCCTTAATCCCTCTAACTACCATTCCAATATTTGGCTTCAATGACAATCAATACAATAGCTCCCTTAATCCCTCTAACTACCATTCCAATATTTGGCCTCAATGACAGTCAATACAATAGCTCCTTAATCCCTCTAACTACCATTCCAATATTTGGCCTCAATGACAATCAATACAATAGCTCCCTTAATCCCTCTAACTACCATTCCAATATTTGGCCTCAATGACAATCAATACAATAGCTCCCTTAATCCCTCTAACTACCATTCCAATATTTGGCCTCAATGACAATCAATACAATAGCTCCCTTAATCCCTCTAACTACCATTCCAATATTTGGCCTCAATGACAATCAATACAATAGTTCCTTTAATCCCTCTAACTACCATTCCAATATTTGGCCTCAATGACAATCAATACAATAGCTCCCTTAATCCCTCTAACTACCATTCCAATATTTGGCCTCAATGACAATCAATACAATAGCTCCCTTAATCCCTCTAAATACCATTCCAATATGTGGCCTCAATGACAATCAATACAATAGCTCCCTTAATCCCTCTAACTACCATTCCAATATTTGGCCTCAATGACAATCAATACAATAGCTCCCTTAATCCCTCTAAATACCATTCCAATATGTGGCCTCAATGACAATCAATACAATAGCTCCCTTAATCCCTCTAACTACCATTCCAATATTTGGCCTCAATGACAATCAATACAATAGCTCCCTTAATCCCTCTAAATACCATTCCAATATGTGGCCTCAATGACAATCAATACAATAGCTCCCTTAATCCCTCTAACTACCATTCCAATATTTGGCCTCAATGACAATCAATACAATATCTCCCTTAATCCCTCTAAATACCATTCCAATATTTGGCCTCAATGACAATCAATACAATAGCTCCCTTAATCCCTCTAAATACCATTCCAATATTTGGCCTCAATGACAATCAATACAATAGCTCCCTTAATCCCTCTAAATACCATTCCAATATGTGGCCTCAATGACAATCAATACAATAGCTCCCTTAACTCTTTCATCACTGGCTGCCCCAGAGTTATGTCCCTTGAAACCCTGCAGTCCCTGACACTGACAAGGCCTGTACACTGGCCTCCCTGGCAGTATTATTAGAAAATCACACCATCATTTTTGATGCACTTTTTCTACCAGAAACTTGCTTTTAATATACATTGATCATATACCATTGTAAAGAGGATTAAGTATACTTTAATATTCTTTGTTGTTATTGTCTCTAACCGTTGTCATTATCTAATTACAGGTGTTTACAAGTGAAATAAAACTTGAAAACACTGAAAAAATGAAAACAGACAATGAATTTTGGCTCAAATTGTATTAAAAATCACAAAACTAAATCACAGATACAAGGTAAACATAACACAGTGGTCTTGTCATCTTGGACGGCACAGGTAATCGCAGGTGTTACAGGTAAATTCTCTTCATGCACATCTGTAAACAAATAAACAAGTTTACAACTCTTGGTACTGACTTTGTTTTCTATACTGATGTCACATATTACTTATGATACACCTACAGTCTCTTAGGTAAACTCGTTAACACAGGTAAACTTGTTAACGCAGGTAAACTCGTTAACACAGGTAAAAACAAATATTTGATTTATTTTGTTCTTTTTCAGGATTTGAAACAAAAATTAAGTATTTAAGTTTTTAAAAAGTAATTTATCACATTACATGAACATTGAACCACAGCTACTATAAGAATGACATCACAGAGAAGATATCACAGATTGATCTGAAGAGGGAAAGATTGTAAAAGGACAGAAAGATCGTAAATTCAAGTTCTGCAAATATAAAAGTTGTGATAACATATTTACAATACACTGCTATTTACAACTGCATAATAAATTAAATCAGTACTTTATTAAATCAATTAATAAATAAATAATTTATACAGTTACTAAAATTTAAATTAAGATGTAAAAAAACAAGAGAACAAACATGATTATAGAAATAAATTTTATTCAAATTGAGCGAAATATAAGGACATACGACAAACCGGCAAACTACAATTCGGATTGCGATCAGAAAAATAATTTAAAAAAAAAAAGAAACAAATACGTCATGCCACTCACCTTTGTTGTTGTTGTGATCGCTCGTTCACGTGTAGGCTGCATTCTCATTCGTCGCACTGATAATCCGTTCAAACACAGAATCATTGTAAAACAGTTGGAAAAAATCAATAGCATGACTCTTCACTCACCGTACGTGTCAATATATATATATATTCTTGAGTCCGGTCGCCTCTTCAAAATCCCTCATGTCTCCACTGTTGTGGTCCCTCTGCCACTCCCATTCTTGAAAGTTGGCGGGGGGGACACCTCGTCGAAACCGTCAAAATCTTCACCAAAATATTCGCGAAATTCCCTCTCCCCTTCGCTTAAATTATTCAATTCAAACACATTATTATTCCCGATAGAGTCGTTGTTAATCATCTGATCGCTATCCGAATCGTAGTTGGCCGCCATTACGCTTGATTTACGATTCAAGCGAGAAAAATACCTGTCGCGAAAACAGGTGACATCCGCGATTTTCGCGCCAAAAAGACGGGGAAATTCCATAGAATGACGTGTCAATCACGTGTATATCTCGTTTCCATATTTAGAACGAGATTACACACGAGAAAGGAAGTAGAAAGAGCGATTTTGTAAACACGCTCGCGCCGCCCGATTTATCGGGCAGCCGGGTGTGGGGCTTGGACAGTTCTCGCCCGATTTTTCGGGCAGCCGGGTTCTGGGACACGGTTTATGCTGCCCGATAAATCGGGCAGTTGGGGCGAAAGGGTTAATCCCTCTAAATACCATTCCAATATTTGGCCTCAATGACAATCAATACAATAGCTCCCTTAATCCCTCTAAATACCATTCCAATATGTGGCCTTAATAGCAGCTACCTAAACAAAAGACACTTTTAAACGGGGATTATATTACTGTTTAACATTTCTGTTAAAGACAGATGCAGCTATTTATGCAGTCATTTATCAGGTTTATCGCCCCACTATTTATACGCGTAATTTACCACAGCATACGCCCCAGGGCACCAAGCTGTCACTCAAACTCTGACCGAGCTGACAATCATATGTGAACCCATTAAACACTTGACCCTTTGGGATTTAAGCTAGGCCCGTTACTTTACTTTTCAATTATGTAACAGCATTGTTCTTGATGTTCATAGTCATGAACAGCTATTGTTTGTGACATTCGTTGGGTTGGGTTCAAAGAAAACACTCAAACTTACAAATTCGGTATAACTACAGTTTGATTAACAGCGTCAATGTTGCAGCTCAATGAGAAGATTTCAAAGACGGGTGTGGTTTGGTATATGATGCAACCTTGACACACATTTGCATGTGAACGCCCATGTAATGTGCGAGTTAGTTGAACAATGTTTCAGTCATATCACGGCATGTAGGCGTATTTCAGTTATATCACGGTGTATCGTCTGGATGGTGTATTTCAGTTATATAATGACTTGTCAGCTTGACGTGGGAGTATTTAATTTATATCACGGAGTGTCGGCTTGATGTGGGAGTATTTCAGTTATCTCATGGCGTCTCAGTTTGATGTTGGTGTACTTCAGTTATATCAGGGCGAGTCGGCTTGGTGTGGAAGTATTTCAGTTGTATCACAGTGTCGTCTTCATGTGGGGGTTTTTCAGTTAAATCAGGGAGTGTCGGCTTATGTGGCAGAAATTCATTTATATCACGGCGTGTCGGCTTGATGTGGAAGTATTTTTGTTATGTCACTGCATGTCGTCCTGATGTGGGGGTAATTCAAATATATCACGGCGTGTCGGCTGGATGGAGTATTTCAGTTATTGTATGGGGTATCAGCTTGATGTGGGAGTATTTCAGTTATGTCACAGTGCTAGCTTTATGTTGGAGTACTTCAGTTATATCACGGCATGTCGGCTGGATGGAGTATTTCAGTTATATCACGCCATATCGGCTTCTTTTAGGGGTATTTCTGTTGTATTACATCACGTCGTCCTGATGTGGGGGTAATTCAAATATATCACGGCGTGTCGGCTGGATGGAGTATTTCAGTTATAGTATGGGGTATCAGCTTGATGTGGGGGTATTTCAGTTATATCACAGTGTCGGCTTCATGTGGGAGTATTTCAGTTATATCACGCCATATCGGCTTGATTGAGGGGTATTTCTGTTGTATCACATCATGTCGTCCTGATGTGGGAGTATTTCTGTTATATCAGCTCATGTTGGCTTGCTGTGGTAGTATGTCTGTTATATCACGTCGTGTCAGCTTGATGTTGGAGTATTTCAGTTAAATCGTGGAGTGTCGGCTTGTCGTGGTGGTATTTCTGTTATATCACGGCATGTCGTTTGATGTGGTAGTATTTCTGTTATATCACGGCATATAGGATTGATGGCGGGTTATTTCAGGTATAACATGGCGTGTCATTTTTATGTGGGTATATTTCAGTTATCACGGTGTATCGGCTTGATGTGGGATTATTTGTCGGCTTAATTCAAATATATCACGGCAGTGTATTACTGCTATGTCACGGCATGTCGGCTTGATGGAGTATTTCAGTTATATAATGGCGTGTCAGCTTGATGTGGGAGTATTTCAGTTATATCACGTCATGATACAATGATGTGTGAGTATTTCAGTTATATCACGGCATGTCGGCTTGATGTGGGGGTATTTCAGTTATATCACGTCATGTCAGCTTGATGTGGGAGTATTTCAGTTATATCACGTCATGTCAGCTTGATATGGGGGTATTTCAGTTAATTCATGGCATGTCGGCTTGATGTGGGTGTATTTCAGTTATATCACGGCATGTCGGCTTGATATGGGGGTATTTCAGTTAATTCACATGTCGGCTTGATATGGGGGTATTTCAGTTAATTCACGGCATGTCGGCTTGATATGGGGGTATTTCAGTTAATTCACGGCATGTCGGCTTGATGTGGGGGTATTTCAGTTAATTCACGGCATGTCGGCTTGATGTAGGTGTATTTCAGTTTTATCACGGCATGTCGGCTTGATATGGGGGTATTTCAGTTAATTCACGGCATGTCGGCTTGATATGGGTTATTTCAGTTATATCACGGCATGTCGGCTTTATATGGGGGTATTTCTGTTATATCACGGCATATTGGATTGATGGCGGGTTATTTCAGGTATAACATGGCGTGTCATTTTTATGTGGGTATATTTCAGTTATCACGGTGTATCGGCTTGATGTGGGATAATCGTCGGCTAAATTCAAATATATCACGGCAGTGTATTACTGCTATGTCACGGCATGTCGGCTTGATGGAGTATTTCAGTTATATAATGGCGTGTCAGCTTGATGTGGGAGTATTTCAGTTATATCACGGTGTATCGACTGGATGGAGTATTTCAGTTATGTCACGTCATGATACAATGATGTGTGAGTATTTCAGTTATATCACGGCATGTCGGCTTGATGTGGGAGTGTTTCAGCTATATCACGGCATGTCGGCTTGATGTGGAGGTATTTCAGTTATATCACGGCATGTCAGCTTGATATGGGGGTATTTCAGTTAATTCACGGCATGTCGGCTTGATGTGGGTGTATTTCAGTTATATCACGGCATGTCGGCTTGATGTGGGTTTTTTCCAGTTAATTCACGGCATGTCGGCTTGATGTGGGGGTATTTCAGTTAATTCACGGCATGTCGGCTTGATGTAGGTGTATTTCACTTATATCATGGCATGTCGGCTTGATATGGGGGTATTTCAGTTAATTCACGGCATGTCGGCTTGATATGGGGGTATTTCAGTTAATTCACGGCATGTCGGCTTGATGTAGGTGTATTTCAGTTATATCATGGCATGTCGGCTTGATATGGGGGTATTTCAGTTAATTCACGGCATGTCGGCTTGATATGGGGGTATTTCAGTTAATTCACGGCATGTCGGCTTGATGTGGGGGTATTTCAGTTAATTCACGGCATGTCGGCTTGATATGGGGGTATTTCAGTTATATCATGGCATGTCGGCTTGATATGGGGGTATTTCAGTTATATCATGGCATGTCGGCTTGATATGGGGGTATTTCAGTTAATTCACGGCATGTCGGCGTAATTTAGGTGTATTTCAGTTATATCACGGCATGTCGGCTTGATATGGGAGTATTTCAGTTATATCATGGCATGTCGGCTTGATGTGGGGGTATTTCAGTTAATTCACGACATGTCGGCGTAATTTAGGTGTATTTCAGTTATATCACGGCATGTCGGCTTGATATGGGAGTATTTCAGTTATATCATGGCATGTCGGCTTGATGTGGAGGTTTTTCAGTTAATTCACGGGATGTCGGCTTGATATGGGGGTATTTCAGTTAATTGGCGGCATGTCGGCTTGATGTGGGGGTATTTCAGTTATATCACGGCATGTCGGCTTGATGTGGGGGTATTTCAGTTAATTCACGGCATGTCGGATTGATGTGGGAGTATTTCAGTTAATTCACGGCATGTCGGATTGATGTGGGAGGAATGCCTGATGTGATGCAGATCTTAGCTGCTTACCACATCGGCGAAACCAACGATCACGTGTACCTAGAAACGTAATAAGAGGGATTCCCGAAACCTCGAGTATCTGTTTCTGGCACTCCTAAGGGGTGCAACTCTTCACAGCGAACGAATTAGATATATTCTAGTGTCATCACTGTATCTATTTTATTCGGTTAGTTTTCAACGCCACGTTGAGCAATATTCAAGCTATTTAACGACAACCTGTATATAATCTGGACCAGATAATCCAGTGTTTGATACTATGAGCACCGCCCCACGCTATTGGATTACGATGGCATGCATCAACCAAGCCACCAGATCGCCTCTTACGATCAGCGTTACTTGCTGGAAACCAATTCTAAAGCTGCATACCCCACAAAGGCCCGGGTGCAAACAGAAAGGACCTTTTTCGGTTGAAGTTTTTAAAACTGTTTATGCAATGTAAAATTTATACAAGTCTTCACACATTGTATTTACGCGGGGCGACGGAAACATCAAACAAACAGGGTCAGATGTTTCCTTCTGTGTACGCGTACAATCACACGCTTAAAATCATCAATAAACGTCGTGTTTCATATTTGTACAAAGGCTTTAACAGGCTGCTGCCACTTCATTGACAAAAAACACAATAGACGTGCATTAAAATATTTTCGATTTTGTGCTGAACAAACACCTATGCACATAACAATCTACTAGTAAGATATATGACAGCAGGCTTCGCTACTCCAGTATACAATATCTACCCTACTGTATAAACATTGCCTCCTACGTGTATATATACTTGCTTACTGCACTCTGTAAATCACTTGCTTGATAACGGTGTTAGAACCTACACCGAAACGTCGCTCTTAATTGTAATAAAGAAGTTGTTCATCCATAAATTCTTATCCTTACTTCTTTAATACGGTAATGACGTTTCGGTATGGATCATTATACCGTGCTTGACAACAGTATAATGATCTGTACGGAAACGTCGCCTTTACAGTATTAAAGGAGTTGTTATCCATAAATTGTATCTACTTTAGTTTTTGGATGTTTCTGAAAGACAAACTCACCCCAAACAGGACAGTGTGGCAGTAAAGTGGTTAAATAGTTTTCTTGATCGAGTCCCTTCATTGGTACACCGTGCGAAGCCCATTCAGTGTGTACTCCACCGTGATGTGACTGGGACATTCCTTTGCTGTAGGGGCGGTCGGGTAGCCTAGTGGTTAAAGCGTTCGCTCGTCACGCCGAAGACCCGGGTTCGATTCCCGACATGGGTACAATGTGTGAAGCCCATTTCTGGTGTCCCCCGCCGTGATATTGCTGGAATATTGCTAAAAGCTGCGTAAAACCAAACTCACTCACTCACTCACTCACTTTGCTGTAATTCCCCTTGTTTAAAAAGAGAGGGTTGTTTTTCTATTTGTCCCAACTCAGGGGCTGCCGATCGCCCTGTTATTAAATATGTGCCCAATGCGCGTTCTCCGACCGGCATCCCTGACCAGCTATGTTTATGATCTTCAAACACATCTCTTTCTTCACGTACCTTCACAAGCATATTTTTGTATTCGCCGAAATTGAACTTTTGCTAAGGATTCCAGGGAGGAATTTGAACAAAACTAACATTTTGTTATATAATTCATAAACTTTTAAAACCCATGACGAGTTGATCTGGAAATGTTGTCATTTTGGACGATTTCACTGGGATCTTTACTCTCCGGCATAACGGGTTTGTAGAAGTATCTGATCTATGAATAATATGTGTAATATCAGGAATATTTGTAACATAAAAGCGACAAAACCCTTTCCATACCCTAAAGGAATCTCTGCCATACCAATGAGGAATCTGTCATACCAATGAGGAATCTCTGTCATACCTTTGAGGAATCTCTGCCATACCTATAATGAATCTCTGTCATACCCATCAGAAATCTCTGCCATACCCATAAGGAATCTCTGCCATACCCATCAGAAATCTCTGTCCTACCCATCAGAAATCCCTGCCATACCCATAAGGAATCTGTCATACCCATCAGAAATCTCTGCTATCCACGTAAGGAATCTCTGTCATACCCATCAGAAATCTCTGTCATACCCATCAGAAATCCCTGCCATACCCATAAGGAATCTCTGCCATACCCATCAGAAATCTCTGCCATACCCATCAGAAATCTCTGCCATACCCATAAGGAATCTCTGCCATACCCATCAGAAATCTCTGCCATACCCATAAGGAATCTCTAATACCCATAAGGAATCTCTAATACCCATAAGGAATCTGCCATACCCATTAGGAATTTCTGCCATATCCATAATGCATCTCTGCCATACCCGTGAGGAATCTCTGCTATACCCATAATGAGTATCTGCTATACTCATAATGAATATCTGCTATACCCATAATGAATATCTGCTATACCCATAATGAGTATCTGCTATACCCATAATGAATATCTGCTATACTCATAATGAATATCTGCTATACCCATAATGAATATCTGCTATACTCATAATGAATATCTGCTATACCCATAATGAATATCTGCTATACCCATAATGAGTATCTGCTATACCCATAATGAATATCTGCTATACCCATAATGAATATCTGCTATACCCATAATGAGTATCTGCTATACCCATAATGAACCTGTCTTACCCATAAGGAATCTGGGATGTCCGGACATCCAAGTAGGTGGCATCTCACTGTATCATATTTACAAATCATCCTTTTAAGGTAACTATATGTTTAATGCATAACGGAGATGAGGTAACCTTAAATATTCATAGCAGCACAAACAACGTTACGACAGTGTGAAAGTAAAACATTTTATACATTCATGATTTCGATTTCATCCACAAGACATCATTTGGCCATAATTTATATTGATCTATAGGCAACGCCGAACTTCCATCCACCCTGAATGGAGCAAAGCCTAAAGCTAACAAATAGTCTCTAAGTCGTAGTCCATTTGGGCCCGTCCTCTGCCACATCCACTCCATCAGAATCCCTCGAACGTCTATCTGCTGGAAGAACTTAACACCTGAAGTTATCACTTGGTATTCATGTTCCTCAACATCCATCTTGATAAAGGCTCTTTTAAATGGTATATGAGGCACTAAGTCATCAAGGCGAACTGTGTCTATAAAGTTAGGGTCATACACATTAGACGTGTTGACATTGGAAGGCGCTGTTTTTATACGCGTACCTCCTATGTTCCCAATGTCCTTAACGAAGGACACTTTCTTATAGCTGTCGGAGATTGCTGTGTAAAATATTGTGATTTTGTCAGTGAACCTATTGTCCTGGACAGACTTACAGAACCTGATGACGTTCGCTACAAGAGGGTCCACTGCAACTACCTTCTTACCCATGAGGGCGGCAACGATGGAAAAAGTACCGACGTGGGACCCGATGTCGATGAAGCCCATTTCAGGGTCGCTGCGGAGGTTTTCAATCATGACCTTGACATCAGGCAGATCCCAAAGTCCGTGAAGCTTCAGAGACCCCGAGACCCATTTATCGTCCTTGAGATCGTGGATGTAGATGACAGCATTACCTACCGGGGACTTAAGCATGGTCCGTTTGAGATTCAGAGTGCCTGCACAGAACTGGTGAAGCTGGGTCCATCCACTGCCGTTCCACCGGAGAATAGTTGTCTCTGGCCCAGTCTGAACGGGCACTTGCTGACTGACATCCATCACTTTGGGCGACGTAACGAGGGGAATATTTTGTTGATCACCTATGTTTGGGTTAGGCACACCGGTCATCTGCAAACTTTGTTGACCAGCCATATTGTTAGGAATTTGTGCTCCTGCCATATGCATAGTTTGTTGACCACTCGCGGGTATATTTTGTTGTCCAGCCACAGGCATGATTTGTTGACCAGCCACAGGCATGATTTGTTGATCAGCCGCAGGCATGATTTGTTGATCAGCCGCAGGCATGATTTGTTGACCCGCCATATTGTACGGTCCCGGCATATTAGGAGTTGGGTTGTGCTGATACCCCTGAGCGCCGAGCACACTAGGAACAGATCCTTGCTGCATCATGTTTCTTGACTGAACGAACTGATTCAGAAGTGACATCCTGGAGTTCTGTTGAGCAGGATCCATCTGAGGAGCCTGAGCATACTGCAGATAAGGTTGCTGCTGATACGCATTTCCCCGCGGATATTGCATCAACGTCTGGGCCAGAGAGTTGAGAGCCTGGAGATTCATGTTGTGGTTGTTCATATTGACTGGAAGCTGCTGGGGTGGTTGGTTTGGAACACTTGGTACTGCGCTTTGCTGCTGAGGCTGTTGCATATTGCCCCCCGGTAAAGGCACAATTGGGGGAGCTTTTGGTATAACTGGAACAGGTTTATGTGACTTTTGTTGAGTCATTTCGGTAATATTTATGTCCAGTTTGGGCGAACTATACATGATTCGTTGAGCACCAAAGGTCAGCATCCCCCCGATAATGATGAAGAAGATGAGGCGGAATGTTCGTTTACCTGGCATCATGACTGATGTCTAGATGCACAAAGAATGAATCTGGACACACAATCCTCACATATGCAACAGCACTAACACGGAAATACTGTCTGGATCAACCCTCAGAGGCACCTTTTCTTAGGCAGTGTCTATCTCACCATTCTCGTGTGTCGTCGTCATACGGTGCCCTGAAACAGAACGAACAAGCATAGTACACGGTGTCTTAACAGTGTTATAGTAGCGATGATATAGCCCGTCATATAGCTGGAATATTGCTGAGTGCGGCGTTAAACAACAAACCAAAACAAAAAAAACAAAACTGTAGTCGCGATGAATCAACAAAGAATGGGTCCAGAAACGCCAAATGCAATTTGGCAAACGTCTGAAATCTGCATCACTTCGGGCTTTCGTCACACATTAAGCTGACACACCGTGACATAACTGGAATACTGTTAAAAGCGGCATTAAACCCAAGGCACTCACTAGCTTAAGCACATCGAAACATTTTATTCCATATTCCCCTACTCTGGGGCCTCATACCAACTGTCTGAGACCTGCATCACTTCGGGCTTTCCTCCCACATTAAGCTGACATGCCGTGATATGACTGGAATATTGTTAAAAGCGGCATTAAAACACAACTCACTCACTCACTCACTCATACCAACTGACAAGACAAGGACATAACAATCTCAAGTTTACAATGGAGTCCCTTTGATACCGTTCCGGATATAACAAGTAATGGGTATGTAGGAATGCCCCACACGTCCTAACAAACCGTCAGGAGGCGCAGAGCCCCCAGGCTAGAGGGAAGAGGTGTCACTAGGCACATGGCACGGCCTTGTTCTGGATTGTTTACGCTAATAATAATAATAATAATAATAATAATAATAATAATAATAATAATAACCAGCCTGACTGCCAGGATCACCCAAACCCTCTTTGCTGCATTTTTATTTTAATCTGTACATCATCATCATCATCATCATCATCATAAGTCTTTGAGTTAACCAAACAGTGTGCATCATGCTTCATCCTCTCCCTGGTGACCCTTCTCCCTGGTGACCATAGACCCGTGAAGATTCCGGGGTAGAATAGGTCTTCAGCAACCCATGCTTGCCGTAAAAGGTGACTATGCTTGTCGTAAAAGGCGACTAACGGGATCGGGTGGTCAGGCTCGCTGACTTGGTTGATGCATGTCATCGATCCAAATTGGGTGGATCGATGCTCATGATATCAATCACTGGATTGTCTGGTCCAGACTCGATTATTTACAGATCGCCGTCATATAGCTGGAATATTGCTGAGTGCGGCGTTAAACAACCAACCAACCAACCAACCAACCAACCCTGGTGACCTTACAGTTTCAGCTTCCGAGAAGGGGCTGTTTTGTGACCTTTGACTTCTGCAGAGACGCCTCGGGGGGATTCCGGGTCATATCAGGCCCTGGGCAACCTATGCTTGTCGCAAGAGGAAACTACAGGGAGCGCATGGTCAGGCCTGGTAACGAGGTTGATTGATTGTGGAATGCTTTCGATATCAATCACTGATTCCGTCAAATCACAGGTAGCCGTCATATGGCTTGAATATTGCGGCGTTAAACAAGAAATGTTAAAAGAAATCGTCCGACAAATATCCAGATTATGACGTTTCGGAATATGATTCCTAACATACACAAGTACGCTATAAACGAAGACCCTTTGAAGGTAGGCTTCCCAGATTAACGACGTCAGAACTAAACCGTTTATTAATACATAACATCTCTATATTTAAAAGCGTGTAAAATATACTCCATCACCTTTAAGTGGCATTGAGATGTTGGTATGATGATCTAGGGAGATACAACAGTTACTTCTTACTATAATAGATGCGATATAGATACTAACACCCTTATCAAGCAAGTGATGTACAGAAATGTGAAAAAGCTTTCTACTTCACATGTCCGTTCATCACTTGCTTGATAACGCCGAAACGTCGCATTCATTGTAATAAAGTTGTATAGCAATAGAACTATCTTCGAAATATACTATGTCAACAAAAGTATTCCTTTCACGATTTTATTTACTACAATCTTTACTCTAAGACATTTCTTATTTTACATTTATTGTCTTACCTTAAACAACATCTAATCACAGCTATATTCTATGTCATTTTATTAATTATTAATGTTACTATTTCCAGGGAAGCATCGCACTTTGCATGCATGTTATGTATTTCAAGGTTTAATATTTACACCACTGTCCGCTGTCACTGTTATGTTTATGGGAAGGGCGTTGTAAGTTGGACAACCTTTGCAAAATCAATGACCTTTTAATGTAAATATAATATTTATTTTTTTTAAATACAACTGTTCTCTCAACTGGTACCGGACGATATTATCAGTATGGCAAGGTTAGTCATGTTTACTTGATCATCACATCAGACACATATTTTCATTACATTAACATAACGATCAATCAGGACCAAACGTCAAAGTACGGTGGCCCATACCCGCCACTGGTGAGATCATTTTTCACTGTATGCCTCTACATTTGTATCTGGCTCAATCTATCAAAGCTCAGTCTTAGGGATTAATCTCCAACCTGTTGATTGCCAGGGCACTGATCTGGAAGTAATTCTGGTCACACGTAGTATGCCAATTTGAAACGAAAAATATCTGGCAAAATATAGACTACTCTGAGGCATAGGGTGAAAAATGATCTCACCGTTGGAAATATGTGGCGGCCGCCAGATGAAATATAGAACCATACAGTGAAAAATGATCTCACCAGTGGCGGGTATGGACCACCGCATCCAAGAAACGTTTAGTACATGTGCACTTAAGTAGACAGGTCTCCAATCCTGACCGTATTTCACAATGTGTAAGTCGTAGCTCTCATGCATTAGTAATACCTGTTTATCGGTTGTTACGTACTGATAAGCGAAGTATGGTAACTCCGACTACACCGTGAGCGCGTGGTTAGGAATCACTGTCAGTTAGTAATGATAGAAGGTGCGCATACCTTGTCCCACAGGTGGCACCCGTCACAAACACATGCAACACCAAGTCAATTGTTTACCTGAAAAATAACGGGAACATATGGCACACGTCAAAATAGGGAATTACATCGGACACCATTTCTGTCACTGATGCGTCAAATTTGGAAATGTCTTCAAGGTGTCTACCGTCAAACGTTTTGTGAGCATTGCCGAGGCCATGAATGTTGTAGCCCTGGGCCCCGTTCCTCAAAGCGATCTTAGCGCTACGATGATCGTAAACATATGTTAGAGTATAGGACTTACGATCACCTTAGTGCTAAGATCGCTTTGTGGAACGGGGCCCTGGTCGACAACACAAAAATTACCAGGCGGAATTTGTATCTGAGGTGATTTAAAAGTCAACAACAGAACATAAAATCCTCATAAAACATCTCCATCCCAAATTAACACCACAGAAACAAGGGAAAAGAGTAAACTGTTTCTAAATACTCATAACAGATTAAGAATACGATCACGATAACTTGTGTGGCCTATATTTCACATTATACACCCATTCTCTTACCTACATATGACAAATGTTCCATCAGAACATGATTTAACTTTTCTCACAGATCACCAACATGCTTCTGGAGCACCTCACGGCTGTTTGAAGACGACGGGCGTGATCTGACACTGAGGCTGTGCCAGCTTATATCCTCACACACACAGACGATCTGTCAAAGCACTGCAATCAAGCCAATCGCCGCCAGGTCACCCTGTGTTTATAGCCGCTGGGCCGAGACATCCATCACCCGTCACATCAATGGGGACGCTGTCAGTTAACATAGCGTGGATGGCGTTTTGTTTTTACCTGTATTGGACCAGGTAGGAACCGCATTGTGTCTGAAGCGGTTTGATGTTAAGCTTGCCTCGGGGCTGGAGTAATTCACACCCAGGGGACGGGTATTAGTCCCTTCAGGGATACCCCGAAGGATGAACGTTACGCAACACGTGCCTCTAATTCTAAATGATCGCGCTGGTCTTTAATAAGTTCAATTGTTTATCTTGATTAATGGTCATTCATGGGATCGTCATGATGAATACCAATATTATACTTTTTTTGTAAGTTCAAAAGTGTCCTGAGAAAGTAATTTGTGGAAAGTTGCAAATGTATTTCGTATGCGTCCTAATAGCATGCATCCCTCTTGCACGATAATTTAACCTCGACTGAGCATTATTATGGAAACAAGGCCTACATTTTGTCAATGTGTCAGCGTTCCCAGGTAAATAATGCAATTGATGGAAAGGCGATTTGATTAAACCACGCAACTGATACCATCTTGATGCTTATTAATAATAAACATAATTTAGCTTCATCTATGTCCCCCGAGTACGCTCTGTAACAGTCAGGTAATCGATGAGTATATTCAGGATATGCGGGTTCCCAGGGTAACGGAGAATCAGGCCCCACTATGGATATGGTATGACGTCACGGAAAGCCCCGCACTACAACGTTTACACGTATCAGTTGTATGTTCACTATAGACTGACCTCTTATTTACACTTAGGTCGCTGTATACAATTGTTTCTTCTGTTGTAGATCATTATCATTTGTCATTAATAGCCCTGCATCATCTGCATACAACAATACAAATATCGTGATAATATTTTCGATTCGATCATAGAATTCATCTGGTTTTAATTGGACACCTGTACTTGAATCATGTACAAGTGCCGCTTCGATATTATTTAATAAAAAAACTATTGCGAATAAGACAGGCGACAGGTTTTCTCCTTGTCTAACTCCACATTTACATGAAAATAAACTTGTAAACTTACCATTACAGGAACCACGCCGCTTTTAGCAATATTCCAGCAATATCACTGAACACCAGAAATGGGCTTCACACATTGTACCCATGTCGAGAATCGAACCCGGGGCTTGATATTCTGTACATATTTCTCATAACGTGTAGACATTTTCCAAATATGTTACTTTGTAGTAATTATTGCCTAAGTCCCGATCTTCAATCTGTAAAAACTGAAATATAATATGTTACGCGTGTGTTTCCACTGCCAGCTTTAACTCAACTTCGTTTACTATTTCTACTCAGTGTCAACGTGTGTACGAGTTTTAGTGATTTTGTTTATGTCCGGACCGGTGGGGTAGCGTAGTGGTTATAGCGTTCGCTCGTCATGCCGAAGGCCCCTGTTCGATTCCCGACATGAATGCATTGTGTGAAGCCCATTTCTCATTGTGCCCCCAGCTGTTATTTTGCTGGAATATCGCTAAAAGCGGCGTAAAACCATGACCAGATATTGTACCTTTTACAGCCAAAATGTGCAAACCTGGTTGGAGAAGAGAAAAGATTTACTGTATAACACATGCTTTTATTTTTTCAATTTATCATTTCGAAACGAAATATATACCGCATGTGTTGTTAAAAGATAAGAGACTGCTTTAAAGAGGGATTAAAGGATTAACTACGACCACTTCAACACTATGTCAACGTCATTTATTAAGTAATTGTGAATTCACAGAAACAGTTTCCCTGCATGACAAACATGGACATAGAGGGCCTGTATATGCACATGTTTGATAAAGAAATAAACACGAACGCAAAATGTAAAACTTGTAAGCAGATGCCATGGAATGAAGTCAAGAAGAGACGTTCCCATGGGTGAGTGAGTTCGGTTTTACGCCGCTTTTAGCAATATTCCAGCAATATCACGGAACACCAGAAATGGGCTTCACACACTGTACCCATGTCGGGAATCGAACCCGGGTCTTCAGCGAGACGTGCGAACTACTAGGCTACCCGACCGCCCTTCCCATACATGTACATCGATTCCCCACACAGGTACAATGTGTGAAGCACATTTCTGATGTTCCCCGCCACACTAGTGCTGGAATCTTGCTAAAACTATGAAAAAACATACCCAGTCACTCTATTGTCATACACACGGTACCAAGTGTCTGATCAGATATCGGGCGGTCGGGTAGCCTAGTGGTTATAGCGTTCTCTCGTCATGCCGAAGACCCGGGTTCCATTCTCGACTTGGGTACAATGTATGAAGCCCATTTCTGGTGACCCCCGCCGTGATATTGCTGGAATATTGCTAAAAACGACGTAAAACCATACCGCCTCTGGTGAGATATCATTGTTCAAACATATATTCACAATTACATGCACAATTGTAGCTGTTTTCAACACATGTAACTGCCAGGGAAATATCTACATCCTGATTAGACTGACTTGTATTTTACACGTTCTTTCTTCTACTGTCCAGTAGAAGTCGGCAGTAAATGACAACTAAAAAAAAAGCGACAAAACCCGTTCCATATTCTCAATAAATCACTGCGAAAAGCAGAGTCGAGTGTACGATTCCGACTATATCATGACCATGTGTTTATGAATCACTGTCAAACAGTGATGATAGTGATGGCACACTTCACAAAAACATGTTTGTTTATTCTACAACGTATGACATAATTCATATCAGATGCACTGTTTATTATTACTAATTCATAAGAACTACAAATGAACTACATAACTGACAATTGGTCAAGTTTTTTTATTTTTTTTTTTTGTTCAACGCCGCACTTAGCAATATTCAAGCTATATGACGGCGGTCTGTAAATAATCGAGTTTGGACAATCCAGTGATTGACATCATGAGCATCGATCCACGCAATTGGGATACGATGACATGCTAACACGTCTTGTAATAAAATTGTATTTATTTTCACTAAACATAGGCACGCCTAGCCTCAAACGTGAAATCCACTTTAGAAGCACAATCAGAAAAGATAAATAAAGTGTCAATGAAATAGCCTACAATGTGTATGTCTCAAAATCCTCTTCAACGCGTATCTAAAAATCAGAAATTGTGACAACTCTTTGTTTTCAACACTAAACATGCAAAGGCGTCTTTGATAGACATTTCAATTAGAAGTTGGAAGAATACGAAAACCTGCTACTTTTTATGTATGGCAAATACTGAAAGAAGTTGTTATCAATAAAAAGTGTCAGGTATTCACTATGTATACACATTATAACGTACACAATGTCTTAGCGTGCAGGTTTGGGGCCTAAGGCTATACGCAATAAGGATGATTGTCACAAAGGGATTTCACACAGCACTTACCATAACTAATGCGGTCATGCGGCGATCCCTCGCATGCAAAGCGGAGTGTTTGGTCAGTCTTCCCTGACCCTTGTTGTCTGAGGGTTACACGAGTGACCAATTAAATGAGTTTTATCGGTCAGCCTTGACCTTTGAAGTTCGGGTGATATGACCAATGAGAGAGGGCAATCAGTTCGTGCTGGGCAAGAGGTACGATGGAGGACATGCAGTCTGTCAATTGCGGCCACGTATATCATGGATATATTACATTAAACTACGGTTATAACGAACTCGAAGGGACTACTGATTTTAGTTCGATATAACCGTAGTTCGTCATAAGCATATATACAGCATATATGCAGCTGCTGTCCGGGACCAAAAATATGTTCGTTATATCCGTCAGTTCGTTATAAGGGTATTCGTTATAAACGTAGTTTACTGTATATGGATAAAGTGCCTTCGTGTAGCTTCACATTTGACGACGAATCCCAATACTGTGTTTTCTGAATACATTAGGGGGCACAGGTGGCCCAGTCGTCTAAGGCGCCGCGATTCGCTGTGCAGAATTGCGTCCCCTGGACACGCCAGAAACCTATGATTGTGGGTTCCAATCCCGGTTCGCCCCAATTATGTTTCTAGGTTTGTCAGCACCATACCCGTGCTCGTGGGTTTCACCGAAGTGGTAAACGTCTGAGACCTGCATCACTTCGGGCTTTCCTACCACATTAAGCTGACACGCCGTGATATAACTGGAATAATGTTAAAAGCGGCATTAAACCCAACTCACTCACTCACTCACTCACTCTGAATACATTAAATTGGCGCAGAGAGGTTGTTTGGTTTAACAAATTTCGGTAATAACATGGCGTCTAAGCTTCATGTGGATCATAGTGAGAACTGATGCCGGTCTCTACTACTTTGGTGAAACCCACGTTCATAGGTATGATGCGCCCAAACATAGAAGCGTAGCCAGGTTTGGCCTAGACAACACAGGCCCCCAACTGGCGTGATAACGACACAAACATCTTCACACAAACGTTGCATTGACAGCATAAAGAGGCTGATATTTAGGTCAGCCCCCGTCTTCAGGGTTTATCTTATATAATTATGAGACTAATGACACGGAGTAATTGTTAAACTCAGTAATGCTACCTGCACATTCAATTAATTACAATCATACTACTACCACCACCACCACTACGACCACTATCACCGCTACCACTACCATCACTACTACTAGTACTACTACTTCTACCTCCACTCTACTACTACTACTACTACTACTACTACTACTACTACAACTGTCGCTATATGGCTGCGATAGTGCCGATGCGACGTTAGATTTTAACTCACTCACTACTACTACTACTACTACTACTACTACTACTACTACTACTTCCTCCACTCTACTACAACTACTACTACTACTACTACTACTGCTACTACTTCTACCTCCACTCTACTACTACTACTACTTCTACCTCCACTCTACTACTACTACTACTACTACTTCTACTACTACTTAGGTCTTCAACAACCCATGATTGTCGTAAAAGGCGACTATGTTTCTAGTAAGAGGCGACTAACGGGATCGGGTGGTCAGGCTCGCTGACTTGGTTGATGCCTGTCATTGTATATGTAATATGAACCAGATGAAACGGCTGACTGGAACTACGGAATGTGCGTCTGTTCATTTGCATAACCCCGCCCAGGTTACGTGATGTCGCATAAACAGCGCCGGCGCGGTCTCTTTGAGAGTGGCAATGATAATATGGGACACACGGACGGATGGTAAATATGTGTATACAATTCCACATCAGTAAAACGAATGCACTGCTTGTTGTGTATTGTTTGTTGATGAGAGAACGGAACACTAACACGATTTAATTAACTTGTGTGGATGCAAAATTTCTTTCCCTTCGACTCTTCACCTGTTCATTCCTAGCAATGTGCGCGCGTCACCGCGTGACAGGTGACTGCCCTGTCAACCACAACCTTGACCTTGAGTGCATGCCCCGAGCATTCCGAGAACACCAGGAGTGTCACAGGGTCTCTATCCGTGCAGTCACGTGCTGAGTTGTTGCTTGTAATGCCACATGCTGACACATGGCGTTATTCGCATTATTGTATATTGTATACTAACTATACTGTCATATGTTTCAAGAGGATACATTTGCGTTACAACCATTTTAGTACGCTCGATATAATGCCAGTGAATACATTTACGTTAATGCCATTTTGATATACTCCATATAACGCCACATTGGCCAAAGGGGATACGTATGCGTTATAACGATGTTCATGTATTCAATATAATGCCACCATGTTTTTTCTTTAAAATCATTTTGAAAACATTATACCGGCGTTACATCTGCTTCGATACTACCCTTAACAATTTATAGGGTGGGTCTTGCAGTACCTAACAGTCATGAAAGTATAACTGTAGTTACATCGGCGTTCTGTAACTTCTTTTGAGTAGTACATGATTTCATCACATGTTAACCGGTGCGACATAACCAGTGTCATATACAGTAAACTACGGTTATAACGAACACGCTTAAAACGAACTGACGGATATAACGAACTTACTTTTTGGTCCCGACTATTTGCTGTAGTTATGCTGTATGTATGCTTGTAACGAACTACGGTTATAACGAACTAAAATTAGTAGTCCCTTTGAGTTCGTTATAACCGTACTTTACTGTACATTTTATATGACGTCCTATATCTATTTCCAACTTGCGTCATAAGAAGATGACAAATCCCCCCGGCCCCGACAAATTCGAAAGAACAAGTCATATGACTTACTATAAGTCCAACTTGATGAGAGAATTTCTAGCTAATCTATCCGTCCGTATAGAGTAGTTATTAAGATATTAAAACAATACCATGGAATTGGGATTCGGAACTTTGTATATCTATGTCAAGTAGACACCAATATGAACAGAGTTAAAGTCAAACTTTTTGCCATGTAAATGGAAAAATATAAATTCTACAAATCCCTAAATAGCAAAAGGCACCAGTTGACAACCTGGTGCGTGCGTGCGTGTGTGTAAAGTGTCATGAAAGAATACCTATTAGTTTTAGAGATATGGTCCGGGCAATATATACCACTATGAGTCAAAATCAAACATGATGCCATGAACACGGGAAAAAGGTACATTTTTAAAATACCTAAATAGAAAAAGGTACCACTTCAAACCCTGATTAATGTCATTGGATGAAAAATGTTGAATAGTGTTTTAGTTCAGCTCGGGAAATGACACCTACCTCTGTTTAAGAAAACTCTAACTATTTCCATGGAAACATGAAAAATGAATATTAAAAAAAATTCCTATACAGCAAAAGGCACCACTACAACCCCTGGTTAATACATGTAGCAAGTTTGGATGAAAAATCCTTCATGGTTTTCAAGCCGTAAACGAAATACGGGCGGACGGGCGGACAGACGGACAGACGGACAGACCAAATGACGACTACATATAAAGGAATGTGAATGGCCAACAGACAAAGCCTATCCCTTCCTTCAAGGTCATTATAAACAATAAAAGTATACTGTACATAAAATAAGATAATTAATTCGCTTAATTGTACCTAATATTGCAAAGAATATCATGATGCAAATGTAAAAGTCATCTACAAATACACACATACATACTATACATACCGATAAATGACCTTAAAAGGTATTCGGTTGTAAATCTTCCACCATGTGTTACGTGAACTATCCATACATCATATATAATTTGCCAAGTTCACACGTATCCAGATACGCACCACGTCCTTGGCGTTATAGCCAGTCAAAACATGATAGTGCCACATTAAGTTAGTCTTTGATATGAATTTAAAAGTTGGGAAACATGAATACCTGACACTTTTTATGGAAAGCAACTTCATTTATTCTTTGTCACGTGATAAAGAAGAAAAGAAGTTGCTGTCCATAAAAAGAGTCATGTACTTGCACTACATCAGCACCATACAAGGATTAACCTTGAATGTTTTACCTATGTTTTTACCGTATTTGTGACTCAATTATGTTGTAATTAATGTTACTAGATTATATAGATACATCCTCCGATATTTTCGAACATCAATTATTCCACTGTGAATATTTAAAAATATGAGCATTAGTATAAAAAAAAATATGCATTAGTATTTATATTTGTCCACTTTAGGAGAAAAGACATTAATATTTATGTATACTGAACCGCAAAAGAAACGTCACCCCAAGTAACATTGCATGAAAAGTTGTCATTTCAATATCTGGGTAATTCTTGTCAAAGTTTCTAAAATTTAACATTACCTTGTCCGGAAAAATGAAATTTGATGATACAAAGAACAAAGCAGATGACAATAAAACTGATCGCCCAAACGCATCACGGCAACGGCCATGGTAACACTATGCACGTGAGTTCCGTGCAAATTGAAATACACATGCATTCCCCCATCTTTTGCCCTATAAAAGTCCACCCAGATTTGATAACATTCATTCGTTATTGAATTGCTACCACGTGCCAAGAAAGACATCAGCCCTTGGACGATTGCAAGTTGGACAAACCGCCCGGCAAGTAGCCAATGCATTTCAAGTCCATGTAAGGACCATGTACAAGCTCGAGCAGCGGTACCAGACCACCGACACTACAGATGACCTACCACATAGTGGAAGACCAAGGGTCACCACCCGACGTCATGATCGTCAGATTGTGCGACAGCATCTACAAGATCGCTTTGTCACTGCTTCGGAAACTGCCCGACAGACTATGGGGACACAGCAGCGACACATAAGTGTGGACACCGTGCGTCGACGATTGACGAGCAGACACCTCCACTGTCACAGGCCACACCGAGGACCAATTTTGACTCCACGTCATCAGTGGGAGAGAGAGAGAGTCTGGTGACGTCGTGTCAAACGTTATTCGGATGCTTGTGTTGTTGAGAGAGACTCGTGGGGTGGTCCGAGCATCACGGTGTGGGGTGGAATTGGTCTTGCACAGAGGGTCGGCCCTGTGGTCTTCTAGAACATCGGTCCAGGGAGAGGCAATGGTGTCACAGCAGCTCGGTACATTGATCAAGTCTTGAGACCACACGTCATACCTCATTTGGCACGTCGCTGCAACCAAGAGTTTCAGCATGATAACGCCCGAGCCCAGAGTGCGAGAGACTTCCTCCAGCAGAATGGCATCGGAACCATGCAGTGGCCTGCCTTCAGTCCTGATTTAAATCCCATTGAGCACCTGTTTGACGAGATTCAAAGACGGCTGAATGACGTCCGACCAAGGCCGGCAACTGCAGCTGAACTGCGTCAGGCGTTCCTCAGAGTGTGGGCTAGAGTGTCTATGGCCTTCATCAACCGCCTCATCCATTCCATGTATCAACGTTGCACGGCAGTCATCAAGGCACATGGCGGACACATGAGATACTGACTTGTGATGCCATTTTCCCAGAGACTAGTGTTATGTTTCACTTTAAAAACATTGCACACTTTTATTTCAACCTTGACGATCAGTTTTGCCAAGTTTCATATTTTTAATATGTCTCAAAGTATGTTTACAGTGTTTGGACAAATAAGGTTTCTCGTATATCTATCCATGGTGACATTTCTTTTGCGGTTCCGTATATTTCAGTTCATTTTCAACTTTAGGTGGAATTATTTGCGAACAAACAATTCATAGGTGTTCGACAATGTCTGTTAAGATCGTAATTTAATATATTAATAGCGACAGTTGTAAATGGTGTTACAGTTTGTTGGTAAAAAATATATATTTTACATTCCAATGCGTTCGTCAATTTCACTGTCTTAATTGTAGTGTCTGCATTGTGTACTGTATCAAAGACCGGGTGTCTGACCGTATCAAATAAAATCTTATCAATATCAACTTTTTTAATTAATCAGAAGTGACAGTTCATTATACATTGATTTTTGCTCCAGGCTCACCTTTTTGTTTAAATTAGCAACAATTAAGTCATTTATTTTCTGCAGAAGGCGGCATGTTTGCCAGAAAATGTTTACGAGTAACCGAAAGTTGAAATTGTTGACATTCACGATGTTCATGAGTTACATTTGAATGATTAATTCACAGTTTTCAATAAATATGGACAAATCTGGAAGCAAACATGTCGTAGCATATTCTTAAAAAAATCTCCATCTTGCTGTTTGGCCACTAGAAATAGTTCAAATTCGTACGTAATTCATACACGCTGGCCATTCTCAAGAGGGTATACGTTCATAAAAAGACAGTGCTGTCTTATCTGAAGTCTAGGCGCATCTCATCTAAAATACGATCGTTTGTGATCTGAAATTTGTGGATGGGAGTTGTATGTATATTCATTTAGGTTTAGTTTTGTCATTCCAAAATCGAAATTTGCTTGTGTTTTGAAATTGGACCCGTGATTGTTTTTTTCTCTTGATTTCTGCACGGATGCACATACATGTACGTCTTTGATTTCTGCTAGGATTTAAGTGACAAAAAATAATACGGCTAATGACTTGATGTAGATCACCGAATACGACTTGACAATCAGGTATAGAAAATGCAGTGCAAAGCTCCACGCAGTGCAATAGGAATCAGTAATGCACAGTAAGTGATGTCATGCAGTGTTGCGAGTGTTTAGATTGACAACTGTTACGATTGAAGAAACTATCGAGTAAGTTTTTTATTGACATTTTTAGATACAGCAGATACAGAGGTTCACTCTAGGAATTTTCTGGCAATGGGCCCTTCATGTGAAAATTTCAAACATTCCCGAGGTACGCCCATACAACACAATGTTCAATGTGCCTCATTGTATTTGAAAATGTGGGCCTCACGGCGGGGGACACCAGAAATGGGCTTAACACATTGTGCCCATGTCGGGAATTGAACCCGGGTTTTTGGCGTCTCCAGCGAACGTTTTAACCACTAGGCTACCGGACCGCCCCACGTAACTAATAAACAAAATGGAGTCATACTACAAAGTTGTAAGTGTGTCTATTTTCTTTGCAGTGAATGTGACGGACAACAACTGCTCATCATCATTGCAACAAGAACAATAAAACAAGTCATCCGATCACATGTCCCCTCGATCTGGTGCAATTCGGAGGCATTATCAAAAGTCACCAGTTCACCACTAGACTGAGCTGTTTAGCAAGTTTCATACTGAAAAATTCCACGGTTTTGGAGTTTGGTCCCGACTTTTTGCTGTAGTTATGCTGTATATATGCTTATAACGAACTACCGTTATAACGAACTAAAATAAGTGAGTGAGTTGGGTTTAACGCCGCTTTTAACATTATTCCAGTTATATCACGGCGGGTCAGCTTAATGTGTGAGGAAAGCCCAAAGTGATGCAGGTCTCAGACGTTTACCACTTCGGTGAAACCTACAAGCACGGGTATGGTGCTGACAAACCTAGAAACATAATTGGGGCGAACCGGGATTCGAACCCACAATCATAGGTTTCTGGCGTGCCCAAGGGACGCAACTCTGCACAGCGAATCGCGGCGCCTTAGACGACTGGGCCACCCGTGCCCCCCACTAAAATTAGTAGTCGCTTTGAGTTCGTTATAACCGTATTTTACTGTAATATAAAAACCAAATTCCAAATTATCAAAAGGCACCAGTTCACCACTAGACTGATCTGTATAGCAAGTTTCAACAATAAACTGCCTCTGCTCCGGAAACAGAAAACGGACGGAGGACAGGGATGCACGCATCTCCATGCACATCTTCCGTTTCTCGGCGGGAAAACAATGCATGGCATAATATACTGAACCCAAGCGTTTAATGGGTAGGCACAGACTTGCTAGCTCGGTCAGAGTTTAACTGACATGTTGGTGCCCTGGGGCGTACGTCATCGTAAATTACATGAACAATAAACCTGATAAATGACAGCAAATGCAATAAAAAGTCCGTTTAAGACTGTCTTTATTTAAGTGGCTGTTGTGGAGGTTACTTGTTGGAATTGTAGAAAGGGGGATTTATGGAGGTATTGTATTGGTGTTCCACGTTTGTGAGGATCCTGTTGTTATGGACACTAAGACGATTAATCTGTGTTTGGAACATTCAGCTAACCCCCGTGTGGATTATGGGTTAGAATAGCAGCCTATATAGATTTAAAACAAATGTGAAAAGATGGATCTTGTGAATCCGGACACCCCACAATGTAGACCATCACTGCTAAAGTCTACACATGTAAAATGGACATTACTTCACAAACTATGTTGCCAAACCAGGAACAATGTCAAAGGTATCGACGGGTTTCATTGCACAGAGATTATAAATGCAGTTTACACTCAATGACTTGCCCGTGTATACGCCTCTGGAAACAACTGTTTCAAACAATATATGGTCTGTCCATGTATACACACAAGGCAGCTGTGTCAAACAATATATGGTCTGTCCATGTCTACACACAAGGCAGCTGTGTCAAACAATATATGGTCTGTCTATGTATACACACAAGGCAGCTGTGTCAAACAATATATGGTCTGTCCATGTATACACACAAGGCAGCTGTGTCAAACAATATATGGTCTGTCCATGTCTACACACAAGGCAGCTGTGTCAAACAATATATGGTCTGTCTATGTATACACACAAGGCAGCTGTGTCAAACAATATATGGTCTGTCCATGTCTACACACAAGGCAGCTGTGTCAAACAATATATGGTCTGTCCATGTATACACACAAGGCAGCTGTGTCAAACAATATATGGTTTGTCCATGTCTACACACAAGGCAGCTGTGTCAAACAATATATGGTCTGTCCATGTCTACACACAAGGCAGCTGTGTCAAACAATATATGGTCTGTCCATGTATACACACAAGGCAGCTGTGTCAAACAATATATGATCTGTCCATGTATACACACAAGGCAGCTGTGTCAAACAATATATGGTTTGTCCATGTCTACACACAAGGCAGCTGTGTCAAACAATATATGGTCTGTCCATGTCTACACACAAGGCAGCTGTGTCAAACAATATATGGTCTGTCCATGTATACACACAAGGCAGCTGTGTCAAACAATATATGATCTGTCCATGTATACACACAAGGCAGCTGTGTCAAAAATATATGGTTTGTCCATCTATATGCCCCAAGAATCAGTTTCATACAATATATGATCTGTCCATTTACACGCCTAAAGCAGCAGTGTCGTACAATATATGATCTGTCCATCTATACGCCTAAAGCAGCAGTGTCATACAATATATGGTTTGTCCATCTGTATGCCCCAAGAATCAGTTTCATACAATATATGATCTGTCCATCTACACGACTAAAGCAGCAGTGTCATACAATATATGATCTGTCCATCTACACGACTAAAGCAGCAGTGTCATACAATATATGATCTGTCCATCTACACGACTAAAGCAGCAGTGTCATACAATATATGATCTGTCCATCTATACGCCTAAAGCAGCAGTGTCATACAATATATGGTTTGTCCATCTATATGCCCCAAGAATCAGTTTCATACAATATATGATCTGTCCATCTACACGACTAAAGCAGCAGTGTCATACAATATATGATCTGTCCATCTGTACGCCTAAAGCAGCAGTGTCATACAATATATGGTTTGTCCATCTATATGCCCCAAGAATCAGTTTCATACAATATATGATCTGTCCATCTACACGACTAAAGCAGCAGTGTCATACAATATATGGTCTGTCTATCTATACGCCTAATGTGGCAGTGTCATGCAATATATGGTCTGTTCATCTATGCGCCTAAAGCAGCTGTTTCACACAATATATGGTCTGTTCATCTATACGCCTAAAGTAGCAGTGTCATACAATATATTGTCTGTCCATCTATGCGCCTAAAGCAGCTGTGTCATACAATATATGGTCTGTCCATCCACACGCCTAAAGCAGATTATGTACTACTGATTTACCACTTGTACTAGAAACAAGAGACCACTGCAACCGCATTTAGACAAATATCTTTTCATCACGATTCAGCGTGACAAAAGCAATAACCTAAAGAATGTATGACAAGAAGGATGACTTCAACTTTCCAATGGTCAACATTTCCTTCACGGCGTGTAATGTTCCTGCACCTCCAGCCTTGATTGCTACATTTCACAACTTTTGAAGTACAATCGAGCAAGCTCTTTCTTCGACAATTTGAAAATCTGTGTCAGGGTTATATTCATGTTTTATTGTAGCATGTCCACCTTCACTACACGTTTCCCGCTCACCGTGAATACATACGGAAGTACAGACAACTTAGTGTGTCCATCATACAGTAGAAGTAGGATGGAGTGTGATCAGGATTACTTTCACAGGGAGTCGACGCATGTCTGTGTAGACTCCCTGCCTTCACATAATGCAGCTGCAAGTGTTGACTGTTTGACGTCAGTGGTCAGTTCACAGCTCGTATTGATTCCCTGACGTCGCTGAGGGCATACTTGGAGAGACTTTTCCCGAACATCTGGTGAGATCATTGTTTTTCAGTGTTGTTGATCCATTCATACAAGTTTCGACCCTGTTTCGCCTTTTTACGCCCCATATCATCTGTTTTGGTGGATATTCATGTTTGTTTGTTTGTTTAACGCCGCACTCAACAGCGGCGGTCTGTAAATAATCGAGTCTGGGCCAAACAATCCCGTGATTGACATCATGAGCATCGATCCATGCATTTGGGATTGTTGACATGCATCAACCAAGCCAGCGAGCCTGACCACCCGATCTCGTTAGTCGCCTCTTACGACAAGCATACAACAAGCATGGGTTGCTGAAGACCTATTCTACCCGGATCTTCACGGGTCTCAGGACTAGCTATAATCTGGCGTTGACGTTATTTTCATATGGGACGGTTGGTTAGCTTCGTGGTTAAAGCGTTTGCTCGACTTTTTAAAATCATGATAACGCAGGCTAGTAAACCGTTCCGAAATGGTACAAAATTCATTACAGACCCTGCTGTACATCTAAAGAACTGTTGGAGAAGATTTTTTGGGGTTTTTTTTATCTGATAATTTGTAGTAGTGTTCCTGGATATTAACATATTTCATACTGATTTGGCCGGTGGCCTTAGCCATCCCAGCATCAATGAAAAATAACATTAAAGGTAAAACTGGGAATACCACTCAGCGTCACGACACAGACCTTACAGAGCTATGACAGGTCATCGGGACCCAGAATGTGTCACGCTCTTGTTGCATAACTCAAGACATGTACGAAACAACACTTGACGACGAGGAGCAGGCAGTGGGGATTCACTGGTAAGTTTTTGCAGTGTGACAATGCGTCACTTTGTAGCACAAAACTTCATTTGCAACTAGATTAATAACCTGTTTAGTCAGTAATAATTCACGTAAATGTCACAGTTGGTTTCTCCTGTCCTAATTTACATAACACGTTACGTGAATGCATCACTTTAGACAAAGCTATATTTCAGTCTCTCAATTCCGCGTCATTTTGTCATCTGTACATGGACCTTGTTGCTGTCTCAAACGACAGATAGTTAAAAATAAAACTTTTAACGCTTAGAATTGAAGATTAAAACTGAATTTATTTGTATTTACAATACTTGAAAATTATCATTTTAGCTGTTAGCTGTTGTCGTAAATACAAATAAATTCAGTTTTGATCTTCAGTTATCAGCTAGAATATATAAGGAAGACAATTCAACAAAAGGCGAAGTACTTGCAGGGTTTGTTTTATCGATATGTAATATGGCGTCACTCTAAATGCCAAGAGAAAACTGCAGACTTCGTCATCTACAAACAGTGAATCTAGCCTGTTTTACGTATCACGCACGACCGCTTTAACCACACCCTGGTTTAATGCCCAGAGTGATGTGGTTTGTTGAACCAATTTCAGCATCAGTGACTCAGGAGTTCATGGTCTGGTTTATAATACTTTGGATGACCCCGCTGGGTAACGTGATGTCGCATACACTACGCCGGAACGGTGGCTATGTTATCATGGGACACACGGAGGGAGGCTAAGTATACGTCAGTAAAATGACTACTTTGCTTATTGAATATTGTTTATTGATGGGAGAACTGAACATGCCCAAGATTTACAGTAATGATGAAAAACGACCTTCCGTCATCCCCAGCTACCTTACCGATGAAAGTCAGCAAAATGCCAGCTTTGTATTAAGGCCACGCTTTCTTAATTATATTTAATAATAATCAAGGATTTACTCCATCTCTTTCACACAAGGTCCGTCGAAATAAAAATAAATAGCTATGTCAATCATTTATTTATTTCTGCCGTAGAGTTAAAACTGCAGCTGGCTTCTTGAATCACTGATAATGATGTTGTTATGGGATGACGTCTATATTACTAGTGGGAGAGATAATAAAAAAAAAAAAATTAAAAAAAATCTTTTTATGTATTATTTATTTCTTTTGCAGTTGTTTTTCAGTTGGGGCGGCGGGCCTATCGTGCAGTCGAAGTACAATGACACTACTACTACTACTACTACTACAACTACTGCTGAAAGCGATCATGTCATTGACTGGCTATCATATTATACATTGTGCAACAGTCAGCGATATTACATCATCATCCCATCGAAGGAAGCTGGACCATTTAAATAAGTGAGGGGGTATGTTTTTACGCCGCTTTTAGCAATATTCCAGCATTATCACAACGGCGGACACCAGAAATAGGTTTCACACATTGTACCCATGTGGGGAATCAAACCCAGGACTTCGGCATGACGAGCGAACGCTTTAACCACAAGACTACCCCACCGCCCACATTTAAATAAGTGTTTCAGAGCATCAGCGAAACACCCATCAGTGTATGGTGGGACGCACATTTATTCGTTGACTTTATCATAAGTCAAGCACTGTAACCACACATAAGCTGGTTCTTGCGACAAACCATCCTTGGACATCTGGTGTAATCGGTTATGATATATACTGATTCACTACCATGGCTTCGTTCCGGAAGTGACGTCACATTCTCCATATCTGACAACACTTCTATCGTACAGCATTTCTCTGGTACGTTGTAATTGGATTGGGTTGCTGTTTCATTCAAGTCGTTAAATTTAAATAGGACTTTAAAGAGAGAAGTGAGTGAGTGAGTTAATGCTTTACGTCACATCGGCAATATTTCAGCCATATCCTGACGATTAAAGAGAGTAGAGAATAGTACCAGGACATCGAACATGACAGAGAGACCGAGTATGGCTTTACGCGGCTTTCAGCAATATTCCAGCAATATCATGACGGGGGATGCAAGAAATGGGCTTCACACATTGTACCCATGTGGGGAATTGAACCCGGGTCTGCGGCTTGACTAGCACACCGCTCAGAACATGGCAGAAAAGGAGTGAGTGAATATTTTCAACAGTAATTCAGTTGTTCCACCGTGTGTCATCTTCAAGTGAGAGGGAAGCCTGGAATAATGCAGATCCGTGCCGTTTACCGACGATTATGGCTCATTATAGAATGAAGAAATAATAACCTAGACAACCGAGGATGACAATCGTCATTTTACAGTTTTTGTGATGGCTTGAATTTTACTGGTGTTGACTTCATGTATTTTAATGTAGTCATTACACACAAACATAGAGACATACACGGTATGCAGCAGACACATGGGCTGCAACGATACAGGAAGGTCACGATACGATACGCATCTCGATATTCTGGTCACGATACGATACGTATCTCGATACGCAATGATAAAAAACAAGACATGTCAAGATTGAACCTTTCATGATTTTGGTACAGTCATAATTATTTAAAATTGTAAAACTACAAGCGTATAATTTTGGTACTGGTGATTGCTGTTGCATGATATTTTTACGTATGGAACTATTTGACCAGTCACCGTAGGGACTTCCCGCGCCACATGTATTTCGATTGCGAAAACGTTTTGTTGACATATATTAGCCAAATTGCCACAAATATGACTTTTAACGAGTCAAAGTATAGAATATATGTATCCATTCTCTAGCAACTAAAGTTCGTTCCAATGCGTCAAAAGCGGTAATCTGATCGTGGTTGCTTCACACACGATTTCACCTAACTTAATGAAAACAATATTAAATGAAATTGTGAAAAAAAATAATAAAATATATTACAAACACAAGTCCAGATATACAATGAACACGTTTTAATAACAAGATAGTATAATGATGGTATTGAATTGCGTACTTCAGTTCGGATTTGCTGACTGGTATTTCCGGTGTTATGTGCTTGCGGTGATCAGTTGATAATGTTTTTTGAGATGGGGAAAAACTAAGACAGTGTGAAACCTGAGCTTATTAAAAATGTAAGCACGTTTTTGGGAGCCATGCGTTACCGCGCGCTATAACCAAGTTAGCGGTTTATTGAAAAGCACAATAGTGAGGAGACGCTGTACTTGAGATTTGCGTTCCGTATGGTGGCGTATCGATAAATGGGCCCACGTGTATCGTATATCGCAGCGGTAGAAACTAACAGTTTCAGTCCACTAGTCCTTATAATGATAGCATATAGCAAAACCTTTAAAAATGTCAACATTCTACTAGTCCTTAGGATACCTTTACTATTGGGCAGTTTGGCAAGGACTATAGGACTAGTGCACACGCACATGCTGAGATGTACCAGAAATACTGTTCAAGCGACCCATGAAGATCCGGGGTAGAATAGGTCTTCAGCAACCCATGCTTACCGTACAAGGCGACTTTGAATGTCGTAACAGGCGACTAAAGGATCGAGTGGTCAGGCTCGCTGACTTGGTTGATGCATGTCAGCGATCCCAATTGCGTGGATCGATGCTCATGATGTCAATCACTGGATTGTTTGTCCAGACTCGATTATTTACAGACCACCGTCATGTAGCTGGAATATTGCTGAGTGCGGCGTTAAACAACAAACAAACAATACTGTTCAAGCTGTATACTGTTTTAAGCCAAAAATTCAAACAAGTCAATGTCCAAGAGCTACGGCATAAATCAATATGTACTCAATCGGGATCACTTCAAGACGCTAAGCACACAGAATTCGATGGCTGGATTACACAGAAAGTTAAACATGTTAGCATCCGTAGCCTCATGTGTACACACAAACACGTCGGAAAACGACTTACATTACTCTTCATCAATAACGGAAGAGCGAATCTCCTGTGTCTCATCAAACCCTTACTGGTATATCGTACATGGTGAACCTCAATGCTTATAAAGGTTCCACTATCAAGACAAACGGTTAAGGAAACGATTCATAATTTGTTTCGTTATAACCCCTCATATCCCGGATTGTCACCTAGCTAACAAAATAACTGGATAGATAAAACACACAAGCAATTATTGTATATTGTGCAACTCCGCCACTTACCTCGTTGCCGAGGTCATCGTTCCCAATAAACGAGTAAACTGGTACCACATGATTACAGCGCTAGATGCCAGGACGCCTCCTCGCTTCAAACTGAAGAGCTATTTACACTAGAGATGCACTAGTCTACTCATGCGCACTAATCAGCTTGTCATTAATTATGCATATCACACAGCACGTGCGAGGGAGGCATTTAGCCGAGTGTCAAAGGTCATGTTGAACGTCTGGGATATCCCCCGGGGAGTTGAGCTGAGGGAGAGTTTCGAGGCGTTCTTAGCAGCATCTGAACGTTCGTTGTAGCCGATTACACAGTGGGCGTTCTGGGCAAGAAAAGTGACAACCCCATCATGGTGATGTCTTCAAACTGGAACTGTCAACATTTCCTTAACATCGAAACGTTTTCTGTTTACAAATTGGAACGCAATGCATCAGGCTAACAGTTAAATTACGGAGTATCGATGTATAATGGCATTTTTTATGCACACACGACCAGATGTGGTTACAAATTGCCATTAAATGCGTAGTCAGGACAATTACGACAGCATAAGTGTTCATGTACATGAAGAATTGATTCCCTGTATTTTAACACCACACACACATACTCAAGGAGTCCCACGACGTTTTGCCATGACGTAAGTAGGAATTATCACAACGTACATTTCAGATTATAGTGTGAGTGAGTACAATTTTAAGTCACATCGGCAATATTTCAGCAACATCGTGACTATCAATAGTTAAACATAATACTCAGATTATAGGAAAGTGATGTGTAGGTCTCGTTGAGGTTACACATATGTCCTTAATAACATTGACATGCCATTGAATATCACTGATCCATTTTGGTCAAACAGTTGACGACAGGTAAATATATATAGTTTGGTTCTTATAACAATGAATCAGTGAGGCCAAATGCATGGTTTATATAACACAGAAATATGGTGTTTAGGTTGCAATCACATAACACCCGCCAGCAGCCATATTCGGCATCGATTTTATACCACAACAAATGTGAATTTTCCCGTGGTTTCAACATCAATTGGTTCTAAAGCAGAAGTGAACAGATCTGCGCAGGTGACGAGACACGTGTATAACCTCTTTAACCAACAGGGTCAAGTGATGCGGACGAGACACGTGTATAACTTCTAACCAACAGGGTCAGGTGATTCGCACATGAGACACGTGTATAACCTCTTTAACCAACAGGGTCAAGTGATGCGGACGAGACACGTGTATAACCTCTTTAACCAACAGGGTCAAGTGATGCGGACGAGACACGTGTATAAACTCTTTAACCAACAGGGTCAGGTGATGCGAACGAGACACGTGTATAACCTCTTTAACCAACAGGGTCAGGTGATTCGCACAGGAGACACGTGTATAACCTCTTTAACCAACAGGGTCAGGTGATTCGCACAGGAGACACGTGTATAACCTCTTTAACCAACAGGGTCAGGTGATTTGCACAGGAGACACGTGTATAACCTCTTTAACCAACAGGGTCAGGTGATTCGCACAGGAGACACGTGTATAACCTCTTTAACCAACAGGGTCAGGTGATTCGCACAGGAGACACGTGTATAACCCCTTTAACCAACAGGAGACACAGGAGACACGAGTATAAACCCTTTAACCAACAGAGTCAGGTGATGCGGACGAGACACGTGTACAATCTCTTTAACCAACTGGGTCACGTGATGAAGACGAGAAACGTGTCTAACCTCAAACCAACAGGGTCGAGTGATCTGGCACTATCCGACTATCCCCCGTTGTTTTTCAATGACGTCCATTTTAATAGAATATAAACATCCAAAAAGGAAAACATCTGAATGGCACTAATTGATCATGGAAACTGTTACATGAAACGGTCCTGAATGTGCTATAATAAGCTGCATACATCGCTATGTTCCCAATGAGGCCAGATCAGTGTCCTGATGTTCAGCACCCGCCACAAACGCATACAATGGCAAGTAATTTATACACCTGGAAAAAACGGGATCGTATGGTACAAGTCAAAATTTGGAATTGCAGCAGACCTCATTTTTTGTCACTGTTGTGTCAGATTTGGACATCTCCGCAACATGAATGGCATAAAAACTGTTTGAAAGCCTAACGGGGATCTGAATGCTGAAGTAACACCTCTTAAGCAAGAGTCGTATGACGCTCTTTTTAGGGGCGGTGGAAAGAGAATGCTCGATTGTACTTTAAAAGTGGTTAAACGTAGACACCAAGAGCTGGAGCTACAGGAATACTGCCCGGCAGCTAAAGAACTTCTGAGCCAGAGACGCGTGACGCTTTTTGAAATCTTGGTAGATAGAGCATGCTCGACTGTATTTCAAAAGTTGTGAAATGTAAATACCAAGGCTGGAGCTGCTGGAATATTGCTCGACATGAACGGGAAGTTGACTATTGGAAAGTTGAAGTCATCCCTCTTGTCATACAGTCTTGTGGAGTTGCTTTTGTCACTCAGTCTTAATGCTTAGATTTTAATAGGACACAGCTAGAAATGTGTATTACTCTTTCTTATACATACCCCTACGACGTGAGTATCGCATTCACCTTCCGTAAAGATCACATTACAATGAGATTTGATGACTTGGGAGAAATCCTCATTGAACCATTGACATTTACCTTGATTTAGAGTGTCGCGTTTCAACAACTCATTATCTGATATGGTACACATTAATCTACTATCAGTAGAAACACAAACATTATTAATAGGACATTTTTATTTTTATTATTTTTGCGACCAAAATTGGTCGCCAGAAACCTTTTCTTTTGGAACGAGGCGACTTAAGTGGATCTTGTGGTCAGGCTCGTTGACTAGCGCCCGACGGTGTGGCACTTTTCATAATATCAATCACTGTCTTACAGGTAGAATGATTGTCGCGTCAGGAAACAAATGTTGTAAAATTAGCAATACGCTTATTTGTTTCTGCATATTTGTTTTTATTTAACATATGGGTAAGAAAAGATTATGGATTTAGAAAACTCTAAAAGATGATATTTTCATTTTCAGTGTTTATAAATTTGCTGCTAAGACGGGAAAACTATTCTTCATAAACACACAAACCTTCTTAAAACATCGGGAAATACAATTATTGAAATATTCACAACTTTATGCAATAGCCTGCAGTACATTATGTTCGAATTTTCCAGATGCACGTTGCTTCCCGCAACTCTAAAAATATCTGGCTGATAAAATATCAGTTAACAATAATTAAGCATACAGGTGAGCATGCCTTCGGTCAATAAATATGTGCACCCAACTGTGCATGGGAATGGGAAATGTGAGGACCAATAAATCAATTTCCGGGAAACATAAATTCATTTTACGTCCAAGAACAATGAGCAACAAAGTCAGTCGTGATATAGGGCAAATATTGAATATGGCATCTGGTATTAATTGATAGGAGACATCGAGCTGTATAGTGAGAACTAACATATGAGAGATATAGCTGTAACATGAACCAACGATATCTGGTGTCAAATGTTGATGAAGAGATAAAAACAGCCTGAAACGATTTCGAGAAAAATGGCTGCCATTAGAAAATCCAAGACAGCTGTCGAATTTAAGTTGACTGGCCATGTCACTATATATATACTGTCGTATTCTACGTAATAAGCGCCCACGGCGCCCATTAGCCCATTTGCTAATCCAAGACAGCTGTCGAATTTAAGTTGACTGGCCATGTCACTATATACATACTGTCGTATTCTACGTAATAAGCGCCCACGGCGCCCATTAGCCCATTTGCTAATATATTGGCGAGTGAACAATCCAAATCAGCACCCCTTCCGATTGATCAATGTACACAAGACTTATTTATTCGTGAATAATACGCACTCTTGTGTTATATCACCCTTAATTATGGGCAATTAAATTCTTGAAAAATATATCTGTCGTATGTAAACATTTCTGGCTGTTAGCATAAACCACGAAATTTACGATCTTTCAACCCAAAATAATATTCTAATAAGCGCCCCCTATTTCTAATTTTGAGAGCGCCCTTGGCGCTTATTACGTCGACTACGGTAGATGTAAAAAAAAGTCACAGAATAAACCAATTCTGTATATGTTAGTGTTGTTTAACTGACATAGGGTGAACATGCAAGTCTGTACTCAAAGTGTAAATTCAACGCTAGATCACTGACCCAGTACACGCCCGAGAGAGTGACTTTAGTTTAACGCCACTTTTCAGTTATACCACTACGTGTAAGCTTTATGTGAGAGCAAGGCTTGAAGTGATGCATGTCTGGGACACTTACCACTTTTGGAACCCACAAGCACGAGCGTGGTGCTGACAATAGCAGGAATGTAAACAGTGCGAGTAGGGATTCGAACCCAGAATCATAGGTTTCTGGCTCACATATATCAGCTGCAAAACATGATTTATTTTAAACTTCAAGAAAAACTCATTATATTTACTATGGCACGCTATTTCTTTTGTTTCAACATTCAGAAGCATACTTCTTTTTTTTTCCATAAATGACCTATTCCATTTCAAATCAGAAAAATTCAGGCACCATTATTTTTTTTTCAATTTGAAGTTTGCACGATATACGGCTTTTCAATTGGACGAGAGGTTGGTCCTCTGACCGCGAAATTGACGTTCATAAGTGTATAATTTTTTAATTTGAAGTTTACACGATATACGGCTTTTCCATTGAACGAGAGGTCGGTCACATGACCGTGAAATTGACGTTCATAAGTGTATAATTAAATTTTCGTTGTGTTCATGGAAATTCCTGCATTCTGATTAGCTGAATTGGTCACGTGTTATTGCAATCATTTCCCAATGAATGTAAAGAATTAAGCCACGCCCACCGCTGCGCACTACTTTTATTACTGCGGAATGTCGGGGAATCACAATATTACAGTCGAGGGAATTCCCTTTCTGCTCACGTGTATCGTCATGCACAGAACATTTAGCGACTTTCATGCATTATTCATTGTCCAAACTACCCTTTGAAACCGAAGGCCGAGAATGAATGAAACAGCAAACGTGCAGGCTCGCTCGCCAGTTTTTTTCCCGCTCGCCTCGGTTCAACTTTCATGTCTTCGCGTTTCATTTCTAACTAGCATTTCTCCAACTGTTTTACCGTGATCAGAGAAGTAATGTTAGAATCACGCAGTAAATGACCATGTTATTTGAAACAGCCGCCTTCTCTCGGACATATTTCTTCCGGTTCGTTACAGTCTGACTGTTGCAAGTCTTTTCGCCTCTTGCCTTAATTGACAGGTCAAATGAACATTGTTTTAATCCCACTCTCCGTTGATTGGCTACTGACTGTGTAGGCGTGTCAAGTTATGTACATAAATTAAACGATCACCTGATTCATGTCACGCCACTGTATATATTCCTACACCTGGAATGTTCATCATTTTTGTCTGTTTTGATATATGCAACTGTTTTGGGTTAAACTATTGTAGATAAAACATGTTTTACGTTGTCGAATTTAATTATAAGCATTGACTGTGTATTTTTTTCGGTTCATTGAGGTATGAATCGAAAAACCGATGTGCAAACTTTTGTAAGAATCCGCGTAGCGGATTCATACAGTTTGCACATCGGTTTTTCGATTCATACCTCAATGAACCGAAAAAATACACAGTCAATCCTTAAATAAACGACACAATTTGACGTTCATACGTTTTTCACGAGACCGTGTTCTTTAAATGACGTAAACACTGACGGACTACTTCCACATTCCTGGGGAAACCCCTGGGAATTCCCTAGCACGAAAACACACATAAGCGTTTTTTCTGATCATTTTGACCCTTTAATCTTGAACTCGGCGTTTTAGTTTACATTGAAAAACGTCAGAGTTTGACTGCACGATCGTTCACGAATATTCTCGCTACGACCCAGCCTAGAGAACAAAACGAAGAAATGCACTGAACTATCGTAGTATCGACTCGATCCGTGTCTAGGCTGCCAGTGAGTCTACAGCAATATATGAATTTACCTTAGTGCCTATTCGACACATCTTTAATCTACTTTCAATGATCAGCCAATTGATCAATGATGACTAAAACCTGTAACCGCCTAAGGGTTCATCAACATATTCCGAAATCTCCCCCGTCACGTTTATCGTGTCGGCCATTTTTAAGTCTTGTACTTGATGTAAATGTATTATGACGCGCTGTCATCGTGACTGACTTACTGAAGTTGTTCTAAACAGACCTGTCTTATCTAATGGTGATATTATTTGAACAAATGTGTTGCGTAAGATGTTAATAAAGAGCAAGCTGTGCATCCATACGCCCATGTCACCTCTCTTTTTGAGGAACTATTTTACTCCGCGATATAGCTGGTTGTTGTATGGCTGTCAGTGTAAACATGAAGTCACACGTAGTAAATACAATTGTGTATAGATCTAGGCCTACATCCTTTGAGGTAAGAAATTGTGATAATAAATTATAAGAATTGACTTTCACTTTGTAAGTGAAAGTGAATTCTTAAAAATATTTTATTCTGCGTTTCACAATTCTGTTAAACACGGACGCTCGTATTTCTGTTGTTGTTTGTTGTTGATTAACACGTTGTCAATCATATCCACGCTGTGTGACATAAACCTGTAAATAGATATTGGTCAGACAATCCAGTGATTGATAATAAGAGCAACGGTCGACGCCGTCGGTGCACAGGGCCACACAACGCACCAAGTTACCGAGCTAACTACCCGGTCCATTTAGTCGCCTCTTACAACAAGCAGGTTCATTCTTACCTGGAAGCCCCACGGGTCAGGTGAGACGGGTCACATCTCACATCGCGATATCCTGCCCAAATAACTACATGTCAAAATCACTACTGGCTAACACAACAACATGTGACTGTAATCATGTACATTGACTGATCACAGAACATTAAAGTACAGGTGCCAAAACGGATAAAGCTGTGGCTGTTGGCGTTCAACAGCTGATGAAGACAGTGCATCATGTGACGCGGGCGGCTTCATGATAAATTACAAAAACAAAACAACCCGTTTCATTACAAAAAATCCATTCAAACACCAAACGCTTTATCACGGAGAATTGCTTTTTTCGTGATGCCATGTTTCCGTAACCTACAAACAGACCGCCGTCATATACCTGGAATATTGCTGAGTGTGGCGTTAAACAACAAACAAACAAACAAATCATGGCCCATGTCAAAAGTAAACAGTTGAGGTCTTTGTCTGCTGAGCTGAGTTTAGTTTAGTTTGTGTACCAAGTATTAGTTTACATTAACTATCTCTAAATATGACTTTGTCGGACATTGCTCTTGGGTATATATTCAATGTATACTAGTGAATGAGTGAGTATGATTTTACGCCGCTTTTAGCAATATTCCAGCAATATCACGGCGGGGGACACCACAAATGGGCTTCACACATTGTACCCATGTCGGGAATCGAACTCGGGTCTTCGGCGTGACGAGCGAACGCTTTAACCACTAGGCTACCCGACCGCCCCTCAATGTATACTAGCTCGCACTGACACATATAGAGACAATCAACTTCCATAGCTGGTGCTTTAACAATGATGTTAACGTTGCTATATTACCATATTAACGGGTGAATATGTGTAGATGGATTATAAATATACAAATAAGGGCAGTGGTTACATACCTAAAGCGGATTTAGTTGCAATTATTTATACGTGGATGGCTACCTGGTTCTCTGAGATACCCCTACACACACCTCTGTGTTAAGTCAGATCCGTGTCACATACTTTTATTATATTAAGAGACAACTGAGCACACAAAAATAAAGGTTGCTAGAAAATAAACGATTCCTCAGTAAACATTCACAAATATATGATGGTTTGTTTTCCACAAAAAATAACGCAAATACATAAAAAATTCGAACGGTTTATTTCGAAAATTGTTAAAGAAACCTCTCGCATAAAAGAAAGCTTTCCTAACATGATCAGTATTAAATTCTGACAGAACTTGTGAATGAAAACTTAGTGTAATAAATAATCTGAGTTTTAAATTACCTAAATGGGTGACGTACATATAATCTGGCTTATTAAACCTCTAAGAGACTAGTATGTTACTCTCACACAATTAAATCAGTTAACTACCAACTATACCAGAGCTACCAGTGTATACATTTATGTCCAGCACATAGTGTTTACTTAGCAAAATGTCTTAACACCTTAGATTTGAACAACTTTGAATAACGAAGCGTGTTTGTTATTTAACACACACTGGGCAATATTCCACTTATATGACGGCTGCTCGGACATGATCGAGACATCACAAGGCAAACCAGTAATTGATTTGTAAGCCATGATCCACGCGGTCGAGGTACGATGGTACGCGATCAAAGTTAACTTCTGCTTCGAAAATATCAACTAAAACACGCCAAGTCTGGACAAAACAGAAATGTTAAATAGTCTCACAGAAATTCTTTATATCAATATCTCGTAGAGAAAACCCTAAATGTACAGTCCGTAGAAGATCTACACACTTGTAATATTATCGCGCAGGTTTATGTTTTATAATCCACCGAAAGAAACACACTACACGACATGCGTGTCTCTATTCGATTATTCGCAGGTGTCAGAATTCGAATGAGTCTCACAGAAATGCTGAACATCAATATTATCGTAGAGAAAATCCTTAATGTAGATTCCGATGTACACACTTGTAATATTATAGCGCAGGGAGAACAGCATAGCATGTGCAGTCGGACAATATATGTATCTAATGAAGAACAAGAATTGTCAACGTTGGAAACGTGTCCTGCTCTAAAAACACGATCAATGTTTCAAGGAGTGAGCGAGTCACATTGTCCAAGCGCACTCGTTCTTCAAACCTAATAAGTTGATAAAAGAGACAAAACTCCAAACATTATTTTACGGAACAGCTTACTTTTTCATCAGGAACTTGTCAGATGGGGCATGTCGATCATCTTTCTTAATGTACGACCGTGACCTTGTGTAGATCTAGAAGATCAAGGGCGTTAATCTCACGGCTTTGATGAGAGTGCTTTCCCTTCCACGATGTACATTCAAGCTCCTCACAGCGATAGCCCATTCACAGAACTCTCTACACTATCGCTGACAAGTGACGCCGAGCACACTTATAATTACCCATGGGCGGGTACAGCTTTTTAAAAAAAAAAGGGGGTGTGGGGGGGTGTGGGTGTGTGCCCCCTGGAAAACATGCCCAGTCGTAAACCTTTTCAAAATGAAATATGATGGCAAAAATAAAATAAACAAAAGTATAAACGTTACTATATTTGGGGTCAGGGGGCAAATTTCAAGATTCTTGTAATGACCGCGCCCACACTGGTGGCAGTGATGTTTCTGAGAGTGTAACGAAGGTGTCACGCGCTGGGGAGGAGCTTGATGCACACTGATGACCGAAGGGCACCTTGAACGTCATGTATCAGGCACGACAATGTCATTTAATTTCTCACAAGTCACGTAAATCTATGTTGGCCGATACTTAAATTATAATGAAAGGCCAAATGATATTTTAATCTTTTAAAACTGTGTTTGCATTGCCCTATTATACCGCGGAAATAATATGTGTAAATAACAGCAGTATTTGATTCACTACTGTCCATGTTGAAATACGTAATTCCATGAGTAATTACTTGCCCTCCCAGATTTGTCTTCCATGAAATAACAGCACGCCTCATCAAAAAATACATAAATATTGTTATTATAGATTTTAAAGTAACAGTGACAGAGGGCAACACAGTTGTAACGTGAATGCGACGTGAGGTGATTGGGGTTTAACGTCGCGTCCAAGACAATTGCACTTATATAGCGACGTGCATGTACGTCTGTGTGTGGCTGCTTGTACTAGTCCGGACTGATGCGGATTTTTATAGTGCTAGCTCACTGAGATACCATGCCGCAGTTTAACATGAATACCCCTCCCGGACGCTGTATACTGACTCCGAGCCGACCAGTCCTCGTTTTAGCCCCTTAATGCCGAGCGCCAGACAGGGTAACAACAACTATCTTTTAACGTATTTTGGTATGACGCCGCCGGGGATCGAACCCCGGACATTCCGCTTTCCGGGCGGCGTTCTACCACTAGACCACGGAGGCGCTCCCAACGTGAATGTACAGGGACACTGCTCATGAATACCTCATCGTGTCGAGACATATATAACAGACCCATGGCCACGTACATAAGAACTGCAGACTAGCAATTTGTGTGTCAGTGAGTGAGGTTTTACGCCGCTTTTAGCAATATTCCAGCAATATCACGGCGGGGGACACAACAAATGGGCTTCACACATTGTACCCATTTCGGGAATCGAACCCGGGTCTTCGGCGTGACGATCGAACGCTTTAACTACAAGGCTACCCGACCGCCAATCCAGCAGTATGTGCTGAGCATAAGCGAAAGTGTTTCAATTTTAAATCTTTAACTAATCTAAAATAATATACAAATCGCATTACCTTCTGTCTATAAATATCACTTGGAAAGAGAATATGTTTCATCAATGTATGTTTGTTTGTATCTTTTGAAAAGTTAACAAACAAATGATGAGAAGCCGATCGGTTGTCGGTAATACAATGCGACCGCTTTAACCGATGACTGTCCCATTCTATACATGACACATCCCCATATGACTAAATTTGCAAAAACGAGATAACTATTTCTTACACACCTGTGGATGAGAAACCGATTTAAGATAACTGGTATCAAACAGATGTCTGAGATCGAATTCCAGGCCCGTGATTGGCTACTTCATGGTGATGACCTGAGGTCAGATGATGACGGACTACTTTTCTGATTGTAAGTCATAATTCATAAATTGCTCGTGCTCCAGTCGAATGTTCACCTACGCCTTGTTGAACAACGGGACTGTGTAATAATTGATAATAATGATAATAAACAAACTCGTCCTCGTCTGCGAGTTTGTTTGTTATTATTATCAGTTACATTATCTTCTGTTATGTCAACGTGATCATTTTTTAGAGTGTAATGAACCCCCTGGATGCCACAACGACACACATGTCCCTCCTCTTCAACCCTCACTTCAAAGTCGAAAAAAATTCAAAATACATCGCGCAAACTAATACACTTCACAGTTTTGAATTCACTCTTCTGTTTATCATTTGCTGTCATTTTAGGCAAAGCAAAATTACTGAAAGTGACTTCTGAAAATTAGGTACAAATCTAGCAAAATCACAATTCCCGGCGTTATTTACTCCGTGTTTTGAATTCTACATATTGGATATTTACTCGAATAATTAAAGTAGAAAAATAGCATATTAGTGATCACGGGTATCAAATCACTAATGATAATTCTGAAACGTCGCTGATAAGCCGAGAATCGTTTGGAATGTTTTGGAAAATACGCATTCACGAACGCCAAAGTGTACGTTCAGCCATATTGGATTGTGTTAACAAAATGTCGGTTATGAGACGCCAGGTTTATTTCAAAGTCAGATGCTATACATGCATCCCTGAATTCCTCATATATTTTAGAAACAAATGACGAATTTGTCACCAATGCAAATTATCTAGATGAAATCATGCGAAATGAATTAGGTGTGGAAACGAACACTGTGCTTGGAAAACTGTACTTGTAAACAGTAATGTAATGTAGATTTTACACTGTATTGCATGTTTAGAGGTACTTTCGTGTAATTGTTGCATGCATAGGCTCGATCACGCGTTTGAGAATATTCATGGGAAGAGTTTCGTTGCACTAATAATGGAATTTCAAATATAAACATTACAATGATGTGGTAAATTCAATAGAAACCGTACAAGTGTGACGCCATGACTGACGCTAAATCACGCACAACAACGACGGTAGTTATCTGCATTTCTGACTAATTCTCTTTGTTACATTGAAGAAAATGGTAAACAAATAACAGTTCGCAGATTGTCAGAATGTTTCTGTGTCTTACGTGACAAATTTATGTGTATACGGTCCCTTAATCAACGAAAATCCTCCTCTGGAAATCACGCGTACTGTTGTCAGTGTACACGCCATTTTGCAAAAGTTGGTCACCGGTAGTGATGTCATACTGAAGTAAACATTGTTGCACATATTTGGTAATTTCTTTGAGGTGTAAACTTTTAACTCGGCATCCAGCGTGTTCTTTGTTTTTCTCTTGTTTGCATTATCATCATCGCCTTGATAATCCACAGATATGGCGGAAACCTTTTTGTGTAGGGTCACATTATTTATGAGTAGTAAGCAGTATATGGAACGACGTCACTTATGACAATGGTGTTATGTATTAATGCGCCACTGCTATCATGAGAATATACAAAATGCATCGATCCGATCCGATGCGATTTAAGGGTGTGTAAGAAACAGATGACTGTACTCGTGCCTGTCAGATACCATTGATCTTACAACTCGTTGTTACAAAGCGTATCTAACTCGCTTTCGCTCGTTAGATACGTTTTGAAACAACTCGTTGTAAGATCAATGGTATCTGATAGACACTCGTGTAGAAATCTCATTATATTGACGCCTATGCGTTTTTCGGAACAAATACTTCCCGAAATTGTTAAAATATGTGCATTTACTCCTTTTATTTAAGACGCCTTGTGAAATATTCGCCATGCATGTTGCAAATACTGAAACTAACTATATTAATTAAATTTCATTACAGGAACAAGGACAAAGTTTAATAATAATCATAATCATAATCATAATAATTGAAGCTGCAAGCAGCAATGGCGGGCTCCAAGTAACACTGCACACAAAGTCCATGTTCGAATCCTCAAAGGGTTTCCTTTAAGCAAATCCGTCAAATGTAGGCACCACTTGCAGGGTATCGCAGCTACGAAACTCTCGTAAGCCGGGGTGTCCAAGTCTGTTGTAAACCCATTTTCGAAAATGTTCGAATCCTGAAAGGGTTTGCTTATACCAACTAAGTCAAAAATGATCTTGGACGAAACAAGAAATTCAGGGTACTGACACCCTCACACGAAGAATCATTTCAGACAAAAGATCAACCCTCGCACTTCCCTTAATCGCTTAATATATTTACCAATCATAATGGGAGGGCGTGGTTTGATTAACGTGGAGGCTGTTCATGATAGAATTTTATTGTGCACGTTTGCACACATTTATTTGTCTGATAATCCTTTTCTGTATGTGGGACATAATCTCAATGTCGGTGTTGATTATGTTGATGGTTCTGTACTGCTGGACGGTACAGAAATGAGTGTCAACCAAGCGAAGTGCCATATCAAATCAGCCAGACTCAGTTTTTCAAGAAGATGCTATTTGAACAACTGCATCGAATTTATGTGCAGTGTGTTGAGGGGATAAGCAACCCTGCAGAGTCCTTCGCTAGATGAAATCTACTGGCCTGAAAAGTGAAACAGAAGGCTTTCTGCTTAGGACCAGTCACTTCCCCCTGGAGGCCGCCAATGTGCGATTTTGCATCAAAATGTAAATATGAAATGTGGATTATGTAATGAATTTAATGAGACTGTCCAACACATTGTCAATGGATGCCCAGCTTTGGCACAAACACAGTATCTTATGATGGTGTGGCTCGCCATGCTTGTGGTTTTGGCACATAGGTCCATCCATGGAATATGTAGAGGGCGTCATAGAAAATGATACGTAAATCCCTTTTGACACTAATGTGATTGAAAAACAAGGCAAATATGCAGACCTCGCTTTCGAAATGTCACGCTTGCATCCCAAGTACCAAGTTGTCCGACTCCCCATTGTTCTCTGTGCCTTAGGTTTGGTACCTCCCAATCTGTTGACTGAAAATGGGAGAGTACCTGAGTTTGCTACCAGGAATACAGCCCTTCTGACAATCTGGGTAATGCAGAAGGCTGCAGTGTTGGGGAGTCTTCTCCGAAACGTTTTCGGTGGGTGTAACTAGGCAGCGCTTCCTGGGGGAAGTCCCATTCGCTGTCTGGGCTGCGTGTAGAGGGGGCAAGGGCCCTGAGCTGATGATGAGCATAACCAGCCTGACTGTGCCAGGATCACCCAAACCCTCTTTGCTGCATTTTTTATTTTAATCTGTACATAATAACAACTTACTGAACATGAAGAAAACTAAAGATGTCACAGTGAATCAATGTTACTTCGGCCAAAACAAAAATCAGAAAAAACAGCTCACAAACTTTTCGGAATAGCACGACAAGCGCGTTCGGAATAGCTCGAGAAGAGTGTTCGGAATGGCCCGACAAGCGTGTTCGGAATAGCTCGACAAGAGTGTTCGGAATGGCCCGACAAGAACGTGCGGAATAACCCGACACGGGTGTTCGCGGAGCCGACAAGAGTGTTGGGAAGTATTCCATGGTCTCCCCATTTCGATTGCGAAATAAAATGTTAACATATAATAGTCAAACTACAACATAAACGACTTTTAAAGTGACAAAGTATGACATTAATGACATATGTATCCATCACAGGTTCGTTTCTGGGCATCAATAGAGGTAATCGGATCGGGTTGTAGCATGTGTCATACACGCTGTTAATGTGCCGCGTCATTTAACTTGAGCAATTTTCGATGAACATGCTCTTTGCCCATAACGTTGAATTCTTGTTTTTGCTACCCGAACTCAATTCGGGCAACTGTCATGCCAATATGGAAGGCTGTATGGCCGTCATCTAAAACGATAATTTCGTTGAGATTTTGATCTTTTCAATGCATTTCACTTCATGCATCATATTTTCTTGGTTTGTAAACTAGAGCGATTTCCAACTGAAGTAAGGTTTCTTTGCACCGTCAGTTTATGTCCATAAATATGAAATTTGACCATAAATTCTGTGAAGAGGTTAATCACGATGACACATCAAAAACGTCAACGCCAGAGAATAACCAGTCTCGATTATCCATCCAAATTGTTTCCATTGCGCGTAATAGGCAGCCTAGCGGTGGACATACTCGTTATATGAGTGAGTGAGTGAGTATGGTTTTACGCCGCTCTTAGCAATATTCCATCAATATCACGGCGGGGGACACCAGAAATGGGCTTCACACATTGTACCCATGTCGGGAATCGAACCCGGATCTTCGGCGTGACGAGCGAACGCTTTAACCACTAGGCTACCCGAGCGCCCCCTCGTTATATGAACGGGTCGCTGAAGATCAGTCGGTGTTAAAAACACCGTCCACACTGAGTAGCAAGTACACACGATTTTTTGTTACTGTTAGCAAATACATCGGTTAATTGAAATATTATGTTGTCTTTCTCAAAATTGAGTGTGAAATATTTTACGCCACATTCAGCAATAGCCCTGTTATATCATGTTGAATGGGCCCATGGTATTAAGTATGATAGAATGGAGATCCAATACCCTGGAAAGGAGGATGAGAATGGGATTATCAAATTAAAAGCATTTACAAAACCACCAACAGCACCAACCACACGCCACTGTTCACGCTGAAGGTAAACAGGTTATATACCGGAATATATTAACCATATACTTTACATTATGTCAAGTTACACCAGCAGGAAACGTAAGATCCTGCATGATTAATCACACGCTCCAACCTGCTGCCGCGGGGTTTGTCTAGTAACCCATCCTTCAGGCACCCTCGACGTTGATGTGCCATTGCTGTCGTGACACCTAGTATCACCGTCATCGTCACCGTCATCTGCTTCATCGTGCGCGACGTGGAAGGTGTTATCATCTTCTGTTTGGTTGAGCGTTAAACTCTTGGTTGAACACGGAACTGCTGAGCATTAATTTGTGAAAGCAACTATTTCCCTTTATCCTGCCATAACTCTTGGTTCTTATACACCTGCCTAAATAACATAACTTTTATACCATTAACACTATGAGTGGGTAAGTGCTCTGAGCTTTTAGCAATATTCACGGCGGGCGACAAAAGAAATCTTCACACATTGTACCCATGTCGGAAATCGAACCCGGGTCTTCGGCGTGACGAGGAACGCTTTAACCACTAGGCTACCCGACCGCCCCTTTAACACTATGAAAAGTATGTTGTGGTTAAGTGGGTAGGATGTTTGTTTTTTTGGCCAATATTTCAACTGTGTTCTAAAAAGACGACAAAATATAGGAACCTTTTCCATAAGCATGCAAAATATTAGCTGAACAAATCAACATAAAGATTATTTACAAAAAAAACATGCGATATATGTGTAACAGGGTCAATGAATTATATATTGTGCATTACTCTATATGTGGTTAATAGAATACGTATGCCAACATAGTGTTAACGACAGTTACGATAATAATATAGTTTTACGCCACTGTAAGCAATCCAAAACACACTAACATTTGTGCATCGAACCCATATTTTCGGCATGACGAATTAACGCTTTAACTGCGTGGCTACCTGATCGTTCCACCCCTACACCTAGCAATTACATGTATATTAGCATCCCTCATAGTATATAGGAACGCTTATCATTCGAGACTTGAATCCCGTCAGCATTTTAGCATCGTGGCATCATGTACTGTCACGCGATACAGATTTAGTCACTATCTGAAGTGTCATGATATTTCTTACAATCAATGTATTGTTTATGAAACAGAGCGATTTTAAGTTATGTACCTGTTCCGATCAAATGTTGAATTATGTTCAATATCAAACATGTATGCGGTAGAGTAACGGTTTTGGCTTTAGTCATAAATAAATATCCATCTGAATATATAGACCGCATTATAACGACCAGCTCTGTATCAACAATGATTTACTAACACTGTGATTGTACTTTCGTAACCATAACATCATGGTTTTCAGCGTAACGCGCGTTTTGTAAAACATCAACAACATGAAGTGCTTACCTGGAGGAATATAGTCAGGTGTGCTGCGTAGAGTGCAGGTCGCGAGAGTGACGACCAGCCCGGCTGTATGTCACTGTCTGGCAGCGTGCCTCGGTATACCGCAACGCGCTCGCTATAGGGCTGGATGAAAAGGAGCGGTAGAGAATTCGAAAGGCCAATAACGATCATTCTCGAGAGGGTTATTATGCTATCTTGGGTGTTGACCATCAAGCTGTTACAAGGACATTCTTTTAACCACGTGACTAAAAAACCCAGCGGCATGTGTTGTCGAGAGATTGTTGTTTGTTTGTTTATTTGTTTGATGCCCCTCATGAATATTCAGCTGAATCGCGGCCTGTAGTAAATGAAGTCTGGGCCAGACAAACCAGGGATTGATATTATGAGCAGCGTATCACACTGTAGGAGCTCGACGACGCACAATGGACTACAAAACAAGTCATGAATATGAAACCTGACCACCAGATCGATTTTGTCGATTCTTTTACGTAATGCAATAGAGCCCCGGGGACTCTGGGGTCCTACAGTGTGTATGAGCCTGGATCCCGACCAGGTTAGTGTCTTCTGTTTGTTTGTTTGTTGTTTTCACGCCGCATCCAGCACTATTCCAGCTGTATGGCGACTGTCTGTAAATAATTGAATCTGGACCAGATAATCCAGCGATTCACATCTTGAGCACCGATCTACGCAGTTAGGGTAAACATGCTTCAACCAAATCAGACTGACCTCCTGATCCCGTAAGTCGCCTCTTACGACAAGCATGGTTTGCTGAAGAACGTTTCTAACTCAGATCTTCACGGGGATATTATCTTCTGTAAAAGTATTGACGCATATAACGGAGGGTAAATTGCCACATGGAGTCGTGTAAGTTTTGCTCCTCTGAAACTGCTTTCTTTGCCCGATGAAATAAAATCAACGCAGGAGAATCTGTCCCATCCCCCCACAGCAGCTGACATGTGGGACCGGTGGTTTCACAAGCACATTTTTAAAAGTTGTTCGTTTAAAATACATCCTTACGAAGTATTATTGGTAAACTGGACGCGCGTCGGTTGTTAATACTGGTCATACGACACGCCTACGTTGCAACGTGGTGGACTACGATTTATGTGATGCAGTTGTTGATAAAGATTCAGTCACAGTCCAAACACTTAGCACAACGTACGTGCTGAGAAGAAAGCTCGTGTTTGCTTTAAACATATTTCCATTTCAAAAGAAATCTGTATCGGTAAACAATCAAATTTTGGCTACATAATGTTGTTTTCAGATCGTCTCCATGTAGTGTTTCTAATATTGTCGTGAATTGTATACCCATATGTCGGCTATTTCTGATATATGACGACTAAACTGATCATCGTCTGAGTTGAAAGTGGATAGACAGACGGTCAGTTACTTTAAGTCTCCCCTATGTACAGCAATAGTATGGACATGTTTGAATACATATGTACACAAGCCGTTCTTGTAGAATTAGTGGAGACTATGGTATATACATGTTAAAACATTACCTCTCTTCGCATGAAAGTAAAAATATATGTTAAAAATATGCACGTATAATAATCACAACATACAAGGAACAGAATATATGAAATTCCATCGATAATAAAATAAAGCCGGACGTTGCAACGTGGTGGACTACGATTTATGTGATGCAGCTGTAGATAACGATTCAGTCACAGCCCAAACAACGCTTAGTGCAGCGTACGTGCTGTGACGAAAGGTCGTATTTGCTTTAAACAAGCTGACCATTCAAAATTAAAAGCAGATCTAAATACACACTCGCGCGTGGGCCAAGTTGACAGGATGAGCATCAGAGGGCCATTTCACTTTGGGCGACGAAGACTTATATTGTTGCAGGTTTACAAATAAATGACATGATGAGTCAATCTGATAGTGCAGGAGGCAGCAGTTCGGACAATCATTCTAACGTGAGAGAAAAAGCCAACTTCTGCTCACACCTCAGCCGGTATCTACGTCAAGTCCACACTGTCCCAAGCGGGTCGTGCGTCGTCACAATGATTAACCAGGGTCATGTGTCCAAACCTCATAGAGAAAACACAACACTCTTTTTAGTATAGTTAAGTGTAGACATATTTCAGGTAATGTATAAACGACTTGATCATGGTCAATAGGCAGTGTAGTGATATATTACCGAACAAACATGGTCCTTTTACAACAAGTAGTCAGTGAAGAAAGTATTTGGCCATGGCCTTGTGGAACCTGGTGATGTTATTAATAGATCCGTTAACGTTATTTCAGAGGTGCTTCTAAACGCAGCTTTGTTACAACCCTTAATGTAAATATTACTCTTAATGTAAAACTATTTTACATTAAGGGTTGCGGGTTCACTCTTGTTACAACTCCCAATGTAAAAAATATTCTTAATGTAAAAAAGTTTAAATTATGGGTTGAAGTGATAGATAATAATTTTTTTTATATCATTATTATCACTATGACATAATACTTATCGAACTTTCATGAAACTTCGCAGATTTAATCGATCGTTACTTTTTCTAGATATGCAAATGACTAATCATTTATATATTCCCTCTCTACAACGAGACCGCCTCCGTGGTCTAGTGGTAGAGCGTCCGCCCGGAGAGCGGAAGGTCCGGGGTTCGATCCCCGGCCGCGTCATACCAAAAGACGTTAAAAGATGGTACTTGTTGTTACCCTGTCTGGCGCTCGGCATTAAGGGGCTAAAACAAGGACTGGTCGGCTCGGAGTCAGTATCATGTGTCTGAGTGGGGTATTCGTGTTAAACTGCGGCATGGTATTTGAGTGAGCTAGCACTATAAATCGGCATCAGTCCGGACTAGAACAAGCAGCCACACACACACTTACATTCACGTCGCTATATACGTGCAATAATCTTGGACGCGACGTTAAACCCCATTTCACCTCACCTCACCTCACCTCACCTCACCTCTACAACGACCACCTGGTTGTTATGTTCAGGCTTCATAAAAGGGTTTATGACCCCTAACCCTTTTGACCGAATTTTATCAAACTTACTGTTTTACAAAGGTTATTTTTCGATACTCTGCAAGGTAACCTCGTTACTATCCTAATACCGTAACGACGGAAAGGAGGACTCAGCCCAAGCAGATCAGACCAAGTTGTAGATGATGGTGTTGTTAGAATGGTCCATTAACAGAGCTTTAGGCAAAAAACAATGGACATTTTGTTGCAGTATCACGGATATGAGAGGTAAGCATACACCAGAATCATGGATGTTTTAAACTGTGCATAATAAGCCATTTGGGGGCTTTCGCATAGATCACTCTGCAAAACCTGAAAAAAAAAGTTTTAAACCGCTGACGTATTTTAAAATGCGGTTTTATTACTACATGTTTGAAAGCACCAGACATCACCAAATCGTAATCTGAAAATAACAGTTTTAAGTTCGTTACCCAATTTACGTGGCCTTGTAACATTTTCTGGTGGGGAGGGGGAGGGGGGGGGGGGGGGATAAACGAGATTCCTGTATATTATAAAGACACAGCCAATACTTGACACATTTTAAAACTGCGAGCGACTGAATATAACATCTGCCAGTTCTATGTCACTGAACCCCATATTTCAGCCACTGAACTCCATATATCAGCCACTGACCCCATATTTCAGCCACTGAACCCCATATTTCAGCCCCTTACAAAAGTATTGGTGTTATCTTTGTATCAAAACATTTGAAGTAAAAGTCAGGCGAATATGGTTTCAAGGAATGTATACTAATTAACAGGACCATGAACACCTTTCTTGCTTGAATTGCAATAGTATTTAAGCAATCGACCTCAGTAATCTATTGCTACAATACAAGCCAAGATAACTGTATCCAGTAACTACTTCATACGCATTTCCACCATGACAGATTTTTTTTATAACGGGATAACCCTCCCCTATATTTGAAAAACAACTATTTTTGTTTTCGATAGATTGACTGGCATTTTCCATTTACAACAGTCATCATGCAAGATATTCAACTTCATTTGTATGTTGTTGACAGTATTGCCAAACACAATAAGGTCTTCCGCAAATAGAAGTAGAAAAATATAAATAAATTAAATAAACGACAATTTTGTTCCATTTCAGTAACCAATTCGTTTATAAAAAACTTAAACAAAAAGAGACAAAGCATACACTCTTGCCACACACCAATGAAGCAACACATATACCAGATACTCTGTTGTTTGAACGAGCACAAGCCTTTACATTACTGTGCATGGATTGTAACATTTTACCCATTCTAGCACTCAATGGCTTCTATAGATGTCACCAAGGCCAGCTAATTTATTATGTTTCTTGGCATTGATGCTTTCAAAAAGTTCGGATCTGGTGATTGGGGGTTCTAATATTATCCTTTTCCTATACTCAGACATTCCTGAGCCTTGCGCTTTCCTAATTATTTTGACTAAAGTTGCCGTTATAACCGGTGTTAGATTACAGGCCCGAGGTTGATGCTGTACTCGAAGCTCTTAGCGGAAGTACTGAAATCAATCGTTCTGCGCATGCGGATTGCTTAATGCCGTGTTCAAATTTTTCGTTCTGTGCATGCACGATTTCGCGTATTGTTTCCACTATGTCACCACTATTTGACAATGATTCACAAACACAGTCTCGTGATAAGTTCGGAATCGTACAATGTCGCTTGAATTTATGGCACGTACTTGATCGACACGCATTTCCCATTAACTAATACAACGGTCATGGTATTAACCATACTGTTAATCGGATCCGAGGTATGGGGCTACGAACTTCTAGATATAATAGAACGGGTCCCCTTAAAATTACATTTGGTATCAAATAGCTGTCGAATCTAGGAAGTTTCATTATATTTTCCGCTGTGAAGCATTTCATTATTATAGATTTGTCAAAATTATCAGCACAATATTCAATAAGAAACAAAGACATTAAGACAATATTCAGTTAAGTGAGCAGTGTTTTGCTGCTGCCCCTCTTACTGCCCATTGTCCAAGAATCAGGGATGACCTGTGACTTGTAATATCCCTAGGTGGCAGTTATTCAGTACCTTACCATGACACAGTGATTGCCTAAATATATGTCGGGCATCCCCTACTTTCCATACAACACTGAATAGTGTTATCGCAAACATTGATTTTACGAATGTTAAATGATACCTCTCATCTCTTTCCCCTTATGTCCTAGCAATACAGTTATATAGGTACTTGAGCTGATATCCGGTTGTGCCACCTGACATTAAATCCAGATTGTAAGTTCGTCAGCAGTTTGTTCTCCTTGAGGAAATTAAACACACACTGTTCAAACATTTGGCTAAGCAGCTTGTGAGTGCTACTAGTCCTTAGTTTGAGAATTCATGTACACTATATGGAAACTTGAATAATTTGGTCAAGGACGGAACTGGACAAGTCGCTGTTAATTTAAGTAACTTATTACCTTCACCACCTGAAACTATTGTCTGAGTGGTATCTACAGATAGAAGAATATCACGAACTTCTTCCAGATTTAAATTCACAGACGGTAATGGATCATCAGTAGTGCACGTTGCAATACATGGAAGATCAACATCGGGGTTACTGACGGAAAATATGTGGGTCGAGAAATTTAGGCCAGAAGTAGGCATCCCCATGGGGACCAATGATGGCCCCCTTCTTGCGGATAAGTTTCTTTATGCATATGAATCGGAATTTCTGTTCGGATTAGCAAAGTCAAAACAAGGTAATATGGCCAAGAAGTTTAACTTACGCTTCAGGTATTGACCTTTTTCACACTTCGCTACTTCCGGTTTGAAATCGAGGCTTGGAGAGCAGAAGGTGAAGGCTGGATAGCACATGAAACACATGGAGATGTCAACAAGGCACGCAATCGGGACAAACTGTGACAATTTAACCATCCCGGTACATTTATCGTAAGTATTGAACATTATTCTTATTCTTATCATTGACAAACTATTCTACTGTTATCTGGTCTCCTTACCGATATAAATTTGAGTCTGGCCGTTCTGTTGTGATTTCAATTTAAAATATCCACGACCACCTGGTAACTCCCAGTGCAGTTTATGGTAGCTGAACAGACTTAATACAAATGCTACTGATATCTTGTAAAGAATAATTCATTGTTTACACACCATTAAGCCAAACTATTTACTGTGAGTTTAAATAACTTTGTGGGTTGTATTTGAAGTCGAAATATTGACCTTTTGACCATATCTAGATATATTTCAGAAACTAACTAAATTGATATGTTGATATAATGTATCAAATTGTAACCTACTGATAATTTACAATAGTAACAAATCAGAATTTTGCATCAGTTGCGTATTTCATGTAAATTGTAATGGACTCAAATGCATTCCAATAAAATATTAGACCTCTAGGTCTACTTCTGCTGCTGTGATTGTGAACAGTTGTTATTTTGATTGTCAATGTTGACAGATTAGATACCATGAGGTGTAATAGTTCAACTGAATTATTACATAAAGGGTGTGTAAATATTTGAAGTAAAGTACAGTTTGATCTGCAATTTTGTAAACAATATTTCTACCAAAAGGATATTTACTTTACTGTACCAAATTAATCATGTCATGAAATGAACAAAAATCCAACTAAATAATGGCCAGTAAATGTTCAATCTACATGTGATCTTTATATAATTTACAGAAACAGATAACTCTTTAACAGTTTGTATTCAAATATTTCAAATGCTAAATTGATATTGACAATATAAACTTAAAGTATAAACAGAATTATTTTTAATTCCCATGCGTATAGCAATCATAACTCATTTATTCCCTTTGTTTAATTGTGAAACCCATCTGGTTTTATGTCCACAAACATATTTTCAAACTTTTAAAACAAACTGATTTCTTTTGTGCAAGCAATTGCCATATATTATTGATTATTAATCATATCAATTTATATGTAAGAATATAGTTGTGCTTACTGTGTCATTTTGCAATTATGATATTGTTATGATGTAATATTTTACTATTGTTAACAATCTTTAGAACTTTAGTTTATTTCAGTCAAGTCAAGTGGTCTGATAATTTTGATAATTTTTATAATTCAATCAAAACGAGAAATATAAAAAAATATAAATACATAGAAGAAATTTGCTTCCCTTGTCAAGTAACGATGATAGCATGAATTTATCTCATCTTGTGATCTGACAAAGTTAATATTTTCAAGTCAAGATATCAATTTTAAGAAACCACAAGAAGAGATAAACATTTCATTTGACAAAATAAATTCAAGTCTTATATTTTCTTTGTGATCTTCATGACCTTCAAAACCATAGTGTCATGAGGCAGACTGACTGTAGGTGTGACAAAACGTTATATTTTACCTGATTTTAATAAAAATCTTATTTATTACACTCTAGCGAACGTATGTTTTCAGCATGGTCAGACTAAACAAAGTATTTCATGATTAAATACATACCGGTAATACAAATATCAAAACGTGTTTCATTAAAACAAGAGTGAATAAAGAGCTGTAGTACACTGTCATTAAATTGATGCATCTGTTGAAATTACTGTTTACACAGAATATACTGTTTGAGTTTTAGACCTATCAGATGAATTGATGCCTTCAAGATTGTTCTAAAGTACATGTAGCATGTAATGTTACACACTGTGATTAATTTTCCTTAAATTTCTCTATTTCAGAAGAATGCTGTTTTCTAAATAAGCAATATTTTGACAGAAGGTGAATAATTATGCATTGTATATTGAAGTAGAAATATTATATAGCGAGTCAACAAAATGATGTACTAGTATCCGGTGATGGATGTCTGGTTACAATGTGCATCCTGTCAAAGGACGAGGAAGTGAACAGCCATATGTATTAAATCGGAGGTGAGGTGAAATGGGGTTTAGCGTCGCGTCCAAGATTATTGCACTTATATAGCGACGTGAATGTACGTGTGTGTGTTTGTGTGGCTGCTTGTTCTAGTCCGGACTGATGCCGATTAATAGTGCTAGCTCACTGAGATACCATGCCGCAGTTTAACATGGAAACCCCCCTCAGACACAATATACTGACACCGAGCCGACCAGTCCTTGTTTTAGCCCCTTAATGCCGAGCACCAGACAGGGTAACAACAAGTACCATCTTTTAACGTCTTTTGGTATGACGCGGCCGGGGATCGAACTCGGACCTTCCGCTCTCCGGGCGGAAGATCTACCACTAGACCACGGAGGCGGTCCCCACTTAAATAGGACGAGGAAGTGAAAAGCCTTATTCACTCAAAAAACAACATGGCCAATATTTATCAGACACTAAACAAGCACATAGTACCATTTGTTTACAAGCAAGAAAATTATTTTCTCCTGGAATTTAATTAGGTCCTTTTGACTGACAAAGACAACCGGTCCATGTCAAGTTTTGAAAACTTATATTGTGAGAAATAAAGACATGAAAATTTCGGTTTGTTTTTCTTTGTGAAATATGAGCAATCCAGATTGTTCCATTAAAATAATTTGTACCGATACATATATTTTATCTTGGCTTGATTACCATTTGAAGTTGATTCCCTTTTATGTTTTGTTATTTTATCTGTACTCATATCTGATCAAGACGTTTTCAAACTATTCGGGATTAACGTTTTAGTAGCTTCCTTTTGATATACAATTACCTATCATCATACAGGATTAGGAAGGACTCTCGATTGGTCTGCGAAGAATCCATTTAGGACATTCGTCATAAAATAATCTTTGATACAAAACCGGTGTGCGTTTTGACATTGATACAATACTACGTCTTAACTAATCGCCACCAGATCTTATAACATTGGAACTATTAACGGTAATCTCTGTTATTGAGTCATGAGCATATTGTGACTGACGATATTAATATATATTCTCGCATAAATGTCACCCAATCTGAATTTCGATTTCCATTTTATCAATTTTGTATTCTAAGAATACGATTACGTTTCCTCATTAACGTATCTAACGATTTTACCATAAAGGATCCTTGTATAGATTTATCTAATATGTCTTGAAGTCTCCATGTCAGATCTTCAATAAATAATATTACTATTATCAGATGAAAACAGACAATCCGAGTATATTCATGCCATCTGAATCTTCAAAATTCGAATTTGAGGTATGATTTGTTTTAACAGGTTCTAATTATAACATGAAATGTGAATGTATTGAGAACTTTATATCATACTTCATGTACGTCCATGATAAAGGCAGACTGAATCGAATCAAAGATAAACGAAAATGGTGGCAGTACTCTCTCCAGCTACTGTGTTCAAAGGTCTTGTATCATAAGCCTCCACATACCATTTTGCCTTTTTAAAGTTATTTATTTTCCTGTAAGTGTTAGTAGTATATTTTAGACCGCGCTCATATGTTCTGGTTTCTCTTGGTTCATCGATCACCTAATTACCTGGTTTGTTTGTAGGAGCACGGCTGTACGGCGTCAGTCAATAAATACTTAGTTTTTATGTAAATTGAGTGAAGAGCGGGTGCTACCGGTAGAGCAGGACATGCGTACCCTCTTCGCGAACAACTGGTGTCATCTCTATGGTCCAGTGGTCCGATCATACAGTTTTCATGCCCTGTACGCCAAATTGAATCTGTTTCGGCGGATAATCTAGACTGGTTATTCTCTTGCATTGACAATTTATATTTAGGTACGTACCTGAACAATTCACAAATAAAGAGATCGATTTGCAGCGTACATGAACGGCCATCTTAACTAAAGGAACGCTGGTGTTCCTCTGGTAAATGTGGGCGATACTCCAATGAAATAACTAAAGTTTTAGTTTGGGGCATATACTTAATAATAAAACATCAAAGCTAGAGGACAACCAGTCTCGATTATCCACCGAACAGATTCCATTGAATGGATTGAAAATACGTGTGGACACCAGGTGTTCGCGATAAGGATGAGTCTGTCCTGCCCTACCGGTAGAACCCACTAGACAATTGACACTTACGCTGACAACAGAAGTGTTTCAATTTACTTCTTTTGCAATCTGTTTAATAAACTTCACACAAACGACCAGGAGACATGTGACATGGTGTTGTGAATGTTGTTAATAGTGTCATGCGATTGTATTATCTTCCATATCGTGACAACAAATTGTCATTTGATGAACAATTCAAAATGAAATATGCTATTAACTCACAATGTAGCACAGATGGGGGACACACCTGTTATGGTACTTATATCAAAGGTGTGGGTGTGGGTGTGGGTGTGTGGGTGTGTGTGTGTGTGGGGGGGGGGGGGGGGGGGGGGGGGGTTGCGCTAGTACAGATGCTACATTTGAATATATACTCAGCGTCATGATTGAAGGGTCACCTAGATATGTAGCGCGTCATACATGAACATAATTATACCAACAACCGCCAACAGGTCTGAGCATGTTGAAAGTGTGCAGAAATGTTACAGAAAATGCAGTTTATGCCTATTTCACACTGATTTGGTGACGTTATGAAACTGGATAAGCCGACAAAAACTATCAAAAGACAATGAAACATGCAAGATTGAAGAAGATGGAGAAACAACCCAAAACACATGCCTGAATGCCAGCAGTGGTTTAGCCCGTGCACGTGACAAGTAACAGTCATTGTGGGTATACTACGGCTAATTCAGGATGCAACTGAACTGCACTCGGTTTTTTTAATACTTTTATCTCTTACTATCTGAATGACCTCTCAATAATGAAACCTATGATTGTTGGTTCGAATCCCGGTTCGCCCCGATTATGTTTCTAGATTTGTCAGTACCATACCCGTGCTCGTGGAACGTCTGAGGCCTGCATCACTTCGGGCTTTCCTCCCACATTAGGCTGACACGCCGCGCTATAACTGGAATGCTGTTAAAAGCGGCGTTAAACCCAACTCACTCACTCACTCACCCACTCAATAATGCCGTTATTGTTCCTCAACTACAGTATACAATGTACGTACTGTAAGGTGACTAATTAGGGCGGAGGTTTTGATGAATGAATCATGAACTACGTGACGAATGTCCGTTATGGTAAATATATTTTGTATGATGAAGCAGATAGTTATGTAATCCACTATCATGTCGCAAATACTTATGAACTCCACTTTTGTGCAGCAACTAGTTCTGTAATCCACTATTATGTAGCAGATACTTGTATAATCCACTATCATGTAGCAGATACTTGTATAATCAACTATTATCAACTATTGTGTAGCAGATGGTTATATAATCCACTATAATGTAGCAGACACTAATGTAATCAACTGTTATGTAGCTTGTATAATCCACTGTTATGTAGCAGACACTAATGTAATCAACTGTTATGTAGCTTGTATAATCCACTATAATGTAGCAGACACTAATGTAATCAACTGTTATGTAGCTTGTATAATCCACTATCATGTAGCAGATACTAATCTAATCCACTATTATCAACTATTGTGTAGCAGATGGTTATATAATCCACTATAATGTAGCAGACACTAATGTAATCAACTGTTATGTAGCTTGTATAATCCACTATAATGTAGCAGACACTAATGTAATCAACTGTTATGTAGCTTGTATAATCCACTATAATGTAGCAGACACTAATGTAATCAACTGTTATGTAGCTTGTATAATCCACTATAATGTAGCAGACACTAATGTAATCAACTGTTATGTAGCTTGTATAATCCACTATAATGTAGCAGACACTAATGTAATCAACTGTTATGTAGCTTGTATAATCCACTATTATGTAGAAGACACTAATGTAATCAACTGTTTTGTAGCTTGTATAATCCACTATTATGTAGGAGACACTAATGTAATCAACTGTTTTGTAGCTTGTATAATCCACTATTATGTAGGAGACACTAATGGAATCAACTGTTATGTAGCTTGTATAATCCAATATAATGTAGTAGACACTAATGTAATCAACTGTTATGTAGCTTGTATAATCCACTATTATGTAGCAGACACTAATGTAATCAACTGTTATGTAGCTTGTATAATCCAATATAATGTAGTAGACACTAATGTAATCAACTGTTATGTAGCTTGTATAATCCAATATAATGTAGTAGACACTAATGTAATCAACTGTTTTGTAGCTTGTATAATCCACTATTATGTAGCAGACACTAATGTAATCAACTGTTTTGTAGCTTGTATAATCCACTATTATGTAGCAGACACTAATGGAATCAACTGTTATGTAGCTTGTATAATCCAATATAATGTAGTAGACACTAATGTAATCAACTGTTATGTAGCTTGTATAATTCACTATAATGTAGCAGACACTAATGTAATCAACTGTTATGTAGCTAGTATAGTCCACTATAATGCAGCAGACACTAATGTAATCAACTGTTATGTAGCTTGTATAATCCACTATAATGCAGCAGACACTAATGTAATCAACTGTTATGTAGCTTGTATAATTCCACTGTTATGTAGTAGATGCTAAATTATGTAATCCACTATTATGTAGCAGATTCTTGTATAATCCACTATTATGTAGCAGACACTAATGTAATCAACTGTTATGTAGCTTGTATAATCCACTATTATGTAGCAGACACTATAGCTAATGTAATCAACTGTTATGTAGCTTGTATAATCCACTATTATGTAGCAGACACTAATGTAATCAACTGTTATGTAGCTTGTATAATTCACTATAATGTAGCAGACACTAATGTAATCAACTGTTATGTAGCTTGTATAATTCCACTGTTATGTAGTAGATGCTAAATTATGTAATCCAATATTATGTAGCAGATTCTTGTATAATCCACTATTATGAAGCAGACACTAATGTAATCAACTGTTATGTAGCTTGTATAATCCACTATTATGTAGCAGACACTAATGTAATCAACTGTTATGTAGCTTGTATAATCCACTATTATGTAGCAGACACTATAGCTAATGTAATCAACTGTTATGTAGCTTGTATAATCCACTATTATGTAGCAGACACTATAGTTAATGTAATCAACTGTTATGTAGCTTGTATAATCCACTATTATGTAGCAGATACTTATATAATCCTCAAGATAATGTGTACAGTCATATAGATTGCTAATAACGTTTTGGGATATGTGTTGGGGCGAATGTTCGGAAGAAAGATAACAAGCTCCTATTAGGTCGAACCCAGTATTTGAGGTAAAGGTTACGAAGATGATTCTCATCAACATCATACCGTGTCCTTTTGAAATAAAAGTGTATCAATATTTCCATTCTGTAACATTTCTAGAAAGAAAAGGTAGCTCTGTTATTCAATAATATTGTAATAGACGCGAAGAGCTCCAAAATTGCTGAATAGACGTAAAATATAAACTCTCAACTGCTGACAAAAATGTAAAATTGTTGATATTCCAGTAAGTATGTATGCTCTAAGTTTGTGTTTTATTGACACACGTAACAAAAAAACAAGGTTTTCTGATCAGGGTTTGTTTGAGTCTCGCCAGCATCTCGGAAGCACAAAGAATCGTTCCATCATATCGTGTACTCGTGTAATAGTCTCGTTCCATCGTGTCGTATATAGTGTGATAGAATTGTTCCATCATAGCGCATATTCCTGTAATAGCACCTTTCCTTCACATCGTATGTTCATGTAATATATACGTTCCTATATATCGTATATTCGTGTAATAGAATCGTTTTATCGTATCGTATATTTGTGCATTGGGAAAGTTCTGTGATATCGTATATTCATCTAATAACATCGTTCCCAGGCCAACAGATTGCTGCACATGTTTCAAGGCGACCCCTTCATTATATGGTACAGTAACCATACGTATTCTCATTCAGCTGCAACTTGTTACTAGACATCCAGAGCTTAACATCGGATATACAAGTTTCCATGTTCCTCACAGCAGCTTGCTGTGGTGACTTGTCCAATGAAAGCCTGTTCATCAGCTGTGAATCATCGGCATAAAAGTGATGGAAGACTTGTATTGACTCATAATGTCGCCAAGCGGACACGTATACAGAGTGAAATGACCGGCCCTAAAACAGATTCCTGAGTAACTCCACAAGTTAGCTCGACAAACTGAGACTGACAGAATGTAATTATGTCAAATAGGTTACAGCTGAGGAAGCTATTGATTCTCTGATTTAATATTCCGGTGAAAACCTTTCCAATCACTGGTAATAGAGAGATTCCTATGTCGTTGTGGGACACATCTGAACAACATAGTGCAAACCCTGTTATTCCAGACACCCCATCTATCGGACCGTTACTTATGGAATCTCTACAATACATGTATGCTATACTTATGATTAATAATCCGGTACATTGTTAATCTGGGCTACGTTATTAAAATCACAACCATCTGAATGAAAGTGATTTCACTGTAACTATTTTTACAAAAATATACCGTTTATAGCCCTGTCTGCCTTTTATTTCAATTCTATATTGTGGGATATTATGCAAGCTAGTAGAAGCCATTCATGTCACGTTACGGGTACTGGTACGAGTGAGTCACTCACCTGGGGGTGTGGTCCTTCTTTGAATTTTCATGATCACAACGTGACACTGGCTCGGGGACGACGTGTCATAATCCATCTATATAGGCAAATATGGCAACATCTGCATCTTTTCAGTTAAGTGATGTATAACTGACTATACCACAAGCACGTATTTATGAATCACTATCAAATAATGATAATAGCGGGTGTTCGCGTCACAAACACTTGCAAAGGCAAGTCAATCATTCAACTGTACGTACGTAGCTGTAGGTGAATTACTTAATGACGTAACATGAAAACCATAAAAGGTTACGAGTTATCTTGTAGATGGTACCTGCCATTGATTAAGATAATTTATCGTTATTCAGATGTACATAACATTATCGTTCGGTATAGTTTTCTTATTAATTTCATTATATTTGCAGCAAAAAACATATGACATTCATCTTTAAACTCGATCAAAGTACAATGGGTACATACTCTTAAATCACTAGGTATAAACTGACGGACAAAAGAAAGTATACACCCATGTTTGATGGTGGCTTAAGATGAAACAAAAAAGAAACGGTTATTCGATGGTGATGTACATCTGGAAGGTTTTGCGAGCTGGAGAGTACTGCGAAAACTGCGAGCGACACACACTCGCAATAGTTTCATGGCGCACTTAGTCTTGCAGACCAACAGCAAACAACGGAAAAGCATATTTCGTGTCAAACCAGCCACAACAGGATAACATTAATATTATCTCAGATCCTGTTTCTATATTGCCCATTGTCACTCCCTGTCAATGGTCTCACGAGGAAAGTTAACTTACCAGCCACACCTCGTCAGTGTCTTCACGTCACAGAGTACTCCAGCCTTTAACTGCTGTAAGATGAACACACTACGCCAACCTCCCTTGGTAACTACAACACATTCATCTGTAGTTTTACAAAATACACTGACTGGGTGACAAGGAAAACCTGGTCAGGGAGGGATTGCAACACCACGTGTTATCCAATGTATGTGTTGACGGGGTTCTGCAGGATGTACAGCTTGACACGTTTCCCAATATTGACATTCTTGTCATTCAAGCGACTACAGTAGTGAAGGGCTGGGACGGACAGTTCATCTGTGGTCGCTGTAGATGGATAAATGAGATATCTACTATATCTTGAGTCATGATTCGTTAAGCATCTGTCATTGAAGAGTCCACCTCCGGTAGTCACTGGGTTGTCTGGTCAAGATTCAATTATTTACAGACTGCTGGTATATTGCAGGGTTCAACAACAACAACAACAACAACAACAACAACAACAACAACAACAAACTTTATGACCTAAACTAGTAATAAAGCCGACCAATGAGACCGCCTCATCTGTTTCAAATTTATAATGATTCAGAGTGACAGAAGACTCTCCACAAGACTGTATGGCAAGAGGGATGACTTCAACCTTCCAATAGTCAACTTCCCCTTCAAGCAATATTCCAACAGCTCCAGCCTTGGTGTTTACATTTCACAACTTTTGAGATACAATCGAGCAAGCTCTTTCTAGCAAGATTTTAAAGAGCCTCAGGTTTCAAACAGTTTTATGATAGACATATATCGAGGACATATATTTCGAAATTTGACTCATCAGTGACAAACATGAGGTCCGATGCACTTTCACTATTTTGACCTGTACCATATGTTCCCGTGATTCTTTAGGTGAACAATTGACTTGCCTTTGCATGTGTTTGTGAGGGTTGCCACCGGTTGGGCAGGATACGCTCACCTTTTCGCGGGCACCTGGTATCAAGACTATTTGATCATGGTTCAAAAACACATGCTCAAGATATCGTCGGAATCGTACAATCGACTCTACATTTGGCAGAGATTTCTATTTAATGTGGAAAGTGTTTTGTCGCTTTTATTTATTGCAATGCAGATTAAACTGAAAGAGTCACATACTGTGAAATCGGGTTATTAGGAAACCCCTTGATGCTGAATTCGCTTTAGTCAGTAACCAAAAACATCAGTCTGAAACCCCCTTGAGAAAACCTTTTTTCGGGACCCCCGTTTGTCTGTAAATCCCACAAGTAAAACTTATAGGAAAACTCATTAAGCGAACTCGTTAGCCTGGAAACCCCGTTAATCGTGATCCCGTTATCCTGGAAACCCCTATTTCATACTACAGGTGACAGCACCGCGCGTATGACGAGTGTTTTGTATGTCATACTGTTTTTAAAGGGATTTCTTAATTCTTAATTCTTAATTCTTAATTCTTAATTCTTAATTCTTAATTCTTAATTCTTATTCGAGGATAACAGTGTTACTCATACAAATGAAATATCGTTAATTAGCCTTTCTGTATGACGAAGTAGGTCGTAATGAATACCCTTTCGAGAAACTCCGGGGGCACTCGGGGGCACTCGGAGGCACTCGGGGGCACTCGGGGCCAGTGGTGTAAGGCGTCACAATTCGCTGTGCACAGTTGTAGCTCTTAGCCACGCCAGGAACCTAACTGTGAGTTCGAATCCCGGCTCGCCCTGAGTATGTTTCTAAGTTCGTCAGCACCATGCCCGTGCTCGTGGGTTTCACCAACAGTGTAAATGTCTAAGACCTTCCCTTTCAGGTTTTCCTACACGCAGCAAACTGACGCGCAATGGTACAATTGATATGTTGTTCAAAGCGGAGTTAAACCCAACTCACTCACTCGCTAGATCCGGGTAGAGTAGGTCTTCAGCAACCCATGCTTGCCGTAAAAGGCGACCATGCTTGTCGTAAGAGGCGACTAACGGAATCGGGTGGTTAGATTCGCTGACATGGTTAATGGATGTCATCGTATCCAAATTACCTAAATCGATGCTCATGATGTCAGTCACTGGATTGTCTGTTCCAGACTCGATTATTTACAGACTGCTGTCATATAGCTGTACTATTGCTGAATGCGGCGTTAAACAACAAACTAACAAACAAAACAAACGTGTCTGTAGCACATTGTGTGAGTGGGGGGTGCTACCGGTAGAGCAGGACATGCTTACCCATTTCGACTTGCTGTCATCACTGGTTTTCATATCCACAGATCTATATATCTTTTCTCATCCTTGCTTTGTCTTGTACGCCCCATGGAGTCCGTTTTCTAAATACATTCTAGACTGATTGTTCTCTGGTGTTCATGTATGATAATAGAATTTATTGTGACAGATGTAACGTGTGTTGCGAATATGGCAATATTATTTATTCATGTTAGTAATTTCCCAGGAATGAGGGTGTGTGATTACAGTGTTACGTCTCCTGGTCTATGTAATAAGTAGGCTCAGCAGTGAGTATATAGACTCGCTAACATGCTAGTACAGAGAGGGCGGCGGGGTAGTGATAACAGCGTTCGCTCGTTACGCCAACCGGGTTCGATTCTCCACATGGGCACAATGTGTGAAGCCTATTTCTTGTGTCCCCGCACTGATATTGCTGGAATATTCCTAAAAGCGGCAGGATATTTTAAAAGGGGTAACTTTCGAGTGAATGTAATGTTCCAGATAAACCTTGACGGCCTGTAGGTCGAGTATGGCCCAGGCAAACCAGTGGATGACGACATGAGCAACAAACCATGATCTCGAGGCAAGGTGACACACAATCAGCCCTTTCAGAAATCGTAACCAGAGGTACGTTACCCCCAAAAATCGTCTTCGCGAGGTACCTGCTGCGTCCCGTTCACTGATCGATTAGAGTATGCTAGAGCATGATTTGTTTATTGTTTAACGCCGCACTGAGCAACATTCCATCCATATGATGGCCTCGCTCAATGATCAAACGTGTACTATATCACACTCTTGAGAAAGGATATCACGTAAGCACACCATCGGATAATGTATTCACATAGCCACATGCACGTGCCATCGGATAATGTATTCACATAGCCACCTACACGTGCCATCGGATAATGTATTCACATAGCCACCTGCACGTGCCATCGGATAATCCCCAGACAATGATTCGCCGATGATGGGGATCGAGCTTGAGTTGGCACGCTCACAGCTTAAAAATCTACAGGGATTGCACTAAACACCCGCCCCGAACCTTAAATAACGTTTAACCTCCTGTTATCTCCGAGATGCTATTTTTCAAAGCCCTTTCTGAATAGCATTGATGCTAAAAAATGTTGTTTGTTTTAAAAAGCAAATATTCCTAATATTTCACACGAAACCCACATGTCACACAGCCGCAGACTTTCCTACATGTACACAAATATTCGAATAGATAGCAACAGGGTGGTTCCATTGTGTCATTGAATGATACGAGGGCTGGCTGAAAAGTTCTAAGCCTAAGTGGGATATCTCAATCGGATTGAAACAAACTTTTACACCAACAAGTACAATCATTTAATGAATCATAGACATAAGAACTACAACTGTAGTGTTATTATTGTCTTTGTACCAGACCATCTTGTGAACCTTGAAATCACCAGAAATGGCTGTAGGGCAGTCATCAAGTACCTGCAACTGAAAGGGCTAACTCCAACACAGATACATGCTGACATGGTCTCCGCTTAAGCGGATGATGCCCCCTCCATTTCCACTGTAAAGAAGTGGGCTGCGGAATTCAAGCGTGGCAGAGAGAGCCTTGACGATGACCCGCGTCCAGGAAGGCCTTAAACAGCAACCATTCCGGAAAACATTACCCGGGTGCATGAAATGGTGATGACTGATCGACGATTGACCACTCGACATATTGCCAGTGTTGTGGGCATCTCTCGTGAGAGGGTTGAGCACATTATCATCAACGAGTTGGGAATGACAAAAGTTTCTGCAAGATGGGTGCCAAAGCTCTTGACAGCAGATCAGAAACGTGTCAGATTCCTGACGTATCGTGACAATTTATGCCGTTTTGAAGCAGATCCCGGTGATTTTTTGGCCCGATTTGTAACCATGGATTAGACCTGAATTCATCACGTTCAACCAGAAACCAAAATACAGTCTAAACAATGGAAGCCCCCCCCAAAAAGCCAAGTCGGTTCCTTCTGCTGGAAAGGTGATGGCTTCAGTCTTTTGGGATTCCAAGGGTATTCTGCTGATTGACTATCTTGAAAAAGGCTAGACTATCAATGGAAGATATTATGCTGACCTACTGAGACAGTTGCTTGAAGCTATTAAAGCTAAGCGACGGGGAATGCTCACTAAAGGAGTCCTGTTCCACCAAGACAATGCTCCTGTTCACAAATCGGTGGTTGCCATGTCATCGATCCATGATTGTGGCTTCGAACTCATTGACCATCTCCCTTATTCACCCGATTTGGCCCCGTCAGAGTTCCACCTGTTTCCCAAAATGAAAAAGGAAGTAGCCGGTCGCCATTTTCCTAGTAATGATGACGTCATTTCCGCTTTGACTTTTTAAGGGTGGCTGAAGAAAATTTCTTCTTGACCGGCATCCAGGCCTTGCAGCATCGCTGGTAAAAGTGTGTAAACCTGGAAGGGTCTTGGTACGGGTCTTTCACAGTTAGGCTTAGAACTTTTTAGACAGCCCTCGTAGCAATTCAGAAAAATACATCCGTGGTAGCATATACTGTATGCAGCTGGTCGGTGCACCACTATCTCATGCATATGTTTTTTTTACGCGTTTATCTTACACACGTCGACATGAACATACGTTTCCAGTGTGCTTAAATTCGTAATATCAAGAGCACATTCGCAGAGGAACATGTGAAGAGTTACCTCCCTTAGCTGTTAGGAATTAACTCGCAAATCCATTTGGTTTTGAGTATTGTTTTGATATAACGATGTTCTTATACATTCCTCATGTACACAGTGAATATATTTCCCAATCCTGATGAGTAAATATTACACTTTGTGACATTTGGACATAAGGTTGAGTGAAATAAAATACCAGACATTCTTGCAAACGTAACCGGCAAGTTTTCGTTTGCCCCAAGAGGTTACCATGACCTTGTCTGTCTATAGCCATCGTGGCGAGCGGATGAGCTTGTAATACAGAGTTGTGACCCTTGGCCGAGACAGGATCACGCTCGTTCGCAAGGGTTTCACGAAAAAGACTTCAGTGACTGCTACCAAGGTTTTTACCGCAACTACTAGTACTATTACTACTACTACTGTTACTACACAACTACTACCACGACTGCTACCACAACGACTACTACCACGCATACTACCGCGACTACAACTACTACCGCACCTACTACCACAACTACCACGCTTACTACCACGACTCCTACCACAACGACTACTACCATGCATACTACAGCGACAACTACAACCGAAACTACTACCACAACTACCATGCTTACTTCCGCGACTACTGCAACTGCTATAGTAACGTCTTTAAAATCTACAACCACGGATTCTACCACACGAACTACCTCGACTACAACCACAACTACGACGCTTACGACTATGGCTACCATCACAGCTGCTACCGCAACTAGCACACAACTTCTACCATGCCTGCCGCACCTACCACATAGCTACCCCGTCTACTACTGCCATGACTACTATCACAACAACAAATGCGACTACCACCACCGCTCACACAACTACTTCCCCGTATACTACAACGACCATCATAACTACTACCATGGCTACTACAACTCTAACTTCCACAGCTTTTGCCAGGGCTACTTCCTCAACTACTACTACCACCACAATTACCATGACTACCACAACTACTCCCACAATTACCACTACAACTACCACAACGGCTACACCACAACTACCACCACAGCTACTACCACGACTACCACCACAACTACCACCACACCTACCACCACAGCTTCTACAACTACCACTACCACTACAACTACCACCACAACTACCATCACAACTACCACCACAACTACCCCCAAAACTACCACCACAACTACCATCACAACTACCACAACTACCGCCACAACTACCACCACAACTACCACCACGACTACCTTCACAACTACCACCACGACTACCTCAACTACTACCACCACAACTACCACCACGACTACCACCACAACTAACGCCACAACTACCACCACAACTACCACCACGACTACCTTCACAACTACCACCACGACTACCTCAACTACTACCACCACAACTACCACCACGACTACCACAACAACTACCACCACAACTACCCCAACAACTACCACCACAACTACCACCACAACTACCACCACGACTACCACCACAACTACCACTACCACGACTACCACCACGACTACCACCACAACTACCACCACGACTACCACCACAACTACCACTACAACGACTACCACCACAACTACCACCCCAGCTACTACCACGACTACCACCACAACTACCACTACAACTACCACAAAGACTACCACTTCAACTACCACCACAACGACTACCACCACCACAGCTTCTACCACGACTACCATCACAGCTACCACCACGACTTCCATCACTACAACTACCAACACAACTACCACAGCGATTACTACCACGAATAACACCACAAGTACCACCTATCGAGCATTAAACACGCAATATATAGTGTCATCACGGCAATACCATATTTTGACCACGAACCATCCCTGTCAATGAAGGAAACGTTGATCAGCAAGGATGCGCCAGGATTTGGGGCTGTGGGAGGCAAACATCCAGATGGGAACATGCATTGAAACACAACCCCATTGGACGACAGTGAGTGAGTGAGTGAGTGAGTTTGGTTTTACGCCGCTTTTAGCAATATTCCAGCAATATCACGGCGGGGGACACAAGAAATGGGCTTCACACATTGTACCCATGTCGGGAATCGAACCCGGGTCTTCGGCGTGACGAGCGAACGCTTTAACCACTAGGCTACCCGACCGCCCCTCATTAGACGACAGTGTCCTCAACGTGTCCACTGAGGTGTTGAGAATCCACAATGTACTAATTCGACTTGTTTCAAGTACTTTCTGTGAATATAAAGAAAGAACTCCTTGGTTTGGTGGTCCATGTACATGTGCATTTGGTGATTATAGTGTAGGCAGTAATTGCAATGAAAAATGATTAAAAAAATCCTCACCGGGACCTCATTTGTTGGTTTATCAACACTCTGAAGGGCAGGTATGAATTAAGATGTTGTCAAGCTTCAACTACCATGACAACCAGCTAAAATACAATATCAACGAACCTGGACAGTATTCAACTAACTACCATCAATTCGTACATTATTTGTTTTGCGATGCACACTTCCGATGCCATAGCTGGGACAAGGAGACGCATTTTCACTGAAAGAAAAGTTCCGTGACGCCTTGCTGAGGTCGGCCAACGTTAACGTTATGGAACAGTGCGCCATTTCCATAGACCCTGGAATTTCCATTGTCTTGCATGTGATCAGTTCTGTGGCAGACATGATGGTTTATCACATGTTCGTTATCGAAAGAACTGGGATTTGTTTTTATTAACCCAACCAAACTCCAGGACTATCGGTTTGTTAGGTTTCAGATTTGAGGGTGTTATTGAGAGTTCGATGTCCGGGGGTTCAAATGTTAAAATGTCCGGGCATCAGGATGAGGGTTTGTGGTTATAGAACGCCTGAACTTGACAACACGTAATGTGTGTTGACGTTATTAAATACAAGAGATCTGAGTCCCTTTCATTCTCATGTGTTTTGTGGCAGTGTATTTTGTAACTTTATTCTGATTATGGTAGTTCGATTGAGAAATTTGGAATGGAGTGACCTCCCATGGTTGGGTAATGGTCAACTCCGGCACGGAGAGCTCCCCTGTGAGGAGCTAGTCCACCGTTTGATGACAGTTGTCACTTCTCAAAAATGGATACCTAGTTCTTGATGAAAAAATATCTAGAAGACATGGCTGTACCTCTATAAGAGCGAGACAGGGCGATTCGAGGCCTTCCTATTTCGAACTTAAATGCACCTATCTGTGCGCTTGCTCTCCAGCTCACTCACTCACTCACTCACTCACTCACTCATCCTCCCACACACCCACACATCCACCCACTCAATCACTCACTCAAGGTGTGCGAAATGAAACGGTCACGCGTCCCACGTTATTGGACAATACTTCATCCAGTGATAAAGTTCACTTTTTGATTTACGCTATAATGGGCTATTACACAACCAGGAGAGCGTTGCAAGCCACGAATCACTTAGAGTAAGCAAATTCGCGGGGTCTGCAACAGCTTGAAGCGCTTGCGCACTCTCCAAAATTGCGGCGCAACTACCGCATGGTTGCCTTGCCCTAATGAATAACGGGGCGGTCGGGTAGCCTAGTGGTTAAAGCGTTCGCTCGTCACGCCGAAGACCCGGGTTCGATTCCCGACATGGGTACAATTTGTAAAGCCCATTTCTTGTGTCCCCCGCCGTGATATTGCTGGAATATTGCTAAAAGCGGCGTAAAAACATACTCACTCACTCACTCCTAATGAATAACGTAACAGAAGAGGCTCGATGACGAGCTGATTATTTTTTGACTACTTTGAAGATGTGGAGCAGACTGAGGATGATGGTGTGTTAGCTACCTGTGCTCATTTCCCAGTTGATCCACTCAAGAATTTCTTGTTCCGCGGTGGAACTCAGCCGCAATTTGGTTTTCGCGACCTCAATCAGCGATTGGTACGACTGTAAGTGGCTGAAAGTTAACGTCCCGTTGTAAGGCGAATAGCTGTACATCACTTGCAAACGATTGGCGCTTTGCAACGCACCCCAGTTGGGTGGTATCCCAGAGTGCAACCAACTCGGTAAGCAAACCGCTGTTTGGTGTGCAGTTGCTGCAGGCTGCATAAAAGTGTCCTTCTGCAGAAAACGCCCACAAAACGTCGGCTATGTTCACAGGGGTCTCCGTGATCCCTCCATGCACTTGTGGAAAGTTGAGTGTCACGTGATTAAACTGAAACAAATATATATCAAAAACATAAATACTTACCATGCTTATTGCTGCATGGGACTTTGACTAATCACTCCCTGTACGGACAATGACATTGGACGTATTGAACCCTAAACTATACATTATTTTTCTTTTTGTTCAACATTTACTAGTATTTCGTTCTCGAGAAGGCAGTCAGGAGGACCATCCCATCCCTTAGCGCTGCTCGAGGATTTTCTTTTTATGGCCTCCTGTTAGAAACGTAATAAATGAGATGAGATGAAATGGGGTTTAACGTCGCGACCAAGAGTATTGCACTTATATAGCGACGTGCATGTACGTGTGTGTGTTTGTGTGGCTGCTTGTACTAGTCTGGACTGATGCCGATTTATAGTGCTAGCTCACTGAGATACCATGCCGCAGTTTAACATGAATATCCCACTCAGACACAGTATACTGACTCCGAGCCGACCAGTCCTTCTTTTAGCCCCTTAATGCCGAGCGCCAGACAGGGTAACAACAAGCACCATCTTTTAACGTCATTTGGGATGACGCGGCTGGTGATCGAACCCCGGACATTCCGCTCTCCGGGCGGACGCTCTACCACTAGGCCACGGAGGCGGTCTAGAAACGTAATAAAGTAATAAAGGTAGCCCTACCCCATTGATTTAAAGGTTGTTTTCCCAGGTTTAATATAACAAAGCGACCTTGTGCATTGTTGACTTTGCCGACGCATGTTGGGCATGTTCCTATGGCAACATCACCCGATACGCACCCGTGTTTGATTGTCCAAACAAAGCTTTAACGTCAATGATAGGTGGGACTTGGAGATTCGCTTCCAGCCGCTTTTACTACAGCAAGTGTAAGTGTATCACGTAACCTGACCGTGGTCTAGTGGAAAGAGAGTCTGCGCGGAGAGCGGAAGGCTTGGGGTTCGATCCCCGACCGGGTCATAACAAAAGTCGTCAAAAGAGTGAGTGAGTGGGTGAGTTGGATTTAACGCCGCTTTTAACAGTATTCCAGTTATATCGCGGCGAGTCAGCTTAATGTGGGAGGAAAGCCTGAAGTGATGCAGGTCTCAGACGTTTACCACTTCGGTGAAACACACGAGAACGGGTATGCTGCTGACAAACATAGAAACATAATCGGGCCGAACCGGGATTCGAACCCACAATCATAGGTTTCTGGTGTGCCAAAGGGATGCAACTCTGCACAGCGAATCGCGGCGCCTTAGACGACTGGGCCACACGTGCCCCCTCGTCAAAAGAATTGAATCAAGGGGATAAAACAAGGACTATATTGCTCAGAGTGGGGTATTCCTGTTAAACTGCGATGTGGTATCTCAGTGGGCTAGCGCTATAAAATCGGCATTACTCAGCATTATCGCACGCACGCACGCACGCACGCACGCACGCACGCACAGCATCATTATTTGAAACATTATACAATTCCTGAGTTTTTATACATTCGGTCCACACCAGGCAAGAGGACACATATCTCGGACTGTTGTGGTGTTATTTAGAATCATATCTCAAACATGTGTTGCTTCCAGTCAGCAGATGGCCACTTCAGTCATTCACGCTGCTGTAAACCATGGCCAACATGCAAGTTTTTGACGGTTATGTAAACACGTCGTTCAAGTAATAGCCGACCCCTAACAACTAGGTCAGGTGCGCATGCCCGACATAAATCGGTGATAAGTGACGTCATAAAACATATTTAAGTGACGATCTTCGTTGCCGATGTGGCAATACACGAGAGTCCTATAAATGCTAAAATTATAACGGCACGATCAGGGCCATCTTTAGCACAGGGGATAAGCACATAAAACCTGGAAAAAATACAAATTATAACGACAGTTATAAGATATTTTGATGTAAATGAAAATGAGACATTGTAAATTTAAACAAATACGTTTGGGTGAGTGGGTGAGTGAGTGAGTATGGTTTTACGCCGCTTTTAGCAATATTCCAGCAATATCACGACACCAGAAATGGGCTTCACACATTGTACCCATGTCGGGAATCGAACCCGGGTCTTCGGTGTGACGAGCGAACGCTTTAACCACTAGGCTACCCGACGTTTGGTACTTACATGTACAACACACATTGCATTGGTAAGGTTGAAATAGGAGAAGTTTACACGTTTTCACGAAGGTGGGAAACAGAAACATACCAGCTATATCACGACGCCCTTTACATAATCGAGACTGAGTCAGACAAGTCAGTGGTTGATAGCATGACAACCCTAGATCAACGACGCAGTGATCATCATAGATTCACACATTGTAACCACGAAATCAGAGCAATATTATTTTACGAACAAATTTCACGTTGGTTGTTCTTCGCTTTTCATTCGATACCCAGAACCAACGAATGGTATGTTCAGTGGCAGCCTACACGAAATCGCCGACCTCATGTCTACTTGATATGTAGACAGGAGCCCAGTTATCCTACAAGAAATCACCGACCGCATGTCTACTTGATATGTAGACAGGAGCCCAGTCATCCTACAAGAAATCACCGACCTCATGTCTACTTGATATGTAGACAGGAGCCCAGTCATCCTTCAAGAAATCGCCGACCTAATGTCTACTTGATATGTAGACAGGAGCCCAGTCATCCTACAAGAAATCGACGACCTAATGTCTACTTGATATGTATACAGACGCTCAGTCATCCTACAAGAAATCACCGACCTAATGTCTACTTGATATGTAGACAGCAGCCCAGTCATCCTACAAGAAATCACCGACCTAATGTCTACTTGATATGTAGACAGAAGCCCAGTCATCCTACAAGAAATCACCGACCTCATGTCTACTTGATATGTAGACAGAAGCCCAGTCACCCTACAAGAAATCGCCGACCTGATGTCTACTTGATCTGTAGACAGAAGCCCAGTCATCCAACAAGAAATCGCCGACCTGATGTCTACTTGATATGTAGACAGAAGCCCAGTCATGCTACAAGAAATCACCGACCTCATGTCTACTTGATATGTAGACAGACGCCCAGTCATCCTACAAGAAATCACCGACCTCATGTCTACTTGATATGTAGACAGAAGCCCAGTCATCCCACAAGAAATCACTGACCTCATGTCTATGGAGTGGGTGAGTATGGTAGTACGTCGCTTTTATCAATATTCAAGCACTATCGACACCAGAAATGGGCTTTACACATTGTACCCATGTGGGGAATCGAACCCGTGTCGAGTGAGCGCACTACTGCGAGAGCCTGTAGTGTGCGTGTCTTTCTTTACGCAATCCTATACATAGTAAGGCCTGGTCTATTTTCAGCTGCGCTGGCTATGTTTATCCTGGGCCTGCTCATCAAACATTGACAAGGTGGTACAAATTAGCTTTGATTGAAGTGGCGGAGGATCATTAATTTATAGATTTTTGTTTGGTTTCATGACCGATGCTGCTTAGTGTCAGCTGTTTGTATTAGACGGTTCTTGGGAAACACTGTGCTTGATAAACACAATAGTAAATTTTTGTATTGATCTTAAGTTGCCAAGCTGAGGAAACGAGAAAGTCATATCAACTGGAGAGCAGTTCATCAGAGTAAAAGATATGAGTTCAATGAGGTCGAACACACGAAGACATCACCTGGCTGAAACACGCCGACAGCAAGACGTGTCACGTCGCAAAAAACCGAACCAGTGCATCCCAGCAGCAATATACAGGGACACAACTCCACCACATCAGGTGGGCTAATGACCTATAACATATCCCATCAAATATATGATCTAGAATTTACCGATAACGCAGTGTTATGTTAACGTAATGTTGTTGTTTTTGTCCTAATTAGGAAACGGAGCCACAAGCGTCTCGGTCGCATAAAAAATGATTGACAGCTGAGTGATGAAAAAAACTCCTCAGAGGAAAGTATATATATGATTTTGTCTAACCATAACACCTCCCTGAGAACAATCAGATTTAAGTAGCACAAGTTCAATATTGTTGCATGCGGTCGTCTTCTCCTATCAATCATTGATGAAACAAATGTAATAATCGCCTTCAATCTCACGCGCGCCCTCCGTTCTTGGCTATTTTCAAGACTATTTTCCCAGCAACTGACCACCTTATGACAATGTAATATGAAGTGAACGTGAATTATTGAACATCCCCCCCCACCCCACCCCCCTCCTTGATCTTCCTTCTAATCTGTTGCCATGGAGACGCGTAACATACGATGATGAAACCGTGAAATTATCTTCAAGTAAGCCGCCTTTTGTGACCTGATTCATCTGTCGTGCATTGTGAAGTGAAATCACGTGACCTGGCAGATGATAGTTATCTGACAACTTGTTACAAAGGATATCATGATGATGCCTGGAATGTTTCTCAATCAAAGGCTGTGAGAGGCTCCGTGTTAGGCTATACATAGATTAATCAATACACACCCTACTTCTGGATGAGAGAGCCATCATATTTCAGAATACTGATTAAGACCAAAGCGTTTCACCATAACAAATCTATATATGCCACAGCTTTATGCAAAGAACGTGTTCTGATAGTCGTTAATAATCAAACACATTTTTCATGTTTTTGCTGTGTCTCACTGTAAGCAATTAGCTAGAATTAACGGACATGCGACCGAGGCGTGCAGTCTACTCGTCAAACCTGCGAGCTTGTTATAAAATTACGGACAGATACGAGCCGGCTTAATGTGGCGGAAAAGCCCGAAGTGGCACACGTCGTTAACGTTTACCACTTTGATCAAACTCACGAGCACGTGTATGGTGCTGACAGGTGATTCACATCAGTCGGGGAATGTTGTATCGACAAACACAACTAGCCGGGCGTCATTCTGCACAGCGTCAAACTTGCCACAGAGTTGCGTAACTTGAATTGACGCGTCAGGATCATGTGAGCGTGGTTTCTCATGACTGTTTTTTCAAATCTGTCGGGGTAGGGAAGGTGGATGTGTTTTAGAAGGTGCCACGTCTATAAAAGTAATCTGTTTCAGACATGTACGAACTTAATGCCAAGTAATCTCCGTTTTGTTATGAGTGAGTGAGTGAGTATGGTTTTTAGCAATATTCCAGCAATATCACGGCGGGGGACACCAGAAATGGGCTTCACACATTGTACCCATGTCGGGAATCGAACCGGGGTCTTCGGCGTGACGAGCGTACGCTTTAACCACTAGGCTACCCGACCGCCCCGTTTTGTTATGAGCATAGCGTAACACATATAAGTGACAGCAGCTCCATTGTTATGGAACACATGATCAATTTGCATATATGGATCTTTTACTTGTTTATCATTTGCATATTAAACGCATATGTATTTTCCGCATGCTATTTCCGTTTGAGAAGCAGTCTCCGTTTTAGTTACTTTTGTTGATAGTTGGCATTTCCGATCATGCGCAATTGCAATATTGTTATCGACTAGTTAGGATTTTTGTTGAGCTGAGAATATTCTACCTCCTCTCTCAACACCACCTCCTGACAGCTCGTAGCCTCTTTGATTAAGGGGGCGGTGGGGTAGCCTGGTGGTTCGCTCGTCACGCCGATGACCCGTCGATTTCCCAAATGGGTACAATGTGTGAAGCCCATTTCGTGTGTCCCCCGCCGTGGAATATTGCTTAAAGCAGTGTTAAATCACACTCACTCACCCACCCAATCCCACTCACTCACTCACTCACATTCCATCTGTTGCACTGGACTCATTCCCTCCAAGTTGCGGGCTTCATTAAATAAAAAGGTATTCTTGCAATGAAGCAAAATGCAGTTTTATGACACAATGGCCATACTGCTAATTTATGAATTTAATGACCTGTTGGGAAGTATTATATATCTCGGTGAAACTAAACACGTTATTAAAATCAAATAATGACGTTTCTGTGTTTAATGAACTCTGAAATCACTCACTGCTTATATTGTCTTTTTACCAAACAATTTGTGTACAACCTTTTACCGTCTCTAGGGACAGGGTTTCTCAGTTTCGTAACTGACGTAATAAGCGCCCCGCTCTTATAAGCGCCCACGGCGATATTTGCTAATATACTGGCTAGTGAACAATCACAATTTGCACCGCTTCCGATTGATCGATGTACACAAGACTCATTTATTCGCGTATAATACGCACTCGTGTGTTACATGCACCCTTAATTATGGGCAATTAAATTCTGGAAAAATATATCTGTCGTACATAAACATTTCAGGCTGTCAGACGAAATTTATATTTCAGCTCTGTATTTTTACCACAATAATATTCTAATAATAGCCCCCTATTTCTAATTTTGAGAGCGTTTACGTCGAATACGGTAATCCATAATGTTCCAGGGGCTATTCCTCCCTTCATTTATTATTTGTACATAATAGCATCTGGCTTGTTGTGGATGCTACGTATTGTTAATGTCAGGATGCCAAACACTGCCACTGGGGATGTTCAGCAGTTTAGTATATATACTCGACTGCACCCATACTGGGATTATTACTGACTGGTGCTCAGTCTAAGCTGGTTCGAATCCCGGTTTATGCTCAGCCACCGTACACGCTGTAGTGCCACCGTACACGCTGTAGTGGACCCGTGAAGACCCGGGGTCGAATAGGTCTTCAGCAACCCATGCTTGCCGTAAAAGGCGACTATGCTTGTCGTAAGAGGTGACTAACGGGCTCGAGTGGTCAGGCTCGCTGACTTGGTCGATGCATGTCATCGTATCCGAATTGCGTGGATCAGGCTCATGATGTCAATCACTGGATTGTCTGTTCCAGACTCGATTATTTTACAGACCGCCGTCATGTAGCTGGAATATTGCTGAGTGCGGTGTTAAACAACAAACAAACAAACAAACAAAACACGCTGTAGTGGTGTTCGGGTACTTTGCTCCCTAGACTTGGGGAGGAAACTGTGTCGATTTAAGGATGATGCTCAACCAGGTGATGTGCCACTGTACACTGTGGAAGTTACAAAAAGTAACATAAGATTCCCCTGACGCCAACTTTATCATGTATGCCATGTTCCGTGGTACGAATTCATGAGTGTGTTTTTAACAGTATTCCAGTTATTTCACGGCGAGTCAGCTTAATATGGGAGGAAAGCCCGAAGTTATGCAGGTCTCAGACGTTTACCACTTCTGTGAAACCCTCGAGGACTGGTATGGTGCTGACAAACCTAGAAACATTTTCGGGGCGACCGGATTCGAACTCTCAATCGCAGGTTTCTGGCGTGCCCAAGGGACGCAACTCTGCACAGCGAATCGCGGCGCCTTCGAAATCATAAATCTTAATAAATTGTGTGTCAGCAATCCTGTGTTTGATAAAGCTATAAATTATTGGAACGCATCTTATGAACCAAGGTTTATTACGGTTACATCCCATTAGTAAGACATCCCATTAGTGAGACACCCATTGTAAGACAGTGGAGTAGGTGGGATTAATTAAACAAACAGCCAGTCTACCCACTTAACAATGGTCACAGCCCATGATTAGCGGATTAATTAATAAGAGTAGGAGAAGATGCATGTTTTGTTAAAACTTACTTATTACACATATAAATCCCCCCTAGTCTGTGAACAATTCATGCACAATCATGGCAGGTTTGCAGCAGGTTGAGTTCATTAGCAGTCAAAGAGGTACTCTCCAGGTCCTCTTTCAGGGATATCTCCACTACAAGAACAAAGTAAGACAAACTGGTACTCATTGGCGATGTACCGTTAAGACCTGCATTGGCAAATGTACAACAGTTGGAAATTTTGTTAGAAATTTCACTGTACACAACCACCCACCAGAATACACCAGCAGAATCCAGTTCCTTGGCAGCTTAAGGAAGAGAGCAAGAGAAGAACCAACCACTCCTATGCCAGCCCTCAACAACGACGAGGTCTTGAGACATGATCCGGAGGCTGCAGCTATATTTCCCTCCTTCAGCTCAGTCGGCGTGTTCCGGGGTGTTTCTTCCAGTGGATCCGACGAGCTGCTGCCTTGCCTCTGCTGCCTCTTCAACAGGTTCAGGATGCATGGATTGACTCCATGAACCAGTCTCCCGATGTACCGAATGCTGACGAATTCAACGACTACATAGTCACAAACTGGGTGGATTATGAAGCCAGATTCCTTCTTTTGCTGTGGAACCATCACCAGACATTCTGCCCAAGGACCAACAACAACCTGGAGGGTTTCCACAATCGCCTCAATGCATCACTGAATCATCGTCATCCTAATCTCTACAGGTTCATCGAGATCATCAAGAAGATTGAGAAATCTGAGAAGACCAAGCTATCTCAGTTAGACCTAGGTGTAGCTCCACTGCAATCGACAATCGACTTTCCAGACTGAAGGATCAGCTATCCCAGGGTGTCAAGACACCACTCCAGTTCTTGGATGCTGTTGGCAAACTTCTGAAGATGGATAAAGGTTGTGTCAGTGTGACGACCTCGATGTGAACTGTGATGTGAACTGTGATATTAACTTTAACTGAAATAGTGGCGAGTGGCGAATATGTTAAAACAATGGATTTAAGGGATGGATGAATTAAAATGTTGAATGAAATAAAGTAAAAGAGGGTATCAAGCATCTTGAGTAATTTCTTTTGTCTATAATAAGACAAGTCCATTTTCATGATAGGGGTTAATTACCTGATTAACATGTGCAACCAGGTATGACATTGTTGTTTTGAGGTGTCTCACAACTGGGCTGTCTTACTAATGGGAGGAGACCTTTATTACCACACGTTTCACTAACGTTGTGATAATTTCTAGCGTTATCTTAATTTTAACAATGCTGAAAAAGACTGTATGGTTGATAAGGGTAAAACGGTACCGTTACACCGATATTCCGATGCATCGCGATACTTGACCTACGATACGATATACGATAAACGTGGGCCCATTTATCGATACGACTACAATACGGAACGCAAATCTCAAATACAGCGTTTCATCGCCTTTCAATAAACAGCTAACTTGGTTATGGCACGCGGTAACGCATGGCTCACAAAAACGTACTTACATTTTTAATAAGCTCAGGTTTTACACTGACAGATGTTTTTCTCCATCACAAAAAACATTATCAGCTGATCACCGCAAGCACATAACACAGGAAATACCAGTCAGCAAATCCGAACTGAAGTACGCAATTCAATACCATCATTATACTATCTTGTTATTAAAACGTGTTCATTGTATATCTGGACTTGTGTTTGTCATGAAAGGTTCAATCTTGACATGCTTTAACCCTTGTTTTATCATTGCGTATCGAGATACGTATCATATCGTGACCAGAATATCGAGATGCGTATCGTATCGTGACCTTCCTGTATCTTTGCAGCCCTAATGGTTGAACCAACTTGAGGACAGTATGTCTTATTGTCGTACACGTGACAGTATTTCATCTTCTTCAGGAGACAGTAGGACGTGACTAGCTGAATAACGTGGACAAAGATCAAAGGAGATTTTATGAGAACTTATATCAGTAGCTCGAGGTCTTCTGAAGATTAAAAACCACGGGATATCACCCGAACGAAATATGTTAAATTTACCAATAGCTTGCTTGTGCTACATCAAGAGGGAGCACAAATCAGACACAACATGACATTCCGTTTAGCCTTAAAACCTGGAACCCCCTGCATGACCATGTCATATATTGTTAACATTTGCAACCCTTGATGTCAACTTGTTAGTGAATATTTAACCTGATTCAATCTCAGTCTTCAATGAAATTACGCAAGGCTGAAAGAGGCTATGGTCTGAATGCAACGATATGTGATGTCAACGTCCGCCTTAAGATAACGTTGGTTGGTTGGTTGGTTGGTTGTTTAACGCCGCATTCAGCAATATTCCAGCCATATGGCGGCGGTCTGAGAAATAATTGAGTCTGGACCAGACAATCCAGTGATTGACATCGATGACATGCATCAACCAAGTCAGCGAGCCTGACCACCCGATCCCGTTAGTCGCCTTTTACGACAAGCACAGTCGCCTTTTACGGCAAGCATAGGTTGCTGAACACCTATTCTACCCCGGATCTTCACGGGACCTTTAGATAACGTAGGTGGAGCAATGGTCCCTGAACACCAGATGAGACGATGACCATGGCGATCTACTCTGTCCCTGGTCAAGCGAGTCTGTTTGTTATTTATTGCATTGAATATTTCAGCTATATCACCGCGAGTTGTAAATAATCGAGTAGGGGTGACCATTGGTCTGGAAATCACTATTGCGATAACTATTGATATTGAAAGAAACTATTGCGATAACTATTGATATTGCAAGCAACTATTCCGATAAATATCGATAGTTTTCAGTGTATCATTTTATATGTATTTTAGAGTTGAATTAAACTTTGGAACTAAAGTTTCCTTTGAATGTGGTAACCAAACAGAAAAGAAGTAAAGTTTGAGATATGACTGATTTGTTTTTTCTTTAGCCTAATAATTTAAGAAAAATAAACTTCCACTTTACCATGTTTTAAATTACTACCACACAGGATCAAAAGAAAAACAAATTTGAACAGCATTGCATGTATTTTATTGATATTGTAAATATAATCGAAACTATCGATATTCACAACTGAAATCGTAACTAATGATCGGAAACTGATTTAACAATAGATTTATTGACTTAAAGTTCTTACCAATAGCAGTTTATCGATATTTCGATTTATCCCGACACCCCTATGATCGAGTCTGGACCAGACAATCCAGTGGTTGATACTCTGAGCAACGTTCTACGTCGTTGGAGAAGTAGTACGATGACATGCTATCAACCAAAGTCACTGAGCCTAACCACCAAATCCACCTACTCGCCTATTCTTACCCGTAATACTTCCGGGGTCTGTTACATGTAACTGGCATTTATGTGGTTCCTCAAATGTTTCTCTTCCATCCCAATATCTAGACTCGGTTAATGATACAACTGTAACGTACATGTGGGCGTGGTCCTGTGTGTAGTCATCAGATGAAGTTAAGCAACGCTGGCGGTGGAGAGTAGGTGGATGGGGAACGCGTTCCGCAAGCTTGACTTCTGAGAGTTTGAGGAGGTTCTGTTCTGAACCACACTGAATCTGGTTATAAAATATGTGGTGTTTCCTCAGTAACATGTTCCTCTGGCAGCAAATGGATAGCAGTGTTTGATGTACACCACAGAACATTAAGCCGTTGATAACCACAATGTCGCGTCACGGGGATGCTGAGGAGGTCTAACGCAGTTTGAAACAATATTCACCTCAGCGAGTCAGCTTGATGTGGGAGAAAAGCCCGAAATAATGCAGGTCTCAGACGGTCACCACTTTGATGAAACCCACGGTTGTGGTGCCGACAAACCTAGAAGCATTATCGGGGCCAATCTCATTAAAATCAGATTTTAGTTCTCGCTACCGCTAAACAAAGATCTGAGGACAGCCCATTACGTGTCACGTCAGACCGACCTTGCGCGAACTTTGACCGACCAATGAAATGACCAATCAGAAGGCAGCTTTCTCGTGCTTTACGGCACTAATTTCAAATTGGCGACTACGCTTCGAAACATATTTTGACAAATTCTCGATTACAAATTTGAAACCTGAACAAAAGAACATTCTGGCATGGCTAATAGATGGTCTAGATTGTATGGATTCACTCGTTAAACCCGTAACTATCGTTCGGAATACCCCGTGTTAAAGTTTTCGAAGTTGCATGATTAGAAATCACATTACAACTGTCACTTTCATAATCTGGTAAGCGACGCTCTGATTGGTCAGATGAAAGGTCGTTCTGACGTGACCCCTAATGGGATGTCTTCAGATCTTTGTTTAGCGGTTGCGAGAACTAAGATCTGATTTTAATGGGATTGTATCGGGGCGAAACTTGGATTGTCTAGGGCCTAAGGTAGACAACTCTTCATATCGTATGGCTAAGTCATGCTGCATGCGTTTGATGCGTGTCAAACGATCCCATAACGCCAGCTGGTGCATATCTTGTATATGGTTGTCTATTGGGCGACTTCAAATACTTCCCCGTGCCAAGAGTGTGCCAACCTCTGCCGCTCTCCCTCTGTTTGTTGTTTAACGCCGCACTCAGCAATATTCCAGCTACATGACGGCGGTCTGTAAAATAATCAAGTGATTGACATCACGAGCATCGATCCACTCAGTTTGGATACGATGACATGCATCAACCAAGTCAGCGAGTCTGACCACCTGATCCTATTAGGCGCCTCTTTCGACAAGATGTTTTACGACATCTTACGGATCGATGTTCACGGGTCGTTCTCCTCTGACTTCCATGGTATGTAGAAAAGTAACTTTCTCAGCCTGTCGTGAATATATAAGCACACATTGTCACCTGTATATGTGGAGATTCAGCTGAGAACCACTCACATATTTCAATCTTAACACAATGTTTTATACGATTTTATACGACAATGAAATTCCGACTGACCCCTCTCGTTTGTATGTTGTCATTTTGTTTATGATAATCGCATCTTATGACACAAATTGTGTTGACTGATGTATCATAAAGTTAGCTGTCTCTTCACTCACTCACTCACTCACTCAGGAAAACGATGCTTTCTTTCTATTCAATCAAGAAAACTTACTATCTGACAAGAAACATTGTCCTGCATTCTCTCAATCGCAATGGTCAGTTTACGGAAAATGCTAAAGATATAGCGATTTTACGTGCGCATCAGAGGTTTGGCGAAATCAGAGGATACTCAATTTTAGAACGATTATCTTTTGTTTCGATTCAGGAAAGTCTCAAATGTTGATGACCCTACTAACTTCTGCTAAAGATGACAATAAACTGGTTGTCCAACGTTAGTCCCGAATAGCTAAAAGGTGATAGCAATCGGAACTCACTCGACACAAACATGTCAGAACGAATGATTAACGCAACGTTTCATATTGGTGATGATGTTTATCTGCATCCACCTTCCTGTTACCTGTACAACAACTCGATGTACACTAAGCCATTCGATTCACGAGGTGTAATCGCAAATAAAAGGTTCGCACGCAGCTGACCGAATACCACGCGCATCACTGACACCAGCTCACGAGATGTTGGGGTGGGGTGTATGTAAAATCATACCCTCTGAAAAGAAATACTGAAAAAATAACTTCGGCTATAATTTTGTGCCACATTCCCCGGGCTCACCCCCGACGCAAGGGAAGTATGTCAGAACATAACGTTACTTGTTTCCGTTTTATTTAACAGCGGCAGTAATCTTGGCGTCATACGACTCGTGCACAAAGTTCTTTTATCATGGTAACAAGATTCAAGGCTTTAGTTATTCTCTCGAACGGTTTCAGGATAGACATTGTTTACGCTTCAGTTTAGCATTTTGACTTGTTCCAGTGTTTTGTCAGGTGGATAATTGACTTGCCTTTGGGTGTGTTTGTGACGCGTGCCATGGTGGACAGGATACGCTCACCTTTTCGCGACACCTGATGTTATCACTATTTGATAGTGATTCATAGCACATGCTTTCAGCAGAAACTTCTATGATGATGGAAAGGATTGTGTCGCTTTTATTTATATACAGATACTTTGGAAACCCTGGGCTGACGTTCTATCAACTAGACCACTAGCCCACTGGACAGGCGTTCTAACATTTGGATGGTACAGCACCAAAGTGATTTAGAGGATGACATTATTGATGAGTTCAGGAATGTACTATTACTAAACGCAATAAGGTATTGTAATGATGCATGCAAAAAAAAGAAGAATCTCTGGTATAAATAATTCTCCCTCTCCCATGGGGCGGTGGGGTTGTCCAGTGGTTAAAGCGTTCGTTTGTCACGTCGAAGGCACATCACTCACTCACTCACTCACTCACTCACTCACTCACCCATCACTCACTCACTCACTCACCCATCACTCACTCACTCACTCACTCACTCACCTCACTCACTCACTCAACCATCACTCACTCACTCACTCACTCACTCACCTCACTCACTCACTCAACCATCACTCACTCACTCACTCACTCACTCACTCACTCACCTCACTCACTCACTCACTCACTCACTCACTCACCCATCACTCACTCACTCACCCATCACTCACTCACTCACTCACCAATCACTCACTCACTCACCCATCACTCACTCACTCACTCAATCACTCACATTCCAGCTGTTGCACTGGACCCATTCCCTCCCAGTTGCGGGCTTCATTAAATAAAAAGGTATTCTTGCAATGAAGCAAAATGCAGTTTTATGACACAATGGCCATACTGCTACTTTTTGTATTTAATGACCTGTTGGGGAGTATTATATATCTCGGTGAAACTAAACACGTTATTAAAATCAAATAATGACGTTTCTGTGTTTAATGAACCTATTCTCACCGGCTCCTAATATTTCAAGTGGCGAGGACTATTGATGGCTGACATATTATAACTCTGAGTTTTATTGAGAAATGAAGATTTTATTTCAACTAGAACAATCACAGCTCAGCAAGGGGGTGACATCTAAATACAAACCGGAAGTAATGTCGTCAATTATTTTAGAAATGCCCGCAGCGACCAATGGCACCTATCATTGTCACGGCCACACGTGTCTCATAGCAACCACGTGATGCAGTCACTTAAGTCATTGATACGGAATGAACTATACACATTATGTAACAAATGTTATATTTAGGTTAACGCTTTCTTAGTAAAGTACAGATTCTCGTACTTTTTTGGGTTGAGTCCCGTCCGGGATTCGTACCCACACTGCCAGAGCGATGAACCTAATCGCCAGCACACAAAGTACGAAAATATGTACTTTACTAAGAAAGTATTATCCCAAATATAACGTATGTTAAATTTGATCACTTTCTAAATGGCATTGTGTGTTTATAGCTTTCTGCCATGGGAGCCGTGCCAATTTACGCTTGTCAGAGGGGGTACACAAAGTACGCGATCTAGACTACCAGTTGTCGGCCTTTCATTTCTGTGGAAGTCTCGGTGGCTGAGTGGGTTAGGTCGCTGACTTTGTGTGCTGGTGATTAGGTGCCTCACTCTGAAAGTGTGGGTTCAACCCCCAAAAGTACAAGAATCTGTACTTTACTTTATTTGTTTCCCAAATATAACATTTGTTACAATTAAACATATGTTTGCATGTTTGGTTAGGTTCCGGATCCGCATTTTCAGAGCCGAGACGAAGATGCTATATTTAGTTGACCCATTCTGACGATAAAAAATGTCGTTCGTGGTTTTGCATATCAGGACTTTCAAAATAGCATAGATTTTTGTAATTTTAGATTTAAGCGTTTACAGGGGGAGTATGCTCAGACACAATGGCAGTCCCAACACACCTCATTCAAGTCTCTACTACACTACACTCGTTCCATAAGTCAACCATTACTTATTTGCTGCTGGATCTTGAATTTGGACAGATCATAGTTATCAGTCAAACCTAAACTCAGTAATTATCATCAAATATATAATCTTTTGGTGAATGAATTATCCTCACAATATGTGATTACTGGTGACAGTATTGTCAGCGCAAGGATAATTATTGGTGTTGAACCGAGTCAGCGTTGCGTTGTCGTTGTTGTCGTTGCGTCATCGTTACACAAGACGTTGGTTAGGGACATAGGCGTCTGTGGATTACATCATTGGTGTCTCAGCTTTTGTGTCTTGGACTTGCCGTCCTTGGTCTGAACCTGAAAACAAACAAATAGTGCAACCGGTAAGTGTATTCATAGACTCAACTCAATTCAAGTCCAAAACACTGAACCTGAAAACAAACAAATAGTGCAACCGGTAAGTGTATTCATGGAATCAACTCAATTCAAGTCCAAAACACTGAACCTGAAAACAAATAAATAGTGCAACCGGTAAGTGTATTCATAGACTCAACTCCATTCAAGTCCAAAACGCAGCGTTGTTACACGGTCCCACCATAAACATGTGGTCGATAGTGTGAGCATCGTTGAACGGCATGGTAATGACAAAATGACAAACCAGGTATGTATTGCAATCATAGGCCATGGTTTCTTCATGTGACAAACACATAGGCTCTAGCGATTTCCCGAAATCACCAGCGAAGGCAGACCATATTTTCCCCTTCCTTGGATACCTGATCGACGTGAAGCACTATAATGTAACGCACCAACTAACCACTGAAACTTGCTGATACAGAGCAATATTCTCTGTCAAACTTACTAGCCTGGGCCCCGTTCCACAAAGACATCTTAGCGCTAAGGTTATCGTAACTCCCATACTTTAACACTTGCTTAAGATAGTCGTAGCGCTAAGATCGCTTTTTGGATCGGTGCTCTGGATCTTTCCAAGGCAAGGGAGTTAATTGACTGTAAAAGTCCCGTTTCCACCCTTGCCATACTGGGCAGGATTTTCGTTCCTCGATCGTAGCGCCACAAGTGGCGATTACGGGTTATGTCCCTTCTCTGTCTCTCCTATTCACCAATTAGATTCCTTCTCTCATATCAAAATGGCGGCGCCCAGTCAAGACGTTCTGATAAAAAATCACGATCCTTATAATAAAATGACCTTACCTCACGAAGTGCATTAAATCACTTGAGCACCTTGATTGAAAGCAAAAAAGGATTTGGAAAGTACCTGCCCAGTTGTCAGTACGCGTGCCCTGGAAATCCTGTAATCGAGTCGATTTTGATTGGACCATGCAGACTCGTTAGACCAACCAAAATATTACTCAATAATTCCAGCCTAGTTTAGCAAGGTTGGAAACTGGACTTTTATAGTCAGTTATCTCTCTTGCCTAGGCAAGACTTCCCTGGGGAAAAACACGCCAGTATTATCTTACTCATTAACTAACCTTTGAAAGTTTGCCTGGGTAAGGCAATATTGTCTCTAATATTATGTGAGTGAGTGAGTGAGTACAAATCTAGAAAATAATCTGAGAGAACTGGAATTCGAATCCAAATAGACTTTGTGGCGTGCCCAAGGGACGCGACTATTGCGCAGTGAATTGCAATGTCTCACACGACTGGTCCACTGTGCCCTCAAATCTTGTTTGAAGAAAGAAATTCAAACCACAGGGAAGTGGAAACAGCTGACTTACCACAACGAGAAAGTCCCCTTCTCGATACGTGTCGACATCCCATTGGCGGATCAGGCCGCCCTTCTCTGACGTCATCTTCTCCATGAGGTGGCCGTTCCGAACCGTTATAACGTCCTGGAGAAGACCACATACATGTTAGGGGCCCGCAGTTTGCTGGGACTGACAACTCGTGCGCTGAAGTTAGCTGTTTACATTTGGTATACGGGGGGTGGGGTAACCTAGTGGTTAAAGCGTTCGCTCGTCACGCCGAAGACCCGGGTTCGATTCCCCACATAGGTACATTGTGTGAAGCATATTTCTAGTGCACCCCCACCTTGATATTGCTGAAGCGGAGTAAAACCATACTCACTCACTCGTTTTGGTATCATCTCGTTAGGGACATACCATTCAATATTTAGGGTGGAGGTGGGGAACGCATAAGGTTCTAGTGTTTACACAGAAAATTTGTCAGGGGGTTTTCAGTTCCAGTAAATAACAGCTCAGAAGAGTTATATTTGTCATCAGAAAATGAAAGAAAAGCGACATAATAATGACAAATCTCCACTAAAAGAATAGTCCACTGAGTGGTTCAAAGAATATGTGTTCATGAATCACTATCAAATACTGATGATACCAGGTGTACCACTAGTGGCACCCTTCCCAAACACATGCAAAGGCAAGTCAAGTGTTCATCTGAAAAAACACATATTGTACAAGACATCTCCATCGTAAGCAAAACGAGTGGGACAAAACAGTCAACTACCATCCTGAAAATCTTTGCTGAATAAGCAGTTTTAGGGGCGGTGGAGCAGCCGAGTGGTTTAAGCGTTTGCCCGTCACGCCGAAGGACGGGGTTCGATTCCCGACATGGGTACAATGTGTGAAGCTCATTTCATGTTATCCACGTCATGATATTGTTGAAATATTTATAAAAGCGGCGTCAAACCAAACTCATTCATTCAGCAGGTTCATGAATCATTGCCATTCAATAAATAAAAGCCACACAATCACTGGCCATAACCATACGAAATCCCTCGTGAAAGCACATTGCCAAGGAATAATCCCATTGGAGATGGCGACATTTTGACGCTGACCTTTATTGGTGTGTGGGGGGCATGTGTCATTCGTACTTCAAATGTAGTTTTTTTACCTGCTCCCTTTATGTACTTATATAACAAAGATGTGACCTACCGTCAGCTTGGTAACCTGATCCGGAGACATGTAGGTAAAGGGCACGCCCGTTTTGAACTTGGTGTCCATTAATGTGCCCATCTTGGCAATGTCAATCTTCATGCGCCACTCGTCTCCGTCACGTGACAGATGGAAGGTGTAGCTAAAGTTCCGAGTCATCTCCCTCTCTTCGTCACTCATACCTGGCATGGAGGTAGGGGAGACAATCAGTTAACCAAAACGTCACGCTTGATACACCACAAACACATGGTTCTTGACGGTGGTGGTGAACATTATAGAGAAATACATACCTGGCATGGAGGTAGGGGAGACAATCAGTTAACCAAAACGTCACGCTTGATACACCACAAACACATGGTTCTTGACGGTGGTGGTGAACATTATAGAGAAATACATACCTGACATGGAGGTAGGGGAGACAATCAGTTAACCAAAACGTCACGCTTGATACACCACAAACACATGGTTCTTGACGGTTGTGGTGAACATTATAGAGAAATACATACCTGGCATGGAGGTAGGGGAGACAATCAGTTAATCAAAACGTCACGCTTGATACACCACAAACACATGGTTCTTGACGGTTGTGGTGAACATTATAGAGAAATACATACCTGGCATGGAGGTAGGGGAGACAATCAGTTAATCAAAACGTCACGCTTGATACACCACAAACACATGGTTCTTGACGGTGGTGGTGAACATTATAGAGAAATACATACCTGGCATGGAGGTAAGGGAGACAATCAGTTAATCAAAACGTCACGCTTGATACACCACAAACACATGGTTCTTGACGGTTGTGGTGAACATTATAGAGAAATACATACCTGGCATGGAGGTAGGGGAGACAATCAGTTAATCAAAACGTCACGCTTGATACACCACAAACACATGGTTCTTGACGGTTGTGGTGAACATTATAGAGAAATACATACCTGGCATGGAGGTAGGGGAGACAATCAGTTAATCAAAACGTCACGCTTGATACACCACAAACACATGGTTCTTGACGGTTGTGGTGAACATTATAGAGAAATACATACCTGGCATGGAGGTAGGGGAGACAATCAGTTAACCAAAACGTCACGCTTGATACACCACAAACACATGGTTCTTGACGGTTGTGGTGAACATTATAGAGAAATACATACCTGGCATGGAGGTAGGGGAGACAATCAGTTAATCAAAACGTCACGCTTGATACACCACAAACACATGGTTCTTGACGGTTGTGGTGAACATTATAGAACCATACATACCCGTCGTTGTATTGCTCACATAGTGATACTTAACGAATATGATGTTCATGTAACATGTCATTGATTTTGATATATGATAAGCTAATGTTGTGAGTGTATGTGTATATTTTTTCAAAAATTCTGGATTCGCCACTGAGTTAATATTCGTGCTGTGTGTGAGTGTGATTTTTGTGTGTGTCTTTGTCTCTGTATTTCTGTGTGTGTGTCTGGGTGTGTTTCTGTGTCTGTGCCTGGGTGTGTATGTATATGTCTGTGTGAATGTCTGTGTGTGTGTGAGTGAGTGAATGTGTGCCTCTGTCTGTGCTTGTGTCTGTGTCTTTGTGTATGTGTCTGCGAGTGTGTGTCTGTGTGTGTGTGTGTGTGTGTGTGTTTGTGTGTGTGTGTGTGTGTGTGTGTGTGAGTGAGCGTTTGCCTCTGTGTCTGCCCGCGCGTGTGTGTGTAAGTGAGTGTGTGTGTCTCTGTGTCTGTACGTGTGTGATTGTGTCTTTGTGTATGTGTCTGCGAGTGTGTGTATGTGTGTGTGTGTGTGTGTGTGTGTGTGTGTGTCTGTCTCTCTGTGTGTGTGTGTGTGTGTGTGTGTGTGTGTGTGTGTGTGTGTGAGAGAGAGAGTGAGCGTTTGCCTCTGTGTCTGCCCGCGCGCGTGTGTGTAAGTGAGTGTGTGTGTCTCTGTGTCTGTACGTGTGTGATTGTGTCTTTGTGTGTGTGTCTGTGTCTGTGTCTGCCCGCGCGTGTGTGTGTAAGTGAGTGTGTGTGTCTCTGTGTCTGTACGTGTGTGATTGTGTCTTTGTGTGTGTCTGTGTCTATGTCTGTCTGCGAGTGGGTGTGTAAGTGAGTGTGTGTGTCTCTGTGTCTGTACGTGTGTGATTGTGTCTTTGTGTGTGTGTCTGTGTCTGTGTCTGTCTGCGAGTGGGTGTGTAAGTGAGTGTGTGTGTCTCTGTGTCTGTACGTGTGTGATTGTGTCTTTGTGTGTGTGTCTGTGTCTGTGTCTGTCTGCGAGTGGGTGTGTAAGTGAGTGTGTGTGTCTCTGTGTCTGTACGTGTGTGATTGTGTCTTTGTGTGTGTCTGTGTCTATGTCTGTCTGCGAGTGGGTGTGTAAGTGAGTGTGTGTGTCTCTGTGTCTGTACGTGTGTGATTGTGTCTTTGTGTGTGTGTCTGTGTCTGTGTCTGTCTGCGAGTGGGTGTGTAAGTGAGTGTGTGTGTCTCTGTGTCTGTACGTGTGTGATTGTGTCTTTGTGTGTGTGTCTGTGTCTGTGTCTGTCTGCGAGTGGGTGTGTAAGTGAGTGTGTGTGTCTCTGTGTCTGTACGTGTGTGATTGTGTCTTTGTGTGTGTCTGTGTCTATGTCTGTCTGCGAGTGGGTGTGTAAGTGAGTGTGTGTGTCTCTGTGTCTGTACGTGTGTGATTGTGTCTTTGTGTGTGTGTCTGTGTCTGTGTCTGTCTGCGAGTGGGTGTGTAAGTGAGTGTGTGTGTCTCTGTGTCTGTACGTGTGTGATTGTGTTTGTGTCTGTGTCTGTGTCTGTGTCTGTCTGCGAGTGGGTGTGGGTGTAACATGAAATTTCGTTCTGTGAATGGAGCCGAACAGTTTCGTGTTATTTCAAAACACATTTGTTGCAAGCAATCCATTATGTCGAACAATGTGTTTTTAATTGTTTTTGTGAAACCTGAGGACAATTTGTTTCAGGAACGAATAATATTGTCCCAGCATTTTTAGGGCAAGGCCAAGGGTTTAGCTCTAATGATGTTTTGCAAAACACTCTTACATGCGTTGTTGGTTTGGTTTTCTTTCCGTCCCACTTTCGCAGCGTTTATCATTTAATGGATACGTTTTCGATATAATACACCATTCCGATAATCGTGGCATCATGATCCGATACATATGCACATGTGGTCATCTAAATACTTAAAAGCCTCATATATGGATACAATGGATGGGCTAACGTTCCCAATACGTTCAGATAGAGGCTTCCCAGTGTGTTGGAATCTGTAGATAAAATGCCTGCAAATAATTTGGCACTATGTGATTAATGGTGCAGTTAACTTAAACATCGGATTCAAACGGGGTTAATAAATTTACTTTATTGAGTGAAGCTACGTCTTGAACGTCGCGTATATTTAGTATGACATTAAATTGTTTTGTCTGTTTCTTGTCTAGCGCCACACCTAGCAATACTCTAGCTACATGGCGGCGGTCTGTAAATGATCGAGTCTGGACCAGATTGTGATTAACATCGTGAACATCGACCTCCGCTACTGGGATACGACGACATGCATCAACAAAGCCACCCACCCTGACCACCCGACCCCGTTAGTCGCCTCTTACTTCAAGCATAGTCGTCTTTTACGGCAAGTATGGGTTGCTGAAGACCAACTCTCATCCGGTCTACGCGGTTAACATTAAATTGTCACCCTCGTGTGTCTCCGTGCAGTAAATATGCTATATTAAGTATACAAAGGCTGGCGTTATACAAGTTATATTCCTCATATATCATATTTACGATACCGAAACACACTCGACTCATATTCTCACAATATCACACAAAATTATCATTTGAAATTGTGCAAACGGTTAGATCTGACAGAGATGGGCTTTTGAACAGATATTTTCGGTGCGAGTCATCTAATATGTAAACATATAGCAGTACAGTAAAACGGATACCTACCTACAGCTTCAGCAAACTCATCATGACCAGTGGTCAGCTCGGGCACCAGTGTCCAGTCTCCCACCATGTTCTCCATCTTGAAGGTATTCGGATCAACTGCAGTGAGTCGCTGTCTACACAGTTACCTCCCTTTATACCCGGGCTGCTGCTGATCAAATCATTGTCTCCACTCTCTCATACCACGTGACTCATTCAGATTTAATTAAACACAGAAACGTATTTATTTGATTTTAATAACTTGTCCAGTTTCACCGAGATATACATTGTTTCTACTCTCTAGTACCACATGACACATTCAGAGTTCATTAAACACAGAAACGACATTATTTGATTTTAATAACGTGTCTAGTTTATCGAGATATATACTACTTCCCAACAGGTGTTTCTGCCATTAAATACTAAAATTAGCAGTGTGGCCATTGTGTCATAAAACTGCGTTTTGCTTCATTGCCACATACCTTTTTATGTAATGAAGCCGTCAACTGGGAGGGAATGGGTCCAGCGCAACAGCTGGGGTTTTCAAAGGGAGACAACTTTGTGAATCTATTGGGAAGACTTACATTTTCAACAAAAAAACTTATAAGACTAAAACGTTAAAACTTTTTCAATGGCTTCATTGGTGAATGAATGAGTGGGTGGCTGGTTGAGTGGGTGGCTGGTTGAGTGAGTGAGTGAGTGAGTTGAGTTTTACACTTTAGGCCAGCATTATCCCGGCGGGTGACACCAGACATTTGCTTCACATATTGTGAGTGAGTGAGTGAGTGAGTGAGTGAGTGAGTGAGTTTTATTTTCGCCGCTCTTAGCAATATTCCAGCAATATCACGGCGGGGGACACCAGAAATCGGCTTCACACATTGTACCCATGTGGGGAATCGAGCCCGGGTCTTCGGCGTGACGAGCGAACGCTTTAACCACTAGGCTACCCGACCGCCTCGCTTCACATAATGTAGTGGTCTAGTGGATGGAACGTCAGCCCCGGGTTTTAAGAGTATCTGTATATAAATAAAAGCGACACAATCCTTTCCATCATCATTGACAGTTTCTGCTGAAAGCATGTGCTATGAATCACTATCAAATAGTGATAACATCACGTGTCCGCGAAAAGGCGAGCGTATCCTGTCCACCATGGCACCCGTCACAAACACACCCAAAGGCAAGTCAATTATTCACCTGAACAAAACCGGGGAACAAGTGAGAAACTAAACTGGGGCGTAAAAATGTCTACCCTGAAACCATTCGAGAGTTTACTAAAGCCTTGAGTGTTGCTACCATGATGACGCACGTGTGCACGAGTCGTATGACACCAAGATTACCGCCGCTGTTAAATATAACGGAAACCAGTAACGTTATGTTCTGACATACTTCCCTTGCGTCGGGGGTGAGCCCGGGGAATGTGGCACAAAATTATAGCCGAAGTTATTTTTTAGTATTTCTTTTCAGAGGGTATGATTTTACATACACCCCACCCCTCATCTCGTGAGCTGTAGTGCCAGTGATGCGCGTGGTATTCTGTCTACTGCGTGCGAACCTTTTATTTGCGATTACACCTCGTGAATCGAATGGCTGTGTGTACAGCGAGTTGTTGGAAACAGATAAACATCACCAATAAGAAACATTTCGTTCTGAAATGTGTGTGTCGAGTGAGTTTCGATTGCATCACCTTTTAGCTAATCGGGACTGACGTTGGGCAACCAGTTTATTGTCATCTTTAGGAGCAGTTATGTCATCAGCATTTGAAATTTTCCTGTATCAAACAAAAGGTAGCCATTCTAAAATTGAATAGCCTCTGATTTCGTCAAACCTCTGATGCGCACGTACAATCGCTATATTTAAAAATAAATCGGAATTGTCTTTTGATATATATATCGATAGCAACATAGAGAGTCTGTCTGAGGAAATCTGAAGAAATCTAGACTTGCATGGGATAATTTGGGTAGTTGTACTTCACGGTGAGACTAAAGCTTAGTCTCTGAGTATATATATAATATATTATTTTGTTAAAAGAAGAAATTTAAGCCTGATCCTGTTGAACATCTAGGCTTGTTTCATTTGGGATTAAAGAATTACAGTAAGGACTGCGCTGAAGGGAAATTAATATATATGGTTCAGGGACTGGGTCTGTATCGCCGTCGTGATCTTTAGAGTCATGTAATCTAAGCGATCTGAGACAGCGACTCGACACCTGTTTGCACCCACCAGATACCAGTCACTACTGTCACTATTTCTCTCTACCAACGAAAACAAATAGGAAAAATGTCCGAAGTGTATATTTTTAAACCTGAAAAGTTACTATTCAGATAAATGTTTTAACTTTTAAGTAATTATATGTTTCTTGCATTGCAAAATCTATTATTGGTTTCCTTGGTGCTGGCACAGTTTGTATCGCCAATGTGTAGCTTTTGTGGAGTTCTTATGAACAAGTATATATATTAAAACATGGGCTTGTAAAAGGGCTCATCATTAAACCATATGCAATTGAACTAAATTAATTGGCCTGTAACAATATATTATCTATCTTCTTAATAATATACATACGTATTCTGAACATATACAGAACTTCATTCTTATTATTTTCAAAATGTACCCTCAATACCTTCAAGATGGAGACCATGGTGGGAGAGTGAGTCACGTGGTATTAGTGCGTGGAGACAATGGTTTGATAAGCAGCAGCCCGGGTATAAAGGGAGGTAACTGTGTAGACAGCGACTCACTGCAGTTGATCCGAATACCTTCAAGATGGAGACCATGGTGGGAGACTGGACACTGGTGCCCGAGCTGACCACTGGTCATGATGAGTTTGCTGAAGCTGTAGGTAGGTTTCCGTTATACTGTACTGCTATTATAGACACGAGCGTGCAGGTGAATATTGATTCAAGATATTATAGTGATTCATGATGCATTTCAAATCGGTCTTTGGTAAACACATGTATTTGTATTACTTAGTCACTAGTTTTGTGGTATTCTATCAATTCAAGATTTTGCTTTCCGACTGGCCCTTTGATGGTAGCAACTCTGGGGTTTACACATTAGATGACTCGCACCGAAAATATCTGTTCAAAAGCCCATCTCTGTCAGACCTAACCGTTTGCACAATTTCAAATGATAATTTTGTGTGATATTGTGAGAATATGAGTCGAGTGTGTTTCGGTATCGTAAATATGATATATGAGGAATATAACTTGTATAACGCCAGCCTTTGTATACTTAATATAGTATATTTACTACACGGAACCACTCGAGGGTGACAACTTAATGTCAACCGCGAAGACCGGATGAGAATTGGTCTTCAGCAACCCATACTTGCCGTAAAAGACGACTATGCTTGAAGTAAGAGGCGACTAACGGGGTCGGGTGGTCAGGGTGGGTGGCTTTGTTGATGCATGTCGTCGTATCCCAGTAGCGGAGGTCGATGTTCATGATGCCTGTCACAAGCTGGTACAGCCTCGATTATTTACAGACCGCCGCCATGTAGCTAGAATATTGCTAGGTGTGGCGCTAGACAAGAAACAAACAAAACAATTTAATGTCATACTAAATATACGCGACGTTCAAGACGTAGTTTCACTCAAAACAGTAACTTTAGTAACCCCGTTTGAATCCGATGTTTAAGTTAACTGCACCATTAATCACACAGTGCCAATTGACAAATTATTTGCAGACATTTTGTCTACAGATTCCAACACACTGGGAAGCCTCTATCTGAACGTATTGGGAACGTTAGCCTATCCATTGCATCCATATATGAAGCTTTCAAGTATTTAGATGTGTGAGAGAGTAAGTGAGTTGTGTTTAATGCCGCTTTTAACAGTATTTAACAGTATATTTAACAGTCATATCACGGCGTGCCAATTTAATGTGGGAGGAAAGCCCGAAGTGATGCAGATCTTAGACGTTTACTACTTCGGTGAAACCCATGAGCACGGGTATGGTGCTGACAAACTTAGAAACATTATCGGGCCGAATCGGGATTCGAACCCACAATCACAGATTTCTGGCGTGCCCAGGGGACGCAACTCTGCACAGAGTATTTAGATAACCACATGTGCATACTTATCGGATCATGATGCCACGATTATTGGAATGGTGTATTGTATCGATAACGTATCCATTATATGATAAACGCTGCGAATGTGAAGGAAAGAAAACCAGCCCAACAACGCATGTAAGAGTGCAAAACATCATTAGAGCTAAACCCTTGGCCTTGCACTAAAAATGCTGGGACAATATAATTCGTTCCTGAAACAAATTGTCCTCAGGTTTCACAAAAACAATTAAAAACACATTGTTGGACATAACGGATTCTTTGAAACAAATGTGTTTTGAAATCACACGAAACTGTTCGGCTCCATTCATAGAACGAAATTTCATGTTACTCACACCCACTCGCAGACAGACACACACACACACACAAAGACACAATCACACACGTACAGACACAGAGACACACACACAGACACGCACTCGCAGACACAGAGACAAACGCTCACTCACACACACAGACACGCACACAAAGAGACATACAGAGACACACACTCGCAGACACATACATCAAGACACACAGACACAAGCACAGACACACATTCACTCACACACACACACAGACATACACACAGACATATAGATACACACACAGGCACAGATACAGACACACACACAGAAACACACACACACACACACACACAGAAACACACACACACACACACAGACAAAGACACACAAAAATCACACTCACACACAACACGAATATTAACTCAGAGGCGAATCCAGAATTTCGAGAAAAAAATATACACATACACGTACAACATTAACTTATCATATATCAAAATCAATGACATGTTACATGAACATCATATTCTTTAAGTATCACTATGTGAGCAATACAACGACAGGTATGTATGGTTCTGTAATGTTCACCACCACCGTCAAGAACCATGTGTTTGTGGTGTATCAAGCGTTACGTTTTGGTTAACTGATTGTCTCCCCTACCTCCATGCCAGGTATGTATTTCTCTATAATGTTCACCACCACCGTCAAGAACCATGTGTTTGTGGTGTATCAAGCGTGACGTTTTGGTTAACTGATTGTCTCCCCTACCTCCATGCCAGGTATGTATTTCTCTATAATGTTCACCACCACCGTCAAGAACCATGTGTTTGTGGTGTATCAAGCGTGACGTTTTGGTTCACTGATTGTCTCCCCTACCTCCATGCCAGGTATGTATTTCTCTATAATGTTCACCACCACCGCCAAGAACCATGTGTTTGTGGTGTATCAAGCGTGACGTTTTGGTTAACTGATTGTCTCCCCTACCTCCATGCCAGGTATGTATTTCTCTATAATGTTCACCACCACCGCCAAGAACCATGTGTTTGTGGTGTATCAAGCGTGACGTTTTGGTTCACTGATTGTCTCCCCTACCTCCATGCCAGGTATGAGTGACGAAGAAAGGGAGATGACTCGCAACTTTAGCTACACCTTCCATCTGTCACGTGACGGAGACGAGTGGCGCATGAAGATTGACATTGCCAAGATAGGCACATTAATGGACACCAAGTTCAAAACGGGCGTGCCCCTTACCTACATGTCTCCGGATCAGGTTACCAAGCTGACGGTAGGTACATAAAGGGAGCAGGTCAAAAAGCTACATTTGAAGTACGAATGACACATGACCCCCGCACACCAATAAAGTTCAGCGTCAAAATGTCGCCATCTCCAATGGGATGATTGCTTGGCAATGTGCTTTCACGAGGGATTTCGTATGGTTATGGCCAGTGATTGTGTCGCTTTTATTTATTTAAATTTGGTGCTTTTCTATCGCCGTCTGTGACGACAGATTTCTGTCTATATTCTGACATTTGTCAAGTTAAACATTTCTGAAGTATACCTTTCAAGATATCAACCCAATAATACTTACAGGTGATAAGTTATTCTGGTAAATATAAAAAAAGTAAGACTATTCCTAGAAGTTATAAAAATAACCAATACAGATAATTGGAAAACACATCAATAGTTTTTAGGTGGTAACGACAAAATTCACAAACTCAACCAATAATACTTGGTCAGCGCGGTTACACGTGCAGCTCATTCCATAACAACAGGTTATGTGTTCAGCATATGTTGGTGTGAAGGATCTCTGACAAGTTCTCAACCATAACATTCTTCATAAGAAATGCAAAGACGAACAGAGCAAATATGACAACACCATCCAACTTATTATCACAGAATTGACCTGGCATAGGCTCTATTTCGAACGAGTCTCAATAATGCAGGTTTTTCTGAACCCAATGCTGAATCCAGTTTAAGTGCTCGTTTATGCTGTGGCGCCTCAGGCTGATTCTCCGCTACTGCTGCTTAAGCACCTCCAACTGACTGATTGATTGAGTGAGTGAGTGATTGAGTAGGGTTTTACGCCGCTTTTAGCAATATTCCAGCAATATCGCGGCTGGGGACACCACAAATGGGCTTCACACAATGTTCCCATGCTGGGAATCGAACCCGTGACGAGCGAACGCTTTAACCACTAGTCCGCCCCTGAAAGAGGTTATGACAACGATAAGACAAAGATTGTCATCACATGTGACTTTACTCTCAATGTCCCCCAATAGAAGATGCTGAGGTGGTAGAAGATGAGGACAAGCACTCGCTGTTCAGAATGAGGAGTTTTCAGATCGCCCTGAACATTTTGGCAATGATTCGAAAGCAGTTAATGGACGCATGCTTACATGATCTCCTCACTGCCAGAGCAAGAAAGAAGGAGACATCAACTGAATCACCTATTGCCCTTGAACTTTAAAAAAGTTTCTTACCAGCGACGCGCCTCCCATTACAAGTGCCACACGTGCCTTTCTGAAGATTAAAAGTGCAGGGAGAAAATGTGCACAGTCATTTGTTCACAACTGATCTTATGACAAACCAATTCATTTTTCCAAATGTTCATGTCAGTACCGTTCCACTTCTTGTGAAGAGGCGGTCGGGTAGCCTAGTGGTTAAAGCGTTCGCTCGTCACGACGAAGACCCAGGTTCGATTCCCGACATGGGTACAATGTGTGAAGCCCATTTCCGGTGTCGTGATATTGCTTCAGAGCATTGATCAAACAATGCCAACTTTTTGTCCAGGACAAGCAAATTGCGAGTGTGAGAATCTCAAATCACTACTAAGGCACGTTGGCAATGACAACGTTATAGTAATTACGATAATACCATGCATGTACGTCATTATATTTATTACAAAATATAATAGTAGAAGTAGTAGTAGTTGCTGTAGCCGTAGTAGTAGGAGATGTTGTAGTCGCAGAAATAGTAGACAGTAGTAATAGGACGAGGATGAGGAGTGAAACTAATATCAGTTGGAGTAGTGGCTGGAGTAGAAGTTGTAGTAACAGTAGCATTTGGAGTAGAATATGTAGTAACAGCCGCAGCAGCAGCAGCAGTAGGAGTAGTAGTAATTGTAGTACCAGTAGCAGTTGGAGTAGAATACATGTATGTAGTAACAGCAGCAGCAGCGGTAGGAGTATTAGGAGTAGTTGTGGCAATAGTAGTTGTAGTGGTAGGAGAAAGAAGTGTAGAAGTTGTAGTCACAGAGGAAGTTGGAGAAGAATATGTAGTAACAGCAGCAGCAGCAGTAGTAGTAGTTGTAGTAACAGTAGCAGTAGTAGTAGTTGTAGCAATAGTAGTTGTAGTGGTAGGAGAAAGAAGTTACAGTAACAACAGCAGTTGACAAGCGGGTGGTTACAACGTTACAGTAATATATAAAACACGATGTGTGGACGTCATTATGTGTATTACACAGTTTATATGAAGCCAAGCTTGTTTACGTAAACAACCAGCATTTGAAGAATGTCGTGAAAGAGGAAATAGGAAATAGAAGGCATGGCATCGAAAAAAGATCTGGATAGATAACCTCATTTGGTTAGTCACTGGATCTCATTACAGGTATATCGAGTTGGTTTATCGTATCTCTTCACGAAGCAAGAACACTGACGATGGAAATGATTGTTATCAGAACAAAGTGATGATAACTATACTGAAATGAAACTGCACCCGTTGTAGGTTTCGTATCAGATTCAGTAGCAGGTGTAGTGGCAGGTGTAGTAGCAGGTGTAGTAGCAGGTGTAGTAGCAGGTGAAGTAGGAGGTGAAGTAGGAGGTTCAGTGGTAGGTGAAGTAGCAGGTTCAGTAGCAGGTGTAGTAGCAGGTGTAGTAGCAGGTGTAGTAGCAGCTGAAGTAGGAGGTTCAGTGGTAGGTGAAGTAGCAGGTTCAGTAGGAGGTGTAGTAGCAGGTGTAGTAGGGGGTGTAGCAGCGATCCCCAACTCGCAATTACAGGATTCAAAGTCCAAGAGAAACTCCAGAGTCTTGGAGTTTGATCTTTCATAGAGGTAGCGCCGTCCGTGTTCCCACTCAGCTCCCTGGAAGCACGGATGTTCCCTCGCAGCCCTGACAGCAGGCACACACTCCTGGAGACAGTCGCCCGTAGCAGCACAACTGCCGGTGACGTTGATGAAGATTGTGTCGAGTGGGTTTCTAACCGATGGAACATATAAGCCTGCCCAGTCACAGGTGCTGTTGTCAGGCTTGGAGACCGCGTCGGGGGCTGTAGGGGGTGCTGAGGAGGGTGCAACGTCTTCACACTCACACGACCGTAACTTCATGAGAAACGTGACCGTGATCTTGGCCCTTAACAGTGTATAGATGTTATATTTCCATATATCGCCCTGGAAACATTTGTGCTGCTTTGTTGTCTGAATGGCGTTGTAACATGCGGGCGAACACTTCTCAAACAAGTTGCAATTTGTGTCCACAAGGCCATGAAGCTGCAATAATTCGGGGTCGGTTAAAATCGTCCTCCAAGCACAACCTTCGTACGTGTCCTCAATGTCAAGCATGCAGTACGGAATGCTCTTGAAGTTGGTGAGGAATGGTCTGTTGGAGTTCTGTTGAGGGTAGTAGGTGATGAAACTGTAGCACATCTCGTCGGACGTCGCAGCACCGAACATTGTTGTCGTAGACTTCTTGGAGGATGCGAACTCACAATGCGTCCTCAGCTCGTCACCAGGTCGGATCTCAATGGGTTCACTGAATCTGTTCATAAAACATTTACAATCAACAATATCATTTATATTGTGATGACATGGTGGTGAAAATTGTATGACTGGATCACCAAAAATCAGTGGTGTTAACGGGGTGTTCGCGAAAGCAGTGTTTGGTATTTACGTCCATGTGTGCTATTAGCTTTATCCCCAACAGCGACTTACACTGACGGTCGACGCCTTAATTTAGAGTCATTTGGGTTATCGGATCCTCATCATATCAGATAGGATTTCTTGTTATGTTTTTACACATTTTTCTAAAGATACCAGAATATAATCGCCTTGTGAAGTATATCCATTGACAACAGGCATGAGTTGGGGTCAACAGTATTAAGTTATACCATGGTTAGTAAGTTCACATTAGTGAAACCCTTGAGCACGGGTTTGGTACCCGCGGATCCCGGCACTCCTAAGGGACTACTTACAATTACAACATCTTAGGACTACCCTGCTATATCAGTTATAATTATACACTAAATAAAAATTATGTTTGCTAAAGGAAAAGTACCAGATACTGTGAAGAAAGCCCAAAACAAACATTTCTCTTCTGTTTTACTGATTTAACTGAGACCAACAGCAGCCATATGGTCCAGTGAACGTTACGTATATGGAGCCTGAACTTGCACGTTAAAAGGGAAACTTCCTCTGAAACGAAAACTCGTTATTCCGGATAACTGTTAAACCGGACTAATTAATTGGCACTGTAATCTGAATTAAGGAGGTTTCATTTCACTGTGTTAACTTTTAAACTGATTATCTGAAAGAGTTAAATTACTAGTCATACGTGATCACTTACTTGTGAAATAGTGGGTTGTCATAGTTATATTTTGGGTCACTTGCAACATCTCGGACTTTGACACCATTCCTGTACAGCTCCAGAGATTGGGAGATTCCTGACGATTTACAAATTAGCACATAAATGAGTGAGTTGGGTTTAAAGCCATTTTGAACAGTGTATCAGATGTATCAGATATATATGTTCGCCTGATGTGGAGGGAAAGTCCGAAGTGATGCAGGTCTCAGACGTTTGCCACTTTGGTGAACCTTACGAGCATGGGTATGGTGCTGACAAACCTATAAACATTATCTGCACGAACTGGGACTCGAACCCACGATCATATGTTCCTTGCACGCCAAAGGGCCGCAACTCTGCACAGCGAATTGCAGCACTTTAAACGACTGGGCCACCACACTTGTCCATTATGGAGGTGCATACAGAATGACATACATCACAAATATTTATAAGTAGTTTCTGAAAGTACTACAAAATATGTTCGTCAAAAACAAATTACAAACAAATACTTAGAAGATGAACCTAGTGGGTTGTTTTTCAATTTGGAGGTTTAAAACGTAGATTCGAGATTTATAAATTTAATTTAAAACTGAGCCTGATACAACGACACAATGACAAAACAAGCGCGAAGTCTTTCGTTATAGCGAGATTAGTGATGCGGTATCGGTGTAGCCGAATATATTCAGCTGTGAAGAGAGTTATCAGGGAAGATCGCGTTTATTCTGCATATTTGTTTACTTTACTTTTCAACATAATATTTGAACTACTTCAGTGATCCCCAGAGAAAATGATGCGACCTTTGTAATATTTTGTGGTAGAGTACGCACCGCTATTATGAAACTATTGTAATATTGTGTTTGTTGCTGATAACGTTATGTTTATGATCATCATCGTTCTTATCACTCTTATTACTATTATCATTATCAAGTCTTTGAAAGGCATTTAGAAGTGATACACATAAGGAATTCACGGATGTCAACTTCTTTATTATGAGGAACACAACGTTTCGTAGTCTATCCTACTCCTTCATTAGGATGATAAAGGAGTAAGCATACATGTATACTCCGAAACGTTGTGTTCCTCATTATAAAGAAGTCGACATCCATAAATTCTCTTCCTTATCATCATCATTGTTTATATTACTATTGGTGATGTTATTTTCATCCTTATCTGAAGCATTAATATTATCAGCATTACTATTATCATTATTATAACAGCACATACCCAGGTAATGCATGTGGTTCAGGGTTGCTGTTACATAGATTCTCCCTGTGAAGGAACGGTTGGTACATGCACCGGGGGTTCTGGCCAGGGTCTTCACACTAGGTTCTCCTGGTGGGATCAGCAGGTTCACTTGGCCAGTTGTCAGGATACCTGCATCATAAGTTCGCAGGACCGGGGTGAAGTAGATCGTCATTCCTGATTGGTCGAAATAGTCACTCCTCTTTTCGGGATTGTTCCAATGCAGCTGTGAAAAGTGTGAATGAGTTAGAAAGAATGACAGTTGACTGGTCTCTGGTCTACCTGCACAAAAGTAGGCATTGGCCGAGTTCTTGTAGGCTGCGACTGGATGACACTGAACATGGCATTCATTGGTTCTCAGTGTCGAATCGTTTGTCAGTTGTTAAATAGTGAAGTAAAATAGTTTGGACCAAAATTAATATCATATAAGAAGTTTATGCTTTCTCGCCCCTAGCAAAGATACATGTTTCCATGTTTACTTACATTCCATAATTAAGGACGTTACGCATGCGCACCTTAAACCGGATATGTCACAAAGCGCCAAGCTTGCTGCCCGAACCAGTCTACAATTTGTGTTTTATGTTCTACCGATTTATGCTTCTCTAAAAGGTTGGGTCGAAATATAAATATGAATACATTTGCGTAGCACAATATTGTTTTCAATATATTTGGCAAGGATCGGAGTTGTTTGGATCGGTCGATTCATTGGGGGAAATACATATTACTTCTATTTGAAGTGAATAATTCATTTTTACAATAACGGGTATATATGTTCACTTCTTGTTCTTTCAATAGGAGGACTGCATTGTCCAGGGAATAACAATACATTTGATCAATATTATTTGAAAGGTTTATAGTGTCTTTTATTGTGTATGAAATTTGTGTTTTAAGTGACTGAAGTGGTTTCACTATGGTTGTAAACGACCTGGTCCACTTCCAGCTCTTCTCCCACATTGACCTGACACGCCGTGATTTAGCCGCAATGTTGTTCAAAGCAGCGTAATCTTAGCTCACTTACTCATTCAAGTATTGCATATACATATCCTATCAACAGATGGCAGTAGCTGCAACTTACCTGAACAGCTAACTTCTTGAAGCCGTGTACCCCCATCCTGAATCCCACGGACTCGTGTATGCAGTCACCTGAACTGCCCAGTGTCCAGATACTTGTGACGGCCCGACAGCTCCCACCAGGAAGCATGCCGCAAGTAAAGGGGGCAAGGGACTCAGGTTCGTCTGAAAGAGGAGTAGACGGTCAAACCTCCTTCATGAAGAAGGAGTGCGTGTGTGTGTGTCTGTCTGTGTGCGTGTGTCTGTGCGACTGTGTGTGCGTCTGTCGGTGTGTGTCTGTCTGCGTGTGTCTTGGTGTGTGTCACTGGGTGTGTGTCTGTGTGGTTACGTGTGTTTGTATGTGTGTCTCTGTGTGGGTCTCTGTGTGTATGTCATGTGCATGTGTCTTTGTGTGTTCGTGTGTGTGTATGTGTCTGTCTATGTGTGTCTCTGTGTGTATGTGTGAGTGTCTGTGTGTTTGTGCCTCTGTGTGTGAGTGTGAATGTGTATGGGTGTGTTTGTGTATGTGTGTCTGTGTGTGTGTCTCAGTGTGTGTCTGTGTGTGTGCCTCTGTGTATGTGTCTCTCGGTGGGTATGTTTCCTCTGTGTGTGTGAGTGTGAGTGAGACAGAGGGAGTGTGTGTGAGTGTGTGTGTGAGTGATAGAAAGGGAGTTTGTTGTGAGAGAGAGAGTGTGTTTGTGTGTGTGTGTTTGTGAGAGGGAATAGGATTGGCTGCAGCCGTTGGTAAACGTTGACTGGGGGTCTATCTGTCAAGGTATCTCTACATACTATAGTTATTTGAGTATACATTTTTCGGTTAGATACTGTCAGTTCTCTAAAGTCAGGAAGGCCATATCCACACACAACACAATTATTAAACAGCGTAATATTTCACCTGGAGTATTGTTCCAAATGGTTGATTTACAGATTATGTGAGTGAGTGAGTTGGGTTTAACGCCACTTTGAACAGTATTCCAGTTATATCACGGCGTGTCAGCTTAATGTGGGAGGAAAGCCTGAAGTGATGCAGGTCTCAGACGTTTACCACTTCGGTGAAACCCACGAGCACGGGTATGGTGCTGACAAACCTAGAAACATAATCGGGGCGAACCGGGATTCGAACCCACAATCATAGGTTTCTGGAGTGCCCAAGGGACGCAACTCTGCACAGCGAATCACGGCGCCTTAGACCACTGGGCCACCCATGCCCCCTTACTGATTAAGACCAGTATTTAATATGGCTCAAATGGCTTGGGTGTACAGAGATAATTGTTTCTCGAACGCTTTTCTAAGTCTGTTTTGGATGTTCTAAGACTACAATCGGTGGATTGTGTGTGTGTGTGTGTGTGTGTGTGTGTCAGTGAGTGAGTGTGTGTGTGTCTGTCTGTGTGTGTGTGTCTGTGTGTGTGTGTTCGTGTGTGTGTGTGTTTGTGCGTGTGTGTGTGTGCGTGCGTGTGTGTGTATCTGTGTGTGTGTGCGCGCGCGCGCGTGTGTGTGTGTGTATATCTGTGTGTGTGTGTATCTGTGTGTGTTGGTGTGTGTGTGTGTGCGCGCGCGCGCGCGTGTGTGTATATCTCTGTGTGTGTGTGTGTGTATATCTGTGTGTGTGTGTATCTTTGTGTGTTGGTGTGCGTGCTTGCGTGTGTGTGTGTGTGTTGGTGTGTGTGCGTGCGTGCGTGCGTTTGTGTGTGTGTGTGTGTGTGTGTGTGTGTGTGTGTGTGTGTGTGTGTGTGTGTGTGTGTGTGTGTGTGTGTGTGTGTGTGTGTGTGTGTGTGTGTGTGTGTGTGTGTGATACGACACTAACAATCCAAAAGAATGTAAATCAGTTGACAAGCCCCACAGCTAAACTCCTGACTCCTGACAAGTTTAGGTTGCTGGGATCTGTCTAACCCGCATTGTCCCGGTTTTCACTCTAATAAACTAGTTGACTTTATTATTACCTTCAGTGCAGCCGAAGATGACGGCGTGGTGCATGATGTTGACGTTTTCGATGATGGGTTTGCTGGCAATGATGTGGTAGTCGGTGTCGTTGGGGATGGAGAAGATCTGACACATGTAGGTTGTTTCAACTGGTGGCACGGCAGTCCTGGGTATCCTCAAATCCATGTTACGCACGTCTAGATGGAAAATTGGTCGCAATGTTACAAAGCATGTTCCGAAACTATCAGTAACCGGGTGCACGGGTGTTCAAGTTGGTAAGGGGAGGTATCTGTAACCGGGTGCACGGGTGTTCAAGTTGGTAAGGGGAGGTATCTGTAACCGGGTGCACGGGTGTTCAAGTTGGTAAGGGGAGGTATCTGTAACCGGGTGCACTGGTGTACTAGTTGTTCGGGGGAGGTATCTGTAACCGGGTGCACGGGTGTTCAAGTTGGTAAGGGGAGGTATCTGTAACCGGGTGCACGGTTGTTCAAGTTGGTAAGGGGAGGTATCTGTAACCGGGTGCACGGGTGTTCAAGTTGGTAAGGGGAGGTATCTGTAACCGGGTGCACGCGTGTACAAGATTGGGACTTATGATTATGCTTCAGATTGTTAAAAAAAAAATGCTTTGCACAAGAATAACATTTACTACAAGGTGTATTTCTTAATCAAACATTCGAGGCTCATAGTTCTAGATATCGGATTTTGGAGCTGTAGCTGAACAAATATCTAATCTCAATACAAAATCCCAGGCACCCCAATATTTATTTACAACTGTGAGGGCCTCAAGCCTTATCACCAAAATAAAATGATGATGTACCACTTTTGTAAAACCCACGAGAACAGGTATACCAGTGTGTGTTGGAGTGTTGATAAGAATCCACGAAAGCAGATCTTGGTAGGACTAAGGTACATAACCCTGTAGAACACTCTACTCAATGAAGCGGTTGTAAACTACGAATATCATAATCTGTTTAAAGAAATATAGCTGCCATCGGTGAAGCAATAACACCTCTCTGTGGAATGGGGCCCATAGTCAGTCTAAAGCATGTCATATTATGGGTCATAATAATCATCGCATCAACTTAACAACAAATGGGTGGCATGGACATTGCTTATTCCTTCCAGAGTGGGGTGGTATATACTCAAGCGGGATGAATGGGTGCATACATGAATAACGAGGATGATCAGGAGGGTAATACAGGACTGTCGGGAGATGAAAAACATCCGCAGAAATATAGAATTGATTCCCCGCCCAACTGTGGGGAGGATACGTACTGACGTCATTGATGCCGTTGCAGGTGAAGTCCGAAGCCTGACAAGCCGTCAGTACCCAACTCTCGTCTCTGGCCAGACACTTGGGGTCGTTCCAGGGGTCACACACACCTGGGGGTACGGAGATTCAATATATGAAACAACTTAATGGTGTATGCTTAAGTATGTTTTATAATGTTTTCATTTTCGAAATTTTGGGAGAAATTTAACACCGAATCGCAGCCTTTTCTCATTGCTTATGATGTTTGTGTTAAGTGATTCGGGATTCAGGGGTGAGCAATGAGAGTTACAAATTAGATAGTATTCGGGATTCAAGGTAGGCTTCAACCCCCTTAACGAGGTCTTGTGACACCTCTCACACTCACCTGGGTGGGATAGCGTTGAACCGGTGAGGTTTGTCATTCCCTGAGACCAGGTACAGTTGGGGTCGCCCAGTTCCTGACCATTGGTCAATCCGTCACTGTCCGAATCTTTCTCACACAACGCTCTTGTCCATTCCTGGGGTGAAAAAAAACGTTTTTACTGGATGTTTTATTGCTTGGTTTACGAATCCTCTAACTTCAAAATTTACCAATGTGGAATGCAATTAAACTTATGAAGAGAGTTTTTTTATACACGGGGCAGGAGAGTCGTCTAAGGCGCCACAATTCGCTGTGCAGAGTTGCGTCCATTGGGCACGCCAGAAACCTATGATCTTGGGTTCGAATCCCGGTTCGCCCCGATTATATATCTAGGTTTGTTGGCACCATAGCCGTACTCGTACGATTCACTGAAGTGGTAAACGTCTGAAACCTCCATCACTTCGGGCTTTCCTCCCACATTAAGCTGACACTCCATTATAAAGCGGCGTTAAAGCCAACTCACTCATTCACTCCGTTTCATTCCCGCCGACTTATATATTTCACTAATAAACTACATAATTGTGTCGCTGGCATAGACCCGGGTATTATGGAGGCCGAAATGTAAGTGGTATAAAGACGGGTGTGAGTGTAATAATTGTCACCATAGCGTATTGGGTCAGGAATATTTGGCTGGTATTTGGATGTCTGAATTGTTTTTATATCTGTGTGTATTTCCCGGCCGAACCATGGGTGCCTGATGCGTTGTGTGTGTTTTGTATGTTTAATGTACACATCGAGTTTCCTAAGACCCGCCAGAGGCAAACCGTGTCTACCTTGCAAAAACAAACATGTCATGGAAATCAAATGAAGCTGTGCTGAAATATAATCTGTAAGTCACTATGGGTAGGTCAAATGGTTGTGTGGCATGTTGTGACGATCATACATGCTTTAGGGGCCTTCGATTTAATATCATCGTGTGGGATGGGGATATGTTTTATCTAACATCCCAGCAAGTCACCAGTCTCGCCCCCAACCCCAACCCCAACCCCAACCCCAACCCCACCCCCACCATCCCCCCACCCAATCCCCAACACACACACAAACACACCACAGCCACCATCCCCCACCCCCACCTAATCCCCAAAACACACACACACACACACACACACACACACACACACACACACACACACACACACACACACACACACACACACACACACACACACACATACACACACAACTGCCACCATCCCCCACACCCCACACCCCACACAGGCCCCAAAACACACACACACACACACACACAGGACTTCATCGACAACTTGCACTCACCTTGCCGTTGTCTGCAAAATCCTGTCCGAAGGTGTTCCTGACCCCGCCCCCCGCCATCAGCTTGTGCCCCACCCCTGCCCACGTCTCCCCGGGCTTGCAGGGGCTGGGGACATTGTGACCGTTGGGTATTTTATCTCGGTAGTGAGCGTGCCCTGAGCCCGTGTGCAGCAGCGTCACGAAGAATAGTGCCCATCTGCAAACAGGAAACACAGTAAAATGTATATCATGTATAGCTAGGTCAATCATATATCGTCAGTCAGGGGACACCTGTTGCGAAACTCTAATGTGTGTACAATGCATGAGTACGAAGCAGTAGTAAAGTGTCTTCTTAATATTGACAATTGGGTAAGCATAGCCAGGGAATAGCTGGTCAATTCGTTCCCATCTGGGTTTAAGCTAGAAAGCTATGGTTTGATTTCAAATATGTGGTGGATCTGTAACGATACTTCCTGCTGGTATATCAGGATCTACCTTGTCACCTCTGACAATACATGTCAAGACTCGTGTGATAGGGATAGACCCGCGACAGTGCGGGGGAGATCTGTAAAAGAGTGGGAGATCCGTGAAAGAGAAAACCCCTTGATACAGAATGATCCGTGATAAAGAGGGATCCGTGATAAAGAGGGATCCGTGATAAAGAGAGATCCGTGATAAAGAGAGATCCGTGATAAAGAGGGATCCGTGATAAAGAGAGATCCGTGATAAAGAGGGATCCGTGATAAAGAGAGATCCGTGATAAAGAAGGATCCGTTATAAAGAGAGATCCGTGATAAAGAGTGATCCGTGATAAAGAGAGATCCGTGATAAAGAGGGATCCGTGATAAAGACAAATCTGTGATAAGGATAGAGCCATGATTGAGAGAACGCCTTGATAGAAACAGGGAGTGATGGAGTGAGCTCCTTTATAAGTGAGATGAGTCATAGAGAGAACTTCTTTATTAGAAATCCTTGAAAATACAGAGTGATCCGTTACCGAGAGATTTCCTTAAAATTAAGGAGAGATCCGTTACAGAGAGATTTCCTTGAAACTAAGGAGATATCCGTTACAGAGGGATTTCCTTGAAATTAAGGAGAGATCCGTCACAGAGGGATTTCCTTGAAATTAAGGAAAGATCCGTTACAGAGAGATTTCCTTGAAATTAAGGTGAGATCCGTTACAGAGAGATTTCCTTGAAATTAAGGAGAGATCCGTTACAGAGAGATTTCCTTGAAATTAAGGAGAGATCCGTTATCGAGAGATTTCCTTGAAATTAAGGAGAGATCCGTTACAGAGAGATTTCCTTGAAATTAAGGAGATATCCGTTACAGAGGGATTTCCTTGAAATTAAGGAGAGATCTGTTACAGAGAGATTTCCTTGAAATTAAGGAGAGATCCGTGATAGAGAGATTTCCTTGAAATTAAGGGGAGATCCGTTACAGAGAGATTTCCATGAAATTAAGGAGAGATCCGTGATAGAGATATCCCTGACAAGGAGAACTCTGTAGTAGAGAGATCATCTTGACAAGGAGACATCCGTTATCGAGATAACGAATTGATAGCTCATTGTCATACACTGTTCGGTTATTATATGGTTAATATTTCAGTAAAAGCAGCTCCAACTCGATTCGCTTACTCTAATGTTTGACGTTTTTATCATTTATGGAAACAATGGGAATCTTAATACATCGTGCTTTCTCCAGTACATACAAAGCTCATATGCCCCAAGCAAAATTGCCAAGTTCGGCCCGAACATGCTCATAAGATCCAGTACAACTGTAAAGATGAGTGAGATTTTGTGATTTAGCAATATTTCAACAATATAACGACAGGGGAAACTAATTGATTCATACGTTTTACCGTTGTGGGGAATCAAACCCGGACCTTCAGCGTGACGAGTGAACGTTTTACCTGCAAGGCTTCCCCGCCACAAGGTTAAGATGAAAAACACGAGGTGTTTACAAGGGATTGATAACACGGATTATGTTGTATGGTTGAAACCAGAAGCTATGCATTTCAAAATTATTTTGCAGAAACTTAATCACTTTTAGAATACATAAAATCTACACTTTGCTTAGTTTTAGTGATCCAATCCGTTCCCCTCACCCCACCCCCTAAACATTTTTAATAATTTGCTTCCTTTCGTACATGCATGACATGCGTGTAGGACTTTGTGATGTAAGTTTTGCAGTGAGGGTTCTCAGTGTCATATCAAGGATGGAACTTCGTACAACCTTGTAGTGTCCCAGTCTTAGAGTTTTTGTCTGTTTGTGAGATCCTCATTAGCACACTGGGGATAGAAGAAACACAACTGTTTATGTCGTAAAGCATAAGTAGTTAGTCTAAAGCAGATCTGTTGATCATGTTACATATCCATATTCTGGGCAAATCTTATGAAAATAAAAGCGACAATCCCCTTTCCATGTTCATAAGAAATCTCTGCCTAAAGCTGGGTCGATTGTACAATTCCGAATACATCATGAGAATGTGCCTATACATCACTATCAAATAGTGATGGTACCAGGGTGTCGTACACAAAGCGATCGTAACTCCCATACCGTTACATAGTCTTGCGACAGTCTCGGCGCTAAGGTGATCCTAACTCCCGTACCGTTACATAGACCTGAGACAGTCTCAGCGCTATACACCTTCACGAGGCGGAATGCAGTGACGTCAGAACACTTTGTAATTATGCCGTCTCATACTGTGAACTGGGACACAATCACGGGCGAGAGAGAGTGGAGTGTACTCAACGGTGCATTGAGAATAGGCTGTCACAGTTGTAGTGTCAGAGCCGAGGGCGATAAATATGCATAATGTGTCGTGGTGACAAGTCATTTCAATGTCTAAGGTAAACAGTGTAAGGTGTGGCCTTGGAAGATATACATGTATATAGGTCTATTTCAGAATTCGTAAGACAATCAAGACGACGCTGGACAGAATATAAAGCATGCGTATCAGTTTCCAATGTAGGGGTGAAGAAATAATGTGTAATTAGAAACGACAGTTGTACATATTTGAAACACCGATTTGTTTGAGAAATTTTGGGTGATCTTAACATTCAATCTCTGCCGTTTGAAAGTTGCTCCATATCAAATATCTCACATTTGTACAACATTGCTCCCAATCTGATAATTTTGTAAGTTGACGATTTGAACTGACTGTAAATAATATAATTGATGATTTGTTGGCTGACAACATTCCCCAACAACTCACCATAACGAACCTACATTCCTTGTGCTGTACATATATACAGTGTGCATGTTTTAAACTGTTGTATGACATCCGACTGTTGAATCAGATTAAAACGAGACGGTTGGGAACAACGAATACTAAACATTCTTCAGCAGCAACATTCCTATTGACATAACGTACACTGTGAAAATCGGCCCTAGAACAAGACCGTGAAGATATTTTATATCATTATAGGTTATTGTACTAGTATACCCATACATATTGCAAAATTAATCGAGTAAAATGTAACTGAAGACAGATCTTTACGTTAAATAATCTCGTCTAGACCTGACAATTCAGTGATTCACATCTTGACTATCAATCCAACGAAATGATACGATGACATTCAATCAACCGATTCACCGGTCCTGTCCACCAAATCCATTTAGTCGCCTCCAAAACGAACATAGGTTGTTGGGGATCTATATTCTTGATGGTGTTACTATATAACAGTACCAACGATCTAGAAGAATGTTGAATTTGTGGATGTATTCACAGATTACATTGCTTATAACGTAAATGCTATCAAAACTGCCCAGTCTGGACGTTTATCAGGCGGAATTTCACTATTAATTAGAAAATCATTAAAATCTTGTATAAAGTATATGCATATTGGTGAAAATGCGGTATTCATTGCATTTAATAAGTCCTTATTTGTTCATGAAAAAGATATCTTGTGTTCAGTTTATATTTACCCAGATGGGTCGTCATGGTATGACAGTAAGAACTGTAGATGTGGTATCACTTTATTTCAAGAAGATTTATTTGATGTCCTGCAGAAAATGGGCGATGTTGATATAATTCTTGGTGGCGATTTTAACGCTCGGACAGGCACAGATGTGGATTTTGTAAATGATGATATAGCCGAACACTTAAATATAAATTTCTTTGATTTTATGTGTGATAGTCTCAATATTACTAGGCATTCATGTGACAAAAAAATCAACAAGTATGGCCGAAAATTGTTGGATCTCTGTGCAACTTTGAATCTGAATATATTAAATGGAAGAGTGGGTCGTGATGCAGGTACAGGTGATTTTACCTAAATCAGTTCCACAGGAACAAGTGTGATTGACTATATTATTGCTTCCAGCAACCTGTTTTCTTTGTGTGATAGCTTTAATTTTGTTTCGAGAGGGGAATCCCCCCCACTTACCGGTCTCATGTTCATTTCAATCACGTGTTCAGTCGGCAGCACATGCAGAGAGGCAAGAAGCACGTGCTGGTGCAAGTGCCAGTTATAATTATATGTGGGACACTAACAAGCTGTCTGATTTTAGGGACAACCTTATGTCACCAGGTTTTTAAATATGTTAATGTCATGCTCTGACGTAGCTATGACTGATATTGATGCAGCTATAGACAAACTTACCACAGCTATATGCTCCGCAGCTGACTGTATGAAAAGGGGTCTGTCCATAAAACAACCTTGGTATGATAAGGAATGTGTTTACTCCAGGATGGAAAGTATTCAGACAACTCAGGGACAATATATCTCTTCAGAACTTTATTACAGCCCGTAATCTGTACACAACTATTCTTAGGAACAAAAAGGGACTGTATGCTGAGAAGATTAGAGTTAAATTATTATCACACATTAATAATGCTAAAGATGTTTTGAGAATATTGAGAGATTGTTTATCATCTAGTAATAATATATCACCTATATCTACAATTATGTGGTATGAGCATTTTAATGATTTGTTTAATAGTTCTGTTTATTCGACAGGCCCACATGAAGATGCTGGTGAAGTTGACAATGAGTGTTTTGATGACGTTGTTAAACCATGTGGAAATACCTTAACTGATGATGTCTCTAAGAATATTTTAGATTCACCTCCCGAGAGGAAATATTAAAAGCAATTTCACAGCTTAAATGTTCAAAGTCTGCAGGGTTGGATCATATAATATCAGAGTTCTTTGTGGCTGCTCAGGATATTTTAGTCCCATATATTGAACTTGTCTTTAATATTATTTTTGACACAGGTAGCTTTCCACAATCTTGGTGTACTGGCATAATAATTCCATTACATAAGAAAGGTTATACCTCCCTACCCAATAATTATAGAGGAATAACTTTATTGAGTGTATTTAGTAAACTTTATACTTCAATTTTAAATAACAGGCTATCCTTTTGGTCCAGTGTATATGATAAAATTGTGGAATCCCAAGCAGGTTTTCGGAAAGAATACAGTACAATAGACAACATTTATATTTTACAAGCAGTCATTCAGCGTTATTTAGGAAAAAATCATGGCAAAATTTATGCATTATTTGTAGATTTTAAAAAGGCTTTTGACCTTGTTGATCGGTCTAAATTGTGGTCTATATTAATGCAGCAGGGTGTATCCACCAAGTTTTTACTTCCTTTAAAGTCTATATTTAAGTGTGTTAAGGCTAGTGTAAGGTCAAATAATATTTTCTCTGAAGAATTTCATTGTCCTCTTGGCTTAAGGCAGGGATGCGTCTTAAGTCCATTATTATTTTCTATGCTTATAAATGAGTTGGCAATGGATATAGAATTATCTTATTCAACAGGCATACAGCTTCATCCTGAACTTATTCAACTATTTTTGTTATTATTTGCAGATGATGTTGTTTTGCTTTCTGACACTGTATATGGTCTTCAGAAACGTATTGATACGTTAAAATATTTTTGTGATACCTACCATTTGTGTGTTAATCTGGAAAAACTAAAGTCATTGTTTTTAAAAAAGGTGGTGTTTTATTAAAGTATGAGAAATGGACCTTTGATGGTTTCAGTCTTGAGTGTGTAACCTCGTACAAATATTTAGGTTTATCTTTTACAAGAACTTTATCATGGGGTAAACATGTTAAGGTTGCAGCACTACAGGCTAAGAAAGTACTATGTGGCATACTGAAATCTCTGTCCAACTTTAAGCCCATACCCTTTGATTTATTTTTTAAAATATTTGATACCAAAATTAGCCCAATTTTGCTAAATGGAGCAGAAATATGGGGTCTGAGTCCTGAAATTTGTAATGATATTGAAAGTATCCATATGATGGCTTGTAAGCGCTTTTTAGGTGTTAAGGTCTCCACCTCAAATCACGTTATAAGAGGTGAATGTGGCCGATATCCTCCATACATTTAATGCTTATAAAAGAGTTGTTAAATATTGGTGCAAAATTTTGAAAATGCCAGAATCTAGATATGTAAAGAAATGTTATAATATGCAACTGCAAGCTGTAAGGAATAGTAAACTAAACTGGGTTTCCAAAATTAGACACATAATTGTGTCAGCAGGATTTGGTTTTATATGGGATTCACAGTGTGTTGCAAATACATGTATACCTTTGTTCATAATGGATTTTTTTGTGAGGCTAAAATTATCGTACCAACAAGACTGGCATTCATCTATACGAGAAAGTTCGAAATCATATTATTATTCTTTGTATAAGCAAACATTTGGCGTTGAAATGTATATTACAAGGCTATCATGTGATAAATTTAGAAGTATTATGGCACGTTTCAGATGTAGTTCTCATCATCTAAGAATTGAATCAGGTAGACATAACAAGAAACCTAGAGAAGAAAGAGTTTGTACTGTTTGTAAACATGGTTATATCGAAGATGAGGATCACTTTATTTTAATTTGTGATTGTTATTAAGCTTTGAGGTCAGAATATATATCCTTGCATTATTATGAGTTCCCGACAAGACATAAGTACAATATTTAAATGTCATCCACCAACCCATTTACTGTTAAGAAACTAGCCATGTATATTCTAAAAGCTTTGAATCTAAGGCAAAGTATGTTGGGATCTCCAACTCCCATTACCACTCTGTAACCATTGTATCATGGGCCTATGGCCTACAATACATCTGAATAAAGTGTATGTACATTTAGAAGAATGTGAATCAGTTGACTTGCGACCTTACCGCACTGTGGAAGTTAAAGACCATCACATGCGTTTGTTTATCGCCGCTGTCGACATACTCCTACTCATCTTCCACACCCTCTTGCACAATGTTACGCAACTGAAAGAGCGTGGCAGCTGATGACAAGGAAACGACTGCTTAAGACCACGTCGAACACGGGCCCCACCGTACATGTAATAAATATGGACGTTTAAAGGAAAGGCTTATAAGATGTCGTATAGTCGCCATAGAGCTCCCATAGAGGTGTGTTCAATAGAGGCTGATTATTAATCAGCCGTGACTGGCATATGTGCTTCGTGAACCCGATGAGTTATAGCCACACAATGCACCCAGACAGTAAACAGCCAGGTTGTGGTGGCCCGCTGTCACTACCAGTGTACAAGTTTAACCTAGTTACCCTTTGTACTTTACAGTAAAACAGTAAAGTTTACAGTAAAACAGTAAAGGTAACACATATCAATCGGAACCTACCTGGACGAGATGACAGCAACGCCCAACATGCTACAGGTGCTGCACGTCGACCGGTTGTAATGATCAAAATGTATCAGGATGTATACGTACTTTGTCACGCTGCTCGTGATACAACGTGACCGCTCTCTCTGTACAAAGGGGTAAACACAAGGGGCTTTTCGTGGTGACGAGGCGTTGGTACATTTCGCAATATGATACGCGCTTATGACGATGTGTGTTTCCTATCTGCATGTTCGTATTAGCAAGGTGCGGAAACCCCGTGGTGGCATAATGGATCGGCATTATGGGTATAAATTTTGTATATTGTGTCTGAGTGGGGTATCCATGTTAAACTGCGGCATGGTATCTCAGTGGGCTAGCACTTTTAAACCGAAATCAACAGCCACACACACGAACATACACACACACTCACGTGCATGCACGTCGCTATATAACTGCAATAATCGTGACAGCGACTTTAACCCTCACCTCACCTCACCTCACCTCACCTCTGTTTACAATTGTGCCTGGACCAGACAATTATGCACATCGATGAGGGATAAGATGACATGCATCAACCATCCTCTCAGTCGCCTCTTACGACAAGAATAAGTTGAAGGATCTAACCCGGATGTCAACAGGGGCAGTGTCAATTGGGCTGAAATCATTTTGTTGTATATATGGTATATATTAATGCAACATATCAAGTACATTCCGAGACACCTTGAATTCCAGCACATGTATAAGACATTTACAATGAGATGGAACATTTTCAAATTCAGTCAGTTCTTGGCAGAAAATTCTTAACGTGTTTTTCACTTTTTCGCGTGTTCTCTCGCAAATATGTAACAGACGATTAACATTTTCTGCATACACTATTGTTGTATTAAGGTTATGTATTTTAGATAGACTTCATCGAAAAGAAATTATACCTAGTTTGAAATTTATATTTTCAGTTGGTAAAGTTTCTTTTGGACGTCAGTTTAGTACACGTTTGATCATTGAGCGAGGCCATCATATGGATGGAATGTTCCTCAGTGCGGCGTTAAACAATAAACAAATCATGCTCTAGCATACTCTAATCGATCAGTTAACGGGACGCAGCAGGTTCCTCGCGAAGGCGATTATTGGGGGTAACGTACCTCTGGTTACGATTTGTGAAAGGGCTGATTGTGTGTGACCTTGCCTCGAGATCATGGTTCGTTGCTCATGTCGTCATCCACTGGTTTGCCTGGGCCATACTCGACCTACAGGCCGTCAAGGTTTATTTGGAACATTTAATTCACTCGACAGTTACCCCTTTTAGAATAGTCTGTGAACTAGTGAGTAAGTATGGTTTTACGCCACTTTTATCAATATTCCAGCAACATCAGTGCGGGGGACACCAGCAATGGGCTTCACACATTGTGCCAATGTGGAGAATCGAACCCGGGTCTTCGACGTGAAGAGCGAGCGCTGTAACCACTAGACTACCCCGCCGCCCTCTCTGTACTAGCATGTTAGCGAGTCTATATACTCACTGCTCAGCCCACGCATTACATAGACCAGGAGACGTAACACTGTAATCACACACCCTTATTCCTAGGAAATTACTAACATGAATAAATAATATTGCCATATTCGCAACACACGTTACATCTGTCACAATAAATTCCATTATCATACATGAACACCAGAGAACAATCAGTCTAGAATGTATTCAGAAAACGGACTCCATGAGGCATAAAAGACAAAGCAAGGATGAGAAAAGATACATAGATCTGTGGACCACTGAAAACCAGTGATGCTCTCCCGGTAGCACCTCCACTCACACAGTGTGCTACAGACACGTTTGTTTTGTTTGTTAGTTTGTTGTTTAACGCCACAGTCAGCAATAGTACAGCTATATGATAGCAGTCTGTAAATAATCGAGTCTGGAACAGACAATCCAGTGACTGACATCATGAACATCGATTTAGGCAATTTGGATACGATGACATCCATCAACCATGTCAGCGAATCTGACCACCCGATTCCGTTAGTCGCCTCTTACGACAAGCATGGTCGCCTTTTACGGTAAGCATGGTTTGCTGAAGACCTAGTCTACCCGGATCTAGCGAGTGAGTGAGTTGGGTTTAACGCCGCTTTGAACAACATATCAATTGTACCATTGCGCGTCAGTTTGCTGTGTGTAGGAAAACCTGAAAGGGAAGGTCTTAGACATTTACACTGTTGGTGAAACCCACGAGCACGGGCATGGTGCTGACGAACTTAGAAACATACTCAGGGCGAGCCGGGATTCGAACTCACAGTTAGGTTCCTGGCTAGGCTAAGAGCTACAACTGTGCAAAGCGAATTGCGACGCCTTACACCACTGGCCCCGAGTGCCCCCGAGTGCCCCCGAGTGCCTCCGGAGTTTCTCGAAAGGGTATTCAATAACAACCTACTTCGTCATACAGAAAGTCTAATTAACAATATTTCATTTGTATGAGTAACTCACTTAACCTCGAATTAGAATTAAGAATTAAGAAATCCCTTTAACAGTATGACATACAAAACACTCGTCATAGGCGCGGTGCTGTCACCTGTAGTATGAAATAGGGGTTTCCAGGATAGCGGGATGATGATTAAAGGGGGTTTCCAGGCTAACGAGATCTCTTAATGAGTTTTCCAATACGTTTTACTTAGACAGTTAGAAGTTTTCCAGACAAACAGGGTTCCTGAAAAAAGGTTTTCTCAAATAAAGGGGGTTTCAGATTGATGTTTTTGTTTACTGACTAAAGCGAATTCAACATCAAGGGGTTTCCTAATAACCCGATTTCACAGTAGGTGACTCATTCAGTTTAATCTGCATTGCAATAAATAAAAGCGACAAAACACTTTCCATATTAAATAGAAATCTCTGCCAAAAGCAGAGTCGATTGTACGATTCCGACGATATCTTGAGCATGTGTTTTTGAACCATGATCAAATAGTCATGATACCAGGTGACCGCGAAAAGGTGAGCGTATCCTGCCCAACACCCCTCACAAACACATGCAAAGGCAAGTCAATTGTTTACCTAAAGAAACACGAGAACATATGGTACAGGACAAAATAGGGAATTGCATCGGACATCATGTTTGTCACTGACGAGTCAAATTTCGAAATATATGTCCTCGATATATGTCTATCATAAAACTGTTTGAAAGCTTCGCAAGGTGTTGTAACATTGATCAAACAACTTCTGAGCAAGAGACGTGTGACGCTCTTTAAAATCTTGCTAGAAAGAGCGTGCTCAATTGTATCTCAAAAGTTGTGAAACGTAAACACCAAGGCTGGAGCTGCTGGAATATTGCTTAAAGGGGAAGTTGACTATTGGAAAGTTGAAGTCATCCCTCTTGCCATACAATCTTGTGGAGAGTGTTTTGTCACTCTGAAACATTATGAATAGATCTAAATATGAAACCGATGAGGCGGTCTCATTGGTCGGCTTTATTACTAGTTTAGGTCATAAAGTTTGTTGTTGTTGTTGTTGTTGTTGTTGTTGTTGTTGTTGTTGAACCCTGCAATATACCAGCAGTCTGTAAATAATCGAGTCTTGACCAGACAACCCAGTGACTACCGGAGGCGGACTCTTCAATGACAGATGCTTAAGGAATCATGACTCAAGATATAATAGATATCTCATTTATCCATCTACAGCGACCACAGATGAACTGTCCGTCCCAGCCCTTCACTACTGTAGTCGCTTGAATGACAAGAATGTCAATATTGGGAAACGTGTCAAGCTGTACATCCTGCAGAACCCCGTCAACACATACATTGGATAACACGTGGTGTTGCAATCCCTCCCTGACCAGGTTTTCCTTGTCACCCAGTCAGTGTATTTTGTAAAACTACAGATGAATGTGTTGTAGTTACCAAGGGAGGTTGGCGTAGGGCGTTCATCTTACAGCAGTCCAAGGCGGGGGTACTCTGTGACGTGAAGACACTGATGAGGTGTGGCTGGTAAGTGAACTTTCCTCGTGGGACCATTGACAGGGAGTGACAATGGGCAATATAGAAACAGGATCTGAGATAATATTAATGTTATCCTGTTGTGGCTGGTTTGACACGAAATATGCCTTTTCCGTTGTTTGCTGTTGGTCTGCAAGACTAAGTGCGCCATGAAACTATTGCGAGTGTGTGTCGTTCGCAGTTTTCGCAGTACTCTCCAGCTCGCAAAACCTTCCAGATGTACATCACCATCGAATAACCGCTTCTTTTTTGTTTCATCTTTAGCCACCATCAAACATGTGTATATACTTTCTTTTGTCCGTCAGTTTATACCTAGTGATTTAAGAGTATGTACCCATTGTACTTTGATCGAGTTTAAAGATGAATGTCATATGTTTTTTGCTGCAAATATAATGAAATAATAAGAAAACTATACCGAACGATAATGTTATGTACATCTGAATAAGGATAAATTATCTTAATCAATGGCAGGTACCACCTACAAGATAACTCGTAACCTTTTATGGTTTTCATCTTCACGTCATTAAGAAATTCACCTACGGCTACTTACGTACAGTTGAATGATTGACTTGCCTTTGCAAGTGTTTGTGACTTGAACGCCTGGTATTATCATTATTTGATAGTGATTCATAAATACGTGCTTGTGGCATAGTCAGTATCGTACAATGATATCTCCTTTCAGCTGAGATTTTTTATGAAATCGTGCATCACAAATGTACAGTTACGGAGAGGGCAACTTTGATTCGAAACAAAAAGGGCCAAAACATCTAACGAATGTAGAACGGAAGTCCCAGAGAGTCTCAATTGTCAACAACAACAATAACAACAACAGGAAAACAATTGGACCACACCTGGTTATGACTGTGAAGGTCACGGTGACCTCGTGGATCAATATCACGAATACATGATGATAATGTTTAAAAGCATGAGGCCTGGATCACACGTCCCGTTATACATCACTTAACGGAAAAGCTGCAGATGTTGCCATATTTGCCTATATAGATGGATTATGACACGTCGTACCCGAGCCAGTGTCACGTTGTGATCATGAAAATTCAAAGAAGGACCACCAACCCCAGGTGAGTGACTCACCCGTACCGGTACCCGTAACGTGACATGAATGGCTTCTACTAGCTTGCATAATATCCTACAATATAGAATTGAAATAAAAGGCAGACAGGGCTATAAACGGTATATTTTTCAAGTTTATAAAAATAAACTGACGTCCAAAAGAAACTTTACCAACTGGAAATATAAATTTCAGACAAAGTATAAATGTTTTTTCGATGAAGTCTATCTAAAACACATAACCTGAATACAACAATAGTGTATGCAGAAAATGTTAATCGTCTGATACATGTTTGAGAGAAAACACGCTAAAAAGTGAAAAACACGTGCACCACGGACAACTGCAAATGCACGTGCGGGTAAGGGTATAAAACGATTGCAACGGCAAGTCAGACATCCACTGTGATAAAAAAAAACACAAAAGAAATGCCACGACTCACAGTCGAACAACGTGAACGAGCCTTGGGTATAACAGACAGACAAAAGTTTATTCAATATTTTAGACCATATGACCTATAGTACAGTAGTGTGTTTTTTTGTATCAACATGGTACAGTCACGTGTAGGTATTATTAAGTTTACATATAATATTAACGTCTAATTTCAAAAATCTTCTTCAGGAATATTGACGGAGATGATATTGTATTAGCATTGCGGGAGTTTTTTCATCAGTTGTTCATCTTTGTACATAGTTGAAATCATAGGGAGGTATCTATTTCTAAGAAACTGATAATATTTACAAATGAGAAGTACATGAAACTCATCCTCAACATAGCCTTCTTTACAATAACGGCATAAACTACTTTCTTTATCTTGTACATTTTCCTTTCTGAGATAATTAACATTAAAATTATGTAATGATATACGTAATTTACACAAAGATCTTCTCAAAGTTCTATCCTGAAGTACAGATACATATATTTCAGGAACAAGTAAAGATTTAATTTTCCTATAATGGCATAAAAACCTTGAGGATGATATTTGTCAGTGCCAATCTTGTGAAAATATATCAAGTAATCTTTGCTTAAGCATGAAGATAAATAATTTATCATTTCCAACATCTTGAGATATCCATGCAAGAAAAAAACCAGACATACAAAGAATATTCCTGATATCAGACACCCATAAACAATATTTACCCTTTTCATCCAAGGCTTTTAACATATTATAACAATGAAGAGGAAATCTATTTGAATTCATACGAAGTAGCTTTATCCAATATTTAACTGCCCGTAGCTGTGATGAAACAAAAAAACTGGTACGACCAGTTTCTCCTAGAATGGCTTTGTTAGAGGCATATTTACCGACACTTAAAAAACGTTTTAAGTACATTGCATGAATTTTTTATATGGATTCATTATAATGACATCCCCATATTTCTGAACCATACAGAAGAATTGGTGCTATTATTCTGTCAAAAATGTCCGAAACAACTCGGAAAGATATAAATTTGTTTTCTTTATAAACTCTACAGACAGGAATCAAGGCTTTAGATGCTTGCAGAGCCAACTGCTTACATGCAGTTGACCAGTGCAGCGAGATTTGCTGATAAACCAGTTTTAGGATATGTAACATGTTAATGGAATTCAGGCACGCGCCAAGAAGTCAAACCAAACAATGTTACCAAGTTTATTGTGGTAACATATCGCTCGGCTATGAACAGTTACCCCTATCGAATAATGGGTTGTGTTTCATTTGGTTATAATAATAACTATTTTTTTGAATGTGAAGTTTACAAGATATACGGCTAGGACGAGAGTTCGGTCACATGACGTTCTTCACGTGACCTTTATTCTTGAAATGGCGTAAACACTTACTACTTCCACATTCCTGGGGAAAAACCCTTGGAATTCCCTGGTACGAATTCACACAGAAGCGTGGTTGCATGCCTGTTTAAGGATACCCTCGCTACAACCCATCCCAGAGAAAAAACAAACGAAAAAAACATCCAAACTATCGTAGTGACAATCTACAGCAATCTATGAATCACCTTAGTATCTATTTGACACATCTTTACAATCACCTTTCAACGATCGCCCAATTGATCAGTGATGACAAAGACTTGAAATAGCCACAGGTTAATTAACAACTTCGGAAATATCTCCCGTCACGTGTATCGTGTCGGCCATTTTGACGTATTGTACTTGATGTAAATGTATTACGACGCTCTGTCATTGTAATTCTCATCTAATGAGGATATTTTTTGGAATATATTTCTTGTAAACATACTACAACATGGGTGGGGGACTATTTTATTCCGGGATGGCCTATTAAAGTTAGCAGTAAGTCAAGGCACCATGCGTGTATATGATCTGTTATTATATGTGTTTAAATTACGGTTTGGGGCGTTAGTAAAAATACACTGACGCACTATTCAAATCAATTGGATAATTGAATATGCTTTCTTTTACATATTACATAACAGCAATGCACAACATTTGAACAGTTGCAGTAACACACTACGGTAATCGCATTAAACACTATTTTCAACTGTATATCCAATGGGTGTTCGGGAAAAGGTGAGCGTATCCTGCCACACAAGTGGCACCCGTCACAAACACATGCAAGGACAAGTCAATTGTTCACCTGAACAAAGCACGGAAGGAAACACACAATGATGCCCGTCCTCACTTTTACCGAGCATGTAAATTATATTGTCCGTCAAAAACATGGACGAGTATAAACAATATGTTCATTCACGTAATACATGTCATATATTTTGACAAAATGTATTGACTCGGAGCATTATTGTTAATCACAACGTATAGACTCGGCATGCAGTTGAACTCATCACCCATCCCATTATTGATAATCCTTCTTGAAGATCTATGAAATCAGAAGCTGCAACACTTTATCTTTTAATTGGCATGTCAGACTTCTATTTCATAACTCAGTTTTATTTGCACGGATCACAACAAGCAAAAGGTGTCAAAATTAACAAAAGCGCGACAATTGGCCATTTGTCGCATTGTCGCGTGTTTGCATTGTCGCTCTTTGAATAATCCTTTTCTGTATTTTACAAAAGGGCGACGATGCCGTAACGCGACATTTTCAAGGTCAAAATATGTCTCGTTGTCGCATTGTCGCCTCATCACAAATGTGTATAAAAGGCGTAAAGTTTAGTTAATGCTACAGTTAGGAAGCGATAACCAAGTTACATCTGTCGTAGAAGTTCAACCTGATACATGTAAGTCTTGAAATGAAAACACAAGTCCGTCCGCGAGTCCATAACGTTTTATTGTGAGCTCTTCTCTAAAAGTGCTTAGTCTTCGATTCACAGTTCCAAACACGTAGTACCTCATCAACAATCCACATACCTCTAGTGCAGTTGTCTTCGAGAAGATCATACTCTTGACCGCATTAGACAACTGACGAGTGCACGCCTGACCTGTGACCTCGTTGCAACCCTCGTGAGGTGTTTGCCGAAGGGAGAGGGATAGGAAATGTGTGCTCCAGCCCAGCGCAGAGCTCGCGACACACTGTATACTGAATGTTGTATACAGTATATTGCAGTTGATATACTGTATACTGCATGTGATACTTATTAGCGGAAATGTTACAACTTTCAAGATTCAAGATTCAATTTGCATTTATTTCATATACAACAGACCGCCGTCATATATCACTGGAATACTGCTGAGAGCGGCGTTAAAACAATTTGTTTTCATAATGGAGCGCTGCATTCATTTAAAATAGAACCGTAAACATATGTAGTACCAACTCACTCACTCTGTTTCGAATAATCAGCAGAAAAAATATTATTTACCAGGTCTTTAGGAAGAGATATCAGATTTTTATAAGCAGTCACATAGGGATGATAAAGGACCCCTCGCTGACTAGGTTCTTGTTTACTTAAGAGCAGAGTTGGCCATGTTAGATGATATAACCAAAATCCAGGAGCTCCGGCGGGGGGCAATCTGGTCTTGTTAGTGCATGGTATGAGCTGTGGCGTTGACCCAAGAGAATAATGTAAAAAATGAGACCAACTCAAATCTATAACGATTGGGAAAGTCTAGATTTCCAGAGCCCTAGCCTGAAATTAAGAATTGTTCTAGGCTCCATTTTAATTGTATTATGTTCATTTTGTAGACATGGATGGACCAACCAGGGGAGAAATTGATGGAATATTAATATCACATGTTACCACTGATCCAGTTAAATTCATCACACAGTAATATATTAGTATTTGACATTACGGCATTTGATTATTAGGGCATGATCATGTACATGTTCATTGTAGTAATGTGCACACCAGTCAACTTGATTATAATTTTTATTATAGTGTAGCGCGGCATCAACGATTACTTTATGATATCCTCACTTGTCAATGGACGACAATTCGAAATTCTTATAAATAGCTTCAATAGGGACAGCGCCGGTGTCAGTACAATTTTCCTAGTTAAAAATATGTCTCTACAAAATATAATCTGAAGCAGACAAGAACAATATTTTTTTCTTAATGCTTACTTTCATGGATAGAATTGAGGCAATCTAGGCTTGCCAAATCGTTCTAGACTTGAGCTGGATTCCTTTTAAATTTAGACGAACGGGCGTCAGTATAGCATGAAGAACTGGGACATCCTGAATCAGTGTGATCGGATATGTTCAGTTTCGGTTTGGGACTGTTTGCTGAATAGAACAAGGGCTCACGAACAAGGGCACAATGTAGAGATTAAATCATTACCACCTCTCTTTATATCAGATATGTTATTGTGATTTGAAATCTCTTTTGGATAATTGCGAGTTATGTATACTCTGTATTCTTCAATACTACTGAAGGGCATATCTGAAAAATGGGACTTATCGACAAATATTTCTTTCTTAAATACTACCCGTTACAGGCATTCTGATCATTATATTATACTTTGTACAGTTTAAAAGTCAAATAATGGCAAATTGTGTATCTTTCTACATTTTGAATTAATTATAATTTCTACAATAAAACCTTAGCATCAGATAGTGATATAAACGAATATGATCTATACTGTGATAAATGAATTATCAATTTCGTATTATGAATTTGATAAACAGAAATATGATAGTAAAACAAATTATTTTAATCTGTTCGTGTGAGTAGGTAACGAGAGATCTAGGCAACTCATTAACGTAGCCATTTGTGAAAAATGAAATATTAAAAGTTTAGGGGGTTGAACATGTACATTGAATGACAGGGAAGAAAGCAACGCAATAATTAAAATTATGAATCAAATTATGTTATAAATATAACAGAATATATAGAAATATAATTTTAATTTCTCATTGTTGGAAGGTGTTTAATAATATATTTTGTTTGTTTATTGTTTAACGCCGCACTCAGCAATATACCAGCTACATGTATATGACGGTGGTTCGTAAATAATCCAGTCTGGACCAGACAATCCAGTTATCATCACCAAGAGCACCGATCTACGCAATTGGGATACGATGACATGCATCAACCAAGTCAGCGAGCCTAACCACCCGATCATGTCAGTCGTCTTCGAACAAGCATGGGTTGTTGAAGGCCTATTCTAACCCGGATCTTTACGGGTAATGTTTTTAATAATAAGGTACAATGAAATTCTGTATATGTCCATAATAAGTGTGTATAAGTAAATGGATAATATATCGATAGCCGCCAATTTAACGGCTGCATATGGTTCTTTGATTAACTCTTTTACAAGTCTATATTTCAAGACATGTATTTGATATTCATAATAACTCCACAATAGCTACACAATGGCGACAAAACGGTACCAGCATCACATATCTATATAATTACTTTTAAGTTAAATCATGTATCTAAATAGTAAATTAGAAGGATTAAAAATATACACTTCTGACATTTTTCGGGTTTTTTTCGTTTGGAGAGAGAAGTAGTGACAGTGGTGACTGGTATCTGATGGGTGCAAACAGGTGTCGAGTGACTGTCTCAGATGGCTCTAATTTCGTAGCTCTAAAGATCATGACGGCGATACAGACCGTGATGCAGTTTGTCTCACAGTCCCAGAACCATATTATTGTCCCTTCCGCCCAGGCCTTACTGCAATGCTATAGCCCCAAATGAAACAAGCCTAGATGTTCCACGATTTCAGGCTGAAATTTCCATCTCACTTGGGCTCCTTTTAAATTTAAATATAGTTTCTCGTTTTAACCAAAATAATGTATTTTCAGGGACTAAACGTTTGTCTAACCGTGAAGTACAACTATCCAAAAGATCCCATGCATGTCTATATTTCTTCAGACAGCCTCTCCATGTTCCTATCTATATGTATCAAAAGACAAATGAATTAAATATTACACCACTGGTGAATAGGTTATATGCGCATGTAAGCGTCGATCTACAATATCCTTTGCGCAAAATACATATATACTGATGAATGAACGTAGTAATACTACGCAAATATATGCCCAGATGTATACATAAGTTTCATCTCGTGATCTTTATTCGTGCTTTTAGCTCTTTTTCTACATTAGATTTTGAGGTGTTACATCACACCAGAAAGCCAGGTCCAAATTCAAGTCATAATTTCATGGTCCGTCTTGTATGTTGGAAACCAATATCGCAACATGGCTGAATATTGCTAAACGTGGTATTCACCCGATTACTCACATAATTATTCCATTTTCTTCGTGCACGTTCTACAATCATCTACGATCACTATCTATAAGGAGGTATATCTATATTCATCCAAATGTACATACATATATGTCCACATACCTATGTATTAAGCAAGTCACACATTCTTCCTTAAAAGATAAATGCTAAGCATTTCCTCTGTATGTATTTATATATGTAAAAATCGTTTTTATGACTACAGTGATTTTTGCAAGGCTACTCTCATAAATGTCATGACGCATTTGAGGCCAGGGTTCTTCTATACACGCATTAATGTGCTGACTTATTATTGCGTTAATTTCATGATTTACAGTATTCATGAGGAACATTTCACGTGGGACCAACAGAGGGAAATATGACTATCGACTATTTTTTTTATATTTAGCTAGCTCAAACGATCTATTGGTTTGATTTATTGTTATGGTATCCACAAAATAAGTAGGATCCGTTTTTCCGTTTTTGTTGTTCTTTGTGTAACGCCGCACGTAGCAATATTCCAGTTATATGACGGTGGTGTGTAAATAATCGAATCTGGACCAGACAATCCAGTGACTTATATCACGACCACCGATCCACACAATTGAGATACGATGACATGCATCAACCAAGTCAGCGAGCCTGACCACCCGATCCCTTTAGTCGCCTCTTACGACAAGCATAGTCGCCTATAACGGCAAGCATGGGTTGCTGTAAATCTATTCGGAACCGGATCTTCAAAGGTCAAGTGGGATTCAACTGATATGTTAAGATGAAATAAAACTGAATTATATGTGCTGTTTACATATCAAAGTTTGCCAAATTGTTACAAAATGTTTGGCCACAGCAAGGCTACGTATTCACAACTTATTGTGGTAGGCACAGTATAACTCATGAGTCTGGACTGAGGGAGGGCCGTATGCCTCCTTGTGTGTCACCTGCTTGGCAATATGGGACGGGAAAACTGCAGGGGGTGAGGGCAGTTAAGTTGATGGTACAGACATATAACAGAGATCATTTTACAAATGTGAAACCTCATTCCTCAAAGGAAGAGGCGAAAGCTGAAACTTGGTGAGATTTACAGAACAAAGGCAGTTATTTCTAGTTTTTTACTGACTCTCGAGGATACATTAAATAAAAATTCGTGTGTGCGACACTAACTTTGGGTCACAATCTTTCTGTCTTCTTTCATTTGTCATCTGAAATACCATCCCTTCGTGCACTTGTGCTTCCTGCTCAAGTTACCAAACACATCCTGTTTACGTACACCTGCAAGATATATATTACGCCGAGGAGAATTTACGATCATACGTTGATACGTCTAACTGCTGGCCTTGTACGCAATGTGATATTTCTTATCGCCAGGGATCACAGGTGTGATACCAGTCTCCCTCAAGGAGACGTCTGATTAAACTCTTTGCTTCGTCAATGCTTCGTCTAGCCCAAACCGGTAACTGGTACCACTAGCAACGATACAATGGCGTACAAAGACTTACAATGAGTCAAGCATCCGTCACTCGATTTCCATTTTGATTGATTGTTTGATTGATAGATTGATAGATTGATAGATTGATAGATTGTTACATTGTGAGTGAGTGAGTGAGTGAGTGAGTGAGTGAGTGCCTGTTTCACTGGTATGTCCGGATCTGGGTAGGGGTCACCGGCTTAGCGTCACCGATCTAGATATATCTGTGCAGGAATAGGTCATCCATGCGGATAGCGTAATCTCGATTAATGTATTCAGGAACCTTTCGTGAACATTTATTGAAAATGCTACCGAAGAATCAAACAACTTTAAGATTTGACTTCTGTGGTGGAATCATTCTAATATTTCACATAACCGTTAACGTACTTCTTGAATGTTGTCACGCCATTCATTCAGACAGATCTCGAAGATATGTTAATATTTATGCGAGGACAGCGGATTAGATATCGCGAGGCCGGTCCACAATCCGTAAAAGCCTGTGATATGCCATGAATAGCCCATTGCATCTCCTGTACAAAGACTTTCTTTTGTACGTGTTGTCACAGAGCCACAAACTTAGGTCAATGGATCAGATAAAAGCAGGACTGCTGGAATCGGTTGAGGTGAACTTCCCATGACATAAACTCCTACTTGACAACCGCTTTCAGAAAGTGCCGCCATTCATGTACACAGCCCTGTGGATGAATGAACGACCTAGCGAGGCCAGTAGCGCCACCTAGTGAGATATAATGGAAGAAGAACAACCGAGAGTTGAATCTTGACATACTCCGGTGCCATCTGCAGAACCTTGTTAGCAATGGCACAGTGATTTATGAGAGTTTAAGTGAGTCGGATTTTACGCCGCCTTAGCAATATTACAGCAGTATCACGGTGGGGGATTCCCACATTGTGCCTATGATATGCAGAGAATCGAACCTGGACTTTCGGCGCGAGGAGCGAACGCTTTTACCACCACAGCAAAAAAAGTGTAGGTTTCCGTCTTCCGGAAACCTTCCGGAAACCTTCCGGATACCTTCCCATTTTGGATCCGGCCCGGATACCTTCCGGAAACCTTCCGGAAACCTTCCAAAAAAAATGTCAAAATTTGGGGGGTGCATTTTGTTCACTTAAGTGTGAAACACATAAAAAAAGTAACTTGAAAATACCAAGCAATTTGAAGGTTGTTGAAGGCATCTGGAAGGTTTCCGGAAGGTTTCCGGATGCAAATTTTCTTCATGACTTGCTTCTGGTAAATAATGTTAGCCTGTACATTACAGGTACCTGTTGTAATATTCTGTGTTATTTTAATGGTAAATATCCTCCTAAAACATTTTTGGAGAAGAAAATTGTTCAATTTCATATTTTGTCCTTTTCGGATGTTAATGGTATTTAATGAACAAACATCAGTTCTTGTATAATGATATCGTTAAATTTCATGCCCAGACTTCCAGTTTGTACTGAGAAAAAGAAAAAGTCATTGACAATGTGCTCACTTGGGCCTTTGGTCCTAGTGAGATGATAATAAGACTATTTGTAACGGTACATGTACTTGTTATATCCAAAATACTAACTTCATTGACATTTGCCTCACCCTAGTTTTATGGTACTACAGTAAGCTCTTCCTCAGTTACTGTGAATTATTATATTAAAAGGGATTGACAGTTAATTTGACACTGGAGTTGTAACCACTGCACATATATGTGTATTCAAATAAAATAACAACGATGTGCTTAATACTTCACAAATATCTCCAGAAATAGGCATTTTAGTTATAATTGCAGAAATACTTTATGAATGACCCCTTCACTGTTGCCTTGATCTTACACTTCAACCCCTCATGAGATATCACTTTTGAGTGTGAATTTGACCTTCAATATCAGTGATAAATATTTCAAAAACATTTCAAAGAGCTATCCAGCACATAAACCAAATATGCAGTCCTTTGGTAGAATTCAACATATCATTGACCAAAATATGGAAGTAATGTAACCAGTATATGTATAAGGGTTACTAAGACTTCTGTAGAAAAGGCAATTTAAGGGAAAATGTAGTATATATAGATTACACACGACCTTTTTCAAACTTCGACCCCTGCCCAAAGGAAGAGTTAGACCACAAACAAACTTTTTGTCTGGTTGTGACTTTAACCTTTGACATAACAGATCAATGTGTCATCAGACGTTTTCAGAGCAAAGGAAACATGTGTTATTTATCTTGAGATGCCCAAGCAATGCATGGTTTCATAAGATAAGTGTGGCTATTAAACTGAGGCAAAATCATGAAACATCCCCATTTACACAGCTGGCAAATGAAACATAAGCAACAATCAAATTATCAATTTCTTTTATTCATATGCCTATAGTATATCGCACATTGAACAGTGTTCACATGATGGTTCCTGATGCAGTATGCAATTTCATCCTATTCTTCAATACTCATAACAGAGTGTGATAACTGTTCGCTTGACAGTACCTACGGATTATGTTCACCAGTTCAGATAACTTACTTTCCCTCAATCCTCCTTTTCTTTCTATATTGCCATGGATGAACAGGAACCAGGATGAGGGGATACCAGTTGGACTCTATCTCTGCTGCATTGTGTTAGTAGAATTGTGAACTTTCCATTTGGTGTTTGGGTCCACATTTAAAGACAATAAGTCCCATTTATCATTCCTTTCAAGTGTTTACAAGAATTTCCTGAATGTCCTGGAAGAATTACACTCCAGCTTGGCATTGGTTGGTCTTCTCACATTAGCCAGACCAGCCTTTGTGTGTCCCAGTACCATTTGGCATACAATTTCTCGGTCGGCCTCAATTGAAATAACAGGACCCTCATCATCGCTGTCTGCAAATCACCTCTGATATCTGAAGGGGTGCAGCCTCTGTTTAGGACTCCCTTGTCTGGTCCTTCCTGACTGTCAACCTGGAGTACTCATCCAGGGATCTCAAGCAGGACTTCAGTTTCTGCAGCATTATGTAAAAAGATTTTAGCAATCAAAAAGAATTGTTGCCACATGTACTTACAGATAGAAGGCAGCAAAATCACTTAAGTTGTCATATGTGAGTCTTGTTATATGCTAAACATTTAAGATAATCACATCTCAAATCTCAACCAGACAAACCAGTGACTAATGTTATGAACTCGGTCCAGACAAACCGATGATAACTATTATGGACAATATCCCACATCACTGTGGTATGATTACATGTGATCAATGAGCCTACTCAATCACAACCTTATCTATTAATTAGGCTTGGAATGCTGGGAATCTTTTTAAGAGATGTCATTTAGTGATTGTTTCAACTCATCAACATGGAAAAATATATATTCACAATCCTTGTCATATAGCCAAACTATTGCTGGATGCAGTGTTAAATAAATGATTTGGCTTTAACACTGCTTTGAACAGTATTCCAGATATATCACCGCATGTTAGTTTGATGTGGGAAGAAAGTCCTAAGTGATGCAGGTCTTTGATGAATCCCACGAGTATGTGTATAATGCTGACAAACCTAGCAACATAATCGGGGAGAACCAGGATTTGAACCCATGACTATAGGTTTCTGCTATGCCCAAGAGATGCAACTCTGCACAGAAAATTGTAGTGCCTTAGATAATAGGACATCCGTGCCTACAGCGATAAGGAACAAACTGAAGACATATTTGCAAAATAACCATATGAACCAAACAGAATAATTTCAAAATATTTACCACTCACTGTTGCTCTTCTATGGTCTTTCTTTGCATTGATGCTGCACGGATGACTGTCTCTTTTATTCATCCGGACATTCTACAAACATAAGTAGCATTCACATCACAGAAATGTCCAAACTGTACATGTTGTACATTTGATTCAAATGAAAAGACCCCGGTTGTGATTCCGACTTAGAACTACCCTAATCATAATAATTCATGTCAAACATTCAGAGATGACATTTATCCCCATATTTAACAAATGTTAAAACAATATTTTGACCACAAAGTCAGGGTCATTCAACACATACATTACATAGGAAATAACTTGTTCGACAATGCAGAGAGATCCTCACCGAGGTGAATATCATTCCATGAATTATTGCCACATTTTCTTGAAATGCAGATTAATGCAATGCAGTATTTACTTTTATTTCTAGGCTATTTGTTTGGCTTTTCCATGGCACTGTTTTGACAGAGATCTAACCTTGATATGACACTTTGTTCAGAAATGATATAAATAAGAGAATACTTTATTATTCCCGAGAAAATTTGGGTTACATTGTAAAAGCACAGAGAAACAAGTATAAGATTCATGATTTAAGTTAAATACACTCGACCCGTGAAGATTCCGGGGTAGACTAGGTCTTCAGCAACCCATGCTTGCCGTAAAAGGCCATTATGCTTGTCGTAAAAGGTGACTAACGGGATCGGGTGGTCAGACTCTCTGACTTGGTTGATGCATGTCATTGATCTAAATTCCGTGGCTCGATGCTCATGATATGAATCACTGGGTTGTCTGGTCCAGACTTGATTATTTACAGACCACCGTCATATAGCTGAGTGCGGCGTTAAACAACAAACCAACCTAAATACACTCATACATACAAACACAACATCCAAACACCAGGGTTAGAAATTGGCACTAGTCATTTTGACATTTTAAAGGTTTTGCTATATGCTATCATTTTAGGACTAGTGGACTGAAAGTGTTAGTTTCTACCGCTGCAAACACTAATCAACTAATGAATTGAGTGGTCAGACTAGGTTGTCATCATACTCTGAGGGCATGGATCTTTGCTGAAAATAACAAACACTAGATTGCCTGGTCCATGTTCAATTATTTACAGGCTGCCATCACAGAGCTGGACTATTGTGAGTGTGATGTTTCACATTACATTGAAATATACCATGATGAATACATGTAGTTTGTATTTATCACAAACAAAAATACTCACTCAATACTTGGTATCCTCCCTGAGGATGTCTGTGAACCTGCCCACAAACCCTGAACATGCTGAAACAGAAAACAACTAACTTGTCTTTATCCTTTCAATGTTTCAGTGTGAATTTGTTAAAGATTGATAAGCTGTCATTATTCATTGTAATCCATATCTCACTTTCAGGTGGTTCAGGTGGCAACACATGATTGGAATTGAATGCCACGTTTTGTTTGACATGTACTTTGCCAGATTTATACCCTTGGTAACTAACCCTCATCATCAAATCCCAGCGTTATGTTGAGAATAAGGACACGACCCATAAAAGTCCTGCACCTGTAGCTCTTATGCAAGCCCAAATAGAAATACCATGTCACAACAAACACTTGATCATAATAATAACAAAGGGTTTCCGAAAACAACAAAACTAAAAGGCCCTTGACGTTTACAGTAGTAACATGGAGATCAGGAAAATATCTAAATCAATCCATTCCATAAGATCTCTGTATAGAAATCATGGAACATTATGTCTCGAAGCCCTGCTACGTACCTGGCATCTGCAAGCTGCTCTTCCTTCCTTCGGCTGTCAATCGAGTTTTCGAAATACTTGACGTCCTCGTTGTGGATGGCTCAGGTGGATTTCGACCGGGATTTCCGAGTTAGAGGTGATTGAGAACAATGTATCGATACACGAGGTAAGCATATCGCAATCAAGCATCACGGTGTACATCGATTACACGAGGTTTGAGTGTTTGTTTACATTTGTGTTCCAAAATGGCGCCCTCGGCCATACAGGGAGTTATGGGTAGACTTGCTTGTCCCGGAATAACACGAGTTGGTCACGAATGACGAGCGGTCATTTCTGCAGCAGTTACGGAAAGAGACGAGGTTGGCCGATTACAGTTCATACAGGCCATATTGGGAGCCGCGGGGATTTCGACAGTGTGTATTAGGAAGTATACCTATGTGGTGTATGGAATATGCGTTTGCCTACCATGCCAGGCAGTGTGACAAGGGATATCCCAGCGGATGTAATATTCCTACAGCAGAAATGTTTCACAACCTCGATTGCAGGGAGCTGAAGATGTGACATATTCAGACAGAGACCATAATACATAGACTGTTATATGGTCTCTGATTCAGGTAAGGAATATGTTAATAATATTGATCACGTATTAAAGTTATTTATCTTCTGTAAGCCACTTATTCTGTTTTATATATGTTAGTAAATGTGTGTGATTTAATTTTTGTAGGATAAGCAATCTACCTAACTTATGTTAATCCTTGCTAATGTATATGATGTAGAAATATGTTTGCTTACTTATATTCCTTTATCTAGATACTGTATAGTGACTCATTTTTTTAGTTCATACCGTACCGACTAAACTTACTTTTGCAGGTGTGAATAATCAAGAACAAATTAAATGACAGGAGTTTTGCAACAGTGAACATTGTGAAGTGGAAGATAAGACATTTGAAAGGTATGGATATTTTCACTTGAACTTGTTGAAGAATACCGTGATGACAACTTTATCATGTTGGGAATTTTGGCGGTGGGGTAGCCTAGTGGTTGAAGTGCTGGAGACCAAGGTTCGATTCTTGTCATGGGTACAATGTGTGAAGTCTATGTCAGGTTCCCTTGCTGTGGTATTGCTAAAAACAGCGTAAAACCATACCCACTCATTTGGGGATTCCGGGTTGGAATTGGTCCCCATCAACCTATGCTAGTTGTAAGAGAGGGTTATACTATAAAGGGAAATAGTACCTCGCCTACTATTGCCTGGTGAAAACAGCACCTTGTTTTTTTTACCTTGGGTCTGAATATGCCCGAATACATGAAATTAAACTTGCATGGTCACTTGTAAACAAATAACTGAGAAATGTTCAAAAAGGTTTACATTAAAAACTAGCATCTACTTGCCGACTCTGATTTGGAGATGCAACTCAACTTATTGTGAAAATATAATATGCTTTGATTTCTTTGAAGTAAAATAAATGCAATTAAACTTGCAAACACAAATAATTGTTAAATGTTAGTCACCTAAAAATAGTTAAGATTAGAAATTAGCCTCTGCTCAAATTTACTCATGATTCTGATTGGGAGGTGCAACTAAACTTATCATTGAAAGATCACATGCTTTGAAGTTTTAAGTAGCTTTACTCAGATTAGCTCAATGTCAAGCTGAACCTGAGTCTGGCGAAAATGTCAAGAAACTGGACAACAGGTATACTATATATGTCATATTTATTTTAGTAAGTAGGAAATAAATAGTAATTTTATAGAAATTTCATTTATATATATTTCGGCCAGGAATCAACATGTCTCTCCAGATAACAGACAACAATTAGTAGCCCTTTTTGTCAAATCAAGGTGCTGTTTTCGTTGGAGAAATCAGTGACATTTTGCTGAGGTGCCGTTTTAGCCTCACCCATAAGAGATAACCTAATAGATCAGGTGATCAGGCTCAGTGACCTGGTTCATGGCATCTGACAGTGACCATCTAACAGTGTGGATTGATGTTCACAATATCAATCACTGGATTGTCTAGAATTTTGGGCCTACCTTTAGAATACAGTACCTAACTTTTCAAACAGGTCACAGTACCCTGTGATGTAATTCGTAGTATTCTGTTGCCTGGCACACTGGCAAAACAATGCCTTGTGATGTCAGGGGTCATTGGATGTGCATATATATGCTCTTTTCAGTGGTCTATCGTCTCCACACGCTATGTTGTTGCATGAGTTTAAATTATTTGTTTACTAAATATTGTTTTAAACATTTATATGTGAACTGGATGGGTAAACAAGCAAGAACTTATTTGAATACCGCTCCAGAATTAGAATACAATATGATATGACAAAAGTACAGTCAAGGAATACAATTATATACATGTTCTTATTATAGAAACTACGTTGTCGGCGCTGTCAGGTCGCATTTTTAGTTGTAATAGTGTACTGCAATATACGGCAAGGAATAGTATTATAAATTTAAGATGCTATGTACAATCACAAAACCTATTGGATAGCTGAATGTAGTCTTCTACTGATTTAAGAATTTCTAAGTTTATTTTTGACGTCCTTTCAGGATTACCTAATAGAATTGAATTTAGATCATATCCCTTAACATAATAGTACATATTCTGTCTTAAATCATTGTAATTTGGACATATGAGAAAGAAGTGAAGTGCATCTTCAGTGTGATGGCCACAGCTACATGCAGGATTATCTTATAAATATTGCCTGCGGATGCACATTTTATAACAAGTGCTTGTTTATTTTCTATATACTTTTATTTCATTTTTTACTTATTACAGTGGTTAAAATGATTATAAATATAAATTGAAACTAATAATGTGCAATAAGCGGGTTATAGCTGAAACGACACCTTAGCAAAACAGCACTGACTGGCGAAATACTCGCCGAAAGCGAAAACGGCAATTGTTACTTGACGAAAATGACACCTTATTTTTTTTTTTACCTTGGTAAAATAAATGAAATTAAACTAGGATTGATAACTTGCAAAGACCAATAATTGTGAAATGTTAAAACAAGTTTACAATAGAAATTAGCCTCTACTCCAACTTATCCTATACCCGACTCAATTTATTGTGATAACATGCTTTGAAGTAAAATATATGGAATTAAACACACATCGTCTCATACAAACACAAATGCATGTAGTTGTTAAACGTTGAAACAAGTTTACCTTCGAAATTAGTCCCCTACTCTAATTTACTCACCGACTCTGATTGGCAGACACAGCTCACTTGTTGTGAATGTATTTTTCACTTTAAAGTTTAAAGTACTCAATGTCAAGCTGAAACTGTATTTAAGAATCCTAACATGGTGCAATTTTTCACAATGGCCTTTCGATGTGTCATTTGAACATGTTGAAAGGTTTTACAAGGGATATTTGTAACCCAATACTTTCTGTAACGGGCGACAATGCTCGTCTAAAGAGTTGACTAACGCCATCAGGTGGCGATCAGGCTCGGTGACTTGGTTGATGCATGTCATTGATCCCAATTGTGTGGGTCGATGCTCATGATGTCAATCACTGGACTGTCTGGTCCAGACTCGATTATTTACATATAGCCGGAATATTGCTTGAGTGCGGCATAAAACAACAAACCAAATCATAAGTGTGGGATGAATGATTTGAAATTAGCAAGTTTAATGTGACCTTCAATCACTACAACCTGTTCTGTTCTTTGATTCAGTGAAAATTTGCATCATGATAGTTTCAACTGTAGATACAGTTAATCTGTTTGTTGTACAGTTTCTGTATATCAATATATATGTTGTTCAAATAAGCTTTGCCTCTTCACCAACCCTATTCCTCTTTTGGAAAAAATAGTGTCTAATAATTCAAACACCATCACCATCATCCTAGTGAACACAACAAAGAAATGCACATCAAAAACGTCATTATTATTATTTCTGATCTCTGATAAATGAGAAAAAAACTGTTATCCAGCAAGATACATTTCCTTGGTCCCAAGAAGCATGTGACATAGTAAACTGACTCGATAAGTTGAATAGCAGTTGTAAAGTCACAAGCCGTCACTACTCAATTAAGTAATTAACAGACAATTGCAAGTACTAATACCCACCCGACACTAATTGCCCTGTTAATCCCTAGTCCACAATGAGTTGACATTGAGTTCATTTTGCTAATTAGCTGTTTTTAGAGTAGCAAGGTAATAAACATCAAAGGTGGGGCGGGCTTTGATCATGTGTTCTGTAGAAGAGATGATGTCACTTGTTTTATGTTTATTTAGGATTAGCTACATCCTTTGATGCTACCAAGGCAGCCCTTGAGATTATCAGACAGTTTGGCTAGACACAAACTGATGTCTCCCTTGTAGCACACTATGTGTCAGACACAGACTTTGACCACTCTGTGCAGATGCATATCAATGCATAAAGAATATTGGGTAGATGATTCAACAATGCCACACAAGTCAAAGTTGGGTTTCACTGTATTTAGAAACAGACGATGGATCCAAAACTTTATAACAGTAATTATGATTAATTTAAACTTTGCCAGGCCAATATTTGGCAGATTTGCATGTTATTGTTAATCTTCATTTAGTTAATTTTCAAAAAAGATAGGATGAATGATAAAATATGATAATGAGTCATGAATATTTGAATTCAGATCAGAACAAACAGGGAAGGTCACCCCAAAATGTGAGAGTCTCTAGGAGAGACTTGACAAAATGGACAATAAAATATAAAGTGCTTTGCATTTTCTTTCAGGGAGGGTTGTGTCAAAAATGAATGAGAACATACCGGTAATACATGACCGGCCCCTTTAATGTAATATACATAGTTTTTAGTTGATGGTTCAGGTTGTACTTTTCAGTTGAATTTCTTATCACTGTCTATGATGGACTACCAATTAACGGTAGATATTTAATATCCATAATAACTTAGATAAATGCTTCTACAGTCTCATCCTAATTTGTCAAAATTTGAATTTCGATATAGCTTCCATTAATGAATTAATGAATTTGGTGAGAATATCTATTGTCTGAATGCCTAATATACTTTCTTTTGTATTTGGTGTGCAAGGGTAGCCTAGTGGGTGAAACAGTCTCTGAAACCCGGGTTCAATTCACCACATGGGTACAATGTGTGAAACCCATAGCTGGAATATTGCTAACAAGCTCCATGAAACTATACCAACTCACTCGCTCATTATGTTGTATTTTGAGATCACTTACATGACATGTGTTTTGATAATTATGAATAGTTGCATTTATGTATTTATGTATAAGAACCTATGTAACTTAGTTTTGCATAGTCTTGTTTACCCTTCCTTACATTTTGATGTAAATGCAAACATTCAAGCAAAATTCAGGTGTGGTATTGTTTTAGAAGACCGGATACATTTTTGTATTTTCTGAACACTTTTCTGTTTGCAATGGCTTATTTACATGTTCAAAGATTGGTTAAATATCAGTTGCAAGATAAATTGTCAATACCTCACTGTTTGAGAAAACAACTTTAAACATTTGTAAATATGTGTGTGTTTCATAACTTTTGACTAACAAGTTTCTAAAGATGTTATGAAATGTTTCAGGTACCTGGATTTCACAATCTGACACCAGCTACATTTAAGAAGATCTTGCTCACACAATTCAGACAAGGGACTCGCCGGAAGATGAACAGTACTCCTGATAACAACCAACAGATTCACCTCAGAAAGTGATGATTCTGAATGAATAATGCCACATCAGTGTTACTGTAGGTGGTTTTATTATGACACTAATGAAGTCTGAATGAATTTATGCCAAAGCACTGTGACTATGTCCAGGTTGTGTACACCGATGCTGACCATACAAATCTGAATGACTTTTGTGGTTTACTGCAGAAACATAATTGACTTTAGATATTCTTCTTCAATAAAATTCTTCTGAGATTTGACTAATTTGTTTATTTAGAAAATGGCATTGAAGCGTCTGTTCTGTAAGGCCTTGCAACTTGCAAGCCCCACTGGTTACTTTATGCTAGTTCCTCTTCTTGCTTGATCAAATTTCAATTTGTGATATATACCAATGAAATGCCATATAATCAATAAATAAGATTTTTTTCCAAAAACATGATTTGTTTTGCTTCATTACCATAAAGATATATAATACTGATCAGCCATAACATAGGTGCTGAACAAATATGAAATGTACTAATGCCCTGAATGTTTTCCTACTATAAATACTTAACAAAAGTTGTAGTTCCACCTTAGTAGACAAATGACATTGATATTTTTTCTGTACTTTATTTAGGTGTTTTCTATGGATGCCATTAGTCTTATGCACCAATTTGGGACAATTGTATTCTGTTTTATATTCCCATGAAACTACACTGTCCCGATATAACAAGTACTGATACCGTTCCAAACTAATCTGTTAATCTCACCAGGGCCAAATGCCAAAGCACATAGCCAATGACTTTCCATTTTTTTCTGAGTGAAAATGCTGTTTTGCCACTTTTAGCAATATTGCAACAATATCATGGTGGACCCATGTCGCAAAACAACTTGTGAACAACGCATGCCCACATATCTCAGTTTGAGGAGGATATTTACCATTAAAATAACACAGAATATTACAACAGGTACCGGTAACTTTTTCTTTTTCTCAGTACAAACTGGAAGTCTGGACATGAAATTTAACGATATCATTATACAAGAACTGATGTTTGTTCATTAAATACCATTAACATCCGAAAAGGACAAAATATGAAATTGAACAATTTTCTTCTCCAAAAATGTTTTAGGAGGATATTTACCATTAAAATAACACAGAATATTACAACAGGTACCTGTAATGCACAGGCTAACATTATTTACCAGAAGCAAGTCATGAAGAAAATTTGCATCCGGATACCTTCCGGAAACCTTCCGGAAACCTTCCGGAAACCTTCCAGATGCCTTCAACAACCTTCAAATTGCTAGGTATTTTCAAGTTACTTTTTTTATGTGTTTCACACTTAAGTGAACAAAATGCACCCCCCAAATTTTGACATTTTTTTTGGAAGGTTTCCGGAAGGTTTCCGGAAGGTATCCGGGCCGGATCCAAAATGGGAAGGTATCCGGAAGGTTTCCGGAAGGTTTCCGGAAGACGGAAACCTACACTTTTTTTGCTGTGCACTAGGCAACGCAAGCGGCCTTGATCATATGATCAACCTAATGTGTGTTTTTTTTCAGATGTTAAAGTTTGCAATCACAGATAATATTTATCACCACTGTAAAATGCAAGGATATCAGCATATCATCACCATCACCATCATCATCATCATCATCATCGTCGTCACCATCATTATCATCACCACCACCATCAGCATCAGCATCGCCACCGGTATCGTTATCACAGGTATATACGGTACTCCACACAGAGATTAACGAAGGGCATCTATTTGATCAGGGGTTAGTTAAATATCTATAACAACTGCGTGTCAGTACATCCAGTTTCTGTCAGTGCAGAAAAATACCAAGTCGGTCAGCTGTGAACACGGATCTTCAGCATCGGACATCAGCTGTCCTTGACACGCACATTTCAGCGCATTTGAATGGATTTAACAACAAGTAAGGTCATCTTGAGCGGGACGGTTTTCGTAGGCAATAGATGGATTAGCATATGAACTATGATTCTCTTTAGGTAGAAAAAGATCCACGATGTTCGACCTGGTAGAAGTGTGTAATTAAACCGCACAGCATTGGTCTTTGATTGACTGTGGCGTCAAAACAAACTCATTCATGTACTTGATCTGAATGTTCATCTTAATCGTAATGGATAGTCACGGAGCCGTGATCCAGAGAACAGGGTGTCATTAGATAAAATGAAGTAATAATAGGATTACCAGAAAAACGGGGTATAACACCCAAGCCAATAACTTCCCCTCAGGAACACCAGAGTAAGTCAGTACAAGATTGAAAACTGCCCCATAAGTATGTATGACAGGCTAGTCGGGCATTGCTACTTGTATATGTGAAAACAAAGTTATTAAAATTAATAGCAAAACTGATGAAAGTTACCAATAAACGTGTATAAGTGTTATATCGTCACTGCAAAAATAATGAGTGTTGTCTTTAGTATTAACATTCAAATACGTGATATCTGTATTAACGATATTGTCTACGTTCCACCGGTGAGTAAGCGTTAGCCTTACTATCTCGTAGTATAAATGTTGCAAGAAATTGTATTTCTGATGACATCACGATACAGTTTTTTACGATGCATCACGTCTGCACCAGCGCTTGATAACAGCCTTGTGTTTGGGTGTTTCAGTAGTTTAAACTGCTGTTCTTGATGTTCTTGAATCAACTTTGATACTATGAACAATATAAGGTTATATGAGAGTATGACTCTAGAATGGTAACTTTCGTTAATGTATATCTGATATAAATAAATATATATATATATAATAGGATGACATAAATAGAACAATGAGTAGTATGTCCAGATTAGTGTATAAGCAACATTTAAAAGTAGATAAAAGAACAAAATCGTCCGGAATACAATGTATAATTCTGGTGCACTTCGATGTGACTATATAGCATACAATAAGCTTTCGGGTCCCGTTTGGGTCGGTTCGGGTGGCAGCTTAGATATCCATAGAGTAGGTTCATCTCGGAATCTCCCATATAACTAGGGCTCCTCTTCAATTTAAATGGAGTTACTTGTTTCTTTCAAAACTATACAGTTTTAGAGACTAAGCATTAGTCTGAATAGATATCACCAGTTTGGAATTTGAAACTAATCTGTTTACAGTAACAGAACACTGTTTAAGTGTCATGTACAAATGAGAAAGTGGAATCCCGTCAATTAGGCGGACGAACCTTAAAACTATTAATAAACATTAAAATAAGCAATATCGGGAAAAAGTATATGCATAGACTATCTGGCAATAAACACCAAGATCACCGTCTAAAAAAATAAGTTTTAAAAGCCGGTTGATATTCTTTTGCGTATTTGACGAGTATATGACTTTCGAAAGTATAAATCCTTTTCCTATACTCAGACGTTCCTGAGCCTTGCGCTTTCCTAATTATTTTGACTAAAATTATTACCGTTATCATTGTATTTGTTAATGGGAAATACGCTCCGATCAAGTACGTGCCATAAATTAAAGCGACATTGTACGATTCCGAACTCATCACGAGACTGTGTTTATGAATCAGTGTCAAATAGTGGTGACATATAGTGGAAACATACGCGAAATCGCGCATGCACAGAACGGAAAATTTGGACAAGGCATTAAGCAATCCGCATGCGCATACGAATGATTTCAGTACTTCCGCTAAGCGCTTCGAGTACAGAGTCAAACTCGGGCCTGTAATCTGACACGCGAGAACTGACCAATGAAATCTGAGAAGTAGGAATACCGGTAGACGCTGTTGCTTGATTGACAATGCCAATCAAGAAAGAGAGGAGCTTGATGATATCGTTCTCTCCCAGTAAATTCCGATGTCAAATAACGATGTTATTTGGACGGAAAAACGATGGTTTGAAAGCGTCCACATAACGTCGTTTTTTCCGTCCAATGACCATATACGGAAAAAAACCGACGTTTTCGTGTTTGCGGTGTATGTAGAGAAATAATCATTCCTATAGTCCAGGAATCTGGAAAAAACACCAGTATCTAGAATTTTATTAAAAAGCTGCCTAAGAAAAGGGTTTAAGAAATTTGCTATACTTTTCAGATATTCAGGGGGTATACTATCCTCACTGGCTGCTTTACCCACTTTTAACCCATTTAAAGCTAGTTTAATTTCATTTTCAGTAATTTCACCTGATAAGAGCTGGTCAGTAAAAGGCATATAATTACAATGTTGACATGAATGGGAATCTAAAAATTCCTGAACTGATTTATCAAATTCATTCATTCTACTTTCTCTGCTAAAACATATTCTTCATATGCTGGTATTCTGTCTATAGAAGCCTATAGTTAGGAACAGGAGTGAGGGTAATACCAACAGTGTTCTATGTAGCTTGCTTACTTTGTAACTCTGACGTGAACACAAGTTCCATACTACATAGAACCGGCAAGTGGTCAGACTCGGTTCTGTTAAGAACCACCAAATCAATAACCCTAGAGAAAACCTCAGATAATACAATAATGTAGTCAACTGTACTACACCCAGTATGGGAAAACAAAAGTAAAATCTCCATTTCTATCAGATGTAGATCTTCCATTTACAATATGGATACCTAATATTTTATATAGGTCTAGCAATGATCTACCAAAATTATTGATTTGTGTGTCGCATGACGCACGGGGTAAAATTATCAGATTTATAGTCTTTATTAATGGGTATATAGTCAGTCTCATCATTCATGATAAAATCCTCTTCACTTCCTGTTCTAGCATTGAAATCACCACATAAGATGAATGTACTCCCCTCCCCATAGTCATGGATTATTTGACAGAGCTGCTCTTCCAACTTGTCAATTCCAGTTCCATTTTCATTATCATAGACAGTAGAATATTCAGGATGGATATAGATGAATATCTAGAATAATTGCAGAGAATAGGCTGGGTTTGTCAATCTAAAAAAGGGCATTATCCCACTGGCAGTAAACTTGTTTATACTGTGACGATAGATATTTCTTTATGCATACAGCTATGACACCTGAAAACCGACCTTTAGTTGCAGATCTTTTGGCATTACAGACAAATACATCATACTCATTAAATAAGTTTTGCAAGATATCTAATGCATCAGTACACATTGTTTCTAAGAAACAGAAGATATTACACTGTTTGCAGAATGTTATGAACTCAGAATTCAAGCCATGGATGTTCCAGATACAAATACCAGTACTGCGGTTAGGATTCTCCAGGGTGACATTATTAGTAGCAGATGTGTTTGACAGCTCCTTTGATATACTGGGTTCAGTTTTAGATATACTGTCACTGTTTGTTGTTGTGTCAGGCGGATATGTATTTACCACTGGTAAGGAATCCGAGGATGTGTGGGAGGTAATATTGTGGCATCTCAAGTTCAATCACATTAAAGTCAGATTGAAAAGAGGAATTCCTGTAAGTACCGAAGTCATGACCGGAATCCTATTGAGTCGAATCAGACGCCACATGAGACGATTCAGAAAGTAGGTGAATATCTCGAGAGACCCATCCACGTTTTTGACCTATTTGTTTAATATTATGTTTTTCGCCGTCATAGACAAAAACTTTCCCGTCAATTACAAGTTTGTCATAAATGAGGAAAGCGGCCCTGCCTTCGTCTCGTGCTGGCTTCATAAAATCAAACAACTGTGATCTCGTATCACGAACTCTCTGCGTAAAGTCCTCGGACACTCTGAACTCTTTATTTCCTTAAAGGTATTTTTGGGCAGCATCAAAAACATCACATTTGTCTTTGAAAAAGGCAAACCTTACAATGAGAGGCCTAGACTTTGATTTGGAATGTAACCTAAGAGCACGCTCGATGTTCAGTGAAGAGGCATTATCCATATTGAGTGAAGTTTCCATAAAAGCTCTAACACATTGCTCACTCTCCTGCCAAGTCTCTCCCCGTTTATCTGGTAACCCATGAAAAATAAGATTAGACCTTCGAGATTGTGCTTCTGTCTGATTGTGTTTCTGCCTTGGGTATGGTACAGATGGGAGCCACCCACGCCCATATTGCACGAACCTTCGGTTGCTCCCGTGTTGCCGTTACCAACTTGATGCAACGTTACAAACAGACAGGACGGACCGCTGACAGGCCAAGAACAGGCAGACCCAGGGTGATCACGCCCCATGATGACCGGTACTTGCGTACCTTGCACCTCCGAAATCGCTTCCTGACAGTGACATCATCGGCGACAAATCCCTTAGGTCACAGGGTTAGTCGACAAACAGTGGCTCAGGGCTCATGGAACCAGAGCATTTAGACCATACAGAGGACAGCTATTGACAGCGCAACATCGACGTCTGCGATTGAGATGGGCCCGGATTGTACGACGATGGCAACGACGTGACTGGCAGAGGGTTGTCTTCACTGAGGAAAGTCGATTCTGTATGTTTAGGGCTGATGGAAGACAACATGTTTACCACCGAAGGGGTGAACGAACGGCGGCGTGTTGTGTGCAGGAGGTCGTACCATATGGTGGAGGGAGTGTCATGGTGTGGGGAGGGATCTGTGGGCAGGAGAGGACACCGCTGGTCATCGTTGACGGAAACTTGACAGCTCAGCGTTACATGGATAACAATCTTCGTCCAATTGTCCTACCATTTCTCCAACAGCAGCCACGTGGTGTCATTCATCAGCATGACAACGCTAGAGCCCATACAGCCAGAATTGTCACTAACTTCCTCGCAGCCAACAACGTCAACGCCCTGCCGTGGCCTGCACGCTCACCCGACATGTCCCCCATAGGACACCTCTGGGATTTGATGGATCGTCGTGTTCGACAACGACCACACTCTCCAGCCAACAGGCAAGAACTGATTTTGGCCCTCCAAGAAGTATGGCGTCAAATCCCACGTGACCTCATCAGACGACTGACTTTTTCTGTGCGTCGAAGAGTTTTTGCGTGTATTGAGGCATTTGGTGGTCACACACGCTACTAATGACGTGTTATTGAACGTGAGCGATTGCCTATTGTCCATGATTCTGAAAGCTCGAGTTTTGTACCACACCCAACTTTGGGGGCCTCTGACGTCATTCTCGGTCGCGGTATGATTGTCATTTTCAGTGTTGATTATGTTGATATATTGATCTTTTCAAAATGTTTTGTTTGTTAGCAAGAGTGATTTCAAACTCTGGTATATATATTGAAGGACGATGATTTTGATCGCACGCAATGGATAGTGAATATGAAACAAGTCTGTGGTTGGTATTGGCGTTTGTCATATGATGCCTGTTTTACATGAGATATGTTTAAAATAATGTAAGATATTCCAAAAGTAAATTTAGTATTTGCTAAATAAAAGCGACAAAACCCATTTCCGTATTGATAAGAAATCTCTGCTGAAAGAAGAGTCGATTGTACGATTCCGACTATTTGATGAGCATGTGTTTATAAAACACTATCAGTGATTATACCAGGTACTGGCGAAATCCTGCCCCGCCGGTAGCACCCGTCACAATCTCACGCAAAGGCAAGTCAAAAGTTCACCTGAAAAAACACGGGAAGACATGTTAGAAGTCAAGACAGAGAATTGCATCGGACATAAGTTTAGTTACAATGGAAATATAGCTCTACATGTCTTTTTGAATGCTTTACCAAGACCTTGAATAGTGAAACCCCGATCAGCTGATATTGATGTGATTAGTTGATATGGATGGGATGGCTGATACAAATGGGATGGCTGATATTGGTGGTAGATGGGATTGGCTGATATAGATGGGATTGGCTGATGTAGATGGGACTAGCTGATATTAATGGTATTGGCTGATATAGATGGGATTGACTGATTTTGATGGGATTGGCTGATATAGATGGGATTAGCTGATATAGATGGGACTAGCTGATATTGATGGTATTGGCTGGATATTGATGGGATTAGCTGATATAGATGGGATTAGCTGATATAGATGGGATTAGCTGATATTTATGGTATTGGCTGATACTGATGGCATTGGCTGATATAGATGGTATTGGCTGATATAGATGGGATTAGCTGATATTGATGGCATTGGCTGATATAGATTGTCTTGGCTGATATAGATGGGATTGGCTGATATAGATGGGATTAGCTGATATAGATGGGACTAGCTGATATAGATGAGATTGGATGGACATTGATTGGATTAGCTGATATAGATGGGATTAGCTGATATAGATGGGATTAGCTGATATTTATGGTATTGGCTGATATTGATGGTATTGGCTGATATAGATGGGATTAGCTGATATTGGTGGTATTGGCTGATATAGATGGTATTAGCTGTTATTGATGGTCTTGGCTTTTATTGATGGTATTGCTGACATTGATGGTATTGGCTGTTATTGATGGTATTGGCTGTTATTGATGGTATTGGCTGTTATTGATGGTATTGGCTGATCTTGGGTCATCTTGACCAGGCACTGCAGAAAGAGTGGGACAGACGCCCTTAAATCGCCATTGGGAGATTCATATGCACTATGGCTCGTCGGGTGAATGAAATGTTTGACAAATCGTGGCGGTATTACGCACTACACATCCAAAAACGTCAACTTTGAAATTTCACATCTTTCCTATCGTCCTACAAAATCGTTGGCGGTCACAACATCTACTGTCATACTTCATCACCGGTTGTCATGTGTTCCCAATTCGTTCATTATTATCATACAACTGTTACTAGAATATAAGACCTCTTAGAATTTGTGAACGTTTAAGATATTTCTGAGTATATACGAAACATACTCACCTCATGTTATTTTCAATTCCTTTTCATGACTTGTAGCACATGTTCCAGTGTTTTTTGTGTTTTTAATCCCGCACTCAGCAATGTTCCAGCTGCATGACCAGGGTCATGGTGACATCTCATTTAGTTCGGTCACTGATCATGACTGTCAGCATGCATAATGTACGGAGTTACGTCCCTTAGCCCGTCCAGGACAAGCAAATCGCGAGTGGCGAATCTCAAATCACAAGTAGGTAGTGGCAACGTCATAGTAATTACGAAAATACCATACATGTAAGTCATTATGTTTATTACAAAATATAATAGTAGAGGTGGTAGTAGTTGTTGTACCCGTAGTAGTAGGAGATGCTGTGGTCGCAGAAATAGTAGACTTGGTAGTAATAGGACGAGAAAGAGGAGTAAAACTTTGGAGTAGTGCTTGGAGTAGAAGTTGTAGTAACAGTAGCAGTAGGAGTAGTTGTAGCAATAGTAGTTGTAGGGGTGGGAGGAAGAAGTGTACAAGTTGTAGAAACAGTAGCAGATGAAGTAGAATATGTAGTAACAGCAGCAGCAGCAGTAGTAGTAGTTGTAGTATCAGTAGCAGTAGGAGTAGGTGTAGCAATAGTAGTTGTAGTGGTAGGAGAAAGAAGTTACAGTAACAACAGCAGTTGACAAGCGGGTGGTTACAACGTTACAGTAATATATAAAACACGACGTGTGGACTTCATTATGTGTATTACACAGTTAATGTGAAGCCAAGCTTGTTTACGTAAACAACCAGCATTTGAAGAATGTCGTGAAAGAGAAAATAGAAGGCATGGCATCGAAAAGAGATCTGGATAGATAACCTCATTTGCTTAGTCACTGGATCTCATTACAGGTATATCGAGTTGGTTTATCGTATCTCTTCACGAAGCAAGAACACTGAAGATGGAAATGATTGTTATCAGAACAAAGTGATGATAACTATACTGAAATGAAACTGCACCCGTTGTAGGTTTCGTATCAGATTCAGTAGCAGGTGTAGTGGCAGGTGTAGTAGCAGGTGTAGTAGCAGGTGTAGTAGCAGGTGTAGTAGCAGGTGAAGTAGGAGGTGAAGTAGGAGGTTCAGTGGTAGGTGAAGTAGCAGGTTCAGTAGCAGGTGTAGTAGCAGGTGTAGTAGCAGGTGTAGTAGCAGGTGAAGTAGGAGGTTCAGTGGTAGGTGAAGTAGCAGGTTCAGTAGGAGGTGTAGTAGCAGGTGTAGTAGGGGGTGTAGCAGCGATCCCCAACTCGCAATTACAGGATTCAAAGTCCAAGAGAAACTCCAGAGTCTTGGAGTTTGATCTTTCATAGAGGTAGCGCCGTCCGTGTTCCCACTCAGCTCCCTGGAAGCACGGATGTTCCCTCGCAGCCCTGACAGCAGGCACGCACTCCTGGAGACAGTCGCCCGTAGCAGCACAACTGCCGGTGACGTTGATGAAGATGGTGTCGAGTGGGTTTCCAACCGATTGAACATATAAGCCTGCCCAGTCACAGGTGCTGTTGTCAGGCTTGGAGACTGCGTCGGGGGCTGTAGGGGGTGCTGAGGGGGGTGCAACGTCTTCACACTCACACGACCGTAACTTCATGAGAAACGTGACCGTGCTCTTGACCCTTAACAGTTTATAGAGGTTATATTTCCATATATCGCCCTGGAAACATTTGTGCCGCTTTGTTGTCTGAATGGCGTTGTAACATGCCGGCGAACACTTCTCAAACAAGTTGCAATTGGTGTCCACAAGGCCATAAAGCTGCAATAATTCGGGGTCGGTTGAAATCGTCCTCCAAGCACAACCTTCGTACGTGTTCTCAGTGTAAAGCATGCAGTACGGAATGCTCTTGAAGTTGGTGAGGAATGGACTGTTGGAGTTCTGTTGAGGGTAGTAGGTGATGAAACTGTAGCACATCTCGTCGGACGTCGCAGCACCGAACATTGTTGTCGTAGACTTCTTGGAGGATGCGAACTCACAATGCGTCCTCAGCTCGTCACCAGGTCGGATCTCAATGGGGTCACTGAATCTGTGCATAAATCATTTACAATCAACAATATCATTTATATTGTGGTGACATGGTGGTGAAAATTGTATGACTGGATCATCGAAGATCAGTGGTGTTCACGGGGTGTTCGCGAAAGCAGTGTTTGGTATTTACGTCCATGTGTGCTTTAGCTTTATCCCCAACAGCGACTTACACTTACGGTCGACGCCTTAATTTAGAGTCAGTTGGCTTATCGGATCCTCATCATATCAGATAGGATTTCTTGTTATGTTTTTACACATTTTTCTAAAGATACCAGAATATAATCGCCTTGTGAAGTATATCCATTGACAACAGGCATGAGTTTGGTTCAACAGTAGTAAGTTATACCACGGCTAGTAAGTCCACATTAGTGAAACCTATGAGCACAACTCCGTACTTACAATTACAACATCTTAGGACTACCCTGATATATCAGTTATAATTATACACTAAATATAAATTATGTTTGCTAAAAGGAAAAGTACCAGATACTGTGAAGAAAGCCCGAAACTAACATTTCTCTTCTATTTTACTGATGTAACTGAGACCAGCAGCAGCCATATGGTCCGGTGAACGTTACGTATATGGAGGCTTAACTTGCACGTTAAAGGGGAAACTTCCTCTGAAACGAAGACTCGTTATTCCGGATAACTGTTAAACCGGACGAATAAATTGGCACTGTACAGTCTGCATTAAGGAGGTTTCATTTCACTGTTGTAAGTTTTTATACAAATTATCTGAAAGAGTTAAATTACTAGTTATATGTGTGATCACTTACTTGTGAAATAGTGGGTTGTCATAGTTATATTTAGGGTCACTTGCAACATCTCGGACTTTGACGCCATTCCTGTACAGCTCCAGAGATTGGGAGATTCCTGATGATTTACAAATTAGCACATAAATGAGTGAGTTGGGTTTAAAGCCATTTTGAACAGTGTATCAGATATATCAGATATATATATGTTCGCCTGATGTGGAGGGAAAGTCCCAAGTGATGCAGGTCTCAGACGTTTGCCACTTTGGTGAACCTCACGAGCATGGGTATGGTGCTGACAAACCTAGAAACATAATCTGCTCGAACTGGGACTCGAACCCACGATCATAGGTTCCTTGCACGCCAAATGGCCGCAACTCTGCACAGCGAATTGCAGCACCTTAAACGACTGGGCCACCACCCCTGCCCCCTATGGAGGTACATACAGAATGACAAACATCACAAATATTTATTAGTAGTTTCTGAAAGTACTACATAATATGTTCGTCAAAACAAATTACAAACAAATCTCTTGAAATATTTTGGAGATAAACCTTATGGGGTTTTTTCAATTTGGAGGTTTAAAACGTAGATTCGAGACACATAATTTTTATTCGAAACTGAGCCTGATACCACGACACATCACATGGTTGTAGCGAGGGGATTAGTGATGCGGTATCGGTGTAGCCGAATATATTCAGCTGTGAAGAGAGTTATCAGTGAAGATCGCGTTTATTCTGGTTATATGTTTACTTTACTTTTCAACATAACATTTGAACTACAGTAAACAACGGTTATAACGAACACGCTTATAACGAACTGACCGATATAACAAACTATTTTTTTAGTCCCGGCCATTTGTTGTATATATGCTGTATATATGCTTTTTACGAACTACGGTTATTACGAACTAATATAAGTCGTCCCTTTGAGTTCGTTATAACCGTAGTTTACTGTACTTCAGTGATATGCAGATATCTTGCATGTATTATACAAACGGAAATCCCCAGAGAAAAGGATGCGACCTTTGTAATGTTTTGTGGTAAAGTCCGCACCACTATTATGACATCATAAAGTTCTATCGTGTATTTCCTTTGGTGACCTGCTCTTTGCATGTACTCAATAACGGCTTGTCTCTTAAGCTTCTCCATTTTCCCATTTTCTCTCACTACTTCCCCGGTTGACTTCTCGAAAACAGTTACAGTTATCAGTCTGTACCGGGGTAGTGTGTCTTACAAGAGATGTTGTTCTTCATGCGCAGTGAATCCTCACATTACACAAACTGTTCTATTAAGCCTCATACTCCTTTTTAATATGGAGGCTTCTTTATCAATATTTGTGTTATTATTATTACATTGTGTTTGTTGCTGATAACGTTATTTTTATGATGGTCATCGTTCTTATCACTATTATTACACTAGTGCTGTTGTTGTAAACATTATCGTTATCAAGTCTTTGAAAGGCATTTAGAAGTGATAGAAAATAAGGAATTTATGGATGTCAACTTCTTTATTATGAGGAACACAACGTTTCGGAGTAGATGCTTACTCCTTCATCAGGCGATAAAGGATTAAGCATATACTCCGAAACATCGTGTTCCTCATTATAAAGAAGTCAACATCCATAAATTCTCTTTCTTATTATCATCATTGTTTATACTACTATATATTGGAGATGTTATTTTCATCCTTATCTGAAGCATTATTATTATCATTATTAAAACAGCACTTACCCAGGTAATGCATGTGGTTCAGGCTTGCTGTTACATAAATTGTCCCTGTGAAGGAACGGTTGGTACATGAACCGGGGGTTCTGGCCAGGGTCTTCACACTAGGTTCTCCAGGTGGGATCAGAAGGTTCTCTTGACCAGTTGTCAGAATACCTGCATCATAAGTTCGCAGGACCGGGGTGAAGTAGATCGTCATTCCTGATTGGTCGAAATAGTCACTCCTCTTTTCGGGATTGTTCCAATGCAGCTGTGAAAAGTGTGAATGAGTTAGAAAGAATGACACTTGACTGGTCTCCGGTCTCCCTGCACAAAAGCAGGCATTGGCCGAGTTCTTGTAGGCTGCGATTGGATGACCCTGAACATGGCATTCATTGGTTCTCAGTGTCGAATCGTTTGTCAGTTGTTAAATAGTGAAGTAAAATAGTTTTGGCCAAAATTAATATCAGCAGAGCAGTTTATGCTTTATCGCCCCAAGGAAAGATACATGTCTCCATGTTTACTTACATTCCATAATTAAGGACATTACGCATGCGCACATTTTACCGGATATGTCACAAAGCGCAAAGCTTCCGGTGCGAAACAGTTTACAATTTGTGTTTTTTGTTCTACCAACTTATGCTTCTCTAAAAGGTTGAATCGAAATATAAATATGAATACATTGGCGTAGCACAATATTGTTTTCAATGTTTTTATAGGCAAGGTTATATTACTTCTATTTGAAGTGAATTATTAGTATTTTCCCGGTAACGGGTATATATGTTCCCTTCTGAGAAGGCTTTGTTCTTTCAATAGGAGGACTGCATTGGCCAGGGATGAACTTAATACATTTCATCAATTATTATTTAAAAGGTTTCTAGTATCTGTTATTGTGTCTGAAATTTGTATTTTAGGTGATTGAAGTGGTTAAACTATGGTGGTAAACGACCTGGTCCACTTAGTGATTTAGCCGCAATGTTGTTCAAAGCAGCGTAATCTAAGCTCACTTACTCATTCAAGTATTGCATATAAATATCAGGAGGCCATCCTATCAACAGATGGCAGTAGCTGCAACTTACCTGAACAGCTAACTTCTTGAAGCCGTGTACCCCCATCCTGAATCCCACGGACTCGTGTATGCAGTCACCTGAACTGCCCAGTGTCCAGATACTTGTGACGGCCCGACAGCTCCCACCAGGAAGCATGCCGCAAGTAAAGGGAGCAAGGGATTCAGGTTCGTCTGAAAGAGGAGTAGACGGTCAAACCTCCTTCATGAAGAACCACCTGCATGGCCAGAGCGCCTGGACAGGAATGTCGGTGGTTTATTCACCCGGTCGCGTCATACCAACAGATGTTGAACAATTTAAAAAACTTTTGCGTGTGTCTGTGTGTGTGTGTGTGTGTGTGTGTGTGTGTGTGTGTGTGTGTGTGTGTGTGTGTGTGTGTGTGTGCGTGCGTGCGCGTGTGTATGTGTGTGTGCATGTGTCTGTCTGTATGTATGTGTGAATGTGTGTGTATGTGTCTGCCTGCCTGTGTGCGTGTGCCAGTGTGTGTATTTATGTGAATGTGTCTATCTATGTGTGTGTCTCTTTGAGTGGATATGTGTGTCTGTTTGTGTCTCTGTGAGTGTATGTGTGTCTGTATGTGTGTCTGTGTGTGTTTGTCTCTGTCTGTCTCTGTGAGTGTATGTGTGTGTGTGTGTCTGTGTGTGCGTCTGTGTGTGTATGTGAACGTGTGTGTATATGTGTGTGCTAATGTGTATGTATGTGTGTCTGTGTGTATGTTTATGTGTGCGCACGTGTGGATGTATGTGTGTCTCTGTGTGTGTCTCTTTGTGTGTGTCTGTTTGTTTTTCTGTGTTTGTCTTTGTGTTTGTGTGTGTATCTGTGTATCTATTTGTGTGTGTCTTTGTGTGTTTCTGTGTGTGTCTCTCTCTGAGTGTATGTATGTGTATCTCTGTGTGTCGCTATGTGTGTCTGTGTGTGTTTGTGTGTGTCTCTCTCTGTCTGTGCGTTCTCTGTGTGTTTCTCTTTGTGTATCTGAGTGTGTCTCTGTATGTGTCTCTCACTCTGTTTGTGTGTGTGTCTTTCTATGTGTGTTCGGTGTATCTATATGTGTCTTCGTCTCTGTGTGTGTATGCGTGTGTATGTTTGTGTGTGCCTGTGTGTGTCTCTTTGTGTGTGTCTGTGTTTCTGGGTGTGTTTCTCTGTATGTCTCTCTCTCTCGGTGTGTCTCTTTGTGTGTGCCTGTGTGTGTCTCTCTCTCTCTCTGTATCTGTGTCGCTATGAGTGTCTGTCTGTGTATGTGTGTGTGTGTGTCTCTGTGTGTGTCTCTATTTCTGTGTTTGTGTATGTGTCCTGCGTGTGTGTCGGTTTGTCTGTGTGCGTGTCTGTGTGTCTCTCTCTTTGTGTTTGTGTGTGTGTTCTGTGTGTGTTTCTGTATGTGTCTCTCTCTGTGTGCCTCTCTCTCTGTTTGTTTGTGTCTGTGTGTGGTCTGTGTGTGTATCTGTGTCCACATTTGTATGTAAGTGTGTCAGTGTGTGTATGTGTATGTCTGCGTGTTTGTGTGTCTGTGTTCGTGTCGTTATGTGTTTCTGCCTGTGTGCGTGTGCGTGTGAGTGTATTTCTGTGTCTGTCTGTGTACTTGTGTCTATGTGAGTGTGTGTGTGCAAATGTGTATGTATGTGTTTCTGTGTGTGTGTTTGTGTGCTTGTCTCTGTGTGTCTTTTTGTGTGTTTCTGTGTGTGTCTTTGTGTGTGTGTGTGTGTGTGTTTTTGTGTGTGTGTCTGTGTAAGCCTATGTGTGTTTCTGTGTGTATCTCTCTGTGTGTCACTCTCTTTGTTGGTGTGTGTATGTCTTTGTGAGTTCTGTGTGTGTCTCTGTGGGTGTGTATGTGTATGTACATGTGCATGCATGTGTGTCTCTGTGTGTGTGCCAGTGTGTGCTTGTCTATGTGTGTTTCTGGGTGTGTCTCTCTTTGTTTGTGTGTCTGTCTGTCTGTGTGTTTTATGTGTGTCTGTCTGTGTGTGTTCTGTGTGTGAACATTTGTATCTATGTGTGTCTGTGTGTTTCTGTGTGTGTGTCTGTGTGTTTCTCTATGCGTCTATGTGTGTGTGTGTATCTCTCTATGTGTTTGTGAGTGTGTCTGCGTGTGTTCTGTGTGTGTGTGTTCTGTGTGTATGTCTGTTTGAACACAAGTGTATGTAAGTGTGTCAGTGTGTGTATGGGTGTGTCTGCGTGCCTGTAAGTGTATCTTTATGTGTTTTATGTGTGTGTCTCTCTCTCTGTGTCTCTGTGTCTGTGTCTATGTGTTGATGTGTGTGTCTCTATGTGTTTCCCTGTGTGTGTTTCTGTGTGTGTGTTTCCCTCTGTGTGTGTGTGTGCGTACGTGCGTGCATGCATGCGTGCGTGCGTGCGTGCGTGCGTGCGTGTGTGTGTGCACGGTTTGGGATCGGAGTGGATGCAGCAGTTGGTAAACGTGGACTGGGGGTCTATCTGTCAAGGCATCTCCACATGCTATAGTTATTTGTCAAGGTTAGGTTGCTGGGATCTGTCAAACCCGCATTGTCACGGGTTGAATGTCTACAGTTTTCACTCTGATTACCTGGTTTACTTTACTGTTACCTTCAGTGCAGCCGAAGATGACGGCGTGGTGCATGATGTTGACGTTGTCGATGATGGGCTTGCTGGCAATGATGTGGTAGTCGGTGTCGTTGGGGATGGAGAAGATCTGACACATGTAGGTTGTTTCAGCTGGTGGCACGGCAGTCCTGGGTATCTTCAGATCCATGTTTCGCACGTCTAGATGGAAATTGGTCGCAATGTTACTCAATATGTTCCGAAATGTTGTAACCGGGTGCTCAGGTGTAAAATTGGGTGAGGAGAGGTATCTGTAACCGGGTGCTCAGATGTACAAGTGAGTAAGGGGAGGTATCTGTAACCGGGTGCTCAGATGTACAAGTGAGTAAGGGGAGGTATCTTTAACCGGGTGCTCAGATGTACAAGTGAGTAAGGGGAGGTATCTGTAACCGGGTGCACGGATGTACAAGTGAGTAAGGGGAGGTATCTGTAAACAGGTGCACGGATGTACAAGTGAGGAAGGGAAGGTATCTGTAACCGGGTGGTCGGATGTACAAGTGAGTAAGGGGAGGTATCTGTAACCGGGTGCACGGATGTTCAAGTTGGTAAGGGGAGGTATCTGTAACCGGGTGCACGGATGTACAAGTGAGTAAGTGTAGGTATCTGTAACCGGGTTCACGGATGTTCAAGTTGGTAAGGGGAGGTATCTGTAACCGGGTGGTCGGATGTACAAGTGAGGAAGGGGAGGTATCTGTAACTGGGTTCACGGATGTACAAGTGAGTAATGGGAGGTATCTGTAACCGGGTGCATGGATGTACAAGTGAGTAAGGGGAGGTATCTGTAACAGGGTGCACGGGTGTACAAGTGAGTAAGGGGAGGTATCTGTAACCGGGTTCACGGGTGTACAAGTGAGTAAGGGGAGGTATCTGTAACCGGGTGCACGGATGTACAAGTGAGTAAGGGGAGGTATCTGTAACCGGGTGCACGGACGTACAAGTGAGTAAGGGGAGGTATCTGTAACAGGGTGCACGGGTGTACAAGTGAGTAAGGGGAGGTATCTGTAACAGGGTGCACGGGTGTACAAGTGAGTAAGGGGAGGTATCTGTAACCGGGTGCACGGATGTACAAGTGAGTAAGGGGAGGTATCTGTAACCGGGTGCACGGACGTACAAGTGAGTAAGGGGAGGTATCTGTAACAGGGTGCACGGGTGTACAAGTGAGTAAGGGGAGGTATCTGTAACAGGGTGCACGGGTGTACAAGTGAGTAAGGGGAGGTATCTGTAACCGGGTGCACGGATGTACAAGTGAGTAAGGGGAGGTATCTGTAACAGGGTGCACGGGTGTACAAGTGAGTAAGGGGAGGTATCTGTAACCGGGTTCACGGGTGTACAAGTGAGTAAGGGGAGGTATCTGTAACCGGGTGCTCGGATGTACTAGTGAGTAAGGGGAGGTATCTGTAACCGGGTGCTCGGATGTACAAGTGAGTAAGGGGAGGTATCTGTAACCGGGTGCACGGGTGTACAAGTGAGTAAGGGGAGGTATCTGTAACCGGGTGCTCGGATGTACAAGTGAGTAAGGGGAGGTATCTGTAACTGGGTGCACGGATGTACAAGTGAGTAAGGGGAGGTATCTGTAACCCGGTGCATGGACGTACAAGTGAGTAAGGGGAGGTATCTGTAACCGGGTGCACGGACGTACAAGTGAGTAAGGGGAGGTATCTGTAACCGGGTGCACGGACGTACAAGTGAGTAAGGGGAGGTATCTGTAACTGGGTGCACGGACGTACAAGTGAGTAAGGGGAGGTATCTGTAACAGGGTGCACGGGTGTACAAGTGAGTAAGGGGAGGTATCTGTAACAGGGTGCACGGGTGTACAAGTGAGTAAGGGGAGGTATCTGTAACCGGGTGCACGGATGTACAAGTGAGTAAGGGGAGGTATCTGTAACCGGGTGCACGGACGTACAAGTGAGTAAGGGGAGGTATCTGTAACAGGGTGCACGGGTGTACAAGTGAGTAAGGGGAGGTATCTGTAACAGGGTGCACGGGTGTACAAGTGAGTAAGGGGAGGTATCTGTAACCGGGTGCACGGATGTACAAGTGAGTAAGGGGAGGTATCTGTAACCGGGTGCTCGGATGTACAAGTGAGTAAGGGGAGGTATCTGTAACCGGGTGCTCGGATGTACAAGTGAGTAAGAGGAGGTATCTGTAACCGGGTGGTCGGATGTACAAGTGAGTAAGGGGAGGTATCTCTAACCGGGTGCTCAGATGTACAAGTGAGTAAGGGGAGGAATCTGTAACCGGGTGCTCGGATGTACAAGTGAGTAAGAGGAGGTATCTGTAACCGGGTGCACGGATCTACAAGTGAGGAAGGGGAGGTATCTGTAACCGGGTGCTCGGATGTACAAGTGAGTAAGGGGAGGTATCTCTAACCGGGTGCTCAGATGTACAAGTGAGTAAGGGGAGGAATCTGTAACCGGGTGCTCAGATGTACAAGTGAGTAAGGGGAGGTATCTGTAACCCGGTGCAGGGATGTACAAGTGAGTAAGGGGAGGTATCTGTAACCGGGTGCTCAGATGTACAAGTGAGTAAGGGGAGGTATCTGTAACCGGGTGCTCAGATGTACAAGTGAGTAAGGGGAGGTATCTCTAACCGGGTGCTCAGATGTACAAGTGAGTAAGGGGAGGAATCTGTAACCGGGTGCTCGGACGTACAAGTGAGTAAGGGGAGGTATCTGTAACCGGGTGCTCGGATGTACAAGTGAGTAAGGGGAGGTATCTGTAACCCGGTGCTCGGATGTACAAGTGAGTAAGAGGAGGTATCTGTAACCGGGTGGTCGGATGTACAAGTGAGTAAGAGGAGGTATCTGTAACCCGGTGCTCGGATGTACAAGTGAGTAAGGGGAGGTATCTGTAACCGGGTTCACGGATGTACAAGTGAGTAAGGGGAGGTATCTGTAACCGGGTGCTCGGATGTACAAGTGAGTAAGGGGAGGTAACTGTAACCGGGTGCTCGGATGTACAAGTGAGTAAGGGGAGGTAACTGTAACCGGGTGCTCGGATGTACAAGTGAGTAAGAGGAGGTATCTGTAACCGGGTGCACGGATGTACAAGTGAGGAAGGGGAGGTATCTGTAACCGGGTGTTTGGATGTACAAGTGAGTAAGGGGAGGTATCTGTAACCGGGTGCTCAGATGTACAAGTGAGTAAGAGGAGGTATCTGTAACCGGGTGCACGGATGTTCAAGTGAGGAAGGGGAGGTATCTGTAACCGGGTGCACGGATGTACAAGTGAGGAAGGGGAGGTATCTGTAACCGGGTGCTCAGATGTACAAGTGAGGAAGGGGAGGTATCTGTAACCGGGTGCACGGATGTACAAGTGAGGAAGGGGAGGTATCTGTAACCGGGTGCGTGGATGTACAAGTGAGGAAGGGGAGGTATCTGTAACCGGGTTCACGGATGTACAAGTGAGGAAGGGGAGGTATCTGTAACCGGGTTCACGGATGTACAAGTGAGTAAGGGGAGGTATCTGTAACCGGGTTCACGGATGTACAAGTGAGGAAGGGGAGGTATCTGTAACCGGGTGCATGGATGTACAAGTGAGGAAGGGGAGGTATCTGTAACCGGGTTCACGGATGTACAAGTGAGGAAGGGGAGGTATCTGTAACCGGGTTCACGGATGTACAAGTGAGGAAGGGGAGGTATCTGTTACCGGGTTCACGGATGTACAAGTGAGGAAGGGGAGGTATCTGTAACCGGGTTCACGGATGTACAAGTGAGGAAGGGGAGGTATCTGTAACCGGGTGCATGGATGTACAAGTGAGGAAGGGGAGGTATCTGTAAACAGGTGCTCGGATGTACAAGTGAGGAAGGGGAGGTATCTGTAACCGGGTGCTCGGATGTACAAGTGAGGAAGGGGAGGTATCTGTAACCGGGTGCACGTATGTACAAGTGAGTAAGGGGAAGTATCTGTAAACAGGTGCTCGGATGTACAAGTGAGGAAGGGGAGGTATCTGTAACCGGGTTCACGGATGTACAAGTGAGGAAGGGAGGTATCTGTAACCGGGTTCACGGATGTACAAGTGAGGAAGGGGAGGTATCTGTAACCGGGTTCACGGATGTACAAGTGAGGAAGGGGAGGTATCTGTAAACAGGTGCATGGACGTACAAGTGAGGAAGGGGAGGTATCTGTAACCGGGTGCTCAGATGTACAAGTGAGTAAGGGGAGGTATCTGTAACCGGGTGTTTGGATGTACAAGTGAGGAAGGGAAGGTATCTGTAAACAGGTGCATGGATGTACAAGTGAGTAAGGAGAGGTATCTGTAACCGGGTGGTCAGATGTACAAGTGAGTAATGGGAGGTATCTGTAACAGGGTGCACGGGTGTACAAGTGAGTAAGGGGAGGTATCTGTAACCGGGTGCACGGATGTACAAGTGAGTAAGGGGAGGTATCTGTAACCGGGTGCACGGATGTACAAGTGAGTAATGGGAGGTATCTGTAACCGGGTGCTCGGATGTACAAGTGAGTAATGGGAGGTATCTGTAACCGGGTGGTCGGATGTACAAGTGAGTAAGGGGAGGTGTCTGTAACCGGGTGCTCAGATGTACAAGTGAGTAAGGGGAGGTATCTGTAACCGGGTGCACGGATGTACAAGTGAGTAAGGGGAGGTGTCTGTAACCGGGTGCTCAGATGTACAAGTGAGTAAGGGGAGGTATCTGTAACCGGGTGCACGGATGTACAAGTGAGTAAGGGGAGGTGTCTGTAACCGGGTGCTCAGATGTACAAGTGAGGAAGGGGAGGTATCTGTAACCGGGTGCTCAGATGTACAAGTGAGGAAGGGGAGGTATCTGTAACCGGGTGCTCAGATGTACAAGTGAGTAAGGGGAGGTGTCTGTAACCGGGTGCTCAGATGTACAAGTGAGTAAGGGAAGGAATCTGTAACCGGGTGCACGGGTGTACAAGTGAGTAAGGGGAGGTATCTGTAACCGGGTGGTCGGATGTACAAGTGAGTAAGAGGAGGTATCTGTAACCGGGTGGTCGGATGTACAAGTGAGTAAGGGGAGGTGTCTGTAACCGGGTGGTCGGATGTACAAGTGAGTAAGGGGAGGTGTCTGTAACCGGGTGCTCAGATGTACAAGTGAGTAAGGGGATGTGTCTGTAACCGGGTGCTCGGATGTACAAGTGAGTAAGGGGAGGTATCTGTAACCGGGTGCTCGGATGTACAAGTGAGTAAGGGAAGGAATCTGTAACCGGGTGCTCGGATGTACAAGTGAGTAAGAGGAGGTATCTGTAACCGGGTGGTCGGATGTACAAGTGAGTAAGGGGAGGTATCTGTAACCGGGTGCTCAGATGTACAAGTGAGTAAGGGGAGGTGTCTGTAACCGGGTGCTCAGATGTACAAGTGAGTAAGGGGAGGTATCTGTAACAGGGTGCACGGGTGTACAAGTGAGTAAGGGGAGGTATCTGTAACCGGGTGCTCGGATGTACAAGTGAGTAAGGGGAGGTATCTGTAACCGGGTGCACGGGTGTACAAGTGAGTAAGGGGAGGTATCTGTAACAGGGTGCTCAGATGTACAAGTGAGTAAGGGGAGGTATCTCTAACCGGGTGCTCAGATGTACAAGTGAGTAAGGGGAGGTGTCTGTAACCGGGTGCTCGGATGTACAAGTGAGTAAGGGGAGGTATCTGTAACCGGGTGCTCAGATGTACAAGTGAGTAAGGGGAGGTGTCTGTAACCGGGTGCTCCGATGTACAAGTGAGTAAGGAGAGGTATCTGTAACCGGGTGCTCGGATGTACAAGTGAGTAAGGGGAGGTGTCTGTAACCGGGTGCTCGGATGTACAAGTGAGTAAGGGGAGGTATCTGTAACCGGGTGCTCAGATGTACAAGTGAGTAAGGGGAGGTGTCTGTAACCGGGTGCTCGGATGTACAAGTGAGTAAGGGGAGGTATCTGTAACCGGGTGCTCCGATGTACAAGTGAGTAAGGGGAGGTATCTGTAACCGGGTGCTCAGATGTACAAGTGAGTAAGAGGAGGTATCTGTAACCGGGTGCTCAGATGTACAAGTGAGTAAGGGGAGGTATCTGTAACCGGGTGCTCAGATGTACAAGTGAGTAAGAGGAGGTATCTGTAACCGGGTGCTCAGATGTACAAGTGAGTAAGGGGAGGTATCTGTAACCGGGTGCTCAGATGTACAAGTGAGTAAGGGGAGGTATCTGTAACCGGGTGCTCGGATGTACAAGTGAGTAAGGGGAGGTATCTGTAACCGGGTGCTCAGATGTACAAGTGAGTAAGGAGAGGTATCTGTAACGGGGTGCTCAGATGTACAAGTGAGTAAGGGGAGGTATCTGTAACAGGGTGCACGGGTGTACAAGTGAGTAAGGGGAGGTATCTGTAACCGGGTGCTCAGATGTACAAGTGAGTAAGAGGAGGTATCTGTAACCGGGTGCTCAGATGTACAAGTGAGTAAGGGGAGGTATCTGTAACCGGGTGCTCAGATGTACAAGTGAGTAAGAGGAGGTATCTGTAACCGGGTGCTCAGATGTACAAGTGAGTAAGGGGAGGTATCTGTAACCGGGTGCTCAGATGTACAGTTGGGTGAGGAGAGGTATCTGTAACCGGGTGCACGGATGTACAAGTGAGGAAGGGGAGGTATCTGTAACCGGGTGCGTGGATGTACAAGTGAGGAAGGGGAGGTATCTGTAACCGGGTGCACGGATGTACAAGTGAGTAAGGGGAGGTATCTGTTACCGGGTGTTTGGATGTACAAGTGAGTAAGGGGAGGTATCTGTAACCGGGTGCTCAGATGTACAAGTGAGTAAGGGGAGGTGTCTGTAACCGGGTGCTCCGATGTACAAGTGAGTAAGGGGAGGTATCTGTAACCGGGTGCACGGATGTACAAGTGAGGAAGGGGAGGTATCTGTAACCGGGTGCTCGGATGTACAAGTGAGTAAGGGGAGGTATCTGTAACCGGGTGCTCAGATGTACAAGTGAGTAAGAGGAGGTATCTGTAACCGGGTGCACGGATGTACAAGTGAGGAAGGGGAGGTATCTGTAACCGGGTGCACGGATGTACAAGTGAGGAAGGGGAGGTATCTGTAACCGGGTGCGTGGATGTACAAGTGAGGAAGGGGAGGTATCTGTAACCGGGTGCACGGATGTACAAGTGAGTAAGGGGAGGTATCTGTAACCGGGTGTGTGGATGTACAAGTGAGTAAGGGGAGGTATCTGTAACCGGGTGCACGGGTATACAAGTGAGTAAGGGGATGTATCTGTAACCGGGTGCACGGGTGTACAAGTGAGTAAGGGGAGGTATCTGTAACCGGGTGCATGGATGTACAAGTGAGTAAGGGAAGGAATCTGTAACCGGGTGCACGGGTGTACAAGTGAGTAAGGGGATGTATCTGTAACCGGGTGCACTGATGTACAAGTGAGTAAGGGGAGGTATCTGTAACCGGGTGCACGGGTGTTCAAGTTGGTAAGGGAGGTATCTGTAACCTGGTGCTCGGATGTACAAGTGAGTAAGGGGAGGTATCTGTAACCGGGTGCGTGGATGTACAAGTGAGTAAGGGGATGTATCTGTAACCGGGTGCTCCGATGTACAAGATTGGGACTTGAAAAAAATAATTATGCTTCAGGTTGTTAAAAAAAGAAAATGCTTTCCGCAAAAAATCACATTGCTACAAGATGTATTTCTTAATCAAACATTCGGGGTTTACCGTTTTAGATATCTGATTTTATAGCTGTAGCTGAAATATATCTAATCTCAATACAAAAACCCAGGCAAGCCTTATCACCAAAATAACATGATGATGTACCACTTTTGTGAAACCCACGAGAACAGGTATGGTACAGACTGACCAGGTATACCAGCGGGGGTCGGAACGTTGGAACGAATCCACGAAAGCAGATTTTGGTAGGACCAAGGTACATAACCCTGTAGAACACTCCACTCAATGAAGCGGTTGTAAACTACGAATATCATAATCTGTTTAAAAATATATAGCTGGCATCGGTGAAGCAATAACACCTCTCTGTGGAATGGGGTCCACAGTCAGTCTAAAGCATGTCATATTATGGGTCATAATAATCATCGCATCAACTTAACAACAAATGGGTGGAATGGACATTACTTGTCCCTTCCAGAGTGGGGTGGTATGTACTCGAGCGGGTATCCACACACAAATATAGACTTGATTCCCCGCCATACAGTGGGAAGGATACGTACTGACGTCATTGATGCCATTGCAGGTGAAGTCCGAAGACTGACAGGCCGTCAGTACCCAACTCTCGTCTCTGGCCAGACACTTGGGGTCGTTCCAGGGGTCACACACACCTGGGGTACGGAGATTTAACATTTGAAACAACTTAATGGTGTACGTTAAAGTATGTTTATAATGTTTTCATTTTCGAAATTTTGGGGGAAATTTAACATCGAATCGCACCCTTTTCTCAATGCTTATGATGTTTATGTTAAGTGATTCGGGATTCAAGGGTGAGCAATGAGAGTTACAAATTGGATAGTATTCGGGATTCAAGGTAGGCTTCAACCCCATTAACTAGGTCATGTGACACATCTCACACTCACCTGGGTGGGATAGCGTTGAACCGGTGGGGTTTGTCATTCCCTGTGACCAGGTACAGTTGGGGTCGCCCAGTTCCTGACCATTGGTCAATCCGTCACTGTCCGAATCTTTCTCACACAACGCTCTTGTCCATTCCTGGGGTGACAAAAAACGTTTTTACTGGGTGTTTTATTGCTTGGATTACAAATGAACCCATCCAAACTGACGTAAATTCTTATAATTTCATACTTTGTAGTTTATTGGTCTCGCCCAATAAACAAGGTTTGCTTAAATTCAAAGTCCTCTTGTTTCGCGGAAGAACATTGCAACAAGGTTATTTTGTCGGTATTTGCCGGCTCTCGGTCACATACGTTTCCCCACTCCCCACGATATTTGGGATTAAAATCTTTAAAATAGGTAAGAGGAAAGTGAAAAAAATATAAACATGACTAGACGTACCGAGGCGAGGTCAACCATCAAATGTGGATGTATATATGACGTCAAATAAGTTTGTTAAGCGGTGCATTTCGAGTCGAACGGGAGCATGAGGATGAAATTCATACTTGAAAATGAAGTTTATGGAACAGTTATGGAAAATACTCGACGTATAAACCCTCCCATGGCATTAGCAATTGGGAATATCACTGATTTATGAATGTGTTGGTTGTGTTTGGATAATCGCTAACGATGTGGAATGGACCAGTGGGTATTGAACGGGGTGCTCTGAAACTTGTGTGTTTTGTGTCAGAGTGTGTTATATTTGGCGTTTGTGATTTGTCGCGCGTGCTGTAATAGTTTACTTGGCTGGTGTTTCTTGTCACCTGAGATGGACCTACTGTATGACCTGATGCCAGCATCATTTCCGTGCCCCGTCACTCATGTGCCGCCGCTTCTCGGCCTAGAATGCACGGAGAAAGTCGGCCAACTCAGAAACCGGAATAGTAATTCCGTCTACGGGTATTTTCTCGTCCCCGATGACCAATCGATAAAACAGGTAGGCAGGTTTTTTGTTCTTTTGATTTAAGTTTCTTTCCTTACCTATTTTTTTAAAAAAGCAAGATTAATTTTATTTGCTGATTTGCTGTGTCTTGGTTTCTCAAAATCTTGGAGGTGTTTTTTTCCGATACGATTGTGAATCGGGTTTTAGTTTGGGATTGATCAGGGGCAGTCGCTTTGATCTGTGTCGGCGGCCACATCTGAGCAGGGAAGATCTAGTCTACAACATTGTTTTCATATGCAATTGTTTTGGTGCTAGATTCATGTCATTTCCGAAAACAAGGAGTGGAAGTCAATATCGCTCAATAAATCAATTTCGTTCACCTTAGTAATTTTACAGAATTGATTTTCTTCACTTGCGTTTTTAGTATTGATAGAAGGCAATTCCATATCCAAATCACCGTAAGGACAATCCATTTTGTTTCATGTAGCAGCTAGACGACATCAAACACCAGATGAAATGTTACAAGACCAGGCAAAAATACTAAATCAATTATATTGCTGAAAACAGCAGGGATTAAAAAGAAAATGGAAAGAAACGAGTTGACCGTAAACACCGATCGAGTATTCGGGGAAATCCGGAAAGTAGTTTCACACAAAAATGTTTACATCGTGTGAACTTTTCTGTCCGTTCACAGGTGTATGAACGCCAAATATCAGATCACGTGACTACCCATTTAGCCAATCAGCATTAAAGAAACAGTGTAAACTTTAAAGTATGAAATTATTTGTATTAGGATGTCTGAATTTTTTTTTTATATCTGTGTGTATTTCCCGGCCGAACCATGGGTGCCTGATGCGTTGTGTGTGTTTTGTATGTTTAATGTACACATCGAGTTTCCTAAGACCCGCCAGAGGCAAACCGTGTCTACCTCGCAAAAACAAACATGTCATGGAAATCAAATGAAGCTGTGCTGAAATATAATCTGTACGTCACTATGGGTAGATAAAATGGTTGTGTGGTATGTTGTGACTATCATACATGCCTTAGGGGCTTTCGATTTAATATCATCCCCCACCCACCTATGATCCCCACCCACCCCAACCAGCCCCACCCAACCCAACCCAACCCCATCCCCAATATCAAATGGTCGGACTTTATCCACAACTTGCACTCACCCTGCCATTGTCTGCAAAATCCTGTCCGAAGGTGTTCCTGACCCCGCCCCCCGCCATCAGCTTGTGCCCCACCCCTGCCCACGTCTCCCCGGGCTTGCAGGGGCTGGGGACATTGTGACCGTTGGGTATTTTATTTCGGTAGGGAGCGTACCCTGAGCCCGTGTGCAGCAGCGTCACGAAGAACAGTGCCCATCTGCAAACAGGAAACACAGTAAAATGTACGAGGGATGGCTGACAAGTTCTAAGCCTAAGTGGGATATCTCAATCGGATTGAAACAAACTTTTGCCACCAACAAGTACAATCATTTAGTGAATCATAGACATAAGAACTGCAACTGTGTTATTATTGTCTTTGAACCAGACCATCTTGTGAACCTACCCATTGAAATCACCAGAAATTGACAAAACTGGCTATAGGGCAGTCATCAAGTACCTGAAACTGAAAGGGCTAACTCCAACACAGATACATGCTGACATGGTCTCCACTTTAGCGGATGATGCCCCTTCCTTTTCCAATGTAAAGAAGTGGGCTGCGGAATTCAGGTGTGGCAGAGAGAGCCTTGACGATGACCCGCGTCCAGGAAGGCCTTCAACAGCAACCATTCCGGAAAACATTACCCGGGTGCATGACATGGTGATGGCTGATCGACGATTGGCCACTCGATATATTGCCAGTGTTGTGGGCATCTCTCATGAGAGGGTTGAGCACATTATCACGAACGAGTTAGGAATGACAAAAGTTTCTGCAAGATGGGTGCCAAAGCTCTTGACAGCGGATCAGAAACGTGTCAGATTCCTGATTTATGCCGTTTTGAAGCAGATCCCGATGATTTTTTGGCCCGATTTGTAACCATTGATGAGATCTGGATTCGTCACTTTCAACCAGAAACCAAAATTCAGTCTAAACAATGGAAGCATCCTTAATCACAAGCGCCCCCCCCCCCCCCCCCCCAAAAAAAAAAAAAGCCAAGTCGGTTCCTTCTGCTGGAAAAGTGATGGCTTCAGTCTTTTGGGATTCCAAGGGTATTCTGCTGATTGACTATCTTGAAAAAGGCCAGACTATCAATGAAAGATATTATGCTTACCCACTGAGACAGTTGCCTGAAACTATCAAAGCTAAGCGACGGGGAATGCTCACTAAGGGAGTCCTGTTCCACCAAGACAATGCTCCTGTTCACAAATCGGTGGTTGCCATGTCAGCGATCCATGATTGTGGCTTCGAACTCATTGACCATCCCCCTTATTCTCCGGATTTGGCCCCGTCAGAGTTCCACCTGTTTCCCAAAATGAAAAAGGAAGTAGCCAGTCGCCATTTTCCTAGTAATGATGACGTCATTTCCGCTGTGAATGATTTGTTTAGGGTGGCTGAAGAAACCTTCTTCTTGACAGGCATCCAGGCCTTGCAGCATCGCTGACAAAAGTGTGTAAACCTGGAAGGGGACTATGTGGAGAAATAAATGAAATCCATCGACTTGGTACGGGTCTTTCACAGTTAGGCTTAGAATTTTTCAGCCAGCCCTCGTATATCATGTATAGCTAGGTTAATCATATATCGTTAGTCATGGGACACCGTTTGCGACACTTTTATGTGAACACTATGCATGTGGACGAAGCAGTACTAAAGTGCCTGTTAAATATTGACCTATGGTTAAGCATAGAGAGGGAGAGATCTGTGATAGAGAGGGAGAGATTCGTGATAGAGAGGGAGATATCCATGATAAAGAGGGAAAGATCTGTGATAGAGAGGACGAGATCCAATATAGTGAGGGAGAGATCCGTGATAGAGAGGGAAAGATCCGTGATAGAGAGGGAGAGATCTGTGATAGGGAGGGAGAGATCTGTGATAGAGAGGGAGAGATCCGTGATAGAGAGGGAGAGATCCGTGATACAGAGGGAGGGATCCGTGACAGAGAGGAAGAGATCTGTGATAGAGAGGGAGAGATCTGTGATAGAGTGGTAGAGATCCGTGATAGAGAGGTAAAGATCTGTGATAGAGAGGGAGAGATCTGTGATAGAGAGGGAGAGATCTGTGATAGGGAGGTAGAGATCCGTGATAGAGAGGGAAAGATCCGTGATAGAGAGGGAGAGATCTGTGATAGAGAGGGAGAGATCTGTGATAGAGAGGGAGAGATCCGTGATAGAGAGGAAGAGATCCGTGATAGAGAGGAAGAGATCCGTGATAGAGAGAGAGAGATCCGTGATAGAGAGAGAGAGATCCGTGATAGAGAGAGAGAGATCCGTGATAGAGAGGAAGAGATCCATGATAGAGAAGGTGAGATCTGTGATAGAGAGGGAGAGATCTGTGATAGAGAGGGAGAGATCTGTGATAGAGAGGGAGAGATCCGTGATAGAGAGGGAGAGATCCGTGATAGAGAGGGAGAGATCCGTCATAGAGAGGGAGAGATCCGTGATAGAGAGGTAGAGATCCGTGAGAGAGGTAGAGATCCGTGATAGAGAGGGAAAGATCCGTGATAGAGAGGTAGAGATCCGTGATAGAGAGGTAGAGATCTGCGACAGAGAGGGAGAGATATGTGGTAGAGAGGGCGAGATCCGTGATAGAGAGGGAGAGATCCGTGATAGAGAGGGAGAGATCCGTGATAGAGAGGTAAAGATCCATGATAGAGAGGGAGAGATCTGTGATAGAGAGAGAGAGATCTGTGATAGAGAGGGAGCCATTTATGATAGGAAGGGAGAGATCCGTGATAGTGAGCGATAGTGCCAGATAATGCCTGGGCCATGATGACATAAAAACGGTAAAACAACGGGGCCGACGATCTCGTCGCGGAAGCGCTCTTCATTTAGATTTCCCTCTACCACTATCAAACGGGTCCTCTGTCTTGCTGTATCTGAGGCGGCAGCGTACGGCTTGTGAAGGTATTCGTCGAAGGCCAGGGATGCTTCTTGCAGTCACTGTTGCTGGCTGGAATCGATTTCGTAGGTATGTTGTTCGAATCCAGTTGTCTTGTCGATTATTGGTTACGCGTGGCCTGCCACTCCGAGGATGGTCTCTGACTGCATTCGTCTGTTGCCAACGTTGCCATAAACGCCAAATGGTGTTTCTGTGGACGTTAGATTGTACTTGCAACACCACGTTGACTCGATCCTGCTTCAAGCATATCAATGGCTCGCAAACGCTCATTTTCGGACAGGCGTGGCATTTCGTAAAGTTGAATAATTGCGTAATTTTGTTGCTTTTCTGAGTGGTTGTTGTCAGCACGATGCTAAACAATGCATATGGAATCCCGTTAACGCACATGTTTTTATACCCATTCTAGGGTAGTGAAAGGCATGGGGCTTGCATAAAAGTCAACTTTTGCATGGAATGCATGCTTTTCTACAGCAGTTGCGTTTTTGTGATTTGATTCCATACATGTACCACAATATTGAAAACCAAACTTTACTTGTTTGAAAAATACACTAAAATATTGGTGTCACAGGAACTTTTGTTGTTGAGTATAGTAATAATGATAATAATCCGTCAATGACATACATTGAGCGGCATTCACTTGCTTACTATGTACGCTGAGAAGTCAGAGTGACAAGCAGTTTTTTCATCCATTGTCCGGATAGGGATATGTGTGTGTGTCACGGAACGTTTGTTGTGGAATGCGCTGTAGAAAGTCACAGTCTAAGCTGGGGTCGAGGACGAGGAGGCTGTCACAGGTCACCAACTGTGTAAGGCCATACTATTAGAGCCGAGGACTGTTTGCATAGTTCGTTGTAACAAGACTCTTTTCAACTAGTCTTGAAAAAAATAAGACGGGCATATAAAGTGGGGGCAAAGATGGGTCGATTTCAGAATTCGTCAAAAGTTCAAACAATACGTGACATATAATTAATCCTTCATGTCAGTTTTCACATTTGAGGTGAAGAAAGCGTTTGGCCTCAAACATTATTTTTTCAAAACATCACAAATCTCGCTTCTTCTTAAATGGACACCGATTTTCTTGACCGAAGAAAATGCATGCCATAGATACCTTTTCGTCGAAGTTGATTTTCTATTTTTGTGTTCACATACAGGTAGAGCCTTAATAAATAGTCCATTATTATATAATATCATTCACTAATATATTTCACGATCGTTGTGTATGAATATGGCCGCAGTGGTGCTATTAATTTTGTTGTTCCTTAAATGTCGGCCATGACAAAATCATTCTTAAACTCTCGGCAGGGTTTATACAGGTTGCTTCATCTGAAACGTCAACCATGACGCAATTAGACGTAAACTCCCCGCAGGGTGTTCGTTATGATCAAGATTATGTTCCAGACGTGTCCCCCAACCGGGAGTTTGGATGTGAAGTGATGTGACTACAGGTGCTGGCTGACCAGACTGTTTGACCACTCCTCGTATTAATAGATGATACATAAACTAGGGCGCAAGTTTACGACCTGTGGCTACATTGTTTTTACGGAAAAGGATGCCGATGGCCACTACAATGCAATTTAGTGAGCGGTTTGGGGTTAACGTCGCCGTTGACGTTGCTCCAGTCACGACCTGTGAGACTCCAGGTGACACACTTCGAGGGTGTATAACACATTGGCACAAGGTGAGTATGGTGATGTCAATGGGTCAACAGCGGACCTTGAATTCGAGCCCATGATCTGCGGATCCTGCCACAGCCAAGAGGCTTTATGTGATAAAGATAAGGAATTGAAGACTTCGAGAAAGGCATATGCAAATGTACTGAACTGTAAGTTTTACTTCTGATACGAATGAGGATATCTTAATTACAGACAATTCTGATGGAGGTATGACTTCCCGTTGAAATAATGAAATTGAAAATGGTCTATATTTCTTATATATACTTTTTCGTTGAGTGGGCAAGAGCTCGAGGCTTTATTACCCAGAGAGCTTAGCAGAAGATACGAGGGATCCTATGTCGTACAGACGCATCACACAAGCAGGGTGATATTAATTGTACCGTGGTGTGCTCAATAACAGATTATGTAAGTATCCTGAACTTCATGACCTTTTATTAGACTCTCTAAATGGCTTTAGAAGAGGACGGTCATTAGTAGAACATATATCAACCCTGACATATGCATGTATACTCGTAATCGAGATCTGGAAAAGTAACAAGCAATCGACCTTCATTGCCTGAGGAAAGCCTTGAGGTGAGGTGAGGTGAGGTGAAGTTGGGTTTAACGTCCCGTCCAAGATTATTGCACTTATATAGCGACGTGCATGCACGTGTGTGTGGGGGTGGCTACTTGTACTAGTCCGGACTGATGCCGATTTATAGTGCTAGCCCACTGAGATACCATACCGCAGTTTAACATGAATACCCCACTCAGACACAGTATACTGACTCCAAACCGACCAGTCCTTGTTTGAGCCCCTTAATGCCGAGCGCCAGACAGGGTAACAACAAGTACCATCTTTTCACGTCTTTTGGTAAGACGCGGCCGGGGATCGAACCCCAGACCTTTCGCTCTCCAGGCGGACGCTCCACCACTAGACCACGGAGGCGGTCAGGAACGCCTGTGATTGGCATATATCCTGGGGAAAACAGCGAAGCATCGGGATTAGTGGCAGAATAGTTTCTTCTCTTGTGTCGCTATATGAAGATCTTCAGGGCTGCGTGCTGCTCAGCGGACACTATACAGCTTGGTTTGAAATCAAGTGTGGACTAAAACAGGGATGTCTCCTATCTCCCTTCTTTTTAATGTGAACGTTATTGATCTAATCACAACGATAAATGAGATGTCACTGGAGTAGCTGTCGACGACGAATGTGTCAGTATACTTGCTTATGTGGACGACGTGGTCATCATCGCCGACATTGAAGATAACAGGAACCTGCTGCTGGACCGTTTGAACACAAGGTGCCACCGAAATATAATGTCAGTTAACAAAGTCAAAGATCATCCATTTCTGAAAGCCGTCAATTAGTGGCAGAAATACAAGTGTTTTCAAGTATGGATCCATGACTACAGATAACGTGACCAGCTACAGCTACCCCGGCCTCCTCCTAACAGAACTCCCGTCAGGATCAAGGGTACAGTAGGTCTTCAGCATCCCTTGCTTGCCGTAAAAGGCGACTATGCTTGTCGTAAGAGGAACTAACGGGATCGAGTGGCCAGGCTCGCTTACTTGGTTGATGCATGTAATCGTATTCCAATTACATAGATCGATGATCATAATGTTAATCACTGGATTGTCTGGTCCAGACGCGATTATTAGCTGACCGTCGTCATACAGCTTGAATACTGATGATTGCGGCAGAAAACAACAACCAAACTAATATGGCTGAAATACTGTTCAACGTTAACCGCTTCCACTCCCGTCTACGCACTGGTACATACAATAGCGCTCCTGGTTATACAATAGCGGTACACAACAAACTAACATACTAACATAACAAACAAACTAAATTTGTAAATAGAAGCTAAAGTTGTAAATATTGCATTCAAACAGAGATATTGAAATAGATTTGTTGGAGAAAACACATTAGATCTCAGGGGGCGGTCGGGTAGCCTAGTGGTTAAAGCGTTCGCTCGTCACGCCAAAGACCCGGGTTCGGTTCCGGACATGGGTACAATGTGTGAAGCCCATTTCTGGTGTCCCTCGCCGTGATATTGCTGGAATATTGCTAAAAGCGGCGTAAAACCATACTCACTCACTCACTCACTCATTAGATCTCACATTCCATCAATCGCGATATGGCTGCAATATCGCCGATGCGATGAAAAATTTAACTCACTTCACTCACATTCCATCTCTGCCGTATCAAACTTGTTACTTGAACAAGACTACCCTGGATAGAATATAAAGCCTGCGTGTCAGTTTTCAGTGTCGTGGCGAAGACGCAATGTGTAAATAGCAGCTAAAGTTGTACATATTTCATTCAAACAACGGGGCACGGGTGGCCCAGTCGTCTAAGGCGCCGCGATTCGCTGTACAGAGTTGTGTCCCTTGGGCACGCCAGAAACCTAGGATTGTGGGATCGAATCGCCCCGATTATGTTTCTAGGTGTGTCAGCACCATACCCGTGCTCGTGGGTTTCACCAAAGTGGTAAACGTCTGAGACCTGCATCACTTCGGGCTTTCCTCCCACATTAAGCTGACACGCCGTGATATGACTGGAATAATGTTAAAAGCGGCGTTAAACCCAACTCACTCACTCTCTCATTCAAACAACGATACAGAAATAGATCTGTAGGAGAAATATGCGTTGTTCTTATCATTCCATCTCTGCTATTAGAAACTTGTTCCATATCAAATATCTTAAATTTATACAACAATGCTCAACATCTGATAACTTTGTAAGTCGACGATTTAAAAAAACTGTAAATACTATAATTACTGATGTCTGGATTGATAACATTCCCCCAACAACTAACCATAACGAAACTAACTGCCTCTACAAGTACTTTGTAGGGCACACATATACACCGTGCATATTTTAAAGTATTGGATGGTATCCGATTGTTAAACATGGGAATCAACATACACCGAGATGGTTTGAAACAACGAATACAAAGCATTCTTTAAAAGCAGCAGTCTCATTCACATAACGCGTATCGTGAAAATCAGCCTGTAATTTTAACACCTTTGTTATCCGCAAGGCCCTAAATATAATTCATATCATTAGAGGTTATGGTCCTGGCATACCCTTTCATTGTAATGTAATTGAAGAATGACTTGAAGTTTTTATTGTTGTACAGTAAACTACGGTTATAACGAACTCAAAGGGACCGCTAATTTTAGTTCGTAATGACCGTAGTTCGTTATAAGCATGTATACAGCATATATGCAACAAATGGCGGAGACTAGAAAATAAGTTCGTTATAACGGTCAGTTCGTAATAAGCGTGTTTGTTATAAACGTAGTAAACTGTAAATAGTTATTCTGTCATCCCGGCTAGATGTCACGTTATGTGTGATAAAATAACCATAATCAGTACTTTGTTTGTTTGTTTAATGCCGCACACAGCCAAACTGTAGAAGTTTTACACCATGAATAAATGTCTTTGTTTCGACATACTCCCACTTCACATCATGCGTAAAGACAATACAGTTATTATGAGCAATTCCACAGCCGTAGGATACGATTATCTGCACTCATCAAAGCATGACCACCTGACCCTCCGATCCAGTTGACCCCGAGGCCTCTTATGACAAGAAAACGACTAATTAGACCCAGACCCCACCATACATGTAGTCGATACGCACGTTCAAAAAGTTGGTTGGTTGGTTTGTTGTTTAACGCCGCACTCAGCAATATTCCAGCTATATGACGGCGGTCTGTAAATAATCGAGTCTGGACCAGACAATCAAGTGATTAATATCATGAGCATCGATCCGCGCAATTGGGATCGATGACATGCATCAACCAAGTCAGCGAGCCTGACCACCCGATCCCGTTAGTCGCCTTTTACGACAAGCACAGTCACCTTTTACGGCAAGCATGGGTTGCTGAAGACCTATTCTATCCCGGAATCTTCACGGGTCCGTTCATAAAGCGGGGACACCTCGGTTTGCCGGCACCTATTGTTCTGGGTTAAAAATTACCCAACCATTACTGACAAGTGTACAATAGAGGGATTATGAGGATTAAAAAGGGATTTAAAAGAGGGCAACATGACTTTCGTTATTTTATTTCTCATGTACATACAGAACATTATAAATCATACATGTGTCATACATACAAACTTAAAAATAAACTTAAAGTCAGAAATTAAATTAATTATTTACACTTCACATACATTTTAACTCACAAACCAATAAATCTTGCCACAGAATCAGCATATTCTGTTGGTGACTTGAGCCCTGCCAACAACTTATTTTCATTCTGAATACGCTATCCACATTGCGGTACTTCCTCCTCTTTCCTATCCTTTAGATAAACATCTAAATTGCCGGCACATTTAATCTCTTATCATAACATTCAGGGTTCCGGCAAACCGAGGTTAAACCCCAAAAAGCAAAGGTTCATATGACGTCGTATGTTCAGTAAGAACGAGCTCCCTTCTATGTTTGTTCAATAGATGCTGATTATTGATCAACCGTGACTATCAATAGCATATGTGCTTAGTGAACCCGCGGCGTACAATCCATAAATACACCACAATAAAAAATCCTGTCGTGCTGATCCAGTGATAGAATCAGTTTACACGTTTATCACATTTACGCGTTAAACTTTGAACGGTAAAACAGTAAAGGTAACACATATCAGTCGGAACCTACCTGTACGAGGTGACAGCCATCGCCAACATGTTGTAGGTCCTCAGCTTCAACCAGTTCTAATGACCCACGACAATGGGCCCGAGAGAGCATGTAAAGAAACGCAGTCACGCGGCTCGTGACCACGTGATCGAAGGCTACATAAAAACCTCAGTAACTTTCTTCTTTTCACATTACGCAACTCCAGATTTGAAAGCGAGGCTCGGAGGGCATAAGTTGAAGCCAGGATCGTATGTTTTTTTAAACTATACATTTATATACCCCAGGTATCTAGGTGCTAGTATCTGCTCAAATGCGGTTTAATTTGTTCCCAGACCAGTGGCTCTGTTTGCATTCCAGTAACCAAGCTGCCCGGGGGCGCTAGAAGGTTACTACATCCACCTCACATATTGGATACCCCCACCCCTGGGGCGCTACAAAGTTTCTACATCCACCTCACACATTGGATACCCATTCCCCACAGGGTGAACAGAGGCACATTCGAACTAGGTCACTTATCTTATCTTATGTTTTGACACGGACGAGTGGGTTCTTTTGAGTGCATAGGGAGTATGTACTGTACACTAGGGGTAGCGACCAGCATCAGAATCAGTTTATTCTCAAAAACCACAAAAGGTGGTACAAGAGGATATTACAATGAATAAATTATGTATATGTACAAAAAGCAGATAAGATGGCAGTTAATAAATAACATGTGATTACCTAGCATTTTTAATACTAATGGACATTTTTACAATAAATCTCGATAAATTCTTTAGATCCTGTGTGTTTGTTGTTGATAAGAGTTTTACAAATTTTATAATATTTGGCCATTCAGTATGATATGATGAGAGAAACTTTGGACTCTCTCTTTTAAAAAAATACATCTGAATAAGTAGTGAAATTCATCAGCAATAGATGGAGAATTACATAATTTACAGGTTCTATTTTCCTTTGGAATATTTTTCCATCGGCCAGTCTCATTAGGAAAATTATGATTACAGGTTCGAAATCGTAGTATTGTAATTGCTATTCGTTTTGGCAATAGAAGATATTTATCGGGAACCGGAGGGTCCTTTAAATGTTTATAATATAATCCTCTAGAACTAGAATTAACGTCACTTTTCCATTTCTGAAAAAAATGATCTTTAAGTATTTGCTCTACTTCTGACACTAGCCACTTTGTTGTGCAAATTGACGGGTTGTTAAATACATAAGATAATCCAACACTGTCTAATATATCCATAACACATCCAACCCAGGGATTTGTTGATGCAATAGTCTTGTTCCTATTAATTGACAAATATTGATACTTTTGACAACACTGTACAATTCTGTAAACATTGTTGGCCCCAAGGCTGAATAACAACGCGGACACTAGCAAGATACGATCTCAGCGCCTGACACTTTTCACCGCCCCAAAAGGTGTGTCTTGCCATTCAGTCGTGATTTCAAATTCCAATGTCCAGAACAACCTGAGAGTGGTAGTAGGACAGTCGCAGATGACTACCGACGCACTGCAAATCCTACACTGTGTGGTGAATAATGTCCTGTATCCCAGCCTTTCACTCAGCTATTCATTCAGTGGCTTCAGTCAAGCGTGAGTGCGAATAACCTCAATATTAGGCGAGTTGTATGAGAGCCAGTTGGGTCTTTGCCAATTGGGAAGTCTTAACCTTTGACTCAAGATAAAAGTAAGTAAGTCAGTAAATTCATATGATATATTGTTTTTTATAACTCATCCGTGTAGCGATCATCATTTTATTAACAATACAACTTTATTAAACATAGTGTAATCGTGAGTGAGTGAGTTGGGTTTAACGCCGCTTTTAACAGTATTCCAGTTATATCGAGGCGTGTCAGCTTAATGTGGGAGGAAAGCCCGAAGTGGTTGCTTGTTGCAAACCGCGCTCTCCTCTCCTAATGTTGAAGAATATATTTTGCTTCTCTACTTGTTTTATTAACTAATGGACGATAACCTGGAACCAATCCAATGATAAATGAAATGAAATGTCAAGAATGCACTTGTGATAAATGTGAAATGTCTTTTATCTATTGATTCCTTTCGAACTAAAGGTTCTCTGTCACAAACTGTATCTAATGCAACTCCTCATTGCAGCTATAACGGTCTTATCTGTTACCATTTTCTTAAAAAATTTGAGGTGCCTTTTTAATCTTATGACACTAGCAACTACCAGTGTCTCGCTAAACAGTAAAACAGCTTGGTAGGATACTGGTTGATATTGGTGCAGATGTTTGCGGTATGGTCATGGACCTTCCAACAAGATCTCAATGTGATTAGTGAGTGAGTGAGTGAGTAGTATGGTTTTACGCCGCTTTTAGCAATATTCCAGCAATATCACGGCGGGGGACACGAGAAATGGGCTTCACACATTGTACCCATGTCGGGAATCGAACCCGGGTCTTCAGCGTGACGAGCTAACGCTTTAACCACTAAGCTACCCGACCGTCCCCAATGTGATTAGAGGACAGTGGAGTACACACTGGGTGGCTTCGTTTGGGGGAGGGGGCACGGGTGGCCCAGTCGTCTAAGGCGTCGCGATTCGCTGTGCAGAGTTGTGTCACTCGGGCACGCCAGAAACCTATGATTGCGGGTTCGAATCCCGGTACGCCCCAATTATGTTTCTAAGTTCGTCAGCACCATACCCGTGCTCGTGGGTTTCACCAAAGTGGTAAACGTCTGGGACCTGCATCACTTCGGGCTTTCCTTTCCTCCCACATTAAGCTGACGCGCCGCGATATAACTGGAGTACTGTTAAAAGCGGTGTTAAACCCAACTCACTCACTCACTCACTCACTCTTTTTGGGGATGTAACAGTTTCTTGAAGTTTCCTCTTTTTCAAGTAACTGAGGTTGGTGTGGAGAAAAATTGCATAAAACATAATTTTTGTCACTTATGCGTCCAATTTGGAAATGTCCTCCGTATGTCTACTAGATGTTTTACTGAGGCCTTGAGACCCGTGAAGATTCCGGGGTAGATTAGGTCTTCAGAAACCCATGCTTGCCGTAAAAGGTGACTATGCTTGTCGTAAAAGTCGACTAACGGGATCGGGTGGTCAGGCTCGCAGATTTGGTTGATGCATGTCATCGATCCCAATTGCGTGGATCGATGCTCATGATATCAATCACTGGACTGTCTGGTCCAGACTCGATTATTTACAGACCGCCGTCATATAGCTGGAATATTGCTGAGTGCGGCGTTAAACAACAAACCAACCAACCAACTGAAGCCATGAATGTTGTAGGCTAGGCATGAGATGTAAGAATATTGCCCCAAAAGAAGGGAATGTTTGCAATTGTACAGTTGGATCGATATCCAATCTTGAAGAGGCGGTCTCACTGGTCTCTAGTTCAGCTGAGCAAACTCACACTTTGTAACACACATGTAAGAAATTGGCCTTCAACACATAAATACTTACCTGTTTATGCATTTCTACCAAAGACACAATCATTGAGAAAACATAACTCAATTATTTTAATATTTATTTCCAACAAAAATTCAAAGAGTTTTTCTTGAATGCATCAGCGGCCTTGCACTCTTGGAATATGCGGTATCCCTTTTTGATAAAAGAGAGACGACTGTAAGTATAGGTGACCAGCTGATTGGTCAGTCAAGGATGATGGTAACAACACGTGAGTGTCGACAGATCTGTTGATTGGTCAATCACGGATGATGGAAATGACACGTGAGTGTCGAGAGATCTGCTGATTGGTCAATCAAGGATGATGGTAACAACACGTGAGTGTCGAGAGATCTGCTGATTGGTCAATCACGGATGATGGCAATGACACGTGGGGGAGGACTGATCTGCTGATTGGTTAATCTGTCACTACAGACACTGTCAGCCTGGACGTCATAGCTTACAAGCAAACTGAAACAATGAAGGTATAGTTATATATATTAATTGATTAGTAATGGATACACAACAAACTAATCAGTATTGGTGAAAGTTCTCCCATAAAGGTCAATTAAATATATTATAATCAAACTGATACAATAATAATTATTTCATATGAACACTCACTCCGAGTTTGGCCAGATCATGTTCACTGTGTCCATTGAAAACAGCAACGCAGTAATTGGTCCTGCGACAGGCATAACTTTGAGGTCGATAAGGGTTGGATGTGTTTTCGCATCATGTATATCTCGGACCTGCTTCAGCATCTTCTCTTTTGTCAACACGTATATCACGTGACCTGTAACAAGAGCATCGCCTATTGAAGACAGACTTAGATCAACAAATACCTCTTATTACAGGCCCACGATTATTAATAGTCTTGGTTTTCGGATTTATTTATGAATACATTTTGTTTGTTTGATGTTTAACGCCGCACTCAGCAATATTCCAGCTTTATAACGGCGGTTTGTAAATAATCGAGTCTGGACCAGAACATGCAGTGATTGACTTCCAGAGCATTGATCCACGCAGTTGGGACACGATGACATGCATCAACCAAGTCAGAGAGCCCGACCACTCGATCCCGTTAGTCGCCTATTGCGACAAGCATCGTCTACTGTTACGGCAAGCATGGGTTGCTGAAGACCTATTCTACCCCGTACCCTCACAGGTCTTATGAATACAAAGGTCAATTTTCAGTTACCTTTGTTCGAGAGAACGTGATTTGAATGGGGTGCCATGTGTTTTGTTATGAACAATTTATGTGTGGCGAATAGTTTGTTTGTTATTTAACGCCCCACTGAACAATATTCTATGTTCTGTAATTAATCGAGTCTGGGGGAGACAATCCAGTGATTCACATCATGCGCATGGATCTACGCAACTGGGGTATGATGACATACATCAACAGAGTCATCGAATCTGACCTGATCCCGTTAGTTGTCTCTCACAACACCATGGATTGCTGAAGATCAATTCTAACCCGATCTCCACCGTGACCCGTGAGGACCCGGGGTAAAATATCTGTCCCCAGCATCCCAATTGCTGGACATTGGGCAACCTGTTTGCCGTAAGTTGCGTCCCTGTGTCGTTAGCGAAAGGGAGTCTTGTGGTTGAGTCCAACGTCCCACTTTAACCCTAAATTTATCTGAATGGCTCGGCTGATGCTAAAACGTTGGTAGCCAGCCAATCCACACCTTGCTCAACCATACCATACTCTGCTGTAGGTTCTAGTCTTGTTTCATCTACATCCCTAATGTGTGAGTGAGTGAGTGAGTGAGTGAGGTTTTACGCCGCTTTTAGCAATATTCCAGCAATATCACGGCGGGGGACACCTGTAATGGGCTTCACACATTGTACCCATGTCGGGAATCGAACCCGAGCGAACGCTTTAACCCCTAGGCTACCCGACCGCCCCCATCATGTGTCAGACTGAGGGCACATGGGTGATGTCAGACCAGCCCGTCAAGACCAGGTCAACATCATCTTCAGGAACTCTGACTCAAACTCAAATTGCTGATGAGACTGCCAGTCCACCTGAGCTAGCCGCTGTGAGGTGACATGGGGTTTAAAGTCGCGTCCAAGATAATTGCACTTATATAGCGACGTGCATGCACGTGTGTGTGTGTGTGTGTGTGTGTGGGTGTGTCTGATTGTACTAGTCCGGTGGCGATGAGAAAGAAATGATTTGGTAGAGGCGTACACGTGGTCAGTTCAAACAGGCACTGCCTGCACGAGAGGCACGTAACTGACCTAGCTTTTGGACGTAACCATGAAAATGCAGGGGGGCTTGGGGGGCTTTTTTTATTTTAAGAAGCTGGAAACATGATTCAAGCAAGTTCCCACATAGGATCGAAGAAGAAGAGAGAAATGCAAAGTGTGAGATAGGATAAGTTTTAAAATTATGTTTTTGTTTCCAGTAAATACAGCATACATGTATGTGTATTTGTTTTCAGATAATACAGTATATGAGTTTTTGTTTTCAATTAATACTCATATAGGTCTTTTTGTTTCCAGTTAATACAGTATATGTGTTGTTTTCAGATAATACAGTATGTGATTTTGTTTTCAGATCATATAGTATATGTGATTGTGTTTCCTGTAAATGCAGTATATGTGGTTTCTTTTCAGATTATACAGTATATGTGTTTTTTGTCTTCAGATAATACAGTATATGTGAATATGTTTTCAGATCATATAGTATATGTGTTTGTGTTTCCTGTAAATGCCGTATATGTGGTTTGTTTTCAGATTATACAGTATATGTGTTTTTTGTCTTCAGATAATACAGTATATGTGAATATGTTTTCAGATCATATAGTATATGTGTTTGTGTTTCCTGTTAATGCAGTATAAGTGGTTTGTTTTCAGATTATACAATATATGTGAATATGTTTTCAGACCATATAGTATATATGTTTGTGTTTCCTGTTAATACAGAATATGTGCTTACCAATCGAATCTATGGTGAAGGTGAAATGGTAAGAATATATTCTTATGGGATCCATCGCATCATCGTCCCTGCTGGCAAACCGAGATCGTCTTATGTGTGTTTGTTTCTCCTCACTCCAGAAAATGAGGCTGAAACAAGATCATTCCGATTTTTAAAATGACAAATGATGTCACATGAACTCTAATGGAAAAAAATGAAAGACAACACAAAGAAAAAAAGGATGGTGTTACTGTCAGCCACACTTCAAATCTACAGTAGTCCACAGCAAGTCAAGTGCCGATAAATCCTTGATATGCACACTTTACTAAAGTAGGGTAACTTCTTTGATAGGCATTTAGAAGTTGGAGTACTAAGTAAGGATAAGAGTTTATGGATGAACAACTTCTTTATTACAATTAAGAGCGACGTTTCGGTGTAGGTTCTAACGCCGTTATCAAGTAAGTGGTTATCCTTACTTAAAGTAGGGTATATTTGAAAATATCAGATGATTACAGAAATACAAAGAGGTCTCGAGTGATAGTTTTGGATGAATACCAGAATGGAAGGTTTTGGTTTGGTTTGTTCTTTTACGCCGCACTCAGCAATATTCCAGCTACATGACTCGATTATTTACAGACCGCCATCTTTTAGCTTGAATATTGCAAAGTGCGAATATACAGATGAAATGAACCTATGTTAATCTGAATGCAAGTTTTGTTTGTTTTGTTTGGTTGTTGTGACACACGAAATCAATAAGCACGGGTGTGGTGGCAGTGACAAAAATGGGATTCCAATCCATGGGACACATGCAACGGTTTCTGTCACCCGCAAGGGGCGCAACTCTAAACACCAAATTGCGTCACCTCACACGACTGTGTCACCCGTTCCCACATAATAGCACTACCTTTTTCCTTCCAGCGTATCTATGGCCGCCTCGGTGGGGGCTTCCTTAAAGATCTTCACAGGTTCAGGAACTGTTAGTTTCAGGTTTTTAAATCTGATGCGATTGATCCTTTTGCCAGAAGAAATGAACAAGGCATTATTGTGAAACTGCACTCCTCGAATATTTCCCCCTGAAATGTAATTCCACTGTTACTGACATTTTGCAATAATCTGTGCACATACTATTCAGAAGAAAGCAAGGGCTGCCCGATTCGTTCATATTACTAGTATAGGTCATGCCATCAAAGATGTGTTATAGTAATAGAATCGGTGGTCCTTAACATCTAGAGTGAGTATGGTTTTACGCCGCTTTTAGCAATATTCCAGCAATATCACGGCGGGGGACACCAGAAATTGGCTTCACACATTGTACCCATGTCGGGAATCGAACCCGGGTCTTCGGCGTGACGAGCGAACGCTTTAACCACCAGGCTACCCGACCGCCCCCTGAGATCTAATGTTTTTTCTCCAAAAATTCTATTTCAATATCTCTGTTTGAATGAAATATTTACAACTTTAGCTTCTATTTACTGTGAGTGAGTGAGTGAGTGAGTGAGTGAGTGAGTGAGTGAGTGAGGCCCCTATGAGCATTACGTCAGTCATGTTATAGGATGTCAGCTTTATGAGGGACAAGAGTGATTAAGGTCTCCTCGAGTTCACCACGAGCTGTGGATTGTTAGTTTCTGGCGTCTTATCTCTAAATGGTATGTATACCGACTTGACCATGTGTTTGTCCGTGTGCGTGAAGAAGGGGGAGACTTCCCGACCCAATCCTCTAGAATATCAAATGACTGAACGGTCCCTCCCTAACTATTTATTCATAATAAACCTTGCAGAGTGATTCCAAACAAGAGAAAAGGGACCTTATGGGTGCTAGGATACAATTGTGCTGTGACGTCCTAACGTTTGACGTCAACTTACTTCCGTAAAAATCACCATGTGTGCGGACAGTTAAAAAAGTATTGTACTTGTCTCTCGTTTGTTCGTAACGTAATTGTTCGTAATGTAGCGCGGGAAGTCCCTACGGTGACTGGTCAAATTGTTCCATACGTAAAAATATCCTGCAACAGCAATCACCAGTACCAAAATGCTACGCTAATTTTAAATAAATATATATATACTTTAGTTGCAGCTTTTACTATATATATATATATATATATATATATATATATATATATATATATATATATATATATGTCTGCAACTAAAGTAACACGATATTGGAATATATTATTCCTGATAAAACAAAAATTTCAGATACAACTTCTTCGACCATTGAAGGAAAGTTAGAGAAAGTTCCACTTTGAAGCTTAACAACGTCAGTAGTCTTGTTTTCATAAAATAATTCTGACTGTTCCCAAATCATGAAAGGTTCATGCTTTAAGTCTTGTCTTTTTATCATTGCGTATCGAGTTGCGAAGCGTATCTTGACCAGAATATCGAGATGCGTATCGTATCGTGACCTTCCTGTATCGTTGCAGCCCTACTACTTTCAATTAATTAGACTTAATATGTAAACACTGCAATTATTACATAAATAGTAATAAGCCTGAAATGTGGAATTTGCAGAACATGAGTCCAAATGTTTGATGACATGGTGCTCTGTAATAAATATGAATTGACGATTATTAAATGCATGTCTGTGGTCCTACTATACTGTAGTTGTAAAATATAGTAAGAAGTCAAACTGTGATTTTTCACCAATAATGTACCTATTCTCATGGTTGCTCACATTTTTTAATAGTCAGTAAGCGAAACAAAATCAACGCCAGGCCACACACTTACAGTTTGGAGGAATGGCCGAACACGTCAGTTGTCCTTGGAGCATTCCATAACATAAAGTAGGTGGTCTTGCTAGAAGAAGGATGACAGTTTGCGAGGAACGATGACATAACAGAGAACCTGTCTCCCACCGACTCGGATGCCCAGCAGCAGATATTTCAAGATGCCACCTCCAAGTGTCTCCAGTGCTGATGTCAGTGATCAGTACATGGGACTTCCCTCTTCCGTATTTCCCACTTCTTGCCCATGTCCCTGGTGAAGCAGGGACACTTAGGATACGTGCGTTTGCTTTAGTTGGAGCCCTGAATCTTCCTGTCTTCCCAGAGGCTGTCCTGAGCGCCTCAGACGAAATTCCTAGAAACATATTAAGCACTAAAGTACTCACGGAAATGAAAAAAAACTGTTTTTCTCAATTTAAAAATCGACACAAAGTGTTACGTAGCTGTAAATACGAAATAACAAAACAACTGGAAAAGTACTAGTCTGGATTTGCTAGTTTGATCTCAGTGAACAATACAAAATGTACTTTACAGGAGTTTATTTGTCGGCACTTTCAGCATTCAAAAATAAAACTAAGTCCAAATTGACATAGCAGAAACAGACTATAGGCATTACGCACCTGTTCTCACCTGTCGTCAAGGTGTCATAGGTCACCTTGATCTACTTACACCTGGTTATGCCCTGTTTCACAATAGTCTGTTTTATTCACATTTTTACACACTTTTACGTGTAAAAAGGCATAAAAAACATTTGATACGCTGTATTTGTGCCAAGGCCCAATTAGTACTCATTTAGTTGTTTGAATATTTAATCTTGTATATTAACTGCAATAATTTAAGATCTGAGGTCGAAAAAACAGTTTTTTTTCATTTCCGTTAGTACTTTAACAATCTGTGTCTTGTGTAGGATTTTCTCGCCAATATAAGTATCATGGGGAACATTGCTGAAGAAATAAACGACGAGTGGGAGTTGTTTATCGTACAATGTAACACTGCTGAGAGAGTAAACCATGAAGGACGCAGCCCCGAGTGGTTTATTCTCCCTGCAGTGTTTAATTGTACGATAAACAACGACTACAAGTCGTTTATTTCTCACATGAGATAGCAACATTATGTACAGTCTCTTTGATGACGTCGCTAAAATGTACAAGCTTTAAAAATATTTATCCAAATCTTTATAATGATGACTCCCTGGCCAGAATCCGACCTCGAAAAGGTCGGACAAGGTTCGTTAAGTTTGGTATTTGGCGCAAATTCGCAGTCGATCATCTGGAGCTTTTCTCCTAATACCGATTGTCATATCTCTCCCACTTCTGGATGCTATCGTTCGGCCACTGCGTTTATCTGCGTACCCCAGATACATCGATGGGGAACAATTAACTAGACACTTCCCTCTCAACGTCCCAAATAACGTCGTCCAATATATGACGTCATCAAGTTGCGGGGTATGTCCGAATCTCCAGAAGTGACGTCATGATAGAACACTCAGTGTTTCATCGTGAAATATACCACGCTTCGTTCTTCATTGTTCTTTGCGATTTATCGCGTGTCTGTCTTTTATAGGGGGTTATACTGAGAGAGTGAGTGTAGACGTTATAGTGAAAATGCTACCTTTAACAGATTTATAACCAATGTAAGATGAATAGCAAGCCCACTGTGACTGACATTGACCACTTTGGGTGAAATCCACAGGCACTTTGCTAACAGACCAAATTTTGATCTTGACGAATCTAGAATTCGAATCAGATCGCTTAGGTGAGGTGAGTTGAGATGGGTTTCACAAGATTATTGTACTTATACAGCGACGTACATGCACATGTGTGTGGCTGCTTGTACTAGTTCGGACTGATGCCGATTTTATAGTGCTAGCCCACTGAGATACCATGCCACAGTTAAACATGAATACCCCATTCAGGCACAGTATACCGACTCCGAGCACCTTCCCGAGGCAAGAGAGTTAACTGACCTAAAAGTCCAGTTTCCACCCTTGCCTAACTAGGCTGGAATTCCTTGGCTCGATCGTAGCGCTAACAGTGGCTGTTACGAGTAATGTCCCTTCTATGCCTCTCCTATTGACCAATCCGATTCCATCCCTTGCATTTGTTTCAAACTAAATGGCGGCGCCCAGTCAAGACGATCTGATCGATTATCAAGATCTATATTGTGATAAAACGGATCATATATCGCGAAGTACATCAAATCACGCGAGCACCTTGATTAAAAACATGAAAAGATTTGGAATAATATCTGTTGACAATGAGCTGGCGGTGCACATGTTTTGCAAATCCTGCAATCGACCGAAATCTGCACGATTGTTTACGAACCGGATTTCTTGGCCCTCCAAAAAGAATGGCGTCAAATCCCACGTGACCTCATCAGACGACTGACTTTTTCTGTGCGTCGAAGATTTTTTTTTCGTGTATTGAGGCATTTGGTGGTCACACACGGTGGTGATGACTTCTTATTGAACGTGAGCGATTGTTTATGTACTCTGCCTATTGTCCATGATTCTGAAAGCTCGAGTTTTGTACCACACCCAACTTTGGGGGGCTCTGACGTCATTCTCGGTCGGAATGATTGTCATTTTCAGTGTTGATTATGTTGATATATTGATCTTCTCAATACACTTTACTTCATGCATGTATGGTTTGTTGTTTTTGAGCAAGAGTGATTTCAAACTCTGGTAAAGTTTCTTTTGGATGTCAGTTTATATTATGTACACAAGTCTGTGCAAAGGCTGTTATGACATGTATAAACAAATAATCTAGATAATCTGAACAATGTTTTGTTTTGTTTGTTGTTTAACACCACACTCAGCGCTATTCCAGCTATATGACGGCAGTCTGCAAATAATCAAGCCTGGAACAGACATTCCAGTGATTGACATCATGAAAATCGATCCACGCAATTGGGACACGATGACATGCATCAACCAAGTTAGCGAGCCTTACTACCCGATCCCTTTAGTCGCCTCTTACGACAAGCATAGTCGCCGTTTACGGCAAGCATGGGTTGCTGAAGACCCATTCTATCCCAGATCTTCACGGGTCATCTGAACAATGAAACATAGACATGAAACATGATAGCCCCTGAGTACCTGAATTCCGTTTCCAGATATAACCAACTTCTGCTTTTATCTTCACCAATGTGCTACACATTTTCCCGTCTTTTACTGCTTTTATACCAACACATCTGTCTTCTATCAAACACCGTCCAGCACACAGGATAAGCTGAGCTATGTTCGCAGGGGTCATACGGGGTTTCCCTGATTCGGAACTGAAGACGCTCGAACGAAACTGGACAATACCAGTGCGACCTGTTGTCTTCCATCGACATGTTCCATAACTCCAACGGACCTTGAGTAGGATGAGGACAGCCCAAACAATCTGCAACTTCATTGGACTTACTTTCTGGAAAAAGAACCGAAAGAGAAGCCACTAGTCTCTAATGTACAACGTCAACTCCAGAGAATAACAAGACTTGATTATCCACCGAAACAGATTCAATTGGGCGCAATAGGCAAGATAGCGATGAAAATTATGTGGATTTATCACTGAAAATCACACGCCATGTTGTACAAGTCGTTAGCAAAATGCTGGAAGTATTAACTGAGTAACAGCAAGGAAAGAGTAACCTGAATCTATTTCTACTAAACATGAGTATCTTAGATTCTGCGTAACACGAACCGTTTCTAAACACGGCATGTTTCTCTGTTCAGTGACCCTGCTGATTCAATATAATAATGCCATTGTGTAAAGTATAAATATTAATACAACAATTCCAACTTTGCAATTTTGATTTTTCAATTCCCAGTCGTGGATGTATTTCTATCTTACAATGTAAGCGTTAAACAACAAACAAACAAAACAAACATATTTAGATGCAGCCAGAACCAGAAAGAGTGAAACACATTTATCCCAAAGACTTATGACAAGTGATGTCTTCAACTTTCAACTAGTCAACTATCGTAGAATGGAATCTAGTCTATGACGCATGCACTTTGTTAAACTAGAACATGGTACAACTTCTTTCGTTCTTTGTTGTTTAACGCCGCACTCAGCAATATTCTAGCTATATGACAGTAGTCTGCAAATAATCAAGTCTGGAACAGACAATCCAGGGGTTGACATCATGAGGATCGATCCACGCAATTTGGATACGATGACATGCCTCAACCAAGTCAGTGAGCCTGACCACCCGATCCCGTTTGGCGCCTCTTACGACAAGCATACATGTAGCCGCCTTTCACGGCATGCACGGGTTGCTGAAGACCTATTCTACCTCGGATCTTAACGGTTTGAGAATAATATCATATTCCCAAATCTTACGGAATCCCCAAAACGCCATTTCAAGAACTCTGCGATCATTTTATAGTTTGAGTCTTCAAAGGTCTCATATTTATGTAAATTTTAGTTCAAACCCCGTTTGTGAAAGGATATCCTTTATCTAGTGTATTCACGTTTCGAATAATCAATAACCAATAACCACCAGTCAAAGAAAACTGTCCAGCAACAAAATATGATTCCTCTTTACTTATAAGTAGCAGGATGTCTGCACTTGTACAAGCAGACGTTATTCACAATTAAAGCTAAAATTGATAGAATTATTATCAAACCGCCCGCGTGTTATAAGAAACGAGCGGGCCACTGTAACTTGATAATGCCCTCATATTGTTTGACGACGGGCCATTATCACGCTCTTTGTTAGATAACGTCATAGGATAGGGATAGGTGACGTCACGTTCAACAGTGACGTCATCTGGATTGTTCTATGACGTTTCCATATTTGTAAAAGTGGATCAGTGACATGTTGATTGCAGTAAATGTTTCAAAACCGATAGTGTTGTTTCTTTTTATTTGATAACAAATTCCATCCATTTTAGCTATAATAACGGTAACGCTATTTTTCAGGGCATTATCATTTGCAGAAACCCTCGGTTATTTCAACTGCCTTCTTTCGTCGGGCAGTTAACTGAAGACCTGGCTTCTGCAAATGATAATGCCCTGAAAAATAGCGTTACCCTTACAGTAACATATCGTTTTGGTTTCAACACAATCAGAAAACGCGTTGTCATGCCACTGGACTATCTGGCTCATCGCTGGATTTTCTGGCCAAGACCCAATTGTTTCCAGGCCTCCATCGTATGGTACGAATAGAGTTGTGTGGCATCCGGCAACAAACACACTTACTTTCTCATGCAAATTGTGTGAGCGGCGGGTGCTTCTGGGAAGGCAGGACATGTTAATCCTGTTCGCGAACACCTGGTGTTATCAGTGATTTTCAGGGATTCATTCATAACATTTTCACTTTGACGCCCACTGGAATCTGTATAGCAGATAATCGAGGCTGGTGATTCTCTAGCTTTGCCGTTTTATATTTTATACTTCATTCAAAGCTCCACAAGAACTTTTTACACATGTTATTAATGGGCTAATTAGGAATAAGTAAGGGAGATTAAATCTGATCAGCCATATTTCAGGCATATTATGACTTGGACAAATAATATATTTATATATCCGATATATTTTACAACGTTTTTTTGTTACATTAAAAAGATCAGATGAGTTGATGATGGAACAGAAAAAGTGAAAAAGACTTACATTTGGTTTCCGTCCTGACAGAATCTGCGGGAGGACTTATTCTGGTGTCGCATTTCTTCTACAAGCTTTTAAGCTGGAACATATATAATATTCAAAATGGGAAATGTATGGACCATAAAATTTCATGGGATATTTAATACATAGAATATTTTTGTCTGACAAGCGCCGTCGTTGAATCAATACATTTCTTTACACCAAAGGCTGGACATACAGGGATTGATCATCGGAAGACGGAACGCATCCCTCTTGTCATACCGTCTTGTAGATAGTTTGTTGTGAGTTTGTATTATTCCAAACTTTATTTGAGTAAAAGAATATACTGCAAAAGGTATATACTTATGAATCTGAATAGGGTCACCATATACGGTGTGGGGTCACCATATACGGTGTGGGTATATGTGTTCACAGTGTCTATAGCTGTGTGTACGGGAGGTTACGTCAGGAATGGTCTTGCTCACGGCGAAAGGGAAGAATTGTAAACAACCACGTAACCTCTGAAAGACAATCTAACGACTTACGAGTTCACAAATTACAAGTCTCTTACTTGACTCGTGTCCGAATTCAGGCTCGAAATATGTTCCCTGTCAATAATTTTCTCTATCGGTGTTATGAAATATGAGTGTCCCGCTTTGAAGTCTCAACACCCCCAACCCACCCAGCGCCACCGGTGGCAATATGAGGGTACAAATTCTCTACCTGTAAACTAAACTCACCTCCCTCTTTAGGTTATAAATTCTCTCCCAGAACAAATACACCCTCAAAATATTTTAGTTGTTACATCATTCTTAAATGTATGTTTTGGATGCACTCGATACAAATACTCGTCCATATAGAGTTCTATATGATATGTATACATGGAAAAGATTAAACATGTCTAAACATATATCACACGTGCAAATATTTTATTTATTTGTTTTTTTAAAAATGTTTGTACATACGTCAACGCCAGAGAATAACCAATAAGGCGTACAAGACAAAGTAGCGGTGAAAATTATATAAATGACTAAAGTGATGACAGGTGTTAAGCTTAATTATAAACATGTCCATCCCTAAACAAACTATAATCCTGAGCTATTGTGAAATACTAGCGGGAGACTATAACAGGAGGGACGAAAAATACATTCACCTAGGGAGCCGTTAGGCCTTATACAACCTAACTTCTTTTAGTTGCATTTAGAAGTTGGTATGATGAGCAAGGGAGATAGTTCATTATAACAATTTATAACTTAAATGGATAGAATTATCATTAAACCACCTGCATGTTATCAGAAATGAGCGGGCAACTGTAACTTGATAATGCCCTCATATTGTTTGACGACGGGCCATTATCACGCCCGTTGCTAGGTGACGTCATAGGGATAGGTGACGTCACGTTCAATAGTGACGTCATTTGGTTTGTTCTGTGGCGTTTCCATATCTGTAAAAGTGGGTCAGTGAAATTCGTGTTGATTGCACTTAATGTGTCAAAACCGCTTTTGTTGTTTATTTTTATTTGATAACAAATTTATCCATTTTAACTATAATAACGGTAACGCTATTTTACAGGGCATTATCATTTGCAGAAGCTCCTCTTCTTCGTCGGGCAGTTAATGGAAGACCTCGGGCTTCTGCAAATGATAATGCCCTGAAAAATAGCGTTACCCTCATATCAGCGGGCCATTGTAACTTCATGATGTCCTCATATTGCTTGACGACGGGCCATAATCAATCCCGTTGTTAGGTGACGTCATAGCATAGGGATAGATGACGTCACGTTGAATAGTGACATCATCTGGTTTGTTCCATGACGTTTCCATATTTGTAAAAGTGGGTCAGTGACATTCGTGTTATTGAGTTTGTTTCAAAACCGATATTGTTTCTTTTTATTTGATAAATGTTTCAAAACCGTTAGTATTTCGTTTTATGTGATAACAAATTCCATCCATTGTAGTTATAATAACGATAACGCTATTTTTCATGGCATTGTTATTTGTAGAAGCCCTCGGTATTTTCAACTATCCTCCTCCTTCGGACCGTTAACCCCCTGGATGCCACAGGGACATATATGTCCTTCCCCTACCACCCTCACTTTGAATTCTCGCACAACCTTCACTTTTCCGATCTTAGGAAATTGTGCGTCAGAAAAGAAACTCGGTATCCAGAGGGTTAATGGAAGACCTCGGGCTTCTGCAAATGATAATGCCCTAACAAAATAGCGATACCCTTATATTATAGCTAAAAGGGATAGAATTATCATAAAAACGCCTGCATGTTATCAGAAATGAGCGGCCACTGTAAGTTGATAATGCCCTCATATTACTTGACGACGGGCCATTATCACGCCCGTTGTTTGGTGACGTCATAAGATAGGGATAGGTGACGTAACGTTCAATAGTGACGTCATCTGGTTTGTTCTATGACGTTTCCATATCTATAAAAGTGTGTCAGTGACATTCGTGTTGATTGCAGCAAATGTTTCAAGATCGATATTGTTGTTTCTTTTTATTTGATAACAAATTCCATCCATTTTAGCTATAATAACGGTAACGCTATTTTTTCAAGGCATTATCATTTGCAGAAGCCCTCGGTCTTTTCAACTGCCCTCCTTCGTCGGGCAGTTAATGGAAGACCTCGGGCTTCTTCAAATGATAATGCCCTGAAAAATAGCGTTACCCTTATAATATTCGACGTTTCGGTGTAGATACTAACACCGATTTATCAAGCAAGTGATATCAAGTGTATAACCTAACTGTGACACTGGTATTCTAGAAGTTGGAGAGTTAACAAGAAAACTTTATGGATGGCAACTTCTGGTGCATTGCATTAGCCCCTTGAAGATCCGGGGTAGAACAGGTCTTCAGCAACCCATACTTGCTGTAAAGGGTGACTATGTTTGTCGTAAGAGGCGACTAACGGGATCAGGTTGTCAGACTCGCTGACTTGGTTGATGCATGTCGTCGTATCCCAATTGCGTAGATAGATGCTCATGATGCCAATCACTGGATTGTCTTGTCCAGATTCGATTATTTACAGACTGCCGTCATATAGCTTGAATATTGCTAAGTGTGGCGTTAAACAACAAACAAACAAAACCAACAAATCTTACTGGTATAACCTCTCCGTACCAGTACCATTTCACACGGGGCCGAGTTTGTACGGGATGCGTTTATACCGCGACATCGGCTCCACATCTTTTGTTCTCGTAATATCTAATCGCTTCTCTTATGGAGCAGCCTGGGCCCCGTCCCACAAAGCCATCTTTGCGCTAAGGTTATCGTAACTCCCATACTTTAACACTGGCTTACGATAGTCGTAGCGCTAAGATCGCTTCATGGAACGGGGCCCTAGTCACCATTCAGCACATATTACATTTTCATCAACTTGACACGTAACAACGCAATAAGCGAAAGACCTTTCTCCTAGATTCCCGTCTAAAAACCTCTTTCCTTAATTTAAATATTTGCAAAAGGGCCGTACTTATGTATACTAAATGTATCTTATACACAGCTTCATACGCATACGGTTGCCCAATACACAGCTTCATACGCATACGGTTGCCCACAACCCTCAATAAATGCAGCGGCAATACTCTGTCTGATATGTTATGGGGAAAAACTACTTTAATTGAAGCAAAAAAAGTTCAAATTTATGATTTTGCTATTGTTTTCCAATATTATCAATTCACAAATACCTATATTCTAAAGTTCTATCAACATCGACAGAAAGCTACCGCGAGAAGGCATACCCTATACTACATCATATACCCACAAAGCATGAAAATATGAATAATACATTCTCCGGTCCAGGACAAAATGTGTAACCAAATACGACTACTCATGTCGACATTCTATATACACTGTCTATGGAGAAACGGTAAATGCAGTGCAATCACCAGTTATCACTAAAGGCAATATAAATTCGGCCAATAGATTACCATCAACCAGAGACACCAGTTCTGCTACCTGCATGCGATAACACACGTATCTTCATCATAACTTTAGCCTCTGGCAGTTGAGTGAGTGAGTGTGGTTTTACGCCGCTTTTAGCAATATCCAGCAATATCCCGGCGGGGGACACATGAAATGAGCTTCACACATTGTACCCATTTGGGGAATCGAACCCGGGTCTTGGGCGTGACGAGCCAACGCTTTAAACCACTAGGCTACCCCACCGGCCCTCTGGCAGAGATACTACTATTATAATGCAAAAATCATTATAATTTCTTCAATTTTTATCAAATTCAAATATATTATACTACTTTAGGTTTCACATTCCCAAGCCATAGTTTACAAGACTGCGTAATGCTTGGAGATGGAAACTGTCGAAACCAGTCAAACGAGCTGGAAGATGCTAATCAGTTGACCCTATGGACATTCTAGAGCCGGCTGACCAATTTCAGACACGGTCGACAAGCCTTTAACAATTAACAAAGCAAACCAGCACATCAAAACTTGCATAACTTTATCATCATGTGGTAAGGCATTGTTAACGATTCCAAACTGGACAGCAGGTAGTGACATGCACAGTGCACAGGAGGTCTCAGGTATAAATGCAGGGAAATCATGGCATTCAGTCATTCCTGAATTTCGCCTGGGAACCTCTCTGTCCGTTTTTGAAGGCGTGGAGATACCCGGTGTTAATTCCCCGCAACAATTCCAGCAATAAACGGGCCTTAAAATAGACTATTTCACTTCGATGAATTAGGGAATACAGTAAACACGGTTATAACGAACACGCTCATAACGAAGTGACAGATATAACGAACTGTTGTTTTTTATCTTGACCAGTGGTGGTATACTTGAGTTGAAACGCTTATAACGAACTACGGTTATATCGAACAGAAATCATTGGTTACCGTGAGTTATAACCGTAGTTTACTGTATATATCTTCTCAGACTCATTAGAGGTTATCTAGCAAACTCAGTCGGCAATTCTCCTCCACCAAATTGAATATAAAACGTTTATTTTTTTATTAAAATAAATTTTTATAATTTATGAATTATTGCTAAGCGGACGTCGCTGTAGTTTTGTCTTTGCATCTGGACTGACAATAGTGATAGGTGTATCAATGAGTTGGCTTAATGTCATGAAGTTTTTTTGCACATTATTGTGTCTCCCGCTTCTTTTATATCAGATCTCTTATGTTACATCCAACTGCATCCTTGTAATCGATGTGTGGGATGGGACAGGTGTCGCACAAGTGCCATCATTCCTGCAGCGTTGTTCTTTGTGTTACCAACGGATTCCAATATACCTGGGTAACCAACAAATACCAAATAATGCTAAGGTGCCCAAGAGGACGATCATTATCATTATCATGTCCAGTATAATCGATTTATACCCGGAACATTTTTAATTGCTTAAAAAACAAAACAGAAAAACTGTTATCTTTAGATTCTTTATTATCATGAAGAAGAACCTTAAACTTAGCCTTGGATTCAGGTTTGAGGACCATAATTGAAGGTCAAAGTCACCGGAATTTTTTTTTTTTTACATATGTTTATTGTATGTTTGTAATGGACCAAACCTTGGGTTTGTATTTATTGTTTGTAAGAAAGATGCAAACTACAGCTGCAGTAAGTGATGAATAGATTCACAGCTTAATGTTGCTCGTGCAGGCCACCATACAAGATGCATGGTCAAGTTTCAAGCGGAATAGTCATCCATACCAGTGCATCTGAGGAAATGCAAAATGTCACTGGATATACCGAACATTCACATATGTCTGCTCGTTGCGGAACGCTAAGTGTGTCGGAATATAGGGAAATGCAAATGTCAGACCACAGAGGCAAATGTCAGACCAAAATAGCATTTGTTTTAAATTAAAGAGACAAAAGATATAGAGAATCTCACCCTTGTGTCTTTTGATATCAAATATATCAACACGAGTTGATAAAAGTGGAAAAATTCCGAGGCTTGCCGAGGATTTTTGCCACTTTTATCAACGAGTGTTGATATATTTGATATCAAAAGACACAAGGGTGAGATTTTATTTATCATCCAACATCATTCTTCCATCTTTTTCAATTTGTAAACAGTAATTAGCAGTGTCTTCAGTGTAAAAAGTGCTGCTAATAGCTTCACTAGCAGAGCCATTAGTGATGTCATTTGATTGTGACGTCATGGTAACCAGTGACGTCACAATGGTCTGCAAAACATTGTGATGTAATTTCATTGCAGCGATATCTACAATGTAAATATCGCTTGATCTCACCCAAGCGATATCTTCTGTGGGAGCCAGTTTTGGATGATACATCTCTAATAAAAACAGTTGATATTACGATTCCGACCATATCATGAACATGTGTATATGTATCACTATGTAGAGTCATGATACAATCTGTTCGCTAAACGGTCCGCGTATCCTGTTCAATCGATGGAACCCGTCACAAACTCATGCAAAGCCAAGTCAACTGTTCACCTGAAATGAACATGGGAACACATGACACAAGACAACGTAGTGAATTGCAACACTGCATCATTTTTATCACGGTTGTGTCATATTTGGAAATGTCTACCATTAAACTTTTGGAAAGTTTTACTGAGGATTTGAATGTTGTAACCTTGATCGGCGGCATGGGTGGCCCAGTCGTCTAAGGCGCCGCCATTCGCTGTGTAGAGTTGCGTTCCTTGGGACCACCAGAAACCTATGACTGTGGGTTCGAATCCTGGTTCGCCCCGATTATGTTTCTAGGTTTGTCAGCACCATACCCGTGCTCGTGGGTTTCACCGAAGTGGTAAACGTCTGAGACCTGCATCACTTCGGGCTTTCCTCCCACATTAAGCTGACACGCCGTGATATAACTGGAATACTGTTAAAAGCAGCGTTAAACCAAACTCACTCACTCACTGTAACCTCGATCAAGCAACCTTTGAATATGAGTTTGCTCTTTGAAATCTCCACCGAGAGAGCATGCTCAATTGTACCTTAAAAGTTGTGAAACCAAAACGAGTAGCTGCTAGAGTATTGCTCGCCATAAAGGGAGAGTTGAGTATCATATTAAACGTTTAGAAATATGGAGTGAAAACAATTTCAATTTTCGTTTTTTCTGTCAGTGTTGTTTGTTTTGTGATTCACATTTTTAATTTTATTTTATTGTTACTGCTTTTGTTGTTGTTGATCGGCACGACCAAGTATCGTAGATTCCACGGTACTATAAATACACTCGACGTCACCGCTGGAGAACAATCAATTTCGATGATCTGCCGATACAGATGTCAGTTGGCGTCAAGGACAAAATAGGGATGAAAATTAAACGAATGGGTCACTTAAAATCTGCCATGAGACCACGTGTTCGCGAAAATGGTTGGCATGATCTATAAAAATACTTACCAATCCAACATTTTTAAATCCGTTCTTAAGGCCATGTGCAGCAATTCATCTCGTTGCAAGTTCAAATCTCTACCCAAGGAATGTTATGAGCGCTTCAAAATCCAAGATCCATACAGTGATTCGTTCTTCTGCCAAACGTACAAACTGTGTTCTGACAGTGTTGAGAGGATGTTGATGATGTTTCTCAGTAAGCCTGAAGTCAAGTCAAGGCCCGGCTCACACATAACCCAGACAACTCTTGAAACAGTAATGCAAATCATTTCACAAGTAGAGAGGGAGTGAGTATGGTTTTACGCTGCTTTTAGCAATATTCCAGCAATAACACGGCGGGTGACACCAGAAATGGGCTTCACACATTGTACCTATGTCGGGAATCGAACCCGGGTCTTCGGCGTGACGAGCGAAAGCATTAACCCCCAGGCTACCCGACCGCCCCCATTTCACGAGTAAAGGAGCTTGACGCAACCATGGCTTATGACAGGTATTGAGATAATTATTACTCCAGATGTTTCCTTTACCCCTACATGTTTGCAGAATAATGTTGGTCGTTTGCACAATTGCAGCTGTACCTTTCCAGAATGACAGCCACTCGTTAGGTTGTATATGTTTGCTAAAATACCATCTCATATTTTCAAAAATAAAGCAACGTATGGCTCCCGTACCACACAAAATTCCACAAATATAAGAGGAAGGTACTTTTGAGCTGTAGTGTATAATTCAGTTTAAATGGAAACCTTGATAACGATGTAAACTCTCTAAGTTATCAGCTGTGCAAGCCGTTTCGTTTACCCCGTCACGTTGGATATGTAAACAGAAGACGTCGCAATGACCTTATTCATTACATTCAAGATTCTTTATTCAGCATTTTGGGCCATGTGGCCTAGAGTACAATTACAATTACAATAATTGCTGCGTCACGTGATGTCAGGAAAATAAATACAAGTAGTCTTATTTCACATTAAATACATGATTTAAGTATAAGGCCAAAGCCTTTACAATGTTGATATTTTTGGAGTTGAGTAGACTACATAAACTGTGATTATAATGATGAACATTGGATAACCAAGGCAAATAGTGGTTTCCGTGGAATATTTTGAACATATAAACAAAACATGAAATTCATCCTCTATTCATTAACTATTTACTGACATGTGAAGGTAACCTTACCGAGTTATAATATATACACAAATAGATAGACTTTGTCAGATATATCTTACATCCTCTGGCAAATTTGTTTCAATAATAAAGAGTTTAAAAAATCGTCAGAATCGTACAATGTACTCTGCTTTTAGCAGAGAGTATTATCCCCGCCACAAGTGGAAGGGGGGTACAGGAATGGATGCTGTCCATCCGCCCTCAGTCCGGGGTAGAACTCAAAAGCCATGAGAGATATCTTTACCAAAATTGGCACATAGATAGGTCTAGTGGTGAACTGGTGCCTTCTGACAGTTTTGGATTTTTGAAAAAATTATATTTCGAGTTGCCACAGCAACGACTTTGATTTAGACTGAAAATGGCAGTCGTGCTCCTTTCCGGAGCAGGCCTTGAAAACCGTACAATATTTGTTCACCAAACGTGACACTTGGTCTGTTGGGGAACTGGAGCCTTTTGATAGTTTGGGGCTAATGCCTTGCACACAACCGGGGGATATGAGTATTTCATGCTTGTTTGGATTATGGAAAGGGGTTTGTCGGTTTTATTTTGGAAAGAGCCTTTTTGTAATTAGGTATTCTTTGAGTTTTCGTTTCTAACGTTATAACAAGTTCAATGGTTGGTTTCATCTTGCGGAACTCATAAGCCATTCATTCTATTCTATTCTATTTATGCTGGATTTCCAGTTTAAAATATGTCTCCATAAACCTATGCTTGTTATGACAGGCGATAAACGAATCGTATGGTGGGGCCTGGTGACATTGTACCCCGACAGGGTTGAACGTTTCTCCCGATACAAGCACACCATCGTATGTTGGGGCTTGGTGACATTGTGCCTACACAGGGCGGAACGTATCTCCCGATACAAGCACACCATCGTATGGTGGGGCTTGGTGACATTGTACCTACACAGGGCGGAACGTTTCTCGCGATACAAGCACACCATCGTATGGTGGGGCTTGGTGACATTGTACCTACACAGGGCGGAACGTTTCTCCCGATACAAGCACACCATCGTATGGTGGGGCTTGGTGACATTGTACCTACACAGGGCGGAACGTATCTCCCGATACAAGCACACCATCGTATGGTGGGGCTTGGTGACATTGTACCCCGACAGGGTTGAACGTTTCTCCCGATGTAAGCACACCATCGTATGGTGGGGCTTGGTGACATTGTACCCCGACAGGGTTGAACGTTTCTCCCGATGTAAGCACACCATCGTATGATGGGGTTTGGTGACATTGTAGCCCGACAGGGCGGAACGTTTCTCCCGATGTAAGCACACCATCGTATGGTGGGGCTTGGTGACATTGTACCCCGACAGGGCGGAACGTTTCTCCCGATACAAGCACACCATCGTATGGTGGGGCTTGGTGACATTGTACCCCGACAGGGTTCAACGTTTCTCCCGATGTAAGCACACCATCGTATGGTGGGGCTTGGTGACATTGTACCCCGACAGGGTTGAACGTTTCTCCCGATGTAAGCACACCATCGTATGATGGGGCTTGGTGACATTGTACCCCGACAGGGCGGAACGTTTCTCCCGATGTAAGCACACCATCGTATGGTGGGGCTTGGTGACATTGTACCCCGACAGGGCGGAACGTTTCTCGCGATACAAGCACACCGTCGTATGGTGGGGCTTGGTGACATTGTCCCTACACAGGGCGGAACGTTTCCGACTATATCATGAGCATGTGTTTATGAATCACTATAAAGCAGTTATAATTCCAAGTGTTCGCGAAAAGGTGAGCGTATCCTGCCCCACCAGTGGCACGGGTCACAAACACATGCAAAGGCAAGACAATTGTTCACCAGAATAAAAACATATGGTCAAAATAAGGAATTGCACCGGACATCATTTTTGTCACTGATGCGTCACAGCACGTTGAGACAATGCAGAAGCATCGTCGAAATGGAAAGGTCGAATATGGCTGCCGGAGAGCTGATATTGAACATATCCAGGTGTGATCACTGGTGGAAACAAGTATGTGAAGTTTCAACTTCATTGGTCCAAGTGGATTCTGAGCAGATGTATCGATGGGCGACGGACAAACTGGCCACGGTATAAGTAGTCAGGCCAGGTTAGCTACAGTAGAGAGTATAGGTTAGCTTCACTACAAACGTCAAGGTAAATAGGAGGAAATCATAAATAACAAATGTGTGATTTGTTGTTGCTTGATGGGAAAGATAAACGCTGGTGAATTTCATTCAGAAAATGTATCTTATGAAGGAATATTCAGTGAGGGTATTTTTCCTCCTTCTGAAAGTCAGTGAGTGTTTTGGAATCTCGTCAAAAGAGAAACCATGGGATAGCCGGTCTCACTTCCGTTCAAGTATCTTCACATTACAGACACGGCAACCCCGGCCCCGACTGGACGTCCACAGCAGCTTTGTATGCGCTGGTCTCTGCCTTGAAGACGACAAGTGTGTTGGCTTCCCAGCGGTGATGGTCGACAAACAGTGCAGCTTGTTTGCCAAGACAGTCAAACTTGTGGGCGATGTTTGGGAACGTTATTCAGGTGAGCGGATACTCAGTAGGATTCAACCCATGTTTGCATCAAAAACAGGGATGGAAGGAGGTGAGGTGAGGTGAAATGGGGTTTAACGTCGCGTCCAAGATTATTGCACTTATATAGCGACGTGCATGCACGTGTGTGTGTTTGTGTGGCTGCTTGTACTAGTCCGGGCTGATGCCGATTTAAAGTGCTAGCCCATTGAGATACCATGCCGCAGTTAAACATGAATACCCCACTCAGACACAGTATACTGACTCCGATCCGACCAGTCCTTGTTTTAGCCCCTTAATGCCGGGCGCCAGACAGGGTAACAACAAGTACCATCTTTTAACGTCTTTTGGTATGACGCGGTCGGGGATCGAACCCCGGACCTTCCGCTCTCCGGGCGGAGGGTCTACCACTAGACCACGGAGGCGGTCAGGGATGGAAGGAAATAATGTTATCATGATATATTAAGATACATTGTCAGCAATGATTTGTGTCAATCACAATAGATTTTAAATGATATAAAAAAGCTGTTATTCCATGTGAGTGGGGCCCTGGTGATGTTCAGATAACTATCATCTGCTGATACCTCTGACATGGTTTGCCCATGTTTCTAGAGGATCAAATATTTTCAATGTTACAGCCTTCTTCAGAGTGCTAAGAGAAATATGTATTTACTTATCTTAACAGGATTTTGTCAATGTACTCACTTGGAAAGGAAATATTTCTTTGTTCAATTTGCGACAAGGAGACAAGGAGACATATAGTGTGTTTACTTGTTATTTCATGTTTTTCACTTGTAATTACACGAATAATTGAGTGAGTGAGTGAGTGAGTGAGTTGGGTTTAACGCCGCTTTTAACAAGTATTCCAGTTATATCGCGGCGTGTCAGCTTAATGTGGGAGGAAAGCCCGAAGTGATGCAGGTCTCAGACGTTTACCGCTTCGGTGAAACCCACGAGCCGGGTATGGTGCTGACAAACCTAGAAACATAATCGGGGCGAACCGGGATTCGAACCCACAATCATAGGTTTGTGGCGTGCCCAAGGGACGCAACTTTGCACAGCGAATCGTGGCGTCTTAGACGACTGGGCCACCCGTTCCCCCAATTATACGAATAAAAGCGATAAAACCCTACACTTATTCAGAAATCTCTGCCAAAAGCAGAGTCTATTTGACGATTCCGACGATGTCGTGAGCATGTGTTTATAGATCACTATCAAATAGTGATGATATCCGATGTTCGCGAAAAGGTGAGTGCCCTACCGATGGCATCCGTTATAAACACATGCAAAGGCAAGTCAGTTGTTCACCGAAAAAACAGGTAACATACAGTACAAATCAAAATAGGGAATTGCTTCAGATATCATTTTTGTCACTAATGCGTCAGTTGCCTTGCGAATGCAAATATAATCATTGAACCTACTCAAATGATTTCACGCCGCACTCAGCAATACTCCAGCTATATGACGGCGATCTGTAAATAATCAAGTCTGGAACAAACAATCCAGTGATTGACATCATGAGCATTGTTCTACGCAATTGGGATACGATGATATGCATCAACCAAGTCAGCGAGCCTGACCACCCGATCCCGTTAGTCGACTCTTACGACAAGCATAGTCGCTAAAGATCTATTCCACCCCTGATCTTCCCGGGTAATGTCACAGTAATGTTGTAGGAAGACCTAAAACTTGCTGGATCACTGCTGGGTAATCCCAACAGATTGACCCTCGTGGTACACATTGTATATCCGTGCAACATGTCTTGACTATCAACACAAATATCATGACACCATATACGTTTCGTCACATCAATACGGGGGCACGGGTGGCCCAGTCGTCTAAGGCGCCGCGATTCGCTGTGCAGAGTTGCGTCCCTTGGGCTCGCCAAAAACCTATGATCGTGGGTTCGAATCCCGGTTCGCCCGGATTATGTTTCTAGGTTTGTCAGCACCATACCCGTGCTCGTGGGTTTCAAAGAAGTGGTAAACGTCTGAGACCTGCATCACTTCGGGGTTTCCTCCCAAATTAAGCTGACACGCCGCGATATAACTGGAATACTGTTAAAAGTGGCGTTAAACCTAACTCACTCACTCACATCAATACGCACATGATATCAAGTCACCTTACTTTGACAGCTTCAGCCGAATCTCCGCCTTTTGCAAACTGTGAGACGAAACCAATGCCTCTACAGGACACGCACAAGACGCCGAATCCTTCTTTTGTATCTGCCAGGAAAGGGTCTGTTAACATAACCATACTGGATTCCGATAGCGGAACTACTCGCACGTGGAGCCCGCTCCTACACACCAAAGGCAACATAGCGGCTGTTGCTGCATCCAGATCATCTGGTGAAGTATGGCTGTGTGTCAACAACCCAGTGTTCATCTACACAGGAAAGCTGTTTCAGCGCACAAAGATGAGTGTTGTGTTTGCTGGTCGATGTAAGTTGATCTTAACTACTGCCTGCGTATACATGTTTGTTTGTTTGTTTGTTGTTTTAGCGCCGCACGTCCCATTTTTGTCAGTGCCACCACGCCCATGATTGTTGATTTCTTGTGTCACAACAACCAAACAAACAACCAAATTTATCCTTGACCCAATGCATTCATGTAAACATCGGTTCATTTCAACTGTTTGTTTGTCCAATCCAGTGATTGACCTCCTGAGCACCAATCAAGGCCACGTTTAAGGAGTGATAACGTTGTATGAGTAAGAACTTTTCAACACTGGATATGTAAAGATGTTCCAAGGGAACAATAGTTGTGTACCAAGCCATTATACTGGTGATACCAAGCATATACACTATTAATAACATTGTGTACCAAACTATTATTCAGTGTGTAAACAAATACAAGGCATAGAATATCAGTGGACAATAACGTTTTAATACCGAAATACTCAAGCGAGTAAACACTCCCATTTGGGACATGTGTCGTGTGTAAGATGATTGCAGGTTTTCGTAAATAGCAGTCATAAATTGCATATTCTTACCTCCTCATAATAATAAGTATCCAAATCATTGCTCTGAGGTTATCAATATACTTATGTCCTTATTATCCTACAATGTTGTCAGTCCTATTCATTCAATTCCAGTTTCAACAATTGGAGCATTTGTTAGACACAAGAGTAAGGCGTACGTGTCTATTGGTAGAGACATCGCTATCATTAACCTCCTGCGAAAAAGACTGAAATATATAAAAATCACCACGTCCGAGATCCAAGATACCCCTCTCTATCATGATATCATTCAGAAGAAAAGGTAGGGGATTTCAGCTTCTACGTTAGTCAGCTTCTAAGTTTGTCCTTGTCACCCCTGCGTCTGTCGTCACAGCGGGAACACAAGGTGTGGGTACTTATTGTCAGCTTCTGCGTATGTCCTTGTCGCCAATGCGGGGAACAATGGTAGCTGTACTACACTTGCTACTCTCTCTACCGCCACAGCGGGGAAAAATGGTAGTTGTACTACACCTGCTACTCTCTCTAGCGCCACAGCGGGGAACAATGGTAGTTGTACTACACCTGCTACTCTCTCTACCGCTACAGCGGGGAACAATGGTAGCTGTACTACACCTGCTACTCTCTCTACCGCTACAGCGGGGAACAATGGTAGCTGTACTTCCACCTGCTACTCTCTCTACCGCCACAGCGGGGAACAATGGTAGCTGTACTACACCTGCTACTCTCTCTACCGCCACAGCGGGGAACAATGGTAGCTGTACTACACCTGCTACTCTCTCTACCGCCACAGCGGGGAACAATGGTAGCTGTACTACACCTGCTACTCTCTCTAGCGCCACAGCGGGGAACAATGGTAGCTGTACTACACCTGCTACTCTCTCTAGCGCCACAGCGGGGAACAATGGTAGCTGTACTACACCTGCTACTCTCTCTAGCGCCATAGCGGGGAACAATGGTAGCTTTACCTCCACCTGCTACTCTCTCTAGCGCCATAGCGGGGAACAATGGTAGCTTTACCTCCACCTGCTACTCTCTCTAGCGCCATAGCGGGGAACAATGGTAGCTTTACCTCCACCTGCTACTCTCTCTAGCGCCATAACGGGGAACAATGGTAGCTTTACCTCCACCTGCTACTCTCTCTAGCGCCATAGCGGGGAACAATGGTAGCTGTACCACACCTGCTACTCTCTCTAGCGCCATAGCGGGGAACAATGGTAGCTTTACCTCCACCTGCTACTCTCTCTAGCGCCATAGCGGGGAACAATGGTAGCTGTACCACACCTGCTACTCTCTCTAGCGCCATAGCGGGGAACAATGGTAGCTTTACCTCCACCTGCTACTCTCTCTAGCGCCATAGCGGGGAACAATGGTAGCTTTACCTCCACCTGCTACTCTCTCTAGCGCCATAACGGGGAACAATGGTAGCTTTACCTCCACCTGCTACTCTCTCTAGCGCCATAGCGGGGAACAATGGTAGCTTTACCTCCACCTGCTACTCTCTCTAGCGCCATAGCGGGGAACAATGGTAGCTTTACCTCCACCTGCTACTCTCTCTAGCGCCACAGCGGGGAACAATGGTAGCTGTACTACACCTGCTACTCTCTCTAGCGCCATAACGGGGAACAATGGTAACTTTACCTCCACCTGCTACTCTCTCTACCGCTACAGCGGGGAACAATGGTAGCTGTACTACACCTTCTACTCTCTCTAGCGCCACAGCGGGAATCAATTGGTAGCAAATATTTGTCTGTCACCATTTGAATGCATATAAAGGTAAAACATTTTCATTTTTACGCTTCTTGCATGAAAGGTATTGCATATACATATCCCAAATCACGCCTGTATTGCAATACTACTTGACAGAACATGTATTCTATCTCCAGCATTTTGTTCTGGCCCAACTGCAAGCTAAATCGCATCGAACGTGTCAACCCTGACACCAAGACAATGATGCAACCCCTGAACACAATCACACGATTGACCTGCATGACCATTGATAGAAACAGTATGTATTTCACAGTTCAAAAAAGCATGTTGTCAGTGTTCAAACTGCGAGTATTCAACACTCCGTGCTGAATAAATGTTCTGCCTGCACGTGTATTTGTACGAGCCGAGCCATAGGATATCCAACCGACGGAAGAAACAACATGATGGCTTAAGTAATTAAACGCCACAAAACCTTCCATAATCATAAGAAATCTCTGCTAAAAGCAGAGTCCATTGTATGGTTCCGACTAATCATGATCATGCCTTTATTAATCGTTTTGAAAGTTTTGCTGAGGCCTTGAATGTTGAAACCCTGATTAAACAATTCTTGTGCCAACCTTTGAGTGTGACGCTCTTTCAAATCTTCGCAGCAAGATGATCCTCGATTGCACTGACTATTATCAAGATACTCGACACATAGGTTAAACTTCTTGGCCAAAACGTTTAACTTCAGCTTCAGGTATACAACTGATTTGATAATGTTCAATAAAGTTCTTATATCAGGGTTACATATCCATCATATTATTTTCACCGCTTTGTTTGCCTTCTTCGATGAATGGAAACTCTTTGTGCAAATATCCGAGACTGGTTATTGTCTGGCGTTGACATGTTTTATTCTTGTCTCTTTATTGACTCTTTTCAATACTAGTGATCAATTCACATTCCAGAGCATCTGATATATGTGTTATCTGCTGATGGCACTATAAGTCGACTAAAGGACATAGGAGAAACGTCTAGTGCCAGGCAACCCGAGCTTCTGTTGCGATTGCCGACATCTGGGGTTCCCGGACAAAGACTAATACATCATGGCAATTTTTTGTACATCACCTCTCCTAATAAGGCGTGAGTAATCTGAGATTTGTTTCTGACAACAACCACTTAATCACAATGCACGGAAGCATGTTTAGCAGTTGAATTTTCCAATTCCGGTGTCGATAGTCGGGTTAAGCAAATGAATCTGAAAAACGATGGACCATTATCCAGATACCGCATCGCCAGATGACGACATAGTTGAAGTTTCAGATTGTTTATGCAATTTCACTTTACAGGAAAGGCAAATGAATACACAATGCCATTTAGAAGGCGCCTACATCACCAGCACACAAAGTACTAGAATCTGTACTTTACTAAGAAAGCGTTATCCAAATATAACATTTGTTACATTTGATCGCTTTCTAAATGGCATTGTGTATTCATGGCTATACTATTCATTATAAGAGCAAAACAAAAGAGGAAAAATGCAGGTATTCATTACTGGAGCAAAACAAGAAAAAGCGGAAATTTGTACATTCATTGTTTAATTAAAACGCCGGACAGAAATACCATTGACTAACAACACAACGATCCATCCACGCAATCAAACAGGTCACCGAGACTAATTAACCCATCCCAGAACAGGTTATGGCGACCTAATGTAACCCGGAATCTCCACCTTAAACCAATATGATGATGTCACGCTATTGTTTTTTGCAATTGATTCTGAGCAAGGAATTCACTGGACTTTCCGAACGTGTATTTCAAATAAGTAAATTATAAGTTATAGATAGATAGATATTCTTGATTTCCTCCAGATATTGAAAAGATACATATCATATATGATATTATGTATAATAACAGAGCTGTACAGTAGTACAATTTAACAATATTATGAGAAATGATAACTACAAAATGCATGACAATCAAGCATTCTTATAACTATTTTGTAATAGATACAGCCATTTCCTACAGTATCTTGACACAATAACCATAAAGGTCACCCCATAGACTTTGAGATAAAGAGCTAACACACTCAGACATACCGCCAAGTAGTACAGACAGAATTATATCATCGTCCTCACTACATAGTCTTGCAAATGTAGAGACATCTATCACATCACAAATGATTCTAAATAGTTCATTTCTGTCATTCATATTCAATGTACAATACAAAAAGACATGCTTAATAATATCATGAGCTATAATTCTACATCGACATTCCCTAGATTCTATATTTAGGCATCCCAGCCGTACAAGATGAGACAGGTTGGGGAACTGTTCAGGACGTTCAAGTGCAAGCAGCCAGAGTCTGTGTTCTTTATCATTACGTATCATTACACAGATTCTCATGATGTCTCCATTACAGAGACTGGCATCTGGAATTCATAGAAATGGAGATTTGAAACACTGTCTCTCGTTTCAGTGTTCTTGATGCTGTTGATATAAAGAAGAAAGAGTTGCTTCACAACGCTGTAAGCTGGGGATGTTCGAGTCCTCCTCCCGACGTCATCAGCATCATGGATTAACAACATCAATGTTGGCCGAACCTCCGTCCAAGCATAACCGCGTGATGTTAGCATTCAGACACAATCATTTCTTAACATGTAGTTGACCTGGTGGAAACCTATCGTCTCTCAATAGAAATTGGGCTCCGGTTATTATAAATTATGATAATAAAGGTGGACCGATGCTTTGAATTAAAGACGTCAACGCCAAATAATAAAAAGTGTCCATGTGGAATGAACACATTTAATGAATAGTAGCCTCGTTATTGTTTCTTTGGATGTGGTCAGCAAAGGTCAAGAGCGACGTGTCCTTAGTAACGTATCGATTAATAATTAGTTAATACAATTGTTAATGCCAGAGAACAATCAGTCTCGAACATCTCCTGCAGTTTTCATGGGGTTTTCATAAGTCGAACGGGGAACATAATACTGGTAATTATGTGAATTGATCACTGAAAATCAGAGAAGACACCAGGTGTTCGATAAAAAGGGGTACGGTATTCGACGTAGTAAGCGCCCCGCTCTAATAAGCGCCCACAGTGACATTTGCTGATATATTGACTAGTGAACAATCCGAATTAGCACCCCTTCCGATTGATCAATGTACACAAGACTTATTTATTCGCGTCTAATACACACCCGTGTGTTATATGCACCCTTAATTATGGGCAATTAAATTCTGAAAAAATATATCTGTCGTACATAAACATTTTAGGCTGTCAGCATAACCATGAAATTTATCTTTCCACCAAAATAATATTCTAATAAGAGCCCCCTATTTCTAATTTTGAGAGCGCCCTGGGCGCTTATTACGTCGAATACGGTATGTATGAACTCCTGGACATTGTTATCAGGGCCACAATTGGTCGATATTTCATCATACACATGAAAAGAGAACTGTCGGAGTATGCAAATTATAATGACGTCATTTCCGCCGCCGAGCACTTTTTACACCACCAGGAGAAAGCCTTCTGCACCGGTGGGGTCAGGGCATACTTGGTAGAAGTGTGTATGGAAACATAATTAGCACGCAACCTCATCAACGTGATCCCGAATGGTTAGGCTCAGATACTTCAACCACCCTTCCGTTAAGTCAGTGACTGCGAATGATATTGTCTCAAGGATGTCTTTTGGTCTAAATGTGCAGGTCAAAACACGTCCGAGGGTTCTTATGACGCTTAAAATCTCATCCTCGGTTTAATCTTTCGGAGGAGGGTTTAAAATCTAATTTGAAAACGGGCGGTGTTTTTTTCTTTCTGATAAACCGAAAGAAAAATCTGAAACAACATTTAACAAGTATTTTATGTTTCAAAGACACTGTCAATGAAGCGTAGGAAACGGGAGTAAAATATCTCATGCTGTTGCGGATGTATATATTTGAAAAATCATTGCGGTTCATGAGTGACTCTGTTGCCTTGTGGATATTTACAGGGCAACGGATACGTAGGTCTGTTTGTTTGTCGTTTAACCCCGCCCTCAGCAATATTTCAGCTATGTGATGGAGGTCTGTAAATAATCAGACAGTCCAGTGAGTGACATCATGAGCATCGATCCACGCAATTGGGATACGATGACATGCATCAACCATGATGTCAGCGAGCCTTACCACCCGATCCCGTGAGTCACTCCTACGACAAGCATAGTCGCCTGCAAGTTCGACCCACTGAAATATAATGAAAATATGATTGATTTTACATCATTCTGCACATGTCCACATGTAGGTGGTGTTCAAATGTAAAATATATGTCCATGTGAGACATTCACATGTGACAATATCACCGGAATTTGTATATATAAAACCTCTGGGATATTGTAACATCCACGCATATGATATTTAACGTTTTATAGTAAAGGTATTTAACTTTCTGAACGACAGGTATTTCTCAAGTCGTTATGATGTAATCTAACTGTCCAAATGATGAAGACAAGGGTCAGTGTGCATGTTATTTCACTAAGTGCGCTGGCTAACGATCTGCAGTGGGGTTGGTGGTGTGTGTGTGGTGTGTGTGTGTGTGTGGGGGGGGGGGGGGGGGGGGGGGGGGATTGACTGAACACGGTTTCCACTGTGATTAAATGGATGAACTCCTGACAGTAACAAATATTTTGAAATGCGGAATATTGTCACCAGGAAAGTATAGCAGTATGCTGCTCCATAGCCTACATCCAAGTTCACCTTCAACACCTCCCCGTCATGCCCTTCCACAGAACATGGTAGTGTGCCAGGGTGCATGAGAAATATACATATTGTATACTCTGGATGCAACCACAGTAAACTACGTTTATAACGAACACGCTTATTACCAACTGACCGATATAACGAACTTATTTTTAGCCCGGACATTTCTTGTATATATGCTGTATATATGCTTTAACGAACTACGGTTATTACGAACTAAAATTAGTGGTCCCTTTGAGTTATAACCGTAGTTTACTGTATACAATTAAACAACAAAACGATAGTATATCAGTTGTTTTTAAGTTATTTAGCCCCCACTCTACAGCGACCATAAAATACATACAGTAAACTACGTGTATAACGAACACGCTTATAACGATCTGACGGATATAACGAACTGCGTTTGTTCCCGGCCATTTGCTATATATTATATATATGCTGTGTATGTGTCTATAACGAACTACGGTTAAACGAACTATGATTAGTGGTCCATTTGAGTTCGTTATAACCGTAGTATACTGTACATGCTAAATCTACATACTACAGTAGAGTATGTGACATCATGCGGGATGAAACAAATAGTGTATGAATGCTAGAGTTGGTGTCAGGTAGCATGCAAGGTTTAGGTGATATTTATGAGACGAAACTGCAGATGAAATAAAAGCGATAATGATAAGAAACCTCCACTAAATGTAGATTCCGACTATATCATCAGCATGTGTTTATGAATCACTATCAAACAATGAGTACACAAGGTGTTCGCGAAAAGGTGGGCGTATGCTGTCCCACCCACCCACCCCACCCCACTGGATCGTTGTTAATCAGGACAACCTGGTTTTACTTTTAACCGTTTGAAACCTTCGGCAAACGCCTTCGGTTACAAATGAACTCTCCGGGCATCAAATCCTCAATAAAACCCTTAAATCTAAGTGTGACGCGGGAAAATAGCTTATTAACAGCTCCAGCATGTATGGGGTGTGACTTAATGGTGCGAATCTAGCAACCATGGGTTCAGGGGGCAGCAAGGAGATGTACTTTTATAGTAGGGGTGCTGCTTGCACATATCTCTAACACTGATGAAGAGGGCACGGGTGGCCCAGTCGTCTAAGGCGCCGCGATTTGCTGTGCAAAGTTGCGTCCCTTGGGCACGCCAGAAACCTATGATTGTGGGTTCCAATCCCGGTTCGCCCTGATTATGTTTCTAGGTTTGTCAGCACCATACCCGTGCCCGTGGGTTTCACCGAAGTGGTAAACGTCTGAGACCTGCATCAAGGATGATAACATAACGACATTCGAACATTCCTTAAACTCTGCACCCTCAGACGGCTGAAGAAAAGACTGACGGACAGCAGGTTCGTCGTTCTTTTGTGTCGCGACTGTAACGCTATTCACATAAATGACCAGGGATAATTGCACTCTTACGACGCGCCTCTATGTACAGTAGGATAAAGGTGAGCTGAGGTGAGGTGAGCTGAGGTGAGGTGAGGTGAAATTGGGTTTAACGTCGCGTCCAAGATTATTGCACTAATATATCGACGTGCATGCACGTGTGTGTGTGGCTGCTTGTACTAGTCCGGACTGATGCCGATTTATAGTGCTAGCACACTGAGATACCATGCCGCAGTTTAACATGAATACCCCACTCAGACACAGTATACTGACTCCGAGCAGACCAGTCCTTGTTTTAGCCCCTTAATGCCGAGCGCCACACAGGGTAACAACAAGTACCATCTTGTATCGTCTTTTGGTATTGCGCGGTCGGGGATCGAACCCCGGACCTTCCGCTCTCCGGGCGGACGCTCTACCACTAGCCCACGGAGGCGGTCTACAGTAAGATAAAGACACTTTTACCACTGTTAGACCAATACCCAGAGACTAAAAAGAAGACGTCCACCTGTATATTAATAACAGTGTTGTAATGTTAAGAAATCAATGACAATATTGCTGGGTCCGGCAAATGTACCACTAAATCTCTGTCTCAAAGACTAACCAAAATCCTTACTACAATCAAGGAAGTTCAAAGATATTTCGAGCATGTAAATATAATAACGTCTTCACCACTGCTTACATAAAACAGTACTACATTCCTGACAACTATGATCAGAGTCCAAATACAACGCAACTTCTATCGAATCTCGAACAGAAACAATGTAATTTACAAATAATTATATATTCAGCAATAAGTAATAATTACACAGCGATGTAACACTACCGACACAGTTGAGAATGAAGTACTTTTCTATAAATATTAGCTTCATGTGTGATACAGTTGTCAATTACACGCGGCTTTTGTGGTTTGAAATATCAGAAGCAACCATCTTGTTTTGAAATATGTAATTCATCATTCAGAGAATCGAGTCCTTGCCAAAGTCAAGGTAGAGATAAACTCAAATATTTACTACGGCATAAACAGTAGAGCAAGTCAAACGATTTATCCAGCATTCAAAGATAAATACAACGCCTGACCATCGATTTCTCATAAAACTAGGGTATATTTCCCTTATCGGCATAACTTAAACGCATTACTTATTGAGGACCTTGATTATTGGTAAGCTCAAGCTGCTGCTTCATTTGGCAAGGTTATAGATATGAAGACAGAGCTATTCTGGAAACTGTGCTTCTTCTGCACAGTTAAAGTAGTTGGATTTGTTGGGGCCTTTTCGAAGACCAACACATGGCTCCGTATCCGTTGGGGCGTCTTCACATCACAGCAGCACCAGCCATTGCCACCTCCCTACCTCCCTGGCTTCATCGTGTGCGCTGGTGCGTGTCTGGCCGACGATGAATGTGTCGGTGTGAGGGCTGGAGCAGACACCGTGTCGTGCAGAACGGTGAACCGCACTTCACAACTTGATGGGAACATTTGGAAACGTAAGTGCAGCATACTCACCTTTGCCCTTTAGCTGTATGTGTGTATGCAGACTATTCATGGAAGTTATAGAACACCTGATTCCTTCATATTGTTAAAGTTAAATGTCATGACAGTGGACAGAATATTATCAGGCACTTATTTGAGTTGGTTGACCATCAAGACAATTCACAAACTATCCCCACGTAACAGGTTTGGTCATTTGATTATCCAGTTGTAAACAGAAACCAATGTTAGGTAAAAGTAACGTAGGACTTAATATTAGTTAGGAAGTCGAAACATATATAGTACGCGAGGATGTATGTATAAATGTACCTTCCGTCCAGGTATTCGACATCACGGTATCCAGCAGTTAACGGTCGACAACAGCAGATCCTGCTGTGTCAAAGGATACAAGTCAACACATTTCCTAAGTTCCCGGGGGTCACGGGGGGCGTGGTCTAAAGACGTCCGGTATGGGTACGGCAAGACCGAGATAAAGTTCCTTTTGCTTGAGAGAGGTAATATACGCACTGACACAAGACAGGTCAGAATTGCAGCCGAAGGCGATCCCAGGCAGTGGGTCACTGGTGCTCTGATTGGACAAGAGTCAACAGGGTCGACGGTCATAATTCTTAGCAAGCCACCCACTTTGTGTGTTGGAAATCTCCTTTATGAAAAGGAACACTTGTGCTTTCCGATATATTCCAGCAGTAAGTACATTTCCATCATCACGTTAGCCTCTTACAAGCCAGTGTATTGCAATACTCAACTCCAGAAACATTACGTCAGTATATGTATAAATTAACGTATTGTTAATCTGATCATACTTAAGATTGACTTCGCGGATTTAGCAAAATATGCACATCGAATTTTATTGTTATACATCCATATATGCACAAACAAAAGTCAGTTGTTAGAAATATATACGTCAACAATACCTTCCCGTTTATTCAATGATCAACACAAACAATTGTACGAGATCAGTGACGTCCGTCATCTCAATAAGAAATGCAAACCAAGTTCATTCTAATTTTCGGGGGGAGGTCAGGTAGCCCAGTGGTTAAAGTGTCCGCTCGTCACGCCGATGACCCGTGTTCGATTCCCGAAATGGGTAAAATGTGTGAAGCCCATTTCTGGTGTCCCCCGCCGTGATATTGCTGGAATATTGCTAAAAGCGGCGTAAAACCATATTCACTCACTCACTCACTAATTTTCGGTCTATCAGGAAACAGTGAAAAATGTTCTGTTTATGGAAATATGAACGCAAGAGACATTGTTTGGTTAGTCAGTCAAATGACACGGAAACACTTGCAATGTATTTATTGTTGTATGCACGTGGATAGGTTTTTTTTAAGTCAACTCAAGAAACAGTACGTCAACTTAATGTAGAATTCAACGCATTGTTAACCTGGTCGAAGATTGGTAGTTTTAGTTAACGCCATGTTACGTTGGTTCTGAATGGACGCAGTTGTTTGATTATGACATAGTTAAAAATGCCATGGTTGAAACAAATCTGATCTATCGTAGGTATCGTTGATAAATGTTTTGCAGAATTTGTAATTATTAGGTTTTTTTACTGTTTTACCTTCAAATATTTCTTGTTGGGTTATCAGAGGAGGAGAAGATTAGCAGACAAAAATTCACATACAGTGAACTACGTTTATAACGTACACGCTTATAACGAACTGACGAATTTTGGGTCCCGACCATTTGCTATATATACGTTGCATATATGCTTGTAACGAACAACGGTTATAACGAACTAAAATTAGCGGGCCCCTTGTGTTCCTTATAACCGTAGTTTACAGATCGGTTATGCCTCCGGGATCTTTGAATTTCATTGGTTAATCCATATCAGTTGCAACTGTAAGACAAAGAAAGGATATAGTAAAGGTAAGAAAACGAAAATCTAATCAAGCAATAGCCTATTTTAATTAGGATCCAATCCGTTTGTCACAACTGTTTAGTCCTTTAATTCTTTTCCTTACTGTACACCTGGCTTCATTACCCGTGTGCTTCATTACCTGTGTGCTTCATTACCCATGTGCTTCATAACCCGTGTGCTTCATTACCCGTGTGCTTCATAACCCGTGTGCTTCATTACCTGTGTGCTTCATTACCCGTGTGCTTCATTACCCGTGTGCTGCATTACCCGTGTGCTTCATTACCCATGTGCTTCATTACCTGTGTGTTTCATTACCCATGTGCTTCATTACCTGTGTGCTTCATTACCCGTGTGCTTCATTACCCGTGTGCTGCATTACCCGTGTGCTTCATTACCCATGTGCTTCATTACCTGTGTGTTTCATTACCCATGTGCTTCATTACCTGTGTGCTGCATTACCCGTGTGCTTCATTACCCGTGTGCTGCATTACCCGTGTGCTTCATTACCCGTGTGCTTCATTACCCGTGTGCTTCATTACCCGTGTGCTTCATTACCTGTGTGCTTCATAACCCATGTGCTTCATTACCCGTGTGCTTCATTACCTGTGTGCTTCATTACCTGTGTGCTTCATTACCCGTGTGCTTCATTACCTGTGTGCTTCATTACCCGTGTGCTTCATTACCTGTGTGCTTCATTACCCGTGTGCTTCATTACCCGTGTGCTTCATTACCTGTGTGCTTCATTACCCGTGTGCTTCATTACCCGTGTGCTTCATAACCTGTGTGCTTCATTACCTGTGTGCTTCATTACCCGTGTGCTTCATTACCCATGTGCTTCATTACCCGTGTGCTTCATTACCCGTGTGCTTCATTACATGTGTGCTTCATTACCCGTGTGCTTCATTACATGTGTGCTTCATTACCCGTGTGCTACATAACCTGTGTGCTTCATTACCCATGTGCTTCATTACCCGTGTGCTTCAATACCTGTGTGCTTCATCACCCGTGTGCTTCATAACCTGTGTGCTTCATTACATGTGTGCTTCATTACCCGTGTGCTTCATTACATGTGTGCTTCATTACCCGTGTGCTTCATTACCTGTGTGCTTCATTACCCGTGTGCTTCATAACCCATGTGCTTCATCACCCGTGTGCTTCATAACCTGTGTGCTTCATTACCCGTGTGCTTCATTACCCGTGTGCTTCATTACATGTGTGCTTCATTACCCGTGTGCTTCATTACCTGTGTGCTTCATTACCCGTGTGCTTCATAACCCATGTGCTTCATTACCCGTGTGCTTCATTACCCGTGTGCTTCATTACATGTGTGCTTCATTACCCGTGTGCTTCATAACCTGTGTGCTTCATTACCCGTGTGCTTCATTACCCATGTGCTTCATTACCTGTGTGCTTCATAACCCGTGTGCTTCATTACCTGTGTGCTTCATTACCTGTGTGCCCCATTACCCGTGTGCTTCATTACCTGTGTGCTTCATTACCTGTGTGCCCCATTACCCGTGTGCTTCATAACCCGTGTGCTTCATTACCCATGTGCTTCATTACCCGTGTGCTTCATTACCTGTGTGCTTCATTACCTGTGTGCTTCATTACCCATGTGCTTCATTACCCGTGTGCTTCATTACCCGTGTGCTTCATTACCCGTGTGCTTCATTACCCGTGTGCTTCATTACCCGTGTGCTTCATTACCCATGTGCTTCATTACCCGTGTGCTTCATTACCCGTGTGCTTCATTACCTGTGTGCTGCATTACCCGTGTGCTTCATTACCCGTGTGCTTCATTACCCGTGTGCTTCATTACCCGTGTGCTTCATTACCCGTGTGCTTCATTACCCATGTGCTTCATTACCCATGTGCTTCATTACCCGTGTGCTTCATTACCCGTGTGCTTCATTACCCGTGTGCTTCATTACCTGTGTGCTTCATTACCCGTGTGCTTCATTACCCGTGTGCTTCATTACCCATGTGCTTCATTACCCGTGTGCTTCATTACCCTTGTGCTTCATTACCCATGTGCTTCATTACCCATGTGCTTCATTACCCGCGTGCTTCATTACCCGTGTGCTTCATTGCCCATGTGCTTCATTACCCGCGTGCTTCATTACCTGTGTGCTTCATTACCCGTGTGCTTCAATACCTGTGTGCTTCATTACCCGTGTGCTTCATAACCCGTGTGCTTCATTACCCGTGTGCTTCATTACCTGTGTACTTCATTACCTGTGTGCTTCATTACCTGTGTACTTCATTACATGTGTGCTTCATTACCCGCGTGCTTCATTACCTGTTGCGGTGCTATTGTTATTCTTACTGAATATTTTGCTTCATCAAGTGTCTGAATGGTACATTTTATCTATTTAGGTTTTGTTCTCAATGTTAATCTGCTGCTTATCACAACATCTCATGCATATATACCTCTCATCACTTGGTTGTTGTCACTCCAGCTGGATAACGGTGTAAGAATCTACATCCAAACGTCGCTATATGCTTTGTTTGTTTGTTTATTTGTTGTGTAACGCCGCATTCAGCTGTAATTGATCATCTGGACCAGACAATCCAGTGATTGACATCCTGAGCATCGATCCACGCAACTCTGATACGATGACATGCATCAACCACGTCAGCGAGCCTGACCACACGATCCCGTTAGTCACCTCTTTACTTCTAGTTCACGGGTCCGGGTCACGGGTCTCCTATATGCAATAAATAAGTTGTTATCCATAAAGTTGTACGTTTTCTTACTAATACCCCGTTCACACGCGCCTCTATACATACGTGTGTATATGTGCATACGTGTGTAGAAATACATAGTTTATTTGTCATGTGAACGCGTTTACTCATGTTTGTATAGTTACACCAGGGGCGGATTTACATCATGTCTGGAGCAGGTGCAAATGTAAATGTAAATTTGCACTGTGTGTATTTGTTGCAATGTATACATTTATGTCAACGTAGGAGTGAGTGAGTGAGTATGGTTTTACGCCGCTTTTAGCAATATTCCAGCAACATCACGGCGGGGGGCACCAGAAATGGGCTTCACACATTGTGCCCACGTCGGGAATCGAACCCGGGTTTTCGGCGTGACGAACTACGCTTTAACCACTAGGCTACCCGACCGCCCCTTATGTCAACGTAAGAGGATGATCTAAATAATATCTGTTCTTTTGCCAACACCAAACAAATTGTCAAACAGCTGCCAACCTTTATGCGTATATTCAGATTTGAGCGGACTGTGTTTTCTATTGGTCCCAAGAGTCAAAACATTGTGTACAAATTAAATCAAACACATGCTGCTTCACGCGAATATTTTCGGTGAAGAAACTCTTCTCATTCAACTTTGATTGGAAAACAACCTGTTTTGTGTTGAAAGTCGTAAACAGACTGACGAATATGTGGGCTTTACACAAGTTACATCCTTTGTTTACACACCTAAGTTGATTTTCATGTGAACGCATAGTAAATTTACATATAGACACGTATGTATAGTTACACATATGCAAAATTACTTAAGTAGGTAAATGCTGTGCATGTGACGGGGTATTACTTACCAACTTCTAGAATGCAAATAAAACATATACATAAAAGGTGAAATTAATCGTTTTAAGAAAACAACTGTTTAATGCAATATTCTTCCAGTGGGTCTTACTGGGGGCGCGACTTTATACAACAGCTCCCTGTACGTGGCTATTGGACCAGTAATCTACTCCATGAAGGTAGCGGAGAATGGCACCACGACACGGATAGAACGCGAAGGGCCATTCCAATGGAAATACTTGGTCGTCAGTTCCGTGATACGCCCAACTATTGCAGTCGATGCTGTGGACGGGACCAGGTACTGGTGTGGTGCTGTGTCTGTCATGTCATGATATGCACATGCAATATATACGACATCGTTTGTTTGTTTGTTTGTTTAACACCGCAATATTCCAGTTACATATTACATCAAGCATGGGTTGCTGAAGACAAGTTGTTACCCGGATATTCATGTTCCGGATATCAACGTTTTGTTTAAGAAGTGTTCTTTGTCTGGTGTGTGTATTGTAGGTATCGGCTTACACACTTACAGGGGCGGTCGGGTAGCCTAGTGGTCAAAGCGTTCGCTCGTCACGCCGAAGACCCGGGTTCGATTCCCGACATGGATACAATGTGTGGAGCCCATTTCTGGTGTACCCTGCCGTGATATTGCTGGAATATTGCTAAAAGCGGCGTACAACCATACTCACTCACTCACTCACACACATACCACAAAAATCGTCATTTTTCATGAACAACAACATGTCTACGGGTTTCCATGACAACATGTCCAGATTTTCCTAGTTTATTTATGTAACAAATCTAATTCTCTAACGATGGTCCTTTATCCTTGCCCAGGCCACTAAAGATAAGACAGAACAGAACTGAACAGATATTTATTCATGAAAAAGACTTGGGCTTCTGCCTCTCGTCTAGCAGATACAACAAAATATATATACTCTTCAAAAAAAGAAACTTGACATAGATGTAAAACCACTTTTGGCCAAATATCTAAAATAATTACATTAAATGAGAACCAAATAAGTCAAACAGACAGATGATGTTCCCCTGCTGAATGGGTATAAACATCCACATCAACGGCTGTTCATACATTCCTTATAACGGCAGTAGAGGCGGTGACAGAATGCCAAGACTGAATGCAGCTCAACGGAACAACGCCATTGGGAGATTACAAGCTGGAGAAACTCAGCAAGAAGTGGCCATGCACTTAGGAGACAATCTCCGCACTGTGGACCCGATACAACAACACCAACAGAGTTGACCACAGACCAAGGTTAGGAACACCAAGGGTGACAACCCAAGCACAAGATCGTTACATCCGGCTGCGACACCTCCGAGACCGCACTACCACAACCACGTCTACAACCACACAGATCCCTGGGGTACGCAGAATGTCTGATCAAACGGTACATGGGCGCGCACGTGTCTACAGACGTCGGGATGAACGTTACGCCCCCAACTGTGTGCAGCAGGTTGTCCCATTTGGCGGCGGGAGTGTCATGGTATAGGCCGGAATTCATCACGGTGGTAGGACGCCTCTCGTGTATGTGTCTGGTGCATTGACAGGTGTGCGTTACAGAGACTTGATCCTACAGCCTTACGTACTTCCTCGCGTCAACTTTCATGGCGGACAGTTCCAACAGGACAACGCTTCACCGCATATCGCACGTGTTTGTCAAGACTTCTTACAGCACAACATCCAGACATTACCTTGGCCAGCCCGGTCACCCGATTTGTCCCCGATTGTGGGACGAGTTGGATCGGCACGTTCGCAGAAGGAATCCACCGCCCCAAACACTTCCGGCGCTTCTTGATGCACTTCAGCATGAATGGCAGCACATCCAACAGCGTGTTATTGACAACTTGATTGCATCTATGGGTCGTCGGTGTCAAGCGGTGATTGATGCATTGGTGGGCACAACCGATACTGACATTTTCTGTACCCCTGTGACATTAACTGTATCGTGTACGTGTGTCTGTCTAGGTGACACGATTAATGTTTTAAACATTGTGTACATTGATCTTAAAACGGTGTTTCAATTATGGTTTCTGTGTCCTATTTTGAAACAATCGCATTATATTACATTTTGAGTGAGTGAGTGAGTATGGTTTTACGCCGCTTTTAGCAATATTCCAGCAATATCACGTCGGGGGACACCAGAAATGGGCTTCACACATTGTATCCATGTCGGGAATCGAACCCGGGTCTTAGACGTGACGAGCGAACGCTTTAACCACTAGGCTACCCGACCGCCCCTATTACATTTTGAAAGTCAGTGTCAAGTTTCTTTTTTTGAAGAGTATATATAGACAATGGAGGTAGGACACGATTTCATATTTACTGTAAACAGGATTTCATATATTTAGAAATGTATAACAGTTGTGATTTACAACTTGTTTGTAGCAGGCTAACTAGTTTCAATTCAGATGGCCTTTCCAATAATATCTATGTATATATTTTACTCTGTTATCTTCATATTTGGGACATATTGATAAAAAATGATACTCATCTCCAAGTACGTTAACACTTCTAGCTTGACAATAATCACAGTATCTAAGAGCTTTGATAATGTTGTGATATCGACCAACTTCTATTTTTAACTTGTGATTCTATATTCTAATCATGATTGTTACACATTTCCGTAGACCCATGGTAAAATATTGAGATTAAGTTCATCACCAAAAAGTTACTTTTAGATTTCTGTACATCAACTTTCTACTATTATTGAGATCTGAGTTCCATGTTTGTATATATTTATCAATAAGTCTCTGTTTAAACACAGAGGCAAATATCATTGGATTTACAGGCAAAGGATTTAACCACACATATGTAAAACCATTTGTACACAACATATCTTTAAAATACCATGCCAATTTGTCACACCTCTTACAATTGTTTGTCGTAAGAGGCGAGAACATTGCCCAAAAATATTCTTGAAAAAAGATAATTATGTTTTATATTGTGATGTAAACAAAACTGTCTGCCACCAACATACGATTGTTGCAATTTTGTAGCTGAAAAGAATATCTATTCTCCTGACAAAATCCGATATGTTACTGTTTGCCAGGATCATATTTTGGACTCATTTCAAGAGTCGACAGATCTTCCGTGCGGTCCTGATCCAGAACAGAGGCAAGCCTATTAGCCCACTGGATCTCTGGGCTGGATGCAAAAGGTTCACCATCACCATAGATCGAACCTGTAAGTGATGATAACTGATGACAAGTTATTGAGTGAGAGTGTGCGTGGAATGGGAAGCTTTGAACAGTATTTTAGTTATGTCATGACGTGTCAGCTTGATATAAGACGTAAGCCAGAACTGCATGTTTTAGGAGTATACCTCTTCATTATAACCCACCAATAGGGGTACGGTGCTGACAAATCGAGAGGAATAGGCAATGCGAATCTTGGATGTGAACCCACGGTCATAGTTTTCCACCACGCCTAAGGGAAGTAACTCTTTTTCTACTATGCCTAAGGGAAGCAACTCTTTTTCTACCATGCCTAAGGGAAGCAACTCTTTTTTCTACCACGCCTAAGGGAAGCAACTCTTTTTCTACCACGCCTGAGGGAGGCAACTCTTTTTCTACCACGTCTAAGTGAAGCAAATCTTTTTTCTACCACTCCTAAGGGAAGCAAATCTTTTTTCTACCTCGCCTTAGGCGACACAACTTTGCTTTGGAGATTAGGGGCCGACCATTGCGGGGATAGAGGCTTAGGATTTGAAAATTTTATCGTCCCTGAAAATTCTTTAAAAATGTAATTTCGCGTCATATTGCTGGAAGAAACGGAATTGTGTTGTTTAGATAAAAAAAAAAATTGGCACATAGTTTTAATTTAAAATATCTGGTTTTACAGCCAAACTGATGAAAAATATCTGATCTCAATACAATATCCTTCGACTGGCGAATATGTTTTAGATGACTTAGACTGGTCTATTTGGTTCAAGATGATATTAAAGGGTTGTGATTGTTTTTAGTAAAACAGACTTAGAATGGTCTATTTGGTTCAAGATGATATTAAAGGGTTGTGATTGTTATTGGGAAAACGGACTTGGACTGGTGTATGTATTTTAAGTTGATCGACAAAACAATCACCATCTGTAACAGTGAACAATGACCAGCAGTCATGGCTCGCCTGTTGACATGAGCTTATGTCTCGGGTTGTAGGTCACGTGCTCTACGTGCTGACTGCTGACGGCGAGCTGAGAAGCCTGAGAGACATAGATGCAGACCATCCACAGTGGGAGACTCTCGCGCACCTGTCTGGCGGCTGGCCACTGGTGCAGTTTCAGTTTGATTCCGACACAGTATACATGATATGGCCTAACAAAACGTAAGTCTGTACAGCAACATGTAGATATCGTGAAACCACGCCGAATCAAGTCACGAAAAGTAAAAATTTAGTTAGGAATGTAATAATAATAATAATAATAATAATAATAATTGATTTGTAAAGCGCCTAATATGATGTAATATCCATCGACAGTTGCTCACTGGCGCTGTGACAAAGTTAAAAAGTAATGTCTATGTACATATGCCAACAATCAGGAGATCTTTTGAAAAGCATAGCAGAAGTAGAATCTCATAGAATCTCATATATTATAAAATAAAAGCGAAAAATAACTACCAAAGGCATAGGCAATCCCTGCTAAAAGCAGAGACGATTCCCGCCCACTATCAGCGCATTGGCCATGGTCAAGCGACACAACAGGGATGTGTGTTAGAAGTAGTTGGTTAGTTGGTTGGTTATCGCCGCACTCAGCAATATTCCGGCTGTATGACGGCGGTCTGTAAAGAATCGAGTCTGGACCAGACTATCCAGTGATTGATTACCTGAGCATCGATCCACGCAGTTGGGATCGATGGCATGCATCAACCAAGTCAGCGAACCTGACCACCCGATCACGTTTGTCACCTCTTACGACAAGCATAGTCGCCTTATACAGCAAGCATGAGTTGCTGAAGACCTATTCTAACCCGGATCTTCACAGGTCGTGTTAGAAGTAGAATAGTAGAGGTTGTAATTGTTAAGGGGTAGGGGTATGGGGTGAAACAAACTTGTCCTCATATAATCGTTCTGCGGACCAGCCGGATGTCCAGAAAACGAATGTGTTAACCCAATTCTTCAGATAAATTCGGTATGTTCAAATGCTGACTTTAAAATAATCTTTCTCAAACTAACACATCACTAAAATATTTTTAGTGCTGCCGGAAGTGTTAGAAAAAATGATTTTGCCCGTTAAAATAAGACAGAATGTTTCACAGAATGTTATATTTAGTAACTACCGATCTAACTACCTGTGGTTTGAAGTATTTCAGTCACAAGAAGTCCTGTCGACAATTTTACAGTAGAAAACTTCGGACGAAAACAACAAGTTGAGATTTATCCGGCTTCCATCCAGTCTATCATCCAATCCACACACAAAAAAGTTAATTGGAAAAAAACATTCTTTATGTACATCTTACAAAATAACAAAATGACGCTACTTTTGTTTTGTCAACACTACCCCCGCGATTAATGCATGACATGTGTTGGCCATAGCCACGGTACACGACATTAGTAGGGAATATATACAAGTTCTTTACACTTGAGAGAGATTGGGGAAAATCGTGTGTTATCATTAGTAGGGTTTATCACCGGACTGTCCAACTCTGGGCCTTACATAGTACAAGGGTAGTACAAGGATATCTACGGAAGCCTTTTAGGGCCATTTGTTTTTGTTTTTTTCGATACTATCTTGAAATTTCAAGATATTAAATTGAAATTAAACAGAAATATTAACACCGCGGTAGAAATATTATCACCGCGGTAGAAATATTATCACCGCGGTAGAAATATTATCACCGCGGTGTAAATAGTTTTCACCGCGGTGGAAATAGTTTTCTGTATTTTCATTTTAGTTTTTGACATTTTCGTTTTTGTTTTTTGACATTTTCATTTTAGTTTTTGACATTTTCGTTTCACTTTTCAGCGATTCAATATCTTCTTTACACATGATTTATCACATATTTGTAAGACAAAACGTGTTAATTTGCAAAAGGTAACGATAAAAGTAAGTGAAATATTAAAATATGGAAAAACAGACGCCATGTCCCTTATGGGCCACCGTATAAAGGTAATCGTGTCATTGTTTTGCACGCCGGAACCGTGAGCTAGATTTTGAGACGAAAAAGAAAACCTGTGATTATCATAAGTTAATGAATGGTGATGTGTTTGTAGCAGGGCGTGGAGTCGTCCCCCAGATGACACCCTTACCTTGTCAGCTTGCTGACGGGGTTAACCTCTTTGGTCATGTGGACAAGGCATCCGACCTGGGATCAGAAGTTCTGTGGTTCGAATCCCATCACGGGACTCGGAAATTTTATGGCCGCTAGATGTTCATAGACTGGGAGGAACATCAGATACTCCCCAATCTGAACAATCCCAGTGTCATCGTCATGGATAACGCCAGTAACCATACTGGCGCGCCAACCATGAGTAGTCTGAAGCGACCATGTAGGAAAATATCTGACATCTTGCAATGTCGACTTCAGACCATCTGAAACGACAGTTCATCTGGTGGAGAAATTTGCCTGAAAAAGAAACCAGTAAAGTGCAAGACAGATGTCCTGCCGGCACAACATGCTCACGCTGTCTCGCGTGCGCCAGACACATTGTGGGCTCAACCCTATTGAGCTCATGTAGGCAAACTGAAACGGTTCGTACACGTGGCAAGACAAGACACCACATACAAACCCCCTGTGAGAGCCAGTTTTGGATGATCAAAATAAATAACAGCAATGTTTTGATACCAATCCCAACTCAGGTGACTGCACGGGCCGTTGTGAGGTCACGATTACCTCAGGCTTTAGGCCGTTTCATACATGTATGACAACAAGAGCATTTTTTCTGAGTTTATCATCATTTTACCTGTAAAAGTACCGTTTTAGGATCATCGCAGTGTCAGTTGGGATAGTCTAGATTAGGTTATTTTGAGTTATTTTGATATATACTTCTTAAATAGTATTATGATTCGTATTTATTCAATTAAGCCAGATGTAGCTGGAATATTGCTGAGTGCGGCGTTAAACAACAAACCAACCCAACCCAACCAATTAAGCCAGAAAAAACATGTTTCAAGCATTTTCGACAGTACTCTATTTTTCAGTTTGACTTTTGCGCCCTATGGAATCTATGTTGGTGTACAATTGAGAATGTGTATTCTCTTCTCCTTGAAAGTACATTTAAGTTATGAAACAAACCCGCTTTGTACAATGTTTCAGTTCTATGGCGTTGTTTGATGTGGAGAACAGACGTCTGAATGAAATGGAGATTCTCCCGAGTCAGCTGAGTGTTCGGCCACGTGTTGTGACTGTCCTGGTTTAACTGTCAGGGGAGACAACCCAGCACGGAACAGTACAAGGTTGAGACGAAGATTGGCTGTCAGATCCGGAACTGATGTGTATGATGTAGGAAATAAAACTTGCAGCAATCACAGACTGCTTTATTGTTGTGTATAATGGCGTGTTAGTTACTGTTTGTTAACGTTACAGGTATTAGGAGAGGTGAAATGGGGTTTAACGTCGCGTCACAGATTGTAGCACTTATATAGCGACGTGCATGCACGTGTGTGTTTGTGTGGCTGCTAGAACTAGTCCGGACTAATGCCGATTTTACAGTGTCAGCCAACTGAGATACCATGCCGCAGTTTAACTTGAATACCTCACTAGCTCAGACACGGTATACTGACTCCGAGCAGACCAGTCTTCGACTTAGCCCCATCATGCCGAACGCTAAGCAGAATAACAACAAGTACCATCTTTTAACGTCTTTTTGGTATGACGCGGTTGGGGATTGAAAACCGGACCTTCCTCTTTCCGGGCGGATGCTCTACCACTAGACCACAGAGGCGGCCGTATCAGGTACAACAAGACGGAGTATTTTGTCAATGTAATGACCCATGATTTCCGGACTGATGACCATTTATAGTGCTAGCCCAGTGAAATGTCATGCCGCAGTTCATTATTGATAAGTCCCTCACTCACTCCGAGCCGACCAGTCTTTGTTTTAGCCTCTTAAATCAGGTGAACTTAAGCAACGACGGTCGCGGAACGTCCTTGGGTGGGAGACCGGGTGTCGCCTCTTGGCTCCTCAGAGTTTCTAGGGCTTCGACCCTGCCCCACACTGAAGCACATGCATCACATGTGGCGTCACCTTGGACAGGCGACTTTGTTTGAAATGTGTCTCTGTTCACCCAGCAGTCAATGGGTACCCGGTAGGATGAGATGGCAACAACCATAATGGGTTTGACGCGGTCAGGGGATCAAACCACCGACTTTCAGCTACTGACATGAACAAGCGATGCACTTTTTCAGAGACCATGCATATACCGATATTGGTAGATGGTTTCTGATTTTGACTTGCCAGTGTGGTGCAAATACCAGTACGAGAAACCTTTTCTCCGGCTTTCATTGACCGTCTCCGTTGTCTAGTGGTAGAGCGTCCGCCCGGAGAGCGGAAGGTCCGGGGTTCGATCCCCGGCCGCGTCATATCAAAAGACGTTAAAAGATGGTACTTGCTGTTACCCTGTCTGGCGCTCGGCATTAAGGGGCTAAAACAAGGACTGGTCGGCTCGGAGTCATTATACTGTGTCTGAGGGGTATTCATGTTAAACTGCGGCATGGTATCTCAGTGTGCTAGCACTATAAATAGTACAAGCAGCCACACAAACACACAAACGTACATGCACGTGTCAGCAGCCACACAAACACACACACGTACATGCACGTCGCTATATTAGTGCAATAATCTTGGACGCGACGTTAAACCCCATTTCAACTCACCTCACCTGCTTTCATTTTCTTATACGTTATTGCAGTGAATCGGTATCCATTGTGTGTAGTTTCTCGCGTGATAGATCGCAACTGTTTATGGGCTTACAAATACTTGCATTAGCTACCTGTGAAGATCCGGGGTAGAATTGGTCTTCGGCAACCCAAGCTTGCCGTAAAAGGCGACTATGCTCGTCGTAAGTGGCAACTAACGGGATCGGGTGGTCAGGCTCGCTGACTTGGTTGATGCATGTCATCATAATATCCCAATTGCTTGGATCGATGCTCATGATTTCAATCACTTGTTTGTCTGGTCCAGACTCGATTATATACAGACAGTCGAAATATAGCTGGTAATATTGCCGAGTACGGCGTTAAGCAACAAGCAAACACATAATTAACAGAATCAGTGAAACGCTCCCTTGACATGACCTCAGAGAATACCATTCCATGACGTGTCCTAGTGAGAGAGTAAGTTCGGTCTTATGCCTCTGTTAGCATTACTGCGGTACTATCACAGCGGTGGATACCACAAATGGAAGTCAGTGTCCATATTGGGAATCGAACCCGGGTTTTAAGTCGCGACGAATCGGTCCTTTAACCACTGGCCTAACCCACCACCCCTTATAACTCTAGCCAGTGGGGACATTAGTCTCCTTTAGAAAATCATTTCTACTCCTACATATCTTTCCTTCCATTGATTTACTTCCTTAAATATGAATATGAGGCTATAAATGTCACATGGTCAGTGAATATGTAATCGCTTCCCTTGATAAACGATAACGCGAGAGTATCAATTATATTAATTATACATAAGGTAGGTGACATTTGAAAGATAACAAAGTCATAAACATTTAGAGCTTGAAGAGCACAAGATAGATAAGACGAGAACTTCAGTTTGAATTCTTTAAGGAATTTTCCAGTGTTAAACGAGTACTCTTGGTATTCGGTGAGTGAATGTGTGATTCTAATAATCTGAATTATTTGTCAGATGCTAACTGTAGACGTTCCACTGTATCTTTTGTCTTTAATGTACTGCTTCCTCTACAACCACAATTAATTCAAATCCACATTTTCAGCCCCTCAAATTATGTGACAGAAAAATTCCTATTTCACCCGATTTTCACCACGATGCATCCTTAATGTTATTTCGTTTCGTTCACTATTCCTATATTCCGCAATTTACATCATACTCACGGCGCCATTTTCAAGATGTCCTCCCCCGAGAAGAGACGGATTAGCCTAATGAAAGTGGATACATTAGGCCTAAAGTCCTATTTATGTGCTGAATAAATGCATGACATTTGATGATACCTGTGGATACGTTACAGGTAGGGATGATAATACCACGAAAATAAATATGTGTCCTGTTTTAGTGATTTTAACGCGCATCATCAGCATGTGACTTCAGCGATGTACACTGACGACAGCTGGACATCATGAATACTTACCTATTCAGCACAACACTGTGGTCGTGCCAACTTGTGCGGGTAGTGTGTACAAGACAGCAATTTACGTAATTAACTACCTGACATTTTGAATAATGCCATAAGGTACTGCGCATGGTGTGACAACATCATGTTCGACCATGCCGACATGTCACTGACAATTTGATCGAATGTCATATTATTTTTTTTAGACTGACTGAACGAATGTATCATGTTGTATGTCCCCTTTCAGCTATTCCACACTCCTGTTCGATCAATACATTAGTAGCATAACACCCGTGAACACCCAAGTTAGAATAGCTCTTCAGCATGCAATGCTTGTCTCAATAGACGACTATGTCTGTTGTAAGTGGCGACCATCTGGATCGGGTGGTCAGGTTCGCTGACTTGGTTGATGCATGTCAACATATCCCAGTTGCGTAGATCATATCTGGGAAAGTAAGACATGATTTTAATCATTTTCTCTTAGACTGGGTCATTACAAGCATGTTTGCTTGCAAATTTGGGAAAAAAAACAATATTTTGTTTGTTATAATTTTCTTAATTTCAAGGTACTTTAACATTGCTTTCAATATGACAGTGTCTCTTCTTGTAATCTGTGAAATACAAACCATACTATTGGTTATCATTCTATCTATAATGTCTATGTTAACGTGAATTGGAGACCCGTGAAAATCCGGGATAGAATAGGTCTTCAGCAACCTATGCTTGCCGTAAAAGATGAATATGCTTGTCATAAGAGGCGACTAACTGATCGAGTGGTCAGGCTGGCTTATTTGTTGATGCATGTCATCGTATCCCAACTGCGTGGATCGATGCTCATGATGTCAATCACTGGATTGTCTGGCCCAGACTAGTGCTTCAACGAGTACTTGGGGCCGGGTTGGTTTTAGTGGGACTCGAGTCAGTTATCAAGGACTCGAGTACTCGATAAGGGGAGATCACTCTGTTTTAATATTGTTTGAATAATGTATTCCTTGTAGAAAGTAGATGTACATTAGAACAATTGAGAATGTCACATAAAATAGACGTAATTATTGTTTTTCCTTCCCGACTTTAAGAAATTGAATGTGAATGTATCATTATTGCTTCTTTGCTCCAACTCAAATGCCAAGTGTATTCCCTTACACAGATTAACAACTGATTAGCTGGTATATATGTGCTATTTCAGTGCTTACAAATCAAGCGACAGGTCGACAGTTTGGTACAGTTTGAAAACGTGACCAACTCATGAATGAATGAACTTATAGTACTACATTTTCATATTTAGCAGCCTTAGTCTTGCAGCCCAGCAGCTGTGTATATGTGTATGTCACGTGATGCACATTATCGATGTTCTCCCTGCGAATTATAGTTCGTGCTTGTTGGCAGGTGTCAAATGAAACGCTGATCGTCAGAAAAAACTTGGTTTGTAGTATTTGTAGACGTGACGTAATGTTTTTGAAGGTTGTGATTAAGATTAGTGAAGTTACAAGCAAACATTATCACTGAACACTTCCATACGCTTTCTATTTACATTTCAGTGCAGTTCAATTATACTTATAACATGTTTTAATACTTTTAGATGGCAATTTTGATCTAATGAACCAATATTCTTAAAGGACGTCCTATTTTCGGGTACTCGAGTACATGTCGAGTTTCACCCCTCGTGTACTCGAGTCCAAAAACTTGGACTCATGGAAGCCCTAGCCCAGACTTGATTATTTACAGACCGCCATGATATAGCTGGAATATTGCTGAGCGCGGCCTTAAATAACAAACAAACAAACAAAACAAAATAATTCCAAACTTTGTAAGTTTTGGCCTCTGAACAGGTCTCGCTAATTCCTGTGGAAAATAGATACAGACATCTGTAAGGGAAATCATTACTGCCAAATACATGTACATAGCAATTCAACATAACAAGATCATTGGACATGCTGGAGTTAATCTCATGTTATCTTAAATCTTAATCTTAATCAGTTATCTTAAATGACTGAATAGTTTCAAAGTCAGATGACATTGACACAGGTGCCTCAAAACTCATGCTCACTGTTTCAGAAACTGTGACCATGGTGATGTACTACCCTGCATGACAATGGACGCAGCAGCAGCGTGTGGGTGTCCATCAGTGGATGTCACCTGTGTGGTCAGAAGGAGGAGGAAACAAGTGGACTTTTCCCAGCTCGGGAAGGGTGAGCACAACTGAGAGAATGTACCTACCGGTATAACATGGGTGTGTGTTGTGTCCCTCCGTCTTCTAGGCAGGTGGAATATGGACTTTAAGCTCTAGAAGCTCTAGCACCATAATAGGCAAGGATCCAACAGCCTTTTGCTCTAGAAATTTGTTGGGGTTATTTAACAACTAGTGTAAACCTTATTTCACTTCTCCTCAGCTTGTAGAGTGATGTTTGAACTGCTCTCCTCATACACGATAGTCGTTATGATCTTCCCCCACACACAGTCTGCATAAGCACGAAAGGCATCATGCATTGTGCAGTTGTGTACTTTCATTGACAAGGGTTGGAGTTTCTTCTATGGCCACGACTCCAGTTTGCAGAGGGACAAAAAAGAGGAAAAATTCCCGGTTTTAATTGAAGTATTCCCAATTCCTCAGAATTTATGAAAATAAGAACAATAAAAAGCCACTTTTGAACAATATCATGATTCCCAATTTGCCTGGCAAATTCACTTAGTCTTATATCCCTGCAACTGTTGTTAGTGTGTGGTCGTTCAAATTGGCCTCAAAATGAAACTAAGACAGGCAATAGATCGCGAGTCTTTATCTTAATAGAATTAGGGACCAGCAGATGATCTGTAGGCTAGGTGAAATTCATAGAAATTCTCAAAAAATGCTCAGTTTTCACATGCCCATAACTTTCTTAATTATAGATTAATAAAAATAAGTGATATACAACAATAATGATTGTCCTTTTTCCTTTCATGTTGTGTATGTTATTTCTTCATTGAAAAAGAAATGTATATCTGATATTAATTGGCAGGATTAATTAGTGCCACAGGACTCGTGAAGATCCGGGGTAGAATAGGTCTTCAGCAACCCATGCTTGCCGTAAAAGGCGATTATGCTTGTCATAAGAGGCAACTAACGGGATCGGGTGGTCAGGCTCGCTGACTTGGTTGATGCATGTCATCGATCCCAATTACGTGGATCGATGCTCATGATATTAATCACTGGATTGTCTGGTCCAGACTCGATTATTTACAGACCACCGTCATATAGCTGGAATTTTGCTGAGTGCGGCGTTAAACAAGAAACCAACCAATTAGTGCCACGGGATGCTAGCTTCAAGAATGGTGGTATAATACATTAACTGAGGATGGTGTGTGTGGAGATGTAGGTGCTGGGAACTTGAGCTGGTTTGAGGACCTCACACATCAGGCACGGCAGAAACAGCAGCAGCAGCACCTTCCTGATGCTGCCACGCCGAGAACAGATGACCTTCACCTTGCTGGCTTTGACTCCCCATGCTTCCTGCCACAGCCAGTAGAGCTGATGCAAGGTAAGCGAATACTCCCGTGTTATTGTTGGACTGGCGGTCGATATAGATCATAAAGATTGATAATCGCTCACTAAATATCAATCAATTATTGATAAATATTAGAGAAGTAACTGTCAGGAAATATCGTGGAAAGTCCCAAAAGAAATCAACATATTCATGATATTTCACCCCGCTGGCTGCTTCCCATCTTCGACAATTGACATGATTGACAATAACAAGTCTATTTCAGTAAATCTAGACTTTATTTCATCACAATATTTATGTCTTTTATTATCGATGACAACAATTTCATATCCATAATCATTAATATTTCTTCCCATCGACGATAATTATGATTATCAGTCTTCTTGTCCAGCTTTAGTTATTTGCATAGCTACAGGGAGGTCAGAGAATTTTTTATAATACTTCATAGACTGAACAGAAAAACTTAGGGATCGTGAATATTTTTGGGGATATATTTATGTAATTTATTTATATTTATGCAGCCAATTGACAGTGAAGTTCACTGACCTTGTAGAGCGTTCAGTTCAAATCAAATATTGACTCAAAGTCAGCAAGCTGGCATAGCTACAGGGAGTAAGGTTTTACGCCACTTTTAGCAATATTCCAGCAATACTACGGCGGTGGACACCAGAAATGGGCTTCACACATTGTACCCATGTCGGGGAATCGAACCCGGGTCTTTGGCGTGACGAGCCAACGCTTTAACCGCTAGGCCACCCAACCGCCCCTCATGTTTTGAAGTTTGTGAAAATATGTCCTATGAAATTGTATGGATGAACAGTGGACATTTGGAAGATGGGATGTCTTGAAAAAGAAAGCATGAATTTACTTTGTCAGAACATAAACTGATTAATTTTCCAAAATCAACTTTTGATTTTCTATGTGTCCATGATAATTCGATGTGACAATAACATGTACTTTAGAATAATGTCACTGTTATAGCGAGGCGTCAACTTTAACAATGCCTTGATGTCACTGCACTTGATGTGTTACCCTAACAACTAAGATTACTATTTTTTACCAACTACCAGCACCCCTACCCCCTCTTTCTCTTCTTCCCTACCCTCTACCCCCACCCCCACCGACCCCCCAAACCACTCACACACTTCACTCCTTATACTTTTCTGTACAGCTACTACTCCAGGAATAGGCAGCCTGACACCCCTCAGTGCATGGGCTCTTCTAAGTTCCCAGGATCCCAGCACAAGTACACCAACATCAGTGGATCATCCCATTATAGGGAACAGGTTAGACAGGCAAGTATATTGATACAGATGAAACTTTTTTCCTAATCCATATGGAACCTTTGGACTTCAAAGACGGGAAATGTCTTCATGAAACTGACACAATGTAGACTAAGCAATCAAGGCATAGACCCAAATTAATAAAACTGTTTGAGACAACTAAAAATCTAGATGGACTAGTTGTCTTTAAAAATTGAACTATTTCACTTCAGCCATTTGTCTGAAATGAGCTGACTAGTTGCATATGAGAAGTGGTAAATACCATTGGTACCCCAGTCGTCAAAGGTGCCGCAGTTCATTGTTCAGAGTTGCGCCAAAGCCAAAGTCCTATGATCGTGGTTCCTGCACTCTGAGATTATATTTTGGCTTCCATTTGCCTAATTTAATGCCGATATATGAGCAATTACTAAATTATGAGTAAGTTTTAACTAGCCAGACGTGCACGGGTGGCCCAGTCATCTAAGGCGCCTGATTGTGGGTTCGAATCCCAGTTCGCCCCGATTATGTTTCTAGATTTGTCAGCACCATACCTGTGCTCATGGGTTTCACCGAAGCGGTAACGTCTGAGACCTGCGTCACTTCAGGCTTTCCGACCAATTTAATACTGTTAAAAGCAGCATCAAACCCAACTCACTCAATTCATGTTATTTGATTTATAACAAGTATGTTATGGTTTCACTGATAACAGGACCAATAAAGCAGAAGAGGTTTTATTGAATAAAGAAAATAAGAATTTGAAAACAGATCACCTGGACCCGTGAACATTCCGGGGTAGAATAGGTCTTCAGCAACCCATGCTTGCCGTAAAAGGCGACTATGCTTGTCGTAAAAGGCGACTAACGGGATCAGGTGGTCAGGCTCGCTAACTTTGTTGATACATGTCATCGATCCCAATTGCGTGGATCGATGCGCATGATATCACTCACTGGATTGTCTGGTCCAGACTCGATTATTTACAGACCGCCGTCATATAGCTAGAATATTTCTGAGTGCGGCGTTAAACAACCAACCAACCAACCAACGAAAACAGATCCCAATTATGAAAAAATAACACTTTTTTCCCAATATGCCTGCTAAGGGCACTTGGTGTGGAATCCTGGCTGAATGTAATTGTTACTGTTCCTTGGTTGCCAGCTCCTGTCTGGCTTCCCCCACAGCTGTTGAGTCCTGCCTGAAGACTTGTCGTGGCATCAGTGAACGTCTCGGCCTCACTGCCGCCAGTGACGACTGCAACATGTCCTGGACAAACTCCATGGCGACACCATGTCACGGAGGCGAGCTCCATACATCACAGGAGGGTGGGTAGAGCTGTTGATACTCTGTGAGTCAGAACATTTTAATAATTCTCATCAAGCATTATAATTGTTTTGGTGATTGGCTAGTTCATGCCTAGTGTTTTTGTTATTTGTGAAGCGGTTCATGGCAATGTGTCATGGCAATGCACTGCTGCAAATTTCCGAATCAAGGTGGTAAGACACTTTTATAAAATCAGAATCATTTTATAGAGCTGAAAGCTGAATGTCTCCAGAACCTACGCATTCTTCTTTTTGTGTAGGGGGTCAAAGTTATCTCAGGGTTCACCTGATGCGATACTTTCTATGGGGGTGTGGGGGTGAGATCTTCATGCAGAGAGGTATCATATTGGAATAAAAACATTTTGATAGATGTTGATAGAAAACAATAGTGTCATCTTTATAAAAAAATTTATTCAAATGTTTCGAATGTTTCACATGTATCATATTCTTGAGTCTAATGACAGGACAATTTGTTTCAGCTGAAGAGGCTCCTACCCCACCGAAACCAAAAGTAAGACATAGAACACTGTCATGAGCATGTTCCAAACTCATTGCAAGCATTTGAAGCAGTAGTCCACCCCTGTTAAAATTGGTCTTCATCTACCCATGCTTGTCGTAAGAGGCAACTAACGGGATCGAGTTGTCTTGCTCGCTAATTTGGTTGAGGCATGTCATCGTATCTGAAATGCGTAGATCGATGGGTAGGTATATGACTGGACTGTCTGGTCCAGACTTCATTATTTGAAGGCAGCCGTCATATAGCTGGAATACTGCCGAGTGCAGCGTTAAACAAACAAACAAAAGAATACAGCAATCCAAGGGTCTTGATATTGGGATGTTTAATGTTAACAATGCCAATTGTCATCATTCATTGCCACAGTAATAACGTTATGACTGTCTTCAAACAACAGAGACAAAATGTTGCCAGTGCCTACTAAAATGAGGATTGAGTGATCACAATGTGCTACTTGCCTGACTTTGTTTCTTTGGCTCATGATATCATGGAAATTTGCTGCTGTTGTGCAGATGTCTCAGGCTGGAATATTTTTATCAGGGCCCTGAAATTTTGGAGGCAAATAAAACTCTGCTTCTTTTAGACTTAGAACCACATTTTGCTTTGTCTTGGCATAGCCCACTTTGGCATAAAATCTCAATCATTGATTGACGGTACTGTTTTGACATTGCTTTGATCCTTTTCAGGGGTTTCCTCGAGCACTGTTTTCACCCGATCAGGGCAGAACAGATTCGGATGAGTTGGTGAAGGAGCTCAATGCTACAATGGAGGAAGAAGTTCTGTCTGGTGTCTCTCCCGGTCCTCGATCTTCCTGGATGGCACAAACTGACCGAGGGAAGAACTTGATGAGGGAGTTGTTCCTCCGGTCCACTGCACAGACCCAGGAGCTGCTCCAGGGTGGATCTCCCAGTTCCAGAGACCCTCATCCACAGACTGGCAAGTCATCTGCTACACCCAGATCCAGTTGTAAGAAGCAGCAGAGAAGGAACTTCAGAAATGTTTCTGTGAAAAGTAATGTGGCTTCACCACTAGCTAAAGCTGGCAAATCTCCAGTTACCAGTGCGCCTGGACTTAAAACTGTGATTGACATTGAAAATAAAGATGTTCAGTTGAAAATAAACATTTTGCAAATGGCAGCCAGTTTTGAAGGTGATGTATCTACCCTCCCCAATGATGATGTGATGAATAAACAAGTGGTTAGTGATACAGAGGCCGATGTTGTGAATCATTTGATTAACAGAAACCAAACATATCAAGGCAAAGGATATGAGGTCTGTTACTCAGACTCTGCGGAACAAAGCACCAGCTCATCAAGGTTAAACAGACGAGTGAGGAGCACACGTTCTCAAGACTGCTTGAATCAGAACAAGCACCTGTCCTCTGATCAAGGTTGCAGTTGTGTAACGCAGTCGGTTGTGAATGAAACATTGTCCATGTTTGTAGACAGTCCCTCCGGTGCTGAGGTCCGTCGTCGCAGCGCTCCTCTAAAGGGGAAGAAGAGGAAGTCCACAGAAGCCTGTCTGCTTGAGGGTGATGTAGATGCCCTGTTCGCCACTCCTTCTCCACATGGAAGTCAAGCTACCAAACCTCACTCAATACTCTCCTCGTCCAAGAAGAGGAAACATGGATCAGGTGGGAAGAAAGTGAGGTTTGCTGAGAACTTGTGCCGGAGTGAAGAGGAAGGAGTTGGAGCCAGCAAGAAGCTGAACTATGTCCAAGGGACAGATTCCAGCAGGGTGTCTTCCTCCGTTTCTGAAACAGTCCTTGAGCTTACAAGCCAGGACAGCTTAAGGTTGAAAGATCCCAATTTAACAGGGACTGTTAAGCCTGATGAGATAACTTGTACAGATTTTCAGCCAGAAGATAATAATGGTAGACTGAAGCAGAAAGGTACTGAGCCTGTTCTAAACGAGCCTGTCAGTCTACGTGGAGATGGAGATGGTGCAAGACTGAAGGAGAAAGGTACTGAGCAGGTTCAAAACGAGCCTGTCATCCTGCATGCAGACGGAGATAGTGCAAGACTGAAGGAGCATGCTACTGAGCCGGTTCAAAATGAGCCTGTCAGTCTACGTGGAGATGGAGATGGTGCAAGACTGAAGGAGCACGCTACTGAGCCGGTTCAAAACGAGCTTGTCAGTCTACTTGCAGATGGAGATGGTGCAAGACTGAAGGAGAATGCTACTGAGCCGGTTCAAAACGAGCCTGTCAGTCTACTTGCAGATGTTGGTATAGAGCCAGCAGATGGAGAACAGCCACTGTTTGAGTCACAGTCAGATGAAGAGGCCCAGACAGGGATATGCGAATTGAATGTCAGCAATGATATTCAACCAGACATCCCTTGTAAAAGAACACTTGACAATATTCACAGACCTTGTAAGGAGCATTCTGAGCTCAGAAGTGAGAATTGTGATTTTGTGTCAAGTCCCAGTGTTACCGAGATACTGCCAACAGGGACTGAGCAATCCCTAGTACAGGGTGCGGCTGAATCACAGACAGAAAGTACAAACAGGTTGTCTGTACCAAACACCAATGTATCCGTGTGTCAAGGTTACCAGACCACTCCAGTCCGTCCAATACCAGTAGTCCATGATGAAATGTTTTCCCAGATTTCTCCGGCCAGTTTGACTGAGATGTGTCTTGTGGCCAGTTCTGATCAGTCTAAACTCAACACACTTGTTCATGCTCAAGAACCATACTGCTCCTCACACAGGGTTGATGCTCAAGAAACAATCAGTGACATAATAACAGACCCTGCTGCTCTTCACCCACATTCCATGGAACATGTTGATAAGCTTGTTACAAGAACTAGTTCAGCTCAGACAAGAGTATCTACCTCCACTGATGCCAATTCTGTTAAATGCCCTGAGATGGAGACTGCACCATTGGTGCCATCTGTGAGCGACAGAAGTACATTGTCTCATCAACAATGCACAGACAAGCAAACCCCATCAACAGATCTCATATCAAACAAAGAAGCTCTGAAATCAGACAACCTTTTTTCTAATTCAGATAGATCAGGACACGAAGATGCTACTAAGCCACATGTCCAGAACCTTTTCGCCAAGAAACCTAAGGCTAAGCGGTTCTTATACCCTACCTCTTCCCAGATAAAGGCTGTGTGCCCCAAGACTGTGTTCAGCTTCAAAGGTTTGGATGTTGATGCCAAAGCCTCTGCAGCAGTCAGAGAATCAGAACCTGTTGCCAGTGATGTTGCTGTTTCTGTTGCCAGTGATGTTGCTGCTGCTGTTGCCAGTGATGTTGCTGTTTCTGTTGCCAGTGATGTTGCTGCTGCTGTTGCCAGTGATGTTGCTGTTTCTGTTGCCAGTGATGTTGCTGTTTCTGTTACCAGTGGTGTTGCTGTTTCTGTTGCCAGTGTTGCTGGTGCTGATTCTGTTTCTGTTGCTAGTGTTGATAATAAAACAATTGTTGATGATGTTGGACAAAGCATGGATTGTGCACCAATTGGTGGAGCTGGTGTTGTTGCTAGTGTTGGTGTATTGAGTGGAGGTGTAGATGCTTGCAGGGATGGTTCTGCTGACGATGTGAAGGAAAGTTGTACAGTGGCTGATGATGTGCAGACGGGGAAGGACATGGAGGTTGGCAGGAAATCTGTGACTGATCCTCCAGCAGTGACAGACGAGATAGGGACCGTGTTCAAACAGCAGAACCTCAGCATGGGTAGGTATTTAGGATCTCTCATTCTTCCTCTTTGCAGGGATAGATATTGTGCTGTTTTAGTTGCAAATGAACATGATAATGGTCTTTATTTGTGTACTAAAAAAATTGAGCATTTCAAGAAGAGAAAATATACAGTTCTTGACTTTTGGGGTTAGGATTTAATATCATGACCATGATAACACGTCTGTTTTGTTGTATACCCAGAGCAGTGGAATCATAGTATTCTCATACTTGGTCTTCACTATTGAGATATGCCCTCTCAGATATTGGTATACATAGAGTTGGCTTTATCTGATAAATGATGGTTTGTCCATGTCTGCAGGTTTCACCAAGTTCTCGGAGATGTTTGATGAGAGTCTGAATGACTGGGAAGACTGGGACTCCCAGACTAGTGTACCTGATGAAGGTGGTGGACAAACAACCTCCCAGACTGCTGAACCTGCTGATGGTGGTGGACATACGACTTCTGAGACTGCTGTACCTTCTGAAGACGGTGGGCATACGACCTCCCAGACTGCTGTACCTTCTGATGGTGGTGGACATACGACCTCCCAGACTGCTGTACCTTCTGATGGTGATGGACATACGTCCTCCAAGACTGCTGTACCTTCTGATGGTGGTGGGCCTACGACCTCACAGACTGCTGTACCTTCTGATGGTGGTGGACATACGACCTCCCAGACTGCTGTACCTTCTGATGGTGGTGGACCTACGACTTCCCAGACTGCTGTACCTTCTGATGGTGGTGGACATATGACCTCCAAGACTGCTGTACCTTCTGATGGTTGTGGACATATGACATCCAAGACTGCTGTACCTACTGATGGTGGTGGACCTACGACCTCACAGACTGCTGTACCTTCCCATGGTGGTGGACCTACAACCTCACAGACTGCTGTAATGGCTGATGATGGTGGACAAACGACCTCGCAAACTGTTGTAATGGCTGATGGTGGTGGACCTACGACCTCACAGACTGTTGTAATTGCTGATGATGGCGGACATACAACCTCACAAACTGTTGTAATGGCTGGTGGTGGCGGACATACAACCTCACAAACTGTTGTACCTGTTGTTGGTGGCGGACATATCTCACCCTCTACTTGCACTGATGGTACTGCTGGACATGCAGAAGGAGCAAAGATGATAATTGTTCTGCCAAAGTCACTATCAAGTAGTTTGAAACCAGGCAATGATAAATTGTACAACAATTTTCCTAGTGTGCATGGTAAAGATGTGAAGCCACATCAAAATGTGAATCCAACTAGTGTGAAGGTATCTGGTACAGTGAACAATGTTTTCGCTCAGAATGAGGTGTACAGCAGTGTGGAGAATGCATCAGTTGTACGGGAACCTTCTGTGCAGGATGATACTCAAGAGCAGGTCAAGGACTGCAGAGATGTCCTTAGCGGGTCCCAGTGGCTGCCCACCTCCCAGTACGTCCACAACATGGTGAAGGATGTCCAGGAAGAGCTGTTCAGTGACATAGAGTTCTCCCAGGTAGACGGGATAACAACAGAGACCAAAGAAGATGTCAGAACTGAACCTGACTACGAGGAAGAATCAGTGAGGGAAGGACAAGATGAAGATCTTTGTTCTGCCACAAGGAACAAGAAGTTGGCTTCAGAGAACATGTTGGCAGCTTCTGTTCACAACTCAAGAGGACAATGTGTGGAATCTGAATCATCAGTCAGTGTTAGTAAGATGTCTGATGCTGACTGGGTTCCTTCTGCTCCAGAGTGTCACAGCAAGGGGTTGTTCAAGAAGCCTGATGTTCCAGGGAAGGCAAGCAATCAGAGGCCTCTGGTGCTGAGTGACTCAGACGCAGATGCAATGCTGAGTGATATGGACCTTTTTGAAACATGTGCCAAAGACACAGGGAAGCATCTTGGCAGGTCAGCGCAAGAAAACCCTGATGTGTTCTCCAGTGATGTCAGTGGCTTTGAATCAAACAAGAGTGAAGACGATGTTAAGAATGAGCAAAAGTGTAATGTTCACCTACCAAATTGTGTAACTGACTCATCCTTGAGTGACTCGGATACTGATTTGTATGTGACATCCACAGAAGAAATAAAGGAATTGTCTCCAGAAGTTAAGCATCAAAGTCCTAGAAAAAGCAAAATGTCCACAAGGTCAAGGACATCCAGAAAAGACTCTATTCTGCTTAGCAAATCAATGATGATTGGTGATTCTGATTCTGATGTCAATTGTGAGAGAAATGTTTCCCAAAACAGGAAAGGGCATTACTCAGAGACTTTTCTCAAGAAAGAACCAACATTAGTGAATGAATCTGACCCCGATATATTGTGGAGTGACCTGGAAACTTATGGTAAGTCTTTAACGAAAGATATCAAGAATGAAAAGTTGGTGCCAAATGAAAATGAATGTCGATTAGAGAGTAATCAAACAGATACATCCAAAATGGGAAATACATCATTAGCTTTGGAAGAATCAAAGTCGACTGTCTCAGTGGCTATGGAAGACCAGGACAAACAGCAACCAGGCAGGTCAAACAGAGCAGGAAGTATTTCAGGATCGGAGTCAGTGTGGAGCGATCTGGAACAGGGTGAAGCAGAAATTCTTGAGGAGGAAACCGTTGGTTTGTCTCTTGTGACAGAAAGTGGTGTGTCTGTTAAAGCCTCATCAACTTGTCATCAGTTTGTAGCTGTAGATGAGGAGATACAGATCAAAGCAGTCCTCAAGGATGAAAGACCAGAGACAGGAGAAGCTACACTTAAAACCGAATCTCAAGGTTCTGTGATCGCTGTTGGTCAGAGCAATGTAGCTAGAACAAGTAATTCAGCTCTGCTGAATATTGAATCCACACGATTTATGTTGCCATCATTCTCTTGTGCAAGAAAGGAGGTCTTTAACACCCAGGAAGATGCTAGGCGCCTGCTTGATAACCTTGGCTCTCCTCTTTTGGGACATGATGGTGGTGTTCTGGTGTCTGAAACAATGAAGAAATTATCAGATATGTCTAGCACAACATTCTCTGACTTCGCCACTGCTAGTGGTCCACAGTTCAACCAGGATCAGAAGCCTCTTCAGAAAGCCTCTGCCTTGCTTGAGTCTGATGCTGGTATGTCTGAAGAAACAGATAGGTCTTTCCACACATCGTCTGAAACAGATATGTCTAAAACTGCGGCCTCTGGCTTTTCTACAGCAAGTGGTAAGAAGTTCAGCTTTGATCCAAAGTCTCTTCAGAAAGCCTCTGCCTTGCTTGAGTCTGATGCTGGTATGTCTGAAGAAACAGATAATTCTTTCCACACATCGTCTGAAACAGATATGTCTAAAACTGCCGCCTCTGGCTTTTCTGCAGCAAATGGTAAGAGGTTTAGCTTTGATCCAAAGTCTCTTCAGAAATCCACTACATTGCTTGAAACAGGTGACAATGCTTCTGAAGTCAGGCAAAGTGCAAAAACCATCCATGACCTTTCAGAAAATGTCAGTGCAACAGACCTGGGTCATGCTGGATTTTCTACAGCAAGTGGCAGGAAGTTCAGCTTTGATCCAAAATCTCTTCAGAAAGCCACAGCATTGCTTGAAACTGATGTTAGTATATCTGAAGGAACACACAATTCAAAACCTTTCCATACGTCTCCTGGAAATGTCAATTCCCCAGATATTTCTCAAAGTGCAATGACAGGTTTTTCCACAGCAAATGGCAGGAAGTTCAGCTTTGATCCAAAGTCACTTCAGAAAGCCACTGCATTGCTTGAAACTAATGTTATAGCTGGAGGAACACACAATTCAAAACCTCATAAGTCTCCTGGAAATGTCAATTCCCCAGATATTTCCCGAAGTGCAATGACAGGTTTTTCAACAGCAAATGGCAGGAAGTTCAGCTTTGATCCAAAATCTCTTCAGAAAGCCACTGCATTGCTTGAAACTGATGCTAGTATATCTGAAGTTGTGGACACTGATCAAGGGAAGGTGATTCCAGGACAGGGCACAAGGAAGAGCAGCTCTGATTCCAGGCGACGTAAGACATGCATTGAAATAGCAGAGGTGACTGCTAGCTGTGATGCAGACTCAACTGGCACTCTTCCATCTTTTTCTACAGCTAGTGGTAAAGAACTTTCTCTGAATAAAGATGCTCTTATGGAAGCTCAGACCTTGATGACATTAGAGGAAGGTTTAGGAACTGGTGTCATCGCATCAGTGAACCCAAAGTACAACAGAATTCTAGTTCAGAATAGTCTCAAGACTGCTAAAGACGTTGTTCCTCATGGTGGTTGTGAACTAGAATCAATGCTTGATGACTTGCTCAAATCAAAGAAAAGTATGTTTGAAAAACAGTCCAAAGAGGGTGAGTCAAATAAAGATCTTAGTCTTGTTTCACACACATTACAGATAAAGAAAATTGAGGATGTGCTTCAAACTTCAGCTGACGACACAAGACAACCCACAGGATTTAGGTCATCTTCAGGAGGTTTTTCTACTGCTGGAAAGAAAGGTCTTCAGATTGTTGGCAGTAAAAGCATGAAAAAGGGAGACCCAATGTTGAAACCTAAAGGTTTCAGGCCATTTAAAAAGCCCAGGATTGTTCCAAAGCCTAAGACGATAGACTCCCCCACGAAACATATGGAGGTGGATTCTTCACTGACATCTTCTGGTTTTGCTGCAGAAGGAGGTGGAGAACCTGGTGATCTATGGCAGACCACTCCTGAGGACTCAGCAACTAAACAGGATACTGACTCCGAGCTATCTGAGATGATGCTGCTTGAGTTCTCACACGACATGACAGAGTTGTCTCAGTGCGATTTTAAACCTGATGCTCCACAAGATCTGGTTCAAACAGGTGATCAAGGACACTCTCAAGCAGGGGCCACAGCAGGTGCTGGCACTAGTAATGCCGATTGTGATCAAGATAATGACACTGAAAGGGACCTTGGAGCTGATACTGAAACCTTTCTGTCCTGTGAAACACCTTCTGGTAGTGAAAGTCACCAAACTGACACAACAATTAGTTACGGGAAGGATAGGATATGTGAACAAATTTCTGAGAAAAAGAATGTCAACTCACATCCATTCAACACAGCATCAGGGAAAAGAGGAAGCATATCTGAGGAAGCATTGAAGTCGTCCAGATCTCTAACGCCTGAAGGTGAAGGTCATGCTGCAGAGAGCCAGGCACTGCTGGAGGAGGAGCTATTTCGAGGAGATATGAGCAGTCAGCTTGATGTCAGGGCAGTGTCAGCTGGGAGGGAAAGAACCTGTGATGGAAGTCACCCGACCAATGCTCCTGTGTTTAGCGCGGGGAAAGGACCATCTTATCCTGAGCAGGATTCTCGTTCAGGTGGTGGGTTAGTTGAAGTGAGGGTTGCTGAGTTTGGAGGGACTGGCTTCCAGACAGCTTCAGGGAGGCAGGTGTGTCTTTCTGAAGAGGCACTTAGACAAGCGAAAGCGCTGTGGAATGATCTTCCAAGTTCCGATATAAAAGCTGATGCTGCTTTAGAAGAAAGTCCTGAAAAGCAGAATATAAAGATGTTGAATGTTTGTGATGAGCAAGTAGATCATATTGTGCCCAATATTGGTAATGGTGATAGAAAAGTTGCAGGGAAGGACACTGTGGTTGATCCAAGAACTGGGGAAACATCTACCTCCATGGATCAAGAGGCACCAAGGTGTTCACATGGAAATTGGAATTTGGTTTCAAATCTAACCTGTAATGATGATCACATGACGATGTCATCAAATCCTTTCCAGACAGCCTCTGGGAAGGGAGTCAGTGTTTCTGCAGCTGCTCTGAATCAAGCCAGGCAAGTGATGAGTGAGTGTAGGGACATGGCTCATGTGTCAGACGATCCAGGCGTAAGGAATGTTACGTCTTCATCAGATGCCATACATGTGGTTAACACAAGGGAAACAGACCGTATGTCATTGTCCAGCCTGTTCCAAACAGCATCAGGGAAAGGGGTTACAGTGTCCGATAGTTCCCTATCAGCAGCCAGGCAGACGATGACTGATGACTATGTTAGTAGACCTACCACCTCGCATGACCTGTTTCAAACTGCATCTGGAAAAGGCGTCACTGTGAACAAGCAGTCCCTGGCTGAGGCAAGAAAGCTGATGAAGGATGCGGATAAAACCCAATTACCAACAACACCGTCTTCAAGTTTGTTTCAAACAGCATCTGGAAATGCAGTGACAGTATCTGACAGTGCTTTAGTCAAATCAAGGGAAATTTTCGCAGATGAACACTCCAAACATGCCAGTCTGTTCAAGACAGCATCAGGCACCTCCGTTTCGGTTTGTTTAAAATCTTTGGTTCAGGCAAAGTCCTTATTTCATGAACCAACAAATGACACGTGTACAGAATCATCAACCTCAATCAATCCCTCTACTACAGCTGTGGTTAAGGCTACAAATGTTTGGCATGAACAGAAGGTGCCCCAGACATCCAACATGTTCCAAACAGCTTCGGGAACCTCAGTTGGAGTTTCATCAAATGCCTTGGTAGAAGCCCAGAAACTGCTACAAGACAATTGTGATTCATCAATGATGTCCTCTAAATCTCTCTTCCAAACAGCTTTGGGAACCTCAGTTGGTGTTTCATCAAATGCCTTGGTAGAAGCCCAGAAACTGCTACAAGACAATTGTGATTCATCAATGATGTCTTCTAAATCTCTCTTCCAAACAGCTTCTGGGGTTTGTGTAGGAGTTTCCACTGAAGCATTAGCCAAAAGAAGGAGAATATTGGAAGAAGGAAATGAACCACCCACAGCAATGGACCCTTCTGGGCATCATCTGCTCCAGACTGATTCTGGCAGAGTTGTGTGTGTGTCCGAGTCTTCGCGGAAGTCGTCCAGGAAGCTGGTGGATGATACAAGTGAGGAAGGTGTGGTCCCTGAATGTGGAGGCTGTTCTGTGAACGTTCATCTGACAAGATCTCACGAGGAACTTCACAAGCTAGATGGACAGAGAAAATATGGTGAGTTACGATAAAACTATTGTGTTGATCATGTTGATAATCTGGTTTAATTATCATGATTATGTTCATATTGAATTTTAAAACTTTGAAAATTGTATATTGAAAGTATATTGACAAAAAAAGTAATTAAAGCAGGAATTTAGATATAGAGGTCCAGGGGGCTCATTTGTAGGGTTTCCAGGTTAAAACATGGGGGCGAGCAGGTCCCAAGCTACAAATGTCAAAACTTAAATCCAAAGGGCTTATAAAAAATGAAAGAATTGGCTCTCGGGCAATGACTTTTGAAAATATAGTGTGGGCAGACTGGGCTTTTTTGGTTGTTTTTTTGGTTATTATCCTCCGTCTGTCCGTCACGTTTCGTTTCCGGATCATAACTCAGAAACCGTTCAATATTTTTTCATGAAACTTTGCAGGTCTGTCAAGTACATGCTGAACTGGTGCCTTTTGCTAGTTAAAATTTTTAGAAATTTTAATTTTTGCGTTTCCATGGCAACAAGATGGACTTAGGTGCTGTGAGGGTAGGGTTCGTTTCCGGAGCATAACTCATAAACCGTTCATTATTTTTTCATGAAACTTTGCAGGTTTGTCAGGTACATGCTGAACTGGTGCTTTTTGAAATTTAGAATTTTTTATATTTTACGTTTCCATGGCAACAAGATGGACTTAGGTTACAAACTCTTCTTTTTTTAAAAAATTCCATGACAAGTTCCACCTCAGTTAAAAAGGATTAGGGTTTGTTTAGATTTAATTATGTCATAAATTCTGCAACAGGGGCGGGGAATATAGCCATGTTAGTGGAAAACTCTTGTTTTAACTAGTATGTAACCAAGTATATGTACCATCAACCTCCCTGCATTAACAAGCATTCAAACTCCTATTGCCGCCATAGCCATAACATGAGATTGTCAGTAAAGCAGTGTGCATGTAAAGCGAAGTAACTGTGTGCTATATTAGATCGCATTGTTTTTAAATTTGTAATAATTTTGAATTTTTGAAAATGGAAATAAAAACGAACGTGTGGCGAACTTTATGATGATGCGGGCGTTGCCTGAGAACCAAGACAATTATTTTTTTTAGCCTAGAGGATATTTGTATATCATGTTTACCTCATTGAATGACCTAACAAAGTTCATTCGCCTGCTGAGGCTAATAGTTTGGAATTCTAGACAAAACCTGAATCAATTCTATTTTTTATTTGTGTCTGTGTATTCTACAGGTCTAGTCCGTCACACTATTCAATTAGAGTGTCATGTTACTCATGACAATACATTTCTCCTCAGGTCACAGAGGCGGATCTAAAACTCCAATAATGTCATCACCTGAATGTAAGATTGGTTTCATCAATTCCTTGTTCTTTTGTTAAAAAAAGAATGTTAAGTTATTCTTATGCTTGCTTAAAACAAAGGGATCGGAGACATATTGCTTTTGGCTCGGTTCCAGTTGGCGTTAGTGTCAGCATCTGTGTTCCCATCCAATTCCGAGCCATAACTTGAAAAACCTTCATTGTTTTTCAATGAAACTTGGCATGTGCATTGCTCATGAGCTTAACCGGTGCCTTTTGCTATTTTAATTCTTTTCTATATTTTATTTTGTTACATTTCCATGGAGACAATTTGAACTTAGTCTCAAACAATTCTAAGTTTCATTTCCGAGCCATAACACTCAAGCTAATAAATACTTTTGCATGAAACTATACATGTACAATGACTACATGCTCAAGTATTGCCTTTTCATATTTTCTATTAATATTTTTAATATATTTCTCCATGGAAACAATTTGGAAATTCTTGAGGGTCTTTCTACAAAGCATAAAGCTACTGATTGTTCATTATAGGTACATTCACTTGCACGATGCATTCTTTCATCATAACTGCTGTTACAAGTTCAATGGTATTATCTGCCAACAAGAGTCAACATGACATCAACTGTAATGCTGCTTCAGTAATGCATTAATCAGTATCTGTACTGCTATACATTTGTCAATGTTATTCCGATTTGCAAACACATTTGTAATATCAACTGGAAGTGATGTATCAAGAGAAGGAGTGGGGAGACATCTGTTTTTATGAGTAAAAACACATTTTAGTTGTACCTGCGCTCGAGAATCCGGATCGGTATACTTGTTTGTGTAAAACAAGTAAAAACTTATCAAAACGTAAGATGAGTCCAGTTTTTGTTGTAAAATCTTTACGTAAAATTCCATTAATTAATGCTTAGTGTAAATTACACCTTTTCTGTTTGTCGTAATTTTGCTAAAATCTTGAAAACATCCCACATAACTAGATCGAGGGATGCAACAAAACCAATCAGCAGGGTCAAACACAAACGCAAAACATAAGTGGCAGTAATGAGACAAAAGCAGAACCAGGTGTCCCCATTTTTCCCAACAGACGGATGAGTCTGCATTCACATACAGATGATTCCACATTTTAGAATAGACTTGACAGCTTGTGTTTTTACTGACTAAGCCATAAAAATAATGACTACTGACTCGACAGGCCCTAAATTTTGCTAACTACTAACTTGTAACACTCTAGATTGTTAGGGGCATGATGATGTCCCCTATGGTTATAGTTTACTTGACTGTGGCGTAATTTCCTCAACAGCGACCCACCTCGACCGGCTGGTGAAAGGAGGTCGCAGACTGCAGCCACTCACGTCCACCTCCCTCAGGACAACACCCAGGTATCATCTATCACCGAACATAGTGTTCAGTTGAAACCATAATTGATCAATCATGATATGCCCACTTTTATAGCACCAGGTTTTCGAAACTCTCCCTAGTCTGCTAGCCAGATACTAAATTTTGCTAAGGACAAGTCAGCGTTAGAAATTGGCACTAGTCCTGTAGTCGTGGCCAAACTGCCCAATAGTTACGGTATCATGAGGACTAGTAGAAATTTGCCATTGTTAAGGGTTTTGCTATATGTTGTCATTATAAGGACTAGTGGACTAAATTTGTTAGTTTCTAGCCCTGCAAGTGAAAATCCAGTGATCTGATCGATGATGATGGTAGTTCTCATTGACTTGCAGTATTTGAGGGCTGAACCAGTTCTCAAGGCTTCAATTTTGCTACAAATGGGAACTCAATGAAACTGACAGAAAATGTTAATGTCGCATACATGATTGTCTTGTTCAAACACTAGGAATAATGAAATAAGGTCCTACAAGGGCTGGGAAGTGTAACTAGGGTACTCTGGTCAGATGGGTCTACCTCACGTCTACCCGGACCCGTAGTTAGTCCCGTGATATACTGTTTAATGACGTTAACAATAGAACTCAATGGTTACACTACAAGTAGCTAATGTTCCCATTTCTTTCTGACTATGCAAGCATTCGTTCTGACTTTTATATGTTCGAGTAAGAAGTCTATCAACTTCAGTGTATGTATGGTCAGATGACGTTTATACATATGTCTAAATAGTGTTTGCCAGGGCTTCAGTAAAGCAACATTTTGTACCAACTCTTGACACCTACAGTGGGTACGCAGCTAAGGTCGGGTACCAAGGAAATAAATTTCAACTTTATTTGCAGAAAATATTCAATTTTATTCAATTAAAACAGATACAAGGATCATTTATATATATGGAAATAGTTCTTGGAACCGTTGTTTAGGACAAAATGAAAAGTTTTATTGTCAAATGCCGGGTTGGCTATCGAATGCCGGTTGACATCGCCAGTGGAAGCTGAAAGTGAAACAACTGGAAAAAAATGTGAGTTTTTCGACTCCGTGTATATGACAACCACCCTTCTTAACCCCCTCATTGTAGGTACTCCTTATACACAGCGAAAAAATATTACACAATTACTGAATTTATGTTGTTAAATGACAGAACGAACCTCTCTTTTTTCTAAAAGCTGTATCTGCACTTATATGGCCATTGTACATGTTGTAAGGTTATAATTCAATTTATTCTCTGGTTGAATTGATGCAGTTCTGGTGACTATGATCTTGATGCTATTCTGAACAAGTCATCCGAGAAGCTGACAGCAAGTACTACCTCCAGCTTCAAGACTCCCTACAAGAACACTGCATTCATCACTCCTGTCCGCAAGGCCAGTGATCAGGACAAACACACTCCAGGGGAATCAAACAAAACACCTGTATTCTACCCCAAAGCATCACTGAGAGCCAATCAAAAACAGGCTAGGAACTGTCAAACCAATCACAGCGGAGGAAGACCTGTCTTAGACAGACATAGTTCTTGCAAAAACAGTCCAATCAGTACAAGATCTGGTTCAGGCAACAACACCACTGATGAAACTAGGCCATCCGTTACAAGTTCAAGGTCAACTTCAGGATCAGTTATTTCCGGCAGAGCAAGTCCCATGACAATGCAGAACAGCAGTGGGAAAGCAGTAAGCGCTGATAGTAGAAGACAGACCTCGGAGTCTGTTGTCAGCGACCCTCTCGGGCAGAACACAGAACTTGTACAGGTAGTTGGAGTTGGTCACATGTCTCAGCCTGGCAATGCCAAGTTAAGTTCGGTTCAGGCAAGTGACACAGCTGCTGCTTCTATAGACCTGAAGCACCACCTGCAGGAAGTGCGGCAGAAACAAGGGGAGATAATTCAGAGGAAGAAGAAGCAGAAGGTTCGCCCGAGCTGTGGCCGTCTGTTGAGGGAGAAACAGTCACCTGGGCTGAAACTCCAGCACAGAGACCTGGTGGTGGAGGGATCCTTTAGTGATCAGGAGGTGAGATAGAGGTCATGTCAGGTGTTTGTGAAGGTCATGTCTGGGATGTGATTGTGGAGGTCAGGTCAAGTTTGTTTGTGGAGGTCATGTCTGCTATGTGTTTGTGGAGGTCATGTCTGGGATGTGTTTGTGGAGGTCATGTCAGGTGTTTGTGGAGGTCATGTCTGGGATGTGTTTGTGGAGGTCATGTCTGGAATGTGTTTATGGAGGTCATGTCTGGGATGTGTTTGTGGAGGTCAAGTGTGGGATGTGTTTGTGGAGGTCATGTCTGTGATGTGTTTGTGAAGGTCATGTCTGGGATATGTTTGTGGAGGTCATGTCTGGGATATGTTTGTGGAGGTCATGTCTGGGATGTGTTTGTGGAGGTCATGTCTGGGATGTGTTTGTGGAGGTCATGTCTGGGATTTGTTTATGGAGGTCAGTTCTGGGATGTTTGTGGAGGTCAGGTCAGGTGTGTTTGTTGAGGTCAGGTGTGTTTGTTGAGGTCATGTCTGTGATGTGTTTGTGGAGGTCATGTCTGTCATGTGTTTGTGGTCAGGTCAGGTGTGTATTCTTTCACTGAAGCCTGTATTCCGACACACACAGCACACTGGAGGTGTGCTCTATGCTCTATGATATGCTCAAGAATTGGATGTATGTATTATACTCAAGTGTGCATTATGATGGTAATACACAAAACATACCTGGACTTTAACCAAGTGTTTACAGCATATCATCTGTCTCCAGCTGTCTTCCATGGGAGTTAGAAGGGAGATTTCTGACATCGGCAGCAACAACGCTGAGGACTTCCGCTTCAACCTGCTCCTCTACTACCCCAACATGACGAGTGGCGTTCTGGTTGGAGACGGAGCACACTTGGTTCCTGACGACTCAGGGTTTGCTGGCAAGGAGGAATTTCACAGGTCGGCGTTCCACCTTGGAATTATCAAATCACATAGCATACCCCTCCTCTATTATCCAGTGTGTTAGGTCTCCCTTGTATTAAGATACATCCCCTGGACATTTTCACCACTATTAGGGGTGAAATGATACAGCAAGGTCACGATATGATACATATAGTGATACCAAGGTCACAATACGATACGTATCACGATACGCATGTTTACGTCAAATCGCAAGAAAATTCCTTGACTATTTATATTTCGGAGTAGGTTCAGAAGAGAAAGCTGTCTGTTGACACATTTTTGCAGCCTCTATATCTAGTAGTGCACTTGAAATGCTAATAACCATACGTTTTGGGATATTTGCGATATTTACCAGCACACACACATGCACACACGCATGCATGCATGCACTTCGCAGTGTTAGTGAATTAATTTTGAATATGACATTTAACCCCATTTCCCAAACCCCACCTTACGTTGAAATGACACATCGAGCAATAATAGTAATATTTTTAAAAACATTATTCATGGTTTCATTCACATATCAGGTCCTTCATCAGCCTGGAGAGTGTTGATCCAGCTTTGGTCTCCGATATCTGGGTGTTTAACCACTACCGGTGGATTGTGTGGAAACTGGCCTCCTATGAAACGTCGTATCCGTCACAGTTTGCTGGAAGGTGAGTTAATCCATTTCTGATCTCGGATATCTGTGTGTATGACCTCTGCCGCTGGATTGTGTGATGTACATGTGACGTATCCGTCACAGTTTGCTGGATGGTGGGTTAATCCAGTTCTGATCTCGGATATCTGTGTGTATGACCACTACCGCTGGATTGTGTGATGTACATGTGACGTATTCGGCACAGTTTGCTGGAAGGTCAGTTAATCCAGTTCTGGATTGTGACGTATTTAGCTCAGTTTGCTGGAATGTGCCAAGACATGACCATTTACGGGTTGCCATGGTAGCCACAAATGTGCTGACCACAGCATGGAACAACATTCATTCACGCACTCAAACTTGCTATCAGATGCAGATGTAATTCCATACCAGGACACTCTGTGACACACTGTGACATACCAGGACACCCTGTCCTGTAACACCCTGTGACATACCAGGACACCCTGTAACACCCTGTGACATACCAGAACACCCTGTCCTGTAACACACTGTGACATACCAGGTCACCCTGTAACACCCTGTGACATACCAGAACACCCTGTCCTGTAACACCCTGTGACATACCAGGACACCCTGTAACACCCTGTGACATACCAGGACACCCTGTAACACCCTGTGATATACCAGGACACCCTGTAACACCCAGACCGCCTCCGTGGTCTAGTGGTAATGGTCCGCCGGGAGAGCGGAAGGTCTGGGGTTTGATCCCCGGCCGCATCATACCAAAAGACGTTAAAAGATGGTACTTGTTGTTACCCTGTCTGGCGCTCGGCATTCAGGGGCTAAAACAAGGACTGGCAGCTTGGAGTCAGTATACTGTGTCTGAGTGGGGTATTCATGTTAAACTGCAGCATGGTATCTCAGTGGGCTAGCGCTATAAATCGGCATCACTCCGGACTAGTAGAAGCATCCACACAAACACACACATACATGCACGTCGCTATATAAGTGCAATAATCTTGGACGACGTTAAACCCCATTTCACCTCACCTGTAACACCCTGTGACATACCAGGACACTCTGTCCTGTAACAAACTGTGACATACCAGGACACCCTGTAACACCCTGTGACATACCAGTACACTCTTTGACACCCTGTGACATACAAAAGACACCCTGTAACACCCTGTGACATACCAGGACACCCTGCGACATACAAAGGACACCCTGTGACATACCAGGACACCCTGTGACATACCAGGACACTCTGTGACATACCAGGACACCCTGTGACATACCAGGACACTCTGTGACATACCAGGACACCCTGTAACACCCTATGACATACCAGTACACTCGTGGACATCCTGTGACATTCCAGGACACTCTGTGACACCCTGTGACATACCAAGACACCCTGTAACACCCTGTAACTCACTTTCTTCATCAGGTGCCTGACCCCAAACAACATGATGCTGCAGCTCAAGTACCGCTATGACCGGGAAGTGGATCATTGTCAAAGGTGAGTGAGGTCAGAGTATGTGAGGGAGCAGCAATAGGAAGTAACAGTTTCAGCCCTTAGCCAAACCCTTAAAAAGGGCAAATTTCTAGTAGTCCTTAGGTCAGTGTTTGTGAGAGAGGGTCAGTGTGTCTAAGGGCAGGGGTTGCTTGGGGGGAGTGAGGATGGGGGGAGGGGGAGTCCACCCCTATTATGAGGTCTCTCAGCTGGTTGATTTCAATAGATAAAAGTATTTCATCTGCATTGTTTGTTTTCTCATAATTAAGATATTTTACTGATTGATAGCACTGTTCTGCTGCTAACAGCAGCTTAAATCCCTATACCCTCAGAGTCTGGTTCTTTGTATGTAAAACTCTCTTTCAAAGACTATACATTTCTGATGTACCTGTCTTGTTGCATGCTTACTGTTTTTTCCTCTCTCGCAGGTCAGCCCTGAAGAAAATTGTTGAGCGAGACGATGCTGCCTGCAAGAGGATGGTGCTGTGCGTGTCCGGGATCAGGGTCGCCCAGTCAGGACCAGACACTGTGGGGGCAGGACAGGTGAGAGGACAGGTGTGTGTGGTGTGTGTCCGGGATCAGGGTCGCCCAGTCAGGACCGGACACTGTGGGGGCCGGACAGTTGTGTGTGGTGTGTGTCCGGGATCAGGGTCGCCCAGTCAGGACCGGACACTGTGGGGGCAGGACAGGTGTGTGTGGTGTGTGTCCGGGATCAGGGTCGCCCAGTCAGGACCGGACACTGTGGGGGCAGGACAGTTGTGTGTGGTGTGTGTCCGGGATCAGGGTCGCCCAGTCAGGACCGGATACTGTGGGGGCAGGACAGTTGTGTGTGGTGTGTGTCCGGGATCAGGGTCGCCCAGTCAGGACCGGACACTGTGGGGGCCGGACAGGTGAGAGGACAGGTGTGTGTGGTGTGTGCCGGGGATCAGGTTCCCCCAGTCAGGACCAGACACTGTGGGGGCAGGACAGTTGTGTGTGGTGTGTGTCCGGGATCAGGGTCGCCCAGTCAGGACCGGATACTGTGGGGGCAGGACAGTTGTGTGTGGTGTGTGTCCGGGATCAGGGTCGCCCAGTCAGGACCGGACACTGTGGGGGCCGGACAGGTGAGAGGACAGGTGTGTGTGGTGTGTGCCGGGGATCAGGTTCCCCCAGTCAGGACCAGACACTGTGGGGGCCGGAAGGTGAGAGGACAGGTGTGTGTGGTGTGTGTGGTGTGTGTCAGGGATCAGGTTCCCCCAGTCAGGACCGGACACTGTGGGGGCAGGACAGGTGAGAGGACAGGTGTGTGTCGGGGATCAGGTTCCCCCAGTAAGGACCAGACACAGTCGGGGCAGGACAGGTGTGTCATGTGGTGTGTGCTGTGTGCTGTGCTGAGTGTGTGGCTGTGTGTGTGCTGTGTGACAGGGATCAGAGTCTACCACTCAGGGCAGGACATGTGACAGAACAAGTTACTTACTATGGGAAGTTTTCACACAAGTGGTCATACAAGACTGAGCTCAGAACTGCAAGTTTTTCTGGTGTTAACCAGGGTGTATGTAATGTATATGTAATTCCAGTGTGTGGTAGAGCTGACTGATGGGTGGTACTGCATCAAGGGTCAGCTGGACGTGGGACTGGCGGGGCTGGTGGCCAGCAAGAAGATCTCCGTAGGTCAGAAGATCTGTGTCACTGGGGCAGAGCTGGCAGGGTCGCAGGAGGCGTGTCCCCCACTGGAGGTGAGTCGGGAAGAGGACTTTAGTGCTGACCCGTGAAGATTCGGGTTAGAATAGGTCGTCAGCAATCCATGCTTGCTCGCTCGCTGACTTGGTTGATGCATGTCATCGTATCCCAATTGCTGAAAGCAGATCAATGCTCATGATATCAATCACTGGATTGTCTGGTCCAGACTCGATTGTGTATGTATAGCATGAATATTGCTGAGTGCGGCGTTAAACTAGAAACAAACTGTAGAGCTTGTAGTTGTGCAGCTGATACTACCTGTGGGGATTCCAGGTTACAATAGGTCCCCAGCCACCTATGCTGGTTATAACAGGTGACCAAATGGATCGGGTGGTCATGTTGGTGACTTGGTTCATAGCATGTCATTGTACCCTGATGGTGTGGATCGCTGCTCAGAATACCAATCATTGGATTGTCTGGTCCAGACTCCAATTACCATTTCACTAGAATATTGCAGAATGAGGCATTAAACAACACGACATCAAACAACTGTTAGTCATGTTGATAATGCTGATATTACAAGATGTGTGGCTTCGCCATTTGTGTAGCTTCAGCTGACATAGTTGTTTGCACTGAATGGCCCAGAGGTACAAGGTGCCGACATTTTGCGAAAGAGTTACGTCCCTTAGTCCTTTAGGACACTCTCTTTGTCAGGACCATACCATGCTTTGGGGTTTAACATCTACAGGCTGCGGCACCCGTGAAGATCAAGGGTAGAATAGATCTTCAGCAACCCATGCTTGCCGTAAAAGGCATCTATGCTTTACATAAGAGGTACTAACTGGATCGGTAGGTCAGACTCGCTAACTTGGTTGATGCATGTTATCGTTCCCAATTGTGGATCGATGCTCATGATGTCAGTCACTGGATTGTCTTGTCCAGACTCTTCCAATTAGGTGAGTGAGTCCATGTAAAAATGGTTTGATTATGTCCTATTCGCCAAAGTTACTGCCCTTGCACCTTACACGTATACAACCAGACTCATGTTGTGATGCAGATCCCAGATTCCCTGTTTCTGAAGATATGCATGAACTCTACCCGTCCTGCGCCAGGAGACAGCAAGCTTGGCTATCAGCGTGACCCCCGACCTCTCTGTGTACCAATCAGCACCCTGCATGCAGAGGGGGGCGTGGCTGGATGTGTGGATGTTGTGGTCACTAGGATATATCCCGTCATGGTTGGTATCTTTGTTCAAGTGATCACAGGGTTCCAAATTATTTTCTGAGCCATTGACTTATATGTTATTGTTCTTATCATGCTTATTGGGTATCTATGGTTTTCTTTGGGTATTCGGGGGCACGGGTGGCCCAGTCGTCTAAGGCGCCGCGATCCACTGTGCAGAGTTGCATCCCTTGGACCTGCCAGAAACCTATGATTGTGGGTTCAAATCCCTGTTCGCCCCGATTATGTTTCTTGATTTGTCAGCTCCATACTCATGCTCGTGGGTTTCACCGAAGTGGTAAACGTCTGAGACCTGCATCACATCAGGCTTTCCTCCCACATTAAGCTGACACGCCACAATAAAACTGGAATACTGTTAAAAAGGTGTGTTAAACCAAACTCACTCACTCACTCACTCTTTGGGTATTCAATATTCTTTTCACCCTTGGGTCAATTATGATAGGTATTATAAACCAATTTAACTGTAATATAATGACTGGCCCTAGACACTCCCCCATGTTCACAAAGCGCCAATCCCCAAGAAGCATACACAGTGATACCCCGATGGTTAGAGTATACTCACTGCCAAAAGAAAAGCGAATACCCTTCCTTCTTGGTTAATATATGAAGACTTACTCATATTCAAGAGCTATTAAATTGGTTCGATGCACACACGAACATACTGGTATGTTGTGTGAACGCATCCCATGTGACGTCGTGGATCCATTTACCTTGTGTAGGATTAGCGTGTAAAATCACGTGCAGCATATCGTGATAAGAATAAAGACACTCTTTGGTAACATTTGACTGCTTGTTAGTTTTGTCATTAATTGGCACACATTGGAAACATCTCTTCTTAACATACTTCTCAAAATGTTTGTATTGTTCGCGTTTCTTTTGGAAGTAAGTATATTTCCTTGCTAGTCTGAAGACCTGTTAGCGCTAGCCATGCAATGGTCCAAGCTCTATGTTAAACTATTGGAGTTACAACCATCAGCTGCCACCGTGTAGAAACAGGATCCTGGGTTTGAAACCGACATAGACACTATTTCTTTTGTTGTGTTGCCCAGTACATGGAGAAGCTGGTTGAGGGGGGGAGCCTGTTCCGAACGGAAGAGGTAGAGGAGCGGGTGCAGCGACGGTTTGACAGACACAAGCAGGACAAAATGGAGAAGCTATACACAGAACTGCAGGCTAGCCTTGAGCAGGACCAGTCGAGAGGTGAGGTTGGGTGATAGTTGATCTTTAGACAAATGTTCTTGATAATACAAGTTGTCTTAGTGTGTATATAGTGTATAGCCAGACAAGAAATTTATCTCACAGACATATTTTAATGTAACATTGTCAAAGAATTAACACAAATTCAAAATTGAGAGAAAACAGCTGGGGTTAACTTGTGCTATGTCATCATTTTGCTTTGAAACCAGGTATAAGAGTTTATTGCCCCTCTGAGAAATTTATTCCCCTCTAAGGCAGGTTACACAGTATTTTATCAAGATCACGTTGGCCAATCAGATCTCGTCATTCTGACATGGAGGTATGATAAATAACCTAGCAGATGAGGCATCGCCCTAGGCTCAGTTATGTTCACTAAGGTGCATCTGACAGGTGTTCAAGCAGGTTCAAGGCTTTTTGATGATATTTTATTCGCTTTGGTAAGAATTTTGGCATTTCCCAGCAGGGTTTACAAAACTTGTACCATATCTGTCAGCGGTGTACATGGGAAACAATTGCCCTGTCAGTAACCAATCAGAAACAAGTATCTTAATTCAAGGTAAGGTAGTAACCAGTGTAAATATGGTAAAGGTGAGTTACATCAGTGACTTTGTTAACATTGTCGATTCATACTGAGATGTCATGTTTCGGAGGCGAGAACAGTGTTGATTTAATTTTGTATTACAATGTCATCTTGAATACAGTTGAAAGATTTCGTGGTTTAGGTCAACGTAAATCTCGGAAGCGTTGGTCACAGCGTGAGGTGGAGGATCTCCAGACTGGCCAGGAGATTTACGATGCTGTTGAGGGGTCACTGCAACCAGAGGAGGTCCATGTGAGTTGTCTCCCCTTTGACCCCTTTGTATAATCCCAAGGGCTGACCCCAATGCACTATCAATACAGTCCATCAATGCCCCTGTCCCATGTCCATGAACCTCCCTGTCCCATGTCCCATGTCCCATGTCCATCAATCTCCCTGTCCCAAGTCCATCAGTCCATCAATCTCCCTGTCCCAAGTCCATCAGTCCCATCAATCTCCCTGTCCCAAGTCCATCAGTCCATCAATCCCCCTGTCCGAAGTCCAAGCGCCAGGCCGTGAAGTATAGCCCCCCTTTAAGTCCATGGGTCTCCAGTCTCTATGCCTCTGTCTACAGAGCTGGCTGAGTGAGCACCAGGCCGTGGAGTGTAGCCCCCCTTTAAGTACATGGGTCTCCAGTCTCTATGCCTCCAGTCTCTATGCCTCTCTGTCTACAGAGCTGGCTGAGTGAGCACCAGGTTATGGAGTGTAGACCCCCTTTAAGTACATGGGTCTCCAGTCTCTATGCCTCTGTCTACAGAGCTGGCTGAGTGAGCACCAGGCCGTGGAGTGTAGCCCCCCTTTAAGTACATGTGTCTCCAGTCTCTATGCCTCCAGTCTCTATGCCTCTCTGTCTACAGAGCTGGCTGAGTGAGCACCAGGCCGTGGAGTGTAGCCCCCCTTTAAGTACATGGGTCTCCAGTCTCTATGCCTCTCTGTCTACAGAGCTGGCTGAGTGAGCACCAGGCCGTGGAGTGTAGCCCCCCTTTAAGGACATGGGTCTCCAGTCTCTATGCCTCCAGTCTCTATGCCTCCCTGTCTACAGAGCTGGCTGAGTGTAGCCCCCCTTTAAGTACATGGGTCTCCAGTCTCTATGCCTCCAGTCTCTATGCCTCTCTGTCTACAGAGCTGGCTGAGTGAGCACCAGGCCGTGGAGTGTAGCCCCCCTTTAAGTACATGGGTCTCCAGTCTCTATGCCTCCAGTCTCTATGCCTCTCTGTCTACAGAGCTGGCTGAGTGAGCACCAGGCCGTGGAGTGTAGCCCCCCTTTAAGTACATGGGTCTCCAGTCTCTATGCCTCCAGTCTCTATGCCTCTCTGTCTACAGAGCTGACTGAGTGAGCACCAGGCCGTGGAGTGTAGCCCCCCTTTAAGTACATGTGTCTCCAGTCTCTATGCCTCCAGTCTCTATGCCTCTCTGTCTACAGAGCTGGCTGAGTGAGCACCAGGCCGTTGAGTGTAGCCCCCCTTTAAGTACATGGGTCTCCAGTCTCTATGCCTCCAGTCTCTATGCCTCTCTGTCTACAGAGCTGACTGAGTGAGCACCAGGCCGTGGAGTGTAGCCCCCCTTTAAGTACATGTGTCTCCAGTCTCTATGCCTCCAGTCTCTATGCCTCTCTGTCTACAGAGCTGGCTGAGTGAGCACCAGGCCGTGGAGTGTAGCCCCCCTTTAAGTACATGGGTCTCCAGTCTCTATGCCTCTCTGTCTACAGAGCTGGCTGATTGAGCACCAGGCCGTGGAGTGTAGCCCCCCTTTAAGTACATGGGTCTCCAGTCTCTATGCCTCTCTGTCTACAGAGCTGGCTGAGTGAGCACCAGGTTGTGGAGTGTAGCCCCCCTTTAAGTACATGGGTCTCCAGTCTCTATGCCTCTGTCTACAGAGCTGGCTGAGTGAGCACCAGGCCCAGATGATGGACAACCACCGGCGCCACCTCCAGGACCTTCAACACCAGCAGCTGCAGGACAAGCTCCACACAGCCTGGGAGGAAGCTCAACAGGTATGCAGTGTTTTGAGGTTAACACTACAGCTTCTAAGCCTCAATGGTTATTTGGGGATATTTACAACATGATGTTAAGAATAAGCACACCACCTTCATAACTCTCATCGGCCGGTATTCGGGAACATTTACGTCGCATTACAAACAGCTTCTTAAGCCACATTTGACCATGTTAGTAGTCAGAAACTTTCTCACTTCCAAACATCGCCTACCAATTTACCAAGTACCAACATGCAAAGAAAAAAGCTGTGTGTGTTGTCATGTTTCTGCACTTGATATTACTTAGATATGATAATCAATCATGACAAAAATCAACAGCATAAGGCTGTTACAAATTTGCAACTGGAAGCAATGATTAGTGCGCATGTGTTCTTGATCAGGATAAATTTGTGCTGAGAATTTTCTTAATCAAGACATAGAGAATATCTGACTAGTTACCTTTGGCAAAGGAGTTACAGAATTCAATCTTAAGGACCAGATAAATTCCAAGTTTTCAAGTAGGTTATTCTATTTATTACTTAATAATGTTTTAATGTTAAGTTTACACGATATGCAGGTTTTTCATTGGACAGGAGGTCTGTCACATGACCGCGACGCATTTTGACATTCATATGTTTTTCACGAGTCTCTAGTGTTTGTAATGACGCAAACATTGACTGACTACTTCCATATTCCTGGCTAAATCGCTGGGAATTCCCAAGTAACAATACAAACAGAAGCATTTCTGATCAGTCAGACTCTATGATCTTGAACTTAGTATTTCTAGCATACATTGGGATAAGTAAGAGAGTTGGAATGCCCATTCAAGAATATCCTTGCTAAAACCCATCCTAGTGAGCAAAACAAAAAAATCTTAACTTAGAATCTATTTGACAAATCACCTTTAAATGATCGACCAATTGATCAGTGACGACTAAAACTTTTAATCGCTCTAGGTTTATGAACAGCTTCAGAAATCTCTCCTGTCACGTTTATCATATCGGCCATTTTGACGCATGGTCACCGCAACTGAATAACTTAGGTAGTTCTTAATAGACTTTCTAATCTAATGAGGATATTATTTGAATCTATTTGTTGCTACCAAACTACAAAAGATGTCACTGTAGAGCATACACACACTTTCCTTTTGGGGAACTAGACCGCATCCGTGGTCTAGTGGTAGAGCGTCCGCCAGAGAGCGGAAGGTCCGGGGTTTGATCCCCAGCCCCGTCATACCAAAAGACGTTAAAAGATGGTACTTGTTGTTACCCTGTCTGGCGCTCGGCATTAAGGGGCTAAAACAAGGCCTGGTCGGCTCAGAGTGTGTGTCTGAGTGGGGTATCCATGTTAAACTGCGGCATGGTGTCTCAGTGTGCTAGCACTATAAATCGGCATCAGTCCAGACTGGTGCAAGCAGCAACACACACACACACGTACATGCACGTCGCTATATAAGTGCAATAATCTTGGACGTGACGTTAAACCCCATTTCACCTCACCTCACCTTTTGGGGAACTATTTTATTCTGCGTTACAGTTGGTTGTGGTATGGCTGTCAGTGGAAACATGAAGTCTCAAGTATGAAATGAAATTGTGTAACATATCCCTCGAGGTATAAAATATTGATATTCAAGATTATAAGAATTGTCTTTCACTTTGTGTGAGTTCATTGGAGTATGAACTTTCATAGAATGAGTTCCAAACTGTATGAATGTCAGAGCTTGTGACTCAAACACAAAGTGAAAGACAATTCTTAATTGTCATTTTGAGAAGAAAATGGAGACAAATGTATTACCTGTCAACCCTATGGAAAAACATCGACAATGCTTGTCGTAAGAGGTGACTTATGGGATCTGGTGGTCAGGATCGCTGACTTGGTTGATGCATGTCATCGTATCACAATTGCATAGATTGATGCTCATTATGTCAATCACTGGATGTCTGGTCCGGACTTGATTATTTACAGACTGCCGTCATATAGCTGGAATATTGCTGAGTGCGGTGTTAAAAAACAAACAAACTCACTCACTCACTCACTTGCTTGCACCTCACTCACCCTTCACTCACCCCTCAGACATTACAATGACCAATCAGCATAAAGTATAGCTATAAAGCACATAATGACATGCAAATATCAGAGTTATTACTCTTCAGGGGCGGTCGGGTAGCCTGGTGGTTAAAGCGTTCGCTCGTCACGCCGAAGACCCGGGTTCGATTCCCGACATGGGTACAATGTGTGAAGCCCATTTCTGGTGTCCCCCGCCGTGATATTGCTGGAATATTGCTAAAAGCGGCGTAAAACCATACTCACTCACTCACTATTACTCTTCATGTTTTCCATTTTGAACTACACATGCACTGGAAAGATGAGTGGTAGGAGACAGGAGAATCAGGAGCGCCTCTATGTTCTGATTTCAGGGTCACACTTCGAGGAATGTGACTCCAGTGTTGAAGCTGAGGGTCTCTGGCTGTGCTAAACGAGATGTCGATGCCAAGATATGTAAGTCATCATCAGAAACATCCTTCATTGAGACACCTATAATCATGGGCTCGAATCCCCGATTCACCTGATTATGATTCTGGGTTTGTCAGCAACATAACCTGTGCTCATGTGTTTCACCGAAATGGTAAATGTCTAAGACATGAAATACTGTCTTAAGTGGCATTAAATCCAACTCGCATACTTTTTGAGTACTTCTCTATTCAGAGGATCAAACATTTGTGAAGTGAAAATTTTGGATTACACTCTTATGTTATCAAATCCAATGCAGTGAATGCTTGTACTAACTACAGCTGAAAATCTGAATTTTCTCGTACATAAAATAAGGGGTGGCTTTGTACATTTTACCGAGTCAATGGCTGATAGTCTCCTTCCCTGTACCGATGTTCTCCTCGCCTTGTGACGTTGCAGCTACGATCGTGACTGTGTGGCGACCAAACTCTGAGTGGCTCCACCTGGTGGAGGGGAAGAGATACAAGATCTACGGTCTCGTCGCTTCCCCAGCCAAGTAAGTTGGGAGTTGTTCCACTGTAGATTGTCACCACCATACCCTTCTGAATGATGCGTTTGTTGTGTAACGCTGCACTGCTGCACTAAGCTATATTCCACCTACATGAAGGCCTGATAATAATTTATTTGGGCCAGACAATACTCTGATGAAATTCGCAAAGATCCAGGCATATGGTGTACACAATGAACCAAGTCATCTAGCCTAACCACCAGATCCATATGGTCGCTTCTTACGACCTGCACAGGTTGCTGAAGAGCTATTCGAACCCAGAATCCCAGTGGGGGCGCCTCTTACGACCAGCATAGATTACTAGAGACTCATAGCCTCACTTTATCTAATGTGAAAGGAATCTTTGGGCTACAACATGAATTTCAGACTTCGAAGGGAGTGTTCTTCTGTGGTATAACTATTCAGGCTGGAAAACTACAGCTGATTGAGAAATGATTTTTGTGTAGGACCCGTCTGGACAGTCACAGCGTACACCTGACAGCCAACAGACAGACCAAGCTGCAGCCCCGCCCTGTTGATGAGAACTACCTTGACCTTGTATATGACCCAAGGGAGGTAAGTCAATACCAACATTTCAAGACATTCATCCTCGAAACGAGATGGATAAAGATGTCATCGCATAATCAGATTAGAGTGAGACCTGATTATTCAACACCCTGTTATTCCACACCCTGACTTCTGTACGATCATGTAGGGATGGCAGTATACACCCAAAGGAATATCACCCATGGTTTAATGATCAGGAAAGTTGTTGATCTGTACATGATTTAACGCTGCTTTGAACAGTATTCCAGTTATATCACTGCGTGTCAGCTTAATGTGGGAGGAAAATCTTAAGTGATAATGTTTCGTGAAACCCAGGAGCACGGGTATGGTGTTGACAAACCTGGACACATACTATATATATAGTAGTTGGGGAAAACCGGGATTCGAACTCACGAGCCTAGATTTCTGGGGTGCCCAAGGGACTCAACACTCCACAGCGAATTGCCGCGCCTTAGATGTCTGGGCCACCCATTCCCCCTCTGAATTTAAGAAATTAAGGATTTTAAAAATTCCCATTTTTGCACCAAATAATGATTATTTCCCATTACTGCCTGCCAAGGTCACCTAGGTTTGAATCGTAGAAACATCCCTGTTATGCCACAGCATCTACACTGTAATTGGTTCATAGGTAAGTCTTCAGAAAATATTTATGATATTAGCCCCTAAGCTAATCTTTTGTCTGTCATGAGTCGAGTGTCAGCTTGTGCATCAGGTGTAAAGTCACTCCCACTTCACTGGCCTGGCTGTCAGGCCTCCACACGTCTTGTCAGCCTTAGCTCCACACTCGAGGGAAATACTTCTTTGGATTTCTTCTTTCAGTTGATGTTGATGTTTCAGGTGTGGAGTGTGAGAGACCTCCGTTCAAGATCTCCACCATTTAAGGAGTTTGACTTTGTGGGAATGGTCATCACCTCACAAAGCAACAGGTGAAGTTCTTTAATATCGACTTCGTGATCATAATGCAGCAGCTAGTATTTGCATTTAAACAAACTTTACATCATGCTAGTTTGGTTGTTGTTTAACACTCAGCAATATTCCATCCATATAACAGTGGTCTATTGTTAATCAAGTCTGTACCAGACAAACCAGTGATTGACATCATGAGCGTCGGTCTACACAACTTTGATACAATGACATGCATCAACCAAGTCAGCAAGCAGGCCACCTGATCCCGTCAGTCGCTTCTTACGACAAACACGGGTTACTGAAGATCAGTTCTTACTCGGATCTTCACCTTCCTTAAGAAAATATTGATTTTGATAAGAACATTGTTTAAACTAGTACTAGTTTATTAGACTCTTACAATGTGGCAGAACTTGTCACAAGCAAATGTTACTATATGTCAAAGAGTGAAATAGTCTTAGTTTGTCTGAAGCTGTCATTAAAGGCAACACTTCGAGTCTTACTGGAACCATCTGACCTACTGTGTTTCAGCCAGCAGAGCTGTGATACAGTCTACGTCTCGGATGCTGATGGGGACATCCTGAGTATTCGCTTCTGGGCAGGACTACAGGTGAGGTCACGGTATAGCTTCACGTTGGAGGAGTGAGAATATGTGTTCCATCTCTGTCAAGATGGCCTGTAATTAACAAGTCTGCAGAAGTTCAGGTCTTTGAAAGGCTTTTGGAAGTGATACACATAAGGAAGAGAATATATGGATGTCAACTTCTTTATTATGAGGAACACAACGTTTTGGAGAATATGCTTATTCCTTCATCAGGTGAATGAATGCCATGAGCCATATATATGTACATGTAAGGACAACAAAATTAATAAGTTAACGAAATTCCTGCCAAGTTCGGCAAGGTGGAAACTGGACTTTAACAGTCAGTTAACTCCCTTGCCTCAGGAAGAAGTTCAAAGTGGCATTGACTCACTTGCTCAGCTGATAGTGATGAAGTTTCTTTTGTTTAACTGTGTCACAGAGTTTCGGCCTGGAGGACCAGATGGTAGCAGGGAAGAGTATCGTCGCCACCAACCTCATCCTCAAGTGGTCTCGTGGTGCTGGCTTCGTCTCTGCCGACGCCTGCAATGAAGTGACCCGCTTCTCTTCCACATCCAAGATTCCGGACCACAGGAAGTGTCTGGCCAGGTTCACCAGCTTCAAACAGGTACAAGGGGCGGTCGGGTAGCCTAGTGGTTAAAGCGTTCACTCGTCACGCCGAAGACCCGGGTTCGATTCCCGACATGGGTACAATGTGTGAAGCCCATTTCTGGTGTCCCCGCCGTGATATTGCTGGAATATTGCTAAAAGCGGTGTAAAACCGAACTCACTCACTCACTCAAACAGGTACAGGTCACAGTTCTCATCTCGATGCAGTTGCCTCTTGTACTGTGTTGGGCTGTGGGGGTTAGAGTGTTTACTCATACTAATGAAGACCAGGGTTCAATTCACAAAGTGGTTAGAATGTGTGATGCTCTTTTCTGGTTTCCCCATGAAGCTGATATTGCTAAAAAGACCATGAGACCATACTCATTCACTATGTTCACTGACTTTGTAAAATGGGAGTTATATCTTCAAGTATTCAAACAGAATTGACATGGAGAGCTGAGGTGAGATGATAATTTGCTATGTTTAAATACTTGTTCATAATAGGGGGACAAAAATGGTAGAATTCCCATTTTGAACCAAGTTCGGATTAAATCCTGTGATTTCTGTAAGTTGGATGGACGCAGTTTTCTGATTTCAGATGCATAAATTTAGACATGACAATTTAGACCGCAGCAGGTGCTTGTCATGTAAAAGTCATATGTCAGAGAGTCAGCTGCCACGGAGAGAGAACAATAAAAATTTGTTTTAATATTCTTTTTTTTTTTACAAATACTTTTACACAATGGGGAAGAAACAGAATAGAATTCAAGTTGAACATGTATATCCCTTTACCTGAGACTCCAGTGGTTTGTGTTGATGACAACCACACATGACTGCCTGACATTCCTCCAAGGTCATGGTGGTGGATGTAAGTACGATAGTGTTCGCTAGACACGCCAAACACGAGGGAATGTGTGGAGCCGTTTCGTGGTGTACCTGCACTGATATGGCAGGAATATGGAAAAAAGGGATTAGAACTAACTCATTCTCTCCTAGTCCTACATGGTGTCTTTGATGTTTCTTCTCATCTTTCAGGCAGAGAAGGGCAAGTTTCTAGCAGCTGCTACAGCACGACTCAGCGAGCAGGAGACGAGGCCACGGGCTCCACACCCTCAACTAGCAACTCCCCAGGTGGGTATCCATAGCAACCAGGTTTTCATTTGACTGTACTTCATAAAAGGCGACTAACGGGATCGGGTGGTCAGGCTCGCTGACTTGGTTGATGCACGTCATCAGTCCCAATTGCGTGGATTGATGCTCATGATGTCAATCACTGGATTGTCTGGTCCAGACTCGATTATTTACAGACCGCCGTCATATAGCTGGAATATTGCTGAGTGCGGCGTTAAATGACAAACCAACCAACCAACTGTACTTTGAAACAAACTTTTCATATCACGGGTATGATATTTATTTAAGGAAAACTCAGAAACCTGCCCAAGGATCTGGTGGCCACAACTGCTGATCAGCATGGGTAGTGTCTGAAGTGTTGACCTTCGGATCTTGGAAAACAGTTACTCTGTTACTCAGATTGTTTTCTTCTGACACTAGGGCCTGACCACCCTGTATAGTTAGATGTGTTGAGCTCATTTCACGTTTACCTCTGCTGTGATATGACTGGAATATACCTAAAAGCCTTGTAAATCCCTACTCACTCAAATGGGTTCGCTCGTCACGTGGAAGACCAGGGTTCAGTTCCCTACATGGGTACAATGTGTGAAGCCCATTTCTAGAGTCGCCTGAGATTGCTGGAATACTGCTGAAAGTGGGGATTCCTGTGCAACCTTTCGAGTTGAGTTGAATGGTTCCACTGTGTCATATGGCCCTGTGACGCAGGGGTAGCATTATGCAGATGGCTGTTACAATGAAGGCTCGTTCCACCCGTGACGAACAGGTCTGGTTGTTGATGAAATATAGTGATAGCTAAATAGACAGATTTTTTATTCATGCACCGATTGTCTTTAAATGTGATCTCCAGTTATGTATGACTGTTTAATAATCTCATACAAACTGGAGTAGGTCCAATAGTTTTTCAGATATTGTAGTAAACGTCAGTACCTTAAATCAACTTCCAGACTATAACTCACACTCAAAATGGGTATAAAAGCTGACTTGAGGCTAGTATGGAATTTTGCTGAGTGCTTTGTTAAACAACAACAAACAAACACACAAACAGAAAGTAGGGTGTACTGACAAAAAAATTGTATTGCAAGATATTGCGATACATTGGGAGCAAAGGTTCTTGATGGTGATTGACACTGTTTGTACATGCAGATCCTATTTTCGGCATTTTGAGGTAAACATCACTCGGCATGGTCAGTTGTCACTATTTTGTAGTCATGGATACAGGGGAGATAACCACCTGAGAGAAACATCACTTCCTGCATTTTGTCAATCAGTTTCTAGGGGAAACATCATTTTAGAATGAATTTCTGCGTAGACTTTAGGTTAAACGATACAAATAATAATGAAACTTATTTTCTTACGCAATACATTTTTGTACCGGAACAGAAAAAATATTGCAATATGTATTGTTTCAAAAGCATATTGCGTACCATGCAGTCCTACAAATCAGTGATATTTTCTGAATTCTCACTCGTCTTTGTTCACACAGATGTATTTCTCCGACCTTCCCTCCGAGTGCCTCCAGAAACTCTTCTCACCGATGGAAGACCAGGGAGAAAAACTATCCAAGGGGGACAACTCTGTAACACCAGACCCTGTTGCGAAGAAAAGGCGGTCAATTCTCCGAGAGAAGTCGGCCAAACTGATGGCTTACGGTTCTCCGAATCCACTCTCACCCCTCAGCTGTCCGGTATCACCTGCCGTGGCCAGGGCTTTCAAACTCCCGTCCGGACTTGCCAAAAATATGAAGGACTCCTTCAAGTGATGTGTATTCTGTGTGCTATTCCATTCAGTTATCTTAGCACAAAGACAATCGTAACACAAATATTTTAAGACTGACTTATGATTGTCGTAGCGCTAAGATCGCTTTGTGGAACAGGGCCCACATGCAAAGAGCGATCTTAGCGCTAAGATGAGTGTAACTCTTAAACTTTTTAACATAGGCTTACGATAGTCTTACCGCTAAGATCGATTTGTGCAAGTGGGCCCTGGTCCCTGAGAAACCAAAGAATTCTTTATCTACAATTACTCCACCAGAATAGTTGTTCACCAAAGATTGTTCCAAGATGTGTTCAGACCTGAAGATGGTCATTGACAGGCAAGTTATCGAGTGTGTTTTGTTGTTGTTAATGTGAATGAAGTACTGTATCATGAAGTAGATGTAGAAGTCTTGATTACTGACTGAAGTGTGTATCATGGGTTTGAGAGTTTGTCTGTAATTCTGGTCAGCACAGTCCTTTTTTAATAAAAGAATGAAACTCCTGGCATTGATCAGTTAGCAGAGAGGTTTCTGGGTAGAGGGTACCATAAAGACACATAATAATTATACTCTCCACAAAACTACTTCCAACTTCATTAGTAGATGATTACAAGTCAGAGTTGCATATAGAATAATGTGGGAATAGAAATTAACATCACAAGGTTATTTTCTAATCTTGTAATAATTAATAATGGCAGTATACCTGAAGGATGAAACACATCTGTCTGTAGGAATGTAGTATGTGTTGTTTGATGACTGAGAAACATCCTGTGCCGCAAGCACCTGTTGATTCTTGACATTCTGAATATTTCTTTCAATTGTTCCATGTTACAGAAATGACAAACTTTAATACTGTTGGAAATAAATATTTTATTTGTTGCATATGTTGTGTATTTACAAACATTCATCATCCCTGAGAGATTGAAGACATGGGGTAAAAGGGAATCAGTAATTTCATTTCACCCCACAAATATCATATACATGAAGGTACACTGTTTGGCATTAGTGAGTGAGTTGGGTTTTAGCCGCTTTTGACAGTATTCCAGTTATATCACGGCGAGTCAGCTTAATGTGTGAGGAAAGTCCGAAGTGATGCAGGTCTCAGACGTTTACCACTTCGGTGAAACCCACGAGCACGGGTATGGTGCTGACAAACCTAGAAACATAATCGGGGCGAACCGGGATTCGAACCCACAATCAGGTTTCTGGCGTGCCCAAGGGACGCAACTCTGCACAGTGAATCGCGGCACCTTAGATGACTGGGCCACTCGTGTCCCCTTTAGCATTAGTAATCTGTGAGTTAGTAAACTAATCATCTTGTCATATCACTGTGACAGAAATTAACATACCTGGGTAATATACTTTGTTTATGTCTACAGGTTTGGCCTTCTATTAAATGAATGTTTTCAATATTCAGCATAAGACAGTTATGTGAGTGAATGAGTCATATTTTATACCCGTTTTTGAGTGAATGAGTTGGGCCTTACGCCACTTTTAGCAATATTTCAGCAAAATCACGGTGGGAGACACCACAAATGGGCTTTACACATTGTACCCATGTTGGGCATCAAACCCAGGCCTTTGGCGTGACAAATGAACTCTTTAACCACAAGGCTACCCCACTGCCCCGACAGTTATAAGAAGCCATAAGAAAATACAAAATATTTTTTCTGACGATCATATTCACAATATGAGCAAAGTAATACTGGTGAGACCTTGATACTAAATGGCAGATCAAAATCTATATCCCCACGCACTCACTCACTCACACCACAAGAGGAGCTCAGACACTTGGTATGCTGCTGCAATGTCATTTGTGATACACAAACATTATAAAGTAAGAAACATTGTTAAAAGTACACAAATATCTACTCGCCTGGAGCTAGGTATGAGGAAAATCATGTTAGTGATCTAATTGCTTGAATAATTAGAAAAGAGAATAACAATGTTTCACACACACACCAGACACATTCCTTGAAGTAAGTATTGCATTCGATGTATATATAGAAAATCACATATGAGTACCATCCAAGTTTGCATAATGATACTGTTTGCATGGTGACGCATTCAGCACTACATGTGGGTGTGGTATCTCATAGGTGTGGCCAGCTGTCACAACACATGGAGCACTACAGGTGGGTGTGGTCAAGCATCTCAAGGGTGTGGTCAGCAATCAACACATGGAGCACTACAGGTGTGTGTGGTCAGCAATCACAACACATGGAGCACTACATGTGGGTGTGGTCAGCTGTCACAACACCTTGAGCACTACATGTGGGTGTGGTCAGCAATCACAACACATGGAGCACAACATGTGGGTGTGGTCAGCTGTCACACGTGACACATTCAGCACTACATGTGGGTGTGGTCAGCTGTCACACGTGACACATTCAGCACTATATGTGGGTGTGGTCATCTGTCACACATTCAGCACTTCATGTGGGTGTGGTCAAGCATCTCACAGGTGTGGTCAGCAATCAACACATGGAGCACTACAGGTGGGTGTGGTCAGCTGTCACACACATGACACATTCAGCACCAGAGGTGGGTGTGGTCAGCAATCACAACACATGGAGCACTACATGTGGGTGTGGTCAGCAATCACAACACATGGAGCACTACATGTGGGTGTGGTCAGCTGTCACAACACCTTGAGCACTACATGTGGGTGTGGTCAGCAATCACAACACATGGAGCACAACATAAGGGTGTGGTCAGCTGTCACATTTAGCACTTCATGTGGGTGTGGTCAAGCATCTCACAGGTGTGGTCAGCAATCAACACATGGAGCACTACAGGTGGGTGTGGTCAGCTGTCACACACATGACACATTCAGCACCAGAGGTGGGTGTGGTCAGCAATCACAACACATGGAGCACTACAGGTGGGTGTGGTCAGCAATCACAACACATGGAGCACTACGGGTGGGTGTGGTCAGCAATCACAACACATGGAGCACTACAGGTGGGTGTGGTCAGCAATCACAACACATGGAGCACTACATGTGGGTGTGGTCAGCTGTCACAACACCTTGAGCACTACAGGTGGGTGTGGTCAGCAATCACAACACATGGAGCACTACGGGTGGGTGTGGTCAGCAATCACAACACATGGAGCACTACAGGTGGGTGTGGTCAGCATTCACAACACATGGAGCACTACAGGTGGGTGTGGTCAGCAATCACAACACGTGGAGCACTACGGGTGGATGTGGTCAGCAATCACAACACGTGGAGCACTACAGGTGGGTGTGGTCAGCAATCACAACACGTGGAGCACTACGGGTGGATGTGGTCACACACGTGACACATTCAGCACCAGAGGTGGGTGTGGCTGTATGGTCAGATATCTCACTCGTCTGTATTTATAGCCAGGAACCATGTCAAACTTAAAGTTGTTCAGTAAGGTAACGAGGATGGCCTTGGCTTCTGTCACGGCGAAGCGGTGCCCGATACACATGTAAGGGCCGGCGGTGAAGGGCTGGAACTTGTACGGGTTGATCTCCTGGAGGAAGCGCTCGGGGCGGAAAGCGTTGGGGTCCTCCCAGTTCTCGGGGAGTCTGCAGATGAGTTAGTGAAGATCATTTTGATTCCCAACATCATTTGAACAAATCAAACATTTCTCTGATTTCTTGTTTTGACCATAAAATTCAAATCTTGCGTACACAAAATTATGTTAAAATGAACATACTACTCAAAACAAGTTAAAGATCACCTACAACTGTAAAGTGTGTTTCAATACCCACCAGCCATGACAGATTCACCATAATCATCTAAATAAATCACATGTTCTTTCACACCTTTTGAGATGTATTTAGCTGAATCTTTTTGCAATATTATACAAAATTAGGTCTGAAAAAGTGGGTGGGTGATTATTGCTTAAGGCCGCATCAGCAATCTTGCAGCAAGATCAGTGAAATCGTAAGGTAGGACAATCAAGAGAAACAACAGACTGTTGTTTATATACTACTGAAGATTTGCTAAGGACCAAAATAATCATCATTAGCAAATCTTCAGTAGTATATTAAACAATGATACAGACATTCCTGGCTACACACACACGCACATGCACACACACATGCACACACACATGCACACACACATGCACATCACACTACCAGCAGCCAATGCAGTACACACAGTTATCACACCGGCATAATATACTGATGGAAATGAATAAAGGAACACTAAGTTGTGGACAGTCAATTGACATGCTATCATGGGTTTCCAGCCAAATACATGTTGGAAACAATGCACACAAACACAACTCAACAGTTGATTCTGACATGTTAAATTTGTATGCGCACTATTTCAAATATACAGACAGCAAAGTTTATTTCCCTATATTTTTCATTGTTCCCGTATTCATTTCGTTCAGTTGTTAACATGTTACTGTTAACAATACCACATAGCTACTGTTAACAATACCACATTTACTGTAACAATACCACATAGTTACTGTTAACAACACCACATAGTTACTGTTAACAACACCACATAGTTACTGTTAACAACACCACATAGCTACTGTTAACAACACCACATAGTTACTGTTAACAACACCACATAGTTACTGTTAACAACACCACATAGTTACTGTTGACAATATTACATAGTTACAGTTAACAACACCACATAGTTACTGTAACAACACCACATAATAACTGTTAACAACACCACATAGCTACTGTTAACAACACCACATAGTTACTGTTATAAATATCACATAGTTACTGTTACAATACAACATAGTTACTGTTGACAACACCACATAGTTACTGTTAACAATACCACATCGTTACTGTTGACAATATCACTTAGTTACTGTAAACAACACCACATAGTTACTGTTAACAACACCACATAGCTACTGTTAACAACACCACATAGTTACTGTTAACAACACCACATAGCTACTGTTAACAACACCACATAGTAACTGTTAACAACACCACATAGTTACTGTTAACAACACCACATAGTTACTGTTAACAACACCACATAGCTACTGTTAACAACACCACATAGTTACTGTTAACAACACCACAAAGTTACTGTTAACAACACCACATAGTTACTGTTACAATACAACATAGTTACTGTTAACAATACCACATAGTTACTGTTACAATACCACATAGTTACTGTTAACAACACCACATAGTTACTGTTAACAATACCACATAGTTACTGTTACAATACAACATAGTTACTGTTAACAATACCACATAGTTACTGTTACAATACAACATAGTTACTGTTAACAACACCACATAGTTACTGTTAACAACACCACATAGTTACTGTTAACAATACCACATAGTTACTGTTGACAATATTACATAGTTACAGTTAACAACACCACATAGTTACTGTTAACAACACCACATAGCTACTGTTAACAATACCACATAATTACTGTTACAATACAACACAGTTACTGTTAACAACACCACATAGTTACTGTTAACAACACCACATAGTTACTGTTAACAATATCACATAGTTACTGTTAACAATACCACATAGTTACTGTTAACAACACCACATAGTTACTGTTAACAACACCACATAGTTACTGTTAACAACACCACATAGTTACTGTTAACAATACCACATCGTTACTGTTGACAATATCACTTAATTACTGTTAACAATACCACATAGTTACTGTTAACAACACCACATAGCTACTGTTAACAACACCACATAGTTACTGTTAACAACACCACATAGCTACTGTTAACAATACCACATAGTTACTGTTAACAACACCACATAGCTACTGTTAACAACACCACATAGTTACTGTTAACAACACCACATAGTTACTGTTAACAATATCACATAGTTACCGTTAACAACACCACATAGTTACTGTAAACAATACCACATCGTTACTGTTGACAATATCACATAGTTACTGTAAACAACACCACATAGCTACTGTTAACAATACCACATAGTTACTGTTACAATACAACATAGTTACTGTTAACAACACCACATAGTTACTGTTAACAACACCACAGAGTTACTGTTACAATACCACATAGTTACGGTTAACAATATCACATAGTTACTGTTAACAATACCACATAGTTACTGTTAACAACACCACAGAGTTACTGTTACAATACCACATAGTTACGGTTAACAATATCACATAGTTACTGTTAACAACACCACATAGCTACTGTTAACAACACCACATAGTTACTGTTAACAATATCACATAGTTACCGTTAACAACACCACATAGTTACTGTAAACAATACCACATCGTTACTGTTGACAATATCACATAGTTACTGTTAACAACACCACATAGTTACTGTAAACAACACCACATAGCTACTGTTAACAACACCACATAGTTACTGTTAACAACACCACATAGTTACTGTTAACAATATCACATAGTTACTGTTAACAACACCACATAGTTACTGTTAACAACACCACATAGCTACTGTTAACAACACCACATAGTTACTGTTAACAACACCACATAGTTACTGTTAACAATACCACATAGTTACTGTTAACAATACCACATAGTTACTGTTACAATATCACATAGTTACTGTTAACAACACCACATAGTTACTGTTAACAACACCACATAGTTACTGTTAACAACACCACATAGTTACTGTTAACAATACCACATAGTTACTGTTAACAACACCACATAGTTACTGTTAACAATATCACATAGTTACTGTTAACAATACCACATAGTTACTGTTACAATATCACATAGTTACTGTTACAATACCACATAGTTACTGTTAACAATATCACATAGTTACTGTTAACAACACCACATAGTTACTGTTAACAATACCACATAGTTACTGTTAACAACACCACATAGTTACTGTTAACAATATCACATAGTTACTGTTAACAACACCACATAGTTACTGTTGACAATACCACATAGTTACTGTTAACAACACCACATAGTTACTGTTAACAACACCACATAGTTACTGTTAACAATATCACATAGTTACTGTTAACAACACCACATAGTTACTGTTAACAATACCACACAGTTACTGTTGACAATATCACATAGTTAGTGTTAACAATACCACATAGTTACTGTTAACAACACCACATAGCTACTGTTAACAACACCACATAGTTACTGTTTACAACACCACATAGTTACTGTTAACAACACCACATAGCTACTGTTTACAACACCACATAGTTACTGTTAACAACACCACATAGTTACTGTTAACAATACCACATAGTTACTGTTAACAACACCACATAGTTACTGTTTACAACACCACATAGTTACTGTTAACAATACCACATAGTTACTGTTAATAATACCACATAGTTACTGTTAACAACACCACATAGCTACTGTTAACAACACCACATAGCTACTGTAAACAACACCACATAGTTACTGTTAACAATATCACATAGTTACTGTTAACAATACCACATAGTTACTGTTAACAACACCACATAGCTACTGTTAACAACACCACATAGTTACTGTTAACAACACCACATAGTTACTGTTGACAATATCACATAGTTACTGTTAACAACACCACATAGTTACTGTAAACAATACCACATAGTTACTGTTGACAATACCACATAGCTACTGATAACAACACCACATAGTTACTGTTAACAACACCACATAGCTACTGTTGACAATACCACATAGCTACTGTTAACAACACCACATAGTTACTGTTGACAATACCACATAGTTACTGTTAACAACACCACATAGTTACTGTTAACAACACCACATAGCTACTGTTGACAATACCACATAGCTACTGTTAACAACACCACATAGTTACTGTTGACAATACCACATAGTTACTGTTAACAATACCACATAGTTACTGTTATCAACACCACATAGTTACTGTTAACAACACCACATAGGTACTGTTAACAACACCACATAGTTACTGTTATCAACACCACATAGTTACTGTTAACAATACCACATAATTACTGTTAACAACACCACATAGTTACTGTTAACAACACCACATAGTTACTGTTAACAATACCACATAGTTACTGTTACAATACAACACAGTTACTGTTAACAATACCACATAGTTACTGTTGACAATACCACATAGTTACTGTTAACAACACCACATAGTTACTGTTAACAACACCACATAGTTACTGTTAACAATACCACATGGTTACTGTTAACAACACCACATAGTTACTGTATATCAAATTTCATAATACATGCAGAAATGACAAGTTGGGCAAAACTGATATTTTAGTATTATTCAGTTTTTTTATGTGTAATGCTGCAATATCCCAGCCAAATGAATAACCTGTAAATAAGAGTTTGGACCAGATAATCCAGTGATCAACATTTTCCGCAACAATCCATGCTGTGGGGGTAAGAGGACACCTGGCGTCATCACTCACCTGTGCAGACCCCCGATGCTGATGCCAACGACGGTACCAGCGGGGATGAAGTAGCCGCCCAGGTTGTCATCGTTAATTGCCCGGCGGAACACATTAGACACTGGTGGATACATCCTGGCAATAAAAGAAACACAGCTTCACCTTATGAGTGTGTGTAGTTATGCAATAATCACTGTATTAAGCACCCTATTCCAATAAGTGCCCCCCCAGACTAGTATGTAAGTATAAACTTTATCAGCAACCCCTACTGAGGCTGAACATTTACATGATGATCCTTAAAAAAGCAGCAGTGTAAAAGGGGCATACTATTGCCAAGTAAATATTACCAAAAATGTTTGTTATATGACACTAAATTGAACTTGATTTTGAAATCCCCCCCACCCGTTCTATCAAGTTTTTGATAGGCATTAAGAAGTTGGGAGAACATGAATACATGACACTTTTTTATGGATAGCAACTTCTTATATTCTTTGTACAATGGGGGGCACGGGTGGCCCAGTCGTCTAAGGCGCCGCGATTCGCTGTGCAGAGTTGCGTCCCTTGGGCACGCCAGAAACCTATGATATGGGGTTCGAATCCCGGTTCTCCCCAATTATGTTTCACTGAAGTGGTGAACGTCTAAGACCTGCATCACTTCGGGCTTTCCTCCCACATTAAGCTGACACACCGCGATATAACTGGAATACTGTTAAAAGCGGCGTTAAACCCAACTCACTCACTCACTCACTCACTCACTCTTTGTACAATGTTTCAGAGCTACTTCTTGTTCCTTCATCAGGTGAAGTAGCTCTGAAACATTCTACCCAGTATCTATTTTCTATATTCAAAAAATATTTACCTGCAACCACTGATAAACGATGATCTTAAATCTAAGTGGGTCAGAAAAACGCGGATAACTGGTTCTATTGTAGCCATTATCTCTGACATTGAGAGCAAATGAAGACTAAGCTCAGGATTACCTTCCTTCTATACTGTTGACTGAGTACAGTGAGCCTCTTTAAAGAGGACCCTCTTAGTGAGAAAACTGCGCTTCCTGGGAAATTACCATTGGGAGCGTGTATATATCATCAATCTGACACAAATACATGTCCATGATTCTTTAATTCAGAAAATGTGTTTCCTCTGACAATCTCCCAGCAAATATGATGGTGTTCTGTAAATAATCAAATCTAGACCAGACAATCCAGTGATTGACATAATGAGCATCGATGTCCACAATTGGAATACGATGATATGCATCAAACAAGTCTGCGAGCCTGACCACCCGATCCTGTTCATCACCTCTTTCGACAAGCATAGTCGCCTCTTACAACAAACATGGTCGCCTCCTACAACAAACATGGTCGCCTCTTACAACAACCATGGTCGCCTCTTACAACAAACATGGTCGCCTCTTACAACAAACATGGTAGCCTCTTACAACAAACATGGTTGCCTCTTACAACAAACATGGTCGCCTCTTACGACAGTTGCTTTTACCACAAGCATAGTCTCCTCTTACAACCATGGACGCCTCTTACGACAAGCATGGTCGCCTCTTACAAGCATGGTCGGCTCTTACGACAAGCATGGGTATATGTTCACGGTATATGTTAGCAACTGTACTTAATGGAGCTTGGACAAAAACAAGATGATAGATAACATGACCACTGATTCATACTGTATGTATCAACTATCAGCAAGGTCATATACTGTATTAAGCACCCGGGTCCTATATGTGCCCCTTACCAACTTGTCTATTAACTTATGTATGGTTTAAAAAGTGTGTAAATTGTTTAAGTTCCCTAGGAACTAATGACACAAATACGTTTGGGAAGCTGCTGTATGCTGCTGTGTTCTGACCTGAGGGACTCCTTGACCACACAGTTGAGGAAGGTCATCTGGTCAAGCATGTGGCTGGTCAGCTGACTGGAAGAGGATGGGAGCAGGGTTCGGATCTCTGACCGCAGCTTGTCCTGGACAGCGGGATGCTCCCCGAGCAGCAACAACGTCCACGTCAACAGGGTGCTGGTGGTCTGTGAAAAGAGGTACAGTGGATGAGCCCCTCCAGCAACAATAGCAGCATATAAATCAGTGGGGTGCTGGTGTGACAGACAGGCACAGTGCATGAGTGGATGGCTGAAACTACACCAGCATCAACGGTAACAGTATCTTCAGCAGGGTACATTTGTAAGAGGAACCGTGCATGAGTGAATTTCAGTAGCTGCCCCAGCCACAATAACAGCATCTACATCTGTGGGGTGCTGGTGGTTTGTGACAGACAGGCACAGTGCATGAGTGGACGGCTGAAACTACACCAGCATCAACAGCAACAGTATCTACAGCAGGGTACATTTGTAAGAGGAACCGTGCATGAGCAAATTTCAGTAGCTGCCCCAGCCACAATAACAGCATCTACATCTGTGGGGTGCTGGTGGTTTGTGACAGACAGGCACAGTGCATGAGTGGACGGCTGAAACTACACCAGCATCAACAGCAACAGCATCTACATCTGTGGGGTGCTGGTGGTTTGAGACAGACAGGTACAGTGCATGAGTGGATGGCAGGAACTCCTCCAGCGTCTTCACCAGTGGGTTTTACTGAATGCCACACTTTGGTTGACTGAACTCACCTCAAACCCAGCAAACAGGAAGCCAGCAATCTGATCAAAGATGACATTGTCCTGGAGAGAATTGCCGTCCTCATCCCTGGCCTGGAACAGGATGGACAGCAGGTCTCCTTTATGTTCAACTCCTGAAAAAGTCATGGAGAAGTGGATGCCCAGAATGTACTCTCTAGACTCAAGCATCTGAGACACAATAGTAACCAGGTTATCCTAGCCTCTACAATCAGACACTAGAGAAACCACGGTATTCCTAGCCACAACAATCAGACACAAGACAAACCACGGTATTCCTAGCCACAACAATCAGACACTAGAGAAACCACGGTATTCCTAGCCACAACAATCAGACACTAGACAAACCAAGGCATTCCTAGCCACAACAATCAGACACAAGACAAAACAAGGTATTCCTAGCCACAACAATCAGACACAAGAGAAACCAAGGCATTCCTAGCCACAACAATCAGACACTTGAGAAACCAAGGTATTCCTAGCCACAACAATCAGACACAAGAGAAACCAAGGTATTTCTAGCCACAACAATCACACTAGAGAAACCAAGGTATTTTTAGCCACAACAATCACACTAGAGAAACCAAGCTATTCGTAGCCACAACAATCACACTAGAGAAACCAAGCTATTCCTAGCCACAACAATCAGACACATGAGAAACCAAGCTATTCCTAGCCACAACAATCAGACACTAGAGAAACCAAGGTATTCCTAGCCTCAACAATCAGACACTAGACAAACCAAGGCATTCCTAGCCACAACAATCAGACACAAGGGAAACCAACCTATTCCTAGCCACAACAATCAGACACTAGACAAACCAAGGTATTTCTAGCCACAACAATCAGTCACAAGAGAAACCTAGGTATTTCTAGCCACAACAATCAAACACTAGATATACCAACGTACTCCTAGCCACAACAATCAAACACTAGATATACCAAGGTACTCCTAGCCACAACAATCAAACACTAGAGAAACCAACCTATACCTAGCCACAACAATCAAACACTAGAGAAACCAACCTATTCCTAGCCACAACAATCAAACACTAGAGAAACCAACCTATTCCTAGCCACAACAATCAAACACTAGAGAAACCAACCTTTTCCTAGCCACAACAATCAAACACTAGAGACACCAACCTATTCCTAGCCACAACAATCAAACACAAGAGAAACCAACCTATTCCTAGCCACAACAATCAAACACTAGGGAAACCAACCTTTTCCTAGCCACAACAATCAAACACTAGAGAAACCAACCTTTTCCTAGCCACAACAATCAAACACTAGAGAAACCAACCTATTCCTAGCCACAACAATCAAACACTAGAGAAACCAACCTATTCCTAGCCATAACAATCAGACACAAGGGAAACCAACCTATTCCTAGCCTCTACAGGCAGAGACACAACAATCACATATGTTGCACAACATAGGTGCTGGCAATAACTGTCATGTAACTACTGACCTTAATATTGACAACTAAAACATTGGTATACAAACAAAATTTACAGATGCAATTGCTGTCAGCACAATTCCAGGTATATGACTGCAGCCGGTAAATAACTGAGTATGACAAAACAAACCAGTGATTGATATGATGAGCAAAGTGAGTGAGTTAGTGAGTTAGGTTTAACACCGCTTTTAACAGTATTCCAGTTATATCTGCTTAATGTGGGAGGAAAGCCCGAAGTGATGCAGGTCTTAGAGATTTACCACTTCGGTGAAACCCACGAGCACGGGTATGGTGCTGACAATCCTAGAAACATAATCAGGGCGAACCAGGATTCAAACCCCCAATCATAGGTTTCTGGCGTGCCCAAGGGACGCAACTCTGCACAGCGAATTGCGGCGCCTTAGACAACTGGGCCACCTGTGCCCCATGATGGGCAAAGACCCATGATGACACACAGTCAAATAAGTTGGCGATCACCAGATCAATTAAGTCACTTCTAACGAAAAGCAAATGTAGATACTTCTCAGTCTTGTACTGAGAACAGAACAACAAACAAGATGGCTAAAGCAGCAAGATGGTTGAAGGTCATAAGCTCACCTTGACCCAGTTGTGTGTTCTCCAGCTGGGTCCTCTTCTTGCTGATCATGTCCATGATGGCGGACACAAACGTCTTGTTGTCCTGCCACAGTTGTCGGTTCTCTTGGGTTGGAAGTGAACGGAAGAATGGAATCATCTGCATCAATCTGGAATGTTGTTAGAATACATGCTGCTGTGCTCTGACCTGAGAGACCACACCTTTACTGATCTGGAACTACAGTTCTGATTTAACTGATCTGGTTATGTGAGGTGAGGTGAGGTGAGGAGAAATTGGGTTTAACGTCGCGTCAAAGATTATTGCACTTATATAGCGACGTGCATGGACGTGTGTGTGTGGCTGCTTGTACTAGTCCGGACTGATGCAGATTTATAATGCTAGCTCACTGAGATACCATGCCGCAGTTTAACATGAATACCCCACTCACACACAGTATACTGACTCCGAGCCGACCGGACCTTGTTTTAGCCCCTTAATGCCAAGCACCAGACAGGGTAACAACAAGTACCATCTTTTAACATCTTTAGGTATGACGCGGTCGGGGATCAAACCCAGGACCTTCCACTCTCCAGGCAGACGCTCTACCACTAGACCACGGAGGCGGTTGATATGTTTCTACAATATGATTTAACTGATTTAACCAGCTTCATTTTGTTGACCTGACACTGCGGCCCTGAATGTACTGACCTGAGTCTACTGCCCTGCAGGATCCGTCGGAAACTCTGGACTCCAGCAGCTGTTGGGTTCTCCACAGCGTGCAGTTGGTAGTCAAACCCACACTCACAGATGAGGTCCAGCGTCTGGATAACACAGGGACCAGTCATTAGGGCGATAACAAGGATGCATGTCAGACTCAGGGACCAGTCATTGGGGCGATAACAAGGATGCATGTCAGACTCAGGGACCAGTCATTGGGGCGATAACAAGGATGCATGTCAGACTCAGGGACCGGTCATTGGGGCGATAACAAGGATGCATGTCAGACTCAGGGACCAGTCATTGGGGTGATAACAAGGATGCATGTCAGACTCAGGGACCAGTCATTGGAGTGATAACAAGGATACCTGTCAGACACAGGGACCAGTCATTGGGGTGATAACACGGATACCTGTCAGACACAGGGTCCTGTCATTGGAGTGATAACAAAGATACCTGTCAGACACAGGGACCAGTCATTAGGGTAATAACAAGGATGCATGTCAGACTCAGGGACCAGTCATTGGAGTGATAACAAGGATATCTGTCAGACACAGGGACCAGTCATTGGGGTGATAACAAGGATGCATGTCAGACACAGGGGCCGGTCATTGGAGTGATAACAAGGATATCTGTCAGACACAGGGGCCGGTCATTGGGGTGATAACAAGGATGCATGTCAGACACGGGCCGGTCATTGGAGTGATAACAAGGATATCTGTCAGACACAGGGGCCGGTCATTGGGGTGATAACAAGGATGCATGTCAGACACGGGCCGGTCATTGGGGTAATAACAAGGATGCATGTCAGACTCAGGGACCAGTCATTGGGGTGATAACAAGGATGCATGTCAGACACAGGGGCCGGTCATTGGAGTGATAACAAGAATGCATGTCAGACACAGGGGCCAGTCATTGGGGTGATAACAAGGATATCTGTCAGACACAGGGACCAGTCATTGGGGTAATAACAAGGATGCATGTCAGACTCAGGGACCAGTCATTGGGGTGATAACAAGGATGCATGTCAGACACAGGAGCCGGTCATTGGGGTAATAACAAGGATGCATGTCAGACTCAGGGACCAGTCTTTGGGGTGATAACAAGGAAGCATGTCTGACACAGGGGCCGGTCATTGGGGTGATAACTAGGATGCATGTCAGACACAGGGACCAGTCCTTGGGGTGATAACAAGGATGCATGTCAAACACAGGGACCAGTCATTGGGGTGATAACAAGGATGCATGTCAGACACAGGGACCAGTCATTGGATTGATAACAAGGATGCATGTCAGACACAGGGACCAGTCATTGGGGTGATAACAAGGATGCATGTCAGACACAGGGACCAGTGCTTGGGGACATTTAATCAGAACTGGGCCACCTTTCTACTAAAAGTGAATACCTTTTGTTACATAAATTGGTATCACATCCTCAAATGATTCAAGTTATTATACTCCTTTATGCTTATTTGAAAAAAAGTTACCTTGTCTATCATACACCAGAAACATTAGGGATAGAGACAAAAGTGAACTTCTCAAAAAAAGTGCCTGAGCTTGATAGATGCTGGTCCAGCAAACACAAGGCAGCCCCTGAAACCTGCTCCAACATCTTTATCAAATCTCTAGCCTCACCAGCCTCATCATGGTCATCTGAGCGTCCACTTGAGTCACATGACCCTGCTGTGTGACCGCCGCATCCCACATGGCCACAATGTCCTCTGCCCGTTTCACAAACGTTGGTATGAAGCCTACAGGACAACACGCCACTGATTCAACAATATGTCAACAGTAGAAGAAACATTAATCTATTTATCCAAAATTACTAGAACTTTATCAGGAATCAAATGATAATACATAAACAATGATTAAGATAGAAGCATATACTGAAGTTATTCTCGTTTGTTTCTAGGGATTTACCTGGGTTATTTATTTTGGGGGGTCAAGGGAACTCAGAGTCTGTAATTTTTGTGGGGTCACAAGTTAAATGGGGGGTCTCCAAATATCAAAAACTGAATGCAGTACTCGGCATGCTTACAGGCCGCGAACTCAAAGATCATGAAGCAATTGTCTTGCATTTCTAAAATGATTCTGTACCAAAACTAAAGTGGTAACAGCATGTACTGTTTTTGCAGTAGTTTTCTACCCCAGATCTTCCTGGATCGATGGTATAATGACACATCTTCCTAGGTCCGATACAATCCCTCTGTCGTAGTGCTGTCAGAATCATATGAGGACTATTTCAGGATCTAGCATACATGTATTCCACCTCAGTAGTCTCCTGCCCTATCCACATTTGCCTTAGATCTGGTTCAAACAGCGCCACCTACTTTCAACAGTGCTGTGTGAGAAGGCAGGGTTCATGACCTTCCTGAGGGCGTGGTGCTCGTCTCCATCCATGAACAACACAAACCTCCTTGCCAGGCTCTGGATGTTGATGCTCCTGCAACAACTCGGACAGTTGCACACATTGCCTTGACACTATGATAGGTAACATTTGGAACTCACTTGAACTGTTTAATGATTGCAGTGAATTTCCATGTCAGCGAGTATTGCTTGTTTGCTTAATGACCGCACTCAGCAATATTCCAGCTATATGATGGTGGTATAAACACACCAGACAATCCAGTGATTGACATCATGAGCATCGATGCAATTGGAATACGATGACCTGCATCAACCAAGTCAGCAAGCCTGACCACCTGATCCGTTTTTGGTCGTAAGAGATTGCTGATAAAGTAACATTGCTTTCATATTCTTTATCGTGATAGGTGTTCTCCATATTCCAGGGGTAGAGTTAACAACAAATTTGTGTGTAACCTGTAGGGTTTGCACCTTTTAAAAGTTACTGGCCCTTCTCTAAACTAACCAGCCTACAACAAAATGGTGCGGAGTGCAAAGTGACCGAATCTGAGGTCGTCTAGCCACCAAGCCATCTTCCCAAGGCCAGTGAGTTAACTGACTATAAAAGTCCAGTTTCCACCCTTGCCGAACTAGGCTGGTATTATGGAGTTAGATTTTGGCTGGACTAAGAGTCTATGCATAGTCCAATCAAAATCGTGCACCGCAATCGAAATCCGGTTCGTAAAGTGTCATGCAGATTTCGGTCCACTGCAGGATTTGCAAAGCATGTGCACCGCTAACTCGTTGTCAACAGATATTTTCTGAATCTTTTCATGTTTTTAATCAAGGTGCTCAGGTGATTTGATGCACTTCCTGATGTAAGACTCGTTTTATCACAATATAGATCTTGATTATCGATCAGATTGTCTTGACTGGGCGCCACCGTTTTGTTTGAAGCAAATGCAAGTGATACGAGAGGTTAAATCTGATTGGTCAATAGGAGAGGCATAGAGAGGATATAACTCGTAATAGCTACTGGTGGCGCTATGATCGAGCCCAGGAATTCCAGCCTAGTTCGGCAAGAGTGGAAACTGGACTTTTAAAGTCTGTTCACTCTCTTGCCTCGGGAAGATGCCACCAAGCAGGACCAGAACTCTCACCCATAACCTTTTTTCTTGCACTCTGATATAAAATCTTGGCTTCAATTTGCCTCATTTCATTGTCATTTATGAGCAAATACAGAAGTTGTTGTACACAACAATATCTAATGATGCAATTAAATATATTAAACATACACGGAGAAGGGGTGAAAGTTTGACTAGCCAGACGTGCCATCTACTTTATGTTTCAGCATGCCCTTTGTAATTTTACCTGGCCACATGTCACAGGCCAGTAGTTAAGATAGACACAATTTTTATGGATAACAACTTCTTTAATACTGTAAAAGGTGACTTTTCGGGATAGATCCTTATACCGTTGTCAAGCAAGACTGAATGAGGGACATAGTGCAGCATATATATAGCAAGTGGAGGATTAACAGTAGAGGATTAACAGTAACAACAAGGGCATCCGCCAACTTCTAAGTAATGCCTATCAAACAATTTAGGCCAGTAGTTGCACCAACACTGGTAATCTAACACTGGGAGCAGATGGCCAACAGCCAAGTGGCTATATCCTAACTGGGACACACTCATCAAGAGGCCATCTGCACAACCAATGCCAATTTCACAAATATGTTTTAGGTTGTTAATGGAGCACTCAGTAATTTTCCAGTACATGTTAGTGTAAAATAGTCAAAAATATTAACCAGAGGCCTATTTCTGCCCTGAAAACCACAATTCAGTGAGAAATTTAATTTGTGTGACATACGATCTAACTCGCACATAGTTCTTGCTGTTGGTGACGCTGATGTACTTGACAAGGTCAGGGTCAGCCACGAGGACACGCCCCTCGCCATACAGGAAGTAGTATCGGATGATGCGGGACTTGTATGTCGTCATCCACCTGGACATACGAGGAAACATTCACCAAAACAGGTTGACATTTACAGAATGAAACATTGTGACAAATCATATTTTGTTAAGCATACGTGTTAGAGAGTTCATCCTTCTGAATCTTGCTGTCAGCAAAAAGTACAGCAACTTCACCACCACCTGTTCCTAACCAGATAACCACTGATTGACGTCATGAGCAACATTAAAACAGAGTGTGAGGACACACAATCAAGCAGGTCACCCAAGTGGGTCTGTACAAGGTTTTCTTTCTGTAGCTTGGTTTTTCAAGTTTTACATTTAGGCCAGATCATGTTTTTTTATCTTGTACTACAGATTCTTACAGTGCCACATATTGAAGGACGCCTCAGATTTTGTTTGAGTAAGAATTAATTTATTTTTTAAACATTGCTTCACAATTCTTTTTATTTTACACAAGACATCAATCTGTTTTTTATTTTTTTGTTAAACATGTGGTTTATAGACCTATCTATGTGCCAAGTTTGTTGATAAATTTTCAAGCACTGCTCCGGAAAGGGGCACAACTGCCATTTTCAGTCAAAGTTAAAGTCATTGACATGGAAACTCAGAAAATAAATTGTTCAAAGTCCTAATAAAGGAACCAGTTCACCACTAGACCTATCTATGTACCAAATTTGGTTAAAATATCTCTCATGGTTTTTCAGCTATGCGCCGGAAACAAAACCTGACTGACAGACAGACAGACAGCACCCATTCCTCTATCTCCCTTCCACTTCGCACGATGATGTCCCAGACACCACCTGCCAGAACAGGTGCATCCCACGCATCGGTCCACAAAGTCTCATCACTTACTCTATGGTGTTGCTCATGGCTTCAGCTCGAAGGGCATCAAACATGTTTCCCACGACAGGCTTGTAAGGGGGCCCAGGTATCTGTAGGCAGGAGGGGACACTTGCTGAGGTTCATGCACGATTCTAATACATACATCTAGAGGAGGCATGGGGGACCCAGTCACTCAGATGCCACAATTGGATGTCCAGAGTTGCTTCCCTTAGGTGTGTTACTGCCAGAAACCTATGATTGTGGGTTCGAATCCCAGATTCGCCTTGTTTATGTACAAGTATTATACTGGGCTCATTAGTTTAGTTGTAAACGTCTAAGACCTGCATCACTTTGGTCAATCATCCAATAGCCAAGGAAACACCTGTGAAATATCGTAACTACTGTTCAAACTAACTCATTAACTAGTATCCATATAATTGAAAAAAACAAGCATGTCATCCAATCACTCTAACAATCACAGTAACATGCATTGTAACAATCACTTTAACATTGTAACAATCAGTTTAACATTGTAACAATCACTTTAACATTGTAACAATCAGTTTAGCATTGTAACAATCACTTTAACATTGTAACAATCAGTTTAACATTGTAACAATCACTTTAACATTGTAACAATCAGTTTAGCATTGTAACAATCACTTTAACATTGTAACAATCAGTTTAGCATTGTAACAATCAGTTTAACATTGTAACAATCAGTTTAACACTGTAACAGTCACTGTAACAAAAGTTGGTTGGTTTGTTGTTTAACGCCACACTCAGCAATATTCCAGCTATATGACGGCAGTCTGTAAATAATCGAGTCTGGACCGGACAATCCAGTGATTGATATCATGAGCATCGATCCATGCAATTAGGATCAATGACATGTATCAACCAAGTCAGTGAGCCTGACCATCCGATCCTGTTAGTCGCCTTTGACGACAAGGATATATATAGTCGCCTTTTACGGCAAGCATGGGTTGCTGAAGACCTATTCTACCCCGGAATCTTCACGGGTCATCACTGTAACAGGCGCTAATAATAACATTTACAATCACTGAAACAATCACTGGTTTTGTTTAGGCGATGATCTGTCTTGACTTGTAATCTATGAAGTTACCTGTCTGAGCGGGGAGAGGAACGGCTTGACCAGTGTCTTGTACAGCAGCCATGTGCTGCCCCCTACTGTCAAGTACACACCAACATCTCGCCACGTCACTCCCTGGTTGAGTCGGCTGTACACGCCTCTCAGCCATTCCATCGTCCACTCCTTCATCGTGTCGTGGATTGTGGAGGGTGACTGTATACGCTGGGGAATAAAAAATTCATAAGCAAAGGTTGTGGTGGGAAGTACTTAAAATCTATCATTATTCACTGCAGCAGAATTCATGGAGACTTGCATCTTCTTGAGACAAGGGAGTTAACTGACTTTAAAAGACCAGTTTCCACCCTTGCCGAACTAGGCTGGAATCATAGTCATATTGGGGCTGGACTAACAAGTCTATGGTGTACAATTAACAATTAACTAGGTTTACAAATCAATACAATGTTCTGAAAAGTAATTACAATGGCAATACACAGTTGAGTGACAGTACCGAGTAGAAAACGTAACGTCAGTATAATCATAATGGCAACATAAAATACAATAGCAGTGGTGATTGCAAAATGTCAGTGATATTAAAATTCACCCAGCAGCAACAGTGGTCAAGCTTCCAAAATAGGCCTAGACTTGATATCCAGAGTGACAAACATGAACGTCATACAACCGCTGATCTTGATGTGAGAGACGTAATCCACTAATATATACTCTAAATGCCTTCTGGAAGGTTCTGTACAGTACTGGATTAGTCTAGCTGTAACCAAGATTCCAGAAACTTCCACACCGCTGCTTACATCAAATAGTACTACATTCCTGAAAACTAACTATTGTCAAAACACTATGCTGTGAACTTCTACCGAATCTCAATAGAGACAAAGAGCTACAATTGCAATGCTATCTACTAGGACATGACTGCCTTGTAACCTCGTTGTACCATCTTGTTATGTTCCTAGCAGTGTATACAGAGGGTATTAGGGATGTAACGATTCACCGATACCTATGATATCATCCATACTAAGGTACACATGACACTAGTATCATCAGTGTGTGAGATCATGATATGCTATAAATAGAACAGGAACTAATAGGAGTTATCTCCCATGATGGCAGAAGTGGCATAGCGCCACCTGTAAGCATGGCGGACCACAAGGACGTGGTGACTGAGGACACACTGACATTTCTGTTACATTTAAAACTGTTTTGTTCCTGTGGTTTTCTTTGTTAACATTTTTGAGATAAGAATAAATAAATGTATGAAGAAAGAGGTTTTAGAGTTTAATTTCAGTGATTTCATCATTTCTTACTATTTCATGAGGTGTATAGTGATACCAGTAATATCGTGAGTCTGTATCGTGATACGAACCGTATTACAAGATACACGCTATACTCAGCTCTAGTACATGTAGTAGGTATCCATGGAATGCTGCTGCATGTTAGAATGAGATGGAAATGCTAATGTTTTTATCAATTTGTAAAAGTATTTGCAAACATAGAGATATCATGATTCCATGACAGGTACAAGTTTTAATCATACATGATTAAAATATCAATGACATCAATTATACTTTTATGTGAAGCGACCAACACCAGCGGTGTCACAATTTGCCTACCTCACATGAGAATGGTAATTTGAACTGGTTTTTTAAAATGACATTCACCATATTCGTGAATCATTGCTATGCAATAACGCAAAGGAGATACCAGATAGAAAAAACATAGCAGTGCATCGCTACATTTCACAACCACTCAGCTGATTTGGACTTCAAACTCTTACACCTTCAATACGTTCAACATTCATTAACCATAATTTATCATCCAAAACTGGCTCCCACAGGAGATATCGCTTGGATGAGATCAAGCGATATCTACACTGTAGATATCGCTTTTGCGATATCTACACTGTAGATATCGCTGCAATGAAATTACATCACAATGCTTTGCAGACCATTGTGACATCACTGGTTACCATGACGTCACACTCAAATGACATCACTAATGGCTCTGCTACTGAAGCTATTTGCAGTACTTTTTACACTGAAGACACTGCTAATTACTGTCTACAAATTGAAAAAGTTGAAAGAATGATGTTGGATGATAAATAAAATCTCACCCGAGTGTCTTTTGATATCAAATATATCAACACTCGTTGATAAAAGTGGCAAAAATCCTCGGCAAGCCTCGGATTTTTCCACTTTTATCAACTCGTGTTGATATATTTGATATCAAAAGACACTCGGGTGAGATTTTCTATATCTAAATCAACGCATGTATCCAGGTAGTTCATGGGACCAAAGGCCATAGGCAGATACGATCAATACACAGTCTCTACTGACTCCTGAGACAATACTTCACCAACAGAAGGAGTCGATCCACTATACTAATCCTTTCCTGTAAACTCTGAATAACTGAATACCGTGAACTACGTTTACAACGAACATGCTTACAACAAACTGACGGATATAACGAAATGTGTTTTGATCCTGTCCATTTGCTGTATATTTACGGTATATAGATATTCACGATTCGCTGTGCAGAGTTGCGTCCCTCGGGCACGCCAGAAACCTATGATTGTGAGTTCGAATCCCGGTTCGCCCCCCATTATGTTTCTAGGTTTGTCAGCATCATACCCGTGCTCGTGGGTTTCACCGTAGTGGTAAATGTCTGAGACCTGCATCACTTCGGGCTTTCCTCCCACATTAAGCTGACACGCCGTGATAGAACTGGAATACTGTTTAAATCGGCGTTAAACCCAACTCACTCACTCACTATAACAAACTGACGGATATAACAAACTATTATTGGCCCTTGTCCATTTGCGGTACATTTGCTGTATATATGCTTATATCAAATTACGGTTATAACAAACAGAAATTAGTGGTTCCTTTCAGTTCATTATAACCGTAGTTTACTGTAAATATATTCCTACTGTAGTACTGTGGTAATCACACAACAGAGTACCTGAGAACATGTTATTATCTGTCTTAGGGCTAGAAGAAGTTTTTGCTTTTTCGGTGTCCTTCTAATGCTATTGCCTGTACCTATCATGGACCACCTCTGTGGTCTTGTGGTAGAGCGTCCGCCCGGAGAGCGGAAGGTCTGGGGTTCGATCCCCGGCCGCATCATACCAAATGACGTTAAAAGATGGTACTTGTTGTTACCCTGTCTGGCGCTCGGCATAAAGGGGCTAAAACAAGTGCTGGTCGGCTCAGAGTCAGTATAATAGTAGTGTCTGAGTGGGTTTTTCATGTTAAACTGCGGCATGATATCTCAGCAGGCTAGCACTATAAATCGGCATCAGTCCGGACTAGTACAAGCAGCCACACACACACACACACACACACACACCATGCACGTCGCAATATAAGCCAATAATCTTGGACGCGACGTTAAACCCAATTTCACCTCCCTCACCTGTACCTATCATGACCGTTCTATGGTTACAAGGCTGGCAATGATAACTAAATTACTGTGATAGCCAGATATATTGCGGATATCTACTGCAGAGGAACTTGACAAGTTCTGAGCGAGTGAGGTTCATGTTCATTGTAGACTTTGGTTACAAGTTGGGACATTATCACAGCCGTTGTCTATCGCTATACGCTTAATACGAACGAATGAATATCTGTACAGAATTACCTGTTTTTAGCTAGATGTATCCCCAATCAACATGGATCACATGACATCAGTTGTGTGATGTGTGTTCGCATGCTCGATGCAAAATAAAAACAAGGAAACTCACCAGCTGATCACAGCAGCTGTGAAAAGTCGGAACGGCACGAATCCGGAAAAAAACCTTCTCTCGGTCGATACGTTTTGAAACACACTCGATCTTAAGGAAATCTGACGTGATTATGCAGTTAATATGTTTATATATTGTTTGTGTGCCTTATACTGTTTCTTCACGTTTTCAATAGTCTGAGACATGATCAACAGTACTTGGTGAGAGCAATATTTTACTGGAGCTTCATCTTGCGGTCCTAATTCTGAGAATGTGAAACTTAAAAGGTATTATCGTACGAGCTAAGTTGTTTTGTGTTTCAAATTAATTTCACCTGAACACAAAATCGTTTTTCATCACTAAACATTTCGTCGATTATTGTTTAATGTTTTCGTTGTTGTCTTGAAATGCTTTCAGCTGCAAATCCACACGTTCGTTCGTGTGTGAGTGAGTATAGTTTTACGCCGCTTTTTGCAATATTCCAGCAACACCACGGGGCACCGCAAATGGGCTTCACACATTGTACCCATATGAAGACTCGAATCTGGACATTAGGCGAGACGAGCGAACACTTTAACCACTTGGATATTGTGAGTCCCTTTCATTCAATGAATATTTATATCTCCTAGTATTTTAATCGTAGTATATCTGTCTTTTTAATTTTGGCTAAAAATGCGCACAATCGCCAGCGACTGAGGATATGGTATAAATTCTGCTGGGATCCATGTAGGTAGCAAAGGTACTGTAAGTCCCCATGGTCCCCAGTATGGTGGTCTATCTTCAGTGGTTGGCGATCAATAGCCCGTTTTTATCATATCTTGTGTATTGTTACATCTTTTTATAGTTCCATGCTAGTTTTATATTCGTATCTGTGATAGTCTAGTTTGTTTTACTGTCCTTTGTCGACAGGTTTTTATATAGTCAAAATGAATTTATTATTGCTTGTATAAATTGATCTCGTCACTATATGGCTGAAATATTGCCGATGTGACGTTAATTCTTAACTCACTCACTCACCATACTCTTCAGCTATTGGTGACATTGCATTTGTATGAATCCACTTTGCTGAGACAATAACATTACAAAAATTTGCAATATTACCTTTTCTCATATAATGGGTAGGTTTCTCGGCAGGATAAAGCCAACGGATAAAAACGATATCCGTTGGGGTCATATGCGGATAGAGATGCAAATATCAAAGGTCAAGTAGGGACTACTTTCAGTGTTTATAAACAAACATGGCGTCGCACTTGTCATTCGGCGATCGAGTGAGAATTAACCATCGTGAATCTGGATAAACTACTGGGATAATTGGTACAATTATTAAAAAACCCAGTCTTATATACTGAAAGTTAGTGTCGAACTGCGACGTAACTAAGGCATTTTATAAGTTTTGGCAACTTTGGAGATATAAATTTCTAAACAATTTTGCGAGGGCACTAGGCCTAGCCAAGCGGGATCAGAAGCCATATCTGTGCTTGTAGACCTCTGCGGCTTGAAACCTTTTCCACAAATAAAAATAGTTGGGTTTAGGCGAAATATGTATGAATTGTTACCTTGTTTCGTTTTGGCGCTGTGTGTACATCTGACTACACTTCTTAACATTATGACAGAACAGGCCAACTGTGAACAATTACTGGCCGTGATGTCTCATAAACTAGGGTTAGAGTAGCTTCCCTTTGACAAAGGGCAGTTACTCTAGCGGACAGACTGATGGATTGTCGCGAAAGGCAAGTAAAAACAATTGTTGTTTTGCGTATATGTTGCTTCGCCACTGTATAAGAAACAGATTTCAGTTTGAACTATATTGGCTACTGTCACTGTCCGACTGACACATCACCTACCCTGTGACATAATAAATATTAATGCGCGCATTCCAGGAAAACTCGCAATGTTTAGGTAATGTTTGTGAGTGAGGGGAAGCGATTTTCAAGCACAGACTTGAAGAATGACATTATATGATAAAGAGGTTATCACGCTTGTGTGTTTAGGGATGGTAAATATCCTGTATTAGGATATTTAACACTATGTATTTAGTTCGCCAAGGCTCGCTAAATACAATGTTTATTCCTAATGCAGGATATTTACCATCCCCAAACACTCGCGTGATAACCTCTATTTATCATGTGTCTACAGTGATGCATATCTACAGTTATCTCCAACTATAAAATGGATATATTTCACCCGTGTGAAATAACACTTTGTAATAGATCTACTTTCAGTCTACCCCAGTTACCCTAGGGTTTTCAGAGTAAGATCATAAAACTCATACAAGAAAATAGATAATTGTGGTGTATCACTGTATATGAGATGTAGACACGTAGTGGTCTAGGGCACCCTTGGAGATCCAGAGTAGAATAGGTCTTCAGCAACCCATGCTTGCCGTAGAAGGCGACTGCTTGTCGTAAGAGGCGACTAACGGGATCAGGTGGTCAGGCTCGCTGACTTGGTTGATGCATGTCATCCTAATTGCGTGGATCGATGCTCATGATGTCAATCACTGGATTGTCTGGTCCAGACTGGATTATTTACAGACCGCCGTCATATAGCTGGAATATTGCTGAGTGCGGCGGTAAACAACATACACGAACAAAACAAAACTTAAATAATCGAGCTGTATCACCCACTTGCTATGTGCGATAACAGGACCCCATCAATGATATGTTTCTTGACATGCTCTTCCGCTATTGTGACACAGTGATAGCAATGATGTGTCTGTCATCAGTGATGTCTGAATTGAGGTCTACTACAGACATTAAAACATCGAGCTGTATGATCCACTTGCCATGTACGATTGCAGACAGACCGTTTCACTATGAACGTGATGCACCCGACAACTTTCGCGACATTCAGGGTGTTTTAATGTGAACGGTTCATCATGGCGAAATGAAGTGAAGTTTAAACAGATATCCCCCATCTATCACTGTACCCAGCGTCTTATCCCTTGCTCGTGGATCATCAGTTCTTTTATATTCATAAAAGATTCCTGAGGGTCAAACCCACAACAATTTCAAGCGGATAACAAATATGACTCAACCACGTTAAGGTGGACACCAACGATACTTGCAAGCTGCTCGAGGCGCCTGTTCTTGAAAGCGGGCACTTAGATTTCCACGCTTCATAAATTTAATAAACTCAATTTCTACTTAACGACGAAGTTCCATGACTACATATTTACAAAGCTTTTGTCTATAGAATAAGGAAGAGCTTATCAATCTGTCAAGACAATTTTGATTTTATTTTTTTTAATTTCATGATATGTGTAATCAAACGAGGACGTCGTGCAGACTTTATCAATCCTAACTTCACTACTTGCTCATTTTGAGGTGTAAACAGAACACTATGGTTTGAAACTTGATGTATGATACTTGATTTGTTACCCGATTCATTGAACAAAATAACAATCTTCGCCCTGGGAAGCGAACACTTCCGTTCTTGGACTCAAACCCAGGAGTACGTGCATACGGGGTGGTCACATAGCTTAGTGCAGCGTTGTACAGCAGATAGCAATATGTGTAGAATCTGGGCCGACTGTGTCATATGAAAATTGCGACAAGAAACACACTAACAATTCCAATTCAAATTTTAATCAATAAATGCATTGTATATTTACAACATCACAGTCATGGTTTGGTAATTCTCTCTCATTGCAAAAGCAAATTCGAAAAGCAGAGACCTTGTTGGCGAGTTGCAGCTGAAGGATCACGAAGGCCGACCCAGCATCACAATCTTCAGTACACAGAGTCACAGGGTATGAGACTTCACGTTCACGTTAATAATTCTTCTCCGATAAGACATATAAAATGAACACCTTCCCTGATGTCATTACATTTACGAGTCACTCGAGAAGAATTATCTACGGTTGATACAAAAATACGAAATGGAAAAATCGGATCTTGAGAGCAGAGATATTTTTCTTCTGTACATCCAGTTTCTTGCGTTCATTTCCATGTACAAGATGTCCTTGGAATCAGAAATAGTGCGTCTCTTGTAAAGCATATTAGCCACTGCAATCGCTCACAACTGTCAGTATACCCGAAACACCACAGGCGAGTCAAATCATCTACACCATTTTCTAATAAAAACCAAGGTGACGAAACACTTGTTACATTCAAGACAAGCAATCCAGTTTTGCTAAAATAACAGCATGACTCTAGGATAAGTACCGTTACTCCCGAGGAGTGAGTGAGTGAGTGAGTTGGTTTTACGCCGCTTTTAGCAATATTCCAGCAATATCGCGGCGGGGGACACCAGAAATGGGCTTCAAACATTGTACCCATGTCGGGAATCGAACCCGGGTCCTCGGCGTGACGAGCGAACGCTTTAACCACTAGGCTACCCGACCGCCCCTACTCCCAAGGAAACATGTGTACCCAGACAGCATGTTTTCCGGATAAGAAAGTACCAAGTGCAATTTGATGTTCATACGAAAGACAATATTACTTGTCGCAGATTGAAGGCACTCAGCACGTGAGCTCCAGCGTCTGTAGAACGCGTAAAAGTAAAACAAGAACAAGGGACGCTGGCTCTATAGAATAAACCTGCAAACTCTGTAGAACCAAACCCAAACTCCTCTTGTGTTTTGAAAGGCAACATCATGAACGCCATAAACATGATCTGTTAGTTCATCGATCCGGACCCCGTCGGTCTGGAAATGTACATTTAGTACATGAAATCATGACGGGTCTATAGTCTGTGATAGATAGATTGAGTAAGTGAGTGAGTGAGTGAGGGCTTATCTCCGCTTTTAACAATATTTCAGCTTCAGCAAGAGGGAGCACATCTCGAAGTGAAGCACGCCTCCGACAGTTACCACCTTGGGGAAACCCACAGGTTTAGTGCTGACCAGCCAAAGATCTTAATCAGAACATAATCCAAGGTGAATCCAGAGCATTCGGGTCCTAGCACATTTAAGGGACAGAACTCTACACGGGGGATCTGCAGCCTCGTGCTATGACACGTTGTCTTTTTCTTGAAAGGGCAGACATGAACAGTCCCGTGGTCATGCGAAAAGGTCATATCCTTAAGGATGAATCATGGTATCAACTCAAGATCAGTTTTATGTTTGGGTTAGGGTGGCAATTCTTTTACAAAATCCAAGTTTTCATTATTCATAACGTTTGTGCAAATCAGAAATATGAGTATTGTCATGTCTTGTAGAAACAGTGTGTAACTATAACACTGACTGGTGTCACCTATTCGAGGCCTCTGCCCCCAGAAACAGCGCGCATCTGTTTCTGCAACGATGTCTAACGTCGTTACCTTTCAAAATCTTCTTTGATGATGCACAAAAATAATCTTTAGGCACAAGCTCGCTATATAACACTCTCTGCTTCGAAAAATTATGAAGATCATTGACTGAAGGTAGTGATCACATATTGTTCTACGTGGGACTGGTTATGCTGGAAGGAGAAGCGGCATTGGCCTTCATTGAGAGGAAGGCGCGGGAAGACTTCATAGCAGACATCGTTGGAACCATGGGAGTGTTTCTAGCCTGGGCCACGTTCGCCTTCATCTTAGCTGCCAAACGCATCATTTTCACCAAGTCCTCCCGGGACTTGCTCTTACAGAAGGAGTCAAAGGCTGTTTCGAGTCTCTGTCTGTCCAGCGTCAACGTGTTGTACCTCTTGCCCACAGGGCTTGTAGGCGCGCTCTCGTTCTCCTTCAGATATCTGAACAGCTCGGCAGATCCTTGCAATTGTCTTTTGGGAACAGGCTTCTCGTTAAATGATTTCACTTCGTCCAGGAAGTTCTTGATCTTCTCCTCCAAGGGGTAAGCGGTCTCGGGTGCCTCCTCCTCCTCTGACTCTTCTGACTCGGAGTCAGAAGGCGGACGCTCCCCGAATGTCACAAACCTCTTGGGACCTAGGTTAGGCGGTTTTGGTTTTGGTTTTGGTTTTTCGAGAGTTTTGGGTAAAACAACGATCGTCTGTATCTTTTTCCTCTTGGAGGGCAGAGCTGGCAGCTTGGACATCTTGTCTTCCTCTATCTCAGTCAGGAAGACACCACGGGATTTCCTGCCCAGTGGGCGTGGTGGACTCGAGCCGCGGGATGACCCCACTGGGGCTGACCTGTCGAGAGCAGATAGGGAATATGAGGACATGGGAATATGAGGACATGGGAATATAGGACATGGGAATATGAGGACATGGGAATATAGGACATGGGGATATAGGACATGGGGATACAGCACACCGGAATGTTGGACATGGGAATATAGGACATGGGAATATAGGACATGGGAATATGGGGATACAGCACACCGGAATGTTGGACATGAACATATAGGACACGGGAATATAATCGGAAATGCAAACATAATGAAATGACACATACGTTTATTTGCACTTTGTATTTGTATACCTATATATACCATCACTCTGACATGCTCTAACATTTGCCTGACTGACGTCTACAAGCCTGTTCTATCCATACCATGTCCACCATCTTTAATCCCAATTCCTGGACAAAGCCACTCACACAACTTCATGCATCATACACCGTGCCCTGTTTGCGTTTGGTTAACATTGCGTTTTCAGCCGTAGTATCCCACAACCATCAATCCATTCTTCCCCAGCTGAACCCATCCACTAATCCTGCATATCCACCGTCCACCCTGCTGCACAACACCAAGCACCTCAACCTTCTACAAGCCAACCCAGCTCATCCTCCCAGAAACACACACATTCCACCCGTACACAGTTTCACCCATCCACCTTTTCTCCAGACCTACCCAGTCCATCCTTCTATACAGATCCACCATATTCTATTCACCTTTCTAATAATCCACCCCATCCACCTTTGTACAGACCTACCCAGTTCACCATTTCAGTCCACCCTTTACAGATGCACCCAGTTCATCCTCCTTCCATACTCCCACCCAGCCTACCCTCCTGTATGTCCACCCAATCCACCCTTTACAGATCCACCCAGTTCATCCTCCTTCCATACACCCACCAGCCTACCCTCCTGTATGTCCAACCAATCCACCCTTTACAGATCCACCCAGTTCATAGACCTTTTATACACCCACCCAGCCTACCCTCCTGTATGTCCACCCAGTTCACCCTTTACAGATGCACCCAGTTCATCCTCCTTCCATACACCCACCAGCCTACCCTCCTGTATGTCCACCCAGTTCACCCTTTACAGATCCACCCAGTTCATCCTCCTTCCATACACCCACCAGCCTACCCTCCTGTATGTCCACCCAGTTCACCCTTTACAGATCCACCCAGTTCATCCTCCTTCCATACACCCACCAGCCTACCCTCCTGTATGTCCAACCAATCCACCCTTTACAGATCCACCCAGTTCATAGACCTTTTATACACCCACCCAGCCTACCCTCCTGTATGTCCAACCAATCCACCCTTTACAGATTGACCAAGTTCATCTTCCTTCCATACACCCACCAGCCTGCCCTCCTGTATGTCCACCCAATCCACCCTTTACAGATTGACCCAGTCCACCCTTCTAAACCATCCATCCAGTTTATCCTCCTTCTTAACATCCACCCAGCCTCCCCTCCTGAACACCCACCCAATCCATCCTTTACAGATCCACCCAGTCCACCCGTCTACAGATCCACCCAGTCCACCCGTCTACAGATCCACCAAGTCCACCCGTCTACAGATCAACCCTACCTGCTTCTGTCCTTCATGTCCAGCTGCTGAAGCCGCCTCATCTCCTGGGCGGAGTGGGACCTCTGTACAATCAGCTCCTTCTGCCGGGACACCAGCCGGGTGTGGTACCTGGGGGCAAGGAGGTGCACTGTTACATACGGGGAGGGGTAGATGTAGGGAGGGAGTGACGTGCTAGGCAGGTGCTGTATAACAAAGGGTGTGTGGAGTGTTGGGGGGGGGGGGGGGGGGGGTGTAAAGGAAAAGACTCTGTAATCCGTAAGAGGGGGACATGCTGTATTATTTGGGTATAGGAATATATGATAATTTGGGGAGGGGGATGGGGAGGGGGGGGGGGGGGGGGGCGGGACGATATATTACACACTAAATGGAAAATGCTATATTACATGTCAAATGGAAAATGCTATATCACATGGCGGAGAGGAAAAACTATATACATCTAAAGTATACTCCAATGTTGATGGTGGGTGGGGGTTAGGGTTGCCTGTAACAAGGCTAGAGGAAAGTGCTATATTACACGAGAAGAAGATAATGCTATCTTACACAAGGTGAGGAAAATACTATATCACGCAAGGAGAGGAATATGCTATATCCCATGTGGGAGAGAAAAATGTTTTATTATATACTTCAGTTTGAAAGACTGAATTTAAAGTGATAAAAGTGATATTTTCATTGTAGTGAACATAACACTTGATACTTCACTGCAGTGAACAGAACAGTTTGACAGAACTATTGTCATACGAGAGTTACCACCCCACCCGACCCCCAGCCACCCCCTTAAATCCTCAAATTGTCTCCCTTTGTCGTAAGTGACTAGCCCGTACACAAACTGTTGACGTTTTTAACGTTAGGTGAACATTGATAAGGCAAAATAATGATAGACAGTTGTTAATGGAGTTAATGTCACTTCTTGACGTTTGTTATTCTCTCGAAAATGTTTCCACAGAAACTGTAAATTTCTCGTTCAACTCGTCAATCGAGATTGTTCGTTTGGCAAGCGCCATTTTTGTAACTTGACCAGCATGTATTCTTTTGCTTTCAACAGCGGTCTCCTAGTTATCAAGAATATTTTTTGTTAAAGTTGATTTTGTATATAATCATATTGAACTGCATGATAAAGACTTTTCGTGAGTTTTACTTTTGTTTATATTTTTTAAGATTTGGAAACACGAAACTACCTTTTAAGTCGCAAATACAAGGGGCGATGAACCGTCCCTGTGTGTTAGGTAGGGAGAATTTACGTTTCAAGGTTTTACATTTGTAATGGAATAATTTAGTTTTATGGTAGACAACTACACAAAACGTATATGATAAATACGATATTAAATATTCACTCATCTCGTGTTTGGGGGAAAAGGAGGTATTTTACTCGTGAAAATATCTCATTTCCCCCATCACACCATGAGAGAAACATGATGATTCATTCGACACATGAAATATCCTCTATATATTCGTGTTCATGTCATACACTGGTGCCTGGAATTTAGTCACTCGTGTCGAAAACATAGTATGACATGAACACTCATATAATGTCCTCTATGTATGACACGTGGGGAGAAAAATGTTCTATTACACAGTGGAGGCGAAAATGCAACATTACACAGGGGAGAGGACATGCTACATTACACGAAAGTGGCGTGTGTGGACAACCCTGTGCACCACGCCTTTATCTTCCCCGAGGACCTCAAAGTGAGCCAGGAGATGAAGCCAGCCTACCTCGCCATCAGCCTCTTCTCGACGGTGATGTCCTTGACGAGCGTGCTGATCTGCTTCTGGTACAGGTCAACCTCCTTGATGTACTGGGTGCCCAGCGTCTTGTGCTTGTTGAACAGCAGCTGCGAGTGGTTGGGCGACAGCATCACCTCCACGTTCATCGTGTGGTCCTGCCATGACAGATTCTTCGTCTTTAACAGTAGCAGCGACATCGTCGACGAGATTTTCACACGTTAGCTAACTAGGAATCCCGGTTGCTTTCTCACAAGGCTCTGGCGCTCACCACTGCAGTCAATGGACCCAGTTCACAAAATGCGTAGTTGTCTGCGTTGTATTCTATCCTAAAGGAGACATGTAATCTAGTATGTATAATCATGTATAATTATGATTAGGTGTGTAGAGTAACAGTGTCTATCTGCGATAAATCCAGAAAACACACCTAATCAGAATTTCATTTCATTCCTGCGTGGTTTTCTCAAAGTATGACTCCTAGTCCCAATGTGGGTGTCAGTGGCAACAAAGTCTGCAGCGCCACTATAGCAATCACCATGGAGACTGCCTATACTTAAATCACTCTCCTATAGGTCACTCCTCTGGCTGAACTCTTCGCGATCCTCAAACTGTTATGCATAATACTGAAATCTCTTTTCGTGACCTGCATTGAAATACCAACAGTTCCACCATTGATTAACAAATCATCTGCGTAGCTCTCGTTCCTTCAGATTAATTGCCGACAGTTGTATCCTGAATAGTATTAATCAATACAAATGTTCTTCAGAAGTACAAACCTACAGTTTCAGCTGGTGTTATAGTCTACAGTCATATTCCATTCTGCAGATCAGACTAGCAGGGGAATAAACTTAGGATAATCCACTGAGACAACGTCCTTCCATATCTGCTTCCAAAGACACCTGAAAAGAAAAATCACTGCGTGAGTTCCAATCAGACACCCACAACGTATAGGTACCCCTACTTCAATACTGGCGGGCGTTAAGCCTGACACGAATGTTACCTGCGTGAAGTCACTACAACCTACAGCCGGCCACACGGCAACCACGTAACGCACAGCAGCAAACCACTGTAACGAGGTAAATAACAATATTGATGTGCAAACCTCAGTACACCTCTCGCTCGTCTCCCAGAACCCAGTCCTCACAGAGAGGTGGGGGGTGTATTATCTCAAACGTATACTAGTGTATATCATGATGTACACACTACCTAGGAGATATGAAAGGTCCGTGCTGCCACCTACCTCCTTCCAGCAAGCCATGCTCCATTAACCGTCGTCAAGCTAATCTGATCCCATCTCCACCCAGAGTAAATGTAACAAACAGTTGGGGAATAGGATCCCGTATTTCTGTAGGATAATCCTGGCAATCTGCTACCCATGATTATTTCTTTTGTGAGTCAGTGTGGGAGATTACAGCATACATAATACGCACGCGTTATGAATGTATATAGGCCCGCGACCTATACAGGGTTTAAGACGAGTTCCTGAATACAAAAACAATATATTTTGCTTATGAATTTTTTAATTTTATTCTCTGGATGATTTGCTAAACTAACTTTATAGAAGGGGAAATTGTCGATTTTATGGCCAGGAATATCACCACCTCTGTGACTGTTAGGGTGGGAAGTCGTTTCCGCTTGTAGCGTGGTAGGCAACGGGTCGATGCTGGCCTAACAGTAAAACTTGGTGGCTTGGGTCAAGTCTCCGGAATACAGAGGTTTATTAGCCTGTCTGCTCAGCGTAGTGTCCCATGGCCTAGTGCCAACACACTTCCAGCTTAGGTCTAGATATTGTAACATGTACTACGTGACATTGAGACATATTCTCTGTGCTGTTGGGTACTTATCAACTGTAAGATGATACACATATAAGGTTCAAGTTAGCAGAGAAATTTTTTTTTTTTTATGACAAAGATCAACGTTCATATGCGTGCTGGCTACATGGATGAAGGAGGCGAACACGTGTATTTATCGTTACGATTGACATAATCAACACATGTTTGTGAGCAGGGAGTAATACTGATAATCTAGTACATGCTGGGTGATGAACTTAATAAACAAATAGAAACAAATAAGTAATGTCGTTTTTCTGCCCTAGCCGCCCATCCTACCCTACCCATTTTCGAAATCAAATTTACTCATGATTAAAAGTGTCATATTGATACTGGTTAATTCAAAACTAACTCCCTCTCCCTCCTCCTCTCTCACCCCCATATTCCTCTCTTCCCCCCCACCCCACCCCTCCTCCTCTCTCACCCCTCAAATTCCTCTCCTCCCCCCCCCACCCCTCCTCCTCTCTCACCCCCATATTCCTCTCTTCCCCCCTCTCCCTCCTCCTCTCTCACCCCCATATTCCTCTCTTCCCCGCTCTCTCTCTCTCTCTCTCTCTCTCTCTCTCTCTCTCTCTCTCTCTCTCTCTCTCTCTCTCTCTCGCTCTCCCCGCTCTCTCTCTCACGCACACGCACACGCACACACACATATTTAAAAGAAAGACTTTACCATATAACTACACTTACCTGTAGGTGTGATAAGCCAGTTATTCACCAGCTAAGAACATGTTTCTATTTTTCAAGTCCACATTGTGTAACATCTCCATCGCTATAAACAAACACCTGCCTCCCCTGCCTGCACTGGTCGGTGTGCCTTCTGATGGGCGTCTGGTATCTCCGGGCGACCGGGGTGCTGTTTAATAATACACGACCCCTGCCTGATGATAGTACGGCTTGATTAAACCAGCGGCCATGTATCTAGGAGCCAGTCCAGTAATTGCGTCAATATTGACAGTTCCCATGTAATTTCACGTAAAGGAATGGTAGGTCATTGTTTTTTTAAACCGTTTACACATTTTTGTTTCAAATATTCAAAATAGTATTAGTCGCAACGAAAATAAAATTTGTGATGATCGTCTTTTAACTGTTTTGTCACGTGCATTGACATAGCACAAAAAGCAAGTGCTTACACCTTAAATCGTTACAAAAATAACATAAAATAGATAATTTTACAACAGTATTTTAGTGTGTTCTTCATTTCAGTCGTTGTTATAGTTACATGATATTTTGTAAATTTACAGGATGACCTGCCTACCAGTGTCAAAATTGTCGTTGATGAGTTTTTTCGATGTTGTTTTCTTGTTACATTTCCTATATCCTTTAGCGAACACCTGGTGTCACAACTGTTTTTCAATGGTCCATTCATATAATTGTCACAGCTATTTTGCCCTTTATCTATGAAATCTGTCTGATTGACGATCTAGAGTCATAATTCTCTTGGTTTTTTTATGTTTTATGTTGTATGAGGATATCTGTGTTTGATCACAATAATCAAACTGTTTTATACTTAAAATGTGTTATGTACACCGTGGTAAGCATATTTTGTGATATCGATATGTGGCACTGGCCTGCTTGTGTTGGATGAGCGCTGTGAGTGAGTGAGTGAGTTGGGTTTAACGCCGCTTTTAACAGTATTCCAGTTATATTGTGGCGTGTCAGCTTAATGTGGGAGGAAAGCCCGAAGTGATGCAGGTCTCAGACGTTTACCACTTCGGTGAAACCCACGGGCACGTGTATGGTGCTGACAAACCTAGAAACATAATCGGGGCGAACCGGGATTCGAACCCACCTGTGAGTGTTAAAGAAATCAAGTACTGCAATAAGATTGCTCTCATTTTAATGTTCCCGAGCTACGCCCATGACGTAAGTATGAAGTTGGTTGGTTTGTTTGTTGTTTATTCCAGCTACATGATGGCGGTCTGTAAATAATCGAGTCTGGACCAGACAATCCAGTGATTAATATCATGAACATCGATCTACGCAATTGGGATCGATGACATGTATCAACCAAGTCAGCGAGCCTGACCACCCGATCCCATTAGTCGCCTTTTACGACAAGCATAGTCGCCTTTTACGGCAGGTATGGGTTGCTGAAGACCTATTCTACCCCGGATCTTCACGGGTGTAAGTGTGAAGAGTTGCCTGTGGTGTACATTCTGGTGTACATGCTGTCTGTTAGCTTTGGTTCGTTCGTTTGTTGTTTAACGCTGCACTCAGCAATATTCCAGCTATATGACGGCGGACAACCCAGTGATTGACATCATGAGCATGGATCTACGCAATTGGGATACGATGACATGTATCAACCAAGTCAGCCAGCCTGACCACCCGTTCCCGTTAGTCGTCTCTTACGACAAGCATAATCGCCTATTACGGAAAGCATGGGTTGCTGGAGACCTATTCTACCTCGGATCTTCATGGTCCCGTCTGTAGCGTCAGACAAAGCATGACGGTGTTTCTAGTTCTATTAGATGTACAGGTGGAAGGTACCGTTTTAACACGAGATAACAACCCTTATTCTATCTTCTTTAATTTGAGGGGTCATTGGTGCCAAGTCGTCTTAGGCGCCACAGTTCGATGTGCAGAGTTGCCTCCCTTTGGCGTGCCAGACACCCTTGATCGTAGATTCGAATTCCAGATTCTACCTGATTATGTATATGTTTGTCAGCACCATACCCGTGCTCGTGGGTTTCACCGAAGTGGTAATCGTCGGAGACCTGCATCACTTCGGGCTTTCCTCCCACATCAAGCTGACATACCGTCATATAACTAGAATCCTGTTAAAAGCGGCGTTAAACCCAACTCACTCACTCCTACATTAAGCTGACAGGCCGTCATATAACCGTGATATAACTGAAATATTGTCCACAACAGGGCTATACCAAAATCACTCTCTCACTCATTATTCAATTTGAATGTTGACTTTTCAAACTGCCAATTTTGAAAATGAAAATGATCTGATATAAACGTCGACTGTAATATATCACGATCGATGTGCACAACAAGTTTGTCAGTTCATTTTCTGACGTAACATAATCTAATTACTGTCTCCTGATAACATTCAACCTGCGGTGTGTCACACAGTCGTCACTTATCAATTTCCTGTCAAATGTTTTTTGACACAAAATATAATGTCGTGCTCTGATGACATACATTTAGAAACACTAGAAATCGATTATAGTCTGCCACATTAGTACATTGGAACGAGAGAGCATGGATTTCCGCTGACAACATTCCCGAACAATGTATACATTGATGTTTATATTATTCGTAATAACCAAGCACATGCAGATGTCAATGCAAGATTACATCAACTGAAATTAAAATATACAGCCGTACGTCGTTATATGTGGACGTGGATCAGAACATTTCAAGACGGTATTTTGTTATGTACAAATTTTAAATGTCAAGATAATGATTTAAAATGTCAACAAGGGGGCCTGCAAGAGTAAAGGTTTTTGTCCTTTTATCTGGTTAGGGGGCAACCATTTGTTTTTCAACTTACAGTGTATTGGAATTTTAACATAGCATCTTGAAAATATCTGAAAATATTAAGGAAAAAACAAAAGGTAAATGGACCGAATTTGTCTGAATCAGTGATGTAATTTTATTGTTTAAACCTTGTTGCCATGATTACATCAACACTTATTGTTTTAGTATATTAGCTCATACAAAACAGGGGCACTGCGATTCTCTGTGCAGAGTTGCGTCCCTCGGGCACGCCAGAAACCTATGATTGTGGGTTCGAATCACGGTTCGCCCTGATTATGTTTCTAGGTTTGTCAGCACCATACACGTGCTCGTGGGTTTCACCGAAGTGGTAAACGTCTGAGACCTGCATCACTTCGGGCTTTCCTCCCACATTAAGCTGACACGCCGTGATATAACTGGAATACGGTTAAAAGCGGCGTTAAACCCAACTCACTCACTCACTCATACACAACATGCCACGACGAACACTTCACTCTTGTGTCTGTCATCGAAAGCAACTCACGGATCAAGGAGTCAAGCAGCCAGTCAGCCATATAACGACAAGTTTAACAAAAGTGAGCATTTCTCTTTGTTGCGTGCTGGAAACCGTCTGTGATCGGTGGTTCGAATCCCAGATGTGTTAGTACCATACCCGCACACTTGGGGTTCATCAAAGTGGAAAACGTCTAAGACCTGCATCACTTGCCCCCCTCCCCCAACTTCACCCTACCCCTAACCGTGATATCCCTGTTCAGAGCTGGGTTAAGCTAAATTCACACACTCTGCTTGTACCGATGAAGTAGTGTAATAGATGCTGCTTTACTGTAACCAAACCCAGAGTCCATTGTTCGTGTCCAATTATTTCATGAGCATGTTTTTATGAATCACTGTCAAATAATGATGATACAAGGGCCCACTTGCACAAAACGATCTTAGCGCTAAGATGATCGTAACTCCCATACTTTAACATAGGCTTACAATAGTCGTAGCGCTAAGATCGCTTTGTGCAAGTGGGCCCAGGTGTTCGGGAAAAGGGGAGGGTATCGTGTTCCACCGGTGTCACATATCCAAAACACATGTAAAGGCAGGTCAATCATTTATTGTTTGTCAGAAAAGTCCCGGAATGATATGTAAAAGTCAAAAGCAACGTTCTTGCTCGTAGATGTTATCAAAATGGTAAAAGTGAATTAATTGCTTCAGGTTGTGCTTTCCTATCACGTACATATCAAGCTGACACGACATGACTGGAGTACTGTTCAAAATACGGGCGGCCGGGTAGCCTAGTGGTTAAAGCGTTTGTTCGTCACTCCGAAGACCCGGGTTCTATTCTCGACATGGGTACAAAGTGTGAAGTCCATTTCTGGTGTCCCCCGCTGTGATATTGCTGGAATATTACTAAAAGCCGCGTAAAATCATACTCACTCACTCACTTTTCAAAATGGCGTTTAACTCACTCGCTCACTCACTCACACACTCACTCGGGATCACGAAGACATGATATCATATTTCGTTAGTCTGCTACAAATAAATGTTGTGAATAAATACATGACCCCAATTAATCATAACTCTGTAGTGGAAAGTGTATGTTATAGCAATATTTGCCGTATGTTGACAAAATGGTTTCAGATATCGTCGGATCACATGTTTTCGGGCGTCATACGTTTTCGGACAGTCCTGTTTATGGCGATTGCTCGCGCTATAACTTGGAATGTAGCATCCCACAGACATTGTCAATACTGAGATGATGGCTTGTTTTTAAGAGAAAATTGTCTTTCAAAAGTGAATGATATGTTTTACAGTTGTTCATATGTTCAGAGAGAAAACTACGATTGTTTGTTTAGCCTCAGAAAACACATAACACGGGGATCTATTAAAAATATATTCTAGGAAAAAATGTTTCCTTTTATCACCATTAACAAGAGACGTGTGACCTGGGTGCTTAATTATAAATTGTATTAAAGCGGATCGTTTCAGTAAGATACATTTTCTTTATAACGCTGGCAAAAGATAGAAGATTCGTATCTAATCAGATGATGATCGATTTCATGTCACAGTCCGGTGTGTACCGTTCAGTGAGGGATTACCTCAGAGTGGTGCGCACAAGAACAGCTGATAATCTGCGAGTCACTTGACCTGCGTATTCGTAGTGTACTCTCACTTACAACCGGGAAGTTCGATGTGCAGTTGATGTCGGATTCATATGATTAATGTAAGTCGTCCAAAATACAAATGAGTATCGAGCGATCGAACACAATGCTGGTCGGATGACTACAATCGTATCCCACAGCGCTGATCCAAGAGATGTCAGTCGAATAAAACTTAACAGCTTGCAGTCTCTTATAGGAGTAGTAGTTTTATTCCATATAGACCAAATTAAGAGAACAAAAAAATAACAAATTAAATAAATCAAGTGCATGGATGAAGCAGGGACAGATTGTTACTTCACCCCTGTCCCCAACCAAAGACATCACACACACACATGTCCTCTTGGACATGTGAAATTACAATTATCTTTACCTTTGAGCATATAAAATAAGTATTTAGATACATTATTAATAATTTTAGAACGCTCATCTTGCAACAAATGAACAAATTGTAGTAAACTTGAAACTCAACACAAATATTCAGATAGGTAGTTGTCTCAAAGTAGTGTGATAAGGACACATCGAAACAACTTGTTATTCATCTTCATTAATACAAAAGTGAAGAATACGAGTTTTCAAATGCTAACTTTGCTAATTTGCCCGCCTACCATTTTCAATCATTAGATTATGAGAACCCACCCTGAAGCGTGTTAAGGCTATCCTATATTTGGTGACATTAATTTATGTTAAATATGTTTCAACAGTAAGGGAATATTTAATAATATTATTCAAATAAGTCCAGTTTCATGAGCGACATCAACTTGTTTCGCCACATGAGTATATACATCTATTATCCTGTGCTTAGATTAATTTAAAAACCTACCTTATTCTTCACTTTCTCAGACAGCCACACGTGCCCATATTGAAAAAAAAATTCGCCAGTCAGGGTAACCCATGTCCTATATCTTCTTGTATATAAAGAGCATTATTTTACAAAACTTACAGGAAGTATGAACGCGAATTACAGTGGAGTAACGTGTACGCGGCTGTCAGCTCCCGGTTATGAGTGAGTGAGTGAGTGAGGTTTTACGCCGCTTTTAGCAATATTCCAGCAATATCACGGCGGGGGACACCAGAAATGGGCTTCACACATTGTACCCATGTCGGGAATCGAACCCGGGTCTCTACGGCGTGACGAGCGAACGCTTTAACCACTAGGCTACCCGAACCACCACCCCCCCCCCCCCCCCCCCCCCCACCCCCCCCCCCCCCCCCCACCCCCCTCCCCGGTTATGTATTGTTTAAAGAACAAGTGAAGCAAATCTATCTGTGCGTGTAAAGGTAAGTTTGTTTTTGTAACGAAAATCAAACCGCTTATATATGTATTTATATGTTTACTTCTTTAACCTTCGTCAATTATGATTGTCGGAAAGATGCATACCTGGCCCATGTACCAAGAACCAAGATAAATAATAAATGATATGTGTAGAGAGGTGTACACACACACACACACACACACACACACACACACACACAGAGAGAGAGAGAGAGAGAGAGAGAGAGAGAGAGAGAGAGAGAGAGAGAGAGAGAGAGAGAGAGAGAGAGATTTTCATGTATAGTTATATGTTTATATAGTTTATATGGTAAGGCACAATTATTTGTATACATGTATGTATGTTATGTGTGCAGGTATGAAACATGCTACAAACATGCTTAACGCGTAGATAGTAAAGGTGGGTTGTTTGTCTTCAACACGGAATACTAGCAACCAGGTGAAAATGTATCGATCTGGCGAGAAAGATCTCGTGCGTGTTGGCGGTCCCCCTCAACGCTGCAGCAACACGCCACCTGACGGCGTCTCACAACCGGAAGTATCTTCCCATTCCCCCATCGATGACCTCTGTGAGGCAGCTCTTCTGGGCCTGGATTTCCCTTCCCGTAAATCTTGCATTACCCAGACACTGTGTCTTGCTGTCATGTAGGTCACTTCTCTACTCTGGGGTTGCTAATGGCAAAAGCCTAACAGGAAACCCTGTGAACAGTGAACGTGTCAACATTTGACGACATCAAACTAGCTTTGACATGAAGCAATAAACGAACGAGACGCCTTTTTCACGAAAAAGGGAGTGCATGAGTGAGTGAGTGAGTGAGTTTCTGTGTCAAAAGAGGATATTCGAACAAATATTCAAGCAACTGATCCCCAAGACATTAGCTGACAGACCGACAATTTTAGGACTTAAGTAAATATAGCCTGTGATTTATTATCTAAATTAGATGAAAGAGCAAATCTTATGCCATTGTAAAATGCACACTCATTTATCTGCTCAACTATAAGCATAGCTAAACTGCAGGGGAGAGAAAGTATACACCCAAATTTGAGAGTGGCTACGCGAAATAAACATGAAATGATTACTCGATGGTGATGTATTTGATGCTGATATATTAGGTTGTGTTTTGACCTTACGTTTGCAGTGCTTAGGTGATTGCTTACAGCCTAGTTACGTTTTGATAACGTGCGCAATTTTTTGTTATCAAATCGAAGTTTCAGGTGTATACTTAGTTCAGATTCTGTATACAAGATGCCGCCATGGTTTATAATGTTCTCTGCAGGAAACGTACCAGATCAAGATATTAACGGATGATCCTCACTCTTTATCCCTTCATATAGACGCTCGAACAACCTCATATCAGTTGGGGGAAACGTGGAGTGGATTACAAACACCGTGTGTTGGTGTCAGGCAAGGGGACACTTCTCGATACTCTTGTTAGTCAGCAGTAGTGGAGATTCACCGGTGAACCAAACGTCAACAACACAGTTACAGTGAAGTATCACACAACCATCTACAGTAAACTACGCTTATAACGAACATGCTTTATAACGAACACGCTTATAACAAACTGACTGATATAACGAACAAAGGACAGGGAGTAGATCAGACACTGGGACACAAAGGACAGGGAGTAGACCAGACACTGGAAGACAAGGGATAGGGAGTAGACTATAGACACTGGGACACAAGGGACAGGGAGTAGACTATAGACACTGGGACACAAGGGATGGGGAGTAGACTATAGACACTGGGACACAAGGGATAGGGAGTAGATCAGACACTGGGACACAAAGGACAGGGAGTAGACCAGACACTGGAAGACAAGGGATAGGGTGTAGATCAGACACTGGACACAAGGGATAGGGAGTAGATCAGACACTGGGACACTAGGGACAGTGAGTAGATCAGACACTGGGACACAAGGGATAGGGAGTAGATCAGACACTGGGACACTAGGGACAGGGAGTAGATCAGACACTGGGACACAAGGGATAGGGAGTAGATCAGACACTGGGACACAAGGGACAGGGAGTAAATCAGACACTGAGACACAAGGGACAGGGAGTAAATCAGACACTGGGACACAAGGGACATGGAGTAAATCAGACACTGGAACACAAAAGACAGGGAGTAGACCAGACACTGGGACACAAGGGGCAGGGAGTAAATCAGACACTGGGACACAAGGGACATGGAGTAAATCAGACACTAGGACACAAGGGACAGGGAGTAGACCAGACACTGGGACACAAGGGACAGGGAGTAGATCAGACACTGGGACACTAGGGACAGGGAGTAGACCAGACACTGGGCCACAAGGGACAGGGAGTAGACCAGACACAGGGCCACAAGGGACACGGAGTAGATCAGACACTGGGACACAAGGGACAGGGAGTAGATCGGACACCGTGACACAAGGGACACGGAGTAGACCAGACACTGGAAGACAAGGGACAGGGAGTAGGCCAGACACTGAGACATAAGGGTAGGGAGTAGGCCAGACACTGGGACACAATGGGACAGAGAGTAGATCAGACACTGGGACACAAGGGACAGGGAGTAGACCAGACACTGGAAGACAAGGGATAGGGAGTAGACTATAGACACTGGGACACAAGGGACAGGGAGTAGACTATAGACACTGGGACACAAGGGATGGGGAGTAGACTATAGACACTGGGACACAAGGGATAGGGAGTAGATCAGACACTGGGACACAAAGGACAGGGAGTAGACCAGACACTGGAAGACAAGGGATAGGGTGTAGATCAGACACTGGACACAAGGGATAGGGAGTAGATCAGACACTGGGACACTAGGGACAGTGAGTAGATCAGACACTGGGACACAAGGGATAGGGAGTAGATCAGACACTGGGACACAAGGGACAGGGAGTAGGCCAGACACTGGGACACAAGGGTAGGGAGTAGATCAGACACTGGGACACAAAGGACAGGGAGTAGATCAGACACTGGGACACAAAGGACAGGGAGTAGACCAGACACTGGGACACTAGGGACAGGGAGTAGATCAGACACTGGGACACAAGGGACATGGAGTAGATCAGACACTGGGACACAAGGGACAGGGTGCAGATCAGACACTGGGACACAAGGGACAGGGAGTAAATCAGACACTGGGACACAAGGGACAGGGTGCAGATCAGACACTGGGACACAAGGGACAGGGAGTAGGCCAGACACGGGGACACAAAGGCAGGGAATAGATCAGACACTGGGACACAGGGGACATGGAGTAGAATATAGACACTGGGACACAAGGGCAGGGAGTAGATCAGACACTCGGACACAAGGGACAGAGAATAGACCAGACACTGGAAGACAAGAGACAGAGTGCAGATCAGACACTGGGACACAAAGGACAGGGAGTAGATCAGACACTGGGACACAAGGGCAGGGAGTAGATCAGACACTGGGACACAAGGGACAGGGAGTAGATCAGACACTGGGACACAAGGGCAGGGAGTAGACTATAGACACTGGGACACAAGGGACAGGGTGTAGATCAGACACTGAGACACAAAGGACAGGGAGCAGATCAGACACTGGGACACAAGAGACAGAGTGTAAATCAGACACTGGGACACAAGGGACAGGGAGTAGATCAGACACTGGGATACAATGGACAGTGAGTAGATCAAACACTGAGACACAAGGGACAGGGAGTAGATCAGACACTGGGACACAAAGGACAGGGAGTAGATCAGACACTGGGACACAAGGGACAGGGAGTAGATCAGACACTGGGACACAAGGGACAGGGAGTAGATCAGACACTGGGACACAGGGGACAAGGAGTAGACCAGACACTGGGACACAGGGGACTAATCTACTCCCTGCCCATTGTGTCCCAGTGTCTGGTCTACTCCGTGTCCCTTGTGTCCCAGTGTCTGATCTACTCCGTGTCCCTTGTGGCCCTGTGTCTGGTCTACTCCCTGTCCCTTGTGATCAACACATTGTACCTTTCCGGCCCAGTGTCGCTGGTTTCACCAAAGGTTTGTCCTCCCACATCAAGCTGACATAACTGCATACCAATTCGTGCTATACTACAATACTGTTCAAAGTGGCATAAGATCAAACCCCTTACTCATTATGAACGCCAATAGCAAGCGAGCAACAAACCGTAAAGACAAAACAAATTAAAACGTAGATTTGGAATCGGTTTAATTAATGAATCAAATGAGCAAGCACATGATGGACTATTCTGATGACCATGGTCAGTACTGGATGCGTCCTGCCATGCTATCCGATGACGTCGGGCGCCGTGTCCGTGAGGAGCGTGTCTTTGCCGGGTATCGTGTGTCCCCCAGCATTGCAGTGGTCCGACACACAGCAGTAGGAGCAGGAGAAGGCTTCGTAGTACTTCTCCATGGGGCTGAAGGTGCCGCAGTCCTGCTGGTGCGGGGTCAGGCTGGACAGGTCAGCGTGGCACTCCGACCTGTTGGCGCAGCTGAACAACAGAGCAGTACTTAATCTCATTTAATGAGAATGAAGCAGTTCTTATTCCCTATTAAATGAACAACAAATCAAAAAGAAAAGGTATCATTTTTTTTTTTAAAACCAACAGAAACAGAAAATTTTCTTTTACCAATGAATAAATCTCCAAAATGACACTTTTTCTATATATTCACTGAAAGTGTAAATAAAGGTGTAACCATCATAAAATGGTATTAACTTCACGATAATGGAAATTCTTTCCAATATTATCAAAAGCATAGTGTATAACAATGGTGTGTTGGGCGAGTAGTCCCAAGTTAAGCGATGGGTGTGTTTGGACGAGCTGTCCCAAGACAAACCACGAACAGCGGTTTCCTTCTGTTCATTTAGAGAACAGATGTAAAGGAAATATTGTTGAAACTTCAAATAGCTAGCAGATGTACTCAGTGGAATAACTGTATACAGGTTCCTATATGCCACTGTATGGCCGCATTACTGGTAACAGCACCCTGGGGACACCGAGTCAGAACGTATCCTTGAGGGGAGGCTATGCCAGGGATATTGTAAAAATCGTACACTTTGGGTAAAATCACACACCTTGGCATATCGCACTATGAAGTTTGAACCATTCCCAACACCAGCTCACGGTGGCCCCCTAATGCTAGAAAACCCACGATAGTGAAAAGATACCTGCATATGTTTTTTTCCAGAAAATATTCTCTCGTAAAATATAAGGTTGAATATTTCTGAGTCAACCATTATATAATGTATCCGAGCCACAATACTTATACATCATACACAAAATCGTACAAATATATACATTCATACAATGTCATTTATAAATGTGATGGTTTTTTCATCATATTTGATTTATATAATCTTATGGACCTATTTTATATCAAAAGATAATAACTTGGGTCATAATATTGATATGGACAATTTCTGAACATTAAGTAGTTTTGGGGGTCATCTCGGATTTTCTTCTCCGCCAGGTGGCGCTGCATACAACAGTCCGACGGAGCTAGAAATTGTTCATATTATCAACCACTTCTCCAGTCTATATTCGTTTATTTTCAGGTCGATGTGATACAGCTGGAATAGTGCTGTGGTGAAATACAGATGATTTACTCACAAACCATAACACATTGACCATCACCAGTTTCAGGTTGTAACAAAACTTATAAACCTATCCATTGGGATCGCCATTAATTAAGAGACTTCTTTCTATAGGCATTAAAACCTATTGCGAGGTTTTACTTTCCAGTCGGGTTAAATCTCATAAACAGGGACGTTGTAATGTCCCTGGTATTTTATTAATACAACTTCCATTTAGATTGTAACATGTAATGAAATGTAAAATCAAATGACAATTGTTTTCTTTATATTCCCGAGGAACGAACTCGCAACCTTCATATCTGTAACCCAGTGAGTGTACCACGAGGCTACAGAGGTGTTGATAAGTCTCACGGGTTTTTAGAATGTCTTTTTCAAGATCCGTACGCAAGCAACAGATATTTTACGTGCGTTTCCTTAGGGTTCATGGAAAGTATGTTTGAAACATAAAAATGTTGATAAATGTTGTTTTGAGTTTCTTTTTTCGGTTTATAAGCATGGAAAAACACTTTCCCTCGGTTTTGGTAGACAGAGCATGCCCTGGGGAGAGGGAAAAACCAAGGGGGCATGCTCTGTCTACCAAAACCTCGTGAGCGTGTTTTCTTCAATACATAATGCTGGGTGCTTAAAAGGTATAAGTTTTCATTTATGGCATGAGGCTTGGCTTCCTTGGATTACCATTGTTTCAATATCAACCGATATACTACACAACTTAGCCCCCGTAGGGATTCCGGGTTTACCCCTGTGGGCTGACCTCAGGAACCTATGCTGGCCGTAAGAGGCGATCAAATTAATCGGGTGTCCAGGTGCGGTGACCCGGTTGTCACCGTTCCCGGACGGCGTAGATTGTTGTTCACAATATCAATCACTGGATTGTCTGGTCCAGACACGGCGCCGTCAGAAAGCTGGAATGTTGAGTGCGCCGTTACACAACACACAGTCACCAAACTTACGACTTCTTGTAGGACGTGGCCCCTGTGTCCATGTTTTTGACAGTGGTCAGGCAGTAGGGCTGTGTGGGGGGACAGGCGACAACCCTAGGGAGGATGAGGCAGTCTAACCCACTGCACACTGTACACAGAGCTGCGGATAAACATGGGCGGGGGATTAATGTCAGATCTCATATTTTCTTATTTGTTGATTTAATAAATACAAATAGTTTGCAGGATAAGGCCAACGAATTAAAACGATATCCGTTGGTGTCAGATGCTGATAGAGATGTGTTTGTTTGTTTTTTATAGAAAACCGTTTTATTTCTTTCATGAATATACAAGTTGGGGACAAGTGATACGCCTTTTTCTACATTTCGTGGCTTGTTTGCATTTCGGGTAATTCGAAAATATGTCAAAAGTCACTTAATTGCAGGGTTATTTTGTCGGTCGATCTCGACATTTTGAAAACAGCTGAAACAAAACATGGTTTTACCGCAAATCAAGTCTTTTATCATGTCGATTACAACTCCACAATTGAAAACTACAGAAATGTGATGACACCAGCATGTCCTGCTCTTCTGGCAACAACCGTCATTCACACAATTTGCCTGAAGTAGTCAGTAGTTGTTTGTTGCCCTAAGGAGGCCTGTAAATCGATTCTGGACCAGACTATCCAGTGATAGTGACTATGACAACTCATAGACACGACAGCGTGTGCACTGGTTTTGTTGAAACAAAAAACGATATGCTAATGTCAATTACGTTAGAAATGTTTGAACGACTTAAATATTGCTGGAACTGCTACTATGCCACGAATTGTCTCCCTTTGATAAGATGGCTTACTTGGTTTGACTGTCGTGGTTGTAGGAGGCGTCGTTGTAGGCGGCACTGTTGATAGAGGCATATGCTGTAACTTTACAGTGAGTGAGTGAGTGAGTATAGTTTTACGCCGCTTTTAGCAATATTCCAGCAATATCACGTCGGGGACACCAGAAATGGGCTTCACACATTATACCAATGTCGGGAATCGAACCCAGGTCTTCGGCGTGACGAGCGAACGCTTTAACCACTAGGCTACCCGACTACCCCTCGTAATTTTACAGTTAATCCCAGGGTCAAGTCATTATGGCAGATATCCGTGTATGAGTGAGTGGGTGAGTGAGTGAGTGAGTGAGTGAGTGAGTGAGTGAGTGAGTGAGAGTGAGTGAGCACGACAGGAAACAAAATGGGCCCCACACACTGTATCCATGTGGGGAATCGAGCCCGGGTCTGTAACCTCTAGGCTACCCCGACCGCCAAGCATCTCAACGAAGAGGCTCCAGTCTCAAGACCTACTTTCTATCACCGATCGTGTATGGTACACTAATGATTAGTGATGAGGTCTCACACAAGTTTTTTAACTGAAATGAGGATCCAAGCAATTGTTTCTTACAAATCTTCCAGGACACCCGGGGGCACGGGTGGCCCAGTCGTCTAAGGCGCCGCGATTCGCCTTGCAGAGTTTCGTCGCTTAGGCACACCAGAAACCTATGATTGTGGGTTCGAATCCCGGTTCGCCCCTATTGTTTCTAGGTTTGTCAGCACCATACTCGTGCTCGTGGGTTTCACCGAAGTGGTAAACGTCTGAGACCTGCATCACTTCGGGCTTTCCTCACACATTAAGCTGACACTCAGCGATATAACTGTAATACTGTTAAAAGTAGCGTTACACCTAACTCACTCACTCACTCCAGGACACCCAGCATGCCTAGCGGACAGTTGTTTTAACGAGAGGCAAACATTATCTTTTTTCAGTATCTTCTGAAACAATTTTATTTTCAAATCACCTTTGATGGCTTGGCTCAATATCTATTTACATTATATACATATACGCCATTGACAACGTAGAGGACACGAATACCTACCTGAGCAGTATCTACAGTAGCGGGGGCAGTAGAGAGTGGCTATTGGGGACTTGGACGAGCAGATCCCCGACGCCTTGTCCAGGTCGATACAGTCCACGTACATACTGTCCTCACAAGCCAGAGACACTGTGAATAAACACCCACACCGATATGAACACCAAGTCTCTATCAATTCCGTTTGTATTCATCTTCCCGAGGCAAGAGAGTTAACTGACTTTAAAAGTCCAGTTTCCACCCTTGCCGAACTTGGCTGGAATTCCTGGGCTCGATCGCAGCGCCACCAGTGGCTACTACCAGTTATGTCCCTTCTAAGCCTCTCCTGACCAATCAGATTCCACCTCTCGTATCACTCGCATTTGCTTCAAACAAAATGGCGGCGCCAAGTAAGGACGATTTGCTCGATAATCAAGATCTACATTGTGATAAAACGGGTCTTACATCGCGAATTGCATCAAATCACGTAATCACCTTGATTAAAAACATGAAAAGATTTTGAAAATATCTGTTGACAACGAGTTGGCGGTGCACATGCTTTGCAAATCCTGCAATCGACCGAAATCTGCATGGCAGTTTACGAACCGGATTTCGATTTCGTTGCATGATTTTGATTGGACTGTGCATAGACTCGTTAGTCCAGCCAAATTGTAACTCCATAATACCAGCCTAGTTCGGCAAGGGTGGAAACTGGACTTTTATAGTCAGTTAACTCACTTGCCTCGGGAAGATGGTTTGTATTGGGCGTTCTGTGTAATGTCTGAACTATTTCGCCCATTAATGTCCCCGTGGCGGAACTCGTGGAACGTGTGCATATTACATTAAAATCGTACCTTTGAGGAACTAGCTGTGGAGCTCCACTAGCTCTGTTACTGATGAATAGGGAACTCCTGCTTATGCGTGTTTGTTGTTGCACGCAGCAATATCCAAGCTCATTGGTTGGCCTGTAAATAATGTCTGGACCAGACAAACCAGTGATTGATATTGTGAGCATTAATACACGTCGTCGGGGTACGATGTCACGCTATCCACCAGGTCAACGAGTCTGACCACCCGATCAATACATCTTCTCTTACGACTAGCATAGGTGCTGGGGACCAATTCTAACGCAGAATCTCCACGGGTGTCTTGCTCCCGTACCCGTGAAAATCCTGGGTAGAATAGGTCTTCAGCGACCAATGCTTGCCGTAACAGGCGACTATGCTTGTCGTAAGAAGCGACTTTCGGGATCGGGTGGTCAGGCTCGCTGACTTGGTTAATTCATGTCATCGTATGCCAATGGTTTGGATAGATTTTCATGATATCAATCACTGAATTGTCTGGTGCAGACTCTATTATTTACAGACCGCCGTCATATACTGAAATATTGCTGAGTGCGGCGTTAAACGACAAACCAATAAACAATCATGTTCCCGTTGTCAAGTGTATTTAAGACAACATATGGACACCGAACCTCACCGTCCTCACAAACCCTGCAGTACCCTGGACAAAACGTGAGTGTTAGGTTGTTTCCCAGAGCGCAGATGCCGGCCTCAGCGTCCAGAGTTTTGCAGTCGACGTTGCTGGCGTCGCGACAGGTAGGTGCGGATGACGTCACTGATGGAGTCGTGGATGTCGCCGTTCCGCTGACTGAGACTGACTGTTGTTTAGTACCCGTGTCTGTAACATAGGTTTCATTCTAATTCACGCTGCAGTACTGATGACGAGAAGGATGATCCTAATCCTATTCCTGTCTCTAACTATTTCGCAACCAAATTGGTCAAAAGAGAGTTTTCACAAGAAATGGTTACTCGATGGTGATGTATTTGATGCGTGCATAATAGTCGTTCTTTGGACCTTACGTTTGCAGCGTTTCAGCGACTGTTTTCAGCCCAGTAACGTTTATTAAATTTTTGTCAAACTTTCAAATATTTATCCTCTTTTCCCGGCAGTTTACACCTAAGCGATAATTGTAATTAGGTGAGGTGAGGTGAGGTGAAATTGGGTTTAACGTCGCGTCCAAGATTATTGCACTTATATAGCGACGTGCATGCACGTGTATGTGTGTGTGTGGCTGCTTGTACTAGTCCGGACTGATGCCGATTTATAGTGCTAGCCCACTGAGATACCATGCCGCAGTTTAACATGAATACCCCACTCAGACACAGTATAATGACTCCGAGCCGACCAGTCCTTGCTTTAACCCCTTAATGCCGAGCGCCAGACAGGGTAACAACAAGTACCATCTTTTAACGTCTTTTGGTATGACGCGGTCGGGGATCGAACCGCGGACCTTCCGCTCTCCGGGCGGACGCTCTACCACTAGACCACGGAGGCGGTCTGTAATAAGGACTTTGATTATCCATAATGTTTTATCACATGTGAAACTTCTACATGCCACTCACAGTAAGTATAAAGAAAATCTCCAACGAACTTCTTCCGAGATCAAAGTATCAAGACGACGTGAGTGAGTGAGTTAACAGTATTCCAGTTATATCAGCTTAATGTGGGAGGAAAGCCCGAAGTGATGTAGGTCTTAGACGTTTACCACTTCAGTGAAACCCACGAGCACGGGTATGGTGCTGACAAACCTAGAAACATAATCGGGTTGAACCGGGATTCGAACCCACAATCATAGGTTTCTGGCGTGTCCAGGGGACGCAACTCTGCAAGGCGAATCGCGGCGCCTTAGACGACCGGGCCTACCATGCCCCCTACAAGACGACGTGATAAAAGTTGTCGAGGATAGTTTTACTGTTAACAACGAGTCTTGGTCAGTATTCTTTTCTCGGGTATTACCCTCTGTTATATGGCGGTGTGTTTTGTTGTTGGACAGTGCTTGTTGCCGTGTTGCCTTGTTCCTGTTGAGATTCGGTAGGCGCTCATTACATTGTATTAGGCAGTGAAGAGTCGTCAGGAAGTTACTCTCTTTAGATGCTTGTGTGCACGCCCCTTCCCAGCGCGTGACACCTTCGTTACACTCTCGGTAACATCGCTGCCACCAGTGAGGGTGCGGCCATTACAAGAACCTTAAAATTTGCCCTCTAATCCCAGATGTAGTAATGTTGATACTTTTCTTTATGTCTTTGGGAATGCAATCATAGTGAATTTTGAAAAGGTTAACGACTGACCATATTTTCCAGATAAATTTACCTTTTTGTTTCTTTGATTAGATTTGTTCGAGATTGCAGACGAACGGAAAATCAACGAACTTCACTATATAGTTCACGATCAGTCGTTTGCGAGTTCAACTCCAAGTATGGTTGCAGCTACCTATCACAGTGGGGTGCTTTGACTGGTGGCAGCGATAGTATAGAGTACAGTTTGTTACCGGAACTTCTGTAATGTTCGAGTACCGTTCATATTTCAGGGTTAACATATTGTTCCAATTTGGGAATCGACACGTAACACCTCATATAAAGTTTATAATTGTACAACGTGAACCTACCTATCTCGCAGTTATCTCCCTCCCAGGGCGGGGTGCAAACGCACAGGTATCGGCCGGGGATGATGGGGTTCGTCCTGCACGTGCCATGTACGCAGGGGCTGCTGGCACACTCATGCAGCGCTGAAGAACACGAGGTCAGAACATAACGGTAGTCCGTGGCACCAAGCTCAGTGGCCTAACATATGCTGCTAACGATGTATTCTAATTTTGAGGCGTTGTCATAGATACAGGTTGAAAGAAATACATTAAAATATAATCGCCTTGGACATTTCCGAATTCTGCATGATAGTCACATGTACAAACACTGTTCTGATCAGCTATGATTTTTTTAGATTTCACATGTATACCTGCCATTGCAAGCATAACACACCAAGAGTATTAAAGAAACTCACACATCCACATTACACAGTCAGTTTGAACCTCAAAGTAAAGTCTTTTAACTGAGAAAAGAAACTTTCTTGACGGCCAAACCTCGTCAACGTTACTCCACGCCTATCTGTAAAAATGCGGTTGCCTTCAATTGAAATGCTTGAAACCGGAATGGCACCAAACATTGTAGATAGGCGTTTGCTACAGCCACTCTAGGGTCGGTACCAGCTTACTGGTACACCAGAGACCATTCATGTTCCGGATGTCCACGAGTAACGTCACGTCGGCAAGATGATCATATCCGTCTGGTTCACCTACGAAGCTGGTTTCAGACAACTGTGACAGCCGCAGCATCCCTTGCTTACGTTCGATCGGTGTAAGGATTGTGGGGAATCTATGACGAGAGCTTGGCGTTTGGTTTGGTAACATGTATAGTTACTCTGGGGTCGGTACCAGCTTACTGGTAACACTCGAGACCATCCATGTTCTAGATGTGCACGAGGAACGTCACGTCGGCAAGATGATCATATCCGTCTGGTTCACCTGCGAAGCTGGTTTCAGACTGCAACTGTGACAGCCGCAGCATCCCTGGCTTACGTCCGATCAGTGCAAGGACAGTGAGCATAACATCCGACCACGACGTCGAGCTGTCATCCTATTGGTCTGCCTCATCATGGAACAGCACGCCCGGCATGGTCACGACAACATCTGAGGTTCAGGTTAAGGTTCCGTGGTGGGAGAGTAATGGAGTGAGGGGCATCTTTGCACACCACAAGACAACACTGGTGGTCATCCACGGCAATTCGACAGATGTACAGTACCGTGGCGACGTAATCCGGCCCCACGTTCTCCCATTCCTTCAGACACATGGACGTCACATCCGTTTACAGGACAGTACACACCATCACGTGGCACGTGTGTTCACAGAATACATTGGACAACTGAACATTCCCATATTTAATTCAGAGAATTCATGGAAGTCAACTTCTTTATTGGGAGGAACACAACGTTTCGGAGTGTATACTTATTCCTTCATCAGTAGAATTAATGTTACAGTAAACTACGGTTATAACGAACACGCTTATAACGAACTGACGGATATAACGAACTTACTTTTTTGGTCCCGACTATTTGCTCTAGTTATGCTATATATATGCTTATAACGAACTACGGTTATAACGAACTAAAATTAGTAGTCCCTTTGAGTTCGTTATAACCGTACTTTACTGTATGTGGCCGAGAACATTGCTATGTGGCAGTATATCTTATTGTTTAACAATGATTGAAACTGTGTTACAATGTTTTGGTTGAGATTCGGTAGACGCTCATTGCATTGTATTTGGGCAGTGATTAGTCGTCAAGAATGTAGTGCCATTTAATCTAAGCAGTCGTCAGGAAGGTACTATATTTAGATGCTGGTGCTCATGTTCTGGTACCTCTCGACTGCTAAGGGCACTGTGACGAACATTCCAGTGACTGGGTAGGTTATATATATTAAATATATGTAGTGGGACAAGAGCGTACATGTATTTACGTATCTCTCACACATTTTATAACACACACATTTTCATCACGTCTAGACCACCTTTCATGTGAGTATCGCTCATCACATCTTATTCCCTGCCTAGCCCATCTCGGAAGTTTGACCACTATCGCCGCTGGGTGAATATATATTATCATCATTGACTATTGCTTTCACTATTTTTGTAGTTGATACTTATAACACTCATGTTATTTAGTGTCATTGAATATTGTGCTCCCACTCTATTGTTTAATTTCATTGTAATTGCTGTGCAGTAATTTGTATGAATTTGTGGAATTTTGTAATTTATTGAATTTTGTAATTCATGTGTTAATTGTATACCATTTGTTGGTTGTTTTTTTGTTTCACACTAAGTTCCTTTACGTACAGATTTCTGGATTAGAATATTGTTTCAATTCGGGAATCGGCGCGTAACAGCATATATGTGCAAGAACACCAAGAGTAAAAAGATAACAAAGGTGGAAATGTAACAAGGGAAGCCAACAGTCAACAAGGGTCGTAATAAAGAAGTTGACATCCATAAATTCTCTTCCTTATGTGTATCACTTCCAAATGCCTCTGAAACAATTCCCACACTTGATTTGCTGTTTCGCCAGATCTGTCGCCCATCGAACATGCGTGGCATGAAATAAAACGTCGTTCACGCAGACTTCCAAACCAACCGCTGACATTGGTCCAGTTGCAACAAATTGCATTCCAGATCTGGAATGACATGACACAAGCGCCGTTGTCAAGCTTGTGTAATTACGAATGGTGGTCATACCCAATACTGACTTGTGAACTTTCAGGGGAGAACTTTCATGTGAAGAATTCAAGATGAATTCATGCTTCGTGATCACCAATATATTGTTCCGTTTCAAATCGTTTTTGTTTTTTTGTTTTCGTTTATATTTTTCCCATCGCTCTCGCATTCATTTCGGCCACACGGCTCGGCGAACATGGATCTGATTAAAATATGCATATATGTGGAATACTGTAGTGGACATTCTCACGTTGTCGACATAAAAAAGCAAGCTAAATAACAAGTAGCATCTCTTGACGTATTTCAATACGGCGCGGCCAGGTATCGGACCTAACCCCGTCCGTTTAATGTGGGGGCAAAAAGCAGTATTGACACGAAGGACATCTCCTTGTAACAACCAGGGATCCCTCTCCCCACTTTGACGCATACTAATCAGATAACCGTACAAGTAAATATAACCAATCATTTGACTAGGCTGTGGCATACAAACGCAAACTGTGTACAGAATGAAGTGTTTGCACCCACTCTTTTAAAAAAAAGATTGTATCCGCGCTTTTATCATGTTATATAAGATAGCTACGCGATTAATCGCAAAGAACAACGAAGAACGAAGACTGGTTTATTTCACGATAAAACATTGATCTACCATGACGCCATTTCTGGAAATTCGAACATGCGCTCGCAACTTGATGACGTCGTATATTAGACGACGTTATTTTTGAGAGGGTAGTGTTTATAGTGAGTTGTTCCCCATACATGTAGCTGGACAGCGCAGATAAGCGCAATGGTCGAAAGCGTCGCAAAGTGGGAGAGATTCGACAATCGGTATTGCGACCCTCATGGCTTATTCTCCTGCAGTGTTTTATTGTACGATAAACAGCTCCCACTCGTCGTTTGTTTCTTAAGTGACTGCTGCTAAGTACTCACCTGTTTCACAGTGCGCTCCAGTAAATCCAGTGTCGCAGATACACCTGTACGAGGAGCCATCGCTCTGGCATTCATTGCGATCACACGGCTCGGCGAGACATGGATCTGATCAAAATATGCATATATGTGGAATACTGAGGGATATTCTCACGTTGTCGACATTTAGAAGCAAGCTATGTGACAAGTACCATCTTTCAAAGTATTTTGGTATGGTGCGGGTATCGAATCTCGGACCCTCCGTTCTCCGGCAGATGATCAATCCACAACGCCACTGAGGCCGTGGACATAGGATACAGTGGGATGCATACACAAGCGAAAATGCGGGCCACTTATTTAGGTATAATTACGTTCTCTGAGCGCAAGACCGGAAGGTCAGTGGCTCGATCCCCTGGCCGCGGCAAACCAAGACACGTTACAAGATACATATAATTCACAGGCTCTCAGCATTAAGGGGACAAAACAAGGACTGGTCGGTTCAAAGTCGTTGAGTGGGTATCCAATTTAAACTACGCCGTGGTATCTCAGTGGGCTATCATAAGGCCGGCATTAGTCTTGATTAGCACAAGCACACACACACACACGTGCATGCATGTTGCTCCATAAGTAATCTTGAACGCGACGTTAACCCTTGCTATATTTGTATATGACAGGCTGTGCACATTAATATTGAGTCGGTTTTTATCATCGTGTCTGAAAGGCCCACCTGGCGGTAGAATGGAGACCCCGATGCACTCAGTGTGTGACTCGTCACTGCAATATAAATGAAGACACCTTAATGTACTAGATGATGAACATGTTAACCAACCAACTTATAGAACAACCGCTACACAACAGAACACCTTTATCATTCGCCACAATTCTCAGAATATTGCTTAAACAATTTGTTATATGAACTGTGACTGTTCACACTTATCCGTCATCATCCGTGGCCTTGAAGCAGACAATCTGGGCTCCTGTGAGAGACGAGGTGACAGGACACACTTACCCGTCATCATCCAGGGCCTTGAAGCAGACAATCTGGTGTTTTGTGAGAGACGAAGTGACAGTACACACTTACCCGCCATCATCCAGGGCCTTGAAGCAGACAATCTGGGCTCCTGTGAGAGACGAGTCGACAGTTCACACTTACCCGTCATCATCCAGAGCCTTGAAGCAGACAATCTGGGCTCCTGTGAAAGACGAGGTGACAGACACGTCTGCCCTGAAGACCTTCTTGCCCTGGTGTGTTGCCCTGACGACGCTGCTCACCTTCAGGTCCCCTGGCAGCGTACTGTACACGACAGACACGTTCTGTATCCGTTTGCTGAAGATGTAACAGTGCTTGAATCAGTGAACGGTTCCTTACAGTGCTTGAATCAGTGAACGGTTCCTTACAGTGCTTGAATCAGTGAACGGCTTAGGTTCCTTAATAAAGAAAACAATCAACAAGGTCATTGAAATGCAGAATTGATCAGACATTATATGCTTTAAATGCTGTGATTAAATGCACAAACATGTACACACATACAAGACATATGTAAACACACGCAGACACACCTGCACACACGCACATGTTCGTACATACACGCATAACCATTTCTAACAGCAGCACTTGCACTTTTGTCCTATTGGAAATGGAAATGTCAAAGTTGCGGATGATTTATAAATAAATCTCAAATGGCTCACAACTAGCCTTTGCCTGTCTTACATTTGCAACTTTTAAACTATTAATGTGATCAAATACACAAATATGGCTAAAATGAATGAAAATGACAGATTGTTTTAACAACTTCCAATGAAAGTCTAAATATGAGCCAGTCCGTGTGACCCATGATGTACTGTTTGCCATAAGTTTGTAATATTTCCATAAACATCTGTGAAAATCAGCTTAAGTAAAGAACTTGCTCATGTTCCAATATTCGATAAGTAAAAGCGACATAACCATTTCTACGTTCATAAGACGTCTCGGCCAAACCAAAGTCGACTGTACGATTCTGACTATATCATGAGCATGTGTTTATGAATCACTATCAAATAGTGATGATACCAGGTGTTTGCGAAAAGGTGAGCGTATCCTGCCCCAGCGGTGGCACCCATCACAAACACATGCAAACATAAGTCAATTAGTCACCTGTATATACAAGGTAAATATGGTTCTAGTCAAAATAGGAAATTCTATCATTTTGTCACTAATGCGTAAAATTTGGAAATGTCCTCAGCGTTTACCATAAAACTTTCTGTGAGAAAATCGCTTCCTGGAAACCTCTAAATCAGCCTTTTTGACACATTTTGCACATTTAAGTCCACAGTGTTGCCATAAGTCCCAAACATGCAATTGTTTGGATAAACAAAGTTTAGCTATCATTCATATGGGGGAGGTCGGGTAGCCTTGTGGTTAAAGCGTTCGCTCGTTACACCGAAGACCAGGGTACAATGTGTGAAGCCTATTTCTTGTGTCCCCCGTCGTGATATTGCTGGAATATTGCTAAAAGCGGCGTAGAAACCATACTCTCTCAGTCACTATCATTCATATGAACACATATAACACTAACAATTCCCTAAAGTTTTGCTCGCTTCTGTAATTACGTAGATCCCGTGGGTCAAAAAATACTACCTCGTCCTGAAGACGATCCTGTTTGCTGCTCAATAATACATCTGAGTACAAGATAATGGTAACTCTAATTCTACGAACTGTAGCCTTTATCAGAGATAAATAGCAAAAGAGCAGAGTATCTCTACCATAGTCTTATTGATATTGAGACCTGCATCCAGGGACGTGCATGAACATGTATTTCCCAAATGAACCGGTGGCTAAATACGTTTACTGAAGGGGAAGGAGAGGTTCCGGTCTACCTACTTCAAATGATTGGTTGCTGTGTAGAGCGGGAAGGTGCACGTGCTGTCCTGTGTGCAGATGACCATGGAGTCCACAGGGGAGTAGACGAAGTAGGGGCGTGGCTGCTGCAGACACAAGCATGACGTCATCAGTAGCCATCGTGTAAGCCAGACACTACATGGCTGCTTTGGCACGAATATCACATAGCCTTTACCTTTGTAGAATTGTTTTTTGGGCCTGTGGCCTGATATATTCAACCGCTGCCAATTCTAATTGAATCTGTGAGTGAGTTAATAAGGAGATAAAAATATTGTGTTTTGAATTTAGAGTAAATTTGAAACCGATTTAGATTGAAAACACTGTTTTTCACCGTTCTACCGTGCCAAAAATAAGGAGAACTCTTCGATATGAGCGAAGATATTGAGTGGAGCTGCAATGGTTAAGTCCAATGTTTTGTGGGTTGTCGATGTGAATTAAGGAAACACAGATAGTGTTTACTCAAGCTCGTAGTTGATTCTTTTCTGCCCCAAATGAACTGACACACATTGCAACTTTGCATCTTGTAACTTATAATTGCACATCGATATTTCAAAATGGCTACTGACAATCATGAGGAAAGATGTTTCCTTCTGAAATATTATTTTCCACGGTGATGGGATTATCAAATCATTGGTATACATATATTTGACCAGACAGATACAAGTGTTTCACAGAGGCAATGTGTACTGTTGTTCTCGGATGTCTGTAGATAGTGAGGTGAGGGGAAATGGGGTTTGACGACTTACGGGATCGATGGTCAGGCTCGCTGATTAGGTTGATGCATGTCATCGTATCCCAATTGCGTCGATCGATGCTCATTATATCAATCACTGGATTGTCTGGTCTAGACTCGATTATTTACATATGGCTTGAATATTGCTTAGTGCGGCGTTAACAAACATACAAATAAATCTCACAAGCCTGTGTGTTACTTAATCCTTGTACACACAGGGCCAAACACAATTAACATCCTGACAAGCATAGGATTTCAGAAGAAAATACAGTTAGCTGTGTCAGTAGTGTCATCATGTTTCCTTTGACTGACAGTGTCATAGTCAGTGTTACTTACATGGGGTATAACATTCAGCGGAGCATCTGAAAGAAAATATTGAAGTATCAAGAATGTAATATTTAACACGTGGTTCATTTTGAAAGTATTTTTATACTTAATTTTCATCACACATACACACATTTTTAAAGTATTTAGTTCAATATAACAACAAACTGTATAATTACCTTTTACAGTGACTATGTAGTGTCTGTCGCAACCAGTCTGACTGAAAACAGGAATAATATAATTACACAACACTGATATCCATAATTGCTATAAACGCTTCATTTTTTATTACTATGGTAACGAACAGCCGATCCATAAAATAGGAAGTAGAACATTGAGTTTGATTATTGTTTTATTAACGTCAAGCCTGATCACCCCATTATATGAATGAAATCACAAACTGTGTCCATGCCTGGATGAGACACTTGGTACATGCTCAATGAACGGTAATTGTTTGGGGTTTTCTTGCCTTTTGCGTCTTATGGAATCTGTTTCGGCAAATAAACGAGAATATTTATTCTCTGTTTTATATTTTCAGATCAAACAGGTAACAGCAAATATCCTACCGACCATGTTTTCTTACAAAAAAATCGTAAAAAAGAGTTTATTTAATGGTTTGGATTTGTGTAAAGTTTTGAAAAAGAAATATCCGTAAACAAACCAATAAACAAAGGCGTAACTCCGCGTTGTTTAAAGCGACAAAACCCTTTCCATATCCAATAGAAATCTTCACATAAAGCAGAGTCGATAGTTCGATTCCGACTATATCATGAGCATGTATTCATGAATCACTATCAAATAGTGATGATACCAGGTGTTCGCGAAGTAACACAATAATTTGACATGGTAAGTGATTAAAGTTTTGGTTAGTAATACTCTATGGGTGAGATGCTACACTGTAGCCAATCCACAGATCAAGACATCATTGACAATGTGGCGATACATTAGTTTATATCTTTATTCTAAAACGAAACTTTAATCGTAGTACGCAGATACCCGGTCTTACGCCTTACCCGCGGCTGTCTGTAACAGTGACACCGAGGACGTAGACGCCGACGTCGTCAATCTGTGGCGTCCACGTGGCCAAGGCGTACACCACGCTGTCATTGACTCCAGCAGGGTCGACTTGCGGCGTGGCCACAGCAAACTCACGGTAGGGGATGGATCGTATGAAGAAGCCTTCGACACGACTGCCAATACGAGAATGTGTACCGGGTTAACTAGTTCTGACGCCATTGTAGGATATAGTGAGTGAGTGATTATGGTTTTACGCCGCTTTTAGCAATATTCCAGCAATATCACGAACTGGGACACCAGAAATGGGCTTCACACATTGTACCCATTTCGGGAATCGAACCCGGGTCTTCGGCGTGACGAGCGAACGCTTTAACCACTAGGCTACCCGACCGCCCCTTAATGTAGGATATAACATCATTATTACACATAATCAGTTATTAATTTACATACAACCACCGGTTGCCGAAGTAATGACGTGAATTCTGCATGGGCGTCATGCCTGAAGCGATGTACTTAAAGTCCCAGTGATCACTACGTAGGTGGCCTGGCTTTTGAGCTGATGGTTCTTGTGCCCCTTGTATTGTTCATAAAAGGCCCCTTTACAAAGGGCTGCGACCTTTGTGCCACCTTTAAGCGATCAAAAGCTGGCCAAAACTGTGACCTTCATTCTGCAACAACGGCAATGCTTGAGCCTCCCTTCTGCCTCCTTTGAGCCACCTTTGAGCAACCAACCTCCTCGGCGACCTTTGGGCAACTGTTTTGAACATCTTCAAAACTTCACGGCGTATGGCGTCCATGGCGATGTCTGAACCTTCTGTGTACCACCTTGGAACGACCTAGGCAACCATTCGGCCTCCTTTGAGCCTCCAACGACGACCTGGCAAGGTTTATGGTCGCACACGGGAGGCAAAAGATCGCCATCCTGTGTAAAGGCCCCATAATACAGCTGTCGTAGTATGTCATATTATGCCTATTTTATAGCATATCTGTGAAATATACCTGACTGTTTTACTGTCCTTTTTTACAGGTCTTTAACAACGTATTTTTTTAAAGAAAATTATGTTTTATTTGATGTTCCGGCACGACTTGTATATTGCTGATGTGACGTAAATTTTGAACTGCCCTCAAATTTACAACTCTCAGTTTCCAAGAGTAAAGACGATGGAATGTCAAGTGAATCTTTTGAAAGGCTAACTCACAAATCTGAAGACACATACAGTGGTATCTCCAGTTCGGCCCCTACATTCACACTGAACTCATGGCCATCGGCAAATGTGGGGTCCACGAACACCGGGTCATCCAGTACACGCACTGTCTGGATCATAAACTGCAGGGAAAGAGGTTCTCATTTAACACTATCAACCTTACATTCAAACGTAACAGAATCATTATAAGTAAACTACGGTTATAACGAACTTACAGGGACCACTAAGTTTACTTCGTTATAACCGAAGTTCGTTATGAGCACATCTACAGCAAATGGGCGGGACCAAAGAAACCGGTTCGTTTTATCCGTCAGTTCGTTATAAGCGTGTTCGTTATAAACGTAGTTTACTGTAGGTTTACTGTTTACTGTGTGGCGGTAATGTTACCTATTGTCAAACAAAGACTATACATTGTACTTACGTTTAATAGACAATGCCTTTTAAAGAGTGATCAAATGTAACATGGGATTACACTTTCTAAGTAAAGAACAAATTCAAGTAATTGTTAGGTGACGTCCCATCCGGGATTCGAACCCACACTCTCAGAGTGAGGCACCTAAGCGTCAGCAAAAAGTCAGCGACCTCACCCACGCGATTTGGTGCCTCCATCTGAGAGTGTGGGTTCGAATCCCGGATGGGACGCCACCTAAAAAGTACTAGAATTTGTATTTTACTTGGAAACTGTAAGCCCAAAAACATAACATTATGTAACAGACTTACTTGTATACGTGCTCTTGCATTTATAAATAGGAAATTAGATAGTAAAATCATACACGCTATATATTGATATCCGCGATAACCCCTACTCGTGCAATCATACGCTGACTGCAGTCCACAACTCTCTGAATTCACAATCTACCCACCTCCAGCGGAACAGCGGAGATTCCGGGGCCCCCAACGGGGTAGTCAGTGGTGATGTTCAACTGGTTGTTGTGTAGTGCGAGGGGTCGTTGGTTGAAGTCCCTCACAATGACAGTCACCGCACCCCATCCCCCATCAATAAACCCGTCAGACTCCATCGCAGACACGTGGAGACTGCAGTCCTGAAAACATGTACCGTGATGTTGGCAATGGATGAAACACGAAGCAATACACTCTTGAGAGAAACGATAATAACATTGCATGTAAGTGTGAGAGTGAGTGAGTGAGTGAGTGAGTGAGTCAGTGAGTCAGTCAGTCAGTCAGTCAGTCAGTCAGTCAGTCAGTGTGTGAGTGTTGTTTGAACAGTATTTTAGTTATATAACGGCATATACGCTTCATGCGGAGGGAAGACCGACATGATGCTAGACGTTTACCACTTTGCTGAAACCAAAGAGCACGGGTATGGTGCTGTCAACCTGGAAACATAATCGGGATTCGAACTCATGTTCCTAACTATTTGGTCCGCCTAAGGGACACGCAATTCTATCAAGCCATATATTCGTGAGAGAAAAGCTAATAGACCTTTATATGTCCGTCCTTAAAAGATATTCGAAAGCAATAATATGTACCCATGTGGGGAATCGAACCCGGGTTTTCGGCGTGACGATCAAACCCTTTAACCACTAGGCTACCCCACAACCCCACGCCACTAAGTAAACGTCACGTCAACTGAGTACTTATGCCACCACAATGGGTCGTTAGGTACATAGCATACATAGGTTTATTGTATGTGTGTCAGGTGTGTGAGGCGGTATTTTATAATACTATAGTGTGGGCGATTAAACACGTACAGCATTGACAGTGATATTGGGTACAGATTTTATTGTTCCGCAGTGGACGAAGTCGCCGTCGCTGTCGTAGGTTGTCAGGCGGAATGTTGTGATGTTGTTTAATAGGACTCTGCAACACAAGACATAGCATCAGTGGTAGGCATTCTCCTACTGCTGGGTGAGGGAGGGTGAAAGGGCCTACATCACTGTTACCATATTCGAGCATTGTCTCAATTATGGAAATGATAAATGGGCTTCACATTCATTAAACTACTGTTATAACGAACACGCTTATAACGAACTGACGGATATAACGAACTATTTTGGGGGTCCTGTCTAGTTTCTGTATATATTCCGCACATTTGCTTATAACAAACTACGGTTATAACGAATTAAAATTACTGGTCCCTTTGAGTTCGTTATAACCGTAGTTTACTGTACTTCAACCATAATAATAAACATCATTATTGCTCTGGAAATATATACAACCTATATTAATACCTATTTATTTAACGGTGCATTATTGATAGTGTCTCTTCCATAGTGATGCAGTAGGAACAGATTTTATAGGTATTTGTATATTTCTTGTTAACGCCGCATTCAGCAATACTCCAGCTATATTACGGCGGCCTGCAAATAATCGAGTACCACACAATCCAGTGACTATTGTTTGCAACGTCCCACGCCATCTGAGTACGATGACACACCATCAAACAAGTGATCGATCCACTGGGTCGCCTCTTAAACCAGGATAGGTTGCTGGGGACCAACCCTAACTCGGAATCCCACTGGGTTATTTTGCAGTGAAGCTACTTCGATACCTCAATAGGGATAGTTGTCTTTTGTTATACAATCAGCACATATCAATTCGTTCAAAAAGGTTACCGGCAGCGAGTTCCGTGCTTCTTGAACCAACAGAGAGTTTGGTTTAACGCCGCTTTGATAATTATTCCAGTTATATCAAAGCGTTTCACCCTAATATGGGAGGAAAGCCCGAAGTGATGCAGGTCACGTTTACCACTACGGTGAAACCCACGAGCACGGGTATGGTGCTGACAAACCTAGAAACATAATCGGGGGGAACCGGGATTCGAACCCACAATTATAGGTTTTTGGTGTGTCCGAGGGACGCAACTCTGTACATCGAATAGTGAAATCTTAGACGATTAAGTCATTCATGCCCACCGAAATACATTAACAACATAAGATGTTTGGAGGATGTGTTAGCATCAGATGTGTGACCCGTGAAGATCCAGGGTAGAATAGGTCTTCAGCAACCTATACCGTAACAGGCGACTGTGCTTGTAAATGGCGACAAACGGGGTCATGATATCAATCACTGGATTGTTTGGTCCAGACGCGATTGTTTACAGACCGCCGTGATACGGCTGGAATATTGCTGAGTGCGGCGTTAACCAACAAACAAATCAGGACGCCCAGCTCCCACCACGCACCTGTACACCAGCTGGAACATGACCACTGGGCCGTTGTTGGGGACTCCCGTGTCACTCCTTGCCAGGGGGGACAGATTCATCTGCAGCCTAAAAGGCACATCTTTCCCACCCCCGTAATCAACATCCCTCCAGTAATGACCCAAGAAACTGAAAAATAAGATCTTCTCAACATTTACCGTATCAATTCAATTCCCATCCAATTGTCTATATTATCATAATTCCATGATTATTCCCTAAAATATCGGAATTAATTTCGAAACAAATTACTGAAGTATCAAATGACTACATTCTGTTTCTACATTCTACCATAGGGTACAATGGGTATAGTGGCGGTCGGGTAGCCTAGCGATTAAAGCGTTCGCTCGTCACGCCGAAGACCCGGGTTCGATTCCCGACATGGGTACAATGTGTGAAGCCCATTTCTGGTGTCCCCCGCCGTGATATTGCTGGAATATTGCTAAAAGCGGCGTAAAACTATACTCACTCACTACAATGGGTATATATATGTACACCAAGCAAAAAGGGAGACAAGTGAAACGTTCATGCATGTCATCTCTTTGTAATATAAAACGTATATTATTTTCTACCTGTCCACTCCAATAAATTCAAGCTAACTTCTATATTTTATTGTACATATTGAATCATATTACAATACCTGCTGAATGCAACTAAAACATTACATGCTATAATTAATCTTTGGCTGTACATCCACATACCTGACATCGCTCCAGTCGTCGTTTCGATTAATGTCAAGGTCAAAGCTGCCAATTTCTTGCTCCCACTGAAGCCTCTCATCGACACCGATCACATGACCATCAAACATGCTCGAGACATGCTCTGTGATGTCGGTCGTATTGATAAAGCTGCTAGTTTCTCGGTACCACCTGCCGTAGTAGTCGTCGCCAGTCATGTTCATCACGTCTGATCTAGTGATGTTGCTGCTGCTGCCAACGTCTGTTGTAGTGCAGTTGTCTCCACAAGGGCCATAACCTAGCCGCCATGCTGTCATGACCGTTATTCTAAACTGAAACAGAGGTAATATCGCCCAAGATATTAACGTTCGATGGCTATCCCGAACACATCCCCGTGGGGATTCCGGGAAAGAACAGGTCCTCAGCATCCGATACTGGCTGTATTGTGTATTGGTTGGTTGTTACAGATGATAACGTCTTTATTTGCTTGGTTTGTTTGTTGTTTAACGCCGTACTCAGCAATATTCCAGCTATATTACTTAGAAGTTGACGGATGACAAAATAGACACAATTTATGGATAACAACTTCTTTAATACCGTAAAGGCGACGTTTCGGTATAGATTCTTATACCGTTGTCAAGCATATTAAATTGTGTCTACTTTATATGATGGTGGTCTGTAAATGATCGAGTCTGGACTAGGTAAGCCAGTGCTTGATATCATGAGCATCGATCTACGCAGTTGGGATACGATGACTTTCATCAGCCAAGTCAGCGAGCTGGTTGTAAGTGGCGCCCAAATTGACCCAGGAATGTATACTGCAAGACCCAGGAATGTTTACTGCAAGACCCAGGAATGTATACTGCAAGACCCAGGAATGTATACTGAAAGACCCAGGAATGTATACTGCAAGACCAAGGAATGTATACTGCAAGACCTAGGGGTGTATACTGCAAGACCTAGGGGTGTATACTGCAAGACCCAGGAATGTATACTGCAAGACCCAGGAATGTATACTGCAAGACCTAGGGGTGTATACTGCAAGACCCAGGAATGTATACTGCAAGACCCAGGAATGTATACTGCAAGACCTAGGGGTGTATACTGCAAGACCCAGGAATGTATACTGCAAGACCCAGGAATGTATGCTGCAAGACCCAGGAATGTATACTGCAAGACCCAGGAATGTCAAACCGCTTAATTTACAACCCCACATATACATTGCATTTGGACTTTCAACAACTTTTGATATTAAATATAAAATCAACAATTCGTAATATTTATACACAAATGTACAAAGAATCTTCAATTAAATGATGACGCTATCATAGCATACGCTGTATGTTGACGGTGACGTGTCCACCAGCCTGTACGTCATGAAGCCGCCCATGAAGATGTCGTCATTGCAACAGACAGGCGTCACCAGGACGGCAAGCAGAAGCGCGATACTCGTCCACCACATCGTCCAACTGAGCAAAGACTGCACACTGGAGAATCTGAAGGGTTGCCAGCTAATGACTGTTAACAGAAACTAAAAAACAGTATGAAAGTTATAAATCTACATGCATACATAGGGACATTACTCCGTCGTCATGGTTATGTCATAGGTTATACGTACCAATAGTATCAGCAGATGTTCGTTTTCAAGAGGTCGTAATCATAATAGTCTTATCATGTAGATGACATTATGAAATATATCGATTACAATGCTACTTCGTCATTAGTCATTCTTATTTATAAGAAGCACTTCGCTTACAACCTTGAAGACTGAGACCTGCATCACTTCGAGCTTTCCTCCCACATCAAGCTGACACGCCGTGGCATAACTAGAATACTGTTAAAAGCGGCGTTAATCCCAACTCACTCACTCACTCACTCATTTCTAGTACTACTACTTCTACTACTACTACTACTACTACTACTACTACTACTACTACCACCACCACCACTGCTACCACTACTATTACTACCACTACCCATACGACTAACAGGTTAATACATTCACGTTTAAACATAAACGAACAAAAGACAGAATACACTTGAAAAATAGATTTGATGAAAACGTTACCAGGCTGGAAACAGTCGCCCAAACACTGCAAAGGTGCAGTTCAAAACACAACCGTGATACCCGTATCACCTACATCCCCATCACTTATTTGTGTCATGTTTTGTCCGGCACTTTGTATGTGTATTTCTGGAATCCAGTGAAGATCTGCTTACCAGGGTGAGTATGTCGATAGTTCCCCATGCTTATCTTAATAACCAGCAGTGTGGGAGCCGACTGTCTGAGTTATGGAACCCCTGTGTGAGTTATGGTGTCCCTATGTGAGTTATGGTATCCTTGTGTCAGTTATAGTACCCCGTGTGAGTAATGGTACCCCTGCGTGAGTTATGGTGTCCCTATGTGAGTTATGGTGCCCCTGTGTGAGTTATGGTGTCCCTGTGTGAGTTATGGTGTCCCTATGTGAGTTATGGTGTCCCTGTGTGAGTTATGGTACCCCTGTGTGAGTTATGGTACCCCTGTGTGAGTTATGGTGCCCCTATGTGAGTTATGGTGTCCCTGTGTGAGTTATGGTGCCCCTGTGTGTGAGTTATGGTACCCCTGTGTGAGTTATGGTACCCCTGTGTGAGTTATGGTACCACTGTGTGAGTTATGGTACCCCTGCGTGAGTTATGGTGCCCCCGTGTGAGTAATGGTACCCCTGTGTGAGTTATGGTGTCCCTGTGTAAGTAATGGTACCCCTGTGTGAGTTATGGTGTCCTTGTGTAAGTAATGGTACCCCTGTGTGAGTGATGGTGTCCCTGTGTGAGTTATGGTACCACTGTGTGAGTTATGGTACCCTGTGTGAGTTATGGTGTCCCTGTGTGGGTTATGGTACCACTGTGTGAGTTATGGTACCCATGTGTGAGTTTTGATGTCCCTGTGTGAGTTATGGTACCACTGTGTGAGTTATGGTACCCTGTGTGAGTTATTGTACCACTGTGTGAGTTATGGTACCCTGTTTGAGTTATGGTACCCCTGTGTGAGTTAGGGTACCCCTGTGTGAGTTATGGTACCCCTGTGTGAGTTATGGTACCCCTGTGTGAGTTATGGTACCACTGTGTGAGTTATGGTACCACTGTGTGAGTTATGGTACCCCTATGTGAGTTATGGTGCCCCTGTGTGAGTTATGGTATCCCTATGTGAGTTATGGTACCACTGTGTGAGTTATGGTACCCCTATGTGAGCTATGGTGCCCCTGTGTGAGTTATGGTACCCCTGTGTGAGTTATGGTACCACTGTGTGTGTTATGGTACCCTGTGTGAGTTATGGTACCACTGTGTGAGTTATGGTGTCCCTGTGTGAGGTAGGGTACCCCTGTGTGAGTTATGGTACCCCTGTGTGAGTTATGGTACCCCTGTGTGAGTTATGATACCCCTATGTAAGTTATGGTGCCCCTGTGTGAGTTAGGGTACCCCTGGCTAAGTGAGTTATGGTACCCATGTGTGAGTTATGGTACCCCTGTGTGAGTTATGGTACCCCTGTGTGAGTTATGGTACCCCTGTGTGAGTTATGATACCCCTGTGTGAGTTATGATACCCCTATGTAAGTTATGGTACCCCTGTGTGAGTTATGGTACCACTGTGTGTGTTATGGTACCCTGTGCGAGTAAGGGTACCACTGTGTGAGTTATGGTGCCCCTATGTGAGTTATGGTGTCCCTGTGTGAGTTATGGTACCCCTGTGTGAGTTATGGTGTCCCTGTGTGTGTTATGGTGTCTTTGTGTGAGTTATGGTACCCCTGTGTGAGTTATGGTGTCCCTGTGTGAGTTATGGTACCCCTGTGTGAATTATGTTGCCCCGACGGTGTGGCCATTGCTCATGCAGTCGACTGGACTCTCTACGCGTCGTCTTAATAAAGTTATGAATGAATACTGCTAACTCACCCACTCATCCACTCAACCACTCACCCACTCACCCACTCACCCACTCACTCACTCACTCCAGGTACAAATGTATGCTTGTATAACAGTCATCTATGCAGCATGTGTCACAAAAGCTGACAATAAGAACTTTACCTCAAGGAATCCAAACATCATAAAATACACATGTAACGGCACGGTTTGTATGCAAACGGATCACGTGGACACTGGGCTCATTCAATTAAGACACCATCCGTAATACAATGAAACAATAATATTCACATGAGTAAATAAATGTGTAAATGATTGAACCTACCTGTTCAACGTGCACTCGCTATGTGAGCAGCTGTCAGGTAGAGGCGTGAACCACCCTCCCCCCACCTGTACCCTTGTCCTGTGTCACTACTTTCAGATAAGTGCTGAAGATTCTAGGTTTGACAGTCAAATGAAACACAGCTTTGTGTATGCATTAAACTCTGTAAAGCCAGACACTTGATGTTTAACGCATTCCAAATGAGAGTGAATATCACTGGTGACAAGTCAAAACATAGTGTAATGTTTAACACTTCAAAACTGCGGGGAACATCACAACAGCTACTAAAAATTGGTAAATTGTCCAGCTAACATTTTTTATGTGAAGCTTGAGATAAGTAATGGATTTTTTTCTAGTATCCCCCTCCCCTTTCATAAGAGTAAGTGAGTGAGTTGGGTTTTTGGTCGCAATATTCAAGCGATATCACGACTGGGCACACCAGAAATAGCTTTTCACACATTTTACCCATTTGAGAATCAAACCCAAGTCATCTGCGTGACGAGGGAAGGCTTTAACCACTAGGCTACTGTAAGTATACCAGCGATCGGTGGTGTCGGTAAACCAAAGACATTTGACATTTTCAGTAAATGATGCGGCCGATGGTGTGAGTAAACAAGAGATCGATGGTGTGGGTAAACAAAAGGTCGATGGTTTTGGTAAACAATAGATCGAATGAGTCGGTAAACCATAGATCGACGGTGTGGGTAAACCATAGATCGACGGTGTGGGTAAACCATAGATCGACGGTGTGGGAAAACCATAGATCGACGGTGTGGATAACCCATAGATCGAAGGTGTGGGTAAACCATAGATCGACGGTGTGGGTAAACCATAGATCGACGGTGTGGGAAAACCATAGAAAGACGGTGTGGGTAAACCATAGATCGAAGGTGTGGGTAAACCATAGATCGACGGTGTGGGTAAACCATAGATCGATGGTGTGGGAAAACCATAGAAAGACGGTGTGGGTAACCCATAGATCGAAGGTGTGGGTAAACCATAGATCGAAGGTGTGGGTAAACCATAGAACGAAGGTGTGGGAAAATCATAGATCGAAGGTGTGGGAAAACCATAGATCGAAGGTGTGGGTAAACCATAAATCCAAGGTGTGGGTAAACCATAGATCGATCGCCTTGATGAGCGTGGCTCTGTTCACACATCGAATACTTATACCCCCATTACACCGGACGGCGACCTTTCTGCAACCGTTCTGCGTTTCTTAAGTTTTGCCAGGTCGGCGGTAAAGTTTTGAACCTGCTTAAAACAGTCGCAGTGAGATCGCCGTCGATGTATGTCGCTCAAGGGAGGCAGAACGGAGGCAGAAAGGAGGCAGAGGCATCACTGAAAGGTCGTTGAGCGATCGCCATTGGTCGTAGAGGGGTGGCAGCGCGGTAGTTAGTTGCAATAAGGAGGCAGAGGGGAGGCAGAGGGAACGTAGAGGGAACGCAGAGGAGACGCAGAGGGAGCGCAGATATATCGCACAGTGAACGCCTAGGTCGTTCAGGGAACGCAGTGACATTGACAAAAGTAACATATTTAGTTTTCTTGAGTATGGCGACCCCACTGCGCTCTAGTCAAATTTGAGGACGCAGAAGGAGCGCAGAGCGATCGCCGTTTGGTGTAATGGCCCCAACAGTTTTGAACGTGACACCGTGAGCTAACTGTACGACAGATGACTGCTGCACAGAGAGTGACAACTGAGATATTCCCGTCTAAACAAACCCTTCACAACCAACTGCTGTCAGACATGATTAGGAAATACCAGGGACGGGAGGCAACTCAACACGCTTTGAGCGCGAGGTCATGATTATGACAACACAATGCCATTTAGAAAGTGGTCAAATGTAACAAATGTTATATTTGGGATAGCGCTTCCTTAGTAAAGTACAGATTGTAGTACCTTTTTAGGTGAGTCCCAGCTCAGTGGGTTAGATCGCTGACTTTTGTGTGCTGGCGTTTTGGTGCTTCACTCTGAGAGTGTGGGTTCGAATCCGAGGTGGGACTCATGCCTAAAAGTACTAGAAATTGTACTTTACTACTTAAGGAAGGGTAATCCCAAATGCAACATTTGTTAGGTCATGTTTAATGGAAGCAGAGGGGCCCACAGGGAACTGGAACATGTCACTGTGTCAGCGTAAATCTGATTTTACTGTATAGCATAGCATAGCATAGCATAGCATAGCATAGCATAGCATAGCATAGCATAGCATAGCATAGCATAGCATAGCATAGCATAGCATAGCATAGTGAGTGAGTTGGGTTTAACGCACGTTTCTCTTCATGGCCATTGGAGACCAAACATGAAGGAAATTATCAAGTCAGTTTGTATTAAACAGAGAGTTTATTCAGTATTTTATTCAGTTCCTTGAAGTGAAGAATTATGAACGTAAACATGAAAATCGAATATCACCGAGGAAGGGGATTCCCTGTACCATTGTCGCCCCTTTATGCACTGTACGAAGGCGAAAGTATTATCCGCATTCTCTATGCACTGTAGTGGTTTACTCACACCATCGATCTGTGGTTTACTCACACCATCAATCTGTGGTTTACTCACACCATCGATCTATCTGTGGTTTACTCACTCCATCAATCTGTGGTTTACTCACACCATCAATCTGTGGTTTACTCACAGCATCGATCTGTGGTTTACTCACAGCATCGATATCTGTGGTTTACTCACATTATCGATCTGTGGTGTACTCACGCCATCGATCTGTGGTTTACTCACATTATCGATCTGTGGTTTACTCACAGCATCAATCTGTGGTTTACTCACATTATCGATCTGTGGTGTACTCACATTATCGATCTGTGGTGTACTCACGTTATCGATCTGTAGTTTAGTCAAAGCATTGATCTGTGGTTTACTCACATCATCGATCCGTGGTTTACTCACACCATCGATCTGTGGTTTACTCACAGCATCGATCTGTGGTTTAGTCACACCATCGATCTGTGGTTTACTCACACCATCGATCTGTGGTTTACTCACACCATCAATCTGTGGTTTACTCACACCATCGATCTGTGGTTTACTCACACCATCAATCTGTGGTTTACTCACACCATCAATCTGTGGTTTACTCACACCATCAATCTGTGGTTTACTCACACCATCAATCTGTGGTTTACTCACACCATCAATCTGTGGTTTACTCACACCATCAATCTGTGGTTTACTCACACCATCGATCTGTGGTTTACTCACACCATCAATCTGTGGTTTACTCACACCATCGATCTGTGGTTTACTCACACCATCGATCTGTGGTTTACTCACACCATCAATCTGTGGTTTACTCACACCATCAATCTGTGGTTTACTCACACCATCGATCTGTGGTTTACTCACACCATCGATCTGTGGTTTACTCACACCATCGATCTGTGGTTTACTCACACCATCGATCTGTGGTTTACTCACACCATCAATCTGTGGTTTACTCATATCATTGATCTATGGTGTACTCACACCATCGATCTTTGATGTACTCACACCATCGATCTGTGGTTTACTCACATTCATATTATCGATCTGTGGTGTACTCACATTATCGAACTCTGGTTAACTGAAAAATATCAATCCCTGGTCTTCTCACACCATCGATACTTTTTCACTTTAACTCTTTAATGAAATGTTTTGAAAAATTGAGTGATCGTCGACGTGTTACAAAAGACATATGAAAAACGTTTTACGCATATAAAGTATAAGGTGTATTCTTTGAAAAATATAACTGGACTGACAACAACCTGTATTATTTAAATATATATACCTATTCTAAAAGATAATTCATAAAGTTCATAAAAGAAACACAAACAACGTTGTTTCTGTGAGGGCAGTTGGGGGTGAATCTAAATATAACCAGTCACTGCCACTCGTGTAGTTGACAGGTGGTATCTATCACATATATGAAATAATATATCTTCCCAAAACTACGCAACTTGTGAATCTATTTCGAGCTTGAATGTAAACCAGCCCATGCACAGCACCTGCATTTGGTATGGGTATTTCAGAAAAAGCGGTCCAGTTGCAGATAGAGCTTCCTTTCTGTAAGTTGTTCCTGAATGACTCGCATGGTCCCGAATGTTGGACTGTGAGATCCTTTGTAAACGGCATCTTTACATGATGTTCCACTTACGAACATTTATGGACAAAACTATGGAATACTGTAAGGGACATTCTCGCGTTCTCGCATTCTCGCGATCTCGACCTTTGGAAACGAGGTAAATATGCCAAAAACACGAGAATGCGAGATCGCGAGAACGCGAGATTTGGCCAAAATCTCGCGTTCTCGCGATCTCGCATTCTCGTGTTTTTGGTACATAGCCATTTTTGTCAAAAGTCGACAACGCGAGAATGCGACATTTGAACATGATGCAAAATCTCGCAATCTCGCAATCTCGACTTGTCAAATTAGGCCACAAAAACACGAAATCGCGAGAACGCGAGAATGCGACATTTCATTTTCTCGCGATCTCGCGTTCTCGTGTTCTCGCGTTTTAGACGCTGTCCGTGCGCGTGCGTAATATCATAAGGTCAAGGCCCATGCGCACGTTAGTAGTCCTTTTGTCATGCTTCTTTCATGCTCTTCATTCTCCAAGTAGCATTTCGCAAACTTATGACTTGAGCTTGAAAATGCTATGTAATTTAAATACACAAAGTCTGAGTCATCTCCCGTTGTTACAGTTTCCTATGTACTTTATAATAAAACCCTCAACATGCTCAATATATTTTACAAAAGAAATTGTGTGCATGAATGTCCAATGATGGTGAAAACATTAACTATCACCGTCAGTGAGTGAGTGAGTAGTATTGCTTAAAGCCGCATCAGCAGTATTGCAGCTATTCGCGGCTACACTGTGAGTTACAGAAATAATCACAAGCCAGTGAGTTTCTCAATGAGGCAATTTTATACACGGCTAGAATATTCATTAAAAGAAAATTCTCACAGACCAAATAGTAGCATTCGGATAAAATGATATTGTCCGATGGGTTTTTTTGTTTGTTTTTATACGATACCTTATTCGCTACTTTAATAAATTGATGTTCATCCGCGCCCGCCTGACAACAAAACATCCTGCCTTACACTATTTTAATGCCCTCAAATTCCTAGAAATAGAAGTATCGTTAATATGAGTGTTTCTACTTTCTTTACCTGATAAAATACTCAGCAACACGTAGCCCTACTGAACACACATGATGCATGTGAATCGCATCCGTCGACAGCAATTGTACACATATGCCTAAAGTAGGTCGATAAGAACAAAATAAAACGTTAAATTTAAATGTCTCCTGTCTCCCATGTTTTTAAAAAATCAATCAAACTGTAACTATTAATTTATTGCGGCCATAACATCCAAATGAAAGGCATGTTTATACAGGAAAAGTACCCCCAATATCAAGCCTGGGGGACCGGCATGGCTCTGAATAAGTGAGTGAGTTTGGCTTAACACTGCTTTGAACAGTATTTATATTTCAGTTATATCCCGGCTTGTAGGTTTAAAGGGGCACTAATCTTCTTCTCGGCTGTCTAACACTGCCAGCTGGGGTTCACTATCTGCCGATTTGCTCGCTGACGCAACTGAGTGTGACAAGAGACTGGACTACTGTGTTCAAGAACACTGATTGGTTACCTGTAATCTCTGAATCTCAGACACAGGGCGCATGTTAATTAATTTCGTCAGCCTAAACAAACGCACAAAAACAACGATGGAAGCTCATCGGATGTCGTTATTTGGAAATACCCCAGATAGTTATTTCACGAATACAGCCTTCATGTTCTCTGTCGTTCTTCACACGTGCTTTACGGATTTTGGGAAATATTGGTGTTTTTCAGCATTTTTATAAAACATTCTTTCCCAAATTATCGTGCAATCCCGGGTATAAATTACGCACGGATCTGTTCCCTATCAATGGTTGCGATGATTAACACCAACGAACATGCCAAGACTGACCGCTGTCCAGAGTGAGTGAGTGAGTGAGTGTGTTTGGTTTTACGCCGCTTTTTGCAATATTCCAGCAATATCACGGCGGGGGACACCAGAAATGGGCTTCACACATTGTACCCATGTCTGGAATCGAACCCGGGTCTTCGGCGTGACGAGCGAACGCTTCAACCACTAGGCTACCCGACCGCCCCACCGCTGTCCAGAGGGAGAGAGCCATATGTATGCTGGAGCGACACAGAGAGCGGTTGCCATTAACATGAACTGCTCCAGACTGGTCGCACGTCTCCGACAGACTGGCAGAACCGCAGACAGACCACGGAGTGGCAGACCAAAGGTCACGACCCCGCAGGATGACCGCTTTTTACGAGTACTTCATCCGAGGAACAGATTTCTTACTGTGACGTCATCAGCTGCCAACAGCTTAGGACATCCGGTCAGCAGACAAACAGTGACCAGACGACTACGACATTATGGTCTCCGGGCTTATCGCCCTTTCAAGGGCATGACCTTGACCCGTCAACATCGACGTGCCAGATTGACGTGGTGCAGGCAAACTCAGCGATGGCAACAAAGGGATTGGCGGCGAGTGCTGTTAAGTGACGAGAGCAGGTTCCAACTCTTCAAACTTGATGGGCGGACGCGAGTTTATCGACGACGTGGTGAACGTACGGCTCCTTGTTGTGTCCAGGAGGTTGAACCTTACGGGGGCGGAAGTGTGATGGTCTGGGGCGGCGTTTGCGGGGACGACAAGACGGAACTTCTCATCATCGAAGGCAATCTGACAGCACAACGCTACATTGACAATATCGTACGGCCAGTGGTTCTTCCTTTCATCCAGCGTCAACAACGGACGGTGTTCCAACAAGATAACGCCACACCCCATAAAGCCCGTATTACTAGAGACTTCCTCAACGCCAACAGCGTGACTGTCCTGCCATGGCCAGCTCGATCACCAGATCTGTCACCCACAGAACATCTCGGACCAGCTGGGGCGTCGTCTTCGGAAACGTCAACATCCTCCCTTCGCGAGACAAGCGTTGATCGTTGCCCTCCGTGAGGAATGGAATCGGATACCTGCGGTCGATGTGAGGACGCTTGTCTACTCAGTTCGACGCCGCATTCGAAGATGCATTGCCGCTCATGGAGGTCATATCCCATTTTGAACGGTCTGGGCCGTTGTCACCTTAAAGTTGTAACCAATGTTGTTGATCGAATACTGGACGAATGACCCCTTGTCAAGAAATGTCCCTGTTGGAGGTCAAGGACTTTGTTGTTGAATTAGCAATTTTACGGTTCTGAATGATGAATTTCTACAATACAATAATTGGCCCATGGGCGAGATGGTGTAAATATTGAGTTTTTTAACTCTTTTTTTTCATTTTTTCTTCCTTAGTATGTTCCCATTAAAACAGCATGCTTATTTTTGTAAATACCTTTGACCGACACTGGGAAAAGACCGTAGAGTTTCTGGCCGTTAGGGTTTCCAGAATTAAAATGGGACGTGTTAATTGTTATTGCTGCTTCAATTTGTGTTGGTCATATTTTATCATAGAAATATCGTTGGTAACGTTTCTTTTGGCCGTCAGTTTATTTTTATAGTTTAAAAAATGGTATCCCAGCAGTGAAAGCATTTTCGGATTTTGGATTGCGCGGATAATACGATTGCTATCTCTTGTTGTTATCCACGTTTTCTGGCATAACCCTACACCTGTGTCTTTGCTAAGTTAATGAACCTATTACAGGTATAGTTAGTGGTAGCACTACTCAGATTACCTGACAACGGTTCCCATTTGGCTGTTGTGTCTTGTGTCTGGGGTAATTATTTCATCTGAATCCAGGTTTGAAGTGAGGTGAAATGTATGTTATGTAATATTCACGTCGCAGCCCAGCAAGAGGAGTGATCAGTTCATTTACTTTTTTGTAAACGGATCATTCCTCGCCATCAAAAGTTCCACAGAAAATACGTTCATTGATTAATCACTGTTATCTTGCACAGTGGGTTTGAAAGTGTTTACATGTGTAGGTTTACTAAAGCAGACGGAATACACTCATATCATGGCGTGAAGTGCCGATGTAAAAACAACATACTTGGTTCAAAGGATTAGCCGATAATACGTTTATTGATTGTTCATTGCTTTCTAACTCCATGGATATTTATAAAGCACCAAGGACATCATGAACATAATTGTCACACGTGCTATCTCAGCTGACCGATGAGACTAGACACCTTTGTGAAACATCTGAAACAAACTTAGTGATCAGTTGAGAAACGAACACGGGTTATAATATCCAGAAACGCTATATGTATATATTTTAAAACATTTGAATGTAACAGAACCATGTGAAGTCGAATACATTTATTTGCACAGCTGCAGACGTAAGGGATATTGTTCCTATTTGTGAATGTTCACGGATACATTCCTCGAACAAGGAAGCTGCCCAAATGTATACATAAAACTTCGGTGGGTCGTTACTATGATATTTGCATTTTGTTTTCATTCATTTGCTGTTGCATTGGACAAAATCATTTTTGTTCCTCTTGTACCTGTAGGCGTGTATACATGTATATTACACTCAATGTGTAAAATGTGATTCACTCAGGCAATTTATAAAATGTCTAAATATATCAGTAATATAGAAATTGACTGAATCCAAGTCCAGATTGACTAACAACTTTTAAGAGGTTCAAAAGGTCTTAAAAATAGACTATTTATCCTAGTATTAGAGTGAGTGAGTGTGTTTGATTTTACCCCGCTTTTAGCACTATTTCAGCAATAACCACTAGGCTACCCGACCGCCCCGCTAGTATTAGAAGCCAAAACTATAAAAACATACTTTGAATTTCGTTTTCTTTAATTTAATCCTATCATTTTCAGTCACTGGGTGATGAAATTAAAACATAAAAATGTTTGGAATTCGTAATAACAATAACATAAATTGACCGATTTTCAGTCAATTTGTAAAATAACTGAATATTTATGCGTTGCAAAAATTGCCTTCGTGAAACTTTATACATTTTGTCTAAACTATGTACCCACAATGAAATACTATTAATAAAAGCGATACATGCGCTTACGAATGGCGCAGCACAGGTCGCGAACTAGTCTTGACATCTGCTATATCATCCGGATACTCACGGGGGAAAACAATAACAAAGACAACAACCAGTCTCGGGGCATTGCTGTAGATCAGTGCCCCTTTTAAATGGGAGGAAACCTACCATTGGGATTGCCTAAAAGTCGGGCCAAGAAAAGTCGGGGCGGGCCGGGCCAGCGGGTAATACTAAAACTGGATTGAAGAATAATAAAACGAAACGTGCATATCTAGGCAGATCTCAAATGTCCAGAAACGTATAGTTTTGCTCATTTAATTGAGTTTGTATCAAAATGCATCTTCAGCAATGTAATAAAATGATAATTATAGCTACATACCGAGAGTCCATACCGAAAAGTCAGTGTCTTGACTGTGTCTTGACTTTGATGAGAAGGTTTCTTACCGACCTTAGCGTGCAGGGGTGTGATGTCCTGGGCAGGAATTCGAAATGACAGTGTTTTGACTACTCTTCTTTCATTAATTAACGTGTTTGGCACTAATTCGTGTTAAACCAACACAGGATGTTTTCTGCAAGTGGATATTCGCGAATGTCATAGGACTGACACGACACGTGTTAATAAGTGTCAAAGCGCTTCTAAAGTTACAACATATACTTAACATCTATAGACTAATATTATATCTACCTATATTACACTTTAGTGTCTCATATTGCACTAGCAAACAAGGTGCTCAAAAGTGAAGCCCTTTTCCCTCTACATTATCTCTATCAGAAGTGTTTGGCTTGTGTTGGATCCGACTTGGCCCGGGCGGTCAAAATCAACTTTAAACACACAGATGTATCTTCAAGTGTGTTTACATCTATAGATTAGTGTTATATCTACCTACATACCACTTTATAAGGTCACAGTTTTTCGCATTTAAAGATCTTCTCAAGAAAATCTCTGTCACATGTCCGACTTCGCCCGGGCTGTCAAATTCATCTTAAACTTCACAGATGTATCACCAAATGTGTTGGAGTGAAGTATACTCGTTAAAGTGAAGCCCTTTGTTCATGGTTTGTGTCTGGTCGGAAAATCCCTTGCTTTTACCTATTCCGTCGTGTTTTTTTTCAAGGATCATACTTACAGAGTAACGCTTGGAGAAGGTAAGGTGAGACACTTTGGATTTCAGGATAAACCTCTCCCTCAACCCTGCTTAGTGCTTCTATTATCCGGGCCAAGTCGGACCCATCACAAGCAAAACACTTCTGATAGAGACTATATTGAGAATGTAGAGGGAAAAGGGCTTCACTTAGATATAACACTAGTCTATAGATGTCGGACCGAACACTTCTGACATAGATTTTCTTAAGAAAACACAGTAAACATGCTTCACTTTGAGCCCCTTGTTTTCTTTAAATACGATGTACCGTGACATTATAAAGTGGTATATAGGTAGATATAACACTAATCTATAGATGTAAACACATATGAAGATAGATATTTATGTTTAAAGTTGATTTTGACCGCCCGGGCCAAGTCGGACCCAACACAAGCCAAACACTTCTGATAGAGACTATGTTGAGAATGTAGAGGGAAAAGGGCTTCACTTTGAGCCCCTTGTTTTCTTTAAGTACAGCGATCTGAGACACTATAAAGTGGTATTTAGGTAGATATTATACTAGTTTATAGATGTGAATCCATTTGATGATACATATGTGAGTTTAAAGTTGATTTTGACAGCCCGGGCCAAGTCGGACCGAACACTTGTGTGACTGTTGAGTCTACTTGGTCTACTTTAACCAACGTGTCTGCTTTAAATACGACGATCAGTGACATCATAAAGTGGTATTTACTTATATATACTACGTTCCTATAAATATAAACGCTATGCTCACAGATGGAAATTTGTATCACGATAGCTAGAAGTATTTGATACGTTTCAAATCTTATTTCGTTTAACGATTGCTCTTTTACATGTTACCAAGATCAGCGACGCTTGCACACAGCTCCACTTTCTGGTTTTCAAGTGATTTACTCCGAATTACTTATTTATGGTGCACTTTTTTTTTGGTGATTGTTCATTAATGTCATGTCTGTATGTTGCATCAATTATATGTAGGTATGATCGCCGATAATGAAGTAATTAGCCAGTAACACTTTGGCCCGCCTTGGCCCGGCCCGGCCCGGCCCGACTTTTAGGCAATGCCCCTACCTTTGTAGGTTTCTGGCACATCCACGGGACGCAACTCTACACAACGAATTGCGACAACTCAGACGACTGAGCCACAAGATGACTGTACAGGCAAACAGGAACAAAAACACGAGAACGCGAGATCGCGACACTTGACCAATGTCGCAATCTCGCGTTCTCGCGTTCTCGTGTTTTTGAAAATAGTTACATATAACTGTATAGGCAATTAGCACAAAAACACGAGAACGCGAGAACGCGAGATTGCGACATTGGTCAAGTGTCGCGATCTCGCGTTCTCGCGTCCTCGTGTTTTTGAAAATAGTTACATATAACTGTATAGGCAATTAGCACAAAAACACGAGAACGCGAGAACGCGAGATTGCGACATTGGTCAAGTGTCGCGATCTCGCGTTCTCGCGTTCTCGTGTTTTTGAAAATAGTTACATATAACTGTATAGGCAATTAGCACAAAAACACGAGAACGCGAGAACGCGAGATTGCGACATTGGTCAAGTGTCGCGATCTCGCGTTCTCGTGTTTTTGAAAATAGTTACATATAACTGTATAAGCAATTAGCACAAAAACACGAGAACGCGAGAACGCGAGAACGCGAGATTGCGACATTGGTCAAGTGTCGCGATCTCGCATTCTCGCGTTCTCGCGGTTTCGATTCCCGACATGGGTACATTGTTTGAAGCCCATTTCTAGTGTCCCCCGCCGTGATATTGGTGGAATATTGCTAAAAGCGGCGTAAAACCAAACCCACTCACTCACGGTAAACTTGCGTGCAGCGGCGTGAACTGAGGTGCGCACGAACCATTGTATCCAACATCTTATTACTGTCTGTAAACTGAAAAAGTTGGAAGAATGATGTTGGATGATGAATAAACATCAAAACGACGGGATGAACCACAACGTTCATCGAAATTTCTGCTTTGCAAATTAATGAAGTTTATTTCAAAATGGCTGCTCAAAATCACGTGACTTTTGACAATGTCAGAATGCAAATGTTCCAAGTCTTTTGATTATACAGAAATTTTATGTAGACTGGTAACATTATAAAGTCAAGAACACTCTCCGTTTCTTGCCTGTGAACTGACTGAATTTGACAAATATTGTCTAACAACTAACAGTCAAATAACCAACATGGATGCCTAAAGGTATTTTTCAGTTTTGTTTGTTTGTTTGTTTGTTGTTAACGCCGCACTCAGCAATATTCCAGCTATATGACAGCGGTCTGACATCACATATATCAACACTCGTTAGGGTGGCCCAGTCGTCTGAGGCGCCGCGATTCTCTGTGCAGAGTTGCGTCAGTTGGGCACGCCCGGAACCTATGATTGTGGGTTCGAATCCCGGTTCGCCGTTCTCGTGGGCTTCATCGAAGAGGTAAACGTCTGAGACCTGCATCACTTCGGGCTTTCCTCTCATATTAAGCTGACACGTTGTGATGTAACTGGAATACTGTTTAAAGCGGTGTTAAACCCAACTCTCTCACTTACTCTATAGATGACTACACGTTTACTCGCTAAAATCATTGAAGAACGAAGCGGGGTGTATTATACGATTAATCATGACCTCATTTCGGATGATTTGATTGTGATCATGTACTTTAATATCGCAGAGAGTTTGATGACGTTAATTGTGAGAGGGAAGTGACCGTCAGCTGGCTCTATATAGAATCTCATTTTCGTTCTGTAGGCGGTTGCATGAAGACGATAAACATCCCAGTGTCACCCACTGGGTATGGGTAATTTACATGTTTGTCGTGTCTCGAAATATGAATTGTAAATAGTGTATCGTGCCAAATATATGTGAGTTACTGAATAAATACAGCAGTTTCAAGAAAATGGTAATTGTATTTATAATGTTAAGTGTGTTTTACAACATGGACCAGGTTTATATTGTATCTTATGAGTGATGTCGGGATCGAGTTATCGCCCTTGATGAATTGTTTGTTCATTATAGGGTTAATATAATGATTTTGTATATCATTGATTAGTAAGTTCATGTTCATGTACAGAATATAGACGTATGTTTATATGAAACGAATGAATGAAACCTATGCAGTATTGTTTTGTACATTAAAAGATGTCATTATCTACTCTGGCAATAAACACTCACACCCGTAGTCTATGTTTGAAATTGTATTTTCCATCACAATCCCCGGTTACAATATGAAAATATGAAAGTTAATTTTGTATTACAAATTGGTCTATGAGAATTTTGCCTTTCATGAATATGCTAGCCGTGTATAAAATTGCCTCATGGAGAAACTCACTGGCCTGTGATTATTTCTGTAACTGTAGTACTGCTGATGCGACTTTAAGCAATATTACTCACTCACTGACGGTAATTGTTTTGTTTCCAGCTTTCAGACACATTAATATTTTCACTATCATTGGACATTCATGCACACAATTTCTTTTGTAAAATATATTGAGCATGTTGAGGGTTTTATTATAAAGTACATAGGAAACTGTAACAACGGGAGATGACTCAGACTTTGTGTATTTAAATTACATAGCATTTTCAAGCTCAAGTCATAAGTTTGCGAAATGCTACTTGGAGAATGAAGAACATGAAAGAAGCATGACCATAGGACTACTAACGTGCGCATGCGCTTGACCTTATGATATTACGCATGCGCACGGACAGCGTCTAAAACGCGAGAACACGAGAACGCGAGATCGCGAGAAAATGAAATGTCGCATTCTCGCGTTCTCGCGATTTCGTGTTTTTGTGGCCTAATTTGACAAGTCGAGATTGCGAGATTGCGAGATTTTGCATCATGTTCAAATGTCGCATTCTCGCGTTGTCGACTTTTGACAAAAATGGCTATGTACCAAAAACACGAGAACGCGAGATTTTGGCCAAATCTCGCGTTCTCGCGATCTCGCATTCTCGTGTTTTTGGCATATTTACCTCGTTTCCAAAGGTCGAGATCGCGAGAATGCGAGATCGCGAGAATGTCCCTTACAGTATTCCATACAAAACCCTTTCCACATTAAAACGTAATCTCTGCAAAAACTGATTGTTAGATTCCGAATATATCATGAGAATATGTTTATGAATCACCATCAAGTAGTGATGATACCAGGTGTTCGCGAAAAGGTGAGCGTATCCTGTCCCACCGGTGGCACCTGTCACAAAGCAATGCAAAGGCAAGTCACCTGAAAGTGTTCACCTGAAAAAAATACGGGAATTTATGGTACAAGTCAAAATAGGGAATTGCGTCGGACATCATTCTTATCAGTGTGTCAAATTTGGAAATGTCCTCCACATGTCTACTTCACTTCACTTAGGCCTTGAATGTTGTAACCCTGGTCAGGTAGCTTCAGAGCTCGTATGGCTCATGAAATTAAGAATTATTGAAGACGAATTTTAAAATGTATCTTGTTTATCCGACCTTCCATAGGAATAATTATTTTACTCAATACTTCATTGTTGTTCTCAACATAGTTTAAAACAAATGTTTATTTTGACAACCAGTGAAGCTTGTACGTGAAGTTTCTACCAATTCATATCCTGTAGATATAATACCATGCAAAAATGTATCACAACCATCATAATAACATATAGTGCACACAATTTGCATTGTGATTGCTGGGAGTACCTGTTATGGAGTAGTGAGAATAGAAAATGTGGGTGTGGTATGCATGGCATACGTGAGAGACCTTGCATAAAGTTTGCTTTGACAGATTAAATGTAGTAATATGAAAGAATCGTGTGTCCTCAACGTTTTTGTAGTACAAGTTGTATCCAGTAGAACCTTGAGTTGATAAAGACGCTGAGGGAAAAACCGACACCCTAATGTAATGACATGGAAAACACAGTTGGTTTGTAGCGTCCATTACAAAATTAAACGTGGACACTGTGTTGTGGTTGGGAAGATAATGAATGAATTAACATAGGACGAACTGAATCTGTTTTGCTTTGGCTAATGATCTAAATTAAGGAATTACTGACAATTGGCTCGGAACAAAGAACGTGGCTATGTATTCCCCAAAATGAAATTCCAAATTCAAATTCTATAGCTACCCCGAAGGAGAAGGATACTCTCAAATCACGAACACGAAGAAGCCTTGAAATGTTTAGTAAAAGTCGTACTCTTTACCCCCAAACGTACCAGGTACAAACCTCGTGATTCAATCATATTCAGTATGTTCCACTTCATGTTTCGGGGAAATACAATGTTTTAACCTTATTCTGCTATACGTTCTGACATAAAACTTGAACCGATATCTGATATCTGACATTTAATATCAAAATGTGGGTTGGTGGAGAATGCATTCTGAAATACTCGTTTTACTGAAAAATAAACCAGGTTTGGATTTGACCTGGCACTGGGACCAGAATGACATATGGTCGTTTTAAAAATAAATCATTGATTTATACTGATAGTTATGTTCAGGATAGTTCCAAAGTGGGGTAATCGATCATATACTCTGCTTGAAGAGGAATAATGTGTGATTTGTCAACTTGAGGGAAAACTTTATTCCTGGATACACAGGGCATTTGTGATGACGAAACGTTATGACCATAGAAATATTTGCATGTCTGTCCATAAGGTTTAGGTCAAGGTATAACAGTGAATTCTAATGTCGTCTGACGTTGACTGAGAAAGACGAGTGTGTGAAATGTTTGGATCTTTAGGGATAAGACATTTGACATTTGGGCAAGAAGTAGGCATCCCCATGGGCACCAAATGTGTTCATCTTTTGCTCATCTGTTCCTTCAAGCATATGAAACGGAATTTCTGTTCGGATTTGCAAAATCAAAAGGCAGGAACTTGGGAAGGATGTTTCAGTGATCGATGATCTTATATCATTCAATTATGGTCAAATTAATTCCGTTCTTTCTTTATTAACGAATTAGCCATGGAATTATTTCCAGCACCATAACTGGATTACAACATGATATTAAAGTATCAGAACAGTTTGGCGAAAAGTCTAACGGTCAACATGTGAAAAAAGGTGATTGTTTTCCAAAAGAGCGGCATATTATCAAAACGGGGGAATGGTTTTATGAAGACAATGTATTGGATGTTGTTACTAAATACAAATATCCGGTTGTCTATTTCCCTAGTAAACCGTCATGGAATTTCAATTCAGCACAAGCTGCCATCCAGGCAAGAAAGATCTTCTTTGCCATTCTTAACACTCTAAAGAAACTTTGATGTATTTATTAAGATCTTAGATAAAACCATTAATCCCATTTTGTTGCATGGGGCTGAGATATGGGGTATCTCGAAGTTAGACTTTATTGAAAGAGTACACGCCAATGCATGTAAACGATTTTGAGGATTTAAGATTAATTCACCACATGCAGTTTGTATGGTGAATGTGGTGGATTTCCATTATTTATATATACACAGATAAACATGATACCGTATTGGGTAAAATTATTACACATGCCTCCCTACAAATATCCAAGAACATGTTATGAAATGATGCTGTTTTATGATAGTTCTGGAAGCGTAGATTGAGTCTCATGTGTTCAGATAACTATGAATGAACTTGGTTTGGGCTATATGGAAAGGAAGAATACCCTGAACATTGTTTAAACATGGTCACTCAAAAACTAAAGGATGTGTATATACAGAAATGGAACTCGGCACTATTATTATCAACAAAATGTAATTATGTAATGTTTAAAACTTAATTTTAAACACAAGAATAGAATATCTTTTGAAACCTATTTTGCAAAAAAATTAGAATATCTTTTTTTTCAAATAAGACGCTCATCGCATACTCTTGGCATTGAACAGGAAGGCACACGCAAATACTAGTATTGGAAGAACAAATAGTTTGTAAATTGTGCAAGAAACTGGAAGTAGTAGATGAGTACCATCTTTTCTTTGTATGTCCAGTATTCGAGCATTTGCATATTGAATATTCTTCGCCATATATGTACCAGCCACCAAACATTTTAAAGTTTACTGTACTTCCGAAAAAGGTCAAGAACCGTGAAGATCCGGGGTAGAATAGGTCTTCGTCAAACCCATGCTTGTCTCCTCTCGAGAAGATCCGGGGTAGAATAGGTCTTCATCAAACCCATGCTTGTCTCCCCTCGAGAAGATCCGGGGTAGAATAGGTCGTCAGCAACGCATGCTTGCCGTAAAAGGTGACTATGCTTGTCGTAAAAGGCGACTAACGGGATCGGGTGGTCAGACTCGCTGACTTGGTTGATGTATGTCATCGATCCCAATTGCGTGGATCTATGCTCATGATATCAATCACTGGATTGTCTGGTCCAGACTCGATTATTTACAGACCGCCGTCATATAGCTGGAATATTGCTGAGTGTGGCGTTAAACAACAAACACACAAACCGAAAATGTCAACGTGACATTATATGTATTCCATGCAAAGAATTATAGAAAACTGTATGTTAAAGATTTATCAAACGTATGTATATTACACTACCCATGCAATCTGCATTATAAGCCTGTGGGCTTTCAGTAAATGAGTAAATGAATAATATTAATTGATTAATCCCATGGACAGTCAATTCCATTGAAATAGAAATAAAAGAGACTGGTGAATCTTTCTCTTTATGTCGGGTTATATTCCAGCAGCTCTAGTTTTGGTGTCTTGAATTAACAACATTTGACGTACAATCGAGCATGCTTTTCTACGACTCTTGCTCAAACGTTTGTTGATCACGGTGACAATATTCAAGGAGTGTTTTTCCTTTCAACATGTTTTAGGGTGAACACGAGGTCATTTCTAAATTTGACGCATCAGTGATCAAAATGATGTCCCATGTAATTCCCTTTTTTGACCAGTAACATATTTTCCTGTGTTTGCTCTGCCTCTGCATGTGTTTGTGACGGATGCCATCGGTGGGACAGGATGGGCACAAATGTTCGCGAACATTTGATAATGAATCAATAAACGCATGCTCATCATAAAGTCGGAATCGTACAATAAACTCTGCTTTAAGCAGAGATTTCTTATGATTATGGAAAGGGTTTTGACGGTTTTATTCACAACACATGCTTTTCTGTTTTACTCTATGAGCCCTGCTTAATAATATTTTATGGGCACTTTGGTCAGCTGTGTTGATGGGTGGCCACATCTCCGTGTTGTCTGTCCGACACGACAGTAACTACAGTTCTCTTGTAACGGTTTTTTTATCGGAGACTCGCAATTAAGTTTCTTTTGACGTGGATGTTGAACTGTAGAATACAGGTATAGGTAAGAGCCATTTCAATGATCTGCGGACACTGGAGTGATTGTGCAAGTTCGAAAGAGTTACATTTGTTCTGTCGTGTATGCCTTCATGTAAATAATGAGTTAAACAGTGAGTGATTTTACCGCGAATTGGCGTGTTTCTCAGTTGCGTGTCGACAAAATTTTGGGAAAATGCCTCAAGCGACGATGATCAAAGGCATGAACCACTATGGCGCAACCAAAGAACGCATTGTCCTGACAGCACAGAAGAACATTGATTCCAAAACCACAATTTACCCATCAACATTATCATCGTATTAAAAAGATTCTCCATTTATTTTGTGGATTACTCAGAAGAACACGGGTACATGTACATGAATTGATTGATATGGATTACGTAGGAATTGGTTGATGACAAGGCACCGAAACATCGCCTTTACAGTAAATAAAGAAGTTGTAATCCATACATTGTGTCTACTTTGTCCATCTAGATGGTACATAATTTGGTTCAGGTGAAAGTGGTGGTAGAGAAAACATCTGGAATGTTACGATCCATGAAGCCCAAAGATGTCACCTCTTTTTCACAAGGCTGCGATAGGTGTGAACCCAAGGCTTGGGTCCAGGTATTCTCTCAATAACTTAATGTTTGATCCTAAACTCTAAACAGGAACTGTACTCATTGAAAGGTCAGCATCCTCATTCCACCTCCAGCCACTGCTCCCAGAACAGTTTGAGCCGTGCCCGCAATCCAGCTGAATACCGACCGGAAGCCATCTCTGAGCTTGAGACGCAGCCCTCTGTTGACACACTGCGTGTTCACTTTTTCGTTGTTGATGGACACAACATATTTGTTGCACTGACTTCCGGCGTAAAACTTGACAATGAGGAATCTCCCGTACACCTCTATGCTGGCATTCTTCCACACCCAGTTGGGCTCTCCCCCTAGCACAGAGTAGCAGCACTGGAGCACCTTCCGGTCCTCGTCCAGCAGACGGTGCTGCTTCTTTTGGATGAAATCGGAGATGTCGGGAAAGTCAATGTATGGGCCACAGTCAATTGCCTGCAAAAGATTAATATAAATATTATTTAAGTAAAGAATAAATGAGAGCAACTTAGCATTTCACCAGACCACACGGCCGTGATAATACGATAGTGACATAAAGTTTACTTTAAACAATCAGTTTGGCCTTGCACCTTACACATAAATACATAGGCCCAGAAGTTTCTCACGAATTACTAGTCAGTCTTTAAGTAATAAAGGTGAGGTGAAACGGGACTGGGCAACACTGACTGAGTATGGTTTTACGCCGCTTTTAGCAATATTCCAGCAATATCACGGCGGGGGAAACCAGAAATGGGCGTCACACATTGTACCCATGTCGGGAATCGAACCCGGGTCTTCGGCGTGACGAGCGAACGCTTTAACCACTAGGATACCCGACCGCCCCGACTGGGCAACAACTCGTCGACTAAACAACACGGTACCACGACACACGAGGTCATGCAATGGGAAAACCTGACCCAACTGTTGGTATACTATGAAAGGGTAACCGTGACATATTCTCGATACAGAAATCCTGATAGGGGTGTAAGTATAGAGTACTGGGGAACAACCATGCCTTGCAATACCTACAAGCACAGTCCTATTCAATCTCAAAAGCTAATTCTCCAAGAACAAATATATAACGCGTTCCTTACGAGATAGGCGTTATACAAGGCGTCCTGTCGGGCGTGGTGTTGTGTGATAGAGAGTTCACATTCCAAAATGATCACAAATGTTCCAAAGTTTCAAAATTTAAGAACGTGAACACTGTTAAAAGAGCGATTCGGGGTAGTTACAGTGGCGTTAATGCACAGTTTGGATATGAAATTATTCCTCTTGTACCTGTGGAATCAAATCAAAAGTTCCAATAGGACTGACATACTTCATCTTAGATAGACTGATGACTTGATTCACCACAACATACCTACCATGCCTTGGTTGTGTGCGTGTTTGTTGTTTAACGGCACTCATCAAGATGGCCAGACACAATCTACTCTGGGCTAGGCATTCCGGTGATTGATATTATGACCATTGATCCACGCCTTCGGGTACGTGGCCGCGTCATCAACCAAGTCACCGTGCCTGACCAACTAATCCATTGAGTCGCCTCTTGCCATCAGCATAGACTGAAAGGGACCAACAAAGTCACCGTGCCTGAGCACCTAATCGGCTGTGTTGGACGACTGGTATTAACTCTCTTGTTCAGAAGGCAAATAAGGCTATGTTGGTTGTTAAGAAATTACAGCATTGTTTGAAGAACATACCCGTACATATACTTTTTAAAATATTTGACAGTCAAATTAAGCCTGTATTATCATACAGGGTAAATTTAAGTAGAAGATGCGGTATAGAGTACTGTAATAGGCAGTGCAGATTTTGAAATTTACAAGATGAGTTTCATTTTATGCTTGTCTGCCAAAGTTACCGGTATTTAAGAAATAAGTATTTACCTATTTATTACTCTTCAAATCCTACTTTATATAAATATAATACACTATTATCTTGTAACCGCACACGTATTGTAACTAATTGTGTTAAGTATATACTGGAAGCACCTGGAATCCGAAATACTGTCACTTTATACCCTCTGTCATCTGCCTCATACTGTATTTTTCAATGAGTATTTGTACGTGGGCCTATGGCCTTTATACTGAAATAAAGAATTGAATTACGTTAAGTAGGACTACATTCCTGACTGTCAGTCACTGTCCAAACACAATGCAATGAGCTTCTACCGAATCTCAACAGAAACAATGTAATACAGTTACAATCATTATCCTACAACAAAATACAGTGCCATATAACAGTTTTGTTTCTTTCTTGTTGAACGCGGCACCCAGCAATATTCCAACTATATGATGGCGGTCTGTAAATAATCGATTCAGGAACAGTCAATCCAGTGATCATCGATCCACGCATTTGGGATACAATGCCATGCATCAATCAGTGAGTGAATGAGTGATTTGGGTTTAACGCCGCTTTTAACAGTATTCCAGTCATATCACGGCGTGTCAGCTTAATGTGGGAGGAAAGCCCGAAGTGATGCAGGTCTTAGACGTTTACCACTTCGGTGAAACCCACGAGCACGGGTATGGTGCTGACAAACCTAGAAACATAATCGGGGCGAACCGGAATTCGAACCCACAATCATAGGTTTCTAGCGTGCCTAAGGGACGCAACTCTGCACAGCGAGTCGCGGCGCCTTAGACGACTGGGCCACCCGTGCCCCCCATGCATCAATCAAGTCAGCGAGCCTGACCATCCGATCCCGTTACTCGCCTCTTACCACAAGCATAGTCAACTTCTATGGCACCATATAACAGTAACGACCATGATGCAATCACTTAAGTACGAAAAACATGGAGACCATTGTTTTCAAATAAATGCGGCAAAACCAAAAATGCGCCTTGTAGAACTATTAGATTATTGAGGTTTTGAAAAAGTTGAAAATTGACAATTTCTTGGCCAGGGTCACTCTTCCTCGTCTGTTGTGTTTTACATATATTCATAGAAACTGGTTTCAGGGTAACTGTTATGTCAATGTTGTCTACAGAACATAAACACAGACAGTTCACAGCCTCATCTTGCTGTCCAAAATATTACACTTATATACTCATTATTTTAGCACATTTACAAGAAAAACATCGAAATGCATTTACTTTAAACTAATCACAAAGGTACATCGCCATGTTTAATATTTGGATGTATTCTATATACACAGTGATTAAACACTGTAGTTTACAATTACTTAGTTCAAATTTTTCCGATCTCCATCACCTTCTTTGATTCATGCCTTGATTGATCACAGGTTGAAGTTTCATTCACGTATTCGACATTCAAAGTTAAACCATGGACAATACATCTAGTATGGCACAGCTTTTCCCCAATAGTCCTGAAAACGACGGAGTACTGAATGCTACATCGTTCTGTGCTGCATGCTGGAACTGCAAACAACGAGAAAACGGAAAATACCAGGAACAGGCTCACAGGCTCACTTGAACACAGTGGTATCATCTTGAAGTGTCCACAGATAGCATACAAAGCCTGGTAAGACTATCAGCATAAACACCCAGAGACTACCGATACGAATGCGCAGAGTATATAATGCGGCTCCCCGGGAGATGTAATATTACACTTCTCTTCCTTGGTTCCTGGAAGGGATCAACATAACCACTTTAGAGGAAGGAAAAGCGATGTTACGAGATTTTCTGAGAGGAGTGCAAAGAACATGTGTTTTATAATTATCTCTCTTTGGAAGAAAAACGTGTTTTTGACGATTTGCTGTGGTAGGTTGGTTGGTTGTTTTACGCAGCACTCAGCAATATTCCAGCTACATGACGGCGGTCTGTAAATAATCGAGTCTGTACCAGACAATCCAGTGATTAATATCATGAGCATCGATCCACGCAATTGGGATCGATGACAAACATCAACCAAGTCTGTGAGACTGACCATCCGATCCCGTAAGTCGCCTTTTATAACAAGCACAGTCGCCTTTTACGGCAAGTATGGGTTGCTGAAGACCTATTATATCCCGGATAATCACGGGTTCGATTTGTTGTGAAGAACGCACATGTTGTAGAAGAGGTAAAACTGTGATGTAAATGAGGAATCATGATGTTCACGGTCTCTACGATGTGCGATGGCTCCCGTATTTGACATGCATTGCATCAGAATAAACAGTCGAACTTTGATTTTTTGTGTTTGCTGAGAGTTGTACGTGCGAATGCGTCCCAAGCTGAAGTGGACACCCAATCCTCTGTGCGCAACTCGTAGATAACTGGAACTTTTGACGAGTGTGTGTATATTATCACATGATGAACCGCAAACGGGAAGATTTCATGGCGAAATATTCTGTGCTAAGTGGTTTGACAAGAGTTGTTCAGGCAGGAACACCAGAAAGTGGCTTCTTATGCTTAAAATATTGGTTTGTCGGCTTTTTTCACATTATGTAATGTTGAGAATCTAGCATTTTCAATCGGATGTCCTAACATATGAATGACAATGCTAACCAAACACCTCCCTCTATTATCCCCAGTATGGAAAAGGTTATCAGTTAAGGAGAAATGGCAATTATTTTTTTACATATATTTAAATACAACGTGCTCATCATAATGTCAATGAGTGAGTGAGTTAATTCCTGAAAACAACAGACGTGGTATTTTCTTCAATTGTACGACAGTAAGGATGAGAATTACTTTGGCCAACACTGCATGAGTACATAGCTTTGAATCTCGCAACAGGGTTACACGATATTATAGCAGATCTATTACACAACATAGACTGTTTGACTTGTGGCTGGGGCGGTGGGGTAGCAAAGTGGTTAACACGCTCACTCGTCACGCCGAAGGCCCGAGTTCGATTGCTACAATGTATGAAGGCTATGTTTGATGTTCCCCACTGTGATATTGCTGGAATATTCCTAAAAACGGCTTAAAACCCAACCCACTCACTCACGTGTGGCTTATTCGCAAAAGGAAATCATGAATCCACAAATGCAATAATAAACATGTAAGGGCTTCTCTCCCTGATATTCCCCTTGATGCTTCGCGTCCGTACACACGACACTCTTTGATACCACCTTTGGCATCTTGAAATAACCCTTTTTACCCAAGCAAAATCTTTAAAGACACAAACAGGAACTACGAAATGTTGTGAAATAAAGCATACATTTCTGAGCTTATATACACTACAAATATTAACTGTCTCTTTGTAATGAGTGAGTGGGTACGTATGGTTTTACGCCGCTTTTAGCAATATTCCAGCAATATCCCGGCGGGGGAAACCAGAAATGGGCTTCACACATTGTACCCATGTCGGGAATCGAACCCGGGTCTTCTGCGTGGCGAGCGAACGCTTTAACCACTAGGCTACCCGACCGCCCCGTCTCTTTGTAAATACTTTACACAATAATTTATGTTAATATTCAGTTAACAGACAACTTGATATCCTTCGTTTGAGGTTTTGGTGAATAGTTTTGCTTTGTTGGTATTTCAAGCTTGGCATCACGCTGCTGCCAACAGTGTACGAGTTTTGGGAGGGGGTATTGTTGAGTTGAATAAGGTTTTACGCCGCTTTTAGCAATATTCCAGCAATATCACGGCGGGGGACACCAGAAATGGGCTTCACACATTGTACCCATGTCGGGAATCGAACCCGGGTATTCGGCGTGAGGAGCGAACGCTTTAACCAGTAGGATACCCGACCACCCCTCAGATTCTTAGAACTACAGTGGCCATGTATGTGGAAATGAACAACTGTACTTTGAACAAAGGCTCTTTGAAAGTGGTTTCCAATCTTACAAGAAACAAGACGAGGTGGTGTTTTATCGCCATGGTTCTTTTAAAACTACATACATGATGATGACCTGTCATGAATATAGTTGTGTTCAGTACACTGCCAATACAGCAAAATAATTGTCTTTAACCAGACTACGTTAAAATGTTCTCAAAGAGGAAGATACAGAGGCACATGTAAACCAAAGAGGAAGATACAGGAAGCACATGTAAACCAAAGAGGAAGATACAGGAAGCACATGTCAACCAAAGAGGTAGATACAGGAAGCTCATGTCAACCAAAGAGGAAGATACAGGAAGCACATGTCAACAAAAGAGGAAGATACAGGAAGCATATGTCAACCACAGAGGAAGATAAAGGAAGCACATGTCAACCAAAGAGGAAGATACAGGAAGCACAAGTCAACCAAAGAGGAAGATACAGGAAGCACATGTCAACCAAAGAGGAAGATACAGGAAGCACAAGTCAACCAAAGAGGAAGATACAGGAAGCACATGTCAACCAAAGAGGAAGATACAGGAAGCAAATGTCAACCAAAGAGGAAGATACAGGAAGCACAAGTCAACGAAAGAGGAAGATACAGGAACAATAATATTATGACAATCACAGACAGTAAATCGTTTTTTAATAATACAATTTTAGAGTTTTGGCGTGGAACACCACTAAACCAAATGAACGAATGGTTGAATTTCGAATGCGTTCATGTTCTGGAATATGGAGTCGCCGTTAGTGATCAGCGGATTGAAGAAGACTCTGGATAGCCCCAAACCATTGGTTTGGTTTCATACTCACATATATGTGTATCAAAGTGTTTTTGTGGCACCCTGAAAGGGAAATAGAGGCCAATTCATATTCTTATATACTCTGCCAAAAAACCCGCAAAAATGTTGGCACAGGTGGAACAGTAGATTTTCATGGTGAAGGTTATCCAAAACTGACTGGCATCGTCGTCCCATGGAAGCAATCAAATCCCGAATTGTGGCCTGGGGAATGTTCACCCACTCTGCCTGCAGTGCTCGTGCCAACTGTCGCAGGTTCTGTGGTTGTTACCGACGTGCTCGCTGTCGGCGAACCAGTGCATCCTATACTGTTCGATTGGGTTTAAATCTGGAGAGCCATGGCAGGACCTGGTTCCTGTGATTCCTGACAAAGGCTGTTGTCAGTCTTCTTGGAAAATAATGTTCGCCTGTTGCATAATGAGAAGGACGTGTGGCCGAAGAATCTCATCCTTGTACCGTTGTGACGTTAAATTCCCCATAACTTGCACCAAGTCTGTTCTACCAGTGTAGGAAATGGCTGCCCACATAATCATACTACGAATCTGTTCTACCAGTGTAGGAGATGGCTGCCCACAAAATCATACTACTACCACCAAATCTGTCCACTTTCTGTATTCAGTTTCGTGCAAAACGTTCCCTCACGACGCCTTTAAAGACGACGTCTCCAATCCGCACGGCGACATCACATTCAGGACAGCGCGACATCACATCTACGACAGGGCAACATCACATCTACGACAAAACGACATCACATCCACAACAATGCAACATCACATCTACGACAGGGCAACATCACATCCAAGGCATGGCGACATTACATCCAAGACATGGCGACATTACATCCAAGACATGGCGATACCACATCCACGACATGGCGACATTACATCCAAGACATGGCGATACCACATCCACGACATGGCGACATCACATCCAAGACATGGCGATACCACATCCACGACATGGCGACATCACATCCACGACAGGGCGATACCACATCCACAACATGGCGACATCACATCCAAGACATGGCGATACCACATCCACGACAGGACGACATCACATCCACGACAGGGCGACATCACATCCACGACATGGCGACATCACATCCAAGACATGGCGACATCACATCCACGACATGGCGACATCACATCCAAGACATGGCGACATTACATCCAAGACATGGCGACATTACATCCACGACATGGCGATACCACATCCACGACATGGCGACATCAGATCCAAGACATGGCGACATTACATCCAAGACATGGCGACATTACATCCACGACATGGCGATACCACATCCACGACATGGCGACATCACATCCAAGACATGGCGACATTACATCCAAGACATGGCGACATTACATCCAAGACATGGCGATACCACATCCACGACATGGCGACATCACATCCAAGACATGGCGACATCACATCCACGACATGGCGATACCACATCCACGGCATGGCGACATCACATCCAAGACATCGTGACATCACATCGACGACAGGGCGACATCACATCCACGACATGGCGACATCACATCCAAAACATCGTGACATCACATCGACGACAGGGCGATATCACATCCACGACATGGCGACATCACATCCACAATATGGGGACATCACATCCACAACATGGCGACATCTTATCCACGACAGGGTGACATCACATCCATGACAGGGCAACATCACATCCAGGACAGGGCGAAATCACATCCACGACAGGATGACATCACATCTATGACAGGGCAACATCACATCCAAGACATGGCGATACCACATCCACGACATGGCGATACCACATCCACGACATGGCAAAATCACATCCACGACATGGCGATACCACATCCACGACATTGCGATACCACATCCACGACAGGGCGACATCACATCCACGACAGGGCGACATCACATCCACGACAGGGCGACAACACATCCATGACATGGCGACATCACATCGATGACATGGCCACATCCCATCCAAGACATGGCGACATCACATCCACGACAGGGCGACATCATATCCACTACACGTCAACATCACATCCATGACAGGGCGACATCACATCCACCACATGGCGATACCACATCCAAGACATGGTGACGTCACATCGACGACAGGGCAACATCACATCCACGACATGGCGTCATCACATCCACAATATGGCAACATCACATCCATGACATGGCGACATCTTATCCACGACACGTCAACATCACATCCATGACAGGGTGACATCACATCCACGACAGGGCGACATCACATCCAAGACAGGGCAACATCACATCCAAGACAGGACGACATCACATCCACGACATGGCGATACCACATCCACGACATGGCGATACCACATCCACGACATGGCGATACCACATCCACGACATGGCGAGACCACATCCATGACAGGGCGACAACACATCCAAGACATGGCGATACCACATCAACGACATGGCGACATCACATCCACGACATGGCGATACCACATGCACGACATGGCGACATCACATCCACGACATGGCCACATCCCATCCACGACATGGCGGCATCACATCCATGACAGGGCGACATCACATCCAAGACATGGCGATACCACATCCACGACATGGCGACATTACATCCACGACATGGCGATACCACATCCACGACATAGCGACATCACATCGATGACATGGCCACATCCCATCCAAGACATGGCGACATCACATCCACGACAGGGCGACATCACATCCATGACAGGACGACATCACATCCATGACAGGGCGGCATCACATCCATGACAGGGCAACATCACATCCACGACAGGGCGACATCACATCCACGACACGGCAACATCACATCCACGACATGACGACATCACATCCACGAAATGGCGTCATCACATCCACAATATGGCAACATCACATCCACGACAGGGCGACATCACATCCACGACATGGCGACATCACATCCACGACATGGCGACAACACATCCAAGACAGGGCGACATCACATCCACCACACTTCCCCCCCCCCCCCCCCCCCCCCCCCCCCCCACCCCCACCCCACCCCTCCCACACACACACACCAAGAGCTGACAGGACATTTTAAGCCTTCAATCGTGAGCTATGAAGATATGAAGTGTTTGTTGCAATGTTGTGGAGTTCGTATACACACCGGATCTCACCATCAAGATAACGTGACAAACCAATTTGTCCCTTGTCACGTAATCCCCAAATAAAGTTAAGCGCTTTTCCGTAATCGACTTTCTACCTTCGTTTGCAAATTTTTCTTTTTGAACAGTATTCCAGTTATATCACGGCGTGTGAGCTTGATGTGGGAGAAACGTGATGCAGGTCTTAGACGTTTACCACTTTAAGGAACGCACTGGTATGTGGTATGACTCACCTAAGGAAACATAAGGAGGGCCAACCGGGGTTGGAACTCACAATCAGGTTTCCTACACGTCAAAGGGACAGAACTCTACACAAAGAACTGCGGCGCCTTAGATGACTGGCCCACCCGTGCCCCCGTTGATAATACGAGAAGATGTGGAATCACTGTATTCCTCGTATAGCTTGAGGTGTGTGATCATCCTCGCACATCACACTGGTCGTGGTATCTATACATTGACGTTTACACATCCGTGTTCCAGTCCGTATATGATGGCTTTAAATCCATGCTCATTGTAATTAACATTGCTTTGTTGTTATACTATTTTGTTTATTTGTTTGTTGTTTAACCCAAACTGAGCAATATTCCATCCATATGACGGCAGTCTGCAAATAATCGAGTCCAGACAATCCAGTGATTGAAATCATGCGCATCGATCCACGCATTTTGGATACGATGACAAGCATCAACCAAGTCAGCGAGCCTGACCACTCGATCCCGTTTGTCGCCTCTTACGACAAGCATAGTCGTCTTTTACGGCGAGCATACGTTGTTATACTAAGCTCTGTGTGATGTTATAAGTGACAGGTGTATTGATTGTAAGGCTACAGATAACTCAGTGCTCGATTCGTGGTAATGTGACTGACAAAACACCCCCGCCCCTTTTAAAAATAGAAGGGGGTGGCATAACTAACAATTGTCTATCAGAAGGATTTCAGTCAGCGACTAGTTTAAGTTATACGTCTTCAGCAACCCATGCTTTCCGTACAAGGCGACTATGCTTGTCGTATGAGGCGACTAACGGGATCGGGTGGTCAGGCTAATGATGTCAATCACTGCATTGCCTGGTCCAGACGCGATTATTTACAGACAGCCGTCATAAAGCTGGAATATTGCTGAAAGCGGGGTTAAACAAATAAACAAACAAAATCGTGTGACATCAATAAACAGTGAAACCTTGATACTCAGGACGGTTTCCATAGAAAATTTCACAATTACCAAATTTCCGGGAGAAACGCATCACGGACCTCTGGCAACTAAACAGCGCGGACTGGCCTTGTTCGGACATTGCAGTTGTAACAGGATGTGAAAATGTACATTGTGCCTTAAGTTCGTGATTGGATGTCCTTCTGGTAGATTAGTGAGTGAGTAGGAATTACGCCGCTTCTATCAACATTCCAACATTAGACAGCGGGAAACACCAGAAATGGGTTTCACACATTGTGACCATGCGGAGAATCGAACCTTGTCTTCGGCGTGTCGAGCGAACGCTTTAACCACTAGGCTACACCACCGTCCCTCTGATAGATTAGCATGACTTCGGTGAATGGTTGTCATTCTGATGAAGATTCGAGATGTTTCTAATCTGACTGTCTGATTAGGAGCTAATATTTATAGGAAGGTTCTGCTGCCCTGGTAACTAGGCTGTATGTGACCAGGATATCACTAATATATGGTTACACAATCCTGAATTAAATACAGTAAACTACGGTTATAACGAACACGCCTAAAACGAACTGACTGATATAACGAACTTATTTTTTAGTCCCGGCCATTTGTTGTATATATGCTGTGTATATGCTTATAACGAACTACGGTTATAACGAACTATAATAAGTGGTCCCTTTGAGTTCGTTATAACCGTAGTTTACTGTATTTAGATATTTGAGCAGCAAAGACGCTGCAAATCAGTGCTCTTCCCAATACACTTTCTCAGTAGTGTCAGCAAGGCAGGAGATGTTTTGATGAGTTTGTCATGTTGTCAATGGCAACGAAGCAAAGACTAAACGAAGTCAGTGGCACGTGTGGGCATCACCGAGTACATTCTTGATTGTATTTCCAGGAGTCACTACATACCCGTTAGTAGTTAAGCACATCAGTGTAGAACCCCTCAGGATTCTGGAACCACTCAGGATTCTGGAACCAAGATGGCGGCACATCCGTTTCCGGTCACGTGACCTGCGCAGTGCATGATGGGACCCTGCGCGTGCCTCCAAGATGGCGTCGCTTCCGTTTCTGGTGGCGTGCGCCTCCAAGAGGGCGTCACTTCCGTGTCCGGTGGCGTGCGCCTCCAAGAGGACGGCACTTCCGTGTCCGGTGGCGCACGCCTCCAAGAGGGCGTTGCCTCCGTTTCCGGGGAGGAGTAGGGGAAAACCCGGAGAAGCACCCGTCAAAGGTGAACGGGATCGACATGGAAAGAAGCGCGTCAAACATCGTTTGTGGTGGTGGTGGTGGTGGTGGTTCTAAACATAGACGGGGTGGCGGTGGTGAAGGGAGGGAGGGTGGTGGTGGTGGTGGTGGTGGTGGTGGTGAAGGGAGGGAGGGAGGGAGGGAGGGAGGAAAGGAGGAGGAGACGGGTTCATGGTGTGGGTTGGAGGGTCGTCAAAGCAAAGGAGGAAAGTTGTCTTTCGGGAGAGATGGGTGGCCCTGAAAAGGGCCGTTTTGATGTTTACATGCATGTGCACGCCATGGTGCAAAGGCACGGGTGGACATTCATCTGTCTCCTGACAGGACACCTACCGGTGTGCGTTAACCGCCGCACGTAGGTGTCCTTGAGGATGGTCTTACAGTACACACATTGAAATGTACCATCCCGTGCCCTTGTGCCAAGGGCGTACACAGGCAGGCCCCCTTGGCATGTACCGCATTGCCATGGTGGAGGCAATGGCAATGGCGGTACTGCTTCTTTCTTCTCCAACTCCGAGCGACACACTTTGCACAGTGGCAAAGGGTGCACCACTGAGGCTAGCTCCAGATCCCAGTTTTCAGACATTCTTGATTTTTCGAATCAATTTTACAAGTGACACTGACCCACTCGAATCCACTGTTGTTTTATAGGAGTGGTACTGACATCCTCCCTCCTGGTTGGTTCGCCAGGCCGCAGCTCCGATTGGTTCGTTCCGGGGCCTGGTCAGCACCTCGGTTTTCCAAAACGGACCGACCCCTGTGTTTCTTTTCCATAGGAAATGGATTTTACCATGGGAGAGAAAGCACAACCCCGGTTCGGCCAATCAGAGCCCGCCATGGCCCGAGCGCCGCTTCTGATTGGTCGATAACCCAGGCTTCGGATTGGTCCGATTTCGATCCGTTTTTTTTTCTTCTTGGGTAGCCTTGATATTTTTTTTGAGGTCGACGGTCGTCTGAATGCTAAAGGAAGGTGGACCTTCATAGGTAGACATGAACGTGGGAATGCCTATGTACGTGTGTGTCACTCCCATGCCAATCGGAATGTCATGTGTGCGTGTGTGTGTGTGGGTATGTGTGTGTGTGTATGTCTTCAAACAGACGATGCATAGAATAGCGTGTGGTCAGGCAAAACGTGGTGTCCTGTGTGTGTGTGTATTGAGTAGTGTCGTATTGAGATGAATAGAGAAAGATCGATACACCTACGTGACGTTAAGTTTGCACACGTCATGGACTTCGTGTCGCGATGTGAACGTCATGTACTTTGTGTGTTGCCATGCAAACGTCGTGCCCTGTGTGTGTGTGTGTTTTCAAATTGGGGGTGGGGTTGGCAAAGCAAAGGAGGAAAGTTGTCTTTTGGGTGAGATGGGTGGCCCTGAAAAGGGCCGTTTTGGGAAAGAAGAAAACTTTTCTGCTGCTGTCCAAGAAGAATCATCATGTCCAAGCTTATGACAAGACAAGGATCGTCGAAGGGGTACTTGCTGTCATCTGGGTATACCATCTGGGTATGTCATCAGGGTGCCCTACGTGACACCACTTGTGGGGTCCAAAAAAAAAAGAAAAGCTTGTAGGAAACAAGAAGCGGAAACAGACTGAACCATCCACAACAACAGCAGTAGACAAACGGGAACTTGAACGGGAACTGGAACGGGAACTTGAACGGGGAACTGGAACGGGAACTTGAACGGGAACGCAGGACACGGGAAACGTCGCCCTCCTAGGCAGCCGGCTCTGCTACGTCATTCGTGTACCTCTGTTTCTCTTCGCAGAGATAGTGTAGTTGTAGTTGCTTCTGGTGTTTCACCAGCCCGGTTAGCTTGAGGTAATCACAGTCTGGGGACCACTTGTGATGTGCCGCCCAAGGATTGTCGTGGGGTGCCCATTGTCTCAGCCGCACACCACATTGGAAACAGCACACACCATCGGCACCCTGAGTGTAGACAAAGCCCGCATGGGCCATCTCTTCAGCAGTCTGATACATTTGCGTGGGCCACGTCTCAAACGAAGCGAGCCTTCTTTCAAAGCGTAGATAATAGTGCGATGGCGTTTGACTGAGCAGTGACACCGCCTCCTCGGCATGACTCTTACTCCAACATCCACGAGTATCTGTACTATCCATCCCCACATCTTCGCCACGCGTCGTCGTACCACTCTTCTTTGTTTCAGCCATTCTTGATTTTATCACATCAATTTTACAAGTGACACTGGGCCACTCGAATCCACTCTTGTTTTATGGGGGAAGAACTGGATCGAAATTGGCTGCTTCCTGGTTGGTCCAAAACGCAACGCACCGATTGGTTCGTTCCGGTGCCTGGCCTGCACCTCGGTTTTCCAAAACGACCCGACCCTTGTGTTTCTTTTCCATAGGAAATGGATTTTACCATGGGAGAGAAAGCACAACTCGGGTCGGGTGCTGTCTTCTGATTGGTCGAGGCTGTCTTCTGATTGGTCGACAATCCAGGCTTCGGATTGGTCCGATTTCGATCCTGTTTTGGGGAAGGGTTGTCCATCTATCAGACGTTCAGACCCTCTTAGAGTACAGGCGTTCATCAGACACACATCGCTATCATGACGAGCAACCAAAGTACGCCCTATCGTTTGGAGAGGAAAGATACCACCCGCTCCAGACGGTTAAGAACTGCTAATCATACCTATCGTTTGACTTTCAACCCAGACTACTTGGACACCGTACCACCGGAACGCGCCCCCATGGAACTGCCAGCTTTATTTGACAGGGTGATCGATGACTTTTATGAACAGATGTCAGGTCAGAAGGGAGATCGTATTGGTCTAGGTATCGATCATCCCGCTTTGAACACTCCCATACGGATTCCCTTTCGACGTTTTGAAGATCTCCATGGGGTAACTATTTTACAGGCCTTGGAAAAAGTCCAACAGTCCAACAAAGACCTGAACATCGATGACACCATGGATGTGACTTTAGTACACGTCGCAGATCCCGACAGGCTAGGATCGGGCAGTGGTGCTCCCCGGCTGAAAAACGTGATTGGACTCGAAGCTTTTTTAACACGCAAAAAGTGTATCGTACGGATCAAGAACGAAGATCAATCCTGTTTGGCACGGGCCCTGGTGGTGGCACAGCATTATGCCCACAAACCCCATCCTCTGACCCCAGCATGGACCGCCCAGCGAATGAGACTGACGAGAACGAATCGCATCGACGTTCAAGGCATACGGGCACGGGCCTTGTTTTGACGCCTTGGCCTGCCTGAAGGTCCCTGTCGGGGGATGGACGACCTCGCACGCGTGGGACGGGCCTTGACCCACCTGCATTATCAACTGAAAGTCTACAGTCAAGAGGTGGGTCAGATACTGTTGTACAAGTGTGATGAGGCTCCACCCCACGCCACGGTGCTGCATCTATACCATCATGATCAGCACTACGATGTCATCACTTCCATGTCCGCTTTTTATGGCTCTGTCCATTACTGCGAACGCTGCGACAAACGGTACATCCCGAAAACCATCCCTGCACCAAGGAATACCGCTGTCACCGCTGCTTCTACTCTAGCTATTGCGGACCCCAGGAAGAGCACGGGATCCCTTGCTTGACATGTCAAGGTTGGTTCCCCAATCCAACGTGTTACACCTGGCATCTCCAGTCACCGTCAGAGGGAAAACCCAGTGCCTGTCAATCGATTCACTGGTGCCCGACCTGTTTTCAGCTGGTCCGCGTCTTGGAGACCCCCATGGTTCACCACGAGTGCTTCGACGAAGAACATCCCTGCTTGGTGTGCCGAGAACCCATGACCCCAGATCATCGATGTTACATAACGCCTCTCCGTGAAGAAAACGAGGAGGAGGAGGAGGAGGAGGAGGGGGAGGGGGGAGAGGAAGCGGAGAAGGAGGGGGAAGAGGAACAACATCACGTACGAGACGACGTCCAATACGTCTTCTACGATTTTGAATGCATGCAAGACACGGGGGAACACATTCCAAATTTGTGCGTGGTGCAACTAGGATGTGGACGATGCATCAGTGAAGTGAGCAAGAACTTGTGCGAACACTGTCCATGGAGAGAAGAAGGGTATGGTCCCAGCCGTGAGATCGTGTTTCGAGGGCCCACCACGCGACATGATGTGTGTGTGTGGTTGACCACGTTGTCTGAAATACCCAAGAAGAAGCCCAACCCAGAGGAAGAGGAGGGCATCACACGCAAGGGGACAACAGCCCACCTGGGGAAAAAAAGAAAACGGGATGGCACCCCCTCAAGAAAGGACGCTTCCAAACGTCAATGGCATGCATCACCCCAACAGGAGGCGGAGGAGACGGAAGAGGTGGAGGAAGTTGAAGAGGCCATGGAAGTGGAGAATACAAAGAAGCCAAAGAACAAGAACACCTCCCGAAGCAGGATCGCATTTATGTGATGGCCCACAATGCACGATCCTATGATTTACACTTAATCCTGAAGGGCCTGTCCCCCCTCCTGGTGACACTCCCCACCAAGATTCGACATGGCCAACAAATTTTGCAGATGACCCTGGGACGGTTGTGTTTCGAAGACAGCTTAAATTTCATCCCTTACCCCCTGAAAGCCTTTCCCAAGAGCTTTGGGTTGAAAGAAATGAAGAAAGGGTACTTTCCACACTTTTTCAATACGAGAGTCAATCAGACCTACAGAGGTCCCTATCCACCAGCCATCACGTACGATCCCGATGGCATGTCTCCCGCGGAACGCACAGCCTTCCTCGAGTGGCATACCCAAAAAGTGCAAGAAGGAGCCTTGTTCGACTTACAAGAAGAACTTTTAGCTTACTGCCAGAGCGATGTGGACATTTTGAGACGGGGATGCGCCGACTTCCGACAGAACGCCATCCACTCGGTGGGCATGGATCCCTTTGTGGAAGTGATGACAGCTGCTGCGTTCACCATGAAATCCTTCCAAAAACACGACCTGAAACCCAATACCATCGCCATTCTTCCACCTCAAGGCTACCAACCCAAGAGAAACTATTCCCAGGCCTGTATGCACTGGCTCCACTATCTGATGGAAAGGGACCCCCATCTGCACCTCCAGCACGCCAGGAATGGCGGTGAAAAAGAGTTCACCTGTGGAGAGGGCCAACATCGGTACAGCGTGGATGGGTACGATCCAGCGACAGGCACCGTCTACGAATTCCTGGGCTGTTTCTGGCATGGGTGCAGGACCTGTCACAAGACCCGACGTGGAGAACCGCATCCCGTTCTGGGCTCGTCGTTGGGAGCCCGTTACACCGACACCCACTACCGCTTGAGTCTCTTGAGTCAACACCCTGAGGTGAAACGGGTCGTCGCCCTGTGGGAGCACGAGTTTACGAAAATGCAACGGGAGGACTCCGCTCTACGTGCTTTCTTGCAGGGACCCCACTGTCGTCACGTCCCCGGGCCTCTCAACCCTCGCGACGCCTTCTATGGAGGACGCACCAATGCCACGCGATTATGCTACGAAGCCCAAGAAGGTGAAACCATCAAGTACATCGATATTTGTTCCCTTTATCCCTACATTTGTAAGACCGGAGCGTTTCCCATGGGACACCCGACCCTTCTCCATCAACCCCCTGTGGACACGTTGTTTGAACTGAAAGGCCTGATCCAATGCCGTGTCCTACCCCCGAAACGACTCTACCATCCGCTACTGCCTTACAGATCGGGTGGCAAACTGCTCTGTCCTTTGGGCCGTACGTGTGCCGATACCCGGTCAGACTCCCCCTGAGAGCACACGGACGAAGAGAGGTCATGGGTGGGGACGTACGCCACCGTAGAACTCCAGGAAGCCGTGAAGAAGTATGACTACCGGGTGCTTCAGATCTACGACGTTTGGCATTTTGACACCTTTGCACAGCATGACCCCGGCACCCAGCAAGTGGGACTCTTTGACACTTACATTGATCAGCATTTCAAGGAGAAGCTCGAAGCCAGCGGATACCCCGAAGGATGTACGGATCACGACGCTTACATCCAGGAGATCTACGACAAAGAAGGCATTCGGTTGGACAAGGACCGCATCGAAAAAAATCCAGGACGTCGCACGATTGCCAAGATGCAACTGAATTCGCTCTGGGGCAAGTTTGGGCAACGGGTAGACTACAGTCAGAACGTCTATATGAACGATCCTGTACAGTACTTTGCCTTGTGGAGGGATGACCGCAATACCATCGAGGATGTGGCCGTTGTCAACGAACACATGGTGGAAGTGACCTATACCCAGCAGAAAGAATTCCAAACCCCTCATTCTCATTTCAATGTCGCCATCGCTGCTTGGGTCACCGCCCAAGCACGTCTCAAGCTGTACGAGACCCTTGCCCTGGTGGGCCGCAGGGTCTTGTACTTTGACACGGACAGTGTCATTTACATTCATCGACCCCACGACGCGAATCCAGAGCTGGGTCATTCGTTGGGTGAGTTTACGGATGAACTGGACGGAAACACCATCAAGACGTTTGTGTCAGGAGGTCCCAAAAACTATGGCTATGAGTTAATGAACCCCAGACCCGATGGAACGCGCACGACCTGCAAAGTGCGAGGGTTCACTTTGAATTACCGAAACCAATGCCATCTCAACTTTGACACCATGAAAGGACTGATACTGGGACAACGGTCTGGGAAAGAGGAGGAGAAAATCAGTTTGGATTACCCTCATCAGATCATTCGAAAAGGACCTCGGCACGAAAACGCACTCGTGACCCGCCCCACCCGAAAAGACTATCGTACCGTGTACGACAAGCGACGTGTCGTCTACGACGAAACCACAGGCCTACCTGTAGACACTCTCCCCTTTGGGTACAGAGACGACTTTCTATAAAATGATATACCATCGGGGTATGACAGGGGATCGAAACTGAATCGACATGGACCCCTACAGAAAAAAAAAACGGATCGAAATCGGACCAATCCGAAGCCTGGGTTGTCGACCAATCAGAGGCCGTGCTCGAGCCATGGTGGGCTCTGATTGGTCGAACCGAGGTTGTGCTTTCTCTCTCACGCTACAAGCCTAACCCTATGGAAAAGAAACACAAGGATCGGTCCAGTTTGGAAAAATGGAGACTCAGACCAGACACCGGAATGGGCCAATCAGAAAGCAGGACCACCGTGGCTTTTAATACGCCCGATGCTCTCCGGTCATCACTTTTCACTGAACGGACCAAGCAACCACATCGCCCCCCTCTGATTGATGTTCCTCACGTTGTGTTGGTTGTTGGCGTTTTATCTGGAAGAAACACGTGTTTGGAGAGAGTACCATCAAGTGCTGACACACCTCCGTGAAGACTTGGAAAAAACAACAACAACAACAACAACGAACAGAACATCCGGACAACATCATGTCGAAACGGTTGAATGACAAGACACGAAGCGACATGAGTGGCCAAGGAAGCAGTGGAGATGGGAACGGTGACATGACTGCTGAACTGTGGGGTGAAGTGTACGACTTGCTGTGTTTAAAGATGAAGACCGACGACGCGTACGCCAAGTTACGTGCGAAGGGCGACAACCTGATGTGCGAACAGATACGTTCAAAGATGAGGAAGCTGACTGAACCCGAGAAAGGCACATCGAAGAAGACGATAAAGAAGATCCAGAAGAAAAAGACAAGCAAGCCCACAGTCGTTGTGATCCCCACAGCAGCAGCAACACCCACCACCACCACCACAGCGCCAGTCCCCACCACCACAGCAGCAACAGCAACAACGGCTGCAGCGACAACAGACATCGAAACGATGGGGACATCCTTTTTGAAACCTGCAACGCCTGCAAAAAGACGATCACGGAAGAAATTATCTCTGAAGATCTCTCCTCAAGAACAGCTGTAAGTACCCTGCTCTTCTTTGTCTCAGTCATTCTTGATGTGATTCATATTCATGACCTATTCCTATGATAAATGGACTCTGTCCTATGATTGACAGGACCCCTGATGTCAGTTCAGCCCAGTCCGTGCTAGAACAGTGGTGGGAACAAACCCCTCGGGAGCCCACCTATTCACCGAATGCCCCTGCTGTGACGATGGCGACGGGTGACCGTGATGATCATGAAGCGCTCAAGCTGGCCACTCTCCCTTCCATGGATCTGGACACGCTCCCCCTGCTTGAGGCTTCTTGGTCACCAGCATCCCCGGAAGATGTTCATGTCTACTCCTCAGGTACGCCCCTGGTTTGCGACGATAATGAAGATGATGATGTTGATGACAACGTTGACCTGGATCCTTATGGAGAAGCTCAACTCACTCCCCTACAACGCGGATGTCGTATTTGCCGACACAACAACATGCTAAGATACATCAGTTGCAACAGCGGGCAAGTGATGTGTCATGTCTGTGGTCTGGAGCTCATAGACTGTACTTGTAGTATGTTGACCTATGACCGCATAATGACACATGATGACATGCCTATCACATCTGCTGAGGATCACATCTTATGGTGATCCTCCTCTTCACTCGAAGAACTTGTCAACACGTAAGCTGCAACCGTGATCAAGTGATGTGTCATGTCTGTTTCAGGGAGGCCATAGACTGTACGTGTTGAACGGATGGACCTCTCACATGGTTGAGGGAGGACCACCTCTTATGGGCTTGAAGATGGAAGAGGAAAACGTTGTCGCGTTATTGTTGTTGTTGTGGTTGTTGTAGGGACATGCAAAGCACTCCCTCCTCCATTGACTTTTCGTATTTCCATTGTATCTGGTTGTGATTGGTTTTTTCATGATTAAACAGTGATTGATTGAACTGACTCTTTGTGTCTTGATTGATCTCAACTCCAATAGAGTGCCGAACCGAGGGTAGAGGTTGAGTTGAGATGTCGTTTACGTTGTCTGTCCGTCTGTCTGTCTGTCTGTCTGTGCATCTGTCATGTCAGTGCACACCCGAGTGTAAAATCAAAATAAAAATAGATAAAAGAGAAAGGCCATGCTTGAAAGATCAGCTGCCTGGTGTCAGTCATTCCAGTACGCATCGATCCCCACACCCCCCACCCCGTGTACCATGTCATGTCATGGATCATGTCATGGATCATGTCATGGATCATGTCATGGATCATGCCGTGTGTCCGTCAACCCAAACACAGGATGACGTCACGTGATGAGGTGGAGGAGGTGGAGGAGGTGGAAGCTAAGGTCATGACCTTCCGTGGAAGGGAGTAGGGTGGAGAGTTTCATAAAAGCAGGCGAACCCTCAGACCTTCTTTCAGTGAAGTCACCGTCATCATGGAGCAAAGACGTTCTATGAATGTCATGTCATCCTCCCGAGATGTCGTCACCGATTCCGAGTGGGTGTCTGAAAAGGCAAGAGAACAAGAAGCGAGAAAACGTCCCCTCTTTAGGGACGACACGTGGCGACTCAGTGACATTCTGGAGGGACCTTTTCCTTCTTACACCCCGTGTCATCCTTCTCATCCTCACTATGATTCATTTCAAGAACGTCTGAGATCTTTTAAAACGTGGCCTAAACAGATGACCCAGACCCCGTATGACATGGCCATGGCTGGCTATTTCTATCCAGGACAAGGTGACTGTGTGACCTGTTATTGCTGCGGTGTGGCACTCCGCCAATGGGAAGCCACAGACCAACCCTGGAAAGAACATCTGAAGCACGCCAAAGTCCCCTGCGAATACTTGTGTGTGTTTTGTCCTGATGGAGAAGTGAACGAAAAATACAGACGTTTGGTGTCCCAAGAAGCACGGAAGAGAAGAGTCGAGTGTCTTGTTCACCCCAAGTGACAAAGTTTCTTTTTTCAAAGTGTACAGACGTTCATACCCCCGTGTTCACAAAATTCACAGGGACGCCCCCCTCATCCTGTGACTTTTTGTTTTGTGGTGTTGGTTCATGTGAGCGAGGGGATTAAATTTTGTTTTAAAAACCCATAGTCGTGTTCTGTGGTCTGTAGGATGAAAAAAACAAAACCGGATCGAAATGCACACCCCGATAAAAAAAAACCGGATCGAAATCGAACCAATCCGAAGCCTGGGTTGTCAACCAATCAGAGACCGTGCTCGGGTCATGCGGGACTCTGAATGGTCGAACCGGGGTTGTGCTTTCTCTCCCATGGTAAAATCCATTTCCTATGGAAAAGAAACACAGGGGTCGGTCCGTTTTGGAAAACCGAGGTGCAGACCAGGCCCCGAAACGAACCAATCGGGGGCGCTGCCTGGGGAACCAATCAGGAGGTAGGGTGTCAGTGGCTCTCCTATAAAAACAAAACAAGAGCGAAGCCACTCACACACACACACACACTGCATTCTATGAAACCCATCATGTCAGTTCGATACAGTTGTAGGAAGTGCCAGACCGACAGTCACAGTTACCTGTACTGCCCTGAAGTGACATGCCTCGAGTGTGGCACTCAAGGTCACCGTCACTATGTCTGTCTGAAGATGAACAGTCAAGAGAAGCAGGAGAATCGGAACCTGGGTCCCTGTTACAACTGTGAAGCCATGGGTCATTTCGCTGCAGATTGCCCAGAACCCAGTCGAAAGAAGACTCCCCATCGCCTGGACCACTGTTACAACTGTCAAGCCCTGGGTCATTTCGCTGCAGATTGCCCAGAACCCAGTCGAAAGAAAACATCAGCAACACCGTCCACGTCGACACCCGTGGCATCCGTGGCACCCGTGACACCCGTGACACCCGTGACACAAGTGGTTCATCTCATCGAAGACGTGCACGTCGATGTCCTCGACCTAAAAGAATGCCTCGCACAACTCCGTGCGGGCATCACACCTCTTGTAGAGAAAAGAAAACGGGTCAGAAGCCTCTCAAGAAAGCACGCTTCAAAGCGCCGACGACACCTTCAGTCCGAGGATGAGATGGAAGTAGAGGATGAAGAAGATAGATCATCTGAACAAAGTGACTAACGCATGGGCCCATGCTACCCCACTGTTTTTTACCAGTGTCCCATCGTTTGCAGTTTTTCCAGTGTTCCAGTGTTCCAGTGTTCCTGCCGTTTCCTGTCGTTTCAAGTTTCCAGTTTCCAGTTTGTTTTCCAACGGCCCTTTTCAGGGCCACCCATCTCTCCCGAAAGACAACTTTCCTCCTTTGCTTTGACGACCCTCCAACCCACACCATGAACCCGTCTCCTCCTCCTTTCCTCCCTCCCTCCCTCCCTTCCTCCCTTCACCACCACCACCACTACCACCACCACCACCACCACCCTCCCTCCCTCCCTCCCTTCACCACCGCCACCCCGTCTATGTTTAGAACCACCACCACCACCACCACAAACGATGTTTGACGCGCTTCTTTCCATGTCGATCCCGTTCACCTTTGACGGGCGCTTCTCCGGGTTTTCCCCTACTCCTCCCCGGAAACGGAGGCAACGCCATCTTGGAGGCGTGCGCCACCGGACACGGAAGTGCCGTCCTCTTGGAGGCGTGCGCCTCCGGACACGGAAGTGCCGCCCTCTTGGAGGCGCACGCCACCGGACACGGAAGTGACGCCCTCTTGGAGGCGCACGCCACCGGAAACGGAAGCGACGCCATCTTGGAGGCACGCGCAGGGTCCCATCATGCACTGCGCAGGTCACGTGACCGGAAACGGATGTGCCGCCATCTTGGTTCCAGAATCCTGAGTGGTTCCAGAATCCTGAGGGGTTCTACACTGATGTGCTAAACTACTCCCGTTCAGTCGTCCTGTTGGTAAGGTGAGAGTGCCTCCGTGACGTAGTGGATAGAGGTCAACCCGGAGTGCGCTCCACCAAAAGACGTTAAAAGATGGTAATTGTTGTTACCCTGGCTGGCGCGGGGTATTTAGGGGCTAAAACAAGGACTGGTTCGGAGTCACGGTGTCTGAATGGGGTATTCATGTTAAACTGCGGCATGGTATTTCAGTGAACGAGAACTATAAAATCCGGACTAGTACAAGCAGTCTCACACACATGTTTGAACGCGGCGTTAAACACCATCACCTTAAGATGAAATGGGTTTAACATCAACAGATAATTGCGCTTTTATAGCGACGCGCGCATGCTAAAATATTCACACGGTAAATCGCAATTTGTTTACGTTTGGGATTAACATCAATCTAAAGTTAGGTTCATGGAGTACACATTGTGTATGTCCTGAAACCTTGACGTAGCAGGTGATGCAGTATAGGTTCTACTTTAAACTTCATAGGAAACTGATATTATTTTGTTTGTTTGTTTGTTTGTTTGTTGTTTAACGCCGCACTCAGCAATATTCCAGCTATATGACGGCGGTCTGTAAGAAATCAAGTCAGTGATTGGCAACATGAGCATCGATCCACGCAATTGGGATCGATGACCACCCGATCCCGTTAGTCGCCTCTTACGACAAGCATAGTCGCCTTTTATCGCAAGTTTGGGTTGCTGAAGGAAACTGATATTAACTCATATTAACTGATATCACGTTTTCTGTCTGCAGTGTTTACTGCTTGGCTTTCCTGTTCAAGGTATTCGATTGATATATATACATATATTCGTCAGTTTGACTTAATCTTGAACAACTATTGTAGTCAAGTCGTAGTACTCCTAAATCGACACATTATAATTTGTCGCCTCAATGGAATTAATGTGATATTTCAATGTTGTAATACACAGTGGATTAATAAGAGCAGAGAGCAGGGGAGCAGGAGTCATTCCATTTAAGGAAGCATTCCTTATGTACTAAGTGGCCGCGATTCGCTGTGCAGAGTTGCGTCCCTTGGGCACGCCAGAAACCTATGATTGTGGGTTCGAATCCCGGTTCGCCCCGCTGTTTCTAGGTTTGTCAGCACATACCCGTGCTCGTGGGTTTCACCGAAGTGGTAAACGTCTGAGACCTGTCTCACTTCGGGCTTTCCTCCCACATTAAGCTGACACGCCGTGATATAACTGGTACACTGTTAAAAGTGGCGTTAAACCCAACTCACTCACTCACTCAGCTCCAATCATAAATCTGACACATTACACCCAACTTTATAGATAGGCTTCACGTGAAGAGTTGTTATTCAGCCCGCCTTGTCCTCGCGTTGGATTTTATGAGCACTTCAAGGATATTAACCAGTGGTAGATTATTTGTGGATGTTTTACGATTGGCGTGGTATTATGGATGTTCCCAGGAAGACTAAAGATTCAGATTGTCAAAATGATCTCCACAAACAACTGGTATCATCCCTAGTTGATAGTGATTCATAAACACCTGGCATCATCACTATTTGATAGTGATTCACAAACACCTGGTATCATCACTATTTGATAGTGGTTCATAAACACCTGGTATCATCACTATTTGATAGTGATTCATACACATCTGGTATCATCACTATTTGATAGTGGTTCATAAACACCTGGTATCGTCACTATTTGATAGTGATTCATAAACACCTGGTATCATCACTATTTGATAGTGATTCACAAACACCTGGTATCATCACTATTTGATAGTGATTCACAAACACCTGGTATCATCACTATATGATAGTGAATCATAAACACCTGGTATCATCACTATTTGATAGTGATTCATAAACACCTGGTGTCATCACTATTTGATAGTGATTCATAAACACCTGGTATCATCACTATTTGAAAGTGATTCACAAACACATGGTATCATCACTATTTGAAAGTGATTCACAAACACCTGGTATCATCACTATATGATAGTGAATCATAAACACCTGGTATCATCACTATTTGATAGTGATTCATAAACACCTGGTGTCATCACTATTTGATAGTGATTCATAAACACCTGGTATCATCACTATTTGAAAGGGATTCACAAACACCTGGTATCATCACTATTTGATAGTGATTCACAAACACCTGGTATATCACTATTTGATAGTGATTCATAAACACCTGGTATCATCACTATTTGATAGTGATTCACAAACACCTGGCATCATCACTATTTAATAGTGATTCATAAACACCTGGCATTATCCCTAATTGAACATGATTCATAAACACCTTGCATTATCCCTGTTTGAACGTGATTCATAAACACCTGGTATCATCAATTTGTGATAGTGATTCACAAACAAATACTCATGATCCGATGAATATGTAAAGAGTTTTGTCGCCTTTATGTAATCGCTGTATGAGATCAGACGCGGTGGCGTCACAGAAATTGTTAATGTGAGACGATGTATCCCGACTGATATTGATACTCAACTAGCCTTGTAGATTTTTTGAAAATGTGGGGTGCATTTTAAGATTTTACAATTACCTTTCAGTAATCATGTAATTATGTACAAAATATAACACCAAACATGACTTTGTTACAGTTTTGTTACATGTTTATTTTATATTGTATATTATATATTCTTTAGCCCCCCCCCCCCCCCCCCCCTAGAAGATTTGAACAGGCGATATTACGTAGGTCATAAAATACCTGATCACCCATATATTTCTGAATGTATAAATGTTGAGAGTGCTTCAAATAAATACCTCACACCCTCCCCAATCCCCACGCCACTCTGGTTCCACGAATGCTCAGTAAGTCAGCATCTTTCTCCCAGCTCCACCTATAGCGCCGAGAACTCTCCCCGCTGCATTTCCAATCCAGTTCCACACTGAACGGAAGCCGTCCCTCATCTTCAGACGAGGTCCTCGGTTGACACACTTGGATGTTATGCCATCACTATTGATACACACAACATATTCATTGGCTTTGTCGTTGGAGTAAAACATCACTGCAAGTTTGCTACCGTACACCTCGAGACTCGCGCGCCTCCACACCCAGGTCGGCTCTTCCAGGATGATTGAGAGACAGCACTGCAAGACCCGCCGATCACACTCCAACAGGCTGTCCCGGTGATTGTACAGGAAGGAGCTGATGTCACAACAAGCAATGAATGGGCTGCAGTTGATACTCTGAAATGACAATGTATTGAGTCAATTATTTTAGTTGAAACATAACGAGTGAGTGAGTGTGAGTGAGTTGGGTTTAACGCCGCTTTTAACATTATTCCAGTCATATCACGGCATGTCAGCTTAATGCGGGAGGAAAGCCCGAAGTGATGCAGGTTTCAGACGTTTACCACTTCGGTGAAACCCACGAGCACGGGTATGGTGCTGACAAACCTAGAAACATAATCGGGGCGAACCGGGATTCAAACCCACAATCATAGGTTTCTGGCGTGCCCAAGGGACGCAACTCTGCACTGCGAATCGCTGCGCCTTAGACGACTGGGCCACTCGTGCCCCCTGAAGCATAACGAATAAGTGAGTGAGTATGGTTTTACGCCGCTTTTAGCAATATTCCAGCAATATCACAGCGGGGGAAACCAGAAATGGGCTTCACACATTGTACCTATGTTGGGAATCGAACCCGGGCCTTCAGCGTTACGAGCGAACGCTTTAACCACTAGGCTACCCGACCGCCCCTCATAACGACTAAGAATGTAAATGGTTGGTGGTCGAGCGGCTGGCTTTTGTGTGCGTTTGGTAGAGAAGTAATTGTGGGCTGCCTCTAAACAATCAAACAAAACAAAAGAAATCAATGAAAAGAGTTAATTTCAGTACATTATTTCAAAAGAAGTTCCAGGGTAAGCCTCCTACACAACAATTCTATCCATTTACTAAAGAAAGCTAACAATATCTGCTTGGACGGAGTATGGTGGTTCGCTGGATGTTGTCGCTTCTTAAGTTAGAAGCATTTTACAAACGTTTGCAAACATTATTTCCAGGACTGCTGTATCTCGTTTTCACAATCTTCTAAGGCGAGATCGTAAATAATTGTTGCCTTATTTTGCAAGATGACATTATTGGATTTCTATATCATCCTTACTTATTATATTATCCTATCTGCGTAAGACATTTCAATCCTCATATTTAAGAAATGCATATGACTTTTTTTTAACCAGGATAGAAATGAGAAAAAGCGAGAATAGTGTGAACGAGTTATTACTGCTTAACGCCGTTAATAATGCAACTTCAAATATAGAGAACTCTTTGGAACCCCCCCCCCCCCCCCCCCCCCCCCCCCCCCACCCACCCATAAACCAATGCATGCGTTCATGTTTTGGAATATTATGATTAAGTGCAACATTAGTGATGAAGGAAGATACTTGATATCCCCCAAAGCATTGTTTTGGCTTCATACTCACATCCAGGTGTCCCGGAAGTTGTTTTGTGGCACCCTGAAAAGGAAATAGAGGGAATTACAAATTCACAAAGATTAAATAATTCCTAATATTCTAGTCTGGTCATTCTCTGCCACAGATATAACGGCTTGGGGACAACCACCTAACGCACCAACACACCCACATCATTGCACATACACTATGCACTTCCTCCGTGTGGGTGACAGCGAGGTCATGCTTACTTATGACCATACGCTGAAAGGTCAACAAAATCGGGCCGAGCCGTTGGTATTGTTGATTTTCATTATTTACAGTAACACGTAACGTCTCCACTTTGCGTGAATGCAATCCAGGGTAGAATAGGTCTTCAGCAGCGCATGCTTGCCGTAAGAGGCGACTCTGCTTGTCGTTAGAGCCGACTAACGGGATCGGGTGGTCAGGCTCGCTGACTTGGTTGATGCATGTCATCGATCCAAATTGCGTTGATCGATGTTCATGATATTAATCACTGGAATGTCTGGTCCAAACCCGATGATTTACAGACCGCCGTACAGACAAGCATCAGAATTTTTCCACTTTTATCAACTCGTGTTGATATATTTGATATCAAAAGACACTTGGGTGAGATTCTCTATTTGTAACATCGTGGGACTATAAAATAATGACGTTATAGTCTCTTCGCGTGTGGCCGACACCTAAAGTTTCCATATTCAGGTGTCGTTGCATGATATTGTGCGTTATATGTAGATGTCTAGCCCCCAGTTACACAGTGCTGTCAGTGGAGAAATATTAATACTTAATGTCTGAGTTTACTCGGTATTTTAATTGTTGTGACAGTAACTGTGATGGTTTCGGCGAATTGTTTTCTTACAGCTGCATGGGTATCCCAGCCAGCCCAAAAATATAATTCAGGAGGATAAGGGGGTTAGGGTTGGGGCGTTTTAGTTTGTTCCTGGACTGTGTTCACTGTGAGCGTGTTGTGCGGCGTCTGATTGTATGTGTGATATATCATTTGATAGTTTATAGTGTATTCCACATATGTTGGGCTTATTTTATCTTTCTTGAACTATACATAGCTATCGTAGCAAAATAGTAGCAGCCACCAATCTGTAGTCTGATTTGGGGGTTTACTCCCGCTATGAACGAACGTCTTGGTACCTTAATCATGCCCCTGTTGTCACAAACATCTGATCATTTAGACGCTTTAATCTTGAACATTGAGAATACATTGAGAAAGGTCAGAGAGTTTGACTGATGATTGTTCACGAATATCCTCGATACGACCGATCCTAGTGAACAAAATTGCACATCGTCTACCGCAGTATCGACTCCATCTTTGTCTCGACTAACAGTTACAGTCTACTTCAATCGAGACCGCCTCCGTGGTCTAGTGGTAGCGCGTCCGCCCGGAAGGTCCGGGGTTCGATCCCCGACCGCGTCATACCAAAAGACGTTCAAAGATGGAACGTGTTGTTACCCTGTCTGGCGCTCGGCTTTAAGGGGCTAAAACAAGGACTGCTCAGAGTCAGTATACTGTGTCTGAGTGGGGTATTCATGTTAAACTGCGGCATGGTATCTCATTCAGCTAGCACTATAAATCGGCATCAGCCCGGACTAGTACAAGCAGCCACACAAACACACACACGTACATGCACGTCGCTATATAAGTGCAATCATCTTGGACGCGACGTTAAACCCAATTCACCTCACCTACTTGAATCGATGTGATAGAGTTGTTAATTATCTTAATAATGACTCGGACAGAGATTCAAAATGCATGATGGCAAGTTAAGTTTAGACTATTAACATAATTCGATAACCATACCACGCCATTCAACCAATATTATACGCCTCTGAACTGCGGGGCCTTGTAAAGTCAGTTATGATTGAAAGAATCCATTTGAAATATTTCAAGCGTATACTTAGAGTTCAGCAATCAACTCCAAGCTTTATTATTACAATCTACGAATTCTCACTGAACATATCTATGTCTGTATATGTGTACAGATGTATTTATATCCTCTCTGTATTACATGTTGTGATTTATGAGGATACACTTGACTTGACCGACAATGTACCCGGAAGGTTTACATGGGTTGTCATGACTACGTCCAATCAAGAGCGAGCAGGCATATCTATGGCCAGATGTTGGCAACACTTCAACAAATGTTAGCTACTAAGAAATGAAAAGTCTATGTTGTTCAAATATAGAAATCACTCAACCGTGACGTTATAGCCTGTTTCGGTCTATAGCCTGACTGTGTTGGTTAGCCGCTGGACACAGTGTTAGCTTTCAGTGCGACATATTCAAGGTGTTCGATTACCTGATCGACAAAACGGGATGTGGCTGTCAACTATACCAATTATTCGTTCTTTCGCGACATGAGTGAGTGACTGAGTGAGTATTTAACGTCACATCGGCAATATTTCAGCCATATCGTGACGAGAATTAATACATTAATAACATATAAGTATATATACTTTATAAAAACCTGTCATCAAAGGACAGTACAATAACTAGAATATCACAGAGTGTATTAAAGCTAGTTGAGGAACATATAAAAGCAGAAAGAATTTACAACACAATATAAAAATGGGCTAGAGATCGTCAGTAACTAAAGGGAGATAACCATACCAGGGACCATGGGGACTTACAGTGCCTTTGCTTCCTGCATGGGCCCTGGCTGGATTTATATCATCCCTTCAGTCACTGGCGATAAGATAGCCTTAGATTAAATGACAAAAATACTACGTTTTAAAATTCTGGTATGCATAACAATACATTGAATAATGACCTATTCTTCCCCGGATCTTCTCGGGTCTTGCTGTGTTGAAATATATTGCGTTTCTGGTCTTTCTAATCAACTGAATATCATTAGCATAGTGCACGTCGACGCGGGACTAGAGAGTCCTCTCACAGACTGGTCCCTGGGATGACACAGAGAGGTGTTTGGAGACTAAAAGGTAAACTCGAGCACAGATTTTACCGATCACGCCTACTATTCTTCAAAATACGTAAAAAATAAGATATGACCACACCTGTCAACATATTTTCATGGGCAGCTTTTTCAGAAAGTCGACTCTGTTACCTTCCAGTGCGAAGGAAAATTAAAGCCCCGACAAGCAGTTGTGTATTCTGACGCTACATGCACAGTGATAAAGTGCTTCTAAAAGTTAGACATAGCAAACTGTTCACGTTGGTGAATAGATTCTGCAAGTCTCATTATGTGACATGGCCGGGTCACCCTTGGGTCCAGGAACAGCTTCACAATCTGCCGCACCGCGATACCGATGGCGTACCATATGTTCTCATTCCTTGACAAAGGTCGGATGAACTGTGAGCCACTCCTCTCCCCTAAAAAAATCAAGTCGAGTCTGGAGCATTACAACCGTGTTGTATAAACCTGGGCAGTGCATAAGGAGTGAGTGTTCGTGAGTTGGGTTTTACGCCGCTTTTAACAGTATTATAGTTATATCGCGGCATGTCAGCTTAATGTGGGAGGAAAGCCCGAAGTGATGCAAGTCTCAGACGTTTACCACTTCGGTGAAACCCACGAGCATGGGTATGGTATCGACAAACCTAGAAACTTAATTGGGGCGAACCGGAATACGAACCCACAATCATAGGTTTCTGGTGTGCCCGAGGGACGCAACTCTGCACGACTTGGCCACTCGTGCCCCCTCAGTAAATAAGGAAGAGAATTTATGGATGTCACAATAATTCTAGTTTCATCATAAAATAATATTTGAACTGATTATAGCGTTTTCCTTTTTCGAAGAGGTTTTCATGACCCTAACTATTGTTTGAACTTTCCGGGCGAAACGAACCATGGATACGGAGTTAGTCCTTGTATTTTTGTGAAGTTTCATAAAAGCAATTTTCCGGAACCTGGAGTTTCCAGACAAACGAGGTCATAGCTAACTGGGTTTCATTACACAGCAATGTTTCACAAAGAATCCTGGAACATTTCTAATTAAGACAGAAATTATTACTTACGCTTCCCATCTTCCCGTGTTGAGCTTGTTCGGGTGACGTTTGCAGGGTACTCTCGAGTATGGCTTGTTGAGTCGATTCTGGGTAGCACTGATTCTATAAATATTTTTCCACGAAAGGTGTATTAATGTCAGTTGAGTGCAGTGAGTGCAGCTCACCACATCTACCTGATCCGACCTGAACATGGGCAACACGGTAAGTAGATTCTGTAATGTTGTCTGTTGTTTCACTACGCCTGGTATCATCCCCATTGGAAAGCGTTTTATTATACAGTCAGAATCGTAAGTCGACTTTCTTTTGACCGTGATAGGGGTTTGCGGTGTTCTTCAATATGTTTATGAAGTAGGTATCTTTATTCTCATTTCGATATGTTTATTTCGTGGTAGGTTCATTCATTCAAGTTGTGAAAGGCATAATATATTGTCGTTTACCCCATGCCATCTGAATGGGAACGCTATAGGTTCGTCCCGACATTACAGTTGTGATGGTAGGTTGGGCAAATGAACATTCTGCCATACATTGGTGACTGGTTGCCATTGTGATAAACATGGCTCTAGTGTAAGTTGCAATCGGAGAGGTGAGCAAAGGTTTGTAATGTCGCGTACACCATTTCAAGTATCACTACGGAGCTAATATTTAAAGGAATTAGGGCTGGGACGAATCCAAATGTACTACCCGGGTACCCACCCCTCTATTACCCTACCCTACCCGGGTACCCACCCCTCTATTACCCTACCCTACTCGGGTATCCGCTGTAGGTTTCAAGAGATAGGTACAAAATGTCTGATTGGGAAACGTTTGACCGTACTGCTGTCAAAATAAATTTAGATACGCGTATCATCCGATCTGGTCATGCATACACTGAAGTTGACTGAAGTCATACCATTATGCAAACATATAAAGTCAGAAGGAATGTGTGTACAGTCAGAAAGAAATTCGTCACTTATAGTGTAACCTTAGAGTTTTAAATATTTTGTCATTAAACAATATAATCACGTGACTAACCACGGGTCCGGGTAGTCCCGTAAGTACCCGGGTCCTACTCGGTACCCACCCGACCCGAGCACCCGTCACACGCCCCAGCCCTAATAGGAATGTTCTTCTGTCCTGGGCCCCGTTCCACAAAGCGATATAAGAGCTACGACTGTCGTAAGGCAATGCTAAAGTATAGGAGTTAAGATTGTCTTATCGCTACGACTGTCGTAAGTCAATGCCAAAGTGTAGGAGTTAAGATCGTCTTATCGCTTCGACTGCAGTAAGTCAATGCTAAAGTATAGGAGTTAATAAGATCGTATTATGGCTACGACTATCGTCGGTCAATACTTAACTATAGGAGTATCGCTACGACTGTCGTGGATAGTGTTATCGCTAGGTCTGTCATAAGTCAATGCTAAAGTATAGGAGTTAGGATCGTCTTAGCGCTAAGATTGTTTTGTGGAACGGGGCCCTGGCAGATTTTAATCCGGATATAACTGTTAATGGGTCAGAAAATGATGAATGCAATATTAACAAGCTGAACACACACGTGATATAGGTTGTCGCCCAAAGTGATGCATTTCATATAATTTAACATTTCATATAATTTAACATTAAGGTGAAATCCACAATCACGTGAGTGAGTGAGTGAGTGCGTGAGTGCGTGTGTGCGTACGTGCGTGCGTGCGTGCGTGCGTGAGATTTAACGCCGCCGTAGACAGTATTCGAGTACCCGATACCGTTAGTCGCCTTTTAAGACAAGCACAGTCGCCTTTTACGGCAAGTATTGGTTGCTGAAGACTTATTCTAACCTTGACCTTCACGGGTCAGATATTCTTTGTATGTATGTATAATATGCTACCCGATTCGCAAAACATAGAACCCATTTCATTGAAATAGCTCAGTGTACAATGGCTTTCGTAAGACCCCTCTCTGAATATGGCTAACGCGGAAGTGATAAGTTTACATATGTTTGTGACCTTGTCTTTGGCAAAGACCCAAATATAAGAAGACCAAGTGGAACGTGTGACATAAACGTCCATGCACAGGATTTTTGTCTCAAAACTTATCTTTGTTCTAATACTTGGTATTAACACTTATAGTTCATGATCCCCTACTTATTTTAAAGAGTATATTTGATTCCGGTGGCGATGTATTTCTGCATCCACCTCAACAACAAATCACGTCATAAGTAAACAATGCAGTTTACTTTCACCTTTATTTCAGGTTGAAAATCAAAAGAAATCGTCAGCGCATGCTCCAACTGTTTTGGTGAGTACTTCTGTCTTGTCATAATGTACTCTTAAAAAAACAACGTGCAAGCTCCGACGTTCATACAGAGAATGAACTCACACAAAGTGAAGGTCAATTCTTAAAAAAATAATAACATTTTATATAAACCTGAGAAAGGTGAATTATGTAGGATAAGGACAAGACAAGTATTTCTGGACTTCTATTTGCGTTCAAGATGAAGCCATATTTTCAAAAAGTGTCCATTCTGTTGATACTTGCCATGTATAACGGTAGATTTGTCGGTCATATTATAGGCTTCTGGTGTTGTGTTGTTATCTTTTAAATGGGTGAAATGATTAATTATATTTTTCCAAACCACTATTATCTTACACAAAAATATTGAGCTCTTCATTCCATTTCTTGACTTTCTGTTTAATTGACAATTTTGAAATGGCGACTAACGGGATCGGGTGGTCAGGCTCGATGACTTGGTTGCATAGATCGATGCTCATGGATTGTCTGGTCCAGACTCAATTATTTACAGACCGCCGTCATATAGCAGGAATATTGCTGAGTGCGGCGTTAAACAACAAACCAACCAACCAACCAACCAACCAACCAAAACCTCCATATTTCCAGGGCTCGCAGGGCCCTGGATCCTTTCACGTGGTCCTCGCAGTCTCAAATTATCCGCCCTTGATTTCCTTTAGCCAGTTTGATTAGCTACGCTATCAAGTTTAACGGACCAATCAGAACGCAAGTTACAAACCAGCCTCAATGATGACATCAACAACATGGCGGCCACTCCCATTGATTATGACACTATCTAACACGCAAAAGAAAGCTCTAAAAAACAAACACAGCAAGTTGATCGTAAGAGGCGACCGAATAGATCGGGTGGTCAGGCTCCGTGACTTGTTGAGTGCCTGTCATCGTACCCCGATGTCGTGGATCGTTGTTCACAGTATTGATCACTGGTTCAGACGTGGTTATTTACATGCCGTCGTTTAAGGCGCCGCGATTCGCTGTGAAGAGTTGCGGCCCTTTGGCACGCCAGAAACCTATTATTGCGGGTTCGAATCACGGTTCGCCCCGGTTATGTTTCTAGTTTGTCAGCACCATACCCGTGCTCGTTGGTTTCACCGAACTGGTAAACGTCTGAGATCTGCCTCATTTCGAGCTTTCCTCTCACATTAAGCTGACACGCCGCGATTTAACTGGAATACTGTCAAAAGCAGCGTTGAACCCAACTCACTCACTCACTCTGAATGAAAGTTGATACACAGTGGAGTCCGCCTAAATAATTGTCAGGGTGACCTGCATCAGACGTGATAATATATCCAGGGTTGGAAGGCCTGTGAATTGAGTCAGTATACTTTATTCTTTGCTTGTGTCGTCTCGCCGTCATATGGCTGAAATAGTACAATGCAACGTTCAACCTCACTCTCTTACTCATGTCGCAACCCATGCTTGTCGTAAAAGACGACTATGCTTGTCCTAAGAGGCGACTGACGTGATCGGGTGGTCAGATAGGCTGACCTGGTTGATGCAGGTCATCGTATCTCGAATTATCGATGCTCATGATGTCCATCACTGGATTGTCTGGTCCAGACTCGATTGTTTACAGACCGCCGTCATACAGCTGGAATATTGCTGAGGGCGGCGTTAAACAACAAACAAACAAAACAAACAAACACTCATGTCGATGTCGCTTATGCAGGTTGAAGTAATGAAAGTCATTTTTCGATGCGTATTTCCTGTTTCAGCTTCAAGTGCAGGAACAAACACTCATGTCGATGTCGCGTATGCAGGTTGAGGTTGATGAAAGTCATTTTTCGATGCGTATTTCCTGTTTCAGCTTCAAGTGCAGGAAGTCAACAAGAGGACGCTGGGAAAGCTGATCCTCAAGACTGTCGGCCACGAAGGTACAGAGACAGACGAGGAGGGGACGTATCTACGGCGACAGATCCAAGTCTGCATCTCTAACCTGGAACATTACAAGCCTACAGTGTGGCGGGATGCTACAGTGACGTTCATTGGCTTACAGGGTCATGAATATGTGGTATCCTCTGGCCGCGGACGCTACAGATTCATGGTCCACCTTGATGCTCGAGACGAAATAACCTTTTCAAAAATGAAATAAGAAAATGCTATAATGAGACTGCAACTAGAGCATAACTACACCGTTACATGTGTATGCCAGTCTCCTTTCGAAACGTGTGGGGCGGTCGGGTAGCCTAGTGGTTAAAGCGTTCGCTCGTCACGCCGAATACCAGGGTTCGATTCCCGACATGGGTACAAGTGTGAAGCCCAATTTTGGTGTCCCACGCCGTGATATTGCTGGAATATTGCTGAAAGCGGCGTAAAACCATACTCACTCACTCTAAACGTGCACGTAATGCAAAAGCAAAGATAACAGCAGTTATTCTCCAATCCACTTTTCCTTTAATCCACTGCATCACAACAGGAACAACCTGACAGTATGTGTTATCTCAGTATCTTTACAGCACACATCTTCTAGAGGTTCTCTGTTTACATGCATGTGCATGATATGCAAATCTGCTTGTTTTCTTGATCTGTGTGTTGTGCTAAGAAGGGTCCTAAATAGTGATAATAATTTAAATTCTGATGTATCTTTGAACATGAGATAACTGTCATATAATAAAGTACGTTTGGTCACTAGTATTAATAACGTTGATTATTCCACGATTTTGGCAACAGCCTCGCTACCTGCTCCACATTTGTTTGCTGTTTATCGCCGCACTCAGCAATATTCCAGCTACATGACAGCGGTCTGTAAATAATCGAGTCTGGACCAGACAATCCAGTGACAGACGGGATCGATGACATGCATCAACCAAGTCAGCGAGCCTGACCACCCGTTCCCGTTAGACTTACGACAAGCTTAGAACTATTCTAACCCGGATCTTCACGGGTCACCTACTCCAGGTGATAACTGCCACTTGATATGTAACGTAAAGATGATTTGCAAGGAATACATGTCGAATGGAAGCTTTTTCAGACGAATAGAACGTAGCTTACAGCCCTCATGCTTTTAATGGCTTTTCCACCAAACCAACTGACCCACCATGGACACGATCGACCTTTTTCTCTGAAAATAGACTTTTGGTGACTCGTAGTCATTGTGAGCCATGATCATATTTGACCCGTCGACCTCGCTATCACATGACCCTCACATGATGTTAACAATCTAGCTCGAAGACGTCAACCATTGATGCCTTCTCAGACGGAAAGGCTGCAGAAAATTGGTAATCTGGTAGCAGTCTGTGATTATTCAAGACGACTACTAAACTGCATCTGATGCGACGAAAGCTACCGTTGGCACAAATCACTCCATTGCAGGTACTCTCTTGTTGACAGTCACCATGTTGGAACTATTTTCCAAATATTTGGTCGTCTTTAACGACCAGCTTAGGTTGTTTGATCATGCTAGGAACCTCATCCACTATATCTCCAGGGCACGCATTTCAGTAAACCTACACTTCGCAATGTTACGTTTCCTGCCTTTGTTCTTACGTTGACTGGCGCTCGGCATTCAGGAGCAAGGACAGGTCGGGTTGAGTCAGTAGACTGTGTTTGAGTGGGGTATTCGTGTTAAAGGGGCACTGATCTTAAGCAATTCCCCGGGACTGGTTGTTGCCTTTGTTATTGTTTTTTCCCAGGGAATACCTGGATGTATAGCAGAAATCAAGACTAGTTCGCGACCTCTGCTGCGCCATTCGTAAGCGCATTAGTCACTTTTATGGGTAGTAATAAGGGCGTATGGTCACATTGATCAACAAAATAAAATACAGTTTTCGAGATAATAAGGAAATGTAGGTACCTTTGTGGGTAGCATCGGTAATGGTGACGAAGTTTTGAGAAGTCACTTGCTTGGTAATTTTGGGATTTTCGTCTACACTGTTTTGACTTGCAACACAAAGTAAATATTTCACTTGAGCATTGCTTTTTTTATAGTGTGTATATTTGTTTACTGTCAAAATGTGTAACATTTTCAAATTTATTAAACGCCTAAATATTCAGTTATTTTACAAAGTGCTGAAAAACATTTCCATCTGTATTATTATGATAACGAATTCCAAACATTTTGATGTTTAATGTCATCACCAAGAGACTGAATATGTTACATTGAAAAGTACAATTCTATGTTGTTTGGCTTCTAATCCTTTGCTGTGATGTTTTTAGGCCCTTTTGATCGTCTTTATCAATTTTAGTCAATCTGGGCCGATTTTTCTGTCAAAATGACTGAAATACTTCCACATTTGTTAAATTGCCTGAGAGAATCACATTTTACAAATTGGCGGTAATATGTACACGCTGACAAAGGAAAAGACCTGTGAAAAAAACGTCTATCGCGCATTGAAGAATTTCCCTAACCAAGACGTAGAGGAACAAGAACGAATCGGTTCAATGCTACAGCAAATGAAGCAAAACAAAATTCAAATACCATAATTACAACCTACCAAATTTATGTATATAAATTTTAGGCAGCTTCCTTATTCGAGGAATGTATCCGTGAATATACACATAAAGGAACAGTATCCCACTCGTCTGCAGCTGTACAAAGAAACTTATTCGATGTCACGTGTCTCTGTAACAATCAAATATTTTAAAAGATATATATCGTTTCGGGATATTATAACCCGTGTTCGTTTCTCAACTGATGACTTAGATTATTTCAGGTGTTTCACATAGGTGTCAAGACTCAAGAAAGCCCACGTGACAATTATTTTCAAAGCGTCCACGGTTCATAAAAAAATCCATTGAGTGATAGATAACAATGAGCAACCAATCAACGTATTATCAGTTAACCCTTTGAACAAAGTATGTTGTTTTTACATCGGCACTTCACGCCATGATATGAGTGTATTCCCTTTGTTTTAGTAAACCTAGACATGTAAACACTCACTTTTGACATATTACTGATCATTTACCTCTTGCTGGGCTGCCACGTGTATATTACATAAAACCCATTTCACCTCACTTCAAACCTGCATTTAGATTGGATAATTACCCCAGACACAATAAATGCCAAATGGGAACCTTTGTCAGGTAATCTAAGTGGTGCTACCACTAATTGTACCTGTAATAAAATCATTAACTGAGCATCAAGTGAATGACGACAAATACACAAGTGCAGGGTTATACCAGAAAACGTGGATGACAACAAGGGAGTAGTAATCGTATTATCGACGCAATCCGAAATTCGAACATGCTTTCACAGCATGGATACTTGTTTTTATTACTAAACTATAACCGTCTGGGATATTTCCAAATGACGACATCCGATGAGCTCCGCCGTTCTTTTTGTCTGTTTGTTTTCAGGCTGAAGAAATCAATTAACATGCGTCCTTTGTCGAAATCTGTATAGATCACAGTTAACCAATCAGTGTTAAAAAAACAGGCTTCCCAGAAAGCTGTGTTAAACTGAGTGGTCAGGTTTAATTATTCAGAAGAACAGGCGTGATAGGTAACTTCTGTGCTGGTAGTTTACCTTTTAATCTCTGAACACCTCTCTTGGTCATCCCAGGGACCAGACTGGCCACGAAGGTACAGAGACAGACGAGGAGGGGACGTATCTACGGCGACAGATCCAAGTCTGCATCTCTAACCTGGAACATTACAAGCCTATAGTGTGGCGGGATGCTACAGTGACGTTCATTGGCTTACAGGGTCATGAATATGTGGTATCCTCTGGCCGCGGACGCTACAGATTCATGGTCCACCTTGATGCTCGAGACGAAATAACCTTTTCAAAAATGAAATAAGAAAATGCTATAATGAGACTGCAACTAGAGCATAACTACACCGTTACATGTGCACATGTGTATGCCAGTCTCCTTTCGAAACGTGTGGGGCGGTCGGGTAGTCTAGTGGTTAAAGCGTTCGCTCGTCACGCCGAAGACCCCGGTTCGATTCCCGACATGGGTACAAGTGTGAAGCCCATTTTTTGGTGTCCCCCGCCGTGATATTGCTGGAATATTGCTAAAAGCGGCGTAAAATCAAACTCACTCACTCACTCATCACTGTCGGCTGTCAGCCACACCGTCCATCAACATGAAGCCGCCTTTCCGGAATCAGTTCTTCCGCCACGTTCGGTGTGCCATCCCAGTTGCATTCAATATGCTGATCACGTGGTCTTGTGTCTCGTCAAATCAAGAGAGCATACTTGTCATCATCTGCCGCTTGCAGTGTTGTTTGAGATTGGCGATAATCCCCTGGTCAAACGGTGGGATCACCGATGTTGTGTTGGGTGTCAGAAACACAAGTTTAATGTTCGTGAGATTAGAAACAGTAGGACAGTTGTCTGAAAACAAAACAATCTTACGCTTTTTTTTTGCCATGCTCTTATCTAGATCTCGCATCCAATCAGTGAATATTTCACCAGTCATCAGCCGGTGCCGCCGTCATTGGATCCTGACTCCTCGGGAATACCAGACAATAAATCACAAAATGTAGGTTTTAGGCCCCTTTTGGTTCTGACCCCTTCAGTTATAATATATGCTTACAGGGTATTAATATCCTTCCATGTCTCGGAAACGGATTCACACCCCACAGCAAGTCGTGTTTTTTCGGCGTTATCTGCTGTTACATTTACACATACAGAAATAACCCAGGTCATCGGCGTGACGAGCGAACGCTTCAGCCACAAGGCTACCCCACCGCCCCGAGTATTCTCAGATGTCAAGTAAGACGTATACCTAATGATTCAAGACAATTTGTCAACACTGAAAGCAAATTTCATCTGATATCTTCTTAGTAAACCTTATGCGAAATGCATGACTTCTTCATGGAGAACACGTGTACAATTTTGGGATGGGGCATTTAGGCGAGAAGTAGGTATCTTCATTGGCATCAAATGTGCATTAGTGACCAAAACGTCAGAAGAATGATTACTCCAGTAGTTAATATTGTGTTATAGTTGCATGTAAGTACATGTATGTCTTCCACAATCCTATACTTGCATCAATCAAACTTAGTTACTTGCCTTTGCATGTGTTTGTGACGGATGTCACCGGCGGAACAGGATACGCTTACCTTTTCGCGAACACCTGGTATCATCACTATTTGATAGTGTTTTATAGTTCTTTAACTCTAATTGATAGTGATTCATAAACACATGCTTTTAGTAGAGACATCCTGATATATGGAAAGGGTTTAGTCGTTTTTATCACAATTGATTTTTTTTGTTATCCGCCTACATCTGTTCAATTACAACCATACCTAAATCATATTTCAATGTGTATTTAAAAGACCACTAAGGGATTGCAATATCCAACGATGTTATTACGCCACAGACTGGGTTCCTGTCTTTATATGGCTCCAGCAATATCACGGTGGGGGAACATCAGAAATGGTCTTCACAACGCGTTAACGACTTCGCTTCCCCACCGCTCCAGCCATACGTGAAGCAGTCAATGTTATGCAATGGATCTGCTGTAACCTTATGGTGGGATTCATAGCGGAGTTGATTAAGTACTCCTGCAGTGTTAGTCAAAGTAATTCTCACCCCTGCTGACGTAAAATTGAAGAAACTACCACTCACTCACTCACATTATGATGAGCACATTGTATCTAAATATATGTCAACCAATAATTGTTATTTCTCCATAAATGATAACCTTTTGCATCCTAGGGATTTTATAGAGATAGAGGTGTTTGGTTAACCATTTGGTTGCCGTTTACGTGTGAGAACCTCCGACTGTGAAAATTCCCGACAGAATCCTTATTTTTAAGCACAAGAAGCCACTTTCTGGAGTTCCTGGTTGAAAAGGTATTGCTAAAATGGAAATATGTCACTTTCTAAATCCAGACCCGTGAAGATCTGGGGGTAGAATAGGTCTGCAGCAACCCATGCTTGCCATAAAATGCGACTATGCTTGTCGTAAGAGGCGGCTAACGTGATCGGATGGTCAGACTCGCTGACGTGGTTGATACATGTCATTGTACCCCAATTGCGTGGATCGATGCTCATGATGTCAATCACTGGATTGGCTGGTCCAGATTCGATTATTTACAGACCTCTGTCATATAGATGGAATATTGCTGAGTGCGGCGTTAAACAACAAACAAACAAACTTACTAAATACTAATTTCCGTTTGACTCCAAATGAGAATGATGAATTGCAAAATAACTCGAAATCCAGAAAAGTGTATGAAACATCAATACGGTACTTGAACATGAATACCCTGTACCCAACAAAATCTGAATTTTGTTTATTTTAAGACCCATGACGGATGAAGTTCTTTAAGAAACTGTCATGTAATTTTGTATAGAAATGTGTACATGACACGTAGGGGGACAAACCGTGGAAAGCACAGCGCAAGCACGGTCTGCACGTGCTACACAGTGACCGTGTTCATTCAATGACAAGATGCGCTACTCAGCAGATGTTAAACAGTTGATGTTGAATGTGTATGATTTCTTTAGAAGTGAAGCAGAAAGAGCAAAGCCTTTTTATGCAATTAATAAATTCTTGAAACGAGCTTCAAAAGCTCTTGGTATGTCCCCTCAGAAACTTGTTATTAGTCGACGAGATACAAATAGTCAGGCCAAGGAGGTAGGGAACCACGCAAGGTTGATAAATTAGACAGTTTTCAGAGGGATCAAGTCAGACGTGCAATTGTTAAACTGCACTCAGAAAATAAGTACCTGTCCCTAAGAATTTTGAAGAAACACCTTGAAACTGACCATGATTTATTTGTTACAAAGTACAAACTATGGCAGCTGTTGCATACATTGGGTTACAAATACAAAAAGATAACTGGAGAAAATAGGGTTGTGTTGTGTGAACGGTCTGACATTGTTCGTCTCCGAAATCATTACCTGCCATCCAGGAAAGAAAGATCTTCTTTGCCTTTCTAAACACTCTAAACAAACTTTGATGTATTTATTAAGATTTTAGATAAAACCATTGATCCTATTTTGTTGTATGGGGCTAGGATATGGGGTATCTCGAAGTTAGACTTTATTGAAAGAGTACACGCCAATGGATGTAAACGAGTTTGGGGATTTAAGATTAATTGAGCAAATGCAGTTGTGTATGGTGAATGTGGTGGATATCTATTATTTATATAAACAGTTAATTACGGTTATAACGAACACGCTTATAACGAACTGACGGATATAACGAACTTACTTTTTTGGTCCCGACTATTTGCTGTTGTTATACTGTATATATGCTCATAACGAACTACGGTTATAACGAACTACAATTAGTAGTCCCTTTGAGTTCGCTATAACCGTACTTTACTGTACGCAGATTAACATGATACCGTACTGGGTACAATTATTACACAGGCCTCCTTACAGATACCCAAGAACATGTTATGAAATGACGCTATTGTATGATATAGTTCTGGAAGCGTAGATTGAGTCTTATCTGTTCAGGAAAACATGAATGAATTTGGTTTGGGTTATGTAGAAAAGGAAGAATACCCTGAACATTGTATAAACATGGTCAATCAAAAACTAAAGGATGTGTATATACAAAAATGTAACTTGGCATTAAGATTATAAACAAAATGTGAATATGTACTGTTTTAAACTTAGGTTTCAAATTCTTTTGAAACCTATTTTGCAAAAACAATATAATGTATTTTCCTCGAGTAAAATGCTCATCGCATACTCTTAACATTGAACAGACACATATTAGAAGATAGAGTTTGTAGGTGAGGTGAGGTGAAATTGGGTTTAACGTCGCGTCCAAAATTATTTCACTTATACAGCGACGTGCATGCACGTCTGTGTGTGTTTGTGTGTGTTTGTACTAGTCCAGTCTAATGCCGATTTATAGTGCTAGCTCACTTAGATACCATGCTGCAGTTTAACATGGATACCCCACTCAGACACAGTATACTGACTCCGAGCCGACCAGTCCATGTTTTTAGCCCCTTAATGCCGAGCACCAGACAGAGTAACAACAAATACCATCTTTTAACGTATTTTGGTAGGACGCGGCCGGGGATCGAACCCCGGACCTTCCGCTCTCCGGGCGGACGCTCTACCACTAGACCACGGAGTCGGCGTAGAGTTTATACACTGTGCAAGGAACTGGAAGTAGTAGATGAGTACCATCTTTTCTTTGTATGTCCAGTATTCGAGCATTTGCGTATTGAATATTTATCGCCATATTTATACCAGCCACCAAACATTTTAAAGTTTATTGTACTTCGGAAAATATCAACGTGAAATCATATGTATTTCATGCAAAGAAATATAAAAAAACTACTTGTTAAAGATTTATTAAACGTATGAATATTACACTATCCATGCAATCTGCACTATATAGGCCTGTGGCCTTTCATTCTATTTGTAAATAAAGATTAATTGATTAATCCCCTAGACAGTCAATTCCCTTCAATTGATCTACCCGCCTGAACCAGAAATAAAATAGACTGGTGAATCTTTCTCTTTATGTCGGTTTATATTCCAGCAGCTCTAGCTTTGGTGTCTTGAATTCATAACATTTGACTACAATCGAGCATGTATTTCTACGACTCTTGCTCAAACGTTTGTTGATCACGGTGACAACATTTAAGGACAGTTTTTTCTTTCAAAATGTTTTAGGGTGATCACGAGGCCACATCAGTTATCAAAATGACGAGTAACTTGGTTTCCTGTGTTTGCTCTGCCTTTGCATGTGTTTGTGACTGATGCCATCGGTGGAGCAGGATGGGATCACATGTTCGCGAACTACTGGTATCATTACCATTTGATAATGATTCATAAACGCATGCTCATCATAAAATCGGAATCGTACAATGGACTCTGCTTTTAGCAGAGATTTCTTATGATTATGGAAAGGGTTTTGACGGTTTTATTCACAACACAAGCTTTTCTGTTTTACTCTGTGATCCCTGATTAATAATATTTTATGGACGCTTTGGTCAGCTGTGTTGATGGGTGCCCACATGTCCGTGTTGTCTGTCCGACACGGCAGTAACTGCAGTTCTCTTGTATCCGTTTTATTATTGTAGACTTATCATAGTTTCTTTTGACGTGGATGTTGAACTGTAGAATACAGGTATAGGTAAAGAGACAGTTCAATGATCTGCGGACACGTGAGTGATTGTGCAAGTTCAAAAGCGTTAAATTTGTTCTGTCGTGTATGACTTCATGTAAATAATCAGTTTAACAGTGAGTGATTTTACCGCGAATTGGCGTGTTTCTCAGTTGCGAGGAGATAAAATGTTGGGAAAATGACTCAAGCGATCATGATCAAAGACATGAACCACTATGGCGCAACCAAAGAACGCATTGTCCTGACAGCACAGAAGAACATTGATTCCAAAACTTTAATTTACCCATCAACATTATCATCGTATTAAAACGATTCTCCATTTATTTTGTGGATCACAGAGAAGAACACGGGTACATGTACATGAATTGATTGATATGGATTACGTAGGAATTGGTTGATGACAAGGCACCGAAACATCGCCTTTACAGTAAATAAAGAAGTTGTAATCCATTCATTGTGTCTACTTTGTTGATCTAGATGGTACATAATTTGGTTCAGGTGAAAGTGGTGGTAGAGAAAACATCTGGAATGTTACGATCCATGAAGCCCCAAGATGTCACATCTTTTCACAAGGCTGCGATAGGTGTGAACCCAAGGCTTGGGTCCAGGTATTGTCTCAATAACTTAATGTTTGATCCTAAACTCTAAACAGGAACTGTACTCATTGAAAGGTCAGCATCCTCATGCCCCCTCCAGCCACTGCTCCCAGAACAGTTTGAGCCGTGCCCGCAATCCAGCTGAATACCGACCGGAAGCCATCTCTGAGCTTGAGACGCAGCCCTCTGTTGACACACTGCGTGTTCACTTTTTCGTTGTTGATGGACACAACATATTTGTTGCACTGACTTGCGGCGTAAAACTTGACAGTGAGGGATTTCCCGTACACCTCTATGCTGGCATTCTTCCACACCCAGTTGGGCTCGCCCCCTATCACAGAGTAGCAGCACTGGAGCAGCTTCCGGTCCTCGTCCAGCAGACGGTGCTGCTTCTTTTGGATGAAATCGGAGATGTCGGGAAAGTCAATGTATGGGCCACAGTCAATTTCCTGCAAAAGATTGATATAAATATTATTTAAGTAAAGAATAAATAAGAGCAACTTAGCATTTCACCAGACCACACGGCCTTGATAATACGATAGTGACATAAAGTTTACTTTAAACAATCAGTTTGGCCTTGCACCTTACACATAAATACATAGGCCCAGAAGTTTCTCAGCGAATTACTAGTCAGTCTTTAAGTAATAAAGGTGAGGTGAAACGGGGCTCCATATTTGGACATCGGGACTGGGCAACACTGACTGAGTATGGTTTTACGCCGCTTTTAGCAATATTCCAGCAATATCACGGCGGGGGAAACCAGAAATGGGCTTCACACATTGTACCCATGTCGGGAATCGAACCCGGGTCTTCGGCGTGACGAGCGAACGCTTTAACCACTAGGATACCCGACCGCCCCGACTGGGCAACAACTCGTCGACTAAACAACACGGTACCACGACACACGAGGTCATGCAATGGGAAAACCTGACCCTACTGTTGGTATACTATGAAAGGGTAACCGTGACATATTCTCGATACAGAAATCTGATAGGGGCGTAAGTATAGAGTACTGGGGAACAACCATACCTTGCAATACCTACAAGCACAGTCCTATTCAATCTCAAAAGCTAATTCTCCAAGAACAAAAATATAACGCGTTCCTTACGAGATAGGCGTTATACAAGGCATCCTGTCGGGCGTGGTGTTGTGTGATAGAGAGTTCACATTCCAAAATGATCACAAACGTTCCAAAGTTTCAAAAATTAAGAACGTGATCACTGTTAAAAGAGCGATGCGGGGTAGTTACAGCGACGTTAATGCACAGTTTTCGCGGATATGAAATTATTCTTCTTGTACTTGTGGAATCAAATCAAAAGTTCCAATAGGACTAACATACTTCACCTTAGATAGGACTGATGACTTGATTCACCACAACATACCTACCATGCCTTGGTTGTGTGCGTGCTTGTTGTTTAACGGCACTCATCAAGATGGCCAGAAATAATCTACTCTGGGCTAGGCATTCCGGTGATTGATATTATGACCATTGATCCTCGCCTTCGGGTACTTGGCCACGTCATCAACCAAGTCACCGTGCCTGACCAACTAATCCATTGAGTCGCCTCTTGCCATCAGCATGACTGACTCCCATATTTTAACATACACTTACGCCTGTCGTAGCGCTCCGATCGCTTTGTGGAACGGGGCGCAGGTCTAACACGCAGCCACCACGGTTCTTGTCTTGAGACAAGGTTGTGGATGGCTTGACCTTGCTCATACTGGTGGGATATGAACTTAAGCGTGAAGAAATGTACACTTACAGCGGACACCATATCGTCATCGTCACCCTGCAAATACAATGATCAGTGTCAAATGTTCTGATTTTGTACCTTTGAAATTAAAAAGAAACCACGTCCTGTTTCCAAGCTTCGTAATAGTATTAGTAATAAACATTGTGGGATTCTTACTCTATTTGTTTCACAAAACTGGCCATGAAAATAATTTTAATGTATATAAATGCAAAAAAATGAAATATCTGCTAAAGAACAGCTAACTGATGACGCCAAGTATCTCCCACTGTTTGATAGTGATTCATAAACACGTGTTTATTATATAGTCCGAATCGTAGAATGGACTCCGAGATGTCTTGAAAGATTATTGAAAGGGTTTTCTCGCTTTTATTAATATACACAATTCCAACAATACCGACAATTCTTTCCTGACACTTGCAGGACATAATGTTGAAACGAAATCATTTCTTTTACATTTTCGCTACTGTGATTTTAAACATGCGTTGAACACATTGCTGAATTATACAATATCGTTAATAGCAACAGCTAATATACATGTATATATATTCTTCATCAAATGAAATATATGAATCAGCTGTAAGACTATCTGTATAGTACGGATGTATATGTGTAATATTCAAAATTATATTTCAAAACTGTATTGAATTGTAGTTTTTGTTTGTTAAATTCATATTAATATGTAAGATTATAATGATCCCATCAGATCGATCTTTATACTTACATACAACGGGAAGGATTTGCAGGACCTCTGAAAATACCAAATTGAATTAATTAATTGACAAGGTTGTGTATTTTTCATGTTAGCCACATTGGCAGGACTCGTGTCAGACAACATTCCTTGCTATCTGTCATATATGGTCATATATGGGGTATTCACATAGATAACCTTTTATTTATTAAAGCGTTTTCCTGGCGCTACTGCAGCATATTGCCTGTTCACCACAGCGGTACAGAAACTTTACAAAATCACGACACGTTTACACCAGGCATTGTCTGTAATTCGATAATCGATATACTGGCTGACAGTGACTTCGTCTCGGTTGATACCAATTCCTTCTTGAAGGTAACCTTCCGCATAGCCGGATAGGATTTGGACGTTGAGGAGACAACTGAGCTCAAGTCACACTCTAATCTTCCCCTGCATCACCATGGGCTCAGTGTATCCAATGTATACAGTTACCCCGAAAGACACGCAGTGAGGATCATGTAAATGGCAGTTAAGCTGCGCGGAACACATAACATACGGGTAGTTGTGTAGCAGAGCGGTTGGTATGTTCGCTCGTCGCGGAAGGCCCAGATTCGGTTCTCCCCCCTTCACAATGTATAAACCCATTGTTCGTATCTGCCGTCCTGATATGGTAATATGAATACAGTTGCTGGGACCTTTATCAAGAACTTCTTGGTATTTTTTGTTAATGAGGATTGTTGAAATAAATATGTCAGCCCTGTCTTCAGCCACATTTCTGCTTCTTTGACGTGAGTGAGGATGGTTTTACGCTGCTATTAGCAACATTCCAGCAAGATCACGACGGGGGACACCAGAAATGCGAGAGGAGCGAACGCTTGAACCACTACCCTACCGCCCCTTCTGCTTCGAACTGCCACTTGATATACTTATTTGTAGGGGCGGTCGGGTAGCCCAGTGGCTAAAGCGTTCGCACGTCACGCCGAAGACCCGGGTTCGATTCCCGACATGGGTACAATATGTGAATACCATTTCTGGTGTCCACCGCCGTGATATTGCTGGAATAATGCTAAAAAGCGGCGTAAAACTATACCCACACACTCACTCACTCATTTGTGTCGTCTGTTCGGGGAGGGGGGGGGGGGGGGATAAAAATAATACTCATATTGTGGAGGGTCATGAAAAACATGGCATTTCATAATGAAATATTAAGTGTTTTAATTTGCAATGTCTTTTCAGAGAAGGTCATAAAAAATGTGCACAAGGGGCAAGGGAGTCTTTTCCAACATGTATTAGGGGAGGGTCGTTATTTTCAGTACATTAGTGCATCCAAAAACTTTTACCCCCCCCCCCCCCCCCCCCCCCCCCGTGGTAAAAGTCTGAGGCCTGCATCGCGTCCGCCTTCCCTCCCACAACATGCCGTGATATAACTGGAATACTGTTACAAGTGGCGTTAAACCAACTCACTCACTCACTTATCTAGGTAGTATTGAAATAAAGGCAACATGTTGGGCAAAAGAGATTCCTGCTCCGAACACTGAGAGGTACATGGTGACATGACTGTTGTATACACTGGTTCTTAGAAGTAAACTGTGAAATATACCAGTAATACTTTTGTATCAAGTATTCAGAGCATATACTGAAAGAGAGCAGAACATGACTCGCTTGTACACACTGAAACGACAGATCAATCCACAGAAACTGAAACAGATAATAACTAAAAGGCCACTTACTCTGAACATTTTGATACGTTGGCTTGTGTCGGTAAAACTTCGTTAATGAACTGAGAAATAAAACAAAATGCCCAGGACGCTCTTCAGAGTCCAGTCTGTGGAACTGCACAGTATCTCTGTATGGGGGAATCACGTGACTGGACTTATGTCATGGTAAAACCCACCCGTCTTTCCACTACTGAAGCAGTGCAAGGAAAACAGCCGTCATTCTGTTCTGGCAGCGTCAACATGGGCAACACGGTACGTAAGCGTTTATATCACCTTATCAACTATTCACAAACACATGTGTCCACAACTGTTTGAACTAATATGATCTCCTATAGTTAAACAACAAACGAATACATATGACTTCATGATTTCAAGATGGTACCATCTACGTTTTCAGAGTAGCGTATTTTCACAGCAGCACACGCAGGTTATAAACCGACGAAGCATGCCAGGAATTCCCGGTCTTACTTGATATTTGTTCACAAACAAGGTATTCTGTGACAGTAGGGTATTACGTTTCAAGGCCTGGGGAGGCTAAGCTAACCACAACAAAAACAGTTCACGCCTCAACGCGCAACGCTCTTGTTACAGATTGTGTTGCAATCAATATACTAGTATACGTCCATTTGTTTGTTTGTTTGTTTGTTTGTTCTTCATTGCCTCGTTGGAATGTCGCAAACATCATGTGGGACGTTATTGGAGTCTTTGAAGGCTTTGGTGTCTCCATTCAATAAATATGAATTTGCAGTCACTTGAACTGTTTATTTGACATATGACTCTCTGTCCTGGACCATGGAGTATGGTTTGTCTATTTACTAAGCAGACGAACAGCCCCCCATCATTTTGACAACGGGGAAGTTTCCAATGGACCTCAAACACGAAACACGTATGTAAGGGCGAGGTTAATCGCGAGGTTCATGAAAGTCGGATAACTATTTGTGTGAAAATAGTTCAATGCCGGATAAATTAATCCTGACAGTTTCAGAATCGAGGTTGTTTTTTGTTTTGTTTTGTTGTTGTTTTGGGGTTGTTTTTTTGTTATTTTTGGTTTTTGTTGGTTTTTGTTGTTTTGGGTTTTGGTTTTTTTTTGGTTTTTTTGTGTTTTGTTGTGTTTTTTTTGGGGGGTGGGGGGGGGTAGAACGTGAAATTTTGAATGTCCACCTCTAGTGTTCTCCTTTGTCACTCATTTTCTCGTGTTTGGCCCTGTTGTTATTTCAGAACGCTTATGGAATGAAGTTTATTTACTATTTCCTGACACCCATGAATTTGATTAATTGTATACACACGATTAATTCGTATTCATTGTTCGCATCATACGAAAAGTAAAATGAAATATTCGAAATATTGAGCAAATACTGAAGTTAGCGTTATCTGAGTTACACCATGTTGAGGTTTAGGTGGAACTTTGTGTAGCGTTGTATAGCTGCGTTACATCATAACATTTAACATGCAGAAAATAAAACAGGACAATTTAACTTGTGCGGCAATGCCCCTACGCAATATGATTCAGAAAACAATCCTGGGTATTCAGAAATGAACCGGATGTTAACAATATCAATGAAAAGGAGCCAGGGACATTATTTTAAATTACAACCAGGTATCATCTGGCTGACAGTGAGTTGAAATCACAACGTTTGAATATAGGTCAAAAGTATTCTCTTTGGCATACTTCCGAAGGACTCGTCTAAAAATCTACATGAGATGTATATGAGGAACACGTGAGGTAAAAGTAGATATCTTTCTCTGAAATAAGCACCGCAAACCACATATTTCTATATAAATTATGTTATTTTAGAATCGTATTATTCGGGATCTTATGTTTCGTGTCAATACTTATTTGGATACCCTTTCAGAGTGAGTGGGTGAGTTGAGTTCCACGCCGCTTTTAACATTATTCGTGTTATATCAAGGCGTGTCAAGTGATGCAGGTCTCAGACGTTTACCACTTCGATGAAACCCACGAGCACGGGTTTGGTGCTGACAAACCTAGAAACATAATTGGGGCGAACCGAGATTCGAACCCATAATCATAGTTTTCTGGCGCGCCCAAGGGACGCAACTCTGCACAGCGAATCGCGGCGCCTTAGACGACTGGGCGTCCCGTGCCCCCACTCTTTAAGATGAGTCCACTGATGTTTTATATCATGTGATGTGAAGTAGTATTTGTGTCCATCTAGAAAACACAGTGACCCTGTACCAAGTTTTCATTAAACGTATTATCGTAGACATATATTAAACTGAGATAAATGTCAACTGTAAACGCTTCCCAATGTGACACGGAAGTTCATAGCATGTGAAAATATGAGTGGCGCCTTTTTGTCAGATGTATAATTAGGGGTACGCATGGCCAACGTGCCTAGGCCTTTGAGCAATTCGCAGAGTTGCGCCCCTTAAGTGTGCCAGAAACCTATGGTCGTAGGGGTTCGAATCCCAGTTGGCCCTGATTATGTGTCTAGGTTTGTCAGCACCATACCCGTGCTCGTGGGTTTCACCAAAGTTGTAAATGTCCAAAATCTGAATCACTTTCTCCAACATCAAGATGGCACGCCGGGATATTACTACATAACTGTTTACTAGGTCTCCTCAATGTCCTCTCTCTATTTTCAGACAGGACACGGCGACATGAAGTCGGCTCATGAACCCTCGGTTTTGGTACGTTTCACACCCTAAACTTATTCCAATTCTGGAGATTGTTTAAGATCTAAAAGGTTGAGTACATAAATCCAGTGACTGAGATCATGAGCATCGATCCACGCAAATGGAATACGATGACATGTATCAACCAAGTCAGCGAGTCTGACCGCACGATCCCGTTAATCACCTCTTACGACAAACATAGTCGCCTTTTACGGCAACATGGGTTGCTTAAGACGTATTCTAACCCGGATCTTCACGCGTCTGTTTCAGCTGGAAGTAGAAGACGTCAACAAGAGGACGCTGGGGAAGCTGATCATCAAGACTGTCGGCCACGAAGGTACAGACACAGACGAGGAGGGGACGTATCTACGGCGACAGATCCAAGCCTGCATCTCTAACCTGGAGCATCACAAGCCTGCCTTGTGGAAGGATGCGAGGGTGTCGTTCTATGGCCTCCAGGGTCATGAATACGTCATACAGTCGGGTGGAGGTCGTCATCGGTTTGTGGTTTTCCTTGATGCCAAAGACGAAGTTACTTTGACGAAACGGAAATAGGGTCCATACAAGAACACACAAAAACATTTTAACTGAATATGCATATGCGGTATTCTGTCAAGACGTTTCTGTTTGAATGTAAGTGTTGATTCGCATCATGTCTGTATTAGCTATAAACACACACGATATACACTGAAATGAATATCTTATCTGACAAGTGGCTATGTGCCATGGATGTACGGTAATGAGGCTAGCACTTGTTATCACTTGTGTTAGCAAATTAAAAAACGAAACTGACTCAAAGTGAACGACTTCTTTTCTTACTGTACACAAGGACATGTGTATATTCATCTGGACGGTGCAGAGAAGTGAGCACTGTAATAGAGCGTATCTGACACTGTCTGGTTATTTTTCCTTGGTCAAAATGGACACTGGTTGTCCGGTAGGTCAAGACGTGGTCATGTGTGCACAAGAAGGTCCAAATGTGACAGTAAAATTATCTGAGAGAGGATTTTGATATTTTTGACCTCTCCCATTTAGAAACGTTGGATCCGCCCTTGTTTTGGAGAGGTAAGTTTTTGTCGGGAGTTTCAATTGTAATAAATTGGTAGAGGTACACCGTGCAAACAATCAAAGGCCTCAGTAAAACTTTAAAAAAGTGTCCTTGTGGACATGTGGATAACAATGAACTTGAGACGTTCCCGTGTGTTTTTCTTTTCAGAACAATCGAGTTGCAGTCTGTCCATTGTATATTAACCTTATATTAAAGTAAGGAAGGGGAATATTAAATTTTGAACATGTGGAAACTAAATCTGATATTGAATAATGACAATATTTACCATGTTCAAAGAACTGCTACATATCTATTACTACACCTGTTTAAGGTACATTTATGTCGTCTCAACCCACACCAGAATACCATTCATTATGTGATTATTTCTCTAGCTAATGTATATCTGTGACTTTAGACACTTGGTGTCTATTTCGTGTAACCTCTCACCGTGGCAAGAGGAATTGTTATAAATTTTGTACCATGGGCCACTGGCCTCCAAGTACCAAAATAAAGTCTGATCATGTTTCATGTATCATGTCATGTCTCATATCTCATGTCTCATGTCATGTCATATAAGGTGAAGACAAGGGAAACACAAGGTACACATCCACCACCAGCTTTACGTTGTTATCTGGCAGGGACGAGAGGATGCCGTTTATTATTAGTAGTAGTAGTAGTAGTAGTAGTAGTAGTAGTAGTAGTAGTAGTAGTAGTATCATTATTATTATTATTATTTTTATTAAAATAAAATGCAGCAAAGAGGGTTTGGGTGATCCTGGCACAGTCGGGCTGGTTAGGCTCATCATCAGCTCAGGGCCCTTGCCCCCTCTCCACGCAGCCCAGACAGCGAATGGGACTTCTCCCAGGAAACGCTGCCTAGTCAAACCCATCCAGAACTCTTCGGAGAATGTGAAGACTCCCCAACACTGCAGCCTTCTGCATTAACCAGATTGTCAGAAAGGCTGTATTCCTGGTAGCAAACCCGGGTACTCTCCCAATGTCAGACAACAGATTGGGAGGTACCAAACCTAAGGCACCGATCAGGTTTGTTGGCCTGGATATGCCTGAGGCTGTATACGGGCCTATTCCAAAGGATTTTGTATTCATCATTTTCCATGAAGCCCTCTACATATTCCGGGTCGTACCATGGATGGACCTCTGTGTCAAAACCACAAGCATGGCGAAGACAGTAATAAAATGATCGACCCACTCCATGATGTCGCTTCAGATACTGTGTCTGTGCCAAAGCTGGGCATCCACTCACAATGTGTTGGACATTTCATATTCACATTTTTATACAAAATCACACATTGACGGTTTCGAGTTGGAAGTGACTGGTCCTGAGCAGCAAACAGAAAGCCTTCTGTTTCACTTTTCAGGCAAGACGACTTCACCCAAGTGAAGCACTCTACAGGATTGCTGATGTTTTCAACACACTGCACATAAACTCGATGCAGTAGTCGTTCAGAAAACCTCTCCTTGAACAACTGGGCCGATATGATATGGCACTTCGCGTGGTTGACACTCATTTCTGTACCGTCCAGCAGTACAGAACCATCACCTAAATCAACACCGACATTGAGATGATGATGATGATGATGATGATGATGATGATGATGATGATCACCATCGTTACTAGCGTTTCTCATGTAACAATTGGAGGTCAACAAGCTTTATTTACATAAATTAATGTGTTCTTTTCATATGTTCAAGTTTAGTGAGTAAAGCAAACGTGAATACATGAAGCTGGTACACACTGTCATGCAGGTAGTCGACATGATGTAATTACAATCAATTGTATTGATGCGCGATCACTGTGGTGAGTGTCAGAGGGTTACATCAAAAGGTCTGGCTCCAGACATGAAGATATACCCCAGTACGTCCAAAGGCGAAAGTAACTGCATATCACTCTCAGTACAAAGATGTAATTACGATTAATGAAAGGTCAGCATCCCCATGCCACCTCCAGCCACTGCTCCCAGAACAGTTTTAGCCGTGCCCGCAATCCAGCTGAACACCGACCGGAAGCCATCTCTTGAGACGCAGCCCTCTGTTGACACACTGCGTGTTCGTTTTTTCGTTGTTGATGGACACAACATATTTGTTGCACTGACTTCCGGCGTAGAACTTGACAATGAGGAATCACCCGTACACCTCTATGATGGCTTCCTCGAAACCCAGTCAGGCTCTCCCCCTATCACAGAGTAGCAGCACTGGAGTACCTTCCGGTCCAAGCCCAGCAGACGGTGCTGCTTCTCTTGGATGAAATCGGAGATGTCGGAAAGGTCAATGTACGGGCCACAGTTCACGATCTGCAATACACAGATACTGGATGTCACTTTAGGAAAGGTTAAATAAGAATGAATCAGCAGTTCTTTCTCCACATGCGTTGAATGCAATTTGAAAGTAATTAAATATTAATAACCAGTTTGGCCATGACGCCAGGCGTTTACACATTGCCATTCAGTGTAACAGGTGTCCTATTGTTTTTACATACATATAGCCACTCCTTTGTTTTATGTTAACAATGGGCGCATGCTGGTATGTTTGTAATGAGATTTATCAATTATAAAATGAACTTGTACCTACCCCAGACACCATATCGTCGTCATCCTCCTGCAAGGAAAAGAACTGGGCTCTTGGAATGTGTTTACTACTATTCAAATCCGCAGTAAGTAGATAAGGCACACACACACACACACACACACACACACACACACACACACACACACACATACATGCACGCACGCACGCACGCACGCACGCACGCACGCACGCACGCACACATACATACATACATACATACATACATACATACATACATATACATAAACGCACGCACGCACGCACACACACATACATACACACATACATACGATATGTATCAGAACACTGAGAACGGGATCAGATACCAGTGGTGATTAAGTTGCGTGATATAAAGCTAGGGCTGTTGGACAGTAATGCTAGAGCTAGTGTTCACAGCTGAGAGACCTGGGTATGAATAATATTTCTTATCTGATATAAACCTTTAACTGCGTGCTTCTGTGTAAGTTTCCTGAGTATTCACTGATCCTGAGTGGTCACGTGATGCTATACGCATGTAGAAAACATCATATTCTCAACAGATCAGTTATGTCAGAGTGAGTGAGTGAGTGAGTATGGTTTTAAGCCGCTTTTAGCAATATTCCAGCAATATCACGGCGGGGGACACCAGAAATGGGCTTCACATATTGTACCCATGTCGGGAATCGAACCCGGGTCTTCAGCGTGACGAGCGAACGCTTCAACCACTAGGCTACCCGACCGCCCCGATTAGGTTTAGAGTCTTTGTTGACCTTTACCACAGAAGTATCCCCTGGACTGCAGCCATTGGACCGTCTGTCCTTGACACTGGCGTAAGATTGAATATGATCTAAACAGGTAAAGAATACCCCTCATAAGATCATAACTGGAGGCTAATACTATTATCAAACACCAAACAAAAGCGACGTTAATCATGGAGCAAATACGTTATGGTATAACGCCTCTGTGTATTGAGTATAACATGTATGTGATTTGAGAATACCACTTCTGTGAGTAGGGTATGTTTGTGTTACGCCTAAATTTTGAAAGGGAAATTTTGGTCAAAGTGGTCTGGTAATAATTAAATCAATTTTATGTTTTAAATAGTGAGTGAGAGAGTATAGTTTTACGCCGCCTTTAGCAATATTCCAGCAATATCACGGCGAGGGACACCAGAAATGGGCTTCACACATTGTACCCATGTCGGGAACCGAACCCGGATCTTCGGCCTGACGGGTTTAAGATAGAGAAGAAAGTATGGAATTAACTGCTGTTAAATTTCCAGTTTGATTATTTGTTAATGAAAATAGGTTACAGTAAACTACGTTTGTAACGAACACGCTTAAAACGAACTGACGGATATAACGAACTATTTCTTGGTCCTGTCCATTTCCTAAACATATGTCGTACATATGGATATAACGAACTACGTTTATTACGAATTCAAATTAGTGGTCCCTTTCAGTTCGTTATAATCGTAGTTTACTGTAACTCCATTCTCTGACGACAGGCGACAGTACATTGCTGCAATTGAGGTAAGGCTTGTTATTGGAAATTGCCAGAATGGCCACGTAGTACATAAGTTACGTTGAACATTGCTGTCTTCCATATCCTAGAACTATTTCCCTTTCAGACAGGACATGGTGAAAAGCTGTCCGCTCACGAACCCTCGGTTTTGGTAGGTTGTACAGTTTGATCGTGTATACGTTCTATTCCGAATATTATTTTACAAAATAGGGTTTTGGTATTGTTCAAAGGGTATCGTTCTATTGTCTCAAGAAGAAAGTATTTGGTACGTTCAAAAATAGACATTTTCGTTTTAAAGAATAACGTATAATATACCGCAAAGAATCCAAAGTGTTTTTCCGATCTTAAAGTGAGGCCTCCTCTGCATCTGTGTGTGACTGCTTGGTGGGAAGGTTATGCCCGGAATGTCAGGCACAGCCTCTCCTTCATGTTACCACTCTTCAGCTGGAAGTAGAGGACAAACATAGTAGCCTTTCACGGCAAGCATGGGTTGCTTAAGACCTATTCTACCCCGGATCTTCACGCGTCTGTTTCAGCTGGAAGTTGAGGACGTGAACAAGAGGACGCTGGGGAAGCTGATCATCAAGACTGACGGCCACGAAGGTACAGAGACAGACGAGGAGGGGACGTATCTACGGCGACAGATCCAAGCCTGCATCTCTAACCTGGAGCATCACAAGCCTGCCTTGTGGAAGGATGCGAGGGTGTCGTTCTATGGCCTCCAGGGTCATGAATACGTCATACAGTCGGGTGGAGGTCGTCATCGGTTTGTGGTTTTCCTTGATGCCAAAGACGAAGTGACTTTGACAAAACGGAAATGAGACACGCTGGAATACAAGGGTATAGTCGTTGTGGTCTATATAAGTCGCTCTGTGCTTGAGGTGTTACATTGGTATGCTTGGTAAAGCTGATCCGTTCACAGTGATCCACAGTGATCCACAGTGATCCATAGTAACCCAACCTACCTTTTTACCAAGAGTCGCGTGACGCTCTTCGAAATTTTCGTAGAAAGAGCATGCTCGACTGGACCTTGACAATTGTAAATGTAGACACCAAAAGGTACAGTTTTTGTCCGATTCATATGCATAAAGAGACAGATCAGCAAGAAGGGGGGTACGATTGGTACCCATGGCGATGGCTACGTGTGTCCTAAATGTCTAATCCCCAATTTTCGCACATACACATCAATGAGGAATTATTACATTACATTATTAATATCATTATTCCTCTTAGAATTTTAAAATTCCAAGAAAATTACTACCATCTCTATTTTGAAGTATCTTGTTTTTAAGTACCATCATTAATCTACCCGTATTAACCACTATCATTTGCTATCAAATACTTTTGGTCCCTACTGGTTTATTTAGGAGTAAAATGAATGTTCAGAGTACATTGTTCTACAGCCCTGTCCTGCCATATTTTGATATTTTAAGGCTATATCAGATATCGTTTATCATTTTTTATGTAAGAACGTATAGAAAATAAGGTTAAAATACCGTATTACCTTAGGAAATGAATTAGATAAAACATATTGAATATTTTATAACAAGGTTCGAACCTGATACTTTTTCTGATAGAGAGTACAAATTTTATTCAAAAAGTGTTACAGTAAGCAATGTATCTTTGTGTCTCTGTCATTAATCTATAATGCATGTTTGGTCAGTTTGTTTTTGCAACTGATGTGCAGGAAAAAAGTACTCATTTGATACATAGAGAATACTACACTCATTCTCGTCATATACCCTTTGGACGAAACGAGTACGACACACTTGTAAAGTACTGATGGGTTAATATCTCACCACGTGTGTCGTCACCCCGTGGGTAGTAAGTGAGTGAGTGAGTGAACATGGTTCTATTCCGCTTTTAGCAATATTCCAGCAATATCACGGAGGGGGACACCAGAAATGGGCTTCACACATTGTACCCATGTCGGGAATCGAACCCGGGTCTTCGGTGTGACGAGCGAACGCTTCAACTAACCACTAGGCAGATAGGTTCCCTGGTCACGGTTCATGGCTGGCTGGTGTCTCCTGAAGTCATTGGCTTCTTGTAGTTTTCTTTCTTACATTGATCTTTGTCGGTCTCCATTGTCTAGTTGGCTTCTATTTGCCCATTGCTATTTCTTTCTTTTACCTTTCGGGGCGGTCAGGTAGCCTAGTGGTTAAAGCGTTCGCTCGTCACACCGAAGACTCGGGTTCGATTCCCGACATGGGTACAATGTGTGAAGCCCATTTCTGGTGTCCCCCGCCGTGGTATTGCTGGAATATTCCTAAAAGCGGCGTAAAACCATACTCACTCACTTTTACCTGTCAGTGCTAATTACCCCCGGCCCCACGTTTGCCCATTGTCCATTGCCAATTACCTATCAGTGATAATTTAGACCTGGCTTCTAGTTGTCCTGACTCTCAGCGCTAATTACTGCAAAGTGTTGGCTTCCATTGTCTATTGCTAATGACCTTTCAGGGCCAATTATCTGTTGGCTTCCCTTGTTTAGTTTCCACCTTTTGTTGTCTTATTACTTTTGCTGTTCTTACATGTACATATATATCCTCTCTGCCTCATAGCATTCATTCACCTGATGAAGGAGTAAGCGTAAACTCCGAAACGTTGGTTTCCTTATTATAAAGAAGTTGACATCCATAAATTCTCTTCCTTATGTGTATCACTTCTAAATGCCTTTCAAAGACTTAACTGTAGTTCAGGGGAAAACACACGGGGGAAGAGCAAACTATATTTCTTAAATGCATGTTAAACTGCGACCTTTTATAATTTGGCTAGCACTATAAAACCGGACTAGCACAAGCACGGACGCACGCACTCACGCACGCACACACACATACACACATACACACATACATACACGTGCATTCCCGAACGGTTTTACAACTAGTACCTCCGGTAACATTTCGGAAATGATATCCACGGGACATCAATCTAAATTGACATCTTCTCCAAGAGTGAGTGAGTGAGTATGGTTTTATGCCGCCTTTAGCAATATTCCAACAATATCACCGCGGGTTACACCAGAAATTGGCTTCCCACTGTGTACCCACGTGGGGACTCGGACCTGGGTGTTCGGCGTGACGAGCGAACGCTTTAACACAGTAGATGCCATGACCATCACAAAATCAATGTGAAAGGGCTTCAGGTAAACTATAAGCGGGTGCTTCTGTTAGTGCAGGGCAACCATTAACCGCCTCAACAACACCGAAACAACCAATGACCATCCTCTGCCAGTAAAACCAGTAGTTTTGGAATTATAACCGATAAAAACATTTATGTTTCACGTTTTCTTAATGTTAATATCGTCAGGAATTACGGTAAATCCTAAGCCAAGAGTGAGTGAGTGAGTTGGGTTTAACGCCGCTTTTAACAGTTTTCCAGTCATATCACAGCGTGTCAGCTTAATGTGGGAGGAAAGCCCGAAGTGATGCAGGTCTCAGACGTTTACCACTTTGGTGAAACCCGTGAGCACGGGTATGGTGCTGACAAACCTAGAAACATAATCGGGGCGAACCAGGATTCGAATCCACAATCATAGGTTCGCAAGTGACGCAACTCTGCACAGCGAATCACGGCGCCTTAGACGACTTGGCCACCCGTGCCCCCACCCAGCTAAGAGCTGTTTGACAGCTATTATCAGCCTTGATAGGAGAACTTGTAACCAGCTTCTTCGCGTCTGTAAATGAGATATCATTTGTGTATTTCAGTTTTAGAATTATAGTTTGTGTCACAAAAGAGGGACATGAATTAGAATCACCTCTGCAGTTTGCACATTTTATGGTATCTGTGCAGTCAGTGCTATCATTGGTCTTACTGCAGCGGGAGCAAACTTGAGTATGGCGACAGGATATTGCTCCATGTCCAAATTGTTATCATTTAAAACGGAGTCGATTTGCAATATATATATCTACCACGATTTTGAAATAACCGGCTTTAATGGAGGAAGGAAGCTGTGAAATTCTGAGATTAAAAGTGAAAAGGTATGTAGTTGTTTTTATGATGGTGTCACCATCTTTCCTTGTAAACCGTTTCATCGAAGATACACCTGGAGACTTCAACTCTTCTACAGACATGTCTGGGAGGCACTTTGCACAGCCACGTACAATGCTTCTACATGAATCTCTGTATGTGCGAAATGATCAGCTTTGAGTAGATTCAGAGATTGCTGTCTCCTTGCACATTCCACAAGTAGTGAACCGGACCGGAGACGAGTAACATTCTTCACAGTACCACAAATACCTTCAATTGATTTTGAAACTACAAAGGGATTGAGTTTGAGAGGTTCACCATCAATCCCTTCAACTACCAGAAATCGAGGCCAAGAGTCAATATTTTGTACAGATTCCTCATCAGAAGATATTGCAGGATCTGTATCAATATGCCTTCTTTTATTTTTTTGTCGAGAACCAGTGATCTGTGGGGAAGCAATAATGAAAAAAGGATATTCGACACCCCTGCTCCCCACCCACCCTACAGTGGGAGCCGACTACAAACACCGATCATGATGTACTCGAGCAATACAGACACGGGTAGCTAAGAGAGTCAAACAGAAATAAAGTCAGGCTGGTTCCGCCCATGGCAATTTTCTGAAGACAAATAGAACCCGGAGGTCAATAATGCCAGATCATAGGCAAGCAACTATTCTATATTTATGCCTGTTATGTTTATATTATTTCTTGTCAGGGTTGCGAGTTTTTCAGCAGATAAGATAAATATATACGGCGAAAGGGGGTCACCTTGGCGACACCCTCTAGACATATCAAACATGGCATAACCTTGGCCATTTACACACAAATTAGATTGAATTCCCCGGTGGAATTTTTTAAAGTATCTTCGTATAGGAACACTAATTTGAAATTAAATATCCAGTCAACAGTGTCAAATGCTTTCCAAATCAATCAGTAATCAAAGACTGGAGATGTTTTTCTGCCTATGCCATAAATAAGTCCAGTCATTTCGTTGATGTGCCTACCAGACACTGTTTATGAGTACAATTTTATCAGAACTGACTTTATCCTTCTCCATAAGGCACAGCGGCTAACCGGCCCTTTTCCTTGAAGTCATAGATACTTATTGTACCCATGTTGAGGATTGAACCCGGACACTCGGTGAGAAGAACAAACGTAACTTAAACACTACGTGTACCCTACCGCCCTATCAGGAGATAAAAAAGGCCAGTTATCATCACGTGATCACATACGTATACAGATAGCGAACGCGGAAGTTGTTTCAACTGGAATAACAGGTGACATCGATCACACCCGCTTTCGCGCTCGCCGTTTTTCAAGCTTTTGTTCTAAGGTAAGCTCTTACTGTTCATGTGCAACGACTTTGTGTTTAATATGTCAGAGGTAACGTGTTTAATAGTGAGGAGTAATGTGGGACATCCTTAGGGAATGGTAAGTAGATGTTATGACATTCTGTGTATATGTTCGATGACAACTGTAATAAATTGTCATAGTAATAATTTTTCTATGCCATTTCAAGTAAACTCCTCTTATTACATCAGAACAATCTGAAATGTGCTTAGGTTATGCAACGACTTATCATCTTGAGGTGATGGGAAAGCGCAAGGCTGTTTTTCTTTTGGGGTGGATGGAGGACGAAAGGATGTGAGTGAGGTGATGGAGGGATGCGTGTGGTGGATTGGAGGGATGTGTGTGGTGGATGGAGGGATGTGTGTGGTGGATGGAGGGATGTGTGTGGTGGATGGAGGGATGTGTGTGGTGGATAGAGGGATGTGTGGGGTGGACGAAGGGATGTGTGTGGTGGATGGAGGGATGTGTGTGGTGGATGGAGGGATGTGTGTGGTGGATGGAGGGATGTGTGTGGTGGACGGAGGGATGTGTGTGGTGGATGGAGGGATGTGTGTGGTGGATGGAAGAATGTGTGTGGTGGATGGAGGGATGTGTGTGGTGGATGGAGGGATGTGCGTGGTGGATGGAGGTATGCGTGTGGTGGATTGGAGGGATGTGTGTGGTGGATGGAGGGATGTGTGTGGTGGATGGAGGGATGTGTGTGGTGGATGGAGGTATGTGTGTTGTGGATAGAGGGATGTGTGGGGTGGACAAAGGGATGTGTGTGGTGGATGGAGGGATGTGTGTGGTGGATGGAGGGATGTGTGTGGTGGATGAAGGGATGTGTGTGGTGGATGAAGGGGTGTGTGGTGGATGGAGGGATGTGTGTGGTGGATGGAGGGATGTGTGTGGTGGATGAAGGGGTGTGTGGTGGATGGAGGGATGTGTGTGGTGGATGGAGGGTGTGTGTGGTGGATGAAGGGATGTGTGTGGTGGATGGAGGTATGTGTGTGGTGGATAGAGGGATGTGTGTGGTGGATGGAGGAATATGTGTGGTGGATAGAGGAATATGTATGGTGGATGGAGGGATGTGTGTGGTGGATGAGGGATGTGTGTGGTGGATGGAGGAATATGTGTGGTGGATAGAGGAATGTGTGTGGTGGATGGAGGAATATGTGTGGTGGATGGAGGGATGTGTGTTGTGGATGAGGAATATGTGTGGTGGATGGAGGGATGTGTGTGGTGGATGAGGGATGTGTGTGGTGGATGAGGAATATGTGTGGTGGATGAAGGATGTGTGTGGTGGATAGAGGGATGTGTGTGGTGGATGAGGAATATGTGTGGTGGATGGAGGGATGTGTGTGGTGGATGAGGGATGTGTGTGGTGGATAGAGGGATGTGTGTGGTGGATAGAGGGATGTGTGTGGTGGATAGAGGGATGTGTGTGGTGGATGGAGGGATGCGTGTGGTGGATGGAGGAATATGTGTGGTGGATAGAGGGATGTGTGTGGTGGATGGAGGAATATGTGTGGTGGATGGAGGGATGTGTGTGGTGGATGGAGGAATATGTGTGGTGGATGGAGGGATGTGTGTGGTGGATGAAGGGATGTGTGTGGTGGATGGAGGGATGTGTATGGTGGATGGAGGGATGTGTGTGGTGGATGGAGGGGTGTGTGGTGGATGGAGGGGTGTGTGGTGGATGGAGGTATGTGTGTGGTGGACGGAGGGATGTGTGTGGTGATGTGTGTGGTGGATGGAGGGGTGTGTGTGGTGGATAGAGGGATGTGTGTGGTGGATGGAGGGATGTGTGTGGTGGATGAGGGATGTGTATGGTGGATGAGGGATGTGTGTGGTGGATAGAGGGATGTGTGTGGTGGATGTAGGGATGTGTGTGGTGGATGGAGGGATGTGTGTGGTGGATGAGGGATGTGTATGGTGGATGAGGGATGTGTGTGGTGGATAGAGGGATGTGTGTGGTGGATAGAGGGATGTACGTGGTGGATGGAGGGATGTGTGTGGTGGATGAGGAATATGTGTGGTGGATGAGGGATGTGTGTGGTGGATGGAGGGATGTGTGTGGTGGATGGAGGGATGTGTGTGGTGGATGGAGGGATGTGTGTGGTGGATGGAGGGATGTGTGTGGTGGATGGAGGGATGTGTGTGGTGGATAGAGGGATGTGTGTGGTGGATAGAGGGATGTGTGTGGTGGATAGAGGGATGTGTGTGGTGGATAGAGGGATGTGTGTGGTGGATAGAGGGATGTGTGTGGTGGATGGAGGGATGCGTGTGGTGGATGGAGGAATATGTGTGGTGGATAGAGGGATGTGTGTGGTGGATGGAGGAATATGTGTGGTGGATGGAGGGATGTGTGTGGTGGATGGAGGAATATGTGTGGTGGATGGAGGGATGTGTGTGGTGGATGAAGGGATGTGTGTGGTGGATGGAGGGATGTGTGTGGTGGATGGAGGGATGTGTGGTGGATGGAGGGATGAGTGTGGTGGATGGAGGGGTGTGTGGTGGATGGAGGGGTGTGTGGTGGATGGAGGTATGTGTGTGGTGGACGGAGGGATGTGTGTGGTGAAGTGTGTGGTGGATGGAGGGGTGTGTGTGGTGGATAGAGGGATGTGTGTGGTGGATAGAGGGATGTGTGTGGTGGATAGAGGGATGTGTGTGGTGGATAGAGGGATGTGTGTGGTGGATAGAGGGATGTGTGTGGTGGATGGAGGGATGCGTGTGGTGGATGGAGGAATATGTGTGGTGGATAGAGGGATGTGTGTGGTGGATGGAGGAATATGTGTGGTGGATGGAGGGATGTGTGTGGTGGATGGAGGAATATGTGTGGTGGATGGAGGGATGTGTGTGGTGGATGAAGGGATGTGTGTGGTGGATGGAGGGATGTGTGTGGTGGATGGAGGGATGTGTGGTGGATGGAGGGATGTGTGTGGTGGATGGAGGGGTGTGTGGTGGATGGAGGGGTGTGTGGTGGATGGAGGTATGTGTGTGGTGGACGGAGGGATGTGTGTGGTGAAGTGTGTGGTGGATGGATGGGTGTGTGTGGTGGATAGAGGGATGTGTGTGGTGGATGGAGGGATGTGTGTGGTGGATGGAGGGGTGTGTGGTGGATGGAGGTATGTGTGTGGTGGATGGAGGGATGTGTGTGGTGATGTGTGTGGTGGATGGAGGGGTGTGTGTGGTGGATAGAGGGATGTGTGTGGTGGATGGAGGTATGTGTGTGGTGGATGCAGGGATGTGTGTGGTGGATGGAGGGATGTGTGTGGTGGATGGAGGTATGTGTGTGGTGGATGGAGGGGTGTGTGTGGTGGATAGAGGGATGTGTGTGGTGGATGGAGGGATGTGTGTGGTGGATGGAGGGATGTGTGTGGTGGATGGAGGGATGTGTGGTGGACGAAGGGATGTGTGGTGGATGAGGGATGTGTGTGGTGGATGGAGGGGTGTGTGGTGGATGGAGGGGTGTGTGGTGGATGGAGGGGTGTGTGTGGTGGATGGAGGGATGTGTGTGGTGATGTGTGTGGTGGATGGAGGTATGTGTGTGGTGGATAGAGGTATGTGTGTGGTGGATGGAGGGATGTGTGGTGGATGGAGGGATGTGTTTGGTGGATGGAGGGATGTGTGTGGTGGATGGAGGAATATGTGTGGTGGATGGAGGGATCTGTGTGGTGGATGGAGGAATATGTGTGGTGGATGGAGGGATGTGTGTGGTGGATGAAGGGATGTGTGTGGTGGATGGAGGGATGTGTGTGGTGGATGGAGGGATGTGTGGTGGATGGAGGGATGTGTGTGGTGGATGGAGGGGTGTGTGGTGGATGGAGGGGTGTGTGGTGGATGGAGGTATGTGTGTGGTGGACGGAGGGATGTGTGTGGTGAAGTGTGTGGTGGATGGAGGGGTGTGTGTGGTGGATAGAGGGATGTGTGTGGTGGATGGAGGGATGTGTGTGGTGGATGGAGGGGTGTGTGGTGGATGGAGGTATGTGTGTGGTGGATGGAGGGATGTGTGTGGTGATGTGTGTGGTGGATGGAGGGGTGTGTGTGGTGGATAGAGGGATGTGTGTGGTGGATGGAGGTATGTGTGTGGTGGATGCAGGGATGTGTGTGGTGGATGGAGGGATGTGTGTGGTGGATGGAGGTATGTGTGTGGTGGATGGAGGGGTGTGTGTGGTGGATAGAGGGATGTGTGTGGTGGATGGAGGGATGTGTGTGGTGGATGGAGGGATGTGTGTGGTGGATGGAGGGATGTGTGGTGGACGAAGGGATGTGTGGTGGATGAGGGATGTGTGTGGTGGATGGAGGGGTGTGTGGTGGATGGAGGGGTGTGTGGTGGATGGAGGGGTGTGTGTGGTGGATGGAGGGATGTGTGTGGTGATGTGTGTGGTGGATGGAGGTATGTGTGTGGTGGATAGAGGTATGTGTGTGGTGGATGGAGGGATGTGTGGTGGATGGAGGGATGTGTTTGGTGGATGGAGGGATGTGTGTGGTGGATGGAGGGATGTGTGTGGTGGATGGAGGGATGTGTGTGGTGGATGGAGGTATGTGTGTGGTGGATGGAGGGATGTGTGTGGTGGATGGAGGGATGTGTGTGGTGGATGGAGGGATGTGTGTGGTGGATGGAGGGGGGTGTGTGGTCGACGGAGGGATGTGTGTGGTGGATTGAGGGATGTGTGTGGTAGATGGAGGGATGTGTGTGGTGGATAGAGGGATGTGCGTGGTGGATGGAGGGATGTGTGTGGTGGATGGAGGGATGTGTGTGGTGGATGGAGGGATGTGTGTGGTGGATGGAGGGATGTGTGTGGTGGATGGAGGAATATGTGTGGTGGATGGAGGGATGTGTGTGGTGGATGGAGGAATATGTGTGGTGGATAGAGGGATGTGTGTGGTGGATGGAGGGATGTGTGTGGTGGATGGAGGGATGTGTGTGGTGGATAGAGGGATGTGTGTGGTGGATGGAGGGATGTGTGTGGTGGATGGAGGAATATGTGTGGTGGATGGAGGGATGTGCGTGGTGGATGGAGGGATGTGTGTGGTGGATGGAGGGATGTGTGTGGTGGATGGAGGGATGTGTGTGGTGGATGGAGGGATGTGTGTGGTGGATGGAGGAATATGTGTGGTGGATGGAGGGATGTGTGTGGTGGATGGAGGAATATGTGTGGTGGATAGAGGGATGTGTGTGGTGGATGGAGGGATGTGTGTGGTGGATGGAGGGATGTGTGTGGTGGATAGAGGGATGTGTGTGGTGGATGGAGGAATATGTGTGGTGGATAGAGGTGAGGTGAGGTGAAATTGGGTTTAACGTCGCGTCCAAGATTATTGCACTTATATAGCGACGTGCATGCACGTGTATGTGTGTGTGTGGCTGCTTGTACTAGTCCGGACTGATGCCGATTTATAGTGCTAGCTCACTGAGATACCATGCCGCAGTTAACACGAATACCCCACTCAGACACAGTATACTGACTCCGAGCCGACCAGTCCTTGTTTTAGCCCCTTAATGCCGAGCGCCAGACAGGGTAACAACAAGTACAATCTTTTAACGTCTTTTCGTATGACGCGGCCCGGGATCGAACCCTGGACCTTCCGCTCTCCGGGCGGACGCTCTACCACAAGACCACGGAGGCGGTCTGTGGTGGATAGAGGAATATGTATGGTGGATGGAGGGATGTGTGTGGTGGATAGAGGGATGTGCGTGGTGGATGGAGGGATGTGTGTGGTGGATGGAGGGATGTGTGTGGTGATGTGTGTGGTGGATGGAGGTATGTGTGTGGTGGATAGAGGTATGTGTGTGGTGGATGGAGGGATGTGTGGTGGATGGAGGGATGTGTTTGGTGGATGGAGGGATGTGTGTGGTGGATGGAGGGATGTGTGTGGTGGATGGAGGGATGTGTGTGGTGGATGGAGGTATGTGTGTGGTGGATGGAGGGATGTGTGTGGTGGATGGAGGGATGTGTGTGGTGGATGGAGGGATGTGTGTGGTGGATGGAGGGGGGTGTGTGGTCGACGGAGGGATGTGTGTGGTGGATTGAGGGATGTGTGTGGTAGATGGAGGGATGTGTGTGGTGGATGGAGGTATGTGTGTGGTGGATGGAGGGATGTGTGTGGTGGATGGAGGGATGTGTGTGGTGGATGGAGGGGTGTGTGGTGGATGGAGGGGTGTGTGGTGGATGGAGGTATGTGTGTGGTGGACGGAGGGATGTGTGTGGTGATGTGTGTGGTGGATGGAGGGGTGTGTGTGGTGGATAGAGGGATGTGTGTGGTGGATGGAGGGATGTGTGTGGTGGATGAGGGATGTGTATGGTGGATGAGGGATGTGTGTGGTGGATAGAGGGATGTGTGTGGTGGATGAGGAATATGTGTGGTGGATGGAGGGATGTGTGTGGTGGATGAGGGATGTGTATGGTGGATGAGGGATGTGTGTGGTGGATAGAGGGATGTGTGTGGTGGATAGAGGGATGTACGTGGTGGATGGAGGGATGTGTGTGGTGGATGGAGGGATGTGTGTGGTGGATGGAGGGATGTGTGTGGTGGATGGAGGGATGTGTGTGGTGGATGGAGGGATGTGTGTGGTGGATAGAGGGATGTGTGTGGTGGATAGAGGGATGTGTGTGGTGGATAGAGGGATGTGTGTGGTGGATAGAGGGATGTGTGTGGTGGATAGAGGGATGTGTGTGGTGGATGGAGGGATGCGTGTGGTGGATGGAGGAATATGTGTGGTGGATAGAGGGATGTGTGTGGTGGATGGAGGAATATGTGTGGTGGATGGAGGGATGTGTGTGGTGGATGGAGGAATATGTGTGGTGGATGGAGGGATGTGTGTGGTGGATGAAGGGATGTGTGTGGTGGATGGAGGGATGTGTGTGGTGGATGGAGGGATGTGTGGTGGATGGAGGGATGTGTGTGGTGGATGGAGGGGTGTGTGGTGGATGGAGGGGTGTGTGGTGGATGGAGGTATGTGTGTGGTGGACGGAGGGATGTGTGTGGTGAAGTGTGTGGTGGATGGAGGGGTGTGTGTGGTGGATAGAGGGATGTGTGTGGTGGATAGAGGGATGTGTGTGGTGGATAGAGGGATGTGTGTGGTGGATAGAGGGATGTGTGTGGTGGATAGAGGGATGTGTGTGGTGGATGGAGGGATGCGTGTGGTGGATGGAGGAATATGTGTGGTGGATAGAGGGATGTGTGTGGTGGATGGAGGAATATGTGTGGTGGATGGAGGGATGTGTGTGGTGGATGGAGGAATATGTGTGGTGGATGGAGGGATGTGTGTGGTGGATGAAGGGATGTGTGTGGTGGATGGAGGGATGTGTGTGGTGGATGGAGGGATGTGTGGTGGATGGAGGGATGTGTGTGGTGGATGGAGGGGTGTGTGGTGGATGGAGGGGTGTGTGGTGGATGGAGGTATGTGTGTGGTGGACGGAGGGATGTGTGTGGTGAAGTGTGTGGTGGATGGATGGGTGTGTGTGGTGGATAGAGGGATGTGTGTGGTGGATGGAGGGATGTGTGTGGTGGATGGAGGGGTGTGTGGTGGATGGAGGTATGTGTGTGGTGGATGGAGGGATGTGTGTGGTGATGTGTGTGGTGGATGGAGGGGTGTGTGTGGTGGATAGAGGGATGTGTGTGGTGGATGGAGGTATGTGTGTGGTGGATGCAGGGATGTGTGTGGTGGATGGAGGGATGTGTGTGGTGGATGGAGGTATGTGTGTGGTGGATGGAGGGGTGTGTGTGGTGGATAGAGGGATGTGTGTGGTGGATGGAGGGATGTGTGTGGTGGATGGAGGGATGTGTGTGGTGGATGGAGGGATGTGTGGTGGACGAAGGGATGTGTGGTGGATGAGGGATGTGTGTGGTGGATGGAGGGGTGTGTGGTGGATGGAGGGGTGTGTGGTGGATGGAGGGGTGTGTGTGGTGGATGGAGGGATGTGTGTGGTGATGTGTGTGGTGGATGGAGGTATGTGTGTGGTGGATAGAGGTATGTGTGTGGTGGATGGAGGGATGTGTGGTGGATGGAGGGATGTGTTTGGTGGATGGAGGGATGTGTGTGGTGGATGGAGGGATGTGTGTGGTGGATGGAGGGATGTGTGTGGTGGATGGAGGTATGTGTGTGGTGGATGGAGGGATGTGTGTGGTGGATGGAGGGATGTGTGTGGTGGATGGAGGGATGTGTGTGGTGGATGGAGGGGGGTGTGTGGTCGACGGAGGGATGTGTGTGGTGGATTGAGGGATGTGTGTGGTAGATGGAGGGATGTGTGTGGTGGATAGAGGGATGTGCGTGGTGGATGGAGGGATGTGTGTGGTGGATGGAGGGATGTGTGTGGTGGATGGAGGGATGTGTGTGGTGGATGGAGGGATGTGTGTGGTGGATGGAGGAATATGTGTGGTGGATGGAGGGATGTGTGTGGTGGATGGAGGAATATGTGTGGTGGATAGAGGGATGTGTGTGGTGGATGGAGGGATGTGTGTGGTGGATGGAGGGATGTGTGTGGTGGATAGAGGGATGTGTGTGGTGGATGGAGGGATGTGTGTGGTGGATGGAGGAATATGTGTGGTGGATGGAGGGATGTGCGTGGTGGATGGAGGGATGTGTGTGGTGGATGGAGGGATGTGTGTGGTGGATGGAGGGATGTGTGTGGTGGATGGAGGGATGTGTGTGGTGGATGGAGGAATATGTGTGGTGGATGGAGGGATGTGTGTGGTGGATGGAGGAATATGTGTGGTGGATAGAGGGATGTGTGTGGTGGATGGAGGGATGTGTGTGGTGGATGGAGGGATGTGTGTGGTGATGTGTGTGGTGGATGGAGGTATGTGTGTGGTGGATAGAGGTATGTGTGTGGTGGATGGAGGGATGTGTGGTGGATGGAGGGATGTGTTTGGTGGATGGAGGGATGTGTGTGGTGGATGGAGGGATGTGTGTGGTGGATGGAGGGATGTGTGTGGTGGATGGAGGTATGTGTGTGGTGGATGGAGGGATGTGTGTGGTGGATGGAGGGATGTGTGTGGTGGATGGAGGGATGTGTGTGGTGGATGGAGGGGGGTGTGTGGTCGACGGAGGGATGTGTGTGGTGGATTGAGGGATGTGTGTGGTAGATGGAGGGATGTGTGTGGTGGATGGAGGTATGTGTGTGGTGGATGGAGGGATGTGTGTGGTGGATGGAGGGATGTGTGTGGTGGATGGAGGGATGTGTGTGGTTGATGGGGGGATGTGTGTGGTGGACGGAGGGAAGTGTGTGGTGGACGGAGGGATGTGTGTGGTTGATGGGGGGATGTGTGTGGTGGACGGAGGGATGTGTGTGGTGGATGGAGGGATGTGTGTGGTGGATGGAGGGATGTGTGTGGTGGACGGAGGGATGTGTGTGGTGGATGGAGGGATGTGTGTGGTTGATGGGGGATGTGTGTCGTGGATGGAGGGATGTGTGTGGTGGATGGAGGGATGTGTGTGGTGGATGGAGGGATGTGTGTGGTGGATGGAGGGATGTGTGTGGTGGATGGAGGGATGTGTGTGGTGGATGGAGGGATGTGTGTGGTGGACGGAGGGATGTGTGTGGTGGATGGAGGGATGTGTGTGGTTGATGGGGGATGTGTGTGGTGGATGGAGGGATGTGTGTGGTGGACGGAGGGATGTTCGTGGTTGATGGGGGGATATTCGTGGTTGATGGAGGGATGTATGTAAATGTAAATGTTATGTCAACTTTATGAGTTGGTCAATTTGAATTTCATTTCAACTGTCACGTGATGAGGTTAGTGAGAACGCAAGCGGGACTTTGGGTATCTTTATGTTAATCTGCAATCTCGAACCAATCTGATTAAGCAAAAGCAAGCGTGGTATCGTTAGCAAGCAAGTGGCGCGCTTTTCATTGGTATTGTCAAGTTGGCGCGATCTTGACCTGTAACAAGACTATGGTGTCTTCTACCGTCCCACACTATCAAATGGAGTTAACATGGATCTCTGCAAAGCCACTTCTTCACTGTAGGTTGTGTAGATTACAGAAGAGAGTGGGGATCCCGTCAAATTAAAACAAAAGTCACCCATACTCCAGATTCTAATGGCGATTTTCTAAATTCTTTCATCGAATACTTGAAGATAAGGTTGTCTTGTCAACTTACAAGAATAAGCTTTTATAATCACCAGGGGGCTTAATAAATACCATTGCCCCACGCCCGAGTACAGTGAAATATTCAATGGGTCAAGACCGCAGTGTGGGGGGCAGGGATCTGTCCATTATTACCTTCAAACCAACTGACAATACTATGACACACAATCATGTGTGTCGCGATCTGTCTTAGTGACATTCCTCCTCCCTCTTACCAATAATTTGTCTTCAAACATGTGACTTCGGGCCATTGGAAGCACAGAGAAATGCTTCAAAATGCTAAAGCTCAAACACCGCTTTACAGATCATGACCACCGTCACACACGTACTTGGTGTCACATGCACGTGAAGTTCATGTTGTTACAGTCAATGGTATTTAATTGGAATAAACGAGTGTCTACGGAGGACTTTTAGGGTCATTTGTGTTTTTTTACTTTTTTCTTGAAATTTCAAGATACTAAGTTGAAATTTCAAGATAATATCTTGAAATTTCAGGATAATGACCTGACATTTCTACTTAGTATCTTGAAACGTAAAGGTAGTATCGTAAAGTCTCAATTTAGTATCTTGAAATTTCAAGACAAAAAGAACAAACGAATGGCCCTAAAAGGTTTCCGTAAGCGTCTGCCTACCAATGCTCAAAATCGAATTACACTCACACGAAGTTTTCAGATACAGTTCAAGCCATCGACTCAAGGTTATAATGTCCGTGATTTTTGTTCCAAGTTCCACAATGTCGCACGTAAGCCGAAAATCTGGATATGCCGACAACTGGCAGTCAGGGAAGACTGTCACAGAGTGTAACCTACGCATGCTCGACACGGAAGACTTCTGTGACGTCACCTTCCGCCTGGGCTCAAAGAAACAGGTGGTCCGAGCTCTGTTCTGTGGCCCCCTGGCGGAGAAAGGGGAGGTAACCATCCCTGACATTGAGGCAGACATCTTCAAAGAGTTCTTGAGGTGAGATTGATCTAGCGGTTTTACAAATCATCCTTTAACCTGAAAAAAACACCGCGAAGTTGCTGGGCCGACAGAAATGTCTTCCTCCATACTCAGGTTAAATCTTAAGTGTATACACATAGATTCTTAGTTTCGAAGGCAATATCAAACAAATAAAACTCAGTCAGCATGTCCTGCATCAAGGGAGTTTTGTTGCTGTGTTTGTTGTATATGATGCTAACCTGACAAGTGAGAAGAAGGAATATCATGTAGGTTAACCTCTAAAAGTAACTACAAATATCTGAACAAGTGAACATTTAAAAAAGACAACCCCACATGATTGTGCTTGTATTTGGATTTGAATAGTGAGTGAGTGAGTGAGTGAATATTTATAGTCACATCGGCAATATTTCAGCCATATCGTGACTAAATCAAGTTAGACAGTAATAATACATACATTTTTATCATAATAACTGTCGTCAAAGGACAGTAAAATAACTAGATTATCACAGATGTACATTTTAAGACTAGTATGGAACCATAAAAAAGTACTACCATAAATAACAATACAGTATAAAAACGGGGCTAGGAATCGCCAGCAATTAAAAGTAGGCCACCATACTAGGAACCGTGGGGACTTACAATACTTCTGCTACCTGCACGGTTCCCCAGCAGGATTTACACCATCCCTTAGCCGCTGGCGATTATCATCAAGTTTAGCCAAATTAAAACAAACAAGTATACTACGACTAAAACGGTAGTAGGAATAAATTTACCTCGAATGATGTGGACTTACATACCTTCTCGGGGGGACAATAATTTTACAGTACTTCAACCCCCTTTGAAGATACAGCCACTAACAAACTCAGTTACAAGTTAAACACTACTATACAGTAAAAAGGTAACTATGTACACATATTCAAAATTTATCTACTAGTTCAATTTCTTTTAAAAAACTAATTATTAAATGAGAGGACACATTATTAAAAAGATCCATTATTGATGTTGCACTGAAATATTTATCCCTTGTGATGGAAAAATCAATACAGTCAAGCAGGACATGCTTGACTGTGATTCTCTCATCACAAGGGATACAGAATGGAGGATCCTCACCTTTCAATATATATTCATTTGTATATCTTGAATGGCCAATACGACATCGTCGTATAATGACCTCATCAAATCTGGACTGACAACCCAAGTAGGTATAACCGATATTTGGTTTAATTTCATGTAATTTATTGATACCTACTTGGGTGTCCCACTTCTTTTGCATCAGATCCCTGATGTAACATCTGATCACTGGTTTATAATCACTGTATGGAATTTGAAGTGGTGTCACAGATTTGTTGAGGGCAGCTTTTGCAGCAGCATCGGCCATCGTGTTACCAGTGATGCCAACATGACTGGGTAACCAACAGAAAACGATGTCGTATTGGCCAGTAGCAAGAACATTATATAATTCGACAATTTCTAATAAAAGTGGATTATGACATGCATTATTTTGAATGGCCTGAAGACATGAAAGAGAATCAGAAAACATGATAAATTGATGATATTGGGATTGTTGATGAATGTATTCAAGAGCTGTTAATAGCTTTAGATTCTGCTGTAAAAATGGAACAAGCATCTGGTAATCTGGATGAGATTGTTTTCGATCCAATGACAGTGGCGCTAGCCACTGAACCACCATCCTTGGATCCATCAGTAAATATAGATCGATAAGTATTGTAGGTATGTCGTAACTGAAGATATTCCTGCTGATATTGGAATTGATTAGTTTCTGATTTCTTTAGTTTTGTTAATTCAAGATCTACATGTGGCTTTACGAGTTGCCACGGAGGAGACGACACTAAATTGGTGGGAGATATGTTAGAAAGTTCAATTTCTGCAGCAGAAACGTCTGGCTTTATCCTTATGCCAAGAGGTGGAGTGAGGGATTGTTTCTTGAGATAGAGATCCTCATACAGCGGATGAAATACGCAGTGATAAGCTGGATTAGATGGATTAGAGAACAGTTTAGTAATGTATTGTAAGGATAGTTTTAAGCGACGGTGTTTGAGTGATGGTTCATCAGCCTCAACATACAAGCTATTGATAGGAGAGGTTCTGAAAGCACCAAGACAGAGTCTCAGACCTTGATGGTGGATGGTATCCAATATTTTTAAATTACTTTTACAGGCCCCACCATAGACGATGGAGCCATAATCTAGTTTAGAGCGAATGAGTGCTCTGTACAGTTGGAGGAGCGTTTTTTGGTCCCCTCCCCACTTTGAATTGGAAACGACTTTCAACAAATCAAGGGCCTTCATACATTTATTTTTCAAATATTTTATGTGCGGTAAAAAGGTCAGATGATGATCAAATATTATGCCCAAGAACTTGGCCTCTTTCACAACTTTAATAGGAATGTTATCCAAAACTAGTTCTGGGTCGTTATGGTGTTTGTATTTTCTACAAAAATGTATACAATTTGTTTTCGATTTAGAAAATTTAAAACCGTTTTCTAAGGACCATTTATTTATTTTATTTAGACATAATTGCAATTGTCTTTCAATAGTACGCATGTTTTTACCGCGACAAGATATGTTAAAATCATCCACAAAAAGTGATCCATCAATCGAATCAGTTAAAACCTTGGAAAGACTATTTATTTTAATACTAAACAAAGTGACAGACAAAATACTGCCTTGTGGGACACCCTGATCCTGACTATAATGATCAGACAGGGTAGAACCCACACGAACTTGAAATTGCCTGTCTGATAAAAATTTGGATATAAATTGAGGCAAACGGCCTCGTAATCCAAAATCATGTAAATCTCTTAAAATACCATGTTTCCATGTAGTGTCATATGCTTTTTCTAAATCGAAAAAGATAGACACTGCATGTTGCTTGTTAATAATCACATTCTTAACGAATGACTCTATGTGAACCAAATAATCAACAGTACTTCGATTTTTCCGAAATCCACACTGAATATTAGCAATTAAATTATTAGATTCCAAGTACCATGTTAATCTATTGTTGACCATGCGTTCCATGGTTTTGCAAACGCAGCTGGTCAATGCAATAGGTCTATAATTTGAGGGATCAGTATGATCCCGTCCTGGTTTTGGTATGGGAACAACTATGGCATCATGCCATGAAGGCGGAAAGTTGCCAGATGTCCATATTTCATCAAATATCAATAGAGGGGTTTCTAAGCATGTTTCTGGTAAGTGTTTTAAGAGTTGATAATGTATGTTATCAGCTCCTGTGGCAGTATCATGAGCTTGCCCCAGGGCAGTATGAAGCTCGTGAATAGAAAATATTTCATTATAATCCTCCCCATTATCTGACTTAAAATTAATAGGTTTCTTTTCTTGCTGTTTTTTATATGTTTGAAATTGAGGTACATAGTTAGATGAGGAAGAATGTTTAGCCAACGTTTCACCAAGTTTATTTGCAATATCTGTAGTATTTGTCAATAATTCATTCCCATTCTTAAGATGGCGAATGTTAGATTTAGAACCCTTACCTTTGATTCGTTGGATCATGTTCCATACTTTTGACATTGGCGTACGTGAGTTTATTTTTGAAACAAAATTATGCCAAGACTGGCGTTTATTTTGTTTAAACGTTCGCCGAGCTTTAGCATTCAAAATTTTAAATTGATTTAAATTATGTACCATAGGGTGGCGACGGAAATAATGCTCTGCCTTTTTCCGAGCCTTCCGAGCTTGTTTGCAGGTAGAATTAAACCATGGTTTACGTATGTGTGGAATCGTAGAGGACTTAAGGATACAGGTATCAGCTATTTTGTTTAGTTCATCAGAGAACAGTTGTACAGGATCAGGGACAGCGATAAACAAATCAGGTTTTAACTTGTCAGAAGAAAGAATTTCAAATAAAGGCCAATCGGCTTTAGTGAAGTTCCATCGTGATGATGGAGGAACATCAGATGGAATAACAGATTTGAGAATGGTTGGAAAATGGTCACTTCCACACAGGTCGTCATGGACTGACCATTCAAACTCATTCAGTAGATCAGAATCCACAAGTGACAAATCCAGGGAAGAGTATGTACCTTTACCTGGATGTAAATAAGTGTTGGAATTATCATTAAAAAGACATAAATTGTTGTTGGAAATAAAATCTTCCAGGACTTTACCTTTATTGTTAGAATGTGCACTTCCCCATAGGGGGTTGTGTCCACTCAAATCACCCATAATGACGCAAGGCTTAGGTAGCTGGTCATAGAGGGCCTGGAGATCAACAAGCTGAAGAGATGAAGTCGGAGGAACATAGATAGAGCACAAAGTAAACACAATGTGCAAGGTCACACGGACAGCAACGGCTTGTAGTGGAGTAATCAGTGGAACAGGGCTGTGGATCACTCCCTGCTTCACTAAGATTGAAGACCCACCAGTGGCTTTTGGCCCTGGAGGAGAAAATAAATGATATGAAGCATATTGTCTGATGTCAAGTTGATCTGTATCCTTAAATTAGGTCTCCTGTAAACAAAATGCTGACGGTTGAAAATCCTGTATCAATAACTGTAAGTCATTAAAATTATTCTTTAGTCCTCTACAATTCCACTGAATAAGAGTATTTGAGCTGTTCATGGTGGCTCAATGGGAGATCGTGAGCCGGACAGGGGTCCACTCCCCTGGACTGGGAGTGAAGGACAGACTTCCATCTGCAAAGGTTCAAACTGATTATGAACTTCCACAGGTAGAGTAGAAGGCACCTCCAAATGCTGGAGGGCCCTGGCCTTTTTTTTCAATTGCTTCTTTTTTTTGCAGACATGTGGGCTTCGCCCTGTACTGATTCACTTACAATTTCCGGTTCCGATGACTGATCTACTGAAGGCTGTGGTGAAATAATGTCAGTCTGTGAGGCTGACGTGGAGATATTGGGCAGAGAAGGAACAAACTGGGTATGGTCATCCAGGATGCACTGTTCATCTATCCAAGAGATCGAAGTTTGACACGATGTTGATGACATGGTAGGTCTGGCAACAAGTGCTGGGGAGGAAACTGCAGCTGAGTATGTAACAGTTGAAATATTTGGAGCAGGAACCAACTTTTTTGCTTCAAAGTAAGATATGTTGTTTGTGTGTTTTATTTTCTGAATTTTAGTTTCACGTTCATATCTAGGACAGGACTTGGATGAGGCCAAGTGTTCTCCGTTGCAATTAGCACACTTGATGGTATTGGTGCACTCAGAGCCCTCGTGAGCTCCACCACAACGGGAACACGCCGTGTTGTTACGGCAAAACTTGGCCCCATGACCAAACTGTTGACATTTGAAGCATCGGAGTGGATTTGGTACGTATACCTCCACTCCGATGTTGAAGTATCCAGCTTTTAAACTCTTTGGAATAGAAGAAAGAGCAAATGTAAATAGGTACGTATTAAGTTTTATAATAGTACCATCATCTTTCTTTTTGGTGAATCGCTTCACAGCAGTAACACCTTGAGTGTGCATCTCAGCTGCAATTTCCTCCTCACTCATGTCATGAAGGCAGCGAACCCTGTCTCTGACAATGCCTCTGCAGGAGTTCAGTGTCTTGTGCACTGAGACAACAACTGGTGTATTCACAAACTGTTTTAATGTCAAGAGATTGTCAGATTGTTGTCTCCGTGCACATTCCACTAACAGTGAACCGCTTCGGAGACGTGTTACGTTTTTCACCTCACCACAGACACCTTTAATGCCTAAGGAGATAGCAAATGGGTTTAGTTTCAAAGGAGTGTCATCAGAAGATGAAATTACAACAAACCGTGGCCACGAGTCAACAATTTCAGACGAGCCTTCATCGGATGATAAAGACTCAACATGTCTACGCTTATTCTTTGATGAACCAGATAGAAGGGGAAGAGCCATGGTAAAAGTAAAGGTTTCGACATCTCTGCTCCCTACCCGCCATGGAGTGTCAACAAGGACGATGGTGCAGTGGAAGCCCGCCTGCACCACCAGGGCTACAGGGATGTTATACTCCAGCAAAGAGAAACTTGAATAGCTATGGAATCTGAAAGAAGAAATGCCAGGCTGGTTCGCCCATGACACCTTTCTGGAGAAACACAGAATTCAGAGGTTTATCATGCCAGATTGGCCCATGAGCCACCGCCTTCTGGCATAGGACTCTAGGCAAAATTGAAATTCACAAAATCATGTTTATAAAATATTGTGATCAAACATAGTTTAATATATGTCGAAATGTGGAAGTATTCCATGCTCAGGGCATGGCGTGACCAGCCGATTGATAGAATCGGGCCCATTCTACCACCCGTCTAGGTGAAGTAAGGGTCGAAGTGGTGTGTTGGGCAAAGGAACACTGTTCCTGGCTCCAGTGCCTTCAACCACCAGAATCCCGTCCTCCACCGACACAGGGGTGTAACATTTTCCTTGCATATTGTTGTAGATATGTTTACACAGACAAGGCCACTATCGACGCTGAAACAGTCACAGGACTAATGTACACCTGTAACACTATTCAGTGTGGCCGGAGGCTGTATGTTGCCGCCGGCTATACTGGAGAGTTTCCTGTCCAGGTGACCTAATGGTCACGATGAGACAGTTACTGGCTGACAAATTGGCTCCGGCTGATTGACGACCGTGTTAGACAAAGTGGTGCTCTGATTCTCCAGTAACCTAGTGGTCAGGAACTGTGTTAATGTGGAGGGACACCCTCCACACATCAGGGGATATATCAAGGACTGACCTTTTTGGTGACCCAATGGTCCTGAACTGTCATGTACTGACCGACAATTGTCGTCGGCTGATTGATGAATCGTGATTCAGGCTGACGAAATCATGGTGCAAGCGCGTGTTGGGTCACGTTCAGCCAGCCGGGCTATCCACATATAAGCCGGTCCGTCAGTAAAGTACGGGGGAGACGCAGAGAGACGCAGAGGGACGCAGAGAGAGGCAAGAAGGCACAGAACCAGCAACACCAACCAAGACCAGATCGACAGAGCAGTCCCGGAGAGCAGCCCCAGGTTTCTAACAGCCGCCACGACTAACAACCACCAGTCAACCTAGCTCCCACCAGAACAACACATAGGGACAAGCTCTTGTCGCGTCTGGTCGTGCCTGAACAATCACCACAGTCTCCTCTCACAAGTCTCTGCCACGTTCGCCCTGGTGAAAAACGTATTGTACTGTAAAGTATTTGTTAACAGTTATTAAAGAAAACCGTTATAACCCTGAACGACTCTTCTGTTGTGCTACATATAGCACGGGCGTGGGTTCTTCTTTGGTGCCGTGACCCGGATCCCTCTCAAATAGGAACAGCCTGAGGCGAGTGGAGACTGACGTCCAAATCCTTGTTGGTAAGTAGCTCAGACTTCTCCTCATTTCAATCTCGTAATGGCTAGCCAGGAACTAGGTGAAATCTTGTCAGGAATAGCGGGACAGATTTCAGGACAGTTAACCAATCTATCAACTACCCTAGGTGCGCAGGGAATAGCGCAGGTTATTAAAACATTTGAGGGGGAGCCCACAAAATTTAAAGAGTGGATTATGAGCATTGAAAAATATGCACTACTCATTAATGCGGATAGAGAAAGAGCGAAGCTGGTAGCCTACCAGTCAAGTTCAGGGGCGGTTAGCGATTTTAGCCATAGGTCTCTACAAGACCATGATCAAGCAGCAAGGCAGATTGTAACCTTGGCAATAGTCGTAGGTGCTCAATGCATTGCTAATTTATTCCGTTCATTTGAAGGGGATCCAGCCGTGTGTTAAGCGTTGGCAAAGACTGCGAAATGTTTTGTATAGATAAAGTAAAACTAGTTGTGGAAGTGATCAAACGCGTACAGAGGTATGTTTAAGTTTATACCGGATTATTAGGGAAGTTATTGGCAGCATATAAGAAACTGAAAGTCGATTTTATTAAATAGGCTAAACAATTTATAGGGATGAGGGAAACCTTAAAACGAGAGAACAAGGTTCATATCAAGAACAGAATAGGGAAACTGTGAATACAACAGGAAATTCATTAATGCTAAGACATACACATGGCCCAGGTCCGGTCAAAAGTATGCTAATATCGTTAGGGATTGTAAAAACATAAAGGATCCAGTTATGAGGATCAGTTCTTGATTGTGGGTTGCGTCAAGGGTGTACTGACATGATAACGGTGATGATCAGTATTTGGTCGCGGGTAGCGACAAGAGCATACTGATATGATTAAAAAAGACTGCCTAAACAGTCAGAACCTATGGGACGAACTATGGGGCATATAGGGGAACACATAACAGAGGTTTAAACACTGAACACTCCTTCTCATGATGACACTGATTGGAAGGAGGAGGAGGAGACAACATTCCGGATGAATTAAGCTGGTAACCCGAGCAGTGGTAGCTGGTACAGTTAAGATAGGAAAGCAAGTCATCCGAAACTTACAGAAAGCATGACAAACAAGTAGAGTCCCATGGTTCAGTTTTGGAAAGTAAAGTTGTGGATAGCAACAGATTCAGTTGGGGAAAGTGAAGTTGCGGATAGCGACAGGTTCAGTTGGGGAAATTGAAGTTGCGGATAGCGACAGATTCAGTTGGGGAACTTGAAGTTGCGGATAGCGACAGATTCAGTTGGGGAAAGTGAAGTTGCGGATAGCGACATGTTCAGTTGGGGAAATTGAAGTTGCGGATAGCGACAGATTCAGTTGTGGAAAGTGAAGTTGCGGATAGCGACATGTTCAGTTGGGGAAATTGAAGTTGCAGATAGCGACAGGTTCAGTTTTGGAAAGTAAAGTTGCGGATAGCAAAAGATTCAGTTGTGGAAAGTGAAGTTGCGGATAGCGACAGATTCAGTTGGGGAAAGTGAAGTTGCGGATAGCGACAGGTTCAGTTGGGGAAATTGAAGTTGCGGATAGCGACAGATTCAGTTGGGGAAAGTGAAGTTGCGGATAGCGACAGATTCAGTTGTGGAAAGTGAAGTTGCGGATAGCGACAGGTTCAGTTGGGGAAATTGAAGTTGCGGATAGCGACAGATTCAGTTGGGGAAAGTGAAGTTGCGGATAGCAACAGATTCAGTTGTGGAAAGTGAAGTTGCGGATAGCGACAGGTTCAGTTGGGGAAATTGAAGTTGCGGATAGCGACAGATTCAGTTGGGGAAAGTGAAGTTGCGGATAGCGACAGATTCAGTTGTGGAAAGTGAAGTTGCGGATAGCGACAGGTTCAGTTGGGGAAATTGAAGTTGCGGATAGCGACAGATTCAGTTTTGGAAAGTAAAGTTGAGGATAGCGACAGGTTCAGTTGTGGAAAGTGAAGTTGCGGATAGCAACAAGGAGACATGTGGATAGAGTCCACTGAATTGAGCCGAACTAGGGACTCTGGTGCAAACTCACCCTCCGACAAAGAGAAAACATGAGTCCTCTAGGTTTACTCTTCCTGTTAGGGTTAGCTCAGGGTACAATTATGTATGAAAACATTATATTTCAAAAATTAAACGATATAATTACAACAAGGTCAAAGTGGTTAGTAACATGTGTTATTGACTTAAAGCCATATGATAGGTTTATTGGGAAATGTAGGTATAACATTAACCAAGTTGCAATGATGATTAGACAGCTGTTGAGCCGCTACCACTCTAATCAATCAACAGGGATCTTAAGCATGTATACTAAGTTAAATGAGGAAATCATAAGGTTGAATGCAACATTGAATGACCCAGTAGACAATTTCTCCGAATATAGCAGGTTACGTACTAGACCCAAGCGTTCACTATTGCCATTTGTTGGAAGTATGTTTTAGGAGTAGCTTTAATTATAGTAGGGATACTGGTAGGGGTGTTCCTATATGTAAGATATATTAGACCCTGGCTAGCTAAACGAGGAAAGAGTCGGAGGAATGTCTGTGCTGCAACCAGCTTTGAGATGGCGCCAGTTGACACTGGAAGCGCAGTTCACGCCTACAGAGGAACACTACCGTCTGCGCCACTCTTAAGACGAAGGGACCACGATCCAGCAGAGGTGGAACCAACTCCCGCCATACGGAGCATCTATCCGACGTTGGATACCGCTACCATCGGACATCGTGAGGTCAACTAACTCCCATTAGTTGACGGAAGCACGACGGAAGTAAACCGGAGAAGCAGTGACATCCCAACGAGGTGTCATCTCTGCAGTCGGTCTGAAGACCGTATTACAGAACTTTTTAAGTTGACTTTGAAAACAAAAAAAATATACACAACGCATGGCAGACGATCGAACACGTCGCTGTCCTTGCACCCAAGATCCGGGTGTACAAAGATGTTTTTGTGATTACATTTTATGTATGCGTATTAATTTCTTGTAAAGGTAATGGACAACGGTTGTTGTTGAATTGTACATATACAAATGGTACTAATGTGTTATATGATTGTTGTAACAAATTTTCCGTGGAAAATGTCTTCATGTGGAAAGGGCGAATGTAACACTATTCAGTGTGGCCGGAGGCTGTATGTTGCCGCCGGCTATACTGGAGAGTTTCCTGTCCAGGTGACCTAATGGTCACGATGAGACAGTTACTGGCTGACAAATTGGCTCCGGCTGATTGACGACCGTGTTAGACAAAGTGGTGCTCTGATTCTCCAGTAACCTAGTGGTCAGGAACTGTGTTAATGTGGAGGGACACCCTCCACACATCAGGGGATATATCAAGGACTGACCTTTTTTGTGACCCAATGGTCCCGAACTGTCATGTACTGACCGACAGTTGTCGTCGGCTGATTGATGAATCGTGATTCAGGCTGACGAAATCATGGTGCAAGCGCGTGTTGGGTCACGTTCAGCCAGCCGGGCTATCCACATATAAGCCGGTCCGTCAGTAAAGTACGGGGGAGACGCAGAGAGACGCAGAGGGACGCAGAGAGAGGCAAGAAGGCACAGAACCAGCAACACCAACCAAGACCAGATCGACAGAGCAGTCCCGGAGAGCAGCCCCAGGTCTCTAACAGCCGCCACGACTAACAACCACCAGTCAACCTAGCTCCCACCAGAACAACACATAGGGACAAGCTCTTGTCGCGTCTGGTCGTGCCTGAACAATCACCACAGTCTCCTCTCACAAGTCTCTGCCACGTTCGCCCTGGTGAAAAACGTATTGTACTGTAAAGTATTTGTTAACAGTTATTAAAGAAAACCATTATAACCCTGAACGACTCTTCTGTTGTGCTACACACCTCCAGGAAGTATTCTCTAGACGCATTGTACGATCTTTGTGTAACGTCCCTGGAAGAGTTCCTATCAGAAGACAATGGTTATGGGGAGCTGGACCTGGAACAGAGAGCGCTGAAGATTCTTACACGAGGAGGGAACAGAGTTGCCAAGTCTCTGGGGTTTGTGAGTCTTTGCCGTGATTGTCTGGATCAGTTTGTCAGGTCAGATAATTTGAGATTGAAAGAGGAAGACGTATTTGACGCAGTGCTGTCCTGGACAAAGAGAAGATGCCGGAAGGAAGGTGTGAGTGACACACCTGAGAACATACGTAGAGTCCTGGGAGAGATGAGGTATGAGATCCGGTTTACCAGCATCCCCCTGGAGTATCTGGTGAAGGTTGTAGGGAAATCAGGTTTGCTGACAGGGGATGAGAGAATACGAATAATGGACAGAGATATGGACACAACTGTGGACATATCTCCGTTTAAACACTCACAGAGAAAGGTCGACGCTATCATTGAAGGGAAATATAAGGCCTCCAAAAAACGTGTGGTCAATAGATTTATTCAATGCGGTCCTATTCTGCCAGCTGGGAAAAGTGCTATCTCCTTCTCACCTAGTCAGAGCATTCTCCTCCTGGGGTGTCAGCTGTATGGTGGATGGAATGGAGACGCAGAGTATACCGTGACAATCAGAGTGTTTGACGCCAACAACGCGGTGATTGATGAATCGTTCCTGAACACCAGAATTGTGCTTCAAGGCAGTAAAGTGTTGAATGACTTCCTGTTTCACAGTCCTCTTTCCCTCACAGCAGGTGCGACCTATACTCTGTATGTGAACATGAAGGGACCTGACACTACCTTTGGAGCGGGAGCACCTGCTACAGTAACAGTCGATGGAATAGAGTTCACATTTACAGACTCTCGAATGTTTACTACAGACACATCAAGACACGAAGGACAGATACCTAGCTTGATATTCAGTCTCCCGTCATAGGGAGTATATCAGGTGTGCCTTGCTGCGACTCTGTGGTGAATCTGATTTCATTCAATCACCCTAATAAGCAAGTAAATTGCTCATATTTCTATACACAGAGGATTAACGTGAAGGGATCACGGAATTTGAATTCAGTTGGACGTGGGTATAGACAGGAGTTCAGGGGCCAATTCATATAAATATATCCTGTCAGATATATGTAAACTTCTGGTCTATATACTTAGGATAAACTTGAAGGGATCACATTATTTGAATCAAGTTGAATGTGGGTGTAGACCAGTGTTCAAGGGACACCACAGCCAATTCTTACAGATATGTACTCTTAGATATATGTAAAACTACCGGTCTATATACAACCAATGGACGAGTAGACGAAGACAAAAACACTGGGACCCTAACCTCTAAAACATTGAAGCCTCCTGTTAAGCAAGAGCAGAGCTGTTTCCCTTTTCATAGGTTTTACGGCACATGGGTTTGACCTTGCATTATCTGATATTCATTGGTCACTTTACAGTTTTCATTTATGTGTGTCATTAATAATACTGAGAGTACTGGACACGAACACGACGTTGAGAGTAATTCTATGGAAGAAAGCAAAGCAACAAAGTGGGAGCCTGAGAAGAGCAATATCTTCATCCAGCATCTAGACATGTGTTTTGTTGAACATCTGTGTAAACAACTAAGTTCCTTTAAGGTTCCAGTGTCGAACAATTGTAGGACTATTTTACAGAATCAAATGATTATAAAGAAGAGGATGTAAGCCTAGATTTGTTTCAGTCAAAAGGTGTAAATTGTTAGATTGGTGTATTTGTGAAGATGACATAACCTCAGCCGTAACAGGTTACGTTATAACACAGCTTGTTGACTTGATGGAATATTCACTGAGTACATCAAGACGAGTGTCAAGGTAATGATGCCTGTATACCGGAAGTTGTTTAATCTTGTTGTACATTGTGGTGCTTTACCTCAATCATGGCTTGCTAGCAGTATCTGTAAAAATAACTATATTATTTCCTTTAAAACAGAGGATTTATATGCACCTTGTATTTGTCGCTCTGAAAGTCTTTGCCCTGATTGTGTAAGATGAATGTTGATATGTATTTTGATAGGAATGTTCCTTAACGTTCCTAAACATTGAGCTTATTCTTCCTGGATGTTTGCCTGCACTGCTTCCAACATAATGAGGGGGCACGGGTGGCCCAGTCGTCTAAGGCGCCGCGATTCGCTGTGCAGAGTTGCGCCCCTTGGGCACGCCAGAAACCTATGATTGTGGGTTCGAATCCCGGTTCGCCCCGATTATGTTTCTAGGTTTGTCAGCACCATACCCGTCCCCGTGGGTTTCACCGAAGTGGTAAACGTCTGAGACTTGCATCACTTCGGGCTTTCCTCCCACATTAAGCTGACACGCTGTGATATAACTGGAATACTGTTAAAAGCGGCGTTAAACCAAACTCACTCACTCACTCACTCACTCACTCAAACATAATGACGTCAGCAGTTTGCTATTTTGTTCGTGGTTTGGATTCGTGACTGATGCTTTAGTGCAAGAAGGTCGTGATAAAGATTTCTCCAAGTCACTCACAACTGCTGTGGTAATGAATTTCCTGGTCCCTGTTTTATGAATCATTTTCTTCCTCGGTATACATGTTAATTGTATATATCATAATAAGCTAGTGCTGTGTGATCCTTGATGTAAGCTCGTGTGTGTGTGTAGTGCTTGTCAATAAACTGGGACAGCTCCCTGCACGGTCTTCGTTGTAAATATATTGCATAAGTTGTAAATATATTGCAAAAGTTGTAAATGTATTGCATAAGTTGTAAATATATTGCAGAAGTTGTAAATATATTGCAGAAGTTGTAAATATATTGCAGAAGTTGTAGATATATTGCAGAAGTTGTAAATATATTGCAGAGGTTGTAAATATATTGCAGAAGTTGTAAATATATTGCAGAAGTTGTAAATATATTGCAGAAGTTGTAAATATATTGCAGAGGTTGTAAATATATTGCATAAGCTGTAAATATATTGCAGAGGTTGTAAATATATTGCATAAGCTGTAAATATATTGCAGAGGTTGTAAATATATTGCAGAAGTTGTAAATATATTGCAGAAGTTGTAAATATATTGCAGAGGTTGTAAATATATTGCATAAGCTGTAAATATATTGCAGAGGTTGTAAATATATTGCAGAAGTTGTAAATATATTGCAGAGGTTGTAAATATATTGCATAAGCTGTAAATATATTGCAGAAGTTGTAAATATATTGCAGAGGTTGTAAATATATTGCAGAAGTTGTAAATATATTGCAGAGGTTGTAAATATATTGCATAAGCTGTAAATATATTGCAGAGGTTGTAAATATATTGCAGAAGTTGTAAATATATTGCAGAGGTTGTAAATATATTGCAGAAGTTGTAAATATATTGCAGAAGTTGTAAATATATTGCAGAAGTTGTAAATATATTGCATAAGCTTCGATCTACGGAATTGGGATATTATGACATGCATCAACCAAGTCAGCAGGTTTTACAACCTGACTCCGTTAGTCGCCTCGTCCAACAAACACAGTAGCGTCTTACGGCAAGCATTGGTTGATGAAGACAAATTCTAACCCGGATCTTCACGAGTCAAACGATGTCACTGATTTGTATTGCTGTCTACAGTTTTTTGGTGTATTACCTATGAGTATTATGAGTTATAATTGTTGATTTATCTAGACGTCGCTTGAATATGTTTTTTGGCGTTTATGGAGGTATAAACTTCAAAACCGGCGTGCTCTTACTCACTCAGGCACGCGGTCACTCACTCACTCACTCACAAAACCACTATCTCAAGGCCGACATATTTCTGAAGGATCCTGACACGTGTCAGTACCGGTAGACATTGAAGGAAAATCAACATGGTTTTTTTCTCATACGTTTCCCTGACACACAAATATTGACGACGGTAGTATAGGACCCGTGTCCTGTGATCGTTGTCAGACATCTACCACAGTGATCGAGTGCTCAGCATGGCTGACTCAGCTGATTGTGTACAGTACCATGAAGAGGCCGCAGCCAGACTTGCATTTATACTGGCCACGGTGAAAAACAGGAATAATGCTGCCTGGGGCATAAAACAACAGTCACTCACTCACTCAAGTGAAGTTAAACCCCATCAACATGGGAATCTCCTGACCAACTAACATCTACATATTGTCAATGTTTAAAGTGTTTGTTGTATTCTCTGTAATTGAAATTAACGCGAACTTCTTGCCAATGGGTCAAACAGTATGAAGCAAGTCTCATATCCTAAATGTGATTTTCCATGGACGCAGGTGAAGTTTGCAATAGCTCACAACAGAGTTCTACAAATAAGCCAACCTAAACACAAAGCCTAATAAAAGTATTGATATTTGGCCCAGAAAAAACAAGAGAGATTTAAAACATAGGACTTTGTTGGACATATAATGATAAACTAAGTAAAAAACGTGCGGATTTCAAGTAAGTATATATCTCCCCAACAACCTGTGAGTGTCTTAAGAGGCGACTGAATGTGACAGGCTCGGTGACTTGGTTGATCGCATGTCATCGTATTCCAATAGCGCACGTTTGATTTCAAACATTCAGTAACATTGTAATACATAACGTCACCGTCAGAGATTCTCGACCATACGCCGAAACAGTCACCACTGGACAAAAATGCCAAAGTAGCGGTGAATATTATATGAATGGACCACTGAAAACCAATGATAAGGTGTTCACGAAAAGGACTAACACATGACATCCTAGACACATACACCGAACACTAAGAGGCCGAAGCGACGTGCACTTTCATCAAACATCTCAGCTGTTCTTGAGTAAACGTGTATGAAAGTCCTATACAACATGACAATAATGGTTCGAATATATTTTTCAATGACAGAAACACACCAGTAACATTAGAGTGACTGACTGAGTGTATGTTTTTCACATGGCACCCGGCAACATTACATTCACGATGACCTGTCTGTACTCGAGTAGGCTGAGGGCAAACTGGTGACTTACAGCAAGAGCAACGATCAACGCCATCAGGGCAGGATGACACACAGTTAACCAGGTCAATGAGTCCAGACACCCGGTGCTCATTTAAGTCTCGTACTATAGGCGTGATGTGAAATGACGTAGAATAAAATAACGTATGAGTGAGTGAGTGGGATTGATTTTACGCCGCTTTTAGCAATATTCCACCAATGCCTCGGAGGGAGACACCAGAAATGGGCTTCGCGATGTGTACCAATGTGGGGAATCGCTGACAAACAGTTAAACACCTGGACACCTTTACACCTCTGAAACACAAACGATATTCCGTATGATCATGGAAAGGGTTTTCTACCTATATTTATGTTTTAAAATGGTAAAATGATATCTACTTTTCAAAGAAAACTGGGCCTGAAATTTTCAAAAAGGTCATTAGATACGGCTGTGCTGTGCTACTTGCAGCCTCTGTCTGGAGAAAAAAATGAGAGGAGACCTGAGTAGTGAGTTAGTGAGTGAGTATGGTTTTACGTCGCTGTTAGCAATATTCCAGCAGGAACACGGCGGGGGACACCAGAAATGGGCTTCACGTCTTGTACCCATGTGGGGAATCGAACCCGGTTCTTCGGGGTGACAAGCGAACGCTTTAACCACTTGGCTACCCACCGCCCGAGAGGAGACCTGAAGCCAGTCATGTAACCTATCGGTATTTATCTGTTCGCGTGTGCTGGCAAATGGCGTAGTTTTTCCAATGCATCACAACACATTTGACAGTTTAACAAACTGTGCATACACACCCAAATGTATTCCTAGCAGGCCCACATTTCCAGTCCCACTGACAGAGCTGTCTGCACTGACGACAAATACTTGCCTATGCTTGATGACCGCCTCCGTGGTCTAGTGGTAGAGCGTCCACCCGGAGAGCGGAAGCTCTGGGGTTCGAACCTCGGCCGCGTCATACCAAAAGTTGATATTTGTTGATACCATGTCTGAGGCTCGGTATAAGGGGGCTGTTCGGTGAGGAGTCAATATACTGTGTCTGTGTGGGGCATACACGTTAAATCGGGATTAGTCCACAAACCTGCACACGTGCATGCACGTCGCTAAATATGTGCAATTCTCTTGGATGCAATGTTAAACCCCATTTCACTTCACCTCCTATGCTTGCTGCAGATCGATACGAGAAAACAGGGGTCAACTATATTAGGCAAAATATTGATCAAATATTTATGACCGTATTTACCAGTTCATGCAACGTCCTTTTTTTATTTGCACGCATATGTATTATGTATATAAAACTGGGGGAAGTCCAGTACATAAGCAGCCACACACACACACATGCGTCGCTAGGCCCGCAAAACAATTTAGTTTTGTAAACACGAGGACTCACACTATTTTTCTTATATCTCCTGTAACATTTTCTATGTATTATTTTCTCAAAACGTCTGTGTCCGTCCTAAGAAGGCAAGGTTGATCCAACTGTTTTGTATGCTCAGTTCGCCGAACAATGATGGGTCGCTGTTGCAAATGGAGGCAACTCTTTCCGTTCTTCTTGTCAATCAGGCCATGCACGCATAGAGCTACCATGCGTACACATACATATCTTCTTACAAAGTTAACACTCTAAAGCTGCACGATTCATTGTCGTCACAACAAGAAAATCTCTCGGGTATATACGAAGTGATTCGCTCATTACATACTGACAGAGCGTGCGGAAGTCTTTCAAAAGCAACACACAGATTCCAGGTAACAACATCGACCGATCCCACTCTCTGCTCTCTGTGTTTTGAACTGTTCATATTCGTAAGTCGTGTGTATCATGTCCGGCAGGAAATAGTGTCTGACAATATCGACACGGGTCACAATGAACCTTACATGCAAATGTGGGACATGTCACAGCTTGTGTCTGAACAGTAAGTCAGCTTGTGTTGAGTGTTTGTCTTACAGAGTTGTGTCCCTTTGCTTACCGAGATCACACCAGGACAGCCAAGAAGAAATCCTATGCTGTATTCTATGCCCTATACTATACAGATTCAAAGTGAATCGAATGTCAACTAGCGCCAGTTATGTAACTATTTAGTTACCATTGTCTCACATTTGATTTTGGCTAGTAATCCGATTGTCATGGTGTCTGCTGTTTCAGATGTACATCACACATGAGGTTCTTAGTTCCATTTAACAAGTAGTTACCCGACAACCCTTATTGGTTATTGCGCACGTGTGTGCGTGCGTGTGTGAATGCTGAAAACGCGTGTATCTCCTGACGTTAAATCAGATCCACAATTATGTTTAATGTCCTGTAGTTGCCGCCCGTCCTCACAGCTAATACACTGATATATAAAACATAGATAGGAGAACACATGACTGTAAAACGTGACAACATGGCGTCGACATTTACGCTTCAATGGACATCTCTACAAAGAATGAGAATACATTATTTCTGACCTACACTATAAATATGACAATTTGTTGTCCGATTTCAATTTGTTGATTAAATGTGCTCTTTTTAGAAAATCTGTTGTTGCCTGGCACATGATATAAAGGATATTCTCCCTGTCAGTTCACACCTGCACATGGCCAGGTAAGATCCTTCTTTCACAGATGTGTGTGCTGTGTGCTTGTTATATGCCACGAGTGACAGGGTCGTCCGCCGTGATAGTGTTCAGCCCACATAATTTGAACAAGAAATGGGTTCTGAATGGAAATTAATTCAGTGGCATCAGATGGCTAACCAAGCTATTTCTGTCTGTTTCCATAAAATATTAGGCCGCACCAACTAACGGACTACTGTTTTCTGCTTGGCTGATAATTGAGTCGGCAGTGCTTGTGTGTAATTGCGCCGATACTACTCGTATCCCTGCCAACCCTTGTTTTGTATGTTAATGATTAAATAAGCAGTCTATGATGTTATTGTTGGTGACTTAGAAGGACCCATATATATTTGTGCGTTATATGTGAACAAAACTGTATTGAGTCGGCAGGGTTTGTGTTGTATAAGTTAGCATTATTGTTTTTTTGTATCCATGCCAACAGTTGTTTTGTGTGTTAATGATTAAATATGATGTTACTCTTGGTGACTTATAATGACTTCAATATGTTTCTGCGTTCAAAGCGTCTTCACACACACCCCACTACCACACACACACACACACTCACACCAACACCCACACACACACAAACACACACACGCACGCACGCCACACGCGCACACACACACACACACACACACACACACTCACCCCAACACCCACACACGCACAAACACACGCACGCACGCACGCCATACGCACGCCCGCCACACACACACACACACACGCACACCAACGACAGTCCTGTCAGTTCACACATTCTAACATTGTAGAATATAAATCTCTCCTCATCACTGATCAAGAGCTTAAATAAGAATATTCATAAAAGTATCAGGTGAGAAAGATTTTACAAAATGTATCGCGTTTTCTAATCAAATTTAAACAATAACATTTTATTGATGTTCAATAAGGTTGTGGTATCTACAATTCACGTGCGCGTGATTGACAGAGTTGTCCCTCGTTTCATACCAAGTGAAGCGCACATAAAATATACTCATGCAATGCGGAAGTCGTGTCAAAGCGAATTCCAGGTGTTCAAACGGGTGAATGCGTCTCTCTCGCCCGCTGTGTTCAAACCTTCTGTACCGGCCCAGGTAAGGTGTACACTGTCTACACAGCTGTACTGAACGGTGATCTGTCTCGTGTACAGTGTGTGGTGTCACTGACTAGATCGAGTACTGGATATGTCTGGAGTTTGACATAATCACACCTCAGTGCTATGTGATAAGAGGGACGGCTGTATTGACCAGAAGTGGGATACGACCAGAACTGGGATAAACACCGTAGAGAATTATATCTGTTGCATGCAACTATGTGTTTGATTGACAAACATTTAATAAGAGCAAAATCATCTGTACTTCTTGTGTTTTATATTTTTACTCCGTTCTGCAAAGTGCGCCAATGGCAGTGCTACTGACTCGATAGCCGCCATTTTTAGCTAAATATAGAAGCGCATAAAAGTGGTAATGCGGAACTAAAGCGGAATACAATTTCTTCTTCTTATACAGATCGCTAATGAAAAAATGCAATTCCTATGAAAATGGTCGTGTTGCTTGTTAGCTGTATTTACTACCCATTGCCATGTTTAATTTCTAACCATGATATCACTCCCAAATGTATTATTTGATCCTTTATCATATCATAACTTTCGTGAGGTGGTGACATGTTTAATAATAGAGTAAATTTTCTGTTAAATAGCTATCTTGGCCACTTCTGAACACATTGTTTTCCTATGAAATAGCAAAAGCCAAATGAAAATAAAATTATTCTCTAATTTATATATTTTAAAGATGTTATGCCACTCATTGGACGGGATATAAGTGTAATAATACAAGTTCCTATGATGTTTGTGTTATGCTATTTTTCCAAGATTATTTTGATTATTCTTCTCATACACAGAAACACAGGATGAAAATGTTATGACATTGTACAATAGGCGATGATGTTCACACTATATATGTAGGAGGGTATGTACAGTAATATAATTATACTAATTATTTTGAATATTACTGAGTGTGTCATTAAACATCAAACAGAGTATATGATATACAATAGAGTTAAAAGGGGTCCAATTACATTTGTACTATTCAAGGGATTTCTAAGCCCCAATATCTCACAGTCACTGCTTCAAGGCATAGCGGCCCATGAAGAGTCCGGGGTAGAATAGGTCTTCAGCAACCCATGCTTGCCGTAAAAGGTGACTATGCTTGTCGTAAAAGGCGACTAGCGGGATCGGGTGGTCAGGCTCCCTGACTTGGTAAATGCATGTCATCGATCCCAATTGGGTGGATCGATGCTCATGATATTAATCACTGGATTGTCTGGTCCAGACTCGATTATTAACAGACCGCCGTCATATATTGTTGAGTGCGGCGTTAAACAACAAACCAACCAAATTAAGGCATAGCAGATGCGGAATGTGAGAGAATTAACTGGGAAACTCATTGAACCATTCCTGGTAGCTTATTGACATATATACATTGCAGCTTTCAAAACCATTTTGCCAGCAGAATGTCCTCATATATATGGAGAGACAATTAAATATTTTATGGTCTCTGATACATGTGGAATCTAAATAATATCATTTAATATGATTGAAATAATTAGTGCTCCGGCTTGTTCTGCGCAGCCTGTCCGGACTATTATATGGTCTCTGGTGTAACAGTCAGTTGGTCAGAGTATCCATAAGTTCTGTGATACGTAACAAGGTTCCCTGCTATCATGGAATTTTTTGTGTGAATGTTTGTGACTAATGTGATATTGATCGTGGCTTAAACCGTGTGGAGAATCCACATAAGTTTTTTGTATTAGACTCTGCAGAGTTATGTCCCTTTGATCATCTTGGTCTATACAAAACAAGTAACTGTTACATTTATTGTAATTGACTTGGCTTGTAAATATTTGTGTTAATGTGTAAAAATCATTATCCAGCATATCTGTGCTTTTCCATATTGAAAAGGGTTGACTGTAAAATTGGTGAAATGCTATTGTTCTGACTAAGATGTGAAGTACGATACTTACTTACTTACTTACTAGGGGGTCACGGGTGGCCCAGTCGTCTAAGGCGCCGCGAGTCGCTTTGCAGAGTTGTGTCCCTTGGGCACGCCACAAACCTATGATTCTGGGTTCGAATCCCGGCACGGAAGTACGATACTGAGTCACTGGATAGTTGTAGATTTCATCCAGCTTGTGGGGACCCCTCACCATATGTTTACTTGTTGACCCTCTCGCATGTGTGAACATGTTCATCAAGGGGATGGAAAAGATAATGTTTCTAGGTTTGTCCACACCATACCCGTGCTCGTGGGTTTCACGAAGTGGTAAACGTCTGAGACCTGCATCACTTCGGGCTTTCCTCCCACATAAAGCAGACACGCCGCGATATAACAGGAATACTGCTAAAAGCGGCATTAAACCCAACTCACTGACACTCACTACTTACTTACTTTGTTTGGGTTTTAACGTGCATATGCGTATTTCGCGCACGGAAGTACGATACTGAGTCACTGGATAGTTGTAGATTTCATCCAGCATGTGGGGGACCTCCGCCATATTTTTACTTGTCGACCCTCACTCATGTATGAACATGTTCATCAAGGTGGTGGAAAAGATTATACGTAATATGCTCTGTACACGGGAACCTCACTGTGGCCTCACCTGTTGTTCTTGGGGACAATTAGATGATTAACTAGAGTCTGTGGCAGAATGTCAGGTATTCGTTTATTCATTTATACATGTACACATTACAAATATACAGATATATTACACAATAAGATACACGTATTAAGATACATATTTTATTAAAATCAATTATGTGAATATGGTTATTGGTTTAATTAGCATGTTGAATTGTCAACGTTGACTCACACCTTCAAACATTGTACGATACATGTTCCGAAACATACATTCTGAAAATCAATAAAATGGTTTGCAATGTACAAGACATTAATGAGTTTCCATTTTTTCAATAATTGACATGAAAAACACGTTTACAGGCCAACAAAGTGGAGCTTACTGCCGGTCATAAGTTCATGTTGTTCACTGAGGATACTTGTGTGGAGGTTGTGTATTTTCGTCTCTTTGGTGGCAGCTTGCCACCAGGTTGAATTTGGAATTCGGAGCAGCAATGTCATAGGACGGGACTCTTCCTTCGTTATGTTTACAAATGTGAAGATGTTGAGGTGGTTAGAACCGGCTTGCTCTTAATTTGAACTATGGTTTTCAGGTTAGGGAGGAATTCTTGACCGACAATGTCCTTGCCATCCCAAGGATGGTTGTGTATATCACAATATGTTTTGTTAGAGGCGTCGTCTTGACCAGTAGCAGGACAAATGTGTAATCTACATTCTTTCTTTAATGAATTCATTAACAGTGATGTCTGGAAAGCAGTTTCTGCAAAGTAGATCATATAGAATAGATGAGAAAGTGGAGATCCACAAGTCAGTCCTCTCAACCTAGATGCATAGGGTTTAGGGATGGTTTACATCTAATTTCATGCTTTAGTCAACATTAGAGTCCTTGTGCCTTCTCAGTCAGTAGGGACTCAATAGTAGCATTGCCCCACGCCCGAGTACAGCAACAGATTCAAGGATCCAGACTGTGGACTGTGTGGCAGGGATCTGTACACTAGGGCTGAAGTTGGTCCCATGGTGTCAGAAAGACAGCAGAACTCTCATTTCGCAGACAGTGAATGCAATAAGGCTTTCATTCACTACATCCATTTCAATATGAGGTGTATCTTACAGTGTCACACTCGTGGATCAGTTCCATAACGTACGCAAACATGTCTCCCACTCTAAGGCTCCTGCAGCCAAAGCCCTTGTCAAGTATAGTTGATTGTGTAGGTTATGGAATGAACACATTGTTTCTTAGCAACACTCAAACGTGATTTAAGCCAAGTGAGATTTAAGACTCAGTTGTATATAATAGCATTATACACTGCACTTTACACATTACATTTATATGACAAGTGCTTTAATCATTAACTCATGTTATCATCTATGTGTCCTTTTGTTGTCAGTTCCAAGCTATAGGATGTCCGATACAAACCGAGGATCTGGATATGTGGACAACTGGCAGTCAAAGAAGACTGTCACAGAGTGTAATCTCCACATGCTCGACACGGAAGACTTCAGTGACGTCACCTTCCGTGTGGGGGCAGAGAAACAGGTGGTCCGAGCTCACCGCTACGTTCTTGTCAGTCGCAGCTGTGTCTTCGAAGCTATGTTCTGTGGCCCCCTGGCGGAGACAGGGGAGGTAACCATCCCCGACATTGAGGCAGACATCTTCAAAGAGTTCTTGAGGTGAGATTGATCTGGCGGTTTTACAAATCATCCATTACCCAGAGAAAATAGCACCTTCCGTAATCAAAGCTGATTTTATTCCAAAGTCTCGAAGTCGCTCGGCAGAAAGAAAGGTGTAATTCCATATTCAAGTTAAATTTAAAGTGTATGGATTTGTAGTTTCGAAGGCAATATGAGATCAGTAGAACTACGTCTGCATGTCCTTCGTCAAGGGAGTTTTGTGGGTAGCATATAGCTGTTTTTGTTGTATTTGATGCTGACCTGACAAGTGTGAAGAAGGAATATTACATGGGTTAACCTCTACAAGTAACTACAACTATACATGTCTGAACAAGTGAACATTTACAACAGACAACCCAACATGATTGTGCTATTTGGATTTGAGAAAAAGTTTGAGAACTCTGATAAAATCTTAATTAATCCATTGTACCATTAACGTAATATTAATCCATTCATCTTAAATAGTACTGTAGATACCTTTTGATCTTTGTTTTCAACGTTGTTTCAATATATCATTGTAGGTATGTTTACACAGACAGGGCCAATATCAGCGGTGAAACAGTCACAGGACTCATGTACACCTCCAGGAAATATTCTCAAGACGCATTGTTCAATCTGTGTGTAACGTTCCTGGAACAATCACTGTCAGAAGACAATGTCTGCCAGATCCTGGAACAGTGTCATGTCTACGGAGAGCTGGACCTCGAACAGAACGCGCTGAAGATTCTTACTGAAGGGGGGATGAGGGTCACCAAGTCAGTCGGGTTTGTGAATCTTTGCCCTGATTGTGTGGATCAGTTTGTCAGGTCAGAGAATTTAGATTTGAAAGAGGAAGACGTATTTGATGCTGTGCTGTCCTGGGCAAGGGAAAGATGCCGAGAGGAAGGTGTGAGTGACACGCCTGAGGACATACGGAGACTCCTGGGAGATATGAGGTATGAGATCCGGTTTACCAGCATCCCCCTGGAGTATCTGGTGAAGGTTGTAGGCCGATCTGGTGTGCTGACAGACAGTGAGAGAGTACGAATAATGGACAGAGCTACAGAAACAAATGTTGACATATCTCCGTTTAAACATTCACAGAGAAAGGCCCACAATATCATTCAGGAGAAGCATGAAGCATCCTATGGAAGTGTGGTGAATAGGTTTTCGTCTCACTCCTTTTCGTTTATGCCACCTGAGAAAAGTGTTATCTCCTTCTCATCTAGTCAGAACATTCTCCTACTGGGGTGTGTACTGTATGGGGGGCGGAATGATGAAGAGTATAAACTGACAATCAGAGTGTTTGACCCCATTAACGTGCTGATTGATGAACCGTTCCCGAACACCAGGATGACGCTTCAAGGCAGGAGAAAGCTGAACGACGTCCTGTTTCCCAGGTCTATTTCCGTCGCAGCACGTACGACCTATACTCTGTGTGTGGACATGGAGGGACCTGACACTGTCTGTTGTGTGGGAGGATCTGCTAAAGTAACAGTAGATGGAGTACATTTTACATTTACAGACTCTCCAATGTCTACTACAGACACATCAAGACACGAAGGACAGATACCTGGCTTGCTATTCAGTCGCCCGCCATAGGGAGTGTGTCAGTTGTGCCTTGCTGACAACTGTGACGCCTTGGTAGAATCTGATTTCATTCAATCACCCCATTAAGCAAGTAAATTGCTCATGTTTCTATACACAGAGGATTAACGTGAAGAGATCATGGTGTTTTAATCAAGTTGGACGTGGGTATAGACGGGAGTTCAAGGTACACCACAGCCAATTCTTATAGATATAAACTGTCAGATATATGTAAAACTACCGGTCTATATACAGCCAGTTCTTATTAACATAAACTGTCAGATATATGTAAAGCTACTGGTCTATATACAGCCAATGGACGAGTAGACGAAGACAGAGCACTTGGACCCCAACCTGTAAAACACTGAAGCCTCCTGTTCAGCAAGAGCAGAGCTGTTTCCCTTCTTATAGGTTTTACGGCACATGGGTTTGACCTTGCATTATCTGATATTCATTGGTCACTTTACAGTTTTCATTTATGTGTGTCATTAATTATACTGTCACGACGTTGACAGTAACCTCCACGGAAGAAAGCAAAGCAACAAAGTGGGAGCCTGAGAAGAGCGATATCTTCATCCAGCATCTGGACATGTGTTTTGTTGAACATCTGTGTAAACAACTAAGTTCCTTTAAGGTTCCAGTGTCGAACAATTGTAGGACTATTTTACAGAATCAAATGATTATTAAGAAGAGGATGTAAGCCTAGATTTGTTTCAGTCAAAAGGTGTAAATTAGTTCTTAGTTCCATTTAACAAGTAGTTACCCGACAACCCTTATTGGTTATTGCGTACGTGTGTGCGTGCGTGTGTGAATGCTGAAAACGCGTGTATCCCCGGACGTTAAATCAGATCCACAATTATGTTTTAGATCCTGTAGTTGCCACCCCGTCCACACAGCTAAGTATTTTGTGTCTATTAATAATTGAATATGATGTGATTCTTGGTGACTTATAATGACTTCAACATATTACACACACACACACACACACACACACACACACACACACACACACACACACACACACACACACACACACACACACACACACACACACACACACACTCCACACACACTCACACACACACACTCACTCACTCACACACACTCACTCACACACACACACACTCCCCACTTCAAACACGTTTACAGGCCAACAAAGTGGGATACAACATCGGCATACTCCGCTGGAGTTTTCTGCCGGCCATAAGTTCATGTTGTTCACTGACCATACTTCTGTCAACGTTGCAATATTTTCTTCACTTTAGTGGCAGCCTGCTAAATGTGGCTGAGGGAAGTATTAAATCTAGTTTCTTGCTTTAATGTCCACATAAGAGTCCTTGTGCCTTCTCAGTCAGTAGGGACTCAATAGTAGCATTGTCACACGCTACTACTGTTGTACAGCAACAGATTCAAGGATCCAGACTGTGGACTGTGTGGCAGGGATCTGTACACTAGGACTGAAGTTGGTCCCATGGTGTCAGAAAGACAGAAGAACTTTCATTTCGCAGACATTGAATGCAATAAGGCTTTTATCTACTACATTCATTCCAATGTGAGGTGTATCTTACAGTGTCACTCTCGTGGATCAGTTCCATAACATACGCAAACATGTCTCCCACACTAAGGCCACTGTAACAAAAATCCTTGGCAAGTATAGTTGATTGTGTAGGTTATCAAATGAACACTTATTGCCTAGCAATACTCAAACGTGATTTAAGCCATGTGAATTTATAAGACTGCTCTTTACACAGTACATTTATATGACTAATGCTTTAACCATTAACTCATGGTTATCATCTATGTGTCCTTTTGTTGTCAGTTCCAAGCTATAGGATGTCCGGTACAAGCCGAGGATCTGGATCTGTCGACAACTGGCAGTCAGGGAAGACTGTCACAGAGTGTAATCTGCGCATGCTCGACACGGAAGACTTAAGTGACGTCACCTTCCTTGTTGGGTCAGAGAAACGGGTGGTCCGAGCTCACCGCTACGTTCTTGTCAGTCGCAGCTGTATCTTCCATGCCATGTTCTGTGGCCCCCTTGCCGAGCCAGGGGAGGTAACCATCTCTGACATTGAGGCAGACATCTTCAAAGAGTTCTTGAGGTTAGATTATTCTGGCAGTTTTACAAATCAACCATTATCCATTGAAGATAACACCTTTTGTAATCAATGCTGACAAGTGAGGTGAGGTGAGGTGTAATGGGGTTTAACGTCGCGTCCAAGATTATTACACTTATATAGCGACGTGCATGCACGTGTATGTATGTGTGTGGCTGCTTGTACTAGTCCGGACTGATGCCGATTTATAGTGCTAGCTCACTGAGATACCATGCCGCAGTTTAACATGAATACCCCACTCAGACACAGTATACTGACTCCGAGCCGACCAGTCCTTGTTTTAGCCCCTTAATGCCGAGCGCCAGACAGGGTAACAACAAGTACCATCTTTTAACGTCTTTTGGTATGACGCGGTCGGGGATCGAACCCCGGACCCTTCGCTCTCCGGGCGGACGCTCTACCACTAGGCCACGGAGGCGGTCCCTGACAAGTGAGAAGAAGGAATAATACATGGGTTAGCCTCTACCAGTAACTACAACTGTACTCGTCTGAACAAGTGAACATTTGAAACAGACAACCCAACATGATTGTGCTATTTGGATTTGAACTAAGCTGATAAATCTCATGAATCCTTTGTTTTAAGCAATCTAAACATTGTTCCAATATATTATTGTAGGTATGTGTATACAGACAAGGCCACTATCAGCGCTGAAACAGTCACAGGACTAATGTACACCTCTAGGAAATACTCTCAAGACGCATTGTTCAATCTGTGTGTAACGTTCCTGGAACAGTCCCTGTCAGAAGACAATGTCTGCCAGATCCTGGAGGAGTGTCATGGTTACGGGGAGCTGGACCTGAAACAGAAGGCGTTGAAGCTTCTTACACAAGGAGGGAACAGAGTTGCCAAGTCTCTGGGGTTTGTGAATCTTTGCCCTGATTGTATGGATCAGTTTGTCAGGTCAGACAATTTGAGATTGAAAGAGGAAGACGTATTTGAAGCTGTGCTGTCCTGGACAAAGGAAAGATGCCGGAAGGAAGGTGTGAGTGACACGCCTGATAACATACGGAGACTCATGGGAGATATGAGGTATGAGATCCGGTTTACCAGCATGCCCCTGGAGTATCTGGTGAAGGTTGTAGGGAGATCAGGTGTGCTGACAGGGGATGAGAGATTACGAATAATGGACAGAGCTATGGACTCAAATGTTGACATATCTCCGTTTAAACATTCACATAGAAAGGCTGACAGTATTATTCACGGGCAACGGAAGGCATCCTGTGCAAGTGTCAATAGGTTTTCCTCTTTGAGTCCCTTTTCGATGTCGGCTAATGGGCATAATGCTATCGCCTTCTCACCTAATCAGAGCATTTTCCTACAAGGTTGTCAGCTGTATAGTAGAAATGATGATTCATATAAACTGACAATCAGAGTGTATGACGCCAATAACCTGCTGATTGATGAACTGTTCCAGAACACCAGGATGACGCTTCATGGCAGGAAGATTTCGAATGACGTCCTGTTTCCGAGATATCTGTCCCTCACAGCAGGTGCGACCTATACTCTGTGTGTGAACATGGAGGGACCTCACACCATCTGTGGTGTGGGAGGAAAGGATACAGTAACAGTAGATGGAGTACAGTTCACATTTACAGACTCTCCAATGTCTACTACAGACACATCAACAACTAGGGGACAGATACCTGGCTTGATATTCAGTCGCCCGCCATAGGGAGTGTGTCAGTTGTGCCTTGCTGACAACTGTGACGCCTTGGTAGAATCTGATTTCATTCAATCACCCCAATAAGCAAAGTAAATTGCTCATATTTCTATACACAGAGGATTAACGTGAAGAGATCATGGTGTTTTAATCCAGTTGGACGTGGGTATAGACGGGAGTTCAAGGTACACCACAGCCAATTCTTATAGATATAAACTGTCAGATATATGTAAAACTACCGGTCTATATACAGCCAGTTCTTATTAACATAAACTGTCAGATATATGTAAAGCTACTGGTCTATATACAGCCAATGGACGAGTAGACGAAGACAGAGCACTTGGACCCCAACCTGTAAAACACTGAAGCCTCCTGTTCAGCAAGAGCAGAGCTGTTTCCCTTCTTATAGGTTTTACGGCACATGGGTTTGACCTTGCATTATCTGATATTCATTGGTCACTTTACAGTTTTCATTTATGTGTGTCATTAATTATACTGTCACGACGTTGACAGTAACCTCCGCGGAAGAAAGCAAAGCAACAAAGTGGGAGCCTGAGAAGAGCGATATCTTCATCCAGCATCTAGACATGTGTTTTGTTGAACATCTGTGTAAACAACTAAGTTCCTTTAAGGTTCCAGTGTCGAACAATTGTAGGACTATTTCACAGAATCGAATGATTATAAAGAAGAGGATGTAAGCCTAGATTTGTTTCAGTCAAAAGGTGTAAATTGTTAGATTGGTGTATTTGTGAAGATGACATAACCTCAGCTGTAACAGGTTACGTTATAACACAGCTTGTGGACTTGATGGAATATTCACTGAGTACATCAAGACGAGTGTCAAGGTAATGATGCCTGTATACCTGAAGTTATTTAATCTTTTCGTAAATTGTGGTACTTAACCTTAATCATGGCTTGCTAGCAGTGGGGCCTGTTTTGGGTTAATTTAACTATAGTATTGTGGTACATGAGTTTGGCCTCGCATTTTCTGATATTCATTGGTCCCTTTGCAGTTTTCATTTATGTGTGTTAATAATTATACTGAGAGTACTGGACACGAACACGACGTTGACAGTAACTTCCACTGAAGAAAGCGAAACAACAAAGTGGGAGCCTGAGAAGAGCGATATCTTCATCCAGCATCTGGACATGTGTTTTGTTGAACATCTGTTTAAAAGGTATAATCACATGAAATCCAACTAGCTTACAATGTACCATATATATTAAGCTCACCCATAATGCAGACTACGTTACATGTGAGTCAATTGATAAAATCCAATTGACATAACTACCATGTTTCTGAAAACATGTCAGAGAGATGAGTGTGATATCTATTTTGAAATGAATGTTCCTTAACGTTCCTAAACATTGAGCTTATTCTTCCTATAGTATTTGCCTGCACTGCTTCCATCATAATGAGGGGGAACGGGTGGCCCAGTCGTCTAAGGCGCCGCGATTCGCTGTGCAGAGTTGCGCCCCTTGGGCACGCCAGAAACCTATGATTGTGGGTTCGAATCCCGGTTCGCCCCGATTATGTTTCTAGGTTTGTCAGCACCATACCCGTCCCCGTGGGTTTCACCGAAGTGGTAAACGTCTGAGACTTGCATCACTTCGGGCTTTCCTCCCACATTAAGCTGACACGCCGTGATATAACTGGAATACTGTTAAAAGCGGCGTTTAACCAAACTCACTCACTCACTCACTCACTCAAACATAATGACGTCTGCAGTTTGCTATTTTGTTCGTGGTTTGGATTCGTGACTGATGCTTTAGTGCAAGAAGGTTGTGACGTTAGGATAAAGTTTTCCCCAGTCACTCACAATAGCTGAGGTAATAGATTTCCTGGTCCCTGTTTTATTAATCATTTTCTTCCTGGATGTACATCTGAGTTAGATATATCATAATAAGCTAGTGCTGTGTGATCCCGTGTGTGTACTGCTTGTCAATAAACTGGGACAGTTCCCTGCACGGCCTCAGTTGTAAATGTATTGCAACTGTGGTAAGTTAAACATCTTCCAACAAGTTTCTTGATCAACAAAGACATATAGTTTACTTTACGCTGTGTGATTAACCCTTCTCAGTTTTCTTTGAGTAGACACGTTTGCTGTCTGTTAGATCAGATACATCGATGTTGCCTTTGCAGAGAATAGAGGAGGCCGATGTTAGTGAGCTTCTTTTCAAGGCATGCATTGTGTACTTGTGCCGTGTTCATGTATATGGGTATCCCAATCTCCGTTTGTGCCTGAATTCGCTCTGTTGTGTTCCTTCCCTCTGTATACAGTTATAAATAATTTGCTTAAGTGGCATTTGATGGGCTAACCAAGCAAACCTTCTTTCGAACTATGTCTCCACAAATTTAAAACATGGGACACTCCCACTGACGGACTACTCTTTCCAGATTGGCCTTTAAGAGAAAGGGAGGGGCTTGTATTGCATTATTGCGATCAACGATGTCTCTTTTTGTATGTTTGTTTGTTTTTTAAAGCCGCACTCAGCAATATGACGGCGATCTGTAAATAGTCGATTCTTAACCAGGCAATCAGGCTATTGACGTCATAAGCTTCGATCTACGCAATTGGGATACCATGACATGCATCAACCAAGTCAGCGGGTTTGACCACCTGACTCCGTTAGTCGCCTCGTACAACAAGCACAGAAGCGTAAACAATGGTTGATGAAGAGCAATTCTCACCAGATCTTCACGGGTCAAACGATGTCACTCATTCGTATTGCTGTCTACAGTTTTTTGTGTATTAACTTTTATTATTATAAGTTATTATTGTTGATTTACCTACTTATAGGACGTGACTTTATTATGGTTTTATTGCGTTTATGGGGGTATAAACGTCAAACCCGGCGTGCACTCACTCACTCACTCAGGCTCTCACTCACTCACAAAACCACTATCTCAAGGTCGACATATTTCTGAAGGATCCTGACACGTGTCAGTACCGGTAGACATTGAAGGGAAATCAACATGTTTTCTCCCATACTTTCCCTGACACACAAATATTGACGACGGCAGTATTGAACCTGTTTCCTGTGATCGTTGTCAGACATCGACCACAGTGATCGAGTGCTCAGCATGGCTGACTCAGCTGATTGTGTACAGTACCATGAAGAGGCCGCAGCCAGACTTGCATTTATACTGGCCACGGTGATATACCAGGAATAATGCTCCTTGAGGCATAAAACAACAGTCACTCATTCACTCAAGTGAAGTTAAACCCTATAAACCTGGGAATATCCTGACCAACTAACATCTACATATTGTCAATGTTTAAAGTGTTTGTTGTATTCTCTGTAATTGAAATTAACGCGAACTTCTTGCCAATGGGTCAAACAGTATGAAGCAAGTCTCATATCCTAAGTGTGATTTTCCATGGACGCAGGTGAAGTTTGCAATAGCTCACAACAGAGTTCTACAAATAAGCCAACCTAAACACAAAGCCTAATAAAAGTATTGATATTTGGCCCAGAAAAAACAAGAGAGATTTAAAACATGGGACTTTGTTGGACATATAATGATAAACTAAGTAAAAAACTTGCGGATTTCAAGTAAGTATATATCTCCCCAACAACCTGTGAGTGTCTTAAGAGGCGACTGAATGTGACAGGCTCGGTGACTTGGTTGATCGCATGTCATCGTATTCCAATAGCGCACGTTTGATTTCAAACATTCAGTAACATTGTAATACATAACGTCACCGTCAGAGATTCACGACCATACGCCGAAACAGTCACCACTGGACAAAAATGCCAAAGTAGCGGTGAATATTATATGAATGGACCACTGAAAACCAATGATAAGGTGTTCACGAAAAGGACTAACACATGACATCCTAGACACATACACCGAACACTAAGAGGCCGAAGCGACGTGCACTTTCATCAAACATCTCAGCTGTTCTTGAGTAAACGTGTATGAAAGTCCTATACAACATGACAATAATGGTTCGAATATATTTTTCAATGACAGAAACACACCAGTAACATTAGAGTGACTGACTGAGTGTATGTTTTTCACATGGCACCCGGCAACATTACAGTCACGATGACCTGTCTGTACTCGAGTAGGCTCAGGGCAAACTGGTGACTTATAGCAAGAGCAACGATCAACGCCATCAGGGTAGGATGACACACAGTTAACCAGGTCAATGAGTCCAGACACCCGGTGCTCATTTAAGTCTCGTACTATAGGCGTGATGTGAAATGACGTAGAATAAAATAACGTATGAGTGAGTGAGTGAGATTGATTTTACGCCGCTTTTAGCAATATTCCACCAATGCCACGGAGGGAGACACCAGAAATGGGCTTCGCGATGTGTACCAATGTGGGGAATCGCTGACAAACAGTTAACCACCTGGACACCTTTACACCTCTGAAACACAAACGATTTTCCGTATGATCATGGAAAGGGTTTTCTGCCTATATTTATTTTTTAAAATGGTAAAATGATATCCACTTTTCAAAGAAAACTGGGCCTGAAATTTTCAAAAAGGTCATTAGATACGGCTGTGCTGTGCTACTTGCAGACTCTGTCTGGAGAAAAAATGAGAGGAGACCTGAGTAGTGAGTGAGTGAGTGAGTATGGTTTTACGTCGCTGTTAGCAATATTCCAGCAGGAACACGGCGGGGGACACCAGCAATGGGCTTCACGTCTTGTACCCATGTGGGGAATCGAACCCGGTTCTTCGGTGTGACAAGCGAACGCTTTAACCACTTGGCTACCCACCGCCCGAGAGGAGACCTGAAGCCAGTCAAGTAACCTATCGGTATTTATCGGTTCGCGTGTGCTGGCAAATGGCGTAGTTTTTCCAATGCATCACAACACATTTGACAGTTTAACAAACTGTGCATACACACCCAAATGTATTCCTAGCAGGCCCACATTTCCAGTCCCACTGACAGAGCTGTCTGCACTGACGACAAATACTTGCCTATGCTTGATGACCGCCTCCGTGGTCTAGTGGTAGAGCGTCCACCCGGAGAGCGGAAGCTCTGGGGTTCGATCCTCGGCCGCGTCATACCAAACGTTGATATTTGTTGATACCATGTCCGAGGCTCGGCATAAGGGGGCTGTTCGGTGAGGAGTCAATATACTGTGTCTGTGTGGGGCATACACGTTAAATCGGGATTAGTCCACAAACCCGCACACGTGCATGCACGTCGCTAAATATGTGCAATTCTCTTGGATGCAATGTTAAACCCCATTTAACCTCAACTCCTATGCTTGCTGCAGATCGATACGAGAAAACAGGGGTCAACTATATTAGGCAAAATATTGATCAAATATTTATGACCGTATTTACCAGTTCATGCAACGTCCATATTTGCACGCATATGTATTATGTATATAAAACTGGGGGAAGTCCAGTACATAAGCAGCCACACACACACACATGCGTCGCTAGGCCCGCAAAACAATTTAGTTTTGTAAACACGAGGACTCACACTATTTTTCTGATATCTCCTGTAACATTTTCTTTGTTTTATTTTCTCAAAAAGTCAGCCTGTGTCCGTCCTAAGAAGGCAAGGTTGATTCAACTGTTTTGTATGCTCAGTTCGGCGAACAATGATGGGTCGCTGTTGCAAAGGGAGGCAACTCTTTCCGTTATTCTTGTCAATCAGGCCATGCACGCATAGAGCTACCATGTGTACACATACATATCTTCTTACAAAGTAAACACTCTAAAGCTGCACGATTCATAGTCGTCACAACAAGAAAATCTCTCGGGTATATACGAAGTGATGCGCTCATTACATACTGACAGAGCGTGCGGAAGTCGTTTAAAAGCAACACAAAGATTCCAGGTAACAACATCGACCGATCCCACTCTCTGCTCTCTGTGTTTTGAACTGTTCATATTCATAAGTCGTGTGTATCATGTCCGGCAGGAAATAGTGTCTGACAATATCGACACGGGTCACAATGAACCTTACATGCAAATGTGGGACATGTCACAGCTTGTGTCTGAACAGTAAGTCAGCTTGTGTTGAGTGTTTGTCTTACAGAGTTGTGTCCCTTTGCTTACCGAGATCACACCAGGACAGCCAAGAAGAAATCCTATGCTGTATTCTATGCCCTATACTATACAGATTCAAAGTGAATAGAATGTCAACTAGCGCCAGTTATGTAACTATTTAGTTACCATTGTCTCATATTTGATTTTGGCTAGTAATCCGATTGTCATGGTGTCTGCTGTTTCAGATGTACATCACACATGAGGTTCTTAGTTCCATTTAACAAGTAGTTACCCGACAACCCTTATTGGTTATTGCGCACGTGTGTGCGTGCGTGTGTGAATGCTGAAAACGCGTGTATCTCCTGACGTTAAATCAGATCCACAATTATGTTTAATGTCCTGTAGTTGCCGCCCGTCCTCACAGCTAATACACTGATATATAAAACATAGATAGGAGAACACATGACTGTAAAACGTGACAACATGGCGTCGACATTTACGCTTCAATGGACATCTCTACAAAGAATGAGAATACATTATTTCTGACCTACACTATAAATATGACAATTTGTTGTCCGATTTCAATTTGTTGATTAAATGTGCTCTTTTTAGAAAATCTGTTGTTGCCTGGCACATGATATAAAGGATATTCTCCCTGTCAGTTCACACCTGCACATGGCCAGGTAAGATCCTTCTTTCACAGATGTGTGTACTGTGTGCTTGTTATATGCCACGAGTGACAGGGTCGTCCGCCGTGATAGTGTTCAGCCCACATAATTTGAACAAGAAATGGGTTCTGAATGGAAATTAATTCAGTGGCATCAGATGGCTAACCAAGCTATTTCTGTCTGTTTCCATAAAATATTAGGCCGCACCAACTAACGGACTACTGTTTTCTGCTTGGCTGATAATTGAGTCGGCAGTGCTTGTGTGTAATTGCGCCGATACTACTCGTATCCCTGCCAACCCTTGTTTTGTATGTTAATGATTAAATAAGCAGTCTATGATGTTATTGTTGGTGACTTAGAAGGACCCATATATATTTGTGCGTTATATGTGAACAAAACTGTATTGAGTCGGCAGGGTTTGTGTTGTATAAGTTAGCATTATTGTTTTTTTGTATCCATGCCAACAGTTGTTTTGTGTGTTAATGATTAAATATGATGTTACTCTTGGTGACTTATAATGACTTCAATATGTTTCTGCGTTCAAAGCGTCTTCACACACACCCCACTACCACACACACACACACACTCACCCCAACACCCACACACACACAAACACACACACGCACGCACGCCACACGCGCACACACACACACACACACTCACCCCAACACCCACACACGCACAAACACACGCACGCACGCACGCCATACGCACGCCCGCCACACACACACACACACACACGCACACCAACGACAGTCCTGTCAGTTCACACATTCTAACATTGTAGAATATAAATCTCTCCTCATCACTGATCAAGAGCTTAAATAAGAATATTCATAAAAGTATCAGGTGAGAAAGATTTTACAAAATGTATCGCGTTTTCTAATCAAATTTAAACAATAACATTTTATTGATGTTCAATAAGGTTGTGGTATCTACAATTCACGTGCGCGTGATTGACAGAGTTGTCCCTCGTTTCATACCAAGTGAAGCGCACATAAAATATACTCATGCAATGCGGAAGTCGTGTCAAAGCGAATTCCAGGTGTTCAAACGGGTGAATGCGTCTCTCTCGCCCGCTGTGTTCAAACCTTCTGTACCGGCCCAGTTAAGGTGTACACTGTCTACACAGCTGTACTGAACGGTGATCTGTCTCGTGTACAGTGTGTGGTGTCACTGACTAGATCGAGTACTGGATATGTCTGGAGTTTGACATAATCACACCTCAGTGCTATGTGATAAGAGGGACGGCTGTATTGACCAGAAGTGGGATACGACCAGAACTGGGATAAACACCGTAGAGAATTATATCTGTTGCATGCAACTATGTGTTTGATTGACAAACATTTAATAAGAGCAAAATCATCTGTACTTCTTGTGTTTTATATTTTTACTCCGTTCTGCAAAGTGCGCCAATGGCAGTGCTACTGACTCGATAGCCGCCATTTTTAGCTAAATATAGAAGCGCATAAAAGTGGTAATGCGGAACTAAAGCGGAATACAATTTCTTCTTCTTATACAGATCGCTAATGAAAAAATGCAATTCCTATGAAAATGGTCGTGTTGCTTGTTAGCGGTATTTACTACCCATTGCCATGTTTAATTTCTAACCATGATATCACTCCCAAATGTATTATTTGATCTTTTATCATATCATAACTTTCGTGAGGTGGTGACATGTTTAATAATAGAGTAAATTTTCTGTTAAATAGCTATCTTGGCCACTTCTGAACACATTGTTTTCCTATGAAATAGCAAAAGCCAAATGAAAATAAAATTATTCTCTAATTTATATATTTTAAAGATGTTATGCCACTCATTGGACGGGATATAAGTGTAATAATACAAGTTCCTATGATGTTTGTGTTATGCTATTTTTCCAAGATTATTTTGATTATTCTTCTCATACACAGAAACACAGGATGAAAATGTTATGACATTGTACAATAGGCGATGATGTTCACACTATATATGTAGGAGGGTATGTACAGTAATATAATTATACTAATTATTTTGAATATTACTGAGTGTGTCATTAAACATCAAACAGAGTATATGATATACAATAGAGTTAAAAGGGGTCCAATTACATTTGTACTATTCAAGGGATTTCTAAGCCCCAATATCTCACAGTCACTGCTTCAAGGCATAGCGGCCCATGAAGAGTCCGGGGTAGAATAGGTCTTCAGCAACCCATGCTTGCCGTAAAAGGTGACTATGCTTGTCGTAAAAGGCGACTAGCGGGATCGGGTGGTCAGGCTCCCTGACTTGGTAAATGCATGTCATCGATCCCAATTGGGTGGATCGATGCTCATGATATTAATCACTGGATTGTCTGGTCCAGACTCGATTATTAACAGACCGCCGTCATATATTGTTGAGTGCGGCGTTAAACAACAAACCAACCAAATTAAGGCATAGCAGATGCGGAATGTGAGAGAATTAACTGGGAAACTCATTGAACCATTCCTGGTAGCTTATTGACATATATACATTGCAGCTTTCAAAACCATTTTGCCAGCAGAATGTCCTCATATATATGGAGAGACAATTAAATATTTTATGGTCTCTGATACATGTGGAATCTAAATAATATCATTTAATATGATTGAAATAATTAGTGCTCCGGCTTGTTCTGCGCAGCCTGTCCGGACTATTATATGGTCTCTGGTGTAACAGTCAGTTGGTCAGAGTATCCATAAGTTCTGTGATACGTAACAAGGTTCCCTGCTATCATGGAATTTTTTGTGTGAATGTTTGTGACTAATGTGATATTGATCGTGGCTTAAACCGTGTGGAGAATCCACATAAGTTTTTTGTATTAGACTCTGCAGAGTTATGTCCCTTTGATCATCTTGGTCTATACAAAACAAGTAACTGTTACATTTATTGTAATTGACTTGGCTTGTAAATATTTGTGTTAATGTGTAAAAATCATTATCCAGCATATCTGTGCTTTTCCATATTGAAAAGGGTTGACTGTAAAATTGGTGAAATGCTATTGTTCTGACTAAGATGTGAAGTACGATACTTACTTACTTACTTACTAGGGGGTCACGGGTGGCCCAGTCGTCTAAGGCGCCGCGAGTCGCTTTGCAGAGTTGTGTCCCTTGGGCACGCCACAAACCTATGATTCTGGGTTCGAATCCCGGCACGGAAGTACGATACTGAGTCACTGGATAGTTGTAGATTTCATCCAGCTTGTGGGGACCCCTCACCATATGTTTACTTGTTGACCCTCTCGCATGTGTGAACATGTTCATCAAGGGGATGGAAAAGATAATGTTTCTAGGTTTGTCCACACCATACCCGTGCTCGTGGGTTTCACGAAGTGGTAAACGTCTGAGACCTGCATCACTTCGGGCTTTCCTCCCACATAAAGCAGACACGCCGCGATATAACAGGAATACTGCTAAAAGCGGCATTAAACCCAACTCACTGACACTCACTACTTACTTACTTTGTTTGGGTTTTAACGTGCATATGCGTATTTCGCGCACGGAAGTACGATACTGAGTCACTGGATAGTTGTAGATTTCATCCAGCATGTGGGGGACCTCCGCCATATTTTTACTTGTCGACCCTCACTCATGTATGAACATGTTCATCAAGGTGGTGGAAAAGATTATACGTAATATGCTCTGTACACGGGAACCTCACTGTGGCCTCACCTGTTGTTCTTGGGGACAATTAGATGATTAACTAGAGTCTGTGGCAGAATGTCAGGTATTCGTTTATTCATTTATACATGTACACATTACAAATATACAGATATATTACACAATAAGATACACGTATTAAGATACATATTTTATTAAAATCAATTATGTGAATATGGTTATTGGTTTAATTAGCATGTTGAATTGTCAACGTTGACTCACACCTTCAAACATTGTACGATACATGTTCCGAAACATACATTCTGAAAATCAATAAAATGGTTTGCAATGTACAAGACATTAATGAGTTTCCATTTTTTCAATAATTGACATGAAAAACACGTTTACAGGCCAACAAAGTGGAGCTTACTGCCGGTCATAAGTTCATGTTGTTCACTGAGGATACTTGTGTGGAGGTTGTGTATTTTCGTCTCTTTGGTGGCAGCTTGCCACCAGGTTGAATTTGGAATTCGGAGCAGCAATGTCATAGGACGGGACTCTTCCTTCGTTATGTTTACAAATGTGAAGATGTTGAGGTGGTTAGAACAGGCTTGCTCTTAATTTGAACTATGGTTTTCAGGTTAGGGAGGAATTCTTGACCGACAATGTCCTTGCCATCCCAAGGATGGTTGTGTATATCACAATATGTTTTGTTAGAGGCGTCGTCTTGACCAGTAGCAGGACAAATGTGTAATCTACATTCTTTCTTTAATGAATTCATTAACAGTGATGTCTGGAAAGCAGTTTCTGCAAAGTAGATCATATAGAATAGATGAGAAAGTGGAGATCCACAAGTCAGTCCTCTCAACCTAGATGCATAGGGTTTAGGGATGGTTTACATCTAATTTCATGCTTTAGTCAACATTAGAGTCCTTGTGCCTTCTCAGTCAGTAGGGACTCAATAGTAGCATTGCCCCACGCCCGAGTACAGCAACAGATTCAAGGATCCAGACTGTGGACTGTGTGGCAGGGATCTGTACACTAGGGCTGAAGTTGGTCCCATGGTGTCAGAAAGACAGCAGAACTCTCATTTCGCAGACAGTGAATGCAATAAGGCTTTCATTCACTACATCCATTTCAATATGAGGTGTATCTTACAGTGTCACACTCGTGGATCAGTTCCATAACGTACGCAAACATGTCTCCCACTCTAAGGCTCCTGCAGCCAAAGCCCTTGTCAAGTATAGTTGATTGTGTAGGTTATGGAATGAACACATTGTTTCTTAGCAACACTCAAACGTGATTTAAGCCAAGTGAGATTTAAGACTCAGTTGTATATAATAGCATTATACACTGCACTTTACACATTACATTTATATGACAAGTGCTTTAATCATTAACTCATGTTATCATCTATGTGTCCTTTTGTTGTCAGTTCCAAGCTATAGGATGTCCGATACAAACCGAGGATCTGGATATGTGGACAACTGGCAGTCAAAGAAGACTGTCACAGAGTGTAATCTCCACATGCTCGACACGGAAAACTTCAGTGACGTCACCTTCCGTGTGGGGGCAGAGAAACAGGTGGTCCGAGCTCACCGCTACGTTCTTGTCAGTCGCAGCTGTGTCTTCGAAGCTATGTTCTGTGGCCCCCTGGCGGAGACAGGGGAGGTAACCATCCCCGACATTGAGGCAGACATCTTCAAAGAGTTCTTGAGGTGAGATTGATCTGGCGGTTTTACAAATCATCCATTACCCAGAGAAAATAGCACCTTCCGTAATCAAAGCTGATTTTATTCCAAAGTCTCGAAGTCGCTCGGCAGAAAGAAAGGTGTAATTCCATATTCAAGTTAAATTTAAAGTGTATGGATTTGTAGTTTCGAAGGCAATATGAGATCAGTAGAACTACGTCTGCATGTCCTTCGTCAAGGGAGTTTTGTGGGTAGCATATAGCTGTTTTTGTTGTATTTGATGCTGACCTGACAAGTGTGAAGAAGGAATATTACATGGGTTAACCTCTACAAGTAACTACAACTATACATGTCTGAACAAGTGAACATTTACAACAGACAACCCAACATGATTGTGCTATTTGGATTTGAGAAAAAGTTTGAGAACTCTGATAAAATCTTAATTAATCCATTGTACCATTAACGTAATATTAATCCATTCATCTTAAATAGTACTGTAGATACCTTTTGATCTTTGTTTTCAACGTTGTTTCAATATATCATTGTAGGTATGTTTACACAGACAGGGCCAATATCAGCGGTGAAACAGTCACAGGACTCATGTACACCTCCAGGAAATATTCTCAAGACGCATTGTTCAATCTGTGTGTAACGTTCCTGGAACAATCACTGTCAGAAGACAATGTCTGCCAGATCCTGGAACAGTGTCATGTCTACGGAGAGCTGGACCTCGAACAGAACGCGCTGAAGATTCTTACTGAAGGGGGGATGAGGGTCACCAAGTCAGTCGGGTTTGTGAATCTTTGCCCTGATTGTGTGGATCAGTTTGTCAGGTCAGAGAATTTAGATTTGAAAGAGGAAGACGTATTTGATGCTGTGCTGTCCTGGGCAAGGGAAAGATGCCGAGAGGAAGGTGTGAGTGACACGCCTGAGGACATACGGAGACTCCTGGGAGAGATGAGGTATGAGATCCGGTTTACCAGCATCCCCCTGGAGTATCTGGTGAAGGTTGTCGGACGATCTGGCGTGCTGACAGACAGTGAGAGAGTACGAATAATGGACAGAGCTACAGAAACAAATGTTGACATATCTCCGTTTAAACATTCACAGAGAAAGGCCCACAATATCATTCAGGAGAAGCATGAAGCATCCTATGGAAGTGTGGTGAATAGGTTTTCGTCTCACTCCTTTTCGTTTATGCCACCTGAGAAAAGTGTTATCTCCTTCTCATCTAGTCAGAACATTCTCCTACTGGGGTGTGTACTGTATGGGGGGCGGAATGATGAAGAGTATAAACTGACAATCAGAGTGTTTGACCCCATTAACGTGCTGATTGATGAACCGTTCCAGAACACCAGGATGACGCTTCAAGGCAGGAGAAAGCTGAACGACGTCCTGTTTCCCAGGTCTATTTCCGTCGCAGCACGTACGACCTATACTCTGTGTGTGGACATGGAGGGACCTGACACTGTCTGTTGTGTGGGAGGATCTGCTAAAGTAACAGTAGATGGAGTACATTTTACATTTACAGACTCTCCAATGTCTACTACAGACACATCAAGACACGAAGGACAGATACCTGGCTTGCTATTCAGTCGCCCGCCATAGGGAGTGTGTCAGTTGTGCCTTGCTGACAACTGTGACGCCTTGGTAGAATCTGATTTCATTCAATCACCCCATTAAGCAAGTAAATTGCTCATGTTTCTATACACAGAGGATTAACGTGAAGAGATCATGGTGTTTTACTCCAGTTGGACGTGGGTATAGACGGGAGTTCAAGGTACACCACAGCCAATTCTTATAGATATAAACTGTCAGATATATGTAAAACTACCGGTCTATATACAGCCAGTTCTTATTAACATAAACTGTCAGATATATGTAAAGCTACTGGTCTATATACAGCCAATGGACGAGTAGACGAAGACAGAACACTGGGACCCCAACCTGTAAAACATTGAAGCCTCCTGTTCAGCAAGAGCAGAGCTGTTTCCCTTTTTATAGGTTTTACGGCACATGGGTTTGACCTTCATTATCTGATATTCATTGGTCACTTTACAGTTTTCATTTATGTGTGTCATTAATTATACTGTCACGACGTTGACAGTAACCTCCACGGAAGAAAGCGAAACAACAAAGTGGGAGCCTGAGAAGAGCGATATCTTCATCCAGCATCTAGACATGTGTTTTGTTGAACATCTGTGTAAACAACTAAGTTCCTTTAAGGTTCCAGAGTCGAACAATTGTAGGACTATTTTACAGAATCAAATGATTATTTAGAAGAGGATGTAAGCCTAGATTTGTTTCAGTCAAAAGGTGTAAATTGTTAGATTGGTGTATTTGTGAAGATGACGTAACGTCAGGCGTAACAGGGTTACGTTATAACACAGCTTGTTGACTTGATGGAATATTCACTGAGTACATCAAGACGAGTGTCAAGGTAATGATGCCTGCATACCTGAAGTTATTCAATCTTATTGTTAATTGTGGTGCTTAACCTCAATCATGGCTTGCTAGCAGTGAGGCCTGTTTTGGGTAAATTTAAATATAGTATTGTGGGATTTTCCCTTCTTCTAATAATAGTTGTGTATTATATATACAGTTATAATAAGATATGAGTTATGATATCATAGCAGAATGATATAGGTTAAATATATAATATAAGTCTAAACTGTATTTTTTTTATAAAGGAGGATTCAAAAAGACCTTTGTATTAGGGTATATTGACTGTTAAAGTAATTTCATTTCTTATATCTGAAGCTGGATGCTATTGAGCGAGGGGAAATCAAACGTAGTTACTTTATATAAGAAAGGTAAGAAAGACTACTAACGAACTTGACTAATGCTGTATTTATTATTTTTACCCACCATTTACAAAATTAGTTATAGTTGTATGATATTCAGAGGGGATAACATTTATTTCTAAAAACCAGGGCCCTATAACGTTTAATCATGTCATGTTTGCATACTTTTGAAGTATGAAAAAAGGTCATTTTTTGTGGAACTCAAATCATTTTGAAAAAACTTCCTCAGTACTGTAAAGTATACATGGCTAACATTGTATAAAATCGTTGTTCCTACCTTGTGGTCAAAGTTAAAATCCTGTACGGGGTATGTTATCCACAGATACTCGCACACTTAAGGCATCACGAGTTAGTTCCCTTACGCAATCAGCTGTTGGTTTCACTGTCCATCTTACCGCCTCTGAATGGCATTAGTCTCGCTTTACAATCAATCTCATTAAAATCAGATCTAAGTTCTCGCTGCCGCTAAACAAAGATCTGAGGACATCCCATTACGGGTCACGTCAGAACGACCTTCGCGAACTTTGACCAACCACTGAAATGACTAACAAGAAGTCGAGAAATTAGAAAGCAACTTTCTCGAACTTTACGCCACTCGTTTCAAACTGGCGACTTTCGTTTCAGACTATGCTTGGACGATGTTGACGATTACAATTTTGAAAACTGAACAAACGAACATTCCGGAATGTCTAATATATGGTTGAGATTGTATGGCAGGGAATCCCGCGTACTGTGCAACGCCTCCTCCGTTCAAATGTTTATCCCACGGAAGCAAGAGATAGACGATAATTTTGACGAAATCAGTCGTACGGGCCGTAACCGTCGTTCGGATTACACCGTTTTAACGTTTTGGTGGTTGCATTATTAGAAAACACATTCCGACTGTCAATTTAAGGATATGTAAGCGACGCTCTGATTGGTCGGATGAAAGGTCGTTCTGACGTGACCGTAATGGGATGTCCTCAGATCTCTCTTTAGCGATAGCGAGAACTAAGATCTCATTTGAATGTCTTCACAGTCGGCGGTACTTGGAGAATCACTCGGTTGTCTTCATCGTTTGGTGACGCTTTTGAGAGAATTAGCGAAGGCATATGTATATCAAAAACTAGATCATTTTAAGCCAGCTCCCAAGAGTGAGTGAGTGAGGTTTTACGCCGCTTTTAGCAATATTCCAGCAATATTATGGCGGGGGACACCAGAAATTGGCTTCACACATTGTTCCCATGTCGGGAATCGAACCCGGGTCTTCAGCGTGACGAGCGAACGCTCTAACCACTAGGCTACCCGACCGCCCCTAGCTCCCAAGAATATACACAAATTTTTTAACTGCCATATGATATCTATGCAAAAGAAATTATGTGAATGTGTTAACATTTTAGTGAAAATTGTAAAATAAACTCCTGGTTAACCTCTGTTATATCGCAAAGTATATCGCACCTGATATGCCGATGCACTCGGCCTGTGAGAAATAACGTGCTGTTCTGTTCTGTACTGTTCTGCCTTGTCTCTATAATCTTTCTTTGTTTCAACTACAATAAACTACGTTTATAACGAAGACGCTTTTAACGAACTGACCGATATAACCAATTTATTTTTAATCCCGGCATACTGTCAGAACATAATATGCATATAAAGTATAATACATTTTACATTTTTTTTAAAAAGCGGACAGATAATATAAAACTTATTAAAACAAAGGATAGTTTCAAATACGATTCAGAGCACTCACGTTTCACCCAGAATCATATCAATAAACCAAGGCGTGGGCGAGATAGTTGTCGTGGGGCTCCAGAGGTTTGAGGGCGAACCCACCACATACAGCCCCTCACTGAAAACAAAATACGAAACAAATTACTGAAATCAAAATGTATAAAAAAAATAAATGTAAAGATATATATGAATACTTACATGTTTGAGGGAGATGCCATGTTTTCACTGAACATAAAACGCAATTTTGAGGAGAAGGAGGTAAGAATAGGTTAGTGAATCGTACGTAAAATCATTAATGATTGCCGAGATATTTGCAAGCTTATCCGTGTTTCGATATTGATGGCATGGTGCCGGTCGAACCGCTTTTTGATAATGGCTCTGATATACAACAGGCACTCGGGAAGATGCTCTACTAACTGATCAGTAAGTTTTAGACTAGTATGATAAGCCATTTACTGGTCTAATTTGCAAATATTTACAAAGTGGTCAGTAAAATATCTAAACAAGTAAGTGTGTTAGTGGACAGGGAAATTCACTGAGTTAGTTAACTTCACCAACAATTTCGGTTATTGCAACTAGATGTATTTGCAACCCACAAGGTTTTCGTCTTTGGCTAGTGACAGGCGATGCATGAGATTAGGATCTATCAATATGTTTCCGAGAGCACGGAATGGAACCGTTTCGTGTCTCTCAAAACCAGGACGACAAACCAGGATTTTATCTTCTATAACACAGGGACTACTGGCCTGGAGAAGCCATGGAACAAACATATTGAACCTCAAGGACACTATTTCGAAAGATGATCAAATCTTAAGACAATATTTCAGTTCTATGTAAGCTAGGCTCAAAACTTTTTGATACTGTTAATCTAGACATTGAATGGAAAGACTCAAGTTATGAGTGTCAGGCATACAGACAATGAACTATAAATAAACATTCATATTTACGCAAATACAAATAGCCATCATAATGTCGATATAGCTGGTCACAGACAAGTTACAAGAATAACTGATTGTACTGTACAGATACAGTAAGGCATGCGCGGAAGTTAATTACTGACCAGCAGTAAAGCTCTTGTAGGATATACTCAAGGAATGTGTTTGATTGCGAAATGACAAGTCGTCCAATTCGTGAAAATGCATCTATTTAGATGCAAGTTGATCAGCGTCTTACTGGTGCTTCATAATATTTTCAAGAAGATATTACAAGATTATATTCTTAAAATATCTTAAACCTTAACGGAAAGGAGCCACGAGACTCCCTTCATTCGCAGATACTGACCAAGTTGTGACAATGAAAAACAAATCATATTTCAGATGCTTGCAGAATGATATTTTATAAATAATAAACTGGGTTGTTTTTTCATTTGACTGTTTCACCAAACAATCGTATTGTAGAACAAGATTACTTGACCGTTTCACCAAACAATTATAATGTTGCAATAGATTCTCTGACTGTTTCAGAAAACAATCGTAATGTTTCAATAGATTCTTTGTCTGTTTCAGAAAACAATCGTAATGTTTCAATTGATTCTGTGACTGTTTCAGAAAACAATCGTAATGTTTCAATTGATTCTGTGACTGTTTCAGAAAATAATCGTAACGTTGCAATAGATTCTCTGACTGTTTCAGAAAACAATTGTAATGTTTCAATAGATTCTTTGACTGTTTCAGAAAACAATCGTAATGTTTCAATTGATTCTGTGACTATTTCAGAAAACAATCGTAAATTTGCACGAGATTCTGTGACTGTGTCACCAAACAATCTTAATTTTGCACGAGATTCTGTGACTGTCACCAAACTGTTTCACCAATCAATTGTAATGTATGCGACTTTCCAAAAAACATTTTTTTATTCACAGCATTTAACTGAGGACACAAGTTCGTAGCAACACGTATATTGTGTGATCGCTGTGCTGAAGAGGAGCCAGGGATGCTGATACTCGCTGTCCTTGTAATGGCTAAGCTGTCATGTTCTGGAGAGCGGAAGAAACTCATTACAAAACCAAAGCATACACATTATAATAAACGCAGACCCCGTTCTCAATTTTATAAACATACAACTAATTAACGTCCACATCATTTAGGTTTCATCTGTCGGAAATTACTAATTTCATACCCAAACAACGTATGGTGATAAAGATCCACAGACGACCGGTTCCGTCTGTCGTCCATCAACAGGAAGTATTGCCGCCTGATAACACACAGTCGCAGAGAATAATGTAAACAGTATCTGCATCAGGAACGACATGACATTCACACTGGAGATGTAGGTACAGGAACGACATGACATTCACACTGGAGATGTAGGTACAGGAACGACATGACGTTCACACTGGAGATGTAGGTTCAGGAACGACATGACATTCACACTGGAGATGTAGGTTCAGGAACGACATGACATTCACACTGGAGATGCTGGTACTGGAACGACATGACATTCACACTGGAGATGTAGGTACAGGAACATGACATTCACAATGGAGATGTAGGTCCGGGAACGGCATGACTTTCACACTGGAGATGCAGGTACAGGAACGACATGACATTCACACTGGAGATGCAGGTTCAGGAACGACATGACATTCACACTGGATATGTAGGTTCAGGAACGACATGACATTCACACTGGAGATGTAGGTTCAGGAACGACATGACATTCACACTGGAGATGTAGGTTCGGGAACGACATGACATTCACACTGGAGATGTAGGTACAGGAACGACATGACATTCACACTGGAGATGTAGGTACAGGAACGACATGACATTCACACTGGAGATGCAGGTACAGGAACGACATGGCATTCACACTGGAGATGTAGGTTCAGGAACGACATGACGTTCACACTGGAGATGCAGGTACAGGTACGACATGACATTCACACTGGATATGTAGGTTCAGGAACGACATGACATTCACACTGGAGATGTAGGTTCGGGAACGACATGACATTCACACTGGAGATGTAGGTACAGGAACGACATGACATTCACACTGGAGATGTAGGTACAGGAACGACATGACATTCACACTGGAGATGTAGGTACAGGAAGACATGCCATTCACACTGGAGATGTAGGTTCAGGAACGACATGCCATTCACACTGGAGATGTAGGTACAGGTACGACATGACATTCACACTGGAGATGTATGTACAGGAACGACATGACATTCACACTGGAGATGTAGGTTCAGGAACGACATAACATTCACACTGGAGATGTAGGTTCAGGAACGACATGACATTCACACTGGAGATGCAGGTACAGGAACGACATGACATTCACACTGGAGATGCAGGTTCAGGAACGACATGGCATTCACACTGGAGATGTAGGTTCAGGAACGACATGACATTCACACTGGATATGTAGGTACAGGAACATGACGTTCACACTGGAGATGTAGGTACAGGAACGACATGGCATTCACACTGGAGATGTAGGTACAGGAACGACAAGACGTTCACACTGGAGATGTAGGTACAGGAACGACATGACATTCACACTGGAGATGTATGTTCGGAAACAGCATGACATTCACACTGGAGATGCAGGTACAGGAACGACATCCATTCACACTGGAGATGTAGGTACAGGAACGACGTCATTCACACTGGAGATGTAGGTACAGGAACGACATGACATTCACACTGGGGATGTAGGTACAGGAACGACATGACGTTCACACTGGAGATGCAGGTTCGGGAACGACATGACATTCACACTGGAGATGTAGGTACAGGAACGACATGACATTCACACTGGAGATGTAGGTACAGGAACGACATGACATTCACACTGGAGATGCAGGTTCAGGAACGACATGACATTCACACTGGAGATGCAGGTTCAGGTACTTCTGTACGGGTTTATCGCTAGCACCCTGTGTTTAGGGTCACCGAATGTTTCCAGGATTCATGTGTGATGAAGGCTTCCGGCTTCCACGAGTGTCTTCCTGCATGTATGACGGGTAGACAGTTGCCCAGTTCTTTAGGCGCACGGTTAGCTGGTTCCCTGCTTGTATTCCGGGTAGTCATGAGCCAAGTCCATTCATTTAGTCACACGGTTCATCGTTTTGTATATTGGATTCTCCAGGCAGAAATAGAACATATGTCGTATAGCCAGGAGCCAAGTTGAATCTCCAGGCAGAAATAGAACATATGTCGTATAGCCAGGAGCCAAGTTAAATCTCCAGGCAGAAATAGAACATATGTCGTATAGCCAGGAGCCAAGTTGAATCTCCAGGCAGAAATAGAACATATGTCGTATAGCCAGGAGCCAAGTTGAATCTCCAGTCAGAAATAGAACATATGTCGTATAGCCAGGAGCCAAGTTGAATCTCCAGGCAGAAATAGAACATATGTCGTATAGCCAGGAGCCAAGTTGAATCTCCAGGCAGAAATAGAACATATGTCGTATAGCCAGGAGCCAAGTTGAATCTCCAGGCAGAAATAGAACATATGTCGTATAGCCAGGAGCCAAGTTGAATCTCCAGGCAGAAATAGACCTGGGTTCGATTCCCGACATGGGTACAATGTGTGAAGCCCATTTCTGGTGTCCCCTGCCGTGATATTGTTGGAATATTGCTAAAAGCGTCGTAAAAGCAAACTCAGTCAGTCAGTCATTGAAACAATCTATTTTATATATAATTACTCAGCTATAGATTACTATCACAAACTGATGTAGGCGTGAGTGATGGGTAAACAGACATAATCAAATTTAACAACAGTTCTTTCAATTTTCAATTACATAGTAAAAACTCGGTATACTTTCTTTTACATGTTAAGAGTTTACATGTTACTGCGAAATATTTTTAAAACCTAGGATTTCCCAATAACTTTCAACAAACTAAACAACTTCATGCGAAAAATGGTAAAACAAATCTGAGCCACACAAATGTATTTCTGTTATTTTTTAGACCGACCAACGCTGAAGCGGCAAGCCAAAATCCGTAAAACATAAAATAAACAAATGTAGCCCTATAGGGTTTGTTCTCGGTTTCTTAAAGGACAGGGGCGGTCGGGTAGCCTAGTGGTTAAAGCGTTAGCTCGTCACGCTGAAGACCCGGGTTCGTTTCCCGACATGGGTACAATATGTGAAGCCCATTTCTGGTGTCCCCCGCCCTGATATTGCTGGAATATTGCTAAAAGCGGCGTAAAACCATACTCACTCACTCTTAAAGGACAATTGAAGTGGCCATTTCCAGTAAGCCATTTTCCAGTACGGAGTTATCTGCCCTTATGACACGTGACTGCATGAGTCCCCGAGAAGCGGCTATCAAATGGCTGTTGACAAAACAGCAGCAACACGTTTTGGTTGTTATAATGCTAAGGCGGGTCAAGACGTCAAATGACTAAATTCCAGCAAAACATTTTCATTTTGCTTTGATATTATGTCAACATGCCGATGTTTTCTTTCCGCGAAAGATTTGTTTTTATTCAATCCATGGCCCATTTGAGGCCCCACGTGCGTTTATCAGAGTCCACTGCTCTGTTCTAGAAGTAACACATCGCATGTTTACCCAGTGAGCGTAGCCGACTAAACCGTCTAGTGTGTGTTGATGTAGGGACGCGACTAACGGGATACATGTTCAATACAGGGGAACAGGAGACTAGGCACGATTACTGTCAGCTTGCGCGGCATGTTCTGGATGGAATCAGAGTGAGTGAGTTGGGTTTAACACGCCACTTTTAACAGAATTCCAGTTATATCACGGCGTGTCAGCTTAATGTGGGAGGAAAGCCCGAAGTGATGCGAGTCTTAGACGTTTAACACTTCTGTGAAACCCGGGAGCACGGGTATGGTGCTGACAAACCTAGAAACATAATCAAGGCGAACCGGGATTCGAACCCACAATCATAGGTTTCTGGCGTGCAACTCTGCACAGTGAATCGCGGTGCCTTAGACGCCTGGGCCACCCGTGCCCCCTGGATGGAGTCAGAACCCCAGTGTTGTGAAGGTAGTTGGTAAATTTCCATCTGTTGAAATACCGGTGTTGATGAATCCGTGGTTAATGTTTGTTTGTTTGTTGTTTAACGCCGCACTCGGCAATATTCCAGCTATACGACGGCGGTCTGTAAATAATCGAGTCTGGACAAGACAATCCAGTGATTGATATCATGAGCATCGACCTACGTAATTTGGATCGATGACATGCATCAACCAAATCAGCGAGCCTGACCACCCGATCCCGATAGTCGCCTTTTACGACAAGCATAGTCGCCTTTTACGGCAAGCATAGTCGCCTTTTACGACAAGCATGTCGTGATTAATGAACTTGACTTAACAAACAGTTTTATTCATGTTAATAAAAGTTTTAGGGATGCCTACGACCTGGTTATGTTCAGCTGTTTGTTTATTTTTTGTATATGTATATGACGTCGGTCTGTAAATACACGACTCTGGACCAGACAACCCAGTGATTGATATCATGAGCATCAATAGGATGACATGCATTAACCATGTCAGCCAGCCTGACCACCCGATCCCGTTAGTCGCCTCTTACGATAAGCATGGGCTGCTGAAGACCTATTCTACCCCGGATCTTCACGGGTCTATAGGTTCTGCTGCAGCGTTGTGATGACCTAGTGGTTAATGCGTTCGATGGTCACACGGAAGACCGGGCTTCGATTCTGTACTTGAGTACAATGTGTGAAGACCAGTCTCGCTGTGATTCCGCTGGAAAACTGCTAAAACGGTCGTATAACATCCTCACGAACACACTCAGTTGTAGCTGCAATAACTGGTGTAAAGGATGGAGAAGGGAAGTGAGTGAGTGTGGTTCTACGCGGCCGAAAGAAATGGTCCAGTCACATCACGGCACAGGTCACAAATAAAGGGCTTCACACATTATACCCATCTTGGGAATCGAACCGTGTCTTGGAGTGACGATCCAACAAATAGAACACTAGACCACACACCGCCACACACCGTAATCAAGAAACAAATTATAGAAGAGTGAGGACGATGGAGTGACGATTGTTCTACCGGTAGAGCTTGCCCTTTTCTCAAACACCTGGTGTCATCACTGATTCTTTCATATAATTCATCACTGTTTACACTGTCTTTTACGCCCGACTCATTTTCTGGTGTTGACTTTTTATTTATGCAATGTAACTGCTGCTTTGATCAAAGTGTGTGTGTGTGTTTTTCATTCTTCTTTTTGTTTTCGCCTTCCAACAGCAAAACATGTTATCGTGTATGTTATGTATGTTTTTACCATTGGAAAACTGGGACATGTCGTGAATGGTTGGAAATCATGCCTGATACAATTCCCTATTTTGACTTAGCCATTTTTACCGTGTGTTTTCAGGCGAATAATTGACTCGCCTTGGCATGTTTTCATGACGGTTGCCACCAGTGGGCAGGATACACTCACCTTTTCTCGAACACCTGGTGTTCATAAACTATTCATAAACACGTCCGTATGATTTTGTTCTTTGGCTTCTATTTGAGACAATCAAGAATGCTCTTTACACGAAGATTTCAAAGAGCGCCTTGTCGGTTGTCGTTTTTACGACATTCAAGGCTTTAGTAACTCTTGCAAAACGTTTTACGGTAGACTGTGACGGTGACTAAAAATATTACTGATGCCATTCCCCAGTTTGACTTGTACCAAATGTTCCTGTGTTTTAACATGTGAACAATTGACTTAGCTTTGCATGTGTTTGTGACGGGTGCCACCGTTTGGGCAGGATACGCTCACCTTTTCGCGAACACCTGGTCTCATCACTACTTGATAGTGATCCATAAACACATGTTTATGATAAAGTCGGAATCGGGCAATGGACTCTGGTTTTAGCAGAGATTTCTTATGATTACATAATGGTTTAGTCGCTTGTATTTCAATTCAAAGGGAATGTTACGTTAGCAGTGCAACGTGGACGTGGTTCAAAGGCGATGTTCTTCCAGCAGTTCACATTGGATGTGTTTCAAAGGGAAGGTTGTTTAATCATTTTATCGTAGATGTGTTTCAGGGATTCATTCTTATAATTCCCACTGCTCTTTTGCCTGTTACGCCCGACGGAATCGGTTTCGGCGGATACACGTGACCGATTACCGGTTTCGGTGGATATTCGTGACCGATTATCGGTTTCGGCGGATACTCGGGACCGATTATCGATTTCGGCGAATGATCGTGACCGATTATCGGTCCGATGGAATCGGTTTCGGCGGATACTCGTGACCGATTATCGGTTTCGGTGGATATTCGTGACCGATTATCGGTTTCAGCGGATACTCGGGACCGATTATCGACTTCGGCGAATGATCGTGACCGATTATCGGTTTCGACGGATACTCGGGACCGATTATCGGTTTCGGCGGATACTCTGAACCGATTATCGTTCCGGCGGATACTCGGGACCGATTATAGGTTTCGGCGGATGATCGGGACCGATTATCCAAAGGGAATGTTGTGTCGTTCGTTGCGACATTCTTTGACACTGTAATAATCCAGCAAACCAGTGGTTCATGCCGCGATCAATGTCCCAGCCGTGGAGGTGCGTCACGTCATCGGCTCATACGACAACCAAGGAGTAGGTATACTGGGAACATATTCTGGCCGGACTCCCCACGGCGGCGAAGGACATCCCAGTACCTTCCACACAGTGTCATCTTACTTTGATATCATGCTCTTGTGAACTTCTTGTGAGGTTGCATTGAAGGTCAGCTAACCAGTTTCGTTTGGTTGTTTGTTGTTTCTCTCGGCAATAGTCCAGCGTCATGACAGCAGTCTGGACTAGACAATCCAGTGATTGATATCATGAGCACTGATCCACGCAATTTGGTTACGATGTCATTCATCAACCGAGTCAGAGAGCCTGACTACCTGATCTCGTAAGTGGCTTCTTACCCTTACCACAAGCATGGGTTGCTGAAGACCAATTCTGACTCTGATCGTCTCGGGTCAGCTAACCAGTATTTGACCAGTATTTGACTGGTTAAGCAGCGATAACGAGAGACATGAGACACACATTATGACCATCCAGTCTTTAGTTTAGGACTAAACAGTTCTAAGGTGAGGTGAGGTGAAATGGGGTTTAACGTCGCGTCCAAGATTATTGCACTTATATAGCGACGTGCATGCACGTGTATATGTGTGTGTGTGGCTGCTTGTACTAGTCCGGACTGATGCCGATTTATAGTGCTAGCACACTGAGATACCATGCCGCAGTTTAACATGAATACCCCACTCAGACACAGTATACTGACTCCGAGCCGACCAGTCCTTGTTTTAGCCCCTTAATGCCGAGCGCCAGACAGGGTAACAACAAGTACCATCTTTTAACGTCTTTTGGTATGACGCGGCCGGGGATCGAACCCCGGACCTTCCGCTCTCCGGGCGGACGCTCTACCATTAGACCACGGAGGCGGTCTTTAACAGTTCTAAACATTCATGTCTCTGATAGCTGAAATGTGTGGTCGTGAATCGGTAAGTGATTTGGCAACTTGATACCAGTCCACAATCCCCTTTCTTATCTGTTACGTCATAACATTCTAATGAATCACGTTTTGGCCAGGTGGAAATACACCACTTGTAATATCTCGTGACTCGCACCTGTCGGACAGATATCGGGCAGTATCGTATATACATCACCGAGTCCCGTAACGCTGAAACGGATCCCAAATTTTGCCTTTCGTGATTCCGGTCTTTGATGACATATTTACTTCCTGCATGCTGCCAACACGTGGCATCGACGGTAAAGTGATGAGACTCCAAGACAGCCCTCCCTCCCAGAGGATACACGTCTATCACATCATCCCAGGATTCCACGAGTATTTCTTCCTTTTTTTCCTATCTCGGATCCGGCGTAATGTGTGTCGTAATAAATGGTGAAAGAGGAACTTGTCGAAGAGAGTTACTGTTCTTGAGAACTCTACGAGACCGCTCCTCTTGCACTCAAGACAGACGGCTGTTGTGTATAAATTCGGGCACTTGAAACAGATAAGGCCTGACGAAGTGATACGTTTAAATTTATGAGTTGTGCTGAATATTTTTACGGATCCTGACACTGAAATATTTTGTCTACTCACTGAATTACATTTAAATTGCTTATGGCTTTAAAGCATGTTAACACACGCCATATTTCATGTGCACATTATTTCCTCAAGCTCCTCACAGCGATACCACGGTTACTTATACCGAAGGCAGCAAAGGTGTCTCTCCATCGTACTCCGTTGTGCCCCGGTGCGGTTGGGTAGCCCAATGGTTAAAGTATTTGCACGTCACGCTGAAGTCCCGGGTTCGAGTCCACACTTGGGTACAAAGTGTAAAACCCATTATCTTGTGTCCCCCGCCGTGATATTGCTGGAATATTGCTAAAAGCGACGTAAAATCATACTCACTCACTCGTTGTGCATTGATTACTTTCTAGCTGACTAACATAAGAACAATCACGTTGGTCTATTTTTAGATGATACCTGTACATGTAACCACGTAAGTTAAAGTGGGAAGATATGGGTAAAACCTTCCAAACGAAGGATTCAGTCTATTCTCAGTGGGGTGAGGGGAAATGGGGTTCTAGATTATTGCGCTTCTATAGCGACATGCATGCACGTGTGTGTATCTGTGTGGCTGCTTGTCCTAGTCCGGACTGATGCCGGATTGATAGTGCTAGCCCAATGAGGTACCACGCCGGAACTTAACATGGATACCCAACTCAGACAAAGTTTTCTGACTCCGGACCGACAAGTCCTTGTTTTATCCCCTTATTGCCGAGCGCCAGGCAGGGTAACAACAAGTATCGTATTGTGTCTTTTGGTATGATGAGGCCAGGGATCGATTTACCAACCTTCTTCCCTCTGGACAGACGATCTATCCGCTAGACAGAGGATGCGGTCTAATCTATTTTCAGTCATGTTAGACATTTCTGAGCATTTAAATATTTCAGGTACTATACCATCTCGGGGTCCATGTTCAGTCTAACCTTAAACGTGTTAATATATGCCTTGCATGGAACTTAGATGGCGTCTCTGTATAACCAGGGTCATCATCAAACGCTAGACAGGTATACAGTGACACCTCGTTAGTCCGGAAACTCTAGCGTTAGGACGATCTTTTTTCTGAACGCCAGTATATACCCAGAGGAAAATTACTCCGTTAATCCAGACATCTGACGATTTCATTGAATACGGTGAGGTGAGGTGAAATGGGGTTTAAGTCGCGTCCAAGATTATTGCACTTATATAGCGACTCGCATACATGTGTATGTGTGTGTGTGGCTGCTTGTACTAGTCCAGACTGATGCCAATTTATTGTGCTAGCACACTGAGATACCATGCCGCAGTTTAACATGAATGCCCCACTCAGACACAGTATACTGACTCCGAGCCGACCAGTCCTTGTTTTAGCCCCTGAATGCCGAGCGTCAGACAGGGTAACAACAAGTACCATCTTTTAACGTCTTTTGGTATGACGCGGCTGGGGATCGAACCCCGGACCTTCTTTTCTCCGGGCGGACGCTCTACCATTAGACCACGGTGGCGGTCTTTGAATACGGCGCTGTTCGGATAAACGAGGTATCATTGACTATCGAAAAACAACATGAACCAGTGGAATCTAATTTGATAGGACTGTCCAACTGCTGAAGCCAAGTACATCTTTAACCGATCTTACAAATGTTGGTAAGGGTCGACTTTAATGACTTATCCTCTCCGAAAATAATTTCTTTGTTTTCGTGCACTGTCAAAGGTGATTACTGCAATGTCATTTAATATAAAACAAGCGTGAATTAATGCTTCATAAATAAAGGAAAACTTCCAAATTATAAACAACTTCAGTAAAATTACTGACACTTACAAGCTGTGAGGGGAATACTATCGTCTGTTCTATGATAGAACGGATCCTCACGCTTTGAAGTGAATCTGTCTGCAATCTCGCGAGATTCCTCGTTATTTTCTCATTGATAGCAATTCTAAGATGGCGTCATCTTGCTCGCCGCATGGTATGTAAGCTTCATCTTGTCTGAAACTTTCCCCATTTTTACAATTAATATATACATAACAGCTCCGATAAAAGTAAGAAAACACACAAGATAACTGATTCACTGCATGGTGTTTTTTTTTGTATCAGCTAACGAAAAACAATCGATGAAAAAGATAAGTCACGAAGTTTGGCACGTTACAGACGTTTTCGCTCCATTATCAGACCAGTACATCTTTGTTGTAGGTATATTTGTTGTAACAAACCGTTTTATTAGAGCAAATATTGGCAAAAACGCTTTGGCAGAAACAATGTCCCGGGAACATCCTGGTTAAACAACATTAAAGTGTATTCAAGGAATGAGGACTTTCTTTGAAAACAATCAATCTGTTTCTTAAAATACTGGTCAATATAATTTTGCCATAAGCTAGGTTTTACAAAGAAACAAAACTTTCCGCTGGACATGCTAAATGTCCTAAAAAAAGGGGAAAAATTAATTGCTTCAGAGAACAAAATCGTAAAACTTTTTAAATCAACCACCAAACTTTCAATAATTTGACTACAGTGTCCTGACTCAAAAAGACGTACAACCACATAATCTATATTTCTGACAATAAGTGACCAGTTAAAATTCTAGTAGGATTTGTCTTCAACAACCTGTGCTTGACGGCGACTTACGGAATCGGGTGGTCAGGGTCGTTGATGCGTGTCATGGTATCCCAATTCCGTAGATCAGTCACTGAATTGTTTGGTCCAGACGCGATTATTTACATATATTATACATATACTATAGCTGGAACATAGCTGGGTGCGGCGTTAAACAACAAACAGACAAATCAATGTGCGTGCGTGCGTGCGTGCGTGCGTGCGTGCGTGCGTGCGTGCGTGCATGTACTTGTCCGGACTAATACTGGTTTAAAAGTGCGATACCATGCCACAGTTTAACATTGATTACCCACTCAGACACAGTATACTCCGAGGTGACCATGCAATCCTGTTTTATCCCATCAATATCAGGGTAACAACAAGTTCCATCTTTAAGTGTCTTTTTAATACTTACATCTCAGATTAGAATGTGTGATAGAATCAGATCTAAGATTAGCCATGATGTTAATGCAGAACGGGTTTACAGAGTGGCATGCTACGAAGGATCGACCGCATGTGCGCAGATTGTTTGTTTTACGTTCTTTGTAACAACTGAACGTCGTAACACGCAACATAAAGCGTTGAGAAAATCAGTTAAATCCTTTCTTCTGAATATTTGCGTACTTAACCTATCTGGTTGCGTACGTAGGTGAAAGGGTGATGTGGAAGTCGGAAATGTTTAACTTCAACGTATCTTATCTAAATCTAGATCTTCAGCGCCCCGAACCATTTGTCCCTAGAACTGGCTTGTGGTGTAGCATTGTTGTACACGACGCTGTAAGACAATGTACACAACAGCCTGCCCACGTTAACCACAGCCAACTCTTTTCCATTGACTTTCATAAAGTAACGTTATATTAATTTCATGTCAACCTTTCTGAAAATATATAATTTGGACATAAACAAACAACTACATGTATGAATACACAATGCCATTTAGAAAGTCAAATGTAACAAATGTTATGTTTGGGATAACACTTTCTCAGTAAAGTACAGATTCTAGTACTTTTGGGGTTGAGTCCAATCGGGGATTCGAACCTACATTCTCAGAGTGAGGCACCTAATCGCCAGCACACAAAGTCAGCGATCTAACCCACTCAGCCACCGAAACTTCCCAATTTATTTTGAAAGGGAGCCCAAGTGAGAACGTAGCGAAAACCTAGACTTGTGAAGGATTGTAGCATTACTGTAAAGGCTGGGCGAAAGGGAAAGTACTATGGCTCGGGGACTGGGAGACAGAAGGCCACTTTATGTACATTTGTGCACAGGCCGCAATAAGATCACTAAATATTGCTGGCCTCCCCGGCTTAGTCTGTCTTACAGACCCTGATACAAATATATCAACTACAGCCCATGCAAGTCTATAATGTTTGGCAAGGCTAGATTACTGCAGTATCAGGAAATGAAAATGAAGAGAATCACTGGGCTCCCTTTTTATTATATTTTTATTAAGATAACTGAGCAACTGTTTTTTTCTGTAGGATATGTTCATTTCAGAGACTATATGTTAGTCTATCCCCGGCTCTGTAGGAAGCTGAACACGACATCTGTATTTCTGCACCAAGTGACACTTAAATGAGGATGGCATTGAAACATTCAGGACTAATTATTGACAATATGGTCACAGAGTTGGGTATACATGTAGATGTAACAACGTCCAAATCTTACAAAATATCATCCAATCACAGGTGACAGTTTCTTCACTCGCTCGTTTTGTGCTTTACAGCCTGTAAACTGCCAGGCCCCGTGATTTGGGGTTCGAATCCTGGATTCACCGATTATTATGATCATTCTTCTTTCAGCACCACGCCCATGATCTTTGATTCAACCAAAATTACGAACGTCTTAAAATGACTACTTGTCATCCGCTATTAAAGGTAGTTATCGAGTTATACTAAACGACTGGATGACCTAAAGTAACATGTGGCTTGTGGCTTAATACGTTACAATGGACTTCCTTTCTGCACACGTCAACGGTGCATCCTCGTTGATCGTGTCGCCCAAAACAAACACATGAATAAATACGGAAGTCAAACAAAGAGTTTGTGAAATTGAACTCGTTGACTACCTTTGAGATGACGTGATAAAACTAAAATACATTTAAACTCCCCCAGTCACTCTGAATGCAACGTCCAAGACTCCATACAGTCAAACAACTAATCACGGACAATATTAACATCATTCCTACCAGTGTATAGGTGACGGGACACAGTATTCAACACTACACTATAAATCTATTATTCACACTTGGTGACACGTGATCCCAAGTCAAGAAGAAATCAATCAACAGCCACTGTACATACGAACTTTGCGCACGATCAATTTTATGAAAACGAGTTTATGATAAAGTGGAACGGTACTCACGACGGGTATAAGGAAATATCGGTAAAGGTGAATAGTAACCGCAGGGGAGGACCTGCGTTGTTCGTGTGAATAGCGAATACAAATGTAACATATATGAATGTTAAAGGACCTTTGTAGTTATTTATATTGAGTTGACTGAAAACCTACTTGTTGTAATACGATAGAGTGGAACTGTTGATATATGGACAGAATATCGAGTGTCTTGTGATATCAAATATACTGAACAAAACAACTTAGGGATCATGAATATTTTAGGGGATATATTTTATGAAATCGTGTCTTCATTACAAAAAAATATTCCTAATAATATTCATGAATCCTCACTCTTTTGTTCGGTATATATCAACACGAGTAGATAAAAGTTTAAACCCACAATGGCTACAGAGGAGTTACAAAGTTTGAACGAGTGTCGAAATATTTGATATCATAAGGCACGAAAGGGGCTCTATTTATCATTCAAAATCAGTTTCGTAAACAGTAATAACCAATTAGTTTAGTGTAAACGTACAGCTATTAAACAAGCTTCAGTGATAGAGAGATTATTATGTCATTTAATTGTAACATCATTGTAACCGATGACGTCACAATGGTCTGCAGAGCATTGTGATGCAATTTCAATGTAGCGATATCTGCTAGGAGATATGATCATCGCTTGATAACCCAAGCGATGTATATATCCTTTTGGATGATAAATAACAACGGCGACGGTAACACAACAGACATCTATCCCCGTAACATGGGAGATTAACAAGGAAAAACCCAGCAACACCAAATCGCCTATATTAGTGGCCCGGGCCATGTTGACCTGGTGTAAAAACGTCACTGTGTCCCATCAATCTCCCAAACGCTAACAAGCTGATGCTAAGTGAATAACAAGGACGGACTGGATTATCCTCTCTAACAGTAGGCACTAGAGGTTAAATGTCATGTATGTTCGGTAATTCACTCCTCAGATTGTTATATAGGACACCGAGCCACCTGGCGTCAGCTTAGTTCTGTCTGCCAATGCTTATCGACAGATATCGTATACTTATAGTATGTAGGTTATATGCAATGGCTGAATGCCTGTGCACTTAAAACAAATGGAACAGATGTCATATACATAGAAATATTTTGATTTCGCTTGTGATTTGCATATTCGATGTTTGGATAGTACGATGGTCCAATGCGTTTTTTACGCTGGCTTAACTATTCATATCAAGAACAAATTGGTCCTCCTCCTAACCAGCAACGATGCGCTCGGCACAAAAGACATCACGTAGATCATGGCGGCGTCGTGACGTTTTTAAACACGCTGCGCCCTCTATACTTCACATCACGCCAACGTCGGTCAATCTGCGCGACGTCGTCTACTGGGAATTACTCTCCACCTTAGAATTGATGGCATCCATTTCTGTTGTGATAATATTACATTTTTAAAATGGCGATAAAACCTAAATGGTTTCCATGACGACTGGCTTTATGTCAGTATCGCAGCTTGAGCAAATTTATAATTTAACGTTACAGCATTTTTTTTAAAGTAGTCATTCTTTTCACTAATGTCATTCAAAATGTGGGGCGGGGCGCGGTGGGGTTGTCTAGTGGTTAAAGCATTCGCTCGTCTCGCCGAAGGCCCGGGTTCGATTCCCCACATGGGAACAATGTGTAAAGCCCATTTCTGGTGTCCCCCGCCGTGATATTGCTGGAATATTGCTAAAAGCGGCGTAAAACAATACTCACTCGCTCACTCATTTCAAAAATGGACCAAAATAGTTGCAATAATCGAATGAAAAAAATATGCATAACACAATACACATAAACAAGCTTTTACATAAACAAACACCTGGATACACAGTGACGTATGCGAGAGTATAGTACCTGTCTACACAGGGCTCTACGGTAACAACGTCACCTCGTGTTTCAACTGTGCCGTGATCATTCATAAAGAGGACGCGCATTAAAGCCACCTGGTACATATCACATGGTAGCGGTGACGTTGCCTCGCCACACGCGTCTGGGGACCTGGGGCATATATTTACACGGAGTACCATATATACCTAACGGAATATATACCTGGACATACCTGGATTTACCTGGACATACCTGGATTTACCTGGATATACCTGGATTTACCTGGATAATGCATCGACCGAGGGCAAGTCGAACGGACATGCACAGGTGAAACAAATTTTCTTGTTTTAACTTAAATGTTATATTCATTCATTGAGGCAATACAATAAGGTGTACACTAAATCATGTTTAATAGTTGAAACAATGTATGCAGACTGCATGGATTCAATGCAGTATGGATGTTACCTGTTGATCACGGTTAACTCTTACCTGTGTCACACCTGTCAGAGACTCACGACGTGGACGAAGACGGTATACTAGTATATCAATGTGCACTATTAACGCTATACACTGGTGTGTGTCGCCTTGTCAATGCGTGTTTTCGTTTCTGCAGACACGCTGAATAATATTGAATGTTCAGCGTTTGCTAATCATTTCGCTATAGCTCTGTGCTCTGTCACCAAGGCATAATAATTTTTATTATCATCATTAGGAAACATATTTTTTTCAATAACCTTTTCTTGCGAGTTTGGGTGCGGATATACATATAGTAGTCTTGCTCCAAGGCTCACTGAATGATACGAGATGTCCATGGATCTATACATAGAGGCTTGAAGTGTTTTATTTAATCATGGTTACCACACACGGGGCGGTTTCCCATGCTTGACACGACACCCGATTAACGAGGATAGTTTGTCATTGTGTCCCGATGTGAACCGTTGCTGACACTATCAACCACTCGTTACCCTGGCCAAGATTCGATTGGTTGCCTGACATAGCTGAGACGTATGGTCACATTCATCACCTAACCAATCGCCACCGAGTCTGCACGTTTCCATGGAATAGTTAATAACTACGTTTATAACGAACACTCTTTTAACGAACTGACGGATATAACGAACTAAACTTTGAGTTCGTTATAACCGTAGTGTATATGTCGTACGCATACTAACTTACAGCATACAGGTGCCTGTCGTCATATGCAGCAGTCGCACAGCCCCCCGGGTCCCGGGCAATAGTATATGTACCCAGGAACCTGTTCTGTTCGGAAGAGGCGACTAAATGGATAGAGTAGTAAGGATCGGTGACTTGGATGAAGGTGTGAAAACATACTCAGGGAACACCTTCAACCCGGAAAGTTTTACCCGGAAAAGTCTTCTGTGGCAATAACCACGTGTATCAACAATTTGGCTTAAATGATATTGCAATCGTCTCGTTCCATGATAAAGGAGGCACGGGTGGCCCAGTGGACCGGGGCGTGATATAATTGAACCTTTTGGGATTCCGGGTTCGAATGCAACAACCTATGCTTGTCGTAACAGGCGACTAAAATATGGATCAGGAGGTCAGGCTTAATGACTTGGTTGATAGTATCGTACCCCGACGGCTCGGATCGTTGCTCACAATATCGATCACTGGATTTTCCGGTCCAAACTCGGTTATTTACAGGCCGTATATCATGTCACATAACTTATATGTCTGATTACGGCATTAAACAACAATAAAACAAACAGTTTAGTCTCGTTGTTCCAACGTTTGATTGGCCAAATGATAAAGGTGTGATTAATAAGATTCACGCACTCACTGGTTTTATTAAGTATGTCCTCTGCACCATATCGCATTAGGGGCTGGTCATGTGACCCCTTTTGGAAACCACACCATGAGTTATAGAAATATTACTTGGAAAGCACTTGGAAATGTGCATTCGACAGCATCACTACAAATAAATCAAAACCACCCAACTACAGTAAACTACGGTTATAACGAACTCAAAGGGACTTCTAATTTTAGTTCGTTATAACCGTAGTTCGTTATAAGCACATATACAGCATAACTACAGCTAATAGACGGGACCAGAAAAGTAAGTTAGTTATATCCGTCAGTTCGTTATAAGCGTGTTCGTTATAACCGCAGTTTACTGTAATGATTTTATGGCAATTTGAAGTCTTTTGGTAACCCCTTACAGTTCAAGACCAATGTCAAAAATCCCTGACAGTATGGAACCTGCGGAGAGAGCAGACCCTGGGCAGTAATCTCAAAGAAAAGCCAGAGGGGAAGATGGGACAAAGAGTTTTTAAAATGTCAATGCGCACACAACTAAACTGGCCGAAGTGTGCGCAGTACGTTTCTCCAAGTTCCAAATACATTTTTCAGATCCTTAGGGTATTACCTCTGCGACTACATAATAGAAACTAGTGTTTGACCTATTTCAAAGGATTCAGCAAATATTTCCGAAACGATCCTAATTTTAATTTTATTCGACATAGTACAGCATACGTGTACTTAACATGTACAGTACAGCAAAGCTACTAACATCGACGTCATGTAGACTAACTAACTACGTCGAGTTTTCCGGAGTTCGAGACAAGCGGGTCGCCTGTATTAGACCATTGTGTTTCTGTCGAAGCCACAGTAATGTCTCGTTTGAAACATCAACTTAAAGCATGGAGGTCACACAATGTATGGCGTCCGTATTTTGAATAATCATACAGATTGAGGCGCATGAAGGAATATTATTCAAAATATATTTGGTGGGCTCCTAGTGCATCCACAGCGGGCAACTACTGGTTATATCCTGGTGTCACGTGGCAGGAAGCTTCACAGACAGATTTGCATGGGAAATTACAACCTGGTAAGGTAAAGAATAAAGTTCAAATGTAATTGTGTGTAATGTGATTCTTGATCTCTCATACACATCTCACAGAACTGGAAACACTCATCTCACATATAACACGCAACATATATCTCACACATAACACGCAACACACATCTCACATATAACGTGCAATATATATCTCACACATAACACGCAACACACATCTCACACAAAACAACAAACCAAAGCTGATACTTGTGAAGCAGAATATCATTTATTCCTATCAATGTAATCATATAATTATTCCTTCGTTCATGCATTATATCATAATTAACTGACTGCACAACAAACCAAACCAAAACCTGTGTTTTACGCCGTAGCGGGCAATACCCAGCTGTATAACGGCGGCCTGTAGAGAGTCGAGCCTGGACCAGAGAAACCAGTGGTCAAGAGTGTGCAGAACGCTCCGCGACGTCAGGATAAGATGGCCGAAAGTGAGCCAGATCAGAGCGCCGCGTCTGTTCATGTACCGCGTCTGTTCATGTACCGCGTCTGTTCCTGCCTCAGAATTACCCAATGAAAACTCAACAGCTATCTCTTTGATAGTGTATATACAGATTTCAAAGATAACAATAATTCATCGTTTTTCATGATTATACGAATAATAATTAATTACTGGACCAGACAAACCAGTGATTGACATCATGAGCATCGATCCACGCAACTGGGATACGATGGCATGCATCAACCAAGTCAGCGAGCCTGACAACCCGATCCCGTTAGTCGCCTTTTACGACAAGCATAGTCGCCTTTCACGGCAAGCATGGGTTGTGAACACCTATTCTACCCCGGATCTTCAAAGGTCTATCTTGTACAGTATTGTCACGTAATTTGAAGGGAAATGGTTTCACAAACACCTATATTCATGTGTAAAAGCAAACCATGTTATTTTAAACCCTATTCAATGTATTTATGTAAGCCTGTTTTCTGAACCCTGCATGATGTCAATACCTTGAGCAGTAAGTCAACAAGAAATGTTAATCAAAACACTCAAAGAAAATATCAGACCAGACAGATATTTACAAAACATAAATGTCAACGTGACGTGGAGCGACAGGTGAATCCTGCAATATGACCTTGTTTGCAGGGTGAACAAAGACTCAGGAAACACCTTCAACCCGGACTGTTTTACCCGGAAAAGACTGCAGTGGCAATCACCACGTGTATCAACACAAGGGCTTGAATGATATTGCACTCGTCTTGTTCTATGTTAAGGTTCGGGGGCACGGGTGACCCAGTCGTCTAAGGCGCCGCGATTCGCAGTGCAGAGTTGCGTCCCTTGGCCACGCCAGAAACCTATGATTGTGGGTTCGAATCCCGGTTCGCCCCGATTATGTTTCTAGGTTTGTCAGCACCATACCCGTGCTCGTGGGTTTCATCGAAGTGGTAAACGTCTAAGATCTGCATCACTTCGGGCTTTCCTCCCACATTAAGCTGACACGTCGCGATATAACTGGAACACTGTTAAAAGCGGCGTTAAACCCAAATCACTTACTCACTCACTATGTTAAGGTTCGGTTGTTTGTTTGTTGTTTAACGCCGAACTCAGCAATAGTCCAACTATATCACAGCAGTCTGACAATAATCGAGTCTGGACTAGACAATCCAGTGATTGACATCATGAGCATCGATCTACGCAACTGGGATACGATGACATGCATCAACCAAGTCAGAGAGCACCCAATCCGTTAGTCGCCTCTTGCGACAAGCATAGTCGCCTTTTACGGCAAGCATGGGTTGTTGAAGACCTACGAGTATCTCTACCCGGATCTTCACAGGTATGTTCTGTGTTAAAGGAGGCACGGATGGCCCAGTGGACTGGGGCGTGATATAACTGAATCCTTTGGGGATTTCGGGTTCGAATGTAGCAACCTATGCTCGTCGTAAGAGGCGAGTAAATGGATCGGGTGGTGACTTGGTTGATAGCATGTCATCGTGCCCCGACGGCGTGGGTCGTTGCTCACAATATCGATCACTGGGTTGTCTGTTCCAGACTCGATTATTTACATGCCACCGTCATATGGATGGAATATTGCTGAGTGTGGCGTTAAACAACAAAGAAAACAAGATGAAACAGAATACCTGTTCCATAGGCGTTAAAACAGTTTTATTTAATCTAACCAGTTATAGTAAAACCTCATTAGAATAGACCCCGTTAATCCAGAAAGGTGTCAACCAGGACGATTTTAGTGGGAACGCTACCGTCCGGATAAACGAGGTTCCACTTAATTATTTGGTCTGATGTTTTGGTGAAAGGACGAGCTGACGGACGATTGTGAACAATTTCCTGACTTTTATTTTTTTTTATGAAAAAAGCGCAAACTTGCAGTGGCCTCAAGCGACAGTAAAACGGCACACGCGTAAAGTGAGGAAATTGTTGAGGTCGTGTCTGTTGTCGTCGTCGTTGTAGAAACATCACGTTTCACAGGAAAGGACAAGAACAAGTAACAAGCACAGCTTTTAGCCAGGGGAGACACCAGTTATCGCACCTCGCCTCCACACGACGGATAATACCGTATTAGGTGTGGTATATGCACGCTATACGTCAAGCCATGTTTCACAAACTGGCGTAACTCACTTTAACACAGACTTGCGACATTCGGACTGCTAGTATTGCTTCGCGGAACGGATGCCCTATACTTTGACTGACGTATCTGAAATGAAAACACTTTGCGATTATTCTCGTTAAATCGGTTGTTTTTTTCAAATATGACATAATCAGCAAAGAGAATCTCTTCATTTTAAAAACTAACTAGATTAACCAAGACTAACTAAAATATTTTAGTTTTTCTGTTTTGGGAGTTACCAGATATTTTGTCACCGGATCTGTAAGATACACGTGGACACCCCGGAAGAGACGACATACAAAGAGGCGTTAATATACTCAACAACAAAAGTTCCTGTGACACCAATATTTTAGTGTATTTTTCAAACAAGTGAAGTTTGGTTTTCAATATTGTAGTACATGTATGGAATCAAGTCACAAAAACGCAACTGCTACAGAAAAGCATGCATTCCATGCAAAAGTTGACTTTTATGCAAGCCCCACGCATTTCACTACCCAAGAATGGGTATAAAAACATGTGCGTTAACGAGATTCCATATGCATTATTTAGCATCGTGCTAACAACAACCACTCAGAAAAACAACAAAATTACGCAATTATTCAACTTTACGAAATGCCACGACAGTCCGAAAATGAGCGTCTGCGAGCCATTGGTATGCTTGAAGCAGGATCAAGTCAACGTGATGTTGCAAGACAATTTAACGTCCGCAGAAACACCATTTGGTGTTTATGGCAACGTTGGCAACAGACGAATGTAGTCAGAGACCATCCTCGGAGTGGAAGGCCACGCGTAACCAATAATGGACAAGACAACTGGATTCGAGCAACACACCTACGAAAACGATTACAGCCAGCAACAGTGACTGCAAGAGGCATCCCTGGCCTTCGACGAATATCTTCACAAACCGTAAGTCGTCGCCTCAGATATGCAGGGATTGTCGCCAGAAGACCCGACAGACGTCCCATTTTGACAGGAAACCACCGTCAAGCACGTCTACAGTGGCGCAGACAGAGTCTACGCTGGACGGCCAAGCAGTGGGAACAGGTTCTATTCACTGACGAGTCTCGTTTTTACCTCAGCCACAGCGAAGGACGGATTCCAGTGTACCGACGTTGAGCTGAACGTTACGTCAATCATTGTGTCATGGAAGAAGATCGGTTCGGGGGCGGCAGCGTTATGGTATGGGGTGGGATTACAGCAAGGCAGAGGACCCGTTTGTTAGTTGTAGAGGGAAATCTCAATGGACAGCGCTACCGCGACGGGGTCATCGGCCCTGTTGTTCTACCGTTTTTGCGTCGTCATGGCCCAGGCATTACCTTTCAACATGACAACGCCCGGCCTGATATTGCTCGACTTGTTGAGGATTCTCTTCAACAAAACAACGTTAATGTCATCCCCTGGCCGGCTCGCTCCCCTGATCTCTCACCAATCGAGCACATGTGGGATAAGATGGATCGGCGCCTTCGACGTCAACCACGTGTTCCACAGACACTCCAGGAACTTCGAAACATGCTCCAGCAGATATGGACACATATCCCACAGGACTTTGCGCGACGCCTGGTCCATTCCATGAGACGAAGGTGTGTTGCTTGCATCGCTACCAGAGCTGGACACACACGCTATTGATTTGTAAATTGCCATTTTGGCATATTCATGTGGGTTTTTTTATGAAATCACGCATTTTCTGAAGTCAGTATGGCAAATTAAACCATTTGAACACTTACAGGAGTCTTTTATCTGTTGCAAACCGAAATTGTTTCAGATTTGGTAATAAACATAATTTTGCATGAAATCGTATTCAATGTCACAGGAACTTTTGTTGTTCAGTATTATAGATATCACACACGCACGCGCGCATGCACGTATAGTCCATTGTATCGTGTACGTTTTTAATTTTTCGTTGCCGCCAAATGAATGATGGGAAAATTTGGAAACATTGGTTTTCTTCATCTGTACATTGAAAGCTTTCAGAATATGTATAGTTTTGCTAATCTCCAATTTTTTTCAACAAAAGTACATAAGGAACTGGACTAGTAGCTACTATAAAAGTGCAGTAATTTTCAACGCGACGTTAAACCGCGTTTCACCGGACCACTTTGGTAGCTAACGGTATGGACTATCTATAACATGTACACGTCTAAACGCCTCGTGATTGAGGAGGTGCAGTCGCTGCTCGTGGGCCTTACCGCGTGTATATCTACTAACCTTGTACTTTCCGTGTGAGGGCAAAACACTTGTTTAACAGTGAGTGTAATGTCAGAATAGAGATACACCATTAGGTCATATTTGTAATCGACATCTACACCAATATTCTCGAGGTTGTGTTTTCCCGACCGCAAAGTATAGGTTGGAATTAATTCTACCCACAAATGAGTGCTCGTGGTTAAAGTACACGACCTACTTAACTGTACCAAACACACTCAAGAAGGAAATATACTCTTTGGGAAATTATTCACACAAAATGTAATTTGTAAATATCCAGTCATGAAAACAAATTATTTCACTACATCCTGACAAATAATGAAGCCATCAATATCAATTGCATTTGTTATCATTTCAAACAATAAATACCCCTTCATCTTAATCAACCGTTGACATTGTATGTATTATAATATAATCAAATATGTAATATTGATTGGTTTTTGTGTCTACAGGAGTGTAAATTATGTATGTCTGTATATATGTATACATGAATCATGAGTTTTGTCTTTTTAAAAATTGCATCTGTCCCGTAATGGAACGTTTCTGCAATAAATAGTATCTTATCTTATCTATAGACGGTGTCTTTTCCATATTCCGACGAATCTCGTTTTAGCCGATACCCATGCAGGGAGTGCCCTTTTGTTTAGCGTCCGATACAGGAAATCTGATTTACACCCTTCATGGTTTGTTTGCATTGTTTAAAGGAGCAGTACCCGGCTTTCTAGACTAACATTTAGTCTCTGAAATCTTATATTACACAATATCCTTCTTGACTCTACAAATAAAAAAAAAATCCCTATGCTGATTGTGGAATAGAGCTAGCTTGAGCTGGCTAGACTTGCTTTTGTATGCATTTCTAGATTATTATTTTTTCATAAAATAAATATATTCCACGGTCATGGTGCAGGACTACCGGCTTTCTGTCAAATCCTTCTTCCTGATTTTAGCTACGACCACTTGTGTTTTATATGACGCATAATGAGCAATTACAATTTCTAGAACACAATAAATGCGAATTCACATATATTTTTATATGGTGCATGTGACATTACAAACAGGCAGAAATTAATGCAACATTATCATTTTAAACACCAAATCCCATATAAGTTGAAATAATACACAAACAATTTCGTAACTATAAGAAAGAAGGCACGGAGTAAAATACATTAAGAAGCTATTTCTAGACTCATTGACAATTAAAAGCTATCGATATCATGCAGAAACGCAAGATTACGTACATAGATACACACCCAGAAACTGTATACATACCGTAAATCACAGAATAAAAGCCTGCATTGAATAAAGGTCGGGTCTCGGGACCTTCCGAAAAAAATACGACGGGCATTTATTGAAGGATTTACGGCACTTGAGAACAGAGCTAAATATCAATTACATGATGCGATACGTATATATAAACACAGGTGCGTCACCTATGTCCAATGCATCGGAGCGCATCGTATTCGAATTTCGGTGTCAGTGTGTTTGGTATGTACGAAAAATAGGTGTTTCTGTTCACGTGACGTGTGCAGTTACATGTAGAACTACGGTCGTATTGTGAATCCAGGCTAACACGCCTTGAAAATATTCAGCCGAAATAGAGGTACTGTTTGTTTCACATAACTCAAACTTTAAGAGAGTAAATGAAAGTAAAAATTCAAACCAATTGTTATGCATCCATCGATATAAACCGAATGAACTTTTCCGGTGTATTGCATTTTGATGTAATGGATATTTGATCAATAACTGTTCTACGCAGTGACTTTCTGCATGACCGTTTTTATGTCACATATTTGAAATTTTCCAAATGCCTGACACACCTACAACCCGAGACGCCCATCCCCCTACACACTTTATACTACCTCTGTCGGGAAACAAAGCAAGACAATTTTACATTGTGAACGTTTAGCAACTGTTAATGCATGACAAAATAACGAGAATTGAATGGAAATAGAATAGCATTCAATAAATGCAAATCATGAGTATATATTCGCTTTTTAAGTAGTAGCTAGTAGCAGTAGTTATAGTAGTAGTAGTAGTAGTAGTAGTAGTAGTAGTAGTAGTAGTAGTATCTATATCAGCATCCGCGTTCACATAAATACATGATGATGATGATTATTATTATTACTGTTGTTATCATTATTATTATCATTTATTTATTAATTAATTAATTAAATAACAGTATGCATTCACTCAAAAACAGCCCCCCCCCCCCCCCCCCCCCTCCCTTATTAGAAGTAAAACTATAAAAATGTATACGTTTACAAATGCGTCATTTTTTTTTATCCTTATCCATTTTATTTTGTTTGACATTTAAATGGCTCTTTCAATAATGTCGAACAGGGACACCTTAAAGGACATGGAGTTATTGTTCCGTTTCCAAACAATAGCTAGCCGACACAACCTCTCACATTCCGATTATGTAAAGCAAATAAAACTCGGCTAAATGCGACAGGTGCTTGTAGCGACCTTGACCCCTTAAAGGTCATATGATTTACCGATTGGGACAGTTGAGGTCATAAACAAATTGCGCGTGCCGCCGCCACTTCGATCAAAACAAACCACGAATCTGACCTAGTCAGTGGATTAAAGGTAAGCAGACTTATCATACGCTTCGTGAAAATGATTTCAAACTGTTGCCGTGACATGACAGCGCGACCATGAATATGAAAGAGACACAAAAATCTGCAACAGACATGCAGACAACAAAACGTGCCAACGACTTGCAGTACAGGTGTGTCAGTGTATACTTACCTGTGATTGCACAGCTGATCTAACACTACACAGACAGACGCTACCACCCATGACCATTGATGTATATTTCAATTGATCTTTAAACTAATTTGATACACAAAACTTTTGAAACTCTAGATGGTCTATATTGTCTGACGTTTCTGAAAGTTTATTGATATATGAACAAGCACAGCGTTAGAGCACAGTGACATGATTCAGGAGCTATCTGGGTGAGGAGTGTGTTGACATCGGGGTACGGAATTCGTATTATAATTGTGAACCGTCATTTATTTGTTGCCTCCAAGTCGTCTTAATTTTGTGCAGTTAACACAATAATGAAAGCCATAGATGTATATGATCTACATTACCAAATACACAATAAACACTTCACAAAATTACAATATTAATAGGTGTTATTATTTTTCTTATATTTCTTTTTTACAAACATTAATGATATTAATATTTTTAATGCCAAATTAATAAGAAAAATATTACTAAATTATAATTTTAATAGGCATTAATAATGTTTTATGTTTTCTTTGTTACAAAATGTATTCAAATCTTTAAAAAAAACTTATATTAAACCTGTATAGTTGCTATTAATAGCTTCAACATTGTGTGTACAAGCAGCAGACATGACACAATAAATGCATGAAACTCCCCTTCATACAAATGTAAAGCGTTGCTTCATGAAACGGAGGTCATGAGGGGCGAGGTCTACGCTGTCATGCTTTGGTAGTCGTAAAGAAAGCAGGAATACATGGCGCAGATCTCAGCAAACATGTCGACATCGTGCACTGCACATTGAATCGACACAATTAAACTTTTCAAGACGCTACTCGTGCGTGATCACACAGATTATAGAGGGAGGGGCGGTAACGATTAATTTGTCTCCTCATCTTGCTTCCTCCACCTGTCTTCTCATTCTTCTCACAGTGCTCACATGGCTGCTTGTTTGGATTCATGAACATCCTTTGTGATACTCACAGCATTGTATTGAAGCCTAAGTAGAACAGCATTAAACCCATGTCCTTGAGAATTACAAGCGTCTCCTCACAGCAGTGTAATATAATCCTCTGGAAATTGTGAAATATAGTTGTGTTTTCTTTTAATCGAAATTACATGCCCTAATTATAAATAATGGCATTTTAATGATGTTCCAATATTTATTGTTTTGTTTGAAATGTCATCCCCTGAAAAACAATGTTAATAGTTATTCCAGGAGTATTGGCTAATGCACATGAACGGTATATATTTTGTTATTTTTCTTTTATTTCTGGTCTTGTTTTCTTAATGTTTTCTTCTTTGCCTCAGTTTGTCTTTTACTTTTTCAGTACTCAATTTCACTATTTACTCTCCTGTCAGTTTCTGTATATTCAGGCCAGGAATGTTTTTCTTGTTTGAATGAATTGACACACATATCTCTTTTGTCATTTGAAATGTAGAATTTGATTGAAATCACTGATAGAAATGCACTTGTTTTCAAGTGTGCCTCAAGGCACTCATGATACTTTTTATGTGTGCCTTCAATGGTAGAATAAGTTTGCCAGGTTTATCATCATACCTACAAGCGTGCTGTTCGCATGATTAAAATCAACATGGCACTCCCAGTGCCCTTAGGTCATGTCTACAATTAAAAGAAAATATACCCAATATCAAATATTTTCAAACGCTAGTTTGTCATCACCGCTCTTGAATGTAAATGTTTCTAACCTTGGAAATTATACGTTTTCTTAATTTCATATTCTTAAAAAACAATTTATTAAGAAATTTACCTATTATCAACCCAGATTCTTGTGACCACAGCACATTAATTTGGACATTTGGACAACATTACATTAATTTGCCTGATGCCTTTCCCAGAGATTCCTAACCTGCCGAGAAAGCTGGTCCATGTCATCTGCAGGACATACATACATTAATCCCTAATACACGCCTTGTCATTGTTGTAGCAATCCTTGGAATGCATCCCATCCCATTAGGTTAAACAGGTGACATTTATCTCCCCTTGAGCCATTGCCCAGTCAACCCTGTATCTGTAATCATGATACGGTCCCCACACCAAGTACCAGCATTGTTAACTGATGGTAATCAGTCCAATACTGCTATCAATACAATCAGTTGTAACACTGATAGCATCTCTCTATTCATGGTGTTGTGATCACTGTTTATGATCTGTTGGCCTGCGTTAGTTGTTACCGTTTTCGACGTAATAAGTGCCCAGAGCGCTCTCAAAATTAGGAATAGGGTCGGTTATTAGAATGTTATTTTGGTGAAAAAAACAGAGTTGAAAGATAAATTTTGTGGTTTATACTGATAGCCTGAAATGTTTATGTACGACAGATATATTTTTGCAGAATTAAATTGCCCATAATTAAGGGTGCATATAACACACGAGTGTGTTGTATAAACGAATAAATAAGTCTTGTGAACATGGAGCAGTTGCAAGGGGTTCTAATTGGGATTGTTCACTTGCCAATATATTAGCAAATATCGCCGTGGGCGCTTTTTGGAGCGGGGCGCTTATTACGTCGAATACTGTATACTGGTTGAGAGGTTATGAATCAATCATTATTGTCGCCATAATTACCTTAACATTTCATAATACTTTTTGTGAGATGGTTGCGTGTCTTGTACTTTTTACGAAATCCCTGTTGAAATAAAATAGACGTCTTTGATAGAAGGGTGCACAAATGACCTTGGTGTCACAGGTCCTGCATTTCACTGTGTAGAGTTGCGCCCTTCAGGAATGTCAGATACATATCATTGTGGGGTAGAATACATCTCCAGCAACCCATGCGTGCAATAAAAGGCTACTATGTTTGTCATAAGAGGAGACTAACAGGAACAGGTGGTCAGGCTCACTGACTTGGTTAATGCATGTCATCGTATTCAATTTGCATAGATGGATGCTCGTGATATCAATTACTGGATTGTCTGGTCCAGACTCAATTATTTACAGACCACCGTCATATAGCTGGAATACTGCTGAGTGTGGCGTAAAACAACAAACAAACAAATATTGTGGGTTCAGTTTCCAGATCCATTCCTTCAAACGTCTCAGACCTCAGACTTTGGGCTTAACCCGACAAGCCATGATATGGTACTGGAATACTGCTCCAACCAGCGTTAAGACCACTCATCAACTCACTTTACAAAAAGAATTGGAACATTTGCACATGCTTGAATCAGGATATTGAAGATATATTTTGAAAACATTAGATTCTGAAACAATGAAAGATATCATCAACATCTGTTATATCAAACACTGATGTTTGCAGTGTAGTCTGTTCCTGATAATTTGGAGTCGACTACAGTCAAGTACGGTTATAACGAACTCAAAGGGACAGCTAATTTTAGTTCGTTATAACCGTAGTTCGTTATAAGCATATAAACAGCATAACTACAGCAAATAGTCGGGACCAAAAAGTAAGTTCGTTATATCCGTCAGTTCGTTTTAAGCGTGTTCGTTATAACCGTAGTTTACTGTAGTTCCATTGAAATTGTCCAGATTAACCAATCACTGATCATGTTGATACCATTGGTCTTGAAATAAAGAGTTTCAGTTATTTATTTAATTTATTTGTTTTGATAACCCTAATTATTTATGTAAATTTCCTATGATTTATGACTCTATTTAATTGCTCCGACAGTGATGTGTGACAGTCTGAGTGCTCTGAATGTCTTTAAAAAGCCGCAAGTGTTCACCGAGGCAGTGTAGGTGAGATGAGGTGAGGTGAGGTGAGGTGAGGTGAAATGGGGTTTAACGTCGCGTCCAAGATTATTGCACTTATATCGCGACGTGCATGCACGTGTGTGTGTGTGTGGCTGCTAGTACTAGGCCGGACCGATGCCGATTTATAGTGCTAGCACACTCAGATACCATGCCGCAGTTTAACATGAATACCCCACTCAGACACAGTATACTGACTCCGAGCCAACCAGTCTTTGTTTTACCCCCTTAATGCCGAGCGCCAGACAGGGTAACAACAAGTACCATCTTTTAACGTCATTTGGTATGACGCGTCCGGGGATCGAACCCCGGACCTTCCGCTCTCTGGGCGGATGCTCTGCCACTAGACCACAGGGGCGGTCGAGGCAGTGTTGGTCCTATATCACCAAGCCCTGCTGGCCAGTAGTGTGGCAGCATCCAGGTCATCTGTCTGAGGGTAACTTTATGCTCAATAAACTGGAGTATATGGTGCCTTGTCTGGGCTATAACTCAGTCGTATATACTGGTTTATGCCATAGTGGGTTTATTACCTGTAAAGGATATGATTTTATCTTACTTCTGAGGCCCAAGTTGTTATGCAGATACTGACTATATAAATAGATGGGATGTATTTTATGTGTTTTCAGTCTGACAGGTATTGGTGAAACACTTTTGCACTGATTAAATGGTTGATAAGTTTGTTATTATTTGATCAATTTCTGTGTTAACCTTTCTTCAAGTGGCTGTTAAACTGACAAGAATTTGTTTTGATAAACATAAATTTGCGTGAATATGTTTTGTATTGGGTTATAACCCTCAAGTTCTAAGTTTAGATTTTATGTTTTGTTTCTGAGAGCTCACGCAATGTTTCTTTATTGCCATAAGTGCCCATGCCTGGAAGGAAGGTGAGGGAAGTAAGTTCCTGACTTCTGCCAATCTGATCCAGCCGAGAGACTGATCTCTTTTTTGTTAGGGTGGCCCAGTTGGTAGTGCACTCCATGCAGATGACCAGGGTTTGAATCCACATCTGTCTCAACCAGCCAAGTGACTGATGTCTTCACAGAATGCTGACTCTGTGTGTTAGGATGGCCCAGTTGGTAGTGCACTCCATGCAGATGACCAGGGTTTGAATCCACATCTGTCTCAACTAGCCAAGAGACTGATCTCTTCTCAGAATGCTTTCTCTGTGTGGTAGGGTGGCCCAGTTGGTAGTTCATGTTATGCAGATGACCAGGGTTTGAATCCACACCCATCTCAACCAGCCTAAAGACTGATGTCTTCACAGAATGCTGACTCTGTGTGTTAGGGTGGCCCAGTTGGTAGTGCACACCATGCAGATGACCAGGGTTTGAATCCACACCCATCTCAACCAGCCTAAAGACTGATGTCTTCACTGAATGCTGACTCTGTGTGTTAGGGTGGCCCAGTTGGTAGTGTACACTATGCAGATGACCAGGGTTTGAATCCACACCCATCTCAACCAGCCTAAAGACTGATGTCTTCACCGAATGCTGACTCTGTGTGTTAGAGTGGCCCAGGGTTTGAATTCACACCCATCTCAACCAGCCAAGAGACTGATGTCTTCACAGAATGCTGACTCTGTGTGTTAGGGTGGCCCATAACCACCTCAACCAGCCATGACTCTGCATGTTATGGTTCATGTTATGCAGAAAACAATTTCTGGAATTCCCTATTGTTGCATGTTATAATTACAAGGCAAACTTGGCACACTTTAAAATAAGAATAAGTCTGGACAAGTACAAACAGACACAGACACATGTGCGTGCACATCGCTATATAAGTTCAATTATCTTGTTACCTGTGAAGATCCTGGTTAGAATAGGTCTTCAGCAACCCATGCTTGCTGTAAAAAAAAAAGGGCGACTATGCTTGTCATAAGAGGCGATTAACGGGATCGGGTGGTCAGGCTCGCTTACTTGGTTGATGCATGTCATTGTATCCCAATTGCATAGATCGATGCTCATTATGTCAATCACTGGATTGTCTGGTCTAGACTCAATTATTTGCAGACCGCCATCATATATCACTGGGATATTGCTGAGTGCAGAATTAAACAAAAAAGAAACAAACAAAGCAATTATCTTGGACACGACGTTACACCCCCATTTCACCTCACCTCACATCACTATGTCTGTTCCCTTCTTTCTTTATGCCACTGGAATCCGGGTTAGAATAGGTCTTCAGCAATCCATGCTAGCCGTAAAAGGTGACTATGCTTGTCGTAAACGGTGACTAACGGGATCGGTGGTCAGGCTTGCTGACTTTGTTGATGCATGTCATCGATCCCAATTGCGTGGATCGATGCTCATGACATTAATCACTGGATTGTCTGGTCCAGACTCGATTATTTACAGACCGCCGTCATATAGCTGGAATATTGCTGAATGTGGCGTTAAACAACAAACCAACCAACCAACCAACTTTATGCCACTCAACCTTTGATAAGAATAATCAGACATTAAGATAGAAATATCCTTATCAAAAATAGAGTGGTATATATCAATAAAATGCCTCCTGGCTATCTTGAAAAATATGGATTCAAAACTGATACTTTTGTGTCCTTTACATGTCAACAATGTGATGCATGGGCTTGAAATCCACAGCCACACTTGAACAAGACTCTCACAACATCAGACGAAATGTTGTGACTTGGTATTTATATCTAAATTGTGTCAAGACTTGTGGGTGAATAATATTGATAGTGACAGCCTGAAGCATATGTGAATCTGGATCAATAGGGTGCGTATCACCCTTGCCTGACAGTGACGCCTCGAGGTCAGCGACCTCCTGTCAGAATGAGGTCAGCTCTCACATACCTGTGTTGCCAATACGCAATATCTGTTTTACACACATTCACAGAAAGTACATCAGTGTTGACACAGAATGCTTGGGTTGTTTTCACTTAAATTTGTGCCAAAACTTTGAAAACTTGCTTAAACATTTGTAATGGAAGATTTACAATTTGAGTGATATCATAAAAATCTGTCACCAACTTGTACAGTATCATATTTCAGGAAAATTCATTTTTTAAAATATTTTTTATATATTAGGCAACAATGAAATCTGTAGGTCTCAAGAGTTGGGTACAAAATGTCTGATTGGAAATTGTTTCTCCGAAGCCCTGGCAAAATGTATTTAGATACACATACAGAACGATCTGGTCATACATACTCTGGAGTTGACTGAAGCTTTATCTTTACTTAAACATGTAAAGTCAGAAGGAATGTGTTTATAGTAAAAAAGAAATGCAAACATTAGTGACTTCTTGTGTAACCAATGATTACTGATAATGTCATTGATATCACGTGACCATTGGTCCAGGTAATCCTGAGGTCCCAAGGACCAACTCAAAACCCGACCAAACCTAGTACCCGAGTTACCCGTCCCAGCCCGAGTTTGAAGTTGTTGTTTGTTGTTTAACACTGCACTCAGCAATATTCCAGCTATATGACGGCGGCCTGTAAATAATCGGGTCTGAACCAGCCAACCAGTGATTGACATCATGAGCATCGATCCACGCAATTGGGATACAATGATATGCATTAACCAAGTGAGCCAGCTTGACCACGCAATCCCGTTAGTCGCCTTTTACAGCAAGCATGGGTTGCTGAAGACCTATTCTACCCCGGATCTTCACGGGTATAGTTTGAAGATGCTGAGGTGAAATGGGGTTTAACGTCGCGTCCAAGATTATTGCACTTATATCGCGACGTGCATGCACGTGTGTGTTTGTGTTGCTGCTTGTACTAGTCCGGACTGATGCCGATTTATAGTGCTAGCTCACTGAGATACCATGCCGCAGTTTAACATGAATACCCCACTCAGACACAGTATACTGACTCCGAGTCGACCAGTCCTTGTTTTAGCCCCTTAATGCCGAGCGCCAGACAGGGTAACAACAAGTACCATCTTTTAACATCTTTTGGTATGACGCAGCCGGGGATTGAACCCCGGACCTTCTGCTCTACAGGCGGATGCTCTACCACTAGACCATGGCGGCGGTCTATAGTTTGAAGTAAGCATCCTACCACATTTTTATCTTTTTATCTGATAAAATATGTTCCTATGTTCTCCATGGCTGTAGGAAGAAACATGATACAGTTCTAAATTACTCCTTCATCTGTTACCATGTCACAGAGAATTATGACGAAAAGCTTCAGAATGTACGCCATGATTCATGAGACGTGAAATATGCCATCAATGTTCGCCATCACCCACAAACATGCTTCAGCAACATTGCAACATGCTTGTGAAGAGACAACATATATCGATTCTGTTTTGTGGAATGATGGGTAAAATATTTTTGAGTGAAGGTCGTTATAAGTCAGTGGAAATGAAATGACGACCAACGTTTTGTGTTCAGAATGATATATGATATTGTGGCCGCATGCGTGAAATGTTTTCACGGTGTTATTAGTTCCAGATCCACACCACATGACACTGAAAAGTGGAATTTGCAAGATTTTATCATGTCTATGTTTTCTGTTTTCCGAGTTTTTGATTTCTTCCAGGGGAATAAGAAATTATCCAAGTTTTCTGATTTGCTATCATTTTATTAACATAAAAATTTAGGTGTTTATTGGGAAGAGATTATTTTCTTAAGGACAAGTAACTATTTATGTTTCAGGGTGTGAAATGGAATATTTTCAAGCGTACCACAGACACTCATAAGATATTTATGTGTGTCTTGTGGACTAGCCTTGCTCCAAGTCTGTAGAGAATGATAAGGCCATGGTTGAAAAGTAATTTTGGGGACCTTTGATATGAAGTTTACTGAAATGAAATACTACTTGTCACTTTATGCAGCCATTTATACAACTACCAATCTGTAGAAACCATTACTGTCTGTGCAGCAGGATCGCTCACTCCCTCGCCCAACTCACTCACTCACTCACTCACTCACCCACCCACCCACCCACCCACCCACTCACTCACTCACAGCCCACCCACCCACCCACCCACTCACTCACTCACTCACTAAGTCTGTCACTCCGTCATCCAACCCACTCAGTCGGTCACTCACTCACCCAACCCACTCAGTCGGTCATTCACTCAGTCTGTCACTCACTCACTAAGTCTGTCACTCAGTCTGTCACTCAGTCGGTCACTCACTAAGTCGGTCACCCACCCACTCACTCACTCACTCACTCACTCACTCACTCACTCACTCACTCAAATATAAATGGTGATGATTTTATTGGGATGATTATGGTAGTTTCTCCCAGGTAGGGATCCTCCTCCCACGTCATGCCTCACAGAACACACAACAATGTAACCACAGAGATTCTAGGCCAGGTAAACTGACATACAAGCTATTGTGTGTGGCAGCTTGTACTAGTCGGGACTAATGCCAATTTTAAAATGCTAGCCGACTGAGATATCATGCCGCAGTTTAACATGAATACCCACTCACACACAGTATACTGACTCTGAGCCGACCAATCCTTGTTTTAGCCCCTTAATGCCGATCGCCAGACACGGTAACAACAAGTACCATCTTTTAACGGCTTTTGGTATGACGAGGCCAGGGATCGAACCCCGGACCTACTGCTCTGCGGGAAGAGCGTCCACCCAGAGAGCAGAAGGTCGCTATATATAAGTGCAATAATCTTGGACGTAAACCCTATATCACTGCCCTTACCTATAATCCACTCGCATAGAGGATGCTGCTTTTTAAAGGAATGATTGCTTCTCTGTTTCCTCATACAAAAAGCTGCCTCATCCTTGACAGATTTGCAGGCCAAGCAGAGACTGGTTAGGTGCTCTGGATCAAAATAATGCAACTTTCTGTTAAGAGAGGTGTCACAAAAACTTAAAAACATCTACATGTATGTTCGTATTTCAAATTTTCCTTGTAAAAAAAATATGCACAGATTTTAGGAAATATTGTTTTATGATCATTTTCTGTGATGACAGGGTTGACGTATATGCTTGTATATCACTTTGTTCATTTAATGAGTGAGTGAGTGAGTGAGTGAGTTGGGTTTAAAGCTGTTCTGAACAGTATTCCAGTCATGTCACAGTGTGTCCGCTTAATGTGGGAGGAAAACCCAAAGTGATGCAGGGCTGACGTTTACCATTTGGGTAAAACCCACGAACATGGGTATGGTGCTGTCCTGAGATTAGTACCCACAATCAAAGGTTTCTGGCATGTCCAAGGGATGCATCTCTGTGAGAATTTGCAGCACCTTCGACGCCTGGGCCATTTGGGAAAGGAACTTGCACTGAAGGAATAAAGAATTTGAAATCCAAAAGTCAACCCGTCTTCATTGATACTTTAGCTTCGTAATGGCACTTAAAGATAGCAGTCATTTCTGTAAAAAGACGTATGCTGGGTAATACCAGTATATTTCAGGGTAGATATGGTAGAGTTTAAAATCATTTCTTTTATGTTCTAGCTTTTCATTATGAAGGATTTGTTGGGTTTTGTTCTTTTTCTCATATTTTCTGTCTATCAACATTAGACCCAAGATGTACCTGCCAAGCTATTCTGATGATGTGTAACCCTATTAAAATACTTGAACTGCTCGACAGAACTGATGTACGCAGTGGTAAGAATATATTCAAGGATTAACTCTATCATGCCCTATCATTAAGGGATTTGTCATATATTATAGGTGATTTGTCTTCAGATTGTGTCATTTTTTGCCGACTCCGTCATTGTATGTAACAGTATTTCATGCCCCTATTTCACTGTCATTTTTTCCCCCTCCTCCTTAATCACAAAAAAAACCAAACCACAGACACCCCAATCCCCCACCCCCACCCACACCCCCAGCAGCAGTTTGGAAGTACATTCTCTTGAATTTGTTGCCTAAATTTGCTTGTGCCACTATACAAGTATGAACACCCCCAAAAGCATCCACGTTGTTAATGCAGTGACTCAGAGTTATAGCATCTGTCAGACATATAACATTTCCTTTCATCAAAGCATATTTTCCCACTGAATATTTATTTAATCTGGTTCGTACAAAATACAATTTGTAAAACGATCCTGCACTATATGGTATGTACTTAATGTATTGGGGCTATGTCTTTCATACAATAAACATTTCAGTTTAAATTTATTTGAGGCAAATTTTCTAAAAGGACTCATGAAACTTAAGTTTTAACAAAGAGGTTTTCAATTTCCATCAAATAACATGCAATAATACGTGTTTGTGGAAGATATTTCCCATGATGCACGGGAGGCCACAATTTTTAATGTTATGTTTCATGGATTTTTTCCAGCTTTGCCATGCAAGGTCGGTCGAAATAAAACTAAGAATTTATGTGTACTATTTCAGAGCTGCAGATAAGCTTTTGGTGTTGTGGGTATTTTACCCATGCATTTTAAAATCATTGGGTATCAGTAATTCTATCTGGGTATTCAAATTTCTTTTACCCACTAGTTTTTACAGATGTGGGTATTTAAGTTAAATATTTAAAAACACTATTCATCTAGTCCCTGCAAACTGGCACGTGTCGTGTGGGTTCGAGAGCTCTATAGGACTAAAAAATAACACGATACTTCCACAAGAAAGTGTGATGGCAAATGATCATGATGTAACTGTCTTTGTGGAGATTGGCAAGGTCGACGGAATGCCTGTTTAAATTTCAAAATAAGTTGTTGATTTGCTAATCGAATACGCAGGGTTACTTCACAATATTTTGATGATACGCACAAGTTTTATTTTTGTAGCTTATCTGTAATGTTCGTTGCGTATTTGATACGCTTGGATTTTATTTTACTGCGTATTTCTGCATTTCTGATGCGTATTTTACGCAGATACGCAGCTTATCTGGAGCTCTGCTATTTATTTGTAGGAAATTCCCTCTGCTGTGGATTTTCAGGTGGCCTCTTGAACCATGGATTGGGATGTATCCGTTGAATTTATATATAACATTTAATATTATATTACGAGCAGGAGAGTAATAAAAATGCATATATTTATGTTCAATTTATTTCTCAGACCTGTTTTAATGTAGGAGCGGCAGGCCTGTGAAATGAAAAATAAAAAACGCGTGGCCAGATGTAGAGACTGTGAGATGCAAGCGATATAAAGACTGTGAGATCCATCAGTCGTTCCTGTTGGTTCCTAATTTCATAACCTGGTGATGAGATCTAAGTACAGATGGTAGACAAGTCAAATAGAGACAGATTAGATAAAAGAGTCGTTGTTACAACGGAGTTTAGAAGTGAGGAAATAGTTTATCTTTAACATGATAAGCAAGCTGCAGGTGAGTAATTGACGAAAATAAGTCTTGAACGTGTCAGGTATTAGTATCTGCTCCTCATCATCGGGGGAAGGAAAAGGGATCACTTCTAAACTTTGATGTGTAATGACATTTTCAGAAATTCCCACTTAGTGTTTTTGGTGTTTTTCCATAGAATTTTATCCCTGTATTGTCTGTTGAAGATGTTTCACACTTGAATATTGTGTCTGAGACGACCAGGTATGTCTCTTGTCTCTACAGGACGGTACCATGCCTTTTGTGTCATTTAACTCTTGGGCTGGTTAAAGTTCTTACTTATAGTCGATGAGTTATAAAATAAAGTAAATACACATATAACATGTTAATGAAACATATATATATATATATATATATATATATATATATATATATATATATATATATATATATATATATACCACTCAAAAGAAATTAAAGAACAGACATATTGTCATGACAGCAGATTAACTATAGTCAAATGAAAACATTGGCATGAGAGATTAACTATAGTCATATGAAAACATTGGCATGTGAGATTAGCTATAGTCAAATGAAAACATTTTCATGAGAGATTAGCTATAGTCAAATGAAAACATTTTCATGAGAGATTAGCTATAGTCAAATGAAAACATGGTCATGAGAGATTAGCTATAGTCAAATGAAAACATGGTCATGTGAGATGAACTATAGTCAAATGAAAACATGGTCATGAGAGATTAGCTATAGTCAAATGAAAACATGGTCATGAGAGATTAACTATAGTCAAATGAAAACATGGTCATGAGAGATTAGCTATAGTCAAATGAAAACATGGTCATGAGAGATTAGCTATAGTCAAATGAAAACATGGTCATGAGAGATTAACTATAGTCAAATGAAAACATTGTCATGTGAGATTAACTATAGTCAAATGAAAACATGGTCATGAGAGATTAGCTATAGTCAAAGGAAAACATGGTCATGAGAGATTAGCTATAGTCAAATGAAAACATGGTCATGAGAGATTAACTATAGTCAAATGAAAACATTTGAGAGATTAGCTATAGTCAAATGAAAACATGGTCATGAGAGATTAGCTATAGTCAAATGAAAACATGGTCATGAGAGATTAGCTATAGTCAAATGAAAACATGGTCATGAGAGATTAGCTATAGTCAAATGAAAACATGGTCATGAGAGATTAACTATAGTCAAATGAAAACACATGAGAGATTAGCTATAGTCAAATGAAAACATTGTCATGAGAGATTAACTATATTCAAATGAAAACATTGTCATGAGAGATTAGCTATAGTCAAATGAAAACATGGTCATGAGAGATTAGCTATAGTCAAATGAAAACATGGTCATGAGAGATTAACTATATTCAAATGAAAACATTGGCATGAGAGATTAACTATAGTCAAATGAAAACATGGTCATGAGAGATTAGCTATAGTCAAATGATAACATGGTCATGAGAGATTAACTATATTCAAATGAAAACATTGTCATGAGAGATTAGCTATAGTCAAATGAAAACATAGTCATGAGAGATTAACTATAGTCAAATGAAAACATGGTCATGAGAGATTAACTATAGTCAAATGAAAACATGGTCATGAGAGATTAACTATAGTCAAATGAAAACATTGTCATGAGAGATAACTATAGTCAAATGAAAACATAGTCATGAGAGATTAGCTATAGTCAAATGAAAACATGGTCATGAGAGATTAGCTATAGTCAAATGAAAACATGGTCATGAGAGATTAACTATAGTCAAATGAAAACATGGTCATGAGAGATTAGCTATAGTCAAATGAAAACATGGTCATGAGAGATTAGCTATAGTCAAATGAAAACATGGTCATGAGGTATTAACTATAGTCAAATGAAAACATGGTCATGAGAGATTAACTATAGTCAAATGAAAACATGGTCATGAGAGATTAGCTATAGTCAAAGGAAAACATGGTCATGAGAGATTAACTATAGTCAAATGAAAAAAATGGGTGTTCTTCAACTCCTTTTGAGTGTTATACATAGTGCCTTAAACGCTGAAGATCACAACCAATAAAACTAATGTAAGACAACAGTTAGTATGAATTTGATTGCTATAAATCATGACAGTAGATACTTAAACATGATGTCAATCTTGTGTATATGTCCAAAATATCATTTACAAAGAAAGTATATGTGCTGTCAAACATGTTAATATTGCTTATGTATAGGCCATAATTTGATTTTTGTCTTACTGATTTAGAAAACTCTGAGGTAGAATACTGTCTCAAGAACCCTGTTCATTATAGCAGAGGCAGTCATGTAGCCTAGTGGTTAAAGCGTTTGCTCGTCACACCTAAGACCCAGGTTTGATTCCCGACATGGGTACAAAGTGTGAAGTCCATTTCTGGTGTCCCCCGCTGTGATATTGCTAAAATTTTGCTAAAAGCGGCCGAAAATCTCACTAAGCTGGAATATTGCTGAGTTCAACGTTAAACAACAAACAAACAAACAAAACCTTAGGCGTACCTACAGAAGTACAACATCACCCACTGGACAATTAAAGGTGTCTGCTGCTATTCATATGTTTTCCCCACAGCTCTAAACTGTTGTACAGCTGGAGGTGTTTAGTGACATCGTTTTAGTCAATTGGTTGCCAATATCAAAATTGTCAAGTGTCCTTCACGTTGTGAAGGAGTATAGTTGTCAGGATTGGTGACAGCTCTGTAGGGACCTGTTGCGCTGTGCTCTAGATAGTTATTAAGATAGAAATAGTTTGTTGGAAAAACACAAGCAGTCTAATTCAAAGCATAGCTGCATATCAGCGTTGGGGAATTATAGATATGTTTTATGCAAACCTGCAGCCAGCCTTATCATAATTCCTCCACTCTATGTAGATGTGTGATGACAGCCTGCAGGGCTGGTGGTCTGGCATTCGTCACTCAGCCTCATGTATTTTGCTGGGCAAATTGGACTAGATACAGCAGTCTCTGTGTATGTCAGCTTGGGCATATTCATGATCAGGTTTCTGTTACGCATGATTTGACTGTTTGTTTGTTGTTTAACGCCACACCCAGCAATATACCAGCTATCTGAAGACATCTGTCAATAATCAAGTCTGGACCAGACAATCCAGTGATTGACGTCATGAGCATCGATCTACATATGATTACATGCACCAACCAAGTGAGCGAGCTTGGCCAACCGATCCCGTTAGTCGCCTCTTACAACAAGCATAGTCGCTTTTTTACGGCAAGCATGGGTTGCTGAAGGACAGGGGACAATAGATACACAGCCCATGACAGAGACAGTCACAATTGCTGTAGCTCAATTCTAACCTGGGTCACATGCTTTGACTGAGTTTCTTGCTTTGACTTGCTTGTGACTGCCTCTGTCATGGGTGCGGTATCTATTTGCCCCTATCGCGCCAAACGCCCAGTATGGATTCCCCACAATGTGTGAATCCCTTTTCTGGTGTCACCACCATGTTATTGCTGGAAGATTACCAAAAGCAGCATAAAACAACTCACTCGCTCACTCACTCACTCACTCACCCGGCCACTCACTCACTCACTCACTCACTCACTCACTCACTCACTCACTCACTCACTCACTCACTCACTCACTCACTCACTCACTCACTCACTCTGTTGTCTCGTGAATAGACCGTCTGCCCGGAGAGTGGAAGGTTGGAGGTTCGATCCCCGCCCCCGTCATACCAACAGTCATTAAAAGATGGTACTTGTTGTTACCCTGCCAGGTGCTCGGCATTATGGGGATAGAAATAGGACTGGTCGGCTCAGAGTCAGTATACTGAGTCTGAGTGGGGTATTCATGTTAAACTGCGGCATGGTATCTCAGTGGGCAAGCACTGTAAAATTGGCATCAATCCGGACTAGTACAAGAAGCCACACACACACATGCATGCACGATGCTATATAAGTGCAATAATCTTGAATAAAATCGTGCAATAAAAGTGAAAATAATTGCAGTGGATATAAAGTGAGCAGGGCTTGTATACCAATGGTTTGCACACAATATTTTTCTTTTTCAACAAATTTTCATCTCACTAATCCTTTATGGATGAGAATTTATGGATGTCAACTTCTTTATTACGAGGAACACGTTTCGGAATATATGCTTACACATATATTCCGAAAAGTTGTGTGTCATGTTATGTTTTTCACTTCTATATACCTTTCAAAGACTTAATCCTTTGTGCTTTCACATCCAATTTTCAACTTTCAATGAATATTCATTTTTTTGTATTAACAAAAGATCATTCGATAACTCTGGCAGTCACTAGTACTGAAGCCAGCAGTCTGGTGATGACTGAGCATCCTCTCTGTGTGTGCTACTAAGTGCATTTCATCTGTTACGTGAAGTTTACCTTAAGTACATGTAGCATAGCTTCCTAGAAACTGTTTATTTGTGAACGACTGGAGCAGGTGCATCTGTTATAGACATGGGGTTTGTGGAGCAGCCTTTCAGAATGTTTCAGCTTTTCAAAGTAGATTGATTATTTGATTAACTGTTTCAAGTGTATCATAGACGATTGTACCAGTACCCGTCAGTGCTCGTACAAGCACCTGTCATTTTTGCTGGGGGAACGAATGTGAAGTTTCACAAGTCTCTCAAAAACTTGTCTCAGCTTCAATTCAAAAGTGTAATTTTCTGTTGAAAAATTCTTCATTGCTTATGTGAAACTCTTTAAGGCGCATAGTCAAAGGACACCCCCAAATGAAACTCGCAATAATGTTTAACAAGTAGGTATTGCGTATCATTTAAGTTACATATGATAAGCATAAATTCTCAGCTTTACCGAAGTGTTAAACGTCTGAAACCTGCATCACTTCGGGCTTTCCTCCCACATTAAGCTGACACGCCGTGGTATAACTGGAATACTGTTAAAAGCGGTGTTAAACCCAACTCACTCACTATCAGAAAAAAATGTGCAAAATATTTCTTCAAATGTCCCTTGTTTAATGAAGCACTGACTGTCTGAAATCGTCCACCCTCTTCTTTCCAGCGCCATATGCTACAACAATTCAGCAGGCTAAAGGTTAACAGGCAAAAACAGTGTCCTTCTGTGAATGTTAGTAGTGAAACTTTAAAAACAATCATTTTTACTGTGAAAATATGTAATAAGAATTTATAGGTTTAAGTATCACCCATTACTAACACATGCAGACCAAATGTTCAGTTTTAGAACGAAAGCAACATGGTGCGTGATAATTAATTTCTTTATTTAATTTTGAACATGTGGAATATTATGTTTGTGCTGCAAGTATGAGGTGTGTCAAGTTTTCTGAAGTTTTAAACAGTATGGCGAATATCTTTCATGTCCATGAATGTGGTGAGTGTTGAAAAACTGTTAATTGAAGTGCTCGCACCTTGATATGATTTTTGTTTTACCTGCTGGGCATGTGGTAGTTATCTGTGAAGTGGACCTGATGTAGTACAGAGTATTCACAGGAGCTGAATTACCTGACACATGTACTGTGTGGGCTGTCCACCATCTCCCACCCACCAACACCGCCTCCCACCCCACTACACCACCTCCCACCCACCAACACCACCTCCCACCCATCCAACACCACCTCCCACCCACCTCCCACCCCACCAACACCACCTCCCACCCATCCAACACCACCTACAACCCACCTCCCACCCCACCAACACCACCTTCCACCCAACTATACAACCCTCCCAACCCACCAACACCACCTCCCACCCGACTATACGACCCTCCCACCCACCAACCCACCTCCCACCCACCAACAACACCTCCCACCCATCAACACCACCTTCCACACCACCAACACCACCTCCCACCCACCAACAACACCTCCCACCCACCAACCCACCTCCCACCCATCCAACACCACCTACAACCCACCTCCCACCCATCAACACCACCTTCCACCCCACCAACACCACCTCCCACCCGATTATACACCACCTCCCACCCCACCAACACCACCTCCCACCCCACCAACACCACCTCCCACCCCACCAACACCACCTCCAACCTCACCAACACCACCTCCCACCCCACCAACACCACCTCCCACCCCACCAACACCACCTCCAACCTCACCAACACCACCTCCAACCTCACCAACACCACCTCCCACCCCACCAACACCACCTCCCACCTGACTATACACCACCTCCCACCCACCAACACCACCTCCCACCCGACTATACACCACCTCCCACCCCACCAACACCACCTCCCACCTGACTATACACCACCTCCCACCCACCAACACCACCTCCCACCCACCAACCACACCTCCCATCCACCAACACCACCTCCCACCCACCTTCCACCCCACCAACACCACTTCCCACCCGACTATACACCACCTCCCACCCACCTCCCACCCACCTCCCACCCACCAACACCACCTCCCACCCGACTATACACCACCTCCCACCCCACCAACACCACCTCCCACCTGACTATACACTACCTCCCACCCCACCAACACCACCTCCCACCCACCAACCACACCTCCCATCCACCAACACCACCTCCCACCCACCTTCCACCCCACCAACACCACTTCCCACCCACCTCCCACCCCACCAACAACACCTCCCACCCCACCAACAACACCTCCCTAGACTAGAATTTCCCCAGGTTCTGAATCTCGCATGTTACTAGGCGTCCTTTTCAAAATTAATGGAATTATTTGTTTCTCTCAAAATGTTTCATTTCCAGAGTCTAAGCATTAGCCTATCCCACCCCCTCCAAATCCTGCCCCTACACACACAGCACCCCCTCTACCCACTTGATGCCCCCATCAGCAACATGTGCAGCTCCATCAGCCCTAGACTTGATCAAGTCTCAAGGGCAATAATTATTAGTTTAAATCATAAGTTCTAGATTATGTAAATAATAAGAACAAGTTCTACCTATAAGAGACTGGAGTCTGTACCGTCCACATATCTAGACCTGCCTATCAGGAGGATAGAATTACTACACATTTCTTTCAGTACAGCCTTGGAGCAAGGCTACATCAGCCCCACCAGGTCAGCCAACCGCAACCTCTCACCTCAATGTGATCTATCATGTGAGAAAATCAGAGCACATGCTATGACTTCAAGAAACTCCTTTTCTTCAGTTAAATCTCCCCAACTGATTAGAGGCTTGTTTACGACCCACTCCCCCACCGTGTGACCCTGCCCCCTGCTTCCAGACACATCCACAACCTGCACTGTTTATCCGTCACAACTGCTTGTTTATCATCTAAGGACATTTTCCAGTTTCCGTTTTCCATGAATTAAACAAAACAAGTCAAACCTACAATCAGAAAAAAATTAAAATCCCATAAATAAATCTGCATTTAATCAACTAAAGATGCTAACTTCAGAACAGTGTGTGATTGTTTAGTCCCTCAACCATCACTCACAGGAAAAGTTGCTAGTTTATTTAGGGAGTGAAAAATCCCTATGGGGACATCTATTTATAGCATAGGGCCTCATGTGATTGCTGTGATAGACTGCAGAGTGGTTCCTGAGCCTACACACTGAGAGGAAGCTCCCACTACTATCATACTAATACAAGTCCCACTGGTTGTGAGAAGTCAGTTCACACATTAGATCACTGTGCCTTTTCACTCAGGGCAGGAGCACCAAAGGTGTGCTTGGATAACGAGCCTCACCTGGATTACCTGTTTCCCAGTTAAAGTGTAACAGTGTAGAATTACTGACGAGCACACGGTCAGCTGTTAACACGTTGAAGAGAATATACATTCTGTGTTGTTTGGGAAGTGTAGGACGTTGTCACATGTCGGACTGTCAGTGTAGGAGTACAGGTGGAACACAACATACCTGGATTTACCTGTGACCTAGTTGGGGTATTTTCACCTGTACAGGTAAGTTGTTGTTTACTTTGATAGTAGTTAATGCAGAAATGTGTGGTATCTTAACTGAATTATCCTGATGTGATTAACGAAGAATACTTTGTACCTACCTGTTATTTAATCAGCACAGGTAATACCCAATTACTTTCAGGTGTCCGTATTGTCCTGTATTTATTTGGCATTTATTACACATCCGTCACATTGTTGCTGGAAGATTAGAGAAAGATATATATAGGCTTTCACAAAAAGGTATCTGACACAACTCAACTTCATTAAAAAATATATGCAGTTAAGTTGTACTTCTTGCCTGCAATGTAAAAAATAAATTAATTAAATTACTGAAAAATTAATCCTTATGATAGTAGGGGGGTACTCAAAGTACGTGATCTAGACTACCAGTTGTCGGACTTCCATTTTTGTGGAAGCCTCGGTGGCTGAGTGGGTTAGATCGCTGACTTAGAGTGCTGGCGATTAGGTGCCTCACCCTGGCAGGTGTGGGTTCGAATCCCGGACGGGACTCAACCCAAAAAAGTACTAGAATCTGTACTTTACTAAGAAAGTGTTATCCCAAATATAACATTAGTTACTTAGGATAGTAGTCATTGCTTTGCCCTGTATGTTGTCGCATTGGGATGAGATAAGTTACATATACACCCACTATTGGTTGGGAGATATGATGTACCAGTTAATAGACATACTATACAACGTCAACAGTTCTTGTGAAATATCAATTAAATATATATCAGTGGAAGCTAACACCTTTAGCACCTTATGGCAGTCAACCTCTGACGGGGATGATATGTAATCTTGGTTGTCATGGTATCCGAGATGATATGATTGTCATGATAATCCCCACTGGGTCACTAAATGTGATAATCTCCTCCCCAAGCAGGATGTATGGGTTGACCTTGGCAGGGTCAAACAGATTATCACATGGGATGAAGCACGGTGCTGAGGAATGTATTGGGTTGCTGATGTTGGTTCAGATGTGCAAAGAAACTAAAATAATATCTGGAATAAAACGTTGATAAAAAATATGTAATTTTAAGTTTCCATTTCCAAAATAGTTTATGAAGGAATGTTTCTGTTTGTGCCAGACTTTCTTTCAGAACTAAAAAAAAAAAAATCAAATATTGGAATTTTGAAATGTTAAATGATGCTTGACTGCAGATTTATCTGCAACATTTATTGTTATTTTGTTTTAGAAGTGAAAGAAATACTAATCACATTGTGGACCATTATAGGTTAAATGATCCCTGACTCTAGGTTTATCTGAAACTTTATCAATGTCATCATTAAAAATACATATGCGCTGTCAGAATTTTAACACTGATAGGGTCCTGATTGGTCAGAATATTTCATGTTAACTGGAATTTCCGGTCTCAAACTAGTTATGGAATCGACAAGTGTGTTGTGATGTTCCCTGTTATGACCCATGCTGCCAGAGGGCGCTGTGGCCTATCAGGGGGATCTTTTTGATGATAGTGGAGAGTTAGGTAACATCGCACCCCCAGCATATACAACTCTCAAGGGCAAGATTACAGACAGTGTGTACCTATCCTTGAAGACATACAGACCAACAGGAGACATACAGTATGCCAGTCGCCGAATAATCTCTATGAAAATATGAGTGAGTTAAATGAGTTAAAATTTAACGTCACAAGTGAGTTAAGTGAGTTAAAGTTTAACGTCACATCGGCAATATTTCAGCCATGAAGAGTGTGATGGCATACTACCCACCTCCTCCAAGATCATCACTGCCTCCGTGGTCTAGTGGTAGAGCATCTGCCCGGAGAGCGGAAGGTCCGGGGTTTCGATCCCCGTCCGCGTCATACCAAAAGACGTTAAAAGATGGTACTTGTTGTTACCCTGTCTGGCGCTCCACATTAAGGGGCTAAAACAAGGACTGGTCGACTCGGAGTCAGTATACTGTGTCTGAGTGGGGTATTCATGTTAAACTGCAGCATGGTATCTCAGTGGGCTAGCACTTATAAATCGGCATCAGTCCGGACTAGTACAAGCAGCCACACAAACACACACACATACATGCACGTCGCTATATAAGTGCAATAATCTTGGATGCGACGTTAAACCCCATTTCACCTCACCTCACCTCCTCGAGGATCACGGGGAGAGCTGTTCCCTCAAGACAGGATGTATCTGGACATTTCTAACATTAAAGGTTTCAAATATCAGAGACCTCTCTTATAGTCTGATTGAAAGATTTGAATCTGAATCTTGAAATTAAAATCAAGATGGAATATCAAAGACTTCTCTTTTATTAAGATATACAATGGAACGGACTGTGAACTGGTGTCATCTTTGATAGGCATTGAGAACTTGTTAGATCATGAAGAGATGAAGCTATTTGTGGATATTAACTTCTTCAATCTTTGAAGTGTCGTTTCAGCTCTTCTTCTTGCCAGCGAATATTGAATACGCATATTGAGTTAATATATATACATGCTGGTAGGTTTATTTGTGCAGAGAAATCCAATTGAAAGATTTGAAAATGTGGTTCTAAAGACATGATGGAATATCAAAGGCCTCCCTTTTATTAAGTTAGACAACAGAACATGCTTTGAACTAGTGTAGAGAAATCAAATTGAGAGATTTGAAAATGTGGCTCGAAATTTAAGACAAGATGGAATATCAAAGGCCTCTCTTTTATTAAGATATACAACAGAACATGCTGTGGACTAGTGTAGAGAAATCAAATTGAAAGATTTGAAAGTGAGACAGAATTAGAGCTAACATGGAACTACATTGAGGATAAGATGGGATAGTTTTGTTGTACATACCGTATTCGACGTAATAAGCGCCCAGGGCACTCTCAAAATTAGAAATAGGGGGCTCTTATTAGAATATTAATTTGGTGAGAGAAAAAACAGAGTTAAAAGATAAATTTTGTGGTTTATGCTGACAGCCTGAAATGTTTATATACGGGAGATACATTTTTCCAGAATTTAATTGCCCATAATTAAGGGTGCATATAACACACGAGTGCGTACTATACGCAGATAAATAAGTGTTGTGTCATTGATTAATCGGAAGGGGTGCTAATTGGTATTGTTCATTAGCCAATATATTAGCAAATATCGCAGTGGGCGCTTATTAGAGCTCTGTCAGACAGAGCTTATTAGACATGTCATATAATAAAACAAGACATGGCATTTATACATTATAACAATGATAATAACAGACAATACACTAATGTCACGGTGGTGGAACCTATATAGAACGGTCATTATTTATTGAGTCAAACATGCTGTGCACTAGACGTGCTATCAAGCATGAGTTATTGAGTAGAGGTTCCAACATGTGTCAAGGCTATTGTAGTAGCACCCTTTTCCTTTTTGAAATAAAACATGGAAATTGAGAATAGATGTAAAGTGCCTTCACCTTTTCAGCCATACAAGAAAGTACAAGTCATGAACTGTCTTTAAAGAAAATCAGATGCAATGTTTGTTCATGAACGACTTCTGAATACAATCCTGTTTGTTTCGAAACATTTGCTTTATATATGTCATATGTGTAACCCTGGTATTGTTTTAAGTTGTTGAGTGAACTAATATTTTGACAGTGGTGTGCTATGTCTGTAGGACTTCTTGAATGATATGACAGGTCAATGACTAAACTCACAGTTTGCACAGTATCATGGGAGATAGGTTTGAAGCAGTGAGCCTAGAATTTCACCCAACAATTTAGGTTAAATTTCATTGAACACAGTTGTCTTGCAGATGTTCAAAGTGATTGTGGAGTAAGTGGAAAGTTAATCTTTGCATCCATCAGCAGCTATGCTATACAAGACGGTGTAGGTATTTATTTTCCAACTCACAACCTGTCTCTGTTGTAAGTAACAGCTGAGTAAAATGTAAATATGTCCTCTGTTAACTTACACCAGGTCTGTGTAAACAAAGCGTATTTGTCAGCTCAGGGTAATTTGAGTGATCACCAGCAAATCTCATGCTAATTGCCCACACTAGCTATAGTGATGTAAACCCACAGGGCTGTTACGTCATTAGCCAGTAGACACTCACTCAGCAATTTACATGCTTGAGTTAGTTAAGGGAAAACAGTATCTTTAAAGCCAACCATGTTTGTGGAGAGTTTGCAGAAGTGGCGCCAGTGTAATCCAGTGATTATCAACTGCCTTGGTCGATAGCGCCAATGTCAGCCAGTTGTGCATTTCAACAGGATCTTACATTTTTAGAAAACGTCATAATAATTATTTACACTTTGCGGGTGGGCTCTCATGAGGAAGTGTTTACAATTTTGCTCTGATGGTCAAAGTATTCCCTTTCGGGTTCGATTCCCAACCTAGAGTCACTGTATAAAGCACTGGTTCCACTGTACTACTGCTTTGAGCCCTTCTAAAATCAGCAGGAAAATATACTCGCACTTACTTTCATTACATATCATATAAACTTTAAGTTGGAATTGTTGCATTACAATTTATCATCACATGACATCATATACTTGCTGATATATTCAGCTGACAAACACTGGCTAGGTTGAGTGAGTGAGTGAGTGAGTTTGGTTTTACGCCGCTTTTAGCAATAATCCAGCAATATCACGGCGGGGGACACCAGAAATGGGCTTCACACATTGTACCCATGTCGGGAATCGAACCCGGATCTTCGGCGTGACGAGCGAACGCTTTAACCACTAGGCTACCCGACTGCCCCGGCTAGGTTGAGGATTTGGCCCACCTCTGTTCTACTGGCCTCTATACATCCTAGAAAGACAGATGCTATTCCCTTCCTAGTCTGTCATACCTATCCTGATACAAATATATCCAGTAGAGCCCATGCAATTCTATACTATTTGGTAAGTCTAGATTACCACAGTATCTGAAAATGAAGAAAGTCTCTGAGCTCTTTTTTATCATAATTTATAACTATAATTAAAAACAAATTATTAAGAAAAATACTTCATTTCACAGACTAGATGTTAGATTATCTTCCCTCAATAATAATAACAGTCCCGTAGAAACTTTAAAGATTATAGTAAATCCTAGTGTCAAATTTGCTCTTATCATCTCACAAATTATATCTGAAGTGTTTATTAAATGGCAGTTCCAGCCTCGTTCCCGAGTACATTATCACCTATTTCAGTGCTGAATGTCACTTCAATATCATCATTAATACATCATGTTTACACACGTTTTCATGTAAAACTTACTGTGGGGGCACGGGTGGCCCAGTCGTCTAAGGCACCGCGATTCGCTGTGCATCCCTTGGGCACGCCAGAAACCAATGATTGTGGGTTCAAATCCCGGTTCGCCCTGATTATGTTTCTAGGTTTGTCAGCACCATACCCGTGCTCGTGGGTTTCACCGAGTGGTAAACGTCTGAGACCTGCATCACTTCGGGCTTTCCTCCCCCATTAAGCTGAGAGGCGTGATATGACTGGAATAGTGTTATAAGCGGCGTTAAACCCAACTCACTCACTCACTCACTAAAACTTACTGTAGTTTGTAGAAACAGTACCATCCCCTGAGTGTGTGCATGTAAATTACATTTTCATCGTCATCTTCAAGACTCATCGGTCATTAAAAATGTTCAAATATCTGGCAAAAAATAATTTCCTTGAAGTTATAATTTGGGCATGTGACAGGATATGAAATATTTGTCGATTCCAGTGCATGACGGAGGTGAGAGAAAGCACTGCAATAAGAGCCGTGTTCAACATTGTAATTAGCACAGTGTGTTCTGCTATTACACAGGATTGGGTTTCACAGTGTGAAGTGAGACATCTATAACTAGTCATCTTCGTTCTCCAATCAGGAAGACAGTAATAGAGGTTAATTAATACACCTAATTACCAGGATATACGGCCGAGACGGTGCTGTTTTCACTGTGAGTCACTGTTATTGTAACGTTTCTTTAATGAAAGCCAAACATGTCAGTGTTTTCAATGCAGCATGTCGAGGCTCTCAACACACACAATCAGCGCATTTAGTTGGCGTTATTAAGTTCCAATTAATAACTGATCAAATTGATGATTTGACCAGCAGTGATAATTTGTCAAGCTGTGACGCTTATCGTGTGCTGCCAGAGGCGAGAAAAGAATCAAAATGTGTTTATTGCATGGATGTTTTTTTAAAGAAACATGCTCGTGAACCTTTTCCTGTTTATTCAACATTTGTGGATGTGCGAAACAACATGTTTAAATGCTGATTATGGCAAATTTGCATGACATTCAGACAAGGAACAAGCAGCATTGTGAAATTCATGTAGTTGTGAATCATCTTCACTTGTTTCTTTGTTATGTCTAAAGAAATAATATGAAAACAAAGTTTATCATCTTAAAACTTATGGCACTACTTTTGTCAGCTCCTACCCACTTGTCTTGAAGGACAAATATTGTTGTTGTTTTACAGATAAGCTTGCCCGAGATTTGGCAAAATGTAGTCAAAACAATTTTTTGAAGAGCTGTGTTCCATTTTGAATAAATAGTTTTTAATTATCAAAAAAAGTTGGGTTTGGGGGGAGGGAGGAGGGGTGTTTCTAGAGTTTTAGTAGGAATTTTACCACCAACCAACTCTTACAGAGTTTTGTGTGTGTGTGTGTGTGTGTGCGGGGGTGGGGGGGGGTTCATCATATGAAACAAGAAACAAACTTTGTCCCGAAAGTATTGAAGAGACAGATGCGTTTAAGTTTGAATTATATGAACACTCGTTTAGGGTTGTATTGAATGTTTTATAAATTCATTTTGTCACAGAGACTAAACATTTTAATTGCCAAGGTTTTTTGTCCCCAAAGGTTTAATAGAGACTGGGCTAGTTGGCGCCATATTGCGAGCCCTGACAAGTGTTATTTTCAATTCATGCTGTGACAGTCCTCATCTGCTAGGAAATAGATCATAGTTCAGTAATCAGTGTTGATTGATGGCGGTGCTGCTAGGTGTCGCTGCCCATCTAAAGGGGAGATAACTCCAGGGGTTACTGAGGACACAGCTGGTTTGGGGGAAACCCCTAATATACTGTCGAGCAATTCTCATATCAGGAAGTTCCTCTAGTGGTTTAAGAAGACCTTGCAACCTATTGCCTTTTTTTGGTACTTTCTTAAGTTGATACTTCCCTTTTTGCACATGAAAACACTTAAGTTTGATTTTAAGGGGTCATAAGTTAAGGGCTTTGTGCTCAGAACAAATAGATAAAATTTGTCAACATGAGATTTTGCATGGAGGAGTAGAGAGAAGAGAGGATTTAGAATTATCATTTACAGATCTCATCCTATAGATGCAGGGGGGCGGTCGGGTAGCCTAGTGGTTAAAGCGTTCGCTCATCACGCTGAAGACCTGGGTTCGATTCCCGACATGGGTACAATGTGTGAAGCCCATTTCTTGGGTCCCCCGCCGTGATATTGCTGGAATATTGCTAAAAGCGGCATAAAAACATACTTACTCACTCACTCACCCATAGATGCAGGGTTTTCCACGACACAGAAATGTGTGTCCAGTATGCATAGATGTTTAGAATAGACGCAGAAAAAATATATATTGCATCCAGAGGTACACATAATAATATTCAGATTGCCAAATTCTTGACAAGAAATATGAAGTTCCGGTAAGTAAAGTAATTATTATATTTTACAGAACAGTACACTATACCATTTCATTACTTTACAGGACCCTCATATTTCTGTAAGAACCCTTGAAATTAGTAATTTGTGGTCCTCTGGACCCCTAGTTTATGAGGGCAATGTAAAACCCAGGGTATGACGTCATCACACAGGGGATGTGTACCAGGCCATAGCACCTGAATTATCCAATGATATTGTTAACAAGATAAACCTGATTACATATGTCATCTTCCTTGTTAGCATAGAAAAAGCAAAAAGGGCATACATAACATATTTTATAGAAAGGTATACCCCAAAGACTGGTAGGTAGTAGCTAGTCCTTCGCCAGGACTGTGGAATATATTTATTTTATGAAAAAAAAATAATCTAGAAATGCATACAAAAGCAAGTCTAGCCAGCTCAAGCTAGCTCTATTCCACAAATCAGCATAGGGAATTTTTATTTATTTTTAGACTCAAGAAGGATATTGTGTAATATAAGATTTCAGAGACAAAATGTTAGTCTAGGGTGTAGCATTTGCAGCCTGTTACTCAGACACTAGACTTGCACAAGTCTCTAAAGGCAATGATTATTAGTTACACACATTTCATAGATAATATGAAAAATAACAGCAAGTTGTCCCTATAAAAGACTGGCGTCCATATATGCTTATCTGGACTTTCCTATTATAAGGATAGAATTACTGCACATCTACGGCCTTATTCAGTTCAACCTTGGAGCAAGGCTACTCAGATACAAGCTATTCTACAAACAGGGTGAGGATTAGACTAACATCTAGTCTCTGAAATGAACATATCGTACAGAAAAAAACCAGTTGTTCAGTTATCTTAATAAAAATATAATAAATGGAACCCAGTGACTCTCTTCATTTTCCTGATACAGCAGTGATCTAGGCTTGCCAAACATTATAGACTTGCATGGGCTGTATTTGATATATATTTGTATCAGGGTCTGAAAGACAGACTAGGTGAAGATGTGGAGGAGTATATCTGCTGTATAGATATTGAAGGTTTCTACAGATTGATAGTTGTATTAAAGGCTATATATAGTAGAGAAGTAGTATTTGAGTTCATCAAACTAGTCACGTTTTCATGTCGTATCTCATGTTATAAATTGCCATCAGTGATAAGTTCCTAATTTCCTTAACAGTACTGTGAGATGTTGGATTGTTGCACTAAGGGGACTGTCTTGAGTTGACGTGTAATCTGTAGCGTGCATGTGGCACACGCCCTCAAAATATTCCCCAGCAGATAACATAGGCCTAACAGGTGCCCTCCGGAGCTAATTACAGGTAAGCCACTCCAGCATACAAAGACTCTCTATTCAATACTGAATCAACGTCACGCTTTACACCATTAGCGATAAGGAACGTTGACTAATACACCAGCGCCAGTATTATCAACTGTATAACAAACATCGCAATCTTATCCTGGCTGTGGTGGAGACTTTGCACAGAGGGCTATTATTACAAGCTGAAGATTAATTCACCGTTGCTTATCATACTATCATAATGATCGGGACTCCAGCCAAGAAGTTTGGACTTCTGCCAGGAACAATATTGGTTTAGAGATTGGCAGTCTGGGGTACTAAACAATGACGACTAGTTGTTGGGAAGTAGTATGTTGTCCATGAGGATTAGTGGTGAGGGAGGTAGGATGTTGTTTGATAGTTTATTGTTTACCTTTGTCCAGTGTGACGGTCAAGCAATTGACTTAAACGCCTTGGGCCTATGTGTCAGGGGCGAGAGGAATGGCTAGCATGTTTGTGTGGAAAGTAGAAAGATTGACAGATAGCTGCTGAAAGGAGTCATGAATTGGTTTGCTGATTGTAACACAGATGTGTAACTCATGATGTTGTAAGACTCAGGCATCTTGAAATCAGTTCTTTTGAAGACTTTGATTGGATTTTCTTTAGCTGACATGAAAACAATTGACAATTTGTGGCATTTGCTTGACAACCTAGTCCTGCACCATGACCGTGGAATATATTTATTTTATTAAAAAAAATAATCTAGAAATGCATACAAAAGCAAGTCTAGCCAGCTCAAGCTAGCTCTTTTCCACACTCTGAAATCAGCATAGGGATTTTTTTTAGATTTTTAGAGTCAAGAAGGATATTGTGTAATATAAGATTTCAGAGACTAAATGTTCATCTATTGACAACCCTGTGGCAATTGTTCTCGTTGTTGGTTATTAGGGGACAAGCATGACAGAGATAGGGTACACATTTGGGAGGGGCATCTGACTTGTTCCCTTTATCAAACTGCCAAAATGATAACAATTTTTGCAAGTATATTGAACCCTTGTTCTGAAAAAGCAAAATATGTTACAAGAATTATCTCTGACATGTTTATGAAAAGAACTTACCTTGTAGGCAACGTCTAGATACAACCTTAAATCTTGACTACAATTATTGTGACTTACCAATACAAGATCTACACTAAGTGTATGCCATCAGCCACCTTATGATATATATAAATCTTTACGTACCGTGAATGAAAACATGTAATATCTCCATATATAATGTACATCATGTATATCTACCACTCATGTCTATAATTATATATATTTGTCTGTACCCTGCCCTATGAGGGTGTTCTGTACAATTAAATTCATGATTCTTAATTCTTGTGGAAGAGAAATAATTCATTTTTACAAACAGTACACAAGCCCTCTGATGAGGAATATATACCACTCAGAATATGTTAAGAACACCCATGATGTCATTTGATTGTGATGTCATGGTAACCAATGATGTCACAATGGTGGCAGAGCATTGCGATGCAATTTCATTGCAGCGATATCTCCTAGGAGATATTTTTTTCACTAAGTGAAGCTGTGGAAGCCAGGTTTGGATGATAACTCATCACCATACATGCTTTCCACCCAAGGAAGAAATGGTAGATATATGTGAATTATTTACTTCTAAAAATCAAAACTGTAGAAGACAGGAAGATGTTTGCATTGACAATTGACATCAAGCATAAGCTAGCCCTGTACGAGGAATTCTTACTTGGGCTCACTGATGTCAACAAGTAGACAAGATTAGAATTGATATACGCGATATACAAGGCAGGTGGTGATATATAGAGCAACATACATGATATACAGACCGATATAGCCCTGAATAACTCCTGTGGGTAAGTGTGTGGTCGGCCAGGAATGCCTCAACTTGCACTCTCTATGTACAAATCAATTTAATGTCCTGCTAGAATGTGGGAGGAGTGACCTAGGTCGGTGGGTAGTGGTTTACTGATGACGCTTTAGGGCTGGGTTTGATGCTATGGAATGTGGCTCATGCTGTCAATCACTTGTCTGCTTGGTCCCGCCGTGGTATTTACTAAGGGTGAAACGATACACCGTTGTTCCTATGCATCGCGATACTTGATCAACGATACGATACTCGTGGGTCTCTTTATCGATACGCCACGATACGGAATGCACATCTTAGTACAATGTTTGGCTATTGCACCTTTCAATATAGCGCTAACTCTGTTATAAACTAGCTTACATTTTAATAAGCTCAAGTTACTTCACTGACACGACGTTTTTCCCAATCACAAAAAAACAACATTATCAGCGCGAGCAGGGAACACCTGAAATACCAGTAAAACAATCCGACTTCAAGTACGCAATTCAATCCTATTATACTATCTGGTTATAAAAACGTGTTGATTGTATATCTGGACTCATGTTTGTAATATGTTTTATTAATTTTATTCAAAATTTCATTCAATATTGTTTACATTAATTTCGGCGAAATCATATGTGAAGTGATCAGTAGATAGCACTACTCACCGTTATTTACAGCAACAAGGGTCAGATTGCAGGTTGCAACAAACTTTAGTTGCCAGTGAATGGATACATATATTATAAATGCCATACTTTGACTCTTAAAAAAAACATATTTGTGGCAACTTGACTATTGTATGTCAACATGATGTTTTCGCCGTCGAAATACGTGTAGTGCGGGGATTCTCTACTGTGACTGGTCAAATTGTACCATACGTAAAAATAATCTGCAATAGCAACCACCTGTACCAAACTGCTACGCTTATGCTTCTTATAATTTTAAAGATATATAAAGTTGCATATTAAGTAACACAATATTGAAATATATTATTCCTAATAAAACAATAATTTCAGATACAATTTCTTCCGACCGTTGCATCCAAATTCTTCGAAGTTGTATCACTGGGTACTTTTTAACTGAATCACCGGTAGATCACCGGAGAAAACGTGTGTACAGCTGGTTGCTATTTCCGGCTTAGTTTTCGAGACTATACACGATAATCTTAATCTTTGCATATAAAACAATCCTGGAGAGCAGGAAATAGAATGTTAATGGTAAATCATCGTGTCTAGTGATGTTTTATATCAAATTTCATATTTATATTGACCAGGTTTGTAATACCTGTTTATTCACTTGAATTTGCCAAAGGGATACGATGTGTTTTTTTAAAAGCACATAACACTCGATAAATATGTTTCTTACAATATGAATCATAAACAACTATTATTCTCAGAGCTCCAGATAAGCTTTTGGTGTTGTGGGTATTTTACCCATGCATTTTAAAATCATTGGGTATCAGTAATTCTATGTGCGTATTCAAATTTCTGTTACCCACTAGTTTTTACACATGTGGGTATTTAAGTTAAATATTTAAAAACACTATTCATCTAGTCGCTGCAAACTGGTGTCGTGTGGGTTCGAGAGCTTTATAGGACTCAAAAATACCACGATACTTCCACAAGAAAGTGTGATGGCAAATGATCATGATCTGACTGTCATCGTGGAGTTTGGCAAGGTTGACGGAATGCCAACTTATAATTTCAATATAAGTTGCTCATTTGCTAATCAAATACGGGTTACTTCACAATATTTTGATGATACGCACAAGTTTTATTTTTGTAGCGTATCTGTAATGTTCGTTGCGTATTTGATACGCTTGCATTATATTTTACTGCGTATTTCTGCATTTCTGATGCGTATTTCACGCAGATACGCGGCTTATCTGGAGCTCTGATTCTAATCCTTTTTTCAAACGTAGATCATGTTAGGTAGGCAGAGCATGTGCTGTTGTATTGGTCATCTACCACCTACGACTCCACCTCTGTTAAGAGAGAATATCACTGCCCCCTGACAATGTTGACATTTTAATTTTTCTGAAAAAGAACCTGAAGTTGAACTTTTCACACTGCAAAGTGCATTGATTATTTTCTGGTGTTTGAACTTTGAAGTTTCCTGCTGTTTTGAAATTTGACATGTTTTGACGGAGGGTGAGAGAAAGCTTGACAAGTAGTCTTGTTATTATATAATACTTTTGACTGTCCCAAAATCATGAAAGGTCCAATCCTGACATGTTTGAAGCCTTGAAATTTGATATATGCTTGAGTATTGGAGTAGTCTTTTATTATTGTTGCATATTGAGATACGTATCGTGTCTTGACCAGAATATTGAGATATGTATCGTATCGTGACGTTCCTGTATCGTTGCACCCCTAGTATTTACAGGCTGACATAACACTGCTGATGCTGACATGACACTGCTGACTTGACACTGCAAACATGACACTGCTGACTTGACACTGCTGACATAACACTGCTGACATGACACTGCTGACTTTACACTGCTGACTTGACACTGCTGACTTGACACTGCTGACATGACACTGCTGACTTGACACTGCTGACTTGACACTGCTGACATGACACTGCTGACTTGACACTGCTGACATGACACTGCTAACATGACACTGCTGACTTGACACTGCTGACTTGACACTGCTGACTTGACACTGCTGACTTGACACTGCTGACTTGACACTGCTGACATAACACTGCTGACTTGACACTGCTGTCTTGACACTGCTGACTTGACACAGCTGACTTGACACTGCTGACATAACACTGCTGACTTGACACTGCTGACTTGACACTGCTGACTTGACACTGCTGACATGACACTGCTGACTTGACACAGCTGACTTGACACTGCTGACTTGACACTGCTGACTTGACACTGTTGACTTGACACTGCTGACTTGACACTGCTGACTTGACACTGCTGACATGACACTGCTGACTTGACACTCATAAGAGGCGACTAACAGGATTGGGTTGTCAGGCTCGTATTCCAATTGGGTGGATCAATGCTCATGATGTCAATCACTGGATTGTCTAGTCCAGACTCGATTATATACAGACCACCATCATATAGCTGGAATATTTCCGGGTGTGGCATTAAACATCAAAGAAACAAACAAACATCTATAATTTTCACTTAAATAATTTATTCACATTTATCTGTCTATAAAGAATAACTAATTACTCCTGATTGTCTGTGATTAGATGTTCCTTGTGCTGCCAGTGATCACAGACTGACTGTATCTGTACAGGCCATGACAGGGAGGGTAATCTCATGCAGGCAGAAATACTCCATATTTCATCTCCTGATTACCATGGTAATTACATGGAATTAGTTGTGCTGGCCTTTCTGATAGTATCTTGTAAAGGTGGTAATGGGTCCAGGCATGTGAGGATATTGTGTGACAAATTATTACTTACGAGTTAAATAATGATGTGAATGATACTCATTAACTTAATGCCAAATAGGATGAATGATGCTGCTCCAGCTTATCCTGTGTCAGATAAGGAAGTGGGTCAAAAGGCCGAAATGATATCAAATCGTAAATTATGTTTCAATGATGATGATGATCATGATCATGATAATAATAAAAAAATTAAATTTAGAATTGTACTTTCTCTTTCATTTCAATAAAAAACTATTATGATCATCAGGTTGTGATTGTATTTACGAGTGTATGTATTTATGTTTATATCTCTAAGGTGCTGCCCTTTCCTTTGCAGAGTTGCCTCCCTTTGACATGCCAGAATCCTATGATCTTAACATTAAATCCCAAATATTCCCTATTTTGATTCTTGGTTGATAAGATAAGATAAGATAAGATAATATTTATTGCAGAATCGTTCCATTACGGGACTGATGCAGTTTTAACAGACAAGACATTATGATCCATATAAACATATATACAGACATACATAATTTACATTCCTGTAGACACAAACAAAATAATCAATATTATATATGTGATGATATTCTTTTTTATACATAAAATTGTCAACGGTTGATTATGGAGGGGTATTTATTGTTTGAAATTATAGATGTGGAAACAAATGCAGTTGATATTGACTGCTTCATTATTTGAGAGGATGTATTGAAATAATTTATCTTCATGACTGTGGACATGTTGATCAGTACAATATTCATGCTCATGGATTTCACAAAAGTGACGACCTTGGGCTTTCTTGCCACATGGCGCCATGTCTTGGTACAATCGAAATACTGGTCAAAGCAGTGTTAAACTAAACTGTATAGACATAGTAATCCTCTCATTGACACAGAACAGAAAGGAGTCCTTTCAGAATACATGAACGATATCCGGGAGAACTCATGCAGACACTAGCGCCACAGTGAGAAATATCCTAATTCTTGGGAATTCCTCCCAGGCGGTGGTCTCACCCCTCTCCTGGAATCACTCCGCTAATTGGATGTAAAGATGAAGTACTCTTGGACTATATCACACCCTAATATCCCAGTACTGTTTGATGGACCCTCAGTATAACATGAGTTGTATCCCAACCAATGTAAGACAAAAACGGTAAAAGTATCTCTAGAAAAAAAACCTGTAAGATATAGAACTTTAACAGTTCTGAAAATGTTCTTTTGAATTTAAGTGTCTTAGATGGCATTTAAAGCTTTAAAGTGAGGTGTAGGTTATAAATTGTATTATAACACTTCAGGACATATTTCCCTATGTATATGTGTACTGGCCATGTGGTGGCTATGGGTGAACATGGCTATTGTTTGGTTTAGGCTGGAAGGGTCCTGGAATCTTGGGCAGCCCTTGTTCTGTGTTTGTGCAGGAGATTAAACATTTGGGAGGGGAGATCTGCCACTTGGAGCAGATCGGGGGATTCTGGGGGATACAGATGAATTACTGTGTTGGTATTTCCTGTGGACTTTGTGTGAGTGACTTCCATAATGTAAGTGTTCTTTTATCCAAAGTTCTCACTTACAATATTGTACTGTCTGAATAACAGAGTGCACTTGTAGTTCTAGGATATTGCATCAGTGAGTGAGTGAGTTTGGTTTTACACCTCATTGAGCAGTATTTCAGTTATATCAGGGGGTGTCAGCTTGATGTGGAGGTAGACCTGAAGTGATGCAGGTCTTTAACGTTACCACGGCGCTGAAACCCACGAGCACGGGCATAGTGCTGATGATAGGCGGATGCAGAGGGAGAGTACTCCCACCTCCCCTTTGAAAACCACATCTCGTGTGTTGTAAGCACAGGGCCACAGATAGCCATACTATACTGACTGTACTGATCATATTAAAATCATTATGTAATCAGTACAGTCAGTATAGTATGCCTATCTGTGGCCCTGTGGTTGTAAGCGGTCAGATTATCTGAGACAGGAGTTTGATATTTTGGACCCCTCCCTTTTAAAAATGCTAAATCCGCCTTGCCATAAACCTAGAAACATAATCATTGCAAACCAGGATTCAAACCCATGATCATAGGTTTCTGGCATGCCTTAGTGACTCTGCACTGTGAGTCAGCCTGCTTCACAACAGATCATTCATTGTAATAACTTTGTGTGAAGAGAAAACATTGAAACAGCTTGAAAATTAGTGGAGAGAGTTTTACAGCTGAAATCCTGTTATGAACATATAATCTTTCTCACAGTTGATAGAAAAGAATTGGCATTTAATATTTCCTTTCATTATTCAGATTCCCCATTTCAATCTTTCATTATGATAGAAACTTTGCTTAAAAGGTTCTATATCTAATTTAAAATAGTTTTCTAATAAATGTGTAATTGTATTTCATCCATTTCTATGGAGACAAAGGGAGAGAGAAAAGACAGCTGGATCATGATGTTTTAAATTTGCATATGCATAAAACAAAAAATAATACCATATAAGCAAATTTTGCCAAGCTTGGTTTGTGCAAAAATAACATTTTGTAGATATAATGAAATATGTCTTGAAATAGGATTTTCCAAACCAGTACAAAATAAAGATCCTAAAAAAGTATAATGAAATTAAATTTTGCATTTATTTATGTTACTTCTTTAAAATTGAGCGGTATCAGTCTCTTGCATACTGGCCTTGGAAAGTCCTATGTTTGTGAAAAGCAACAGTAATGTCTGTAGAAGCAGACAAGTCTCTTTGGTTCAAGTGATGTAAGGCGAGGGCCTGGCCCTAAAACAGTGGGAAGCCAGTTATAATGACAGTCTATGTGATGTTGGCGGACGTGATATGACAAGCTGTACCGTCAGGTGATGGATTGTCACGTGCCATGGTAATATTAGATGCACAACTAATTACCAGATACCAAACTAATAACAAGAAGCAGTAATCTATAACCTTTGATTAGACACAGATACAGGACATAATATAGTCTACAGAATATAATTATGACTTTAGCAGTGAGGAGAGGCCTGTCTTTTAAGGAATGATTTAGATACAGTTTTGGAAATTACAGATACAGAGCTTGTGCTAGGGTTAATAGTATCTTCCGATTTTTGATGTAATTATTATTGCCCTTAATAAATGGAATCTTTCTGTATGAGGGACAATGTTGTAGGCAATGGGTGGCATCCTCAACCTGTTGTGCTTACAGATGCTTAGACTAAAATCTAGTCTCTGAAATGAACATATCTTACATAAAAACAGTTGTTCAGTTATCTTAATAAAAATATAATAAAAAGGAGCCCAGTGACTCTCTTCATTTTCCTGATACTGCAGTGATCTAGACTTGCCAAACACTCTAGACTTGCATGGGCTGTATTTGATATATATTTGTATCAGGGTCTGTAAGACAGACTAACAGATGCTGTCTCTGCCTCTGTGTTTTACTATGTAATGGTGTGTGAAGATATCTAATTCTTCACTAGTGTTGGAGTGGGAAATGAGTGCAGCCTGTTGATGTCGGCTGCTAATTCCTCTCCTCAGAATGAAGCTACTCTGTTAAACTGTGTGGAGTGGGTTCTCACCCTCGTCAGGATGGTCCACCTTTCTTATTACCTGGATCACTGAGTCCACCAAAGGTCATGTTCCCTGGCAGCATAGATCCCTTGTTGCACCCCTTGCTTGTAGTAGGGCAGTCTAATGAGGATCAGGGGGTCACAGAGAGTGGTGAGGTGAAGATAACATAAGATAAGATAATATTAATTGCAGAAACGTTCCATTACGGGACAAATGCAGTTTTAAAAGACAAGACATTATGATTTATATATACATATATACAAAGATTCATAATTTACATTCCTGTAGACACATACAAAAACAAAATAATCAATATTTCATATTTCATTATATTTTTATACATAAAATGTCAACGGTTGATTATGAAGGGGTATTTATTGTTTGAAATTATAGATGTGGAAACAAATGCAGTTGATATTGACTGCTTCATTATTTGACAGGATGTATTGAAATAATTTGTCTTCATGACTGTGGACATTTACATTTTGTCTAGATAATTTTTCAAAGAGTATATTTCTTTCTCGAGTCTGTTTAATACAGTGAAGTAAGTAATGTTTTTCGTTATCAATGATTGAACATGTAGAGCATAGCCTCTGATGTAGTGGGGTTGGTGGTGAATGGGTGTCATGTCGCTGTAAAGAGTATTGCAGTTCCCTGGCAGCACAATACCATCCCACTGACTGGAGCACCAGCCAGCCGGTCATGTATGTCCCAACACCATCCACTGTTCCCCCCTCTGCACCATGAAGACGCTCTATGGATGACTGCAGCACCAGCCAGCCGGTCATGTATGTCCCCACACTGTCCACTGTTCCCCCCTCTGCACCATGAAGACGCTCTATGGATGACTGGAGCATCAGCCAGCTGGTCATGTATGTCCCCACACCATCCACTTTTCTCCCCTCTGCACCATGAAGACACACCATGGATGACCAGAGCACCAGCCAGCCAGTCATGTATGTCCCCACACTGTCCACTGTTCCCCACTCTGCACCATGAAGACACACCATGGATGACCAGAGCACCAGCCAGCCGGTCATGTATGTCCCCACACTGTCCACTGTTCCCCACTCTGCACCATGAAGACACACCATGGATGACCGGAGCACCAGCCAGCCAGTCATGTATGTCCCCACACCGTCCACTGTTCCCCCCTCTGCACCATGAAGACACACCATGGATGAACAGAGCACCAGCCAGCCAGCCAGTCATGTATGTCCCCACACTGTCTACTGTTCCCCCCTCTGCACCATGAAGACACTCCATGGATGACCGGAGCACCAGCCAGCCGGTCATGTATGTCCCCACACCTCCCACTGTTCCCCCCTCTGCACCATGAAGACACTCCATGGATGACCGGAGCACCAGCCAGCCAGTCATGTATGTCCCCACACCGTCCACTGTTCCCCCCTCTGCACCATGAAGACTCTCCATGGATGACCGGAGCACCAGCCAGCCAGCCAGTCATGTATGTCCCCACACCGTCCACTGTTCCCCCCTCTGCACCATGAAGACTCTCCATGGATGACCGGAGCACCAGCCAGCCAGCCAGTCATGTATGTCCCCACACCGTCCACTGTTCCCCCCTCTGAACCATGAAGACTCTCCATGGATGACCAGAGCACCAGCCAGCCAGCCAGTCATGTATGTCCCCACACTGTCCACTGTTCCCCCCTCTGCACCATGAAGACTCTCCATGGATGACTGGAGCACCAGCCAGCCAGTCATGTATGTCCCCACACCATCCACTGTTTCCCCCTCTGAACCATGAAGACTCTCCATGGATGACCGGAGCACCAGCCAGCCAGCCAGTCATGTATGTCCCCACACCATCCACTGTTCCCCCCTCTGCACCATGAAGACTCTCCATGGATGACCAGAGCACCAGCCAGCCGGTCATGTATGTCCCCACACCGTCCACTGTTCCCCCCTCTGCACCATGAAGACTCTCCATGGATGACCGGAGCACCAGCCAGCCAGCCAGTCATGTATGTCCCCACACCATCCACTGTTCCCCCCTCTGCACCATGAAGACACACCATGGATGACAAAACTCTTTTTAGATCTCAGCAGGGCTTCCTGACTTCTTGGCATCCCATCAGGTGCCCTGCATGATGTACAATGCAGCGCCATTCAGCTGTCAATCAGCCATCACCGCCAGCCATCACTCTCCCCTGGCACCTTGTGGGGAGGTCTGGTCAAGAGCTATCCACTTACAAGACAAGTCAACCGTGTACACCTCAAACCTCTCACCATTGTACTCAGCTGTAATTACCCAGGTAATCAGCAGAACAGAACATGTTGGTTTTCTACACAGGGCGATCTGTGTGTGGCAGGTACCCCTATAGACTTGCTCAAGTCTCTAAGACAATAATTATTAGTTTAAATCATACCTTCTGGATTATGTAAATAATAACAACATGTTGTCCCTATAAGAGACTGGAGTCCTGTCCACACTAGACTTGCCTATTTGGAGGATAGAATTACTACACATCCATGGACTTTTCTTTCAGTACAGCCTTGGAGCAAGGCTAGTACCCCTATGGTATCACCCGTATCCTGTATCTCCCTGACCTTTTCACCTCACACTACAACACACACAATACTATATATATTTTCCTGTGTGTCAAGTTACAGCCTCCATGTTTACAGAGTCGGTTTTACCCAATAAAAGCTGCTGTGGGTATTTAGGGGATATTTAATCTTCGTTTGTGTGGTCCAGCTCCTCAGTTAGACTCCCCATAGTATATTGCCATAGACTAACACTTAGTCAAAAAAACATTATTTAAATTTTATTTTTTTTAAATCCTCGAAAGAACCTTTTCTCTTCTGCTGTTTTGGGGAATCAAGGAAACTAGCCTTGTTTTGGTTTGATTTTGACTTGCCTAGGCCTTTAGTAAAATAAATAAATATATATACTGTTTCAACGTAATAAGCGCCCTGCTCTAATAAGCGCCCACGGCGATATTTGCTAATATATTGGCTAGTGAACAATCTCAATTAGTCACCCCTTCCAATTGATTAATGTACACAATATTTATTTATTTGTGTAAAATAAGCACTCGTATGTTATATGCACCCTTAATTATGGGCAATTAAATCCTGGAAAAATATATCTGTCGTATATAAACATTTCAGGCTGTCAGCATAAACCACGAAACTTACGATCTTTCAACTCAAAATAATATTCTAATAAGATCCCCCTATTTCTAATTTTGAGAGTTCCCTGGGCGACTATTACGATTATATATTTCAGTCATGGCGCAGGACTAATATTGCTGATGTGGCCTTAAATTTTGACTCTCTCACTCACTCCTGCACCTTGACAGTGGGATCACAAGACCATGTAACTGATACTCTGTACCAGACTCTTTTTTTATTTACAAGGGTCCTGTGGTGGAATATATATCTTTTGTGAAATCAAAACCAATCTCTATCATAAAAAAAGCAAGTCTAGCCATTTCTATCAGCATGAAAAAAATATTAGAAGAGAGAATTTAATTGTTTTATAAAAAATATTTCAGAGACTATGCATTTGTCTGGAGTACCAGACATTATTTCTGTGTGTATTGTGTTTCTTTTGTAGCTGGATGCCATGTGGCTCTGAGACAAAAAACGTGTTTTATGGTATTTTCGTAACCTGGAATGAATCGGTTCATTTGAAATGAGTATTTGTTTTTGAAAAAACATTCAAACAATAAATTAGTCTGTTAATGACAATTTGTTTTCCTTTTAGAAATGATTGATGTAATTGCGTTATTAAAAGCAATGTTCGTGTGAAGTATTACTGTCAAACACAAGGGAGATGGGAAGAATAATAATAGGAAGGTGTTTGTTACATTTCTAATTCTTTCCAGATGTCATATTGGCAGTATTTAAACATGAAAGGCATTTTACAACACTGATGTTGTTTTAAGATTTCTAGAAAGCCATTTACTAAATGATGTAATTTTGGAATATAGATTTGATGGTTTTGGTAATAACTGGGACTGACTTAGATAATGCAGACTGACAGTTGTGTGGAAGCTAGTTTAGCGAACCAGACTGTAATGGCGTCCACGTGTGCGCTTCTCACACCTCAATAACTTCTGAATTCAATTTAATGAAAACAGGGCCAGATTTCTCGATTATCATGTCAGTTGTAGAAACTGTTAAAAGGGGAAGTAATCAAAAACACATCATGGTGTGAGATCATGTTAATATGGCAGGGAGGAGTACTCTTCTGATTGGACAGAGAGACAAGCACTCAGAGGCTATATATCACTCTCAAATACACCATTACTGAGATAGGCCCACTTATAATAGGCTCATGTAAAGCAGACCCTCATTGATCAAGATAGTATTACTAAACGTGTACAGTGTACCCTCATTGATCCAGACAGGATCACTTAACGTGTACATTGTACCCTCATTGATCCAGACAGGATCACTTAACATGTACATTGTACCCTCATTGATCCAGACAGTATCATGTAATGTTTACAGTGTACCCTAATAATCCAGACAGTATCACTTAACATGTACATTGTACCCTCATTGATCCACAGACAGTATCATTTAATGTGTACAGTGTACCCTAATAATCCAGACAGTAGCACTTAACGTGTACATTGTACCCTCATTGATCCAGACAGTATCATTTAATGTGTACAGTGTACCCTCATTGATCCAGACATTATCATTTAATGTTTACATTGTACCCTTATTAATCCAGACAGTATCACTTAATATGTACAGCGTACTCTCATTAATCCAGACAGGATCACTTAACGTGTACATTGTACCCTCATTGATCCAGAGTTTAAGAGGAAGTTGTTATACTTGATAAGACAGTTTTAAAAGATTGAGTGAGTGAGTGAATATGGTTTTACGCCACCTTTAGCAATATTCCAGCAATATTAGAAATGGGCTTCACACATTGTACCCATGTCGGGAATCGAACCCAGGTCTTCGGCGTGACGAGCGAACGCTTTGACCACTAGGCTACCCGACCGCCCAAGAGTTTTAAAAGAATAATAATAATTAGAATATCATATTTTAAGTGTGACTGGCCATACTTTCCATGACATGTATGGAACTATGACACACTACATACAGCTATTACCACTAGCTGATTGGTTTATACATACAAGGGATTATAATGTGTTTATCCAATAGACACATGAGTTGTTGACAGACTTGACTGAAGGTGGTACAGTGAACTAAGTGCCCATGCACTGGGAGGACACAGGGGAACATGACACCCTGAAGGATGAGGTGTAAATGGGGGGTGTGGTGAGGGATGTGGTCAGGGCTGACCCTCCTGAAGCCGACAGGTACTAATGTTGCTTGGAATTGATGGGGTGTGAATGGGGGGACAAGTCAGCAGCCATCTTGGCCAAAGGGAGGGGGTAGGTGAAGGTCACTTCAGGTCATGACCTCTTAGAGAACATTCCCTTTAAGGATACCTGCAGCAGAAGAATATCACAAAATATGGATAAGTGATATTACGTTCACTTAATATTTGTTTCTTTTTCTTATCAATTTTACTTAATTTTACCTGTTTGATCAAACTTTTTTCTTCTAAAAAATATTAAAACTGATCCTTCATCATTTCTTTATTATGGACCTGTGAAGATCCCGGATAGAATTGGTTGTCAGCCACCCATACTTGTCTCTTTTCACCCCCGTGAAAGATCTGGGTTAGAAATGGTCTCCACCAAGAGGCGACTAATTATAACAGGATTGGATGGTCCGGCTCAGACTTGGTTCATGCATCCCAATATCATAGATTGATGGTTATGATGTGAATCATTGGATTGTCTGGTCCAGACTTGATTATTTACAGACCACCGTCATATAGCTGGAATATTGCTGAGTGCGGCGTCAGACATCAAAGAAACAAATTCTTTATCCTCATTTTTCATTTAAAAACTTAACATTCTTCTATAAATATATAATCTGGTCCTTCATCATTTCTTAACCTGACGTTTGGATGAAATTGTGAATGACATATGATACCTCATATTACCTCTCATGTTGATAGCTATATTTATTCCATATGTAGTTAGTTTGTACCCTGCCCTACGAGGGTGTTCCGTACAATAAAAATTCTTGATTCTTGATTCTTGATATGATAGATTTAATGTGGCCTTACAAGCTCAGAAAGACATTTAAGTTTGCATGTAAATGTCCCTCAACAGCAGTGAAAGATTTATAAGACTACCAACACTTGCTGGGGAACAAACATCAAGGCAGGACAAGAATAACAAGAAAAGCACTCAGAGAGATTCTACCACTTATCACCGATGTCTTGAATTAATTCCCATCACTGAAAGACATGATCGGGTGGGGCTCCGTTCTGCCGGACTTGGTTAACAGTGAGAAGAGATTGTCACTGAACAGTACTCCTTCACGTGTCTGTGGGAGAGGCCTTTATGGGCGGAGCCAACTGCTGGGTGGGCGACCCCAAGTACAGCTCTGTCAGGATGTCAGACATAACATTGCAACAGGTTTACCAGACAGGATAAGAGAAAGACAACTTCTGTCTAGATGTCAGGAATTATGTCAGCCATTGATGCTTGAGATTATGGTATCATACATGGGTGGGACCTAGACTTACTCCAAGTCTTTGCCTGAAGATGATATCATGTCACTCTGTTTATTTAGTTATAAGTGTGCCATGACTGGAATATCTTGTATCTATTTTATGAAACTAACACCAATCTAGATAATAAAAAAGCAAGTCTTAGGCATCTCTTTTTCACATGCAACATCAAGAGAATGTTTTTTTTAGATAAGTGAAATGTTTTGAGAATAGAAAATTTCAAGGAGTAAATGGTCGTCTATCTACAGGGATTTATCAAGGACTCTGAACTGAGTGCCCTTGATAGCAAAACAGGGAAAAAATCATTATTTTGTTTAAGTTCTTATTTTCGTAAATTCTGAGATAATAGCTTCTTTGTCTTTATTGCCCATGTTATCTGTGAAATAGGCTTACCCCTACATAGCCATAACATTAGGTTTAACTATATTAACATGAATTGAGAAATGTTTAATTCCAATTTGGGGGAATTTTGACTGACATTTAACTGCAGACTTGGAGCCATAATCAGACTCTAAGCAGGTCTGGTTTAACTTTGATCTGGTTATTGTATTTTCGTCATTAGCAAGTCTTGTCATCTTGACAGATGCAATTATTGGAACAAAATTAATGATTTAAAAAAAACCTTAATTGTTGTTTTTAAAATAATTTTCTCAGAGACTGATGCAAGTCTAGGACCTGGGTCTGGGTTCTTGCTTTTGGGACCGTTTTCCTATCCAGATTGTTCCTGTAAAAGACAAAAGAACATGATCTGTGTGCGGTGGGTGGGCAAACAACTGATGGCTTCTGTCACCAAGGTCACACCAAGGTCACACCAGGCTGCTGATCAGATAACGCGGAATATCCGTATGGGAGACATGTTTTTGGAAGTAATAGATTGTTACAGTTTGTTCTCATGAGAAAAAAATAATTGCTGGGGTTATGAATAAAAAAAGGAGCCTTTTGTGCTGTTTGTTTGATAATTATCTCCATGTTCCTGTCTGATACTTCCTTCAGAATAGTGTCAAGGTGGAATGTTTGTGCAATAATATATCCATCCATCCATCATTTCCACATTCCTTGTTTTACAATCTACCACATACAGGGCAATCATCCATCAGCTTTGTACTGCATGTTTTGCAATTTCCCATCACCTTCCCAAGGCAAGGGCGTTAACTGACTGTACAAGTTCAGTTTCCACCATGGCCGAACTAGGCTGCAATTTATAGTCTCAATCGTAGCACCTCCAGTGGCTATTACAAGTTATGTCCCTTCTATGTCCCTCTATTGACCAATCAGATTCAATCTCTCATGTCACTTACATTTGCTTCAAACAAAATGGCATCACTCAGTCAAGACAATCTGATCGATAATCAAGATCTATATTGTAATATAACAGGTTTTATCTCACGATGTGCACCAAATCACGTTATTACCTTGATTAAAAACATGAAAAGATTTGAAATATATCTGTCGATGCCCAGTACACATGCTCTGCCCATCCTACAATCGACCGAAATCTGCACAACAGTCGCCATATTGTTTGATGTCAGTTGCATTATGTGATTTTGATTGGACTATGCAGACTCGTTAGTCCAGCCAAAATATGACTCAATAATTCCAGCCTAGTTCAGCATGGGTGGAGACTGGAAGTTTATAGTGGACTCTTTTGCTTCGGTAAGTTGTTTACCATGGATAAGTCATCAGCTTCACTTATTATGAGAGAAACCTGAAATAGGGTGGGGACAAGCTATTCTTCCTGGGACCCCTAAGCACAGGGCCACAGATAGCCATACTCTACTGACTGTACTGATTACATTAAAAAAAGAGGAGGGAGGACACCTCCGCTGATCGAAAACCGAACAATGTTTCCATCCCAAAACAGTCCGATGTATTTCGTTTTACAACTGACTAGTAGTTTGTCAAATATAACTTTAACAAGATTTTGCACCCGAAAAAGTATTTACCTTGTACATAGTTTAATCACAATTTCGTTTCAAAAAGTAAACGGCGAACAAAGAACATCGAGACGCCCGGAAGTTGTACTCGCTTCACATACCACTCTCCAAAGATCGTCTCCGATTGGTCGAAAAATAACTGCTAATCGCCGTTGGCGTTTTTTATAACTTCGTCTGCTAAGCTTACCACTACATTGAGAAAATGGCAAATGCTCCGTTCTGCAAGATTGTCAGCTGGTAAAAACATTATTTACTGTTAGATTATAGCCCAATGTTTATGTCTAAATGTCAGTTGAACCAAATAAGTGGAGAAATATTATTGAACTCTGGTCTAGATATGGGCACAAATGTCATGATGTTTTCAGCATGATTAATCTTTGGTTGGGGAAATACAGCAATACATGAATTTATAGGGTTATGGGTTATTGTAGATTCATAATAAAATATTTAGACATATATGTGTATATATATTCCACTTCATTAAATTAGATAAAATATTACTTGCATTGTTAAATTTTTCCCACCTTGGTGTTCAATGCAGCCATCAAGAAGTGTTAAATGTGTATGAATTGCACTAGTATACTATTCTACTCTTAATTTAGTAGCTCGTCATCTGTTGTACCCAATTACTATATCATGGAATTGAGATCACTGTACACAGGCCTACAGATTGCCAATAACAAGAAGCTATTCATGGCCCAGTGACTGTAAATATGACAGCTTCACATATTTTGACTATTACTTGCATCATCATATCACAACACAACAGATTTATGATACATAAATGAGATATTTTATTAACTGCAAAACAAATTAACTCATCAATATCACATCACACAATGTGAATTCATGTAAATTAGGGATGATGTAAATCACAGATACAAAAGCATCAATCTAAAAGTAAACTGTTATTACTTTAAGAAATTATGCAGAAATCCATTATTAAACAAATATTCACTCTCAATAATTTTCCTCATTATCAATCCATCAATAAGATTTTTTATATAGCATGCCTGAAACTTTTGTATACCTTCACAGGGCCACGGATAGCCACACTATAACTATAGTCAGTATAGGCCTAATAATAATTTCACCCCTAGATCCAATAATATCTCGCATCACAAATAGTGAAAATAAATGTTCAATCTGTAAAAACAATTTGGCAGATAACATAGATATCTCGTCAAGTAGGAGAATGTCAGTGTTGATTATGTTATCTGTATACCGCCTGCAGTCGTCATCATACATAATAAGATGACACAACTGCTCATCTGAATATCTTCCATCCATAATCCCCGCTAAACGATGAATTGTAACACCCGGCAAAAGCGATGCCGCCAAACCCGTTGATGCACAAAGTTGAACGGTCTTTCCCTCGTTTCCTAGTACAGATGCAACTTTCCTCAGCTCGTGACTTTTGCCTGTCCCTGCCTGGCCTATGATAAGGAAATTATGCTAAGAAACAGCCGCATTTATGATTGAGTCGCTTGGTTGTGTCGCCATTGTTTTCGCATGTTTTAGTGAGTGACATACGGAGCGAGTAGCACTTCCGGGCGTCTCGGTGTTCGTAACGACAACATTGAACTTCCACATTAATTATAAGTCAAGGAAAAATAAATGTAGCAATAATTTGAGATTTAACATGAAGTTAAAACACTTTTGTTTTAACCTAGCTTTTGTAAAAAAAATTTATTAACACGGAAATGACCGAAATAGCGGTTGCAGCATAGAGGGGTAGAAAATTGTTCGGTTTTCAATCAGCGGAGGTGTCCTCCCTTCTCTTTTTTTAATGTAATCAGTACAGTCAGTATAGTATGGCTATCCGTGGCCCTGTGCTTAGGGGTCTTTTTGTGGCCCCCAAAAATGCTACAGGGGGCTCCTAGAACATTTCAAGCAACTGGTTTGCCTTCCCCCCACACTAAATATCTACATCACTGACTGGGAAGTAGGTCTGGGACGGGTAACTCAGGTTGGGTGGGTCCTGAGTAGGACCCGGGTACCCACATGACTACCCGGACCAGTGGTTAGTCACGTGATATACTGTAATGACATTAACAATAAAACTCAATAGTTACACAACAAGTATAGCTAATGTTCACATGTCTTTCTCACTATGAAAGCATTCGTTCTGACTTTTATATGTTCGAGTAAGGATAAAGCGTCTATCAACTGCAGTGTATCCATGATCAGATCATTTTATACGTTTATCTAGATAGTTTTTGCCAGGGCTGCAGTAAAACAGTTCCCATTCGGACATTATGTACCAACTCTTGCGACCTATAGCAGGTATCCGGGTAGCGCAGGGTAATAGTGTGTCGGGTACCCGGTTAGTAAATTTGGACTCCTCCCAGACCTACTGGGAAGCCATGCATCAATGTAATGTTTCATCCTATAGCAGTATCAGCAGGTTTGGGACAGACTAACATGAAATCTTTCAAGCTTCCTCGTGTGTTAACTATAATAGTTCGGGGCAAAATTATATTTTCTTACACTACACATGGGGGTAGAGCTAGACTTGCACAAGTCTCTAAGGCAATAATTTTGTTAGTTTTAATCATAAGTTCTAGGTTACTGGATACTGGAGTCCTTACTCCTGTCCACACATACAGACTTGCCTATTAGGAGGATAGAATTACTACACATCAGTACAGCTTTGGAGCAAGGCTAGGGTAGAACAAACTTTGGTACTTTCGAAGATGCAAAATTTAAGACTAAACTTGTGTTTTATTAGAGATGTATCTTTCGATGCAAGACATATGTCAAATAAAAAAATATTCCTGAAGGATTCTTTGACCGAAGTAGGTTACAGAAAGGGGCGAGTGGTGATGAATGGTACACAGTCTTGTGGGAAATAGTATGATCCTGGTATGGCTAAGGGATGCAACTCTGCATAGCAATCTGTAGAGCCTTGGAAGACTGACCGTCCATGCCCCCTGTAGCAGAGTGTAGCCCATACAGACTTCTGTAGCCTATCTTCAGAGTGAGATGGAGGCTGAACATAGGCGCCAGTGGTATTTAGTTTTTCCTTTCCTTTAATGCATAAAATCTATCCCATCAACCATGAGTGACAGATACAATTTAGCATCAGGATTCATTATTAAGGAAATAGCTTCAAGCCAACCTTGACAACTTTCTTTTGCACCTTATCCTGCCAAGAAGATGGCCTTATTTTCTACTGTTTACGACCGACCGTCATGTTTAGTATGCAGAAAACCTGCCTCCGTAGATACATTGCACCACGAGAGATGCATTAACATCAATGATGTTTTACGAGGCTCGAGCGTTGTGCCACAAACCGCAGGTGAGGAGGATCGGGTTACACGTGGGTTTTTCCCACTTTTGTGGCAGCAGTGCATGCTGGGATTGTGTGTTGTTGCAATTAATGGAGTTTTTTGTGTGGTTTTAGCAGATGGAAGATTCTCATAAATAGGTAAACTGTCTAGACTTGCCAGTCGCTCAACTTTACATGCTTTAAGTATGTTTAGAACATGCGGAATTTATTGAGCAAAACATGTTTCTCACAAATATGATAGTTGACATCATATTAAACGTGTTATTATTGAGGATATATGTCTCTTTGAAATTGTTGTCAGTGTGAAGTAGACGGGTGCCCTGTATGACATAATATCATATACATCTAAGTGATTCACCTGCTCCTGTAAATAGGACTAGACGCTCTGCAGCCTTCATAATATTGCTACTACAGAACAGAGCGATGGTATTGGGTTCATACCCACTCTGGGGGGCACGGGAGCCAAGTCGTCTAAGACGCCGCGATTCGCTTTGCAGAATTGCATCCTTGAAAACTATGATTGTGGGTTCGAATCCCGCCTCTTCCCGAATATGTTTCTTGGTTTGTCAGCACCATACGCGTGCTCGTGGGTTTCACCAAAGTGGTAAATGTCTGAGACCTGCATTACTTCGGGCTTTCCTCCAACATTAAGCTGACATGCTGCGATATAACTGGAACCCAACTCATTCACTCACACTCACTCATCCCACTCTGGTGCCAACATCTTTATAAATAAATGGTTTTGACTCAAACAATATGTCTTTTTCATCTTACAAAACCCTCATTGAAGCCTGTGTTTGTCTTTTAGGGATGAAATGTTTTTGTTATCTGATAGACTTGGTTGTCATCAAGGGTAGTCGCCATCTTTGTGAATCCATAGAGGTTAAGGAATTTTAGTGATCTCATTGGATATCGCGTTTTCATTACAAGGGGCACAACTCGTGATCTACGTGAGGTAGCACCAGGATGGAGCCAAGAAAAGTGACCTTAATGTGGCAACGGTAGTAAGCTCGTCTTTGATTTTTGCTAGTGGACATGCTTGCCTCAGGAAGCTGATTCTAACTGAGCTGTTCATGGTGGTGTAACCTGTAGGTCTCGCCACATGTTCAGTTTCGTCGCCTGTAGTTGTAGATGTAAAGGCCACCCATGGGGAAGTCAGTGGTTGAGGAACATGTTTCATCTGTTCAAGTATTAAATACAGTCCTTAAAATAAACTTGGCAATATTAGGTGATCTTGTATTGTTACTTGGAGACCAGATCAACTTGCTCAAAGTTTGAAAAAGTGAGGGTAAATCTATTTCCTGTTTGGTGCTGCTGATGAAAAAAAGCAGTTTTTATTTATTTGATTTTGTTGTCTACCAGCTGCAGGGGCTCATCTGACACATCGCGAAGTGGGTCAAGGGGGGGACGGGTCGGGGGAGGGAGGTCTGGATAACTCTGCAATCTGCAAGGGGTCCACCTACCTATTCCTCTGTGTCACATGTGAAGAACTGAGTTTCAGCAACCACTGCTTGTTGTAAGAGGCAACTAGCAGGATCGGGTGGTCAGACTTCTTCACTTGGTTGATGGATGTCATTGTAACCCAATAGATTGATGTCAATCATTGGATTGTCTGGACTCAGTTATTTACAGATGCTGTTATATAGCTGTGATATTGCCTAGTGTGGCATCAACAACAACAAACATTTGGTGTGGAAGGTTCTGTCATCATATTTTGTTGATATTGATCACTCACTCACACACACATCCTCTCTCATCTCTAACTCACTTTCCCTCATTCAACTTACTCACTCACTCACTGACCCTAATTCAACTCACTCACCCTGATTCAACTCACTCACTCACCCTGATTCAACTCACTCACTCACTCACTCACCCTGATTCAACTCACTCACTCACTCACCCTGATTCAACTTACTCACCCTGATTCAACTCACTCACTCACCCTGATTCAACTCACTCACCCTGATTCAACTCACTCACTCACCCTCATTCAACTCACTCACCCTGATTCAACTCACTCACTCACCCTCATTCAACTCACTCACTCACCCTCATTCAACTCACTCACTCACTCACCCTGATTCAACTCACTCACTCACCCTGATCAACTCACTCACCCTTGTTCAACTCACTCACCCTGATTCAACTCACTCACTCACCCTGATTCAACTCACTCAGTCACCCTGATTCAACTCACTCACCCTCATTCAACTCACTCAGTCACCCTGATTCAACTCACTCACTCACCCTAATTCAACTCACTCACTCACCCTCATTCAACTCACTCACCCTCATTCAACTCACTCACTGACTCTCATTCAACTCACTCACCCTCATTCAACTTACTCACTGACCCTGATTCAACTCACTCACTCACCCTCATTCAACTCACTCACTCACAATTCATTCACTCACTCACTTCTGCTTCACACGAGGAAGTCCAATAAGTAACCAACATGGGCCAAGTGTTCCATAAGTGTTTCCCAGATGTTGTAGTGAGATACTGACTAGTGATACAGCAGACTCACAGGGTAGAGTCATGGTAGAATCAAGAAGACCAATTTCCTCCTGGTCGTCTCTGCGTATACATCCTTATAAACTAGCTGAAGGTGTTCAGCTGATATTTGAGATAACCCTGCTACCTGAACTTGATTGTACAAGACTCCGACACATCCATCCATCAGTACCTTTGAACCAAACACTCCGTCTACTCGTACAGATGGAATACGCTCACCAACCATGTGTTAACGCTTCAGTGTCCTCCAACCTCGCAGGTAAAATATCCCCCTTAATTGCCAAGAGAAAAAACTTTGTTTTTTAACTATGTGATCCAAAAACGCAATCTGCTGTCTCTAATTAGCTGATCAAGAGAAGAAGCCAAACATTAGCACCATGAGAAGACTCCATTGCCAGGAGAGACAAGGGTGGTTCTTCAAGTAGAGGGAACATAATACCCTCTGACTTCTCTGGAACTATTGTGGAACTTCCTCATTTCTGACTGACATGGTGCCAGATGGCTACATATTCTGGTAGAGAGAGAAAACAGATCTTTTTCAACCTTGTGACACAGAAATGAAGTTGGGATCTGTTACAGTACTTGACTTTAGTTACTTCTGGTAATGCAGGGGAGTTGGCATCACCAAAGGGGTGGACGTTAGGGAGGGGTGGACGTTAGGGAGGGGTGGACGTTAGGGAGGGGTGGACGTTAGAGAGGGTGGACGTTAGAGAGGGTGGACGTTAGAGAGGGTGGACGTTAGGGAGGGGTTGACGTTTGGTAGTGTTGGACGTTAGGGAGGGTGGACGTTAGGGAGGGGTGGACGTTAGAGAGGGGTGGACGTTAGGGAGGGGTGGACGTTAGGGAGGGTGGACGTTAGAGAGGGGTGGACGTTAGGGAGGGTGGACGTTAGGGAGGGTGGACGTTAGTGAGGGGTGGACGTTAGGGAGGGTGGACGTTAGGGAGGGTGGACGTTAGGGAAGGTGGACATTAGGGAGGGTGGACGTTAGGGAGGGGTGGACGTTAGGGAGGGGTGGACGTTAGAGAGGGGTGGACGTTAGGGAGGGTGGACGTTAGAGAGGGGTGGACGTTAGAGACTGGTGGACATTAGAGAGGGTGGACGTTAGGGAGGGTGGACATTAGGGAAGGTGGACATTAGAGAGGGGTGGACGTTAGGGAGGGTTGGACGTTAGGGAAGGTGGACATTAGAGAGGGGTGGACGTTAGGGAGGGTGGACGTTAGGGAGGGTGGACGTTAGGGAGGGTGGACGTTAGGAAGGGTTGGACATTAGAGAGGGGTGGACGGCATTGAGGGGTGGACGTTAGGTAGGGGTGGACGTTAGGGAGGGGTGGACGTTAGAGGGGGGGATGTTGGGGAGGGGTGGACGTTGGGGAGGGTTGGACGTTGGGGAAGGATGTTAGGGAGGGGTGGACGTTAGGGTTGGATGTTTGGGAGGGATGTTAGGTAGGGGTAGATGGAATGGAGGGGTGGATGTGAGTGAAGTGAATTAGCCAATAAGGCATGTGGAATGGCATCTTCCCAAGGCAAGAGAGTTAACTGACTTTAAAAATCCAGTTTCCACCCTTGTCGAACTAGTCTGGAATTCCTGGGCTCTATCGTAGCGCCACCAGTGGCTATTATGAGTTATGTCCCTTCTAAGCCTCTCCTATTGCCCAATCAGATTCCACCTCTCGTATCACTTGCATTTGCTTCAAACAAAACAGTGGCACCCAGTCAAGACGATCTGATCGATAATCAAGGTCTATGTTGTGATAAAACGGGTCTTCCAACGCGCAATGCGTGAGCACCTTGATCGAAAACATGAAAAGATTTGGAAAATATGTTGGCGGTGCACATGCTTTGCAAAAACTGCAATCGACCGAAATCTGCACGACAGTTTACGAACGGGATTTCGATTTCTTTGCATGATTTTGATTGGACTATGCATAGACTCGTTAGTCCAGCCAAAATGTAACTCCATAATACCAGCCTAGTTCAGCAAGGGTGGAAACTGGACTTTTATAGTCAGTTAACTCCCTTGCCTTGGGAAGATGGTGGAATGGCTCAATGGACAAGATGTTAACTCTCCACATCAACAGTCCGAGTTTGTATCTCTGCAGTCTGTTAAAGCTTTTTATGACATTACCAAATGTTCTGCTGAACTGAAACAAACTAAGCAAACAAGAACATATGGAGAAAAAAATACATATTGGAAGCAAAGTCTATCACAATCATATATGAGAAAGAGATTAGTCACTATCACAATACAGTCCGGATATTAACAGCATATTCTGAAACTTCATGCCAATGATATATATTCCAAGATATTATTCCCCAGATAATGAATGTAAAAAAAACAGTGTAAAAAATGTCTCAAACAACAAAATGCAAAATTTGCCTCATAAAAAAACCTACTTATCAAAGGTGAGCACCTGATTTTGTCATTGAGCATCGGGTCATTGTTCTCTAGTAAACCCTGAGTAGCATGCCCCTAAAAAAGAAACTCAACATGAAGAGAACACATATCTTTTACCATCATTATTTTAGGAAAATCACAGAAACAGATGTTTGAAACGGTCAGGGCAGCTAGTACAGCCATCATGATCCTTCAATGTTCTTATTTAAATATATTTATTATTCGCATCACAGTAATCATATTTCGCTCCTGCTTAAGAAAACTAGAAGAATGTTAAATGCTTTAAGGAAATGTACCTTTTTTTCTTCTTGGCATTTACATATGTGCAACAGATTAATATTATGTGCATTTTACTTAAGGCCAGATAATTTATTAACCCGTTTCACGGATGCAAAAAAATGGTGTTGGATTGAAAATATACTTTTTTTACATATTTTTGTTTTTATTTTTGTTAAAACTGAAGTTGGAAGTGATTCTATTCGATTGATAGCTAAGCCATTACTTTTGTGTTTACATCTCCATAAGTTTAACCTATACAAATTTAGGCCACACCCACAGGGCGGGGCTTGTGTTACATCATTGCGCTGATTGATGTCATGGATTTTGAATTGTTTCTACATTTGTTTATGTTAATGATTAAATATGCAGTCTGTGAAGTTATTATTGTTGACTTATTTATTTATTAGAATTGACTGAATATTACTATTTTTCATTTAGGAGGTAGAAATTTAGAAACAGTGTGCACACTTCTGTAAATATTCTGAATAACCTTAAACAATATTTATGGGGTTTTCCGGCTCCTGCGTCTTGGCTTAGGATAGAATATATTGTACGAGATGCTCTCATGGGGGAGAGTACAGAATATATTGTACGAGATGCTCTCATGGGGGACCAAGAGAATATGTAAAACAAGAAACTTATATGGTTCCATCGAAAAATTATTTTTGCTTTTTTTTATCCTTTATGTTTTTTGTAAGTTATGTAATTAGATTTTAAAACAAGGCAAACAAAATAAAGTACTTGAAATCCGAGGTAGTTGTGAGGTGAGGTGAGGTGAAATTGGGTTTAACGTCGCGTCCAAGATTATTGCACTTATATAGCGACGTGCATGCACGTGTATGTGTGTGTGTGGCTGCTTGTACTAGTCCGGACTGATGCCGATTTATAGTGCTAGCTCACTGAGATACCATGCCGCAGTTTAACATGAATACCCCACTCAGACACAGTATACTGACTCCGAGCCGACCAGTCCTTGTTTTAGCCCCTTAATGCCGAGCGCCAGACAGGGTAACAACAAGTACAATCTTTTAACGTCTTTTTGTATGACGCGGCCCGGGATCGAACCCTGGACCTTCCGCTCTCCGGGCGGACGCTCTACCACAGGACCACGGAGGCGGTCCGAGGTAGTTGTGATCGAGGCACAGCCTAAAGGAAAGTCAGTCAGATATTCCACTTAAAACAAATTATATTACAGCCTGCCTCAGTTAAAATGCACTCAAATGTTAAATTAAAATGTGTCTTCAAGGCTCTCTCATATCTGTGTTTTAAGACCTTGATTAGGTTTGTCTTTTGAAGAGTGGTTCATTTTCACAGTGATGAACTACAAAGTGAGAGTGTGGCGGCCATGACAGTCCATCCTGGGTGAAGGAATTAGGGTTTTTACCATTGTCAATTTAAACCAGGTGTGTTTTTATTTGCGTAAATTCATTTGCCCGGGGGTATAAACAGTGGCAGGAGAACATGGCGAGTTGCAATCTATACAATTTCCTCGTCTGTTTGAAGACAGGAAGTTGTGAAGAGAATTTGTCGCTTATGAGGGTTTGTTTACATGTTTGTAAAAAATTCTTTAAACTAATTTGTTGGAAGGTTCAACAGAATAGATTTTGAGTAAAAACAGATTTTGTTGCTGACTTTTCGAAGGGTTGTGAAGAGTTGTCAGACCATGACTTGTGAAGGGTGAAGCTCGATGGTTAATTAGTGTGGGGAAAAATGTGTTCAGTTGAAATAAGGCGTATAGGAATGTTTTCCGAAGAACCGGTTTATCTGGAAATCATTTCACTCAAAGCTGCAAGAGAATTTGCAAAGAAAAAACGCAACTTTATTGGCCAGCGACTTCAAGGACTGTATTGGAGATAACTAGAAGCAGTATAAGTATGGTAACTGTCAGAAATAAGATGGACAGATCAACATGTGCGTGTCTTAGTAACGTGGTACCTATGTCACAGTTAAATGTTCAACAGCATAAGGGGGCGGTCGGGTAACTTAGTGGTTAAAGCGTTCGCTCGTCACGCCGAAGACCCGGGTTCAATTCCCGACATGGGTACAATGTGTGAAGCCCATTTCTGGTGTTCACCGCCGTGATATTGCTGGAATATTGCTAAAAGCGGCGTAAAACCATACTCACTCACTCAACAGCATAAGTCAATACCTAGTGTAACCACTAGGGCTGTTACGATTCACTCACGTATTCGGTGAATCAAACCGTGTCCATTCATGAATTGAATTTGTTATTCGTGGCAAATAGAATGAAATATTTATGAATATGCAATCATGTGCATTTACATACCCTGTATCTAAAGCAGGGGTCCGGAAAATTTAAAATCCCAATCGGACATTTACATTTATGCCACGCCCCCTTCAAACAACGTGTTTTAGTGCGACTTTTTACACACAAATTACAAGTTGTTACGTATTCATAATATGATGAATTATGAATTGTTTCAATTTAAATTGTTTTATTCACCGGACAATTAATAACAAATAATATCATTTTAGATATATATGGAAAATATACGTTTGTTTCTGTTATAATAATGATCTGTCAACGTTGCGAACGGTCTAATTAATATTCATGAGTCTGCTCAAGTGTACGCGTTGTAACATTTGGATCGAGACTATTATCCCATATTTGGTTATCACGTGACCTCACGGGAAAAGTTTTTTTTTTAAACTAAAGATTATTTAAAAACAAGACAGATAATATAATCATAAATCCTAAACTATCGTTGATAGCAATAGTTATTTGAATACTTTTTCATCTGTACTTAATTATTGATCATAAAAAAAATTGATATCGATCGTCACAGAAAGCAAAATGGCGGTCAATCAAGATTCAATATACGACTAGCTACTGAAAACAATAAAATCTGCAAATCCTCGTTGTATGTCAACGAAGTGAAAGTCGTTAGCCACGACTTACAAAATGATCATTCAGACTTTGAGGGTTTGGCAGATCCGCTCGACTGATCTGCATCGGTCGACTGGCTGTCGTCACGCTTTCGCTTCTTGACTGAGGTTAGGTATCGTAGCATTGTGAGGATAATGAGGTACATCGATGATGCAAGGTATTTATATACAGTTGTAAACACATTTTACTCAAATTAACAAGATGTTCTCAGTAATAAATCCTCGATTAATCAGTGTCAACTCAGTTTATTGCCTATTACAGTGATTGACAGATTGGACTATCATTCTAGGTACGATGTATTTACAGCAATCAAAACAAACAAAGCTTGTCAGTGTAGAAAATCTTCATTGTGTTACAACTGCAGACAGAAATTGCTCAGTCCTAACGGTTGATCATGTCCGGTCAAAATTTAAGAATGTCCGGACAATACTTTTTAAAATGTCCGGACAGAAAAATTTAAATGTCCGGTAAGCAATATTTCAGACCGGACATTTGAGATTCCCAATCGGACATGTCTGGCGCATATGACGGTTTCCGGACCCCTGATCTAAAGATATCCATGAGAACATATTATATGCATAGATGTCTTCTAAAGACAACACTCTCATAATATTTAATTTGATAGTATTGTGGTCACTGGTCATCGTCGCATTTGAGCATAGTACCTGGACAAATGCATTATACAAATGTATAATATATTAATGATTAACAAACCATGTCAAATAATTTATGTTGTTATTGTTTCACTGAATATAACAAATAATACATCAACTGTTGACTTGTTATTGTATTTGTGAATTAATATTCGTATTCTTTACCTTATTTTCGTGAAACGAATCGTATTCGCCTCATTGTGTATTCGTTGCAGCCCTAGTAACCACTCTGTACATGGATCACATCCGCAAGACGGCTCCTCATGCTAGAAATTAGACGCCTGATACTCAACTGAGGGATGTGTTGCCATTCCTGATGCAATGTCTGGTCCATTCTTGGAGATTCTAGATCTGTACTTGAGGGTCCCTAGCCCTCCCTGACCCCACGTCCCAACTGATCCCATAGATGTTAGATTGGGTGCAGGTCTGGGCCAAGAGGAAGCCAAGGCAGAGTGTCAATGGCGTTGTTCTGGAGATGTTCAGTAACAGCTTGCACTAGGTGGGGCGGGCATTGTCGTCCTTAAAACCAGGACATGTGGCAAGTACATGGTTATCAAAATGAGGCAAAACACAACCGTCCAATATGGTATCTTGGTACCATTGTCCATTTAATGCCACTGACCTGTGACCAAATCAAGTTTACAATCAAAGGAGCAACATCCCATATAGGGAGAAAATCTGAAATAGTTTAAATATATCGATATTACCACAGTTATGTTTTGGGGGTGTGGGGATATTTCTAAAAAATTTATAAAATTAATTTTTTTATCCATCATTTTGAACTTTTTACCCAAAACAGGTCCTATGACAGTGGTCCTTTGCTCTGGATTTTACTTTATCGTTACTCATGTAATAAAATCCAGCTCTCTGATTGGTGAGTCACCATCTTGTGAAAACCAGTACAAGTGGGTCGGCAGGTACAGACATCATGATGTCATGGCTGGTGTGTCATGTGACATCAGCTGCTTCTTTCACCCCAACTGACCCTGTTCAGATTGTCTTACACTGTTCAGATTGTGTTACCATGTCAACCCAACAGCGGTTGTAAGGTACATAAGGCACCCAAACATATTAGGGCTGGCATGAGTCCAAATTTACTACCCGGGTACCCACCCTACTATTACCCAACCCTACACGGGTTTCCACCCCACTATTACCTGACCCTACCTGGGTACCCACCCCACTATTACCTGATCCTACCTGGGTACCCACCGCACTATTACCTGACCCTACCTGGGTACCCACCCTACTATTACCTGACCCTACCTGGGCACCCACCCCACTATTACCTGACCCTACCTGGGTACCCACCCTACTATTACCTGACCCTACCTGGGTACCCACCCCACTATTACCTGACCCTACCTGGGTACCCATCCCACTATTACCTGACCCTACCCGGGTACCCAACCCACTATTACCTGACCCTATATGGGTAACCAGCCGGCTATGGCCCGACCCTACCTGGGTACCCACCCCACTATTACCTGACCCTACCTGGGCACCCACCCCACTATTACCTGACCCTACCTGGGTACCCATCCCACTATTACCTGACCCTACCCGGGTACCCAACCCGCTATTACCTGACCCTATATGGGTAACCAGCCCGTTATCGCCCGACCCTACCTGGGTACCCACCCTACTATTACCTGACCCTACCTGGGCACCCACCCCACTATTACCTGACCCTACCTGGGTACCCACCCTACTATTACCTGACCCTACCTGGGCACCCACCCCACTATTACCTGACCCTACCTGGGTACCCATCCCACTATTACCTGACCCTACCTGGGTACCCACCCCACTATTACCTGACCCTACCTGGGCACCCACCCCACTATTACCTGACCCTACCTGGGTACCCATCCCACTATTACCTGACCCTACCCGGGTACCCACCCCACTATAACCCGACCCTACCCGGGTACCCACTGTAAAGGTACTCACTAGTCTGAAAAGAAGGGTACAAAATGTCCCATTGGGAATAGTTTGACCATAGCCCTGTATTTAGATACACATATTAAACGATCAGGTCATGCATCAACTGAAGTTGACTGAAGTTCTCTATTTATGCAAACATCAAAGTCAGAAGGAATGGGTGCATAGTCAGAAAGAAATGTGAACATTTGTGACTTGTAGTGTAACCATGGAGTTCTGAATAATTTTTGTCATTAATCAATATATCACGTGACTGACCCGGGTCCTTCTCAGTACCCACCCGATTTAAGTACCCGAGTTACCCGTCCCAGCCCTAAAACATACGTTGGCGAAAATAAGTCTCTGTATGTAGCACTAATGGTTTTACTTGGGTAACTAGCAGCGTGTACAGCAATCTCATTAAAATCAGACCTTAGTTCTCCCTACCGCTAAACAAAGATCTGAAGACATCCCATTAGGGGTCACGTCAGAACGACCTTTCATCCGACCAATCAGAGCGTCACTTACCAGATCATGAAAGTGACAGTCGGAATGTGATTTCTAATCATACAACCTCGAAAAACATTAACACAGGATATTCCGAACGATAGTTAGGGGTTTAAGGACTGAATCCATACAATCTAGATCATCTATCAGCCATTCCAGAATGTTCTTTTGTTCAGGTTTAAAATTTGTAATCAAGAATTTGTCAAAATATGTTTCGAAACGTAGTCACCAATTTGAAATTAGTGCCATAAAGCACGAGAAAACTGCCTTCTGATTGGTCATTCCATTGGTCGGTCAAAGTTTGCAAAGATCGGTCTGACATGACCCGTAATGAGATGTCCTCAGATCTTTGTTTAGCGGTAGCGAGAACTAAGGTCTGATTTTAATGAGATTTTGAGAGCTGAATGTTCATGTACACACGTTGATCTGGTGGTGTACAAGGTCATCGAGCTTGTAAAATCCCATACACCCCTCTAGTGACACATGCAACTGATGATGCAGAGTTTGCTTTTCCCAGCATCCTCTCTGACTAGTCGTGGGCGTGTCATACCCAGGCTCATGTGTTTCACCACCGTGATGAATGTCGACAGCCTGTGTCGTTTGGGGCTTTCCCCCCACATTAAGCTAACACTCTGATGTTAGACCTTTTTCATTTTTTTTTGTTTAAATAATTTTGCCTAAATATTCATGTCGGTAGGTAAAAAAATATATATTATTTCATATATTATTTTTACTTTCTCTTGCGATTCGTAATGATTCGTTTTCAATATATATTTTCAACAGGTTTTAGTTATAGTATTTAAAATAATAAATAATAATAATAGCGATTTCTGGTCTCTGATCAATGGAATATAGAACCCCTCTGCTATCCAGTTTGTTTTTATTTGTCCACATTTTTGGAGTTTTAGGATTGTAAACAGTAAAAAATGTCTGGCCTGAAGATATAACTGAAATACCTATCAAAGTAGTGTTAAACACAACTCAATCATTTGAAGTAAAATTACTGATAAAATATTAAAATATAAAACATATTTAGGTTCTTTTTGTATACCATTATTTGTTTTAAATGTTGAATCTGTGTACCAAATGCTATTTTATTTGCACCCACATATCACACTTCTGAGTCCTTAATACCCTCTGACTATACCTCTAAATCCTGTGTCCTGAAGGGGGTTGGCAGTGTTAATCCTAGTTCACTCACTCACTCACTCACTCACTCACTCACTCACTCACTCACTCACTCACTCACTCACTCACTCACCCTCTTACTCACTCACTCACTCAATCACCCATCCATCTACCCACTCACTCACTCACTCGCAAGAAACTGTGCAGCTCTCTTTGATGTTACTGACAATGCACTGAAAGTATCCAGAACAGTTGCTAGGAAGACAGCATAATAATCTGATCGCAGCTTTTTGAAACAGATTCAGCTAGAAAAGCTTGTCATGGATTGAGCAAGGACGTGTATATATATATATGTGTGTGTGTGTGTGTGTGTGTGTGTGTGTGTGTGTGTGTGTGTATACGTCTTTGGCTTGAGTTAGATTGTCTCCTGTTGGTGTCGATCACAGTCTCCATGTACTTCACTTTGTAAATGTCACACAGCGCAGGGAAAATGCTGAAGTAAGCAGTTATGTGGCTGATGATGTGGGTTGATGTTAAAACATCCGGAGTCACAAACTCAGGTCTGCCTTATCTCAATGAATATATGGCTTTCAGTAGACAAAGCTGATACAGTCTGCCTGGAAAATGTCTTACTTTTTTTGTTGCCTATCTCACAACTATCTTAGAAAAAAGGGAAATACATTTCAACATCAATATCAAGTTTGACAATACCAGTGAAAATGTTTGCTCAAAATGGCAAAATTCTTGGAATAATGAAGGTTAGTCTTACATATTATAGATTTCTGTTTAGAGTTTTTTTAATAGTTTTCTTGTATTGGAAAACCAAAACCCAAATTGCCTTGTGAGAAGATGTTGGGCTTTAACCAACGGGATATCCTGGTATAGTTGTCATCTAAAAATAGATTCATCCAAAAGGATAGCAACAAGAATTCATTTCTTTACATCATGAAGATGATGCTAGGCACAGACAGCCAGGAACTAGTCTGTGTGAGAAGTGTTTCTGCAGCATATGGTACAAGTGTTACCTTCTCTATAGAGAAGGAGATGCACCAATAGCTGATGTGAGCACCTGTGAGTAGTCTTGTACACAAAATATTCGTGTCACGATTCTGGCGGATTTTGGCGAATATAATGAATGTGTTTTTATTAAATCTGACATACCTTGCATCATAAAAAAGTATAATATAATTCAAATGTGGAGAGCTTTCAAAATATGAAAAAAACACATGAAGAACCAGCAGATCTTATCTCATACCTTTAATCAGAGACAGTGAGCAAAAGATTATACGCATCACATAAAGTAAAGATGGCACCTTATCTACAGTTGCAGATGCAGATCAGGTGCTTTGGGGAACTTGACTGAACCCCAGGAATGTTTCTGTACTGTGTGTGCTGAATTTCCCCCCTTTTCATTTCACTCTTTAAAGCATAGCAGTGCCGTGTGGGTGGGGATCAGCTGACAGGGATTGGAGTTGGGGTTTATGTGGGCAGGCCCTACCTGGGATGTCGGGGACGAGGATGTTCCTTGGGCATCACATGTATGTTTTAAAGGCCACAAAATGGTGATTGGGGGGGACAATGGGTGCAGGGTGTGTGACACATGAGTAGGACAGACCCCCCCGGGATGATGAATCCTGAGGACCTTTTGATATTCAGGATTTGGCCTCGGGGGTTTCAACAACCAAAATATTAATTTACTGCAAACACTATGATGTTTGTTGTCCCAAAATGATGTTGCTCTTCCTATCAGATAAATAAAGCAACAAAATGCTTTCCATGTTAAATAGAAATCTCAGCATAAAGCAGAGTCGATTGTATGATTCTGACTATATCATGAGAATAGTGATGATACAAGGTGTTTGCGAGAAGGTGAGCACATCCTTCCCCACCGGTGGCACCTGTCACAAACACATGCAAAGGCAAGTCAAACAAATGTGTGTCTTGAACTGTGACAGATATAACATTCTGTATCTGGCAACATGCTCTGCCAATATTTCAGAAGGTGAAGAAATGAACTATGTCAGAACCTTTGTCCTTGTTTGTTCTGGTTGCAGACAGAAGAAAACTTGTGACATGTTTACATGATGTTATCACAATGGTGTTTAAACCATGCTGTGGCCGCGTTAAACTAAATGTTTAGTTTGTCATCAACTGTCTACCCAGGTCCTGCCAGCCCATTCACTCACTCACTCACTCTACCACTCCACTAAAGCTTACCATTTACTGGCGCCATGTTATGGCAGTTGAGGTAATCCCCGAAGAGAACCTGGTGTCAGATCAATGACCTTCTCTAGAATCTACACATCTGGCCGACTTGGATCAATCACAGACCTATATTCTTTTACATAGCACTGCACTCAGCAATATTCCAGCTGTAAATAAATTAAATTTGACAAGATTGACACAATTTTATGGATAACAACTTCTTTAATACTGTAAAAAGCGACGTTTCGGTATAGATCCTTATACCGTTGTCAAGCAAGACTGAATGAGGGACATAGTGCAGAATATATATAGCAAGTGTTACTGTTAATCCTCTACTGGTAATCCTCTACTTGCTATATATATTCTGCACTATGTCCCTCATTCAGTCTTGCTTGACAACGGTATAAGGATCTATACCGAAACGTCGCTTTTTACAGTATTAAAGAAGTTGTTATCCATAAAATTGTGTCAATCTTGTCATCCGCCAACTTCTAAGTAATGCCTATCAAACAAATTAAATTTGAACCAGACAATCCAGTGATCGATATTGTGAGCAACGATTAACACCATTTATATACATTTATAGTGTGTCAACAAAAATAATTTCCATTTCACCTCCTTTGTATTAGATGTGCAAACAGCTCCATCAGGACTGAATTGTTCCACAGAATACATCAGTGTCTCAGTATGTCCTCCCGAGGGGGATAGCACCCCTGCACCTCTGGCATATCCCAGCATGCTCCATGTCAAGCCAGTGCTTATTCCACGATCCATCACAGCAGCCAATATGGAATCGGTTATGATTCAGTGAGTCTGGCATGAAGGTGTGATAATACTGAATGGAATGCTTGACAGCAAGTCATGCAGTCCCCTGGCTGCCCGCCTTCCTTCTTCATGTCAGATATTTATCTAAACCTGCTCAGAGCCGATGTTTAGCGCAAAGACTGAACAAATGTCAGTGAAATTGGAATTAAAAATTTGCCGAGTCATGTGAAATTGTTGCTTTGCAAAGATACTTGCATCTCACTGATAACAGGACCAATAAACAAAAACTGTCTTTAATGTTTAATGTGAAATATTTTAATATCCCTGAATTTCAGAATAGGACTTTTTAGAAAATCCAAATTTTGAAGATCATTACCCATATGTTTTTACCTAATTTATGTGCCAAGGGCATTCAGTTTGGAATCCTTGATAAATCCTGGCATGTGTATGTCAGTGTTTTAAATTAGTCATGTTTATGTTTAGTACCATGCCCCCTGTGGGTTTTTATGTACAATAAATCTTCTTCTTCTTCTTCTTCTTGGGGCACGGGTGGCCCAGTCTTCTAAGTGCCGCGATTCGCTGTGCAGAGTTGCGTCCCTTGGGCACGCCAGAAACCTATGATTGTGGGTTCGAATCGCGGTTCGCCCCGAATATGTTTCTAGGTTTGTCAGCACCATACCCATGCTCGTGGGTTTCAGCGTAGTGGTAAATGTCTGAGACCTTCATCACTTCGGGCTTTCCCCCCACATTAAGCTGACACGCCGTGATCTAACTGGAATAATGTTAAAAGCGGCATTAAACCCAACTCACTCACTCACTCACTCTTCTTCTTCTAGCTTTAGCCTCACAGTGAGGGACATTACAGTTGGAACAATACAGTGAAAACCTGGCTTTCTATCTACGTTCTTTCAGCATAACTGATGTTGTAGTGTGTTTTAAACTCCGTCCCACCACTGATGACAAGACGATGTCAGTCTCCGCCATGTCAGACATGTCTGAAGACCCGTGAAGATCCGGGATAGAATAGGTCTTCAGCAATCTATGGGTGTCGTAAAAGGCGACAAATGGGATCGGGTGGTCAGGCTCGCTGACTTGGTTGATGCATGTCATCGTATCCCAATTGTGGATCAATACTTATGATGTCAATCATTGGATTTTCTGGTCCAGACTCGATTATTTCCAGACCGCCGCCTGAACATTTGTAAACCATGAAATGACAAAATGTCTGACTTCATAGCTCATCAAGGAAGTGGTGATAGGTACTGGACTACCATGGGTGTCGAAATGTCGTCACATCACTAGATTGCCTTTTGGTGGTGCATTCAAAAATATCAATACCAATCATTTTCATATTAGGATTAGCCTTATCTGAATGTTGTCTTGGCAACAAAATGGAGGATACAAATACCCTCTAAACCAAAATAGTGAATTATGTATCAAAATGATCTTTAGTTCTTCTCTTATATAATTCTCTTTTTACTGACCTCTGCATACACCTTGAAAATCAGTAAAATAATAAATTATCACTCTTTTCCATCTTCCCGAATCAAGGGAGATTAAACTGACTTTAAAAGTCCAGTTTCCAGCCTTGCTAAACTAGGCCAGAATTCCTAGGCTCAATCAAAGCACTACCAGTGGCTTTTATGAGTTATGTCCCTTCTATGTCCCCACTACTGACCAATCAGATTCCACATCTCATATCACTTGCATCAGCCAAACAAAAACGCGGTGCCCAGACGATCTCATCAATAATAAAGATCTTTATTGTAATAAAATTGGTTCAACTCTCCAAGTACATCAAATCACTTGAGCACCTTTATTGAAAACATGAAAAGATTTTAAAATATCTGTCAATGCCCAGATGACATTACACATGCTCTGCAAATCCTGCAATCGAACAAATTCGGCTAGGCAGTTGCCATTTTGTTTTTGAACCGGATGTCGATTTTGTTGCAGTATTTTAATTGGACCATGCAAAGTCACATTAGTCCAGCTACAATATAACTCTATAAATCCAGCTGGTTCGACAAGGGTGGAATCTGGACTTAGTCAGTTAACTCCCTTGCCTCAGCAAGATGGGTCTTATCATGCTTATGTCAGTTAGATTAAAGTAATCAGGAAGACCCTGTTATTGTGTACATGCAGTGTTATAAAACATGCAGTGCAAGAAGTCTGTTTCTGTAACGTCTTTGATAAGAAGCTGATCCAGTTAATGATGCAACAATGAATATATTGTTTAAAGAAAATAGGATTGTTAGTTTTAAAGAGAATAAAATTTGTAGCCAAGTGACACCCATCACGGTAGATACGGTGCAGAGCTTGTTCCAACAACACAAGAAGTACCAGCATCAGGCGGCACCATCTATTGTGGAAAGAAAGAGTTAAAACCACACTTGCCTACCATTAATTGACTGGGGAGTTATCCAATACTTCAAACACGTATCTTAATAACAAAAAACAGACATTTCTTCAAGTTAAAACCGCAATATGGCTGAATTCAAACAGTTTCATTCCAGCAAAAACTATATAAGCCGTTCCTTATTTGTGTAAGCCAAGAGTGCTTCCTGCTGATAACAGTTTTAAAGTTCTGCTTTTTTATAACAATATATTAGCTGATTGTGAGTCTATTTAGGCATATACCTGTCACCATCTCAAGTGCCTTGAAGGGGCTAAACTAACCTTGGGCCCTGTTATCTGGGTTCCACTCTGAAAGTCTCTCCTGCTAGTGTGTTCCCAGAATGCACCGGTTCCTTCATTTGTTACTGACAAACTCTGAGATAACAAAGTATCCGGTTGATTAAAAAGAAGGAATAAAGCTAACAGGTTTAAAAGCAATAGAGGAATCGGATTTGTTTTGTTTTTGTATTGTGCAGGCTGGAAATTGGAGAAGCTTTGTGTTTAGATATTTTGTTAGGCTGGTTGTGTGGGTGAAGTATGAAAAAATAGTAGGACTCATTGGAGGTGATCGTCAGTACTCATGAAAGTTGTCTCAGTTTCACCAACAATGTGATTCTGTTGTTGGTGACTGCCTCTGTGGTCTAGTGGTAGAGGATCCCCCCGGAAAATCTGGGGTTCGATACCCGGCCGCATCCTACCAAAAAACGTTAAAAGATGGTACTTGTTGTTGCCCTGTCTGATGCTCGGCATTAAGGGGCTAAAACAAGGACTGGTGGTCTCGGAGTCAGTATACTGTGTCTGAGTGGGTTATTCATGTTAAACTGCAGCATGGGATCTCAGTGGGCTAGCACTATGAAATCAGCATCAGTCAAGACTAGTACAAGCAGCCACACACACACACTTCCATGCACGTCGCTATATAAGTGCAATAATCTTGGATGATGGTGATGCAGATGATGATGATGATGATGATGATGATGATGATGATGATGATGATGATGATTTTTCCTAGCAAGTTCCAAGCAAGAATTTAAATTGATAGCGGACCAATTCTCCAGAATCCAATGTTTTGATGACTTAAATGGCACACTGAATATACTGAGGACAATGGTTAAGACAAGCTAAATCAAGACATGTGGGCAAGCAATTACGGATTAGTATTTACCCGTAAATGATTTTACTGTTTAGGTTTGGATGGCTGACAAATGACAGCCACTCATTGAGATGATTTGCCCATGGCAATGAGGCAGCTGCTGAAACAAAGCTGATACATGTACTCGCATAATGATATGGTGCTGATGGTGTTTTGGGGATGGGAGACTGTGTTGGATTAAGGACTAGGGGATTAATTTATACTGATAACCATCCAAAATAAGTCTGATCTGACTTGGCATTTATATAGAACAGATACTTTGTAGCCTTTCATCACACTGCTTATTTAATGGTATTAATTTCAACTTTTGAAGAGATCAAGGGAGAGGCGAGGTTTAATGGGGTTTAACATCAGCAAGCCTCAGAGTTTTAAACTTTTATTGACTCATGTTGATATTTTTGATATCAAAAGACATTTGAGTGAGATTTTAAAACTCAACTAGTTATCATAAAGCTATATGTGTCAATAACATTACTTCAGGATATATGACAGTGGAATATATGCCATAACAACACTATGCTATATGATATTCAAAGTTACCAGACTGACATATATGTATATCATTTATATGACCTCCATTTAGTAAGTGTTGTTCCTGATCCTGTGGGTATATGTTAGATGCTAGATGAATTCCACTTCCGTAGCCAAATGTTTGTGTAATCTGGAGCTGTACGAGTGGCAGGTGAGACTGTTGTGTACCAGCAGTGTTACAACTCAGATGATGGACGTTTCACAGTTTATCTGTCCTTTTTCAAACTGTACTGAAATTAATTAGTTACAAATGAGCATCAGTTGCCATCAATCTACAGAAAAACAGGAAACATTACAGGGAATTCCCAGATATTTTCCATCGCTGCTGCCGTGTGGCACAGAGACAGGTTGCAGGAAGAATGCTAGAAGTGTTAAATACTCACTCATCAATTTGCAAAAAAACTGACAAAAAATATTTCAACATTTATCTCTCAGAAAACTGATGCTAAAAACAGAGTGTGTGTACGAGGTCTATATTTAGGGTGGTATCTGTTAGAGGGGGGTAGAGGCGCCACCGAAGTGTGGCTGGAGGTCACGAATGAGGGAAAAAACTTGAAGGACCTGGAATTACTGAACACCGGAGCATGTTGAGATGATGAATCAGACGAGGACGGAGAGGGGGTTAGTGGTGCAGCCAAGCACACCAGCGCGGTCCGCGGAGGAACGCTTCACATAGGTGATCGGCCTATCTGTGTTATGATTCTGGGGATGTTGTATGTGTTCAGGAAGTAAGACTGTGTCATTATTCGGGATCAGGTGGATGATGTAAGGCTAGGAGCGGAGCAGGGTTCGACTGTGTGGTTGTAGCTGGTGAAAGCAGTAAGTCTGTGTTTATTTTCTCTGTCACAGTTATGAAATGCATGTTGTGATATGATAACAAGCTGTCTCGTTTGGAGGCTGGTTTGACAAACTTTATATGTATAGCCCTGGTTGCTTATGTTTTTAAGAAATATTATCTGTGATGGTTTAATGAGTTTGATTGTGATTCAGAATATTTGTTCTAAAGGTCAGGCATTTTAATTCAAACATGATTTTGTGAGGATTTTTGAAGACTTTATTTGTTCAATAATTTAGATTCAGTACCCAATTGATCAAAACCATTTCTAAAAGAACTGAAAAGTTGAAATTGTTTTTAAATGTTTAAGAGTTAAACAAGCCTCAAGGAATTACCAAATCAATATTAAGAAATTGTTAATTAACTTCATTGGTTAATCAATATTAGTCATAATAGTGACTTGTCAAATTAAAAGTTTTATCTGGAAATATATGCTTCAGAAACAAATAATAGATCGAGAGTTTTATCTTAGTTTTCAATTCGTTGCAGTAACGTTAGGAAAATAGCATCTGCAATTGAAATAAGAGATTAATTACCAGACATTGTTCAGTTTGAGTCAGAATTTGAAAATTTATTTCACATTTTAATGCAACTTAAAAAATATGTTATACGACTCAAATTATCAGATGATTCATGACAGATTCTGTTCTTCCGCTTATGTTTATCAAATCCGTCAACCCCAATTTCAATAGCTGTGATTGTTCAAGAATGTCACCATGTCCTACAAGGCCAACCAGACTGTCACTCCAACTTTCTTCTCGCATATTTTGTTGTAATTAATTCCCGCCAATGCTGAACACAATGGATGAGTCATCTCCATCATCAGCAAGGTAGGAAGTCGCGACATCATTCCAGCTAATTACTGGATTGTCATAGGCACATTTCGGGGCTGGGATAATAAGGTTATTTCTCAAGAAGACACTACTGGTGATTTAACTGCCTGAATTATTGATAAAATGCTATTAGCTACCTTTCTTATTTGATAATAGTTGGCTTTTTTTCAAAGATTATAATCTTAATGCAGTTTGTTTTAATTGGTGATTTTGTTCTTAATATTCATTGATGAAGAAGTTACTTTGGGGGATGGGGAGGGGGGTTCAACTTACCCTTTTCACAAAAGCCTGGGGTCATCACTGATTTTCAGTTATCCATTCATCTAAATTTCATCAATATTTTGCCTTTTTGCCCAGTGGAGACTGTTAGGCTGCAATCAAGACTCTACTGTTGAGGTTTTATCTTAGACATTATGTGTCTTATGATCTGTGTCATTATCACCAAAGCCATAATAATCATCATCACTCTCAACCCGTGAAGAAGAATAGGTCTTCAGCTACCCATACTTGCCGTAAAAGGCGACTATGCTTGTCGTAAGAGGCGACTAACGGGATCAGTGGTAAGGCTTGCTGACTTGGTTGATGAATGTCATCGTATCCCAATTGCATGGATCGATGCTCATGATGTCAGTCACTGGATTGTTTGGTCCAGATTTGATTATTTACAGACTACTGTCATATAGCTGGATTATGGCTGAGTGGGGCGTTAAACAACAAACAAACAAACAAACATTATCAAAATCTATAGCACCATCCTCATTATCATCAATATTGTTATGATCACCGTTACACTTGCAAGGAATACTGTTCAAAGGAGCGTTAAACCAAACTTACTCACTAATGTAATATTTGTAACCAGTCATCAAAACAATGATCATTAACAGTTGAATCAACTACTGATAAGGCTCAGAGGTTAAGGTGTCAGCTGTTCCGGCAAAACACCCGGGTTCAGTTCCCAACATGGTACAATGTGTGAAGCCTATTTCTGGTGTCCCCCGCCATGACATTGTTGGAATATTGCTAAAAGCGGCGTAAAACCATACTCACTCACTACTCGACCAGAAGACATTTTATTTGACTTGGACTAGTGGCTAAATTCGCTGACAGACATGGATGAAATTCAGACAAGAAGTTGTGATGATGTATGTTTCACTGACAAAAAGTAACTACACAGATCTATAGATTGTACCTAGTCTGTCATACCGACCCTGGAACAAATATATCCAATACAGCCCATGCAAGTCTATAATGTTTGGCAAGTCTAGATTACTGCAGTGTCTGGAAATGAAGAAAGTCACTGGGCTCCTTTTTATCATATTTTGTAACTTTAATTCAACAACTTTTTTTCTGTAAAATATATTCATTTCAGAGACTAGATGTTAGTCTAGGTTCCCACTCTGAACAGCCAGGTATACAGCTCCTCTAAACTGGAAATGTAGACTGGCTGAGGGTGTTAAAACTTTGAAATGTTTGTAAACTGTCAGACATGTTCAATTGGGTGACTGCAAGCCTTTTTTCCTTCTTCCACTTTCTTCCACTCGCAAGTTTGGACTTCGTTAAAACAACGTTTTGACACAATTGAGTCTTGCCTATACACCATGTGTTGTAACATCAGAGATTTCAAGGCGTTCTTGTTCTCGTTTCTATAAACACATGTGATAACTGACATCACAATGTTGGCAATGTCTCATTTATTGAATTAGCAGATCCTGTTTGCAAAAGGGAAAGCTGTAATTAGCTGTAATCCAAGCTTACATCATATCTGACACTATTAAATAATTCAAAACACGTGGAATGTTCAAATATTTCAGCTCCATTGTGACTCGTGGAAAGAAGTATCAAGGAACCTACGCTTGTCACACACACAGCTACATCTGGATGGTCATACTCAGTGACTGGTTGATTGTGTAGCATTGTACCCTTACCATGGAACTTTGCTCATTATATCAATCACTGGTTGTCTGTTCCAGACTTAATCTATACTGCCACTATATATCTGGAATGTTTAAACAACAAACAAACAAACAAATGTTTCAGATATGCATAAGTATTTAAATATGTAAACAAAGCAAGACATATCGCCATACAAACACTATAAGTATTGCCTTTCCCCGAACATGTCACTATTAACGTATATACCTAATTAGCGGGAGACAAATATAAAAATATCTAAACTCATCTAGTTTTTTTAAAAAACAGTGGCATATACTAGCAGTACAGAATCTTATCTTTTGTTCGAGAAGTGTTTTTGAAAGATAAGGGGATAATCCTTGTCGTGTTTCTGTCAGGTTCTCGCTGCCCATCAATCACAGCGTGTTTTTAAAGTGTTGCTGAACATACTTATAACAGTATCATATTCCCATTAATCTTCTACCTCCCAAAACCAGGCGGGGAAACTTAACGTACCTGTCGAGAAAAAGGTGCAATTATTAGATGAAGAAACTATAAAGTATTACTTTCATATCACAAGCTTCCACCCCTCTCCTCCAATCAGCTAAAGGCTTAAAACGTGTCGCAATATATGCTTACGTAAGAATTAGGAATTCTGAAGGACATATTATAGCGTGGTCTGGTAATTCGGCATGTAACTTCTTTTGGTCCTGGATTTCTTCAAGTTTCTCCAGTTTCTCAAGGCCAAACAGCACTTGGGGTTATTGTTTTTCTAATGTTCAGTGTCTGTGTCACTGTCTGTTGTTACTGGTGGAGAATATGTTTGTGTGAAGTTTTTGTTAATAATGTCTAAAAACAATTTGTTTATGCAGTCGTGCTTGGGGAGGATAATGGTGACAAATGCTTAGATTTTTTTGTGTTAAAATGGCCGCTTTCTTCAACTTGAGTTAGGGTTGTATTTCTAATTTACTTTGTTGATTTTTTATCTTTTAGAGTTTAATGTCTGAAATGTTTGTGAAAGTTGCAGTCAAATTGAAATTTGAAAGAATTTTTATCTTGGATTTCTTACTTAATGCTCTGTCTTGGATTATTTTGGATTGTAATTTGGGGATTATTGTTTGTGAGTGTGCTGTCTTAGAGTCAATTGTATTAATGTGTGTCAGATCTATTGCCCATAATATTGTTTATAAGTATGCTGTAATGATCTTGGAGTCAAACGTATTACTCACTCACTCACCCACCCACTCACTCACTCACTCACTCACCTACCCACTCACTCACCCACTCACCCTCACGTTAAACTTGCAGCAAACCCACTTCACCAGATTGCTATCATACAGTAATAAAATGGATGCAGTCGTGTGAACGTAAACTGTAAAGATCTTTTACGACCTTGGCAGTATGGCTGGTTGATGGACCGTGTTATTTATCTTCATGGAATAATTCCTTTAATTGACTCATGATGAGATGAAAATAGCCTGTGGATAGAGTTGCAGGTCGTATAGTGGAGTACCTCTTTCAACCTTAAACATCATAATTGGTTAAATGGAAATTTGATTAAGTGTCAAGTAGGCACATAATTTTTAAAAATACTGTTGATTGTCAAATATATTGGTTGAATCAATTTGCAAATGTTCTACTAACAAGAAGTTAAGACCACCGATTCTTTCATATTGCTATAGTTAATCTGTTGTGCCAATTAGTCTTCTTTATTATACACCTCCATGTGATGACAGATTTACTAGAGTAATATGAAGGAATTGTTTGGTCCTTAACTATTTTTAGTAGATAAGATAAGATAAGATAAGATAATATTTATTGCAGAAACGTTCCATTACAGGACAGATGCAATTTTAAAAGACAAGACATTATGATTCATATATACATATATACAGGCATACATAATTTACATTCCTGTAGACACATACAAAAACAAAACAATCAATATTACATACTTGATGATATTTTTATACATAAAATGTCAACGGTTGATTATGAAGGGGTATTTATTGTTTGAAATTATAGATATGGAAACAAATGCAGTTGATATTGACTGCTTCATTATTTGACAGGATGTAGTGAAATAATTCATCTTCATGACTGTGGACATTTACATTTACATTTTGTCTGAATAATTTTGTATATTTCTTTCTTGAGTGTGTTTAACACAGTGAAGTAAGTAGTGTTTTTCGTCATCAATGGTTGAACATGTAGAGCATAGCCTCTGATGTAGTGGGGTTGGTGGCTTTGTATGTCTTCCAAGTTCAATATTTAATTTATGGTTACTTAATCTTAGTTTAGAAAAGTGAACTCGATATTTTTTTACTTTACAGTGACTGAGATAAGGTTCTAATTTTATTTCATTTTTAACTATCCTATATGTCCTAAGTTTGTTTCCTGTGCCTCTTGTTGCATTTTCATCTTGAAGAGATTCCTTGAAGAGGGAGTTGAATTTAGATTTGATTGTCTCTTTGAATATTGGTGATAGGAAATCTGAAGTACTCAAATTGTGTTTTCCTAAGAATAGATTGAGCTGGTAAAACCATTCTAATCGTTTTTTCTCCAAATATGTACTTTCTGTAAAAGCGTTCTGAAGTATTATGTTTTTGGAAGAACATACATGGTGATAAAAATTTGCTACTTGATAGTAGTATATGATTAAAAAACATGCAGTCATAGAATTATGGCATTTAATCCTTGCATAGATAAGAAATGAATTATTTTGTACAGTAATATTCCTGTATGATGTCTTCATTTCCGTGAAAAAGAGGAAGCTGTTTGAAAGAATAATGACTTAACATGTGCAGTCAAATTCCAATGATAATTTGTGTATACGTTAAAATAACTATATTTATCACAGCCTGCATTCTTATAATGACAGTATGTTTTTAAAGCAAACAACAAAAATGCAGATTTCTGCAGTTTTTAGTGACAAGTGCAGGTGGCACGAGCAGATTTATCAAGGGGGCATATTTGGAACTAATTTCACGTCAGAAGCTGGTGTTGTTCCCGACATGAATATCTGTGCTTGTATGCCTGCTGGGAGAACCCCACTTCCTGTACCCTGTGTGGAGCCTGCATGTTGTAGATCCATCACTGGGGAGGAAGTGCTACATGCAGGTAAAGGGCCGGCAATGAAGAGAGCTCCAGAAGTGACTTGGGAACTGTATCTGTTGCTACTTTAAGAGAAATGTCCAGGGTTTGGTAGGCATCATGCTAGGAAAAACCAGGAAGTAGGAAATGTTAGGAAATTGTTCTAACACATTCTAAAAATAATGCTGTAGTCCCCTGAAATCCCACCTTAAAAGTTAAAGATTTTTACAGAATGTTTTTTGTACTACTCAAAAGAAGTTATGGACCACCAGTTCTGACATATTACTCTATGTAATCTGTCACACAAAAGAGTGAGTGAGTGAGTGAGTGAGTGAGTGAGTGAGTTGGGTTTAACGCCGCTTTTAACAGTACTACAGTGATATTGCGGCGTGTCAGCTTAATGTGGGAGGAAAGCCCTAAGTGATGCAGGTCTCAGACATTTGCCACTTCGGTGAAACCCACGAGCACGGGTATGGTGCTGACAAACCTAGAAACATAATCAAGGCAAACCAGGATTCGGACCCACAATCATAGGTTTCTGGCTTGCCCAAGGTACGCAACTCTGCACAGCGAATTGACGACTGGTCCATCTATGCTCCCGATTTTGTCAGTGGTCCGACTGGGATACTGTTTGTTTGAGGCTAAACATTTAACAAAGGTAGAAATGATTATCCTGTAATTGACATATCAAAACTGTTTGTACCTTTAAATGTAGTAAGCGTTTTATTTTTATATGTTTTTTAAATTTAATTTAAAGGGTGAAGGTTAAATTTTGGTTGAATTGAGTGAGTGGGTGGCTGGATGAGAGTGGGTGGGTGGGTAGATGGGTGGGTGAGTGGGTGGGTGGGTGAGTGAGAGTGAGTGAGAGTGAGTGAGTGAGTGAGTGAGTGAACTAGGATTAACACTGCCAATCCCCTTTAGTACACAGGATTTAGAGGTATAGTCAGAGGGTATTAAGGACTCAGTAGTGTGATATGTGGCTGGAAATAAAATAGCATTTGGTACACAGATTCAAAATTTAAAACAAATAATGGTGTACAAAAACTTTATATGTTTTATGTTTTAATATGTTATCAGTAATTTAACTATAAATGATGCCTTTTTTTAATGCTTTTGAGATTTGTGTAAAGTGGTATTCAGGATTTAGAGGAGGAGAAAGTTGGCACCCTCAGTAGTGAGCAAGGAGTTCCAAAGGGCACAAACATCTTTTAGAGTGTCCGGCGGCACACTTGACATAAAAAAGATTTCTATCCCTGGTCCCTCCTGTTGCACAGAGTAGCATGTGGCCGTCACTGTTTGAATCTGTCCAGACTTCCGATAACTCAGACAGATAAATACTGTAATTCAAGCAGGAAGGTTTGATGGTAGGTTTGATGAAGCATGAAGAAACCTGTATGGTACTTTAGGTCAATGTGGGATGAATTCCTTAACATCTGGTTATCACTGAGTGAAACCGAATTCTAATATTGACGGAGATGAAGTACAAAGTTTAAACTGAAATCTGGTGAAACAGGTCAGATAGTTTTCAAAGAAAGAAACAGAGTACTGAATATTTCCACAATATCTTGAACACTCTACTCTCTGTGCGTCATGGATGCATTTCACAGTGACAGTGCTGCTAGGCTCACTCACTCACTCACTCACTTCAATATCAAACAGTTTCTTAGCAAAAATAAACCTGCAACCTGCAAGTTACTGACTATAAACTTTATGAACCTGATTACATAGATGAACCAGCTCCCTACCAGAGGGAGATAACCAACAATATGTGGTTCTTTCTGCGACATAACCAAGCACATGGGTTCCATCAAATTGAAAGTCTATGACCTGTGTCAATGAAGGCTTTCCTCCCACATTATGCTAACATGCTTCTACATGGCCCATATACTGTTCCAAGCAGCATTAAACTCCACTCACTCACTCACTCACTCACTCACTCACTCACTCACTCAAAACACACCCATCCACCCACCCACCCACTCACTCACCCACCCACTCACTCACTCACTCACTCACTCAAAACACACCAACCAACCCACCCACTCTCTCACTCACTCACTCACTCACTCACTCAAAACACACCCATCCACCCACCCACCCACTCACTCACCCACCCACCCACTCACTCACTCACTCACTCACTCAAAACACACCAACCAACCCACCCACTCTCTCACTCACTCACTCACTCACTCACTCAAAACCCACCCATTCATTCACTCACTCACTTACTCACTCACTCACTATTGTTTCAGTGTTAGAAAAGGGATAGAGTTTGAGCGCACCGTGTAGGCTTATGCTAACATGATTTGGGTGTTTAGGCCCACTCACTCACTTACTCACTCACTCACTCACTCAAAACCCACCCACCAATTCACTCACTCACTCACTCACTCACTCACTCACTCACTCTCTCTCACCCAGCCACCCAGCCACTCACTCACTCACGTTAAACTTGCACCAAACCCATTTCACCAGATTGCTATCATTCAGTGATGTGTCTCAACCAAATGTACTACTGTACTAAATGTTTACTTTAAGGCCTCAGAATCTGTAATGAGGAGGGAAGCTTTGTTTAGTAATTAAGCTTGATAGTATTCAAATGTATCAGGGGAAAGAAATAGAGGAAATACAGAAATTATGGTAGAGATGCAGAACGTAATAGAGGAAATGCAGGAATAATAATACTGATCCGTCCTTTAATAGAAGCAATATGGGAATTATGATACAGATCCTGCAATTAATAGAGGAAATACAGTAATTATAGTACAGATCCAGCACTTAATAGAGGAAATGCAGATCCAGACTTTAATAGAGGCTATATGGGAATTATGATACAGATCCTGCAATTCGTAGAGGAAATATGGTAATTATAATACAGATCAAGCCCTCAATAGAGGAAATGAAGGAATTTTAATACCGTATTCGACATAATAAGTGCCCTGGGTGCTCTCAATATTATCGAGAAAGAAATATACTCTTTGGAAAATTATCTAGACAAAATGTAAATGTAAATGTCCACAGTCATGAAGATAAATTATTTCAATACATCCTATCAAATAATGAAGCAGTCAATATCAACTGCATTTGTTTCCACATTTATAATTTCAAACAATAAATACCCCTCCATAATCAACCGTTGACAATTTTATGTATAAAAAAGAATATCATCACATATATAATATTGATTATTTTGTTTGTGTCTACAGGAATGTAAATTATGTATGTCTGTATATATGTTTATATTGATCATAATGTTTTGTCTCTTAAAATTGCATCTGTCCCGTAATGGAACGATTCTGCAATAAATATTATTATCTTATATTATCTTATCTATTAGAAATAGGGGGCTCTTATAAGAATATTATTTTGGTGAAAAAAAACAGAGTGGAAAGATCGTAAATTTTGTGGTTTATGCTGACAGCCTGAAATGTTTGTATACGACAGATATATTTTTCAAGAATTTTATTTCCCATTATTAAGGATGCATATAACACACACATTATACACAAATAGATAAGTCTTATGTACATAGATCAATCGGAAAGGGTGCTAATTGGGATTGTTCACAAGCCAATATATTAGCAAATATCGCCGTGGGCGCTTATTAGAGCGGGGCGCTTATTACGTCGAATACGGTACTGCAGGCCTACTGAGACTTTTAATAGCATCCATAAAGATTGATGGAGTACTGTGAGGCATATGCAGGCAATAAATATACCTACTCTGTATGTGTCATAACCAGGTTATCAATAATAACAATATGGCTATCATTAACATAGATATCAGGTGTCAAGTTGTCTGATATTAATCAAACCCCTAAGTAGTCCACTGTTATTCCACGTTATTCCATGCGGTGGCATGTTATGATAAATATGACAAAATGTCAGCTGTATTTATCTGACTGACCTTTAACCTACACCCCCCAGAGGATGTAAACCCATCCAAAACCATGGCCAGTGTTGGGAGAAAGTTCAGCAAGACAGGGAGAGAGTCAAAAACTTTCATGATATTTAGTATCATTAGGACAACTCATGTTCATATTTGTGTTTAAACATTTCAGTCAGTGTGATTGAAGCTGGGTTCTGTATCAAACTTCTTCTTAGACTGAAAACATGTTCAGTTAGTTTTTCTATGGTGCATTACATCTAATTGATAAGCTGTAAAACTTATGGGACGGCCCCTGGTGAATTCATTTTGTTTTCTGTCTGCAAAATAAACAGTGTTTGTTTTTTGGAAGAACATATGTTTTATATGCAGCTAAGTGTTACATTTGACTGTTTTTATGTAAGGGGAGATGTATTTGACATTTTGCCAGTCGTGTACGGTGATTATTTCCTGAAGCAGGTTGGTCGTATAGGAGCTACCTCAGATGAAGAAGCTATCTTTTGACAAGAACTTTGATGTGTATGGTGCAATATGGATTAAATTTCAAGCAAAATGTTATGCATTAATTTATACTGAAGCCAAGCTAATTTTACTGCTTGTTCAATGGATCCACCTGTCACTTTTTTGCCATTTAAAATATCTGTAACAGGAAATATGTCGGGTATCTGTTTTAGCATTGACAGTTATGTTGACATTTTGACTACTGGTAAGTTGTTGCAGCACTGCTGAAACAGGCTTAAACTGCATGTATCTATGAGGCTTGATAAAAGAACATCAAAATTGTTTTTAAACTAAATTTTGCAATGTGTATTTTGTATTTAATGAACAGTTCTGAAAAGCAGTATTTTTGTTCACCACAAAACAAATGTGCATAAGAAAGGTTAAATTGCAAAAATGATGACACTTCGCTTACACACTTACTTAAATGCCCCCATGATAACATATTTAGAAAATGTTTTGAAGAACAAAGACAAATCTGACATTTTGAAAATGATCTTTATATTTTTATATATTTTTATAGGTTTTTTTCTTTTTATGTTTTTTAAATATATTTTTTTATGTTTTCTTAAATATTTTTTATGTTGTTTTTTTTAGTGTATATATCTTTTCACAAACAGGTTTAATTTTCAGTGTTGAAATCAAACATTATGTCTTCTGTGAACTTGATATAATATTGTAGTTATAGTCCTTACATTGATGTTATTTATGAAATCCATAGCAGACGTCCAATACTATCCCTGTATACCTGTGTAGACCATCCATGTGATATTCGGGGGGTGGGGGAGGGGGGATTTGGTGGGGGGGGGGGGGGGGGGGGGGGGGGGGGGGGGGATGTGTGTATGTCTTGCATCAATAATGACCTAAAGACTATTTTGTCTCCAAGAGAAAGCCCTGTCCCTCTGCAAGTGATCCCTTAGAACAGCAAGTGGGTTGTCTCCCCTGGACTGTAAAGTATCCGGAGAATGAGTCATTAGCTTGAATTAACACTGTTGTCTCCCCTTGAATACAGTTCATCTACCTTTACATCAACAGTAGTAGTAGTAGTAGTAGTAGTAGTAGTAGTAGTAGTAGTAGTAGTAGTGGAAGTGTTGTCAGGCAAATTGACTGAACTGAAGCAGTTTGTTCGAGTTTAACAATGTTACCTTTGACCACTTTCTAAATGGCATTGTGTATTCATTTGTTCGAGTTGTCTCCCTTGTAACAGCAACCTCTGCTGCACTGGTTTGTAATCTGCATGATGCATAATTTCAATGGTATTTCAAGAAGACATCATTGAATGAGGAAAGCAATAAATTAGAAAAATCTGAAATAAATTTGAATTAAAACCTCATAACAGTCTGTTATATCAGCGGTGTTCCAATAGCTTAATGAGTCATAATGCACACTCTAATGTCCCCCCAACATTACAATAACTAGGAGAGCAGGGAAATGAGAACCAATCATGTCGTGATGCTTTAAGTATGTGATATGTATAATTCTGTCTTTTTGCCTCGCTTAACCACTTACGGTAGTACTTGTAGAGGCCCTGAAGCCATTAGAATGAAGGGTTTCGGAACTCATCACAAATGCTCCAAAGTAAATCTGGCAAATATTGCAGCATGTCATGAGATAACAGTAGCCTGACTTATGTTCTCTGTGAAATAACATAAAGATACCGTATTCAAAGTAATAAGCGCCCAGGGCGCTCTCAAAATTAGAAATAGGGGGCGCTTATTAGAATATTATTTTGAGTTGAAAGATCGTAAATTTTGTGGTTTATGCTAACAGCCTGAAATGTTTACATACGACAGATATAGTTTTCAAGAATTTCATTGCCCATAATTAAGGGTGATATAACACACGAGTGCGTATTATACACGAATAAATAAGTCTTGTGTACATTGATCAATCGGACCTGGTGCTGATTGGGATTGTTCGCTTGCCAATATATTAGCAAATATCGCCGTGGGCGCTTATTACGTCGAATATGGTAATTGTTTTAATTATTTCCCATCAGTCACATGTCCTTCAGGTCAGGTCAGTAGATGGTGTGTTAGTTGAAATACACCCAGGTTTCCCGTAGGGCTGGGACGAGTCGTAATTTACTACCCGGGAACCCACCCCCCTATTACCCGACCCTACCCGGTTACCCACTGTAGATCTTAGGAGATGTCTGAAAATGTCCGATTGGGAACATTTTTAGCATAGCCCTGGAAACATGTATTTAGATACACGTTTTAAACAATCTGGTCATTCATACATTGAAGTTGAATTAAGTTATATCTTTATTCAACCATATGAAAAATCAGAAGGAATGGATGCATAGTCAGAAAGAAATTAGTGACTTATAGTGTAACCATAGAGTTAATGTTTGTCATTGAGCAATATATCACGTGACTAACCACGGATCCAAGTAGTCCTGTGGGTACCCGGGTACTACTCAGTTACCCGTCCCAGCCCTAGTTTCCTGCCTCACAAGACTATCCTTGATTGGCTCTCAGTTGGTTTACAAACAAATATCTCGTATTTAGGTTGGTTGTTGAAATAAAAATGACATATTTATAACTGTTTTTTACAGTTATTTCTATAAAGAATTGTTGGTCAGATAAAATGAATAACATCGGAAAGTATTTTTCAATACCAAACAGAAAAGATTGGTCAGAAAATTTTAATCTGATCCACCAGAGCTCCAGATAAGCTGCGTATCTGCGTGAAATACGGATAAGAAATGCAGAAATATGCAGTCAAATAACATCCAAGCGTATCAAATATGCAACGAACATTACAGATACGCTACAAAAATAAAACTTGTGCGTATCATCAAAATATTGTGAAGTAACCCTGCGTATTCGATTAGCAAATCAGCAACTTATTTTGAAATTATACGGGCATTCCGTCAACCTTGCCAAACTCCATGCTGACACTTACATCATGTTCATTTGCCATCACACTTTCTTGTGGAAGTATTGCGGTATTTTTGAGTCCTATAAAGCTCTCGAACCCACACGACACCAGTGTGCAGGGACCAGATGAATAGTATTTTTAAATATTTAACTTAAATACTCACGTGTGTAAAATCTAGTGGGTAACAGAAATTTGAATACCCAGATAGAATTACTGATACCCAATGATTTTAAAATGCATGGGTAAAATACCCACAACACCAAAAGCTTATCTGGACCTCTGTCCACCTTTATTAAACCGAGAAAAAAAACCATAATGTGTCTGACAGGTAACTTATTGATAATGGATGAGTGAGTGAGTGAAAATGGTTTTATGCCGCTTTTAGCAATATTCCAGAAATATCACAGCGGGGGACACCAGAAATGGGCTTCACACATTGTACCCATGTCAGGAATCGAACCTGGGTCGTCGGCGTGACGAGTGAACGCTTTAACCACTCGGCTACCCGACCGCCCTGATAATGGAGGAACACAATGGGGTACAAATGTAGGTTCAAGGATCAAATCTTCTTGATGGTATTTGAACACAATAGAGTTTGACAGTATTGTTAAAATATTGTTATGAGTAACAATTTCAGGAAAGGCTGCGCCATCAATGAACACAGGAAGTTTTTGTCGAGTCAGTATTACACAGGAAACATAGAGTTCAGTGGGCATGCTATTTACTCAGGTTGTGTACGTGCTATTTGCATAATCAGTTAATGACTCTTGAATTTATATTTGCAACAGAGCTTGTTTGTAGTTAGATAGTCGGGGGGTTGTATGACAAGTCTCGGATCTGCGACCAGCGTCACATGGCCCCCCCTATTCAGTATCCTCATCGTGATAATGAGAATATGCTTAAATGCCTTTCTTTAATCATCTGTTGTTTGTAACGACCAAATGCTAAAAGTCATGGGAAAATTTGACAGAATGGTGACAGCGAAGTGTCAGGCAGTTGTTGGATGGCCAGCGTGACACATCCGCATGTCGGTCATGAAGTCGTTGCTTTTAAACATCAGTCAAACTGTGTAGGCCTTTCATGAACTGACACTCAACATTGTGTGGAACTCGGATCTGAAGCCAGTTTATTAATGGAGTCATTTTCAAGGCATGTTTGGTGTCATTGGTGGATTGGATGTGATTTTGTGTTTTTAGTTTTGATATACTTGTCTACTATGGTTCTGGCATTCAAACACAAATTTCACCAGATACAATTTTTTCGGTGACCTTTCATAACTATATTTGAATTTAAAATTTGGATGATTTTAATTTATTGTTTTTGATGTCATAGCTCTTCCTACTTTAATATTAGGTGCATAAATGTATACAGATGTTATATTACCATTTGAGAGAGAAATTAACGCTTTGGTAATTAGTTCTGCCATCTTTGAATATCAAGTGATATTGTTAAGGATGAATGCGTTAAATTAGTAACATATGTTTTTTGTATATAATCCCCGCGCACATGTTCAGAGCAAGAGATTGGCTTTGATGACATCAGGATTAGTAGGATTAAAAACGCAAAAGGACAATTCCATGGGAATATTTCTGATAACGATTCTTCGTGTAAACTCACTACTTCTCATTGGGTGTCAAAGAATTTTATTTATGTTTCTTTGTTTGTTGTCTAATGCCAAACTCAGAAATATTCCAGTATTGTTTATTGAGATTGTGATGACGAATGACTTTATCAAATATCTGTCAGTACCAAATGGTTCATATCATTCATTGCTAAATAATGCTGAAAATGCGTCCATTTTTATGTTTATTCTGATAATTTCTTTTTTATGGCAAGTTGACATTTGTTTGCAGACAAGGACATGTCAGTGCAGTCTCGATGTTTACCTGGCGCAGTTTGTTTAGAAATGTGTTTGTCAGCATTGTGGTGGGGGTGACATTGAAATGTACATGTGGGGATGTCGTTTTCAGCATAATTTGGCTCACAGACAGATCTTGAGCCAAGGCGTAAAACTAGGTATATTACCTGAAGTGTGTGATATAACTTACTTATGTCACCTTGAGAATGTGGGTACTCGGATGTACTACAATGTTATCACATGGGTAGTACAAGCTGGATGAAATAGACAACCTGTGTCAAATGTTTTAAGAACTTGCCAGAAGCATTGGATGCGATCACAGTGTGTTGGCGTAGTGTGTGTGATATTGACGTGAAATTAACATTGACTATATAGGAAATAAGCACCTTGGAGTTTGTGATATACTGATATTGACATCTCCACTGTGACACACTGTTGAAATTGACAAGCGTGTGATACTGACCTATATTGACCAACTATGGCAATGTGCAGGGTGGAAGATTCCTATCAGAATCTACTAAGGTATGTGTTTAAATGTGATGTTTTATGTTTTGCTTTGTCGTGGATTAGTGCTGGTATATTCCATTTTGTCATTGAAGCAAATCTCAGGCAAAAATGTTCATAATTATTCCTGCATTTAACTTGCTTGTCTTTCGCATAGTCTTTCAAAATATAGAATTTAGATAGAAACAAGCAACTACATTTAAATTGAAACAGAGCCCCAGTGGGATGGGAGAGTTAGAACCTGTGGAAAATTTTAACTTGCTTCATTTAGGGCTTTAGCATTACAGAAAGGGCTGAGCAAAAATACTATGGTTGAGGGATTGTTGGGGGACATGCTTACGGACTTGCATGATGAAATACATTAAGACCATTTGGTTAGTCTTGCAATGACATGAATCGCATCAAATGTGCACCCAAAGGTAGACACTGATAAACAAGTCACCCAAGAGAGGAAAATAATATTCTGTTGATTCAAAATTATTTTGGCCGTGATGAAAGGATGATAAAAGTGTTGAACATTTTTTCCAATCTAGTCAAAGTGAGGAGTGACCTCATCTGATGAAGAAAAATAGAAGGATACGGTACAGCAGGATGCCATGTAACAGTCAGAATGTGTTAGTGAAATAACAATTTTTCATAGTATTTCATTGTGAAGTTTAGAATATAAGATATGCTGAAGTTATAAGGAGCTGTGAGTTGGATGCTGGAGAGTTTTAGTTCGTTTGCTTGTTTGTCTGGCTGTTTGTTTGTTTCTTTGTTTGTTTCTTTCTTTCTTTGTTGTTTAATGCTGCACCCAGCAATATTCCAACTATATGAAAATTAGTGATGACATCAATCCTTATGTTTGAGTCTCTGATGACCAGCAATTAACCATTCAGTGGCCTGATCACTGAGTCCATCAAGTCTCTTCTTACGACCAGCATACCTTGCTGGGACATCGCTTACCCAGAATCCCCCAGGTTCAATAGCTGTGGTCACAGGGATCCTCGGTGACTTTACTACAGTGCCATCAGCCATGTGCAATGTGTCTGGTACTTGTGGTGCTGAAATTTGCCTGTCTATGGTGGACTGGTGACTAATGTCTGGCTTTGACAGACCTCTGTCATAGAGCTGTCAGTGGTAGTTGGATACAAGAAATGGTAAGGGTTTAGATATACAAACTCTGATGAATGGGGTAGTGATATATCCACTATTAAATACCAAACTGATGAATAGGATAGTGGTATATCCACTATTAAATACCAAACTGATGAATAGGATAGTGGTATACTCACTATTAAATACCAAACTGATGAATAGGAAAGTAAAATACTCACTATTAATTACCAAACTGATGAATGGGAAAATGATATATCCACTATTAAATACCCGACTTATGAATGGGATAGTGATATATCCACTATTAAATAATCAACTGACGAATGGAATAGTGATAGAAATGTCTCTCGCTTGAAAATATCTGTGGTCCCATTTGGCTGAAGGCATCATGTTAAAAAAGACAGCACTAAATATTGAGAGACATGGTCAGTTATTAGTACTGGGTGGATGTCCATTTAGGAAACATAAAAATCTTAAACAAAATCCTCCAATCACAGCTGCAAGCTGATTCAATCTGGACTGAAGGCTACAAAAACTGCTTGTTGAACGACTGATGTTGATTTGATGTGGTATAACCCCTTAGGTGCTGTAATCCAAACCCGGGTTCACTCTGGTCATGTCAGCACCATTCCTATGACATTCACCAAAGTGGTAAACGTCCGAGACCTGCATCACTTCGAGTTTTCGTACTGCGTCCTGCTAACATAAAGTTATAGAACTAAATTCTATTCAAAGCAATATTAATGGGAAGTCATAATGCAAAGTCTTAAGACTGACATTAAACTAATGTTATATACCAAAAACATATCAGGGCTGATGTCACACATGTGAGATCCTTACATTGTCAACATCACAAGTGTCTGAAAAGTCGATATCACAAGTGTCTGAAAAGTCGATATCACAAGTGTCTGAAAAGTCAACATCGAAAGTGGCTGAAAAGTTGACATCACAAGTGGCTGAAAAGTCGATATCACAAGTGGCTGAAAAGATAAGTCGATATCACAAGTGGCTGAAAAGTCGATATCACAAGTGGCTGAAAAGTCGATATCACAAGTGGCTGAAAAGTCGACATCACAAGTGGCTGAAAAGTCGACATCACAAGTGGCTGAAAAGTCGACATCACAAGTGGCTGAAAAGTCGATATCACAAGTGGCTGAAAAGTCGATATCACAAGTGGCTGAAAAGTCAATATCACAAGTGGCTGAAAAGTCGACATCACAAGTGGCTGAAAAGTCGATATCACAAGTGGCTGAAAAGTCGATATCACAAGTGGCTGAAAAGTCAATATCACAAGTGGCTGAAAAGTCGACATCACAAGTGGCTGAAAAGTCGACATCACAAGTGTCTTCTCTACAACATAAATACTGGACTGACACTGCAGCTTCATGCTAAAAGTTTGTGTGTTTGTGTGTTTCAGGCTGGTGTTAGAGAGGGAGTCCCGCCACCAGTCTCGGATGGCCCAGAAGCACATCGCGGTGTCCACGTGGCTCGAGGCCCTCGGGATGCTGGAGTACCTGTCTACCTTCCACCAGTATGGAGGGGTTGAGGTGAGTTCCGACACTACCTTGGTCAGTGAGCGAGTGCTAGGGTGAGTTCCGACACTACCTTGGTCAGTGAGCGAGTGCTAGGGTGAGTTCCGACACTACCTTGGTCAGTGAGCGTGTGCTAGGGTGAGTTCCGACACTACCTTGGTCAGTGAGCGAGTGCTAGGGTGAGTTCCGACACTACCTTGGTCAGTGGGCGAGTACGTGGGTGAGTTCCGACACTACCTTGGTCAGTGAGTGAGTGCTTGGGTGAGTTCCGACACTACCTTGGTCAGTGGGCGAGTACGTGGGTGAGTTCCGACACTACCTTGGTCAGTGAGTGAGTGCTTGGGTGAGTTCCGACACTACCTTGGTCAGTGGGCGAGTACGTGGGTGAGTTCCGACACTTCTTGGTCTGTGAGCGAGTGCTAGGGTGAGTTCGTAATTCATTTAGTACCTTGTTAGCTCAAAACAACTTCAAATTGACTAGATGAATTCATCTGAAATTTTGTGTGGATATAAGTTGGTTCATGTTTGTTCAAGGCCTCAAAATTGCAGGTTCAATATGGCCACCAGGTAGTCATCTTTGATTTCAGAAATAAAACTTCAAAAATCTTAAATGGTCACTATGTGTAGCTCCAACCTGGTTCATGCTGTATTGACTGGAAATCAAATACAGCAGCTGGAGCCAACAACATCATTGCCTCAGAAACTACTGGACCATTGAAGCTGAACGTCCACATGATTGCCCCATCAATGATTTTCAGTATTGCAGCCATGGTTAGCGAGATTTTGCGAGTTTGATGCTCACACCATTGACCACTGGTTTGCCTGCTCCAAGCTTGAATCCTGCTGCAGGTGACCACCTCAGTGGTGTAGTGGTAGAGCGTCCGCCCGGAGAGCGGAAGCTTTGGGGTTCAATCCCTGGTCGCGTCATACCAATTGACAGTAAAAGATGGTACTTGTTGTAACCCTGTCTGGCGCTCAGCATTAAGGGACTTAAACAAGATCTGGTTGGCCTGGAGTCAGTATACTTTGTCTGAGTGGGGTATTCATGTTAAACTGCGGCATGGTATCTCAGTGTGCTAGCACTATAAATGAGCAACAGTCCGGACTTGTACAAGCAGCATCACACACACACACACCATGCACGTCCCTATATTAGTACAATAACCTTGGATGCAACGTTAATCCCCATTTCACCTCACCTCACACACAGCAGGCATAAACACCACTCACTCACTCACTCACTCACTCACTCACTCACTCACTCACTCACTCACTCACTCACTCACTCAAAGCGTGAATCCCCTGCCAGCAGCAGTAATAGAACACACTCACCTTGTATTAGTCTTCACTAATAATCTCTCATCATCAGACCTGTGAAGATGCGGGGTATAATAGGTCTTAAGCAACCCATGCTTGCCATAAGAGGCGACTAACGGGATCGGGTGGTCAGGCTCGCTGACTTGGTTGATACATGTCTTTGATCCCAATTGCGTGGATCGATGCTAATGATTTCTCCCATAACAGGGCTTGATCTTCAATCGCCAGCAGTGGTTTATTCGCAGTGGTTTATTTTTTTTCACCTAATCTGATTGGCTGCCTGAGAGTGGAGAGATGTGTCATCGTGTTTTGATTGGCTGGCTAAGAATAATTGACGGCACTATTTTCGGATCGGGGATACCCGAGGTCGTCTAGTACAGGAAATCCCCAGCAGGCAAAACATTACCGTAGTGACAATGTTTCCATTGCCGAAAGTTGATGACAGAAGGAAAGTTTGTGGGGGAAGAAGGGGTATGATATATGGAGATATACCACAGAATTTCGGCTTCCCAATGTACCAGATTCAGTTGCAGAATGAGAAGACGGTAACCGAAGCGAGATACCGCATCGACATTACGGGACCAGGGGAGCAACTCCGGTACATTCTTTACTGGGCGTTTTCAAGGCTAATAACAAAGCTCATGAAACAGTTCATTAATTCATGTAAAAATACCGATGAAATAGTGAAACAAACCATATTGTTTGGTATTTTTAAAAAACAACAACTGTCAACCACATAAGAAATGTCACGTTCCAAAAAAGTTTTGATCTAGAGCCGATCGATCAAAAACATATTTCATAGATCTATTAAATTATCGAGACTTAAATTTCATATTTTAAGAAAATAAACACTCAGATAATTTGGATCTAGAGCAATACTCAATTTTAATGCAGGAAACGATCAATCTTTGCTGGACGGACCGTACATCTCACGACCAAGATGTTTTGCAACCACAGCAGTTGTTTCCCCTTTCAACAGGTGGAGTTTACCAAGATCAATATAATTAATGTATTTTGGCCTATAATTATTTGGTATTTTTTAAACATTAAGACTTCAATTATTTAAACATACTATCTCAGGACAATTAAGAAACTCATTATGAAAACAACAACATTACCCCGTTAAGACTTGAATATATTAAGTCATACCTAAATCTAAATAAACTCCAGAAAGTAATATATGTATTTATATTTTTTCTTAACTATTTTGATTTATTATAGGGAGCAGACAAAATGATGAAGTTCAAGATGGTGGGCACCAATCAACCTTTTTTAGGTATTTTTTTCAAAAGCAATATTCTTTTTTTTTTCAACAATGATGTACATTTATGCATCTTAAAATATATTGTGTTTTTTAGATAGGATGAAATTATCTCAAAATTAATTTCTTATTATAAGTTTTAGGTAGAAACTCAATATCACAGTCAATTATTTTCAGAATTTACAGACAATACAGAGTATTAAGACATGTAGAATTAGGTTTGTCTCAAGTATATTCTTTAAACCAAAGATTTATTATATACCATGATTACTGAAAAAAACCCACTTCTTTAGAAATGCATTAGGAATGTCTAATTTTAATTTAAATACTTTTTGCCCCCCAAAAATCACATATGAACAGGTCACTCAAATACATATTTATTATTATGTCTTGTTTTCATGAAGATAAAAAGAATGTTTAAGAACATGTTAATTTTAAACTACCTTATCAGTAAGTCTTAAATCTAATCTGATAAAATAACAAAAGAATAAAGTTTGGAGGTAACTGTTGCAGTAAAATTACAATGTAAAATTACAAGGGTATTAAAATGCAAATATTTGTAGAACTACTGAAATGATAATTTATTGTTTACATACTATCCTATGTATTTATGTTTCACACACAAAAAATTATTGTGCTTGTCAAATTCACATTGTTTCTTGTCATTCACAAATATGGGGAAATTAGATAACTCATTTAGTAACATTTGGTGTCATGATGTTAAATATTATGTTCAAAAGAAAAACTGTCAACTGAAAAGGGTTTTTTTATATCATAAAAACACATGGGCTCACAATGTTCAGGAACAAAAAAAATTGTAAAAAAGATGACATGAAATATTCATCATTTTACACATTAAATTATTTACTGTAAAACTAGTTTTAAAGAGGTAAATTCGTCCCAAAATTTTACAAGCCATTGAAGGATTTGAGAAGATGTAATCAGCTGATCAGTTGCCTGAGTTGGTAAATAAAATCTTGCCTGATCAATCCTGCTGACAGTTCCTTTGGGCACTTGTTTTTCGTTAACAATAGTTCACAATATATAAGACAATATTTAATTTCCTCTTAATTGGGTTTATAACATTTGTTTCTAGCGACCAAATAAACGAATAACGTATTTACATACACTAAAAAGGTGGGCCTATTTAGTGTTGCGCATTGAAAATGATAGTCACGGCGAGACGAATGCAAATAAAGTTATGGGCCGAGAAATCCAAAACCATTAACAAATATCAAATCACATTACTAATTCTCAAAACGTTACCCCCATCAGCTTTTAATAGTTAACAAAAAACATAACACGAATGCTAACAAGTGGCTTGCCTGTCACGGAAACTTCGTGTGAGTTGTCTTCGCTAGAACCTTTTTACCTGTTAATGTTACAGTTGTCTTACTGAGCATATTCGAAAACGAGGCTGGGGGGAATCCCGAGTGGTTACTAAACACGGGAAATCTTCAACTACGAGCTCGACTTTTTATGGCATATTGTTATGGGAGAAAAAGGATTAACCACTGTGTTCGGTTGTTACCGAAAAATCTACACACTCGTGATTAATCTGTCACAATTAGAACTCGGCAAAGCCTCGTTCTAATCGTGACAGATTAATCACTCGTGTGTAGATTTTTCGGTAACAACCGAACACAGTGGTTAATCCTCTATATCAATCACTGGATTGTCTGGTCCAGAACTGATTATTTACAGACCGCCATCATATAGCGGGAATATTGCTGAGTGCGGCGTTAAACAACAAACAAACAGTAACCCCATACTGTAAACACTCATCGCCATTAAGCTCAGACATCTGAGCTTCTTCTCACAACCTACTCAGCTCCTTCAGAACACCCTGCTAAACACATCACTCGGCAAAAACACACAGCTTAGTCACAAAGTGTATCTCTTGTAAAACTATTACCTTGGCAACTGTTCCCACTCTCCATGTTGGCCATTGTGTCGGAGGGGAACAGACCGTGGAGACTGGCTGCCAGTTGTGGTTGTCTGATATACTTGATGGTGTGTGACCAGCCCTGGCCAGATTATTAGGGTAGATACTTGATAGGTCTGTGGACAATACAAGGTAGCTGTGTAATTGTGTGGGTAAAGCTACATGATACTAAGTGAGTGAGTGAGTATGGTTTTACGCCGCTTTCAGCAATATTCCTGCAATATCAAGGCAGGGGACACCAGAAATGGGCTTCACACATTGTACCCATGTGGGGAATCGAGCCCGGGTCTTCGTCTTGACGAGCGAATGCTTTAACCACTAGGCTACCCCACTGCCATCAGACAATACTCAGTACCGAGCTGTAGGATTAATACTGAAGGTGAACAAATCATATTTTTTTTATTTTGGATTTTGAGATGTCATGACTTGTTTCTTATCGTCTGGGATTGAGTTGTCATAAGTCAAAGGTTTTCCTGTAGTTTGGGATTGATGTTTTGTGAGACTATTGCTGACTAAAGCTTAAAACATCATTTGCTCTAGGTGAGCTTCAGAGCCCTGTGTCTAATGTCTTAATGTACCTGTTACAGTTGGCTCAGTGTTGATGGTGAACAGATGGATCATGACAGTTTCATGATAACGTCCGTTCTATATGGCCTGTTGTACATAACCCGTATAAATCACATTTACAACTGTCATTCGTTCTGCCCCCTTCCTTCCATCCTTGTCAACTCCCCTCTTCATCACCTACACTCTCTCCATCCCATAATAATCTCCCCATTGTGCCCAGGGGCGGTCGGGTAGCCTAGTGGTTAAAGCGTTCGCTCGTCACGCCGAAGACCCGCGTTCGATTCCCGACATGGGTACAATGTGTGAAGCCCATTTCTGGTGTCCCCCGCCGTGATATTGCTGGAATATTGCTAAAAGCGGCGTAAAACCAAACTCACTCACTCACTCACTCTCTCGCATTGTGCCCAACCCGCATCTGTTATTGTGTTCAAGCCCTGGCAGTATAGTTTACTTTTCTGCGGTGTTTTATTTACAATGAGCATTATAAGTGTTTTAGGTGCATGCTGGGTATTCCTTGTGCACATCACTCACAAGAACTGTCTCCGATGTTCCTTGATTGTATGTTAATGACGTGGCCAAAACATGTCACTCAGGAACAACTTAAACAACTAAAGCAGTTTGCTCCAATTCAGAACATATGTAATTGTTTTTTTTGTTTTTTAAAATATTTTTTTATGACATATGTAATTATTACTATTATATGGAAAATGACCACATGGCGTGCAGCAGCCACAGATTGGTTATTATTCAATTTCAGGACCAGATTAGCTGCTGGGATTAGCTGCAGGGGGACTTATCAGCGTTAATGAAAGTTGTATGAGAAATATGCAAAAACTTGTTGCATGAATCTTGAGAACTCCGTACTTTGAAGGTTGTTGTTGTTGTTGTTGTTGTTGTTGTTGTTGTTGTTGTTGTTGTTGTTGTTGAACATCAGTGTCCCTTTTATGTCTGGGAGGTATGTTCAGGGGTGTTGAAGGCATTCTCAGTGGCCCCGATCATCACACACCTAGCCTTGCTCCAAGGCTGTACTGCATGATAAGTCAGTAGATGTTAAGTATTTCTAGCCTTTTACTAGAGTCAGTATAAGCAGACAGTTGAAGAACGCCAGTCTTTAATGTTGCATCTGTTCCATAATGGAATGTTTTCTGCAATAAAATATTTTTTTATCTTATCTTATCTTGGGGCAACTTGTTCTATATTATTATAATATTCTAGGAATTATGATTTAAAATGATAATCATTTTCTTACAGACTTGTGCAAGTCTAACACATACCATGTACATTTAAAGGAGTTTAGTCCAGGATTTAGCCAGGATTCCAAACTAAGTACCCATGGCAGGCAAATTGAGGGGGAGATAGTTATTTTCTTCATAATTGTAATTTTTAATTTTTAACATATTCTTCATTGTACATGAAATTGCATTCAATGTAATAATGTTAAACTAAGCATTAGAACCTCTTCCCCTATATTGGTCCTGTTGACTGTGAAATACAGGTTATCTCTACAATGCCTTGAAATTAGTTATAGTTATTAGTTGCGTATGTTCACATGAATTGGGAAATGTTTAAGTCCTGTTTTTTATTTTTTTTATGACATTTGCTGCCTGGGGATGATTATCAGTCTTTGAGCAGTCCCGACAAATCCCTGAAAGTGTGCACACGTCATGGAATATAGTGTGTGTTGTTAAAGCAGTGTAGTGTGCACACTGGAGTATTGTGTGCAGTAGACTTGCACAAGTCTCTAAGGTAATAATTATGAATGTAAATTATAGGTTTTAGATTATGTAAATAATAAGAACAAGTTGTGCCTGTAAGAGGCTTTTTCTCCTGCTTCTGCTTCTTTTTCTCCTTCTGCTTCTTCTTCCTCTTCTCCTCCTTCCTCTGCTTCTCCTTCTGCTTCTTTTTCTCCTTCTGCTTCTTTTTCTGCTTCTGCTTCTTTTTCTCCTTCTTCTTCTTCTATCTAGACTTGCCTATTAGGAGGATAGAATTACTACACATTCATGGGCTTTTCTTTCAGTATGTGTGCAGAGTGAGTGGATTTGCGTGTGCGCATGGCGATTGTCATGTCTGCAGGGTTGCTGCTGCTGATATGGGTGATTATGGTGATGATGATGATGATGATGATGATGATGATGATGATGATGACAGCAGTTACAATCAGTATGATGATGACATCATGTGGTGACGATAAAATGAATGTTCACCAAGGATGAACTCAGTGACATAATTGAGGATGATAAGGAAATGCTTCATCAGCAAAGAATCCATCCATCCAAGAAAGAACCACCAAACTACAAACTGCTGTGCACCTGGAACCACAAGAACAATCTTGTATAAACAGTTTTAAACTATTAGCCTCATTTTCCTGGGAAACATGTAAGAAAATCATTTGATAAAAGAATTAATGCAACATTTACATTGATAATGGATTAGATGCAAAACACAGCGCTCGGATTACATAGCGTCTGAGACAGAGATGGAAGTGGGCATGATGCTAATCTCTCCTTGTGTAAACTTGTCTCTCTGGAACCTGCGGATGATGTTGTGAAAACAAATTACTGGGTTATCAGCCGCCTACGTTTCACATGTAGATGTCGGCCTCGTATAAACACTGCCACAAGCTGGGCTTGTATACCTGCCTTGAGCAGGCGCTGCCACGTACATGTTGATGGTTTAAAGGGGCTGGTGCAGTTTGTTTGGGGTACATGATCTTCACGTTGTTCACAAAATGTTTCAAAGTTTCAATTAACTGTCTTACATTACTAATACTAAGTTTGGTGATTGTGTCAAATATCTGAAATAATTGAGACTCCTTGCCTTAAACTTGTGTGATTTTATGACAGCTTCAAATGATTATTGACAGTTACTTTGCATGACCAAGAAGTAGGGTCGGGAGTTGGGGTCGGGGACTCTATAAGTGATAGTGAGTGAGTGAGTATGGTTTTAAGCTTCTTTTAGCAATATTCCAGCAATATCACAGCAAGGGACACCAGAAATGGGCTTAACACATATAAGGGATAGCATATAGGATACAGGCTGTTACCAATACACTGTACATCTTGTGCCTCCGATGTTAAACCATGCATAGGGGCATTTGAGAGTTATCAACATTGTGGTGACCTTTTAGGATAGGGGCTGTTATTAGAACACTGTAGTAACTGATCCGGTTTTTAAACATTTCAGATTGATAAAACAAATGTTTACTATCGTCCATGTGTGTGGTCTGCTTCATTTACACTCCAATATCTATCTTTTTTTGTTGTTTTAGAAAAGCAAAAAACTAAAATGCTCTTGAAAGTACTGAAAGAGTGACGGAATAACTTTTACATCATTAATATTTTTTATCAAACCTGCATATTGATGTAAAGTCCCTTCAGTTTTTGTAAATTGTAGAGCTGGGTCATAAAAAACAAGGCAAAAATGTGCCTGGCTTGATAAAAAAAAAGAGGCACAGCAAGACATAAAAAAATAAGAGTGTAATTAAGTAAAATATTCAACTAATTGACAACTGGCTTTGAAGCAAATGAATTTTCCAAATTGCAAGGAACTGTTTTGCAAGTGCTAGTTTCCTGTGTGGGAGAGGAAGTTGATCTCCATGCTGTGTAAACTCTTAAATATTTAATCACCGTCATATGTGTCAAGACTTGCTCAACTGTGGAGAGAGGGCACTGCTGGATGTGTTTATTAGGGAGTCTGGCAGATGTCATTGATATTGCCCCAGTAGCCTACATAGACTCGAGTGGTGGGGGGTGGAGAACTGGTTCTCTCTGTAGCATTGGACACATACATGCTGCATATGGTAGAGGGCCTAAACCCCGATGTATAAGAAATGTATATGTTTTTAAGAGGAACTACATATTTTGAACGGTGTCATTTCCGGGTTAGAGTAGGTCCCCAGTTACTGTGCTGGTCGCAAGATTTGGTTTTGTTTGTTGTTTAACGCCGCACTCAGCTGTATGATGGCGGTCTGTAAATAATCAAGTCTGGACCAGACAATCCAGTGATTAACATCAATCTATGCAATAGGGATACGATGACATGCATCAACCAAGCCTGACCACCTGATCCCGTTTGCCGCCTCTTACGACAAGCAAGGGTTGTTGAAGACCAATTCTACCCCGGATCTTCATGGGTTCACGACCAAATGGATCGGATGGTCAGGATCAGTGACATACCCCATCAGTGTGGATCACTGGATTGTCTGGTCCATTCTTGATTATTCGCAGATCACTGTCATGCAGCTGGAATATTGCTAAACAGGGTGTTGAGCGACAAACAAACAAACAAACAAACAAGCAAACAAAACAAACATATTTTGATGGCTGAGCTATTCCACAGGATATTTTTCCAGCATGTGGACTTTTGTGAGGCTCCCAGGTCCCAACAATGATATTATGTAAATCTATGATATTTTCTTCACAAATTCCTGTTGTGACGTTGTTCTTGACCTCCATTGTTCCCCATGCACACCGAGACATCTGAAGGAGACCTGCACGCACTCAGACAGGAAAGTGGTACTGGTGGCTTTCTCTCTGAATAGTTGGAAAGTGAAATCATCAAACAACAAGGACAAACTGTGATGTTGCTCACGTAACTGGTGACGTGCCCCTCACTGGTCACGTTTAGACAGCTGGTGACGTGCCCCTCACTGTCCATGTATTGGCAGCTGGTGACATGCCCCTCACTGTCCATGTATTGGCAGCTGGTGATGTGCCCCTCACTGTCCATGTATTAGCAGCTGGTGATGTGCCCCTCACTGTCCACGTATTGGCAGCTGGTGACGTGCCCCTCACTGTCCATGTATTGGCAGCTGGTGACGTGCCCCTCACTGTCCATGTATTGGCAGCTGGTGATGTGCCCCTCACTGTCCATGTATTGGCAGCTGGTGATGTGCCCCTCACTGTCCATGTATTGGCAGCTGGTGACGTGCCCCTCACTGTCCATGTATTGGCAGCTGGTGATGTGCCCCTCACTGTCCATGTATTGGCAGCTGGTGACGTGCCCCTCACTGTCCATGTATTGGCAGCTGGTGACATGCCCCTCACTGTCCATGTATTGGCAGCTGGTGATGTGCCCCTCACTGTCCATGTATTGGCAGCTGGTGATGTGCCCCTCACTGTCCACGTATTGGCAGCTGGTGACGTGCCCCTCACTGTCCATGTATTGGCAGCTGGTGACGTGCCCCTCACTGTCCATGTATTGGCAGCTGGTGATGTGCCCCTCACTGTCCATGTATTGGCAGCTGGTGATGTGCCCCTCACTGTCCACGTATTGGCAGCTGGTGATGTGCCCCTCACTGTCCACGTATTGGCAGCTGGTGACGTGCCCCTCACTGTCCATGTATTGGCAGCTGGTGATGTGCCCCTCACTGTCCACGTTTAGACAGCTGGTGACGTGCCCCTCACTGTCCATGTATTGGCAGCTGGTGACGTGCCCCTCACTGTCCACGTATTGGCAGCTGGTGACGTGCCCCTCACTGTCCACGTATTGGCAGCTGATGACGTGCCCCTCACTGTCCACGTATTGGCAGCTGGTGATGTGCCCCTCACTGGTCACATATTGGCAGCTGGTGACGTGCCCCTCACTGGTCACTGTCCACATATTGGCAGCTGGTGATGTGCCCCTCACTGTCCATGTATTGGCAGCTGGTGATGTGCCCCTCACTGTCCACGTATTGGCAGCTGGTGATGTGCCCCTCACTGGTCACGTATTGGCAGCTGGTGATGTGCCCCTTACTGGTCACTGTCCACATATCGGCAGCTGGTGACGTGCCCCTCACTGTCCACGTATTGGCAGCTGGCGATGTGCCCCTCACTGGTCACTGTCCACGTATAGACAACTGTTGATGTGCCCCTCACTGGTCACTGTCCACGTATAGACAACTGTTGATGTGCCCCTCACTGGTCACTGTCCACGTATAGACAGCTGGTGACGTGCCCCTCACTGTCCACATATAGACAGCTGGTGATGTGCCCCTCACTGGTCACTGTCCACGTATTGGCAGCTGGTGATGTACCCCTCACTGGTCAAAATGTCAAAAAATGTGTTTGTCTTCTGCAGAAAAAAATACATCGTATCCCTTCAGTGAATTCAGGGAAAGGAACAAATCATAACAATTAAACATGGTCAATACAAATTTTTAATTTGAGATAAAACATATAGACATGACTTTTTCCCCACCCCTTCCTCTCCAGTCCTCCTCCCCCCTCCCAATATTAATTAGGTTACATATTCTTTGACACAACTTATTTTAAGTTTTGTTTATGAATCCACTGACTTAAAAAAAGTGAAAAAAAAAATAATAAGCCGTGTTTTTTCTTTCCACCGATTAATTCACTGTCAGTATAATATGAATTAATTGTTTAAAATACTATCACTAAAACCTGTTGAAAATTAATCTTAAAAAATAAAAACTCAACGACTTATGACAAATTGCAAAAATGAAAAAATATAAATATGTCATATTGTTGTTTTTTCCTTCTTTTTTTCGACCTGCCAACCTGATTTATATGTTTAAAACAAATTTGGCCCAAAGTTTTTGCTGAATGCAAACATGAGTGTTCTCTGTAAATGAAGAGTCATACAATATGTTAAACTGCAAGACAGACAAGACCGGTTGAACTACAATTCCTCCCAAACAAAATACATCTGAAATGTTTTATTATTATGTTTAACTCCACCAGGATGTTTTACACACAAAATTAGAAGTCACTGAAAGCACAAACAAGTTCATCTTACCGATTGGTATCTTGACCTTGGTACCTTGACCTTGGTAGCCTGTACACAAGAAAACAGGCTGAACTGACCTTGCACTCGTTCTATACATGCCCCTAGAACAGATGGATCCTTAACATTTAGACAAGTGACAACAAAAGTATTCATCTGGTATTTATTTCTGGAAAACATGTTGCTTGCAAGGCTGAAAACTCCCCTCCTAATGATGCACCACAGGGAAGTGAGAATAATGTTTGTACGTATCACCAGGTACACTGATCATTGACAGGAGTAATAGTACGTTCTACTCTTTGAACACTCGTGGAGTCTGATGCCACTTGTATCTGTAAGTGGGCATCATATTATGGTTGTTATTTGTCAGTGTATTTGTGACTCCTCCTCAATGTAATTAGCCGGAACCTTGAAAATATTACATTTTATGGCAGTTATTATCCTGCTGTGAAACAAAGAGGGTTTTATGTCTGTAACAGTTCTTGTAGTGGTTGATGTGGAGCAGGATCGGCACGGCGCCAACAGGCACGGAACAACGCCGTGTTGTAACACGCTGGCCGTACAGGAAGTGCATGAGATGATTACTGCGTTCAATATCCCGGCGTTGTGTAAACATCAACAACCAACCTTCCACAAATTCACACTCGCAGACAACAGGTCCACTCAGACGAGAGGTCCACTCAGACAACAGGTCCACTCTCAGATGACAGGTGCACTCTCAGATGACAGGTCACACTCAGACCAAGTGTGATATGCATCAGTGTGATAAGGGCATTTTCAATTTCATTTTATGATCCTATCTTGATATAGGAGTTGGTCTGGATGACAAGGACGTGGCCCTGCGATGTTGTTCCTCTGTGATAAGGTCACGCTGCAGTGACACACAGGAAGTCCCCTCTGAGCAACTTCCTGTGACTGTATGGTAGGAAACGGTCAGTTCCGTGTTGTCTTAGATCCTTGTGATATATTCAACTCTGACACAGTTGTAGTGAAAGATAACAGTAACAACGGTTGCCATTCAAAGACTAACAACGGTGTATTGTTCTTACATTTATATAAAAGGTAAGATACAAACGGGCCTTTAGTGCAATGTTCACATTCAAAATACTACCATTGAAACTGCCTTCTGCCTATGGAGAATGAATCGCTTTCTTATAGATATGTCCTTGCAGGGATGAGGTTCTTTAAAACAGAGGTATGTTGTCGTGATTTGAAACCTGTAATTAACCTATCAGATTCAAGAATTCTCTAAATTAAGTCATTGTAGAATAATCCTCACTGTGAACCTATCCCTGTATTAGCCTATATTACATATGGTTCCTGACAACTTCATGACTTCAGTTGTGTCCAAGCTCTGCATGTTTTTCTCTCGCACACTTTGATAGAATTCCTTTTATACTGCGACACATGGTATTGTTTAACTATATGGTATCTTGATGTTTTCTGATTTTTTCTGGTGTTTCTTGCATTTAGATGGTTCAAAGGCTGGATAAAACACTCCTCTTCAGTTTTGGTTGAAAACGTAAAACTGTGAGCAAGGGAAAAAATCTGAGTTATTTTTTATCCTAAAAACAACAACATTAACAATAAATGGTTATTTTGATCAACAGTATGTTTTGTATTTAATATTATCCTAAAACCTAAAAATTCAAGTCCAATTTTCTTGCAATGTTGTGAGTGCTTGAACTGATGACTGTGACGAGTGAAATATTTCTGTAAGTAAAGGGAGAATTAGCATAAGAAGATAGCCCTGCAATGTTAAAGTGAAATACTCTTAAAGAATTGACGTTCAGTGGAGTATGAACCTTCCTAGAGTGAGGGCCAAACTTATATTTTATAACAAGGATAAAGAAATAAACATCTTGGAAACGTTAGACTACATAACACACGGTATAAGGAAATAAACAGTGTGTTGGTTATACTGGGTGTCATCTCACAGATGGAGCACTTTGTTTACTTTGTTGATGGATATTCCTTAGCGTCACTGGTTTTCATGCTGTTTGGTGCTCCAAGACTGAAGGTCCAAGTCATCTTATAGCATGGCACTGTGTCTGTCAACTTCTGTCCTGTAACTTCAAAGCATAATCTGACTTGTCCATGGCATTAAAACCAAAATTGATTTTTTTTGTTAAATGATAAAAATCAAATTGTGTTAAATCTTGAAAAAGAATTGTAAGAAACCTCAAAGCCTAGGAAACAAAACGTTCCCATGATGTGTGGCAATACTAGCGGATATTCAGTTGATGCCAGTAAAATATCAACACGTCCCTTTTTCTTAAACTTAAGCATTTTTTTAGATTCCTTTTCAGAAACAAGACCCATAGATTCTTAACTTTATGAGTGAGTGAGTGAGGTTTTACGCCGCTTTTAGCAATATTCCAGCAATATCACGGCGGGGGACACCAGAAATGGGCTTCAGACATAGTACCCATGTCGGGAATCGAACCCGGGTCTTCAGCTTGACGAGCGAAAGCTTTAACCACGAGGCTACCCGACCGCCCCCTTAACTTTATGAAAAAATATAGAACCATAATGACTTTCAGTTGTATATTTGCTTCATCTACACAGATTTGAATTTAGGACAATGACTGATTCTGCTCCTTGTTTTTTTATATTACCCGGTACCAGTGATTACGCTAGAATCGGACATTCAACGATTACGTCTGCCCACTTTTTCTTTCAATTTTGACAGAGGTTGATAATAGTAGAACTTATAGTCAATTATCAATCCATCCTTACACTATCATATTCACAATAAGTGATGATCATATATCTCTAGAATATCCAGGGATAATGTAGTGACGTGTTAATCCCATCATTAACCTGTGTCTGCACTTACATTGATGTCTGATTGGTGAGCGTGTAACTGTGAACAGCTTTCATCACCTCATTAGCCCAGCGCTAACCATCTGTCCCTCCCTGCTTCTTCCAGGAACTGCTCTACATACAGGAGGGGGAGATACGAGACCTCGGCATCAAGAACGGTGCTCACCGAGCCAAACTTGTCTCCAGTCTCCGAATCCTACGGGACAAGTACCAGAAAGGTTGGTGGCAACACGTTGTTGTTATTCCTTGTTTTTCTTCCAGTTTTGTTTTTGTTTTAGTTCTTATAACTTGTTTTGTTTGCCATCGCATCCTCTTTGAATTGATTAATACATACCACCTTTGGGTTTAGATTTATAATGGATTCCCTATATAGCAGAGGTGATACTGTTAGAACATGCACACCATTTGGTGCATACGGAGGCGGATGGAAAGGTTGCATCCTGTTTTCGCAGACACCTTACATGTCAACATGCCTTAGTCCCTTCCTCGTGTTCTGTTTATGGCACGATTGAGTGGTGTGCATCCCCCTTTTTCATAACCTTAAAGAGAGAGAAGACTGCCTACTGAGCTAACTCAAGCTAACACAGCCTCATCAGCAAAAACACACCGTTAAACCCCATTTCACTTCACCTCATCAGCAAGAGTGGTTTAAGTTACATTGGAGTACTGAGGAAAGCATATCTGATGGACAGGGTTGATGTGTGGGTGAGGGTAGGGGTGGGTAGTGATGTGGGGGTGAGGGTGTGATATTGGGGTGGGGCTGTGATGTGGGATGGGTTTGTGTAATCAGGTTTCTGATGTAGGGGTGAGGGTGTGATGTGGGAATGGGTTTGTGTAATAGGGCTTCTGATGTGGGGGTGGGGTTTTAGTGTGTGTGGGTTGGGGTGTGATGTGGGTTGTGATGTGGGAATGGGTTTGTGTAACAGGGCTTGTGATGTGGGGGGGGGGGTGATGTGGGGGTGGGGGTGTGATGTTGGAATGGGCTTGTGGGGTGGGGGTGTGATGTTGGGGTGGGCTTGTGTGGTGTGGGTGAGCTTGTGATGTGGGAATGGGTTTGTGTAACAGGGCTTGTGTTGTGGGGGTGGGTTTGTGTGGTGGGGGTGGGATTGTGTGGTGGGGGTGGTATTGTGTGGTGGGTGTGGGCTTGTGTGGTGGGGGTAGGATTGTGTGGTGCGGGTAGGATTGTGTGGTTGGGGTGGGATTGTGTGGTTGGGGGTGGGATTGTGTGGTTGGGATGGAGGGGCTTGTGTGGTTTGGGTGGGCTTGTGTGGTTTGGGTGGGCTTGTGTGGTGGGGGTGGGATTGTGTGGTGGGGTGTGATGTGGTGGGGGGGTGATATGGGGGTTGGCTTGTGTGGTGGGGGTGTGATGTGGGTGTGTGTGGTTGGGTTAGGGGTGTTTGGTAGGACTGGAGTTGTGATGTAGGGGTTGGTTTGTGTGGTAGGGGTGGGTTTCTAATGTTGGGTTTGGCTTGTTTGTGTGTGTCCCCAGGGTTAGGGGTGGCCGATGAACAGCTGCCATCATTGTTTCTGATTTATTATATGTGGGTCAACTGATGTCATGATTGTGGTTTCCGAGTGTTTTGTCAAGATATTCTGGAGAAACGTGTGGGCACGTGGGAGGAAGGCCACGGTTCACTTATGTGATGACATAGCATTTAGGGTTAATCGAGTTGTGAATAGAGAAACCAACGCGCAAACTGTGTGAAGGATGCATTTTTATAATCCTAGAGTAATGAACACAACATTTTGTCCTCACTAGCCAATGAAATTGCTGGAAATTACATAGAATTTTAAAATGGTAGTTTTTCCCATTGCTTTTAAACGTTCGAATGCAAGCAGCTGTGTCTTGAAGGATGCATTAGTGCCAACAGCAGGCCATAAAAAGTTTGATTCTACACGACGCCAAGTAGCGTGGGAGCAGGACGGGGTCCCTTACCATGGTCTCATTTGTCATGTGATCCACGATACTGTCATATGACCCACCATATTGTCATGTGTCCCGCTATACTGTCATGTGACCCACAATATTGTCATGTGACCCAATATACTGTCAAGTGACCCACATACTTTCATGTGACTCGACATACTGTCATGTAACCCACCATACTGTCATGTGACCCACCGTACTGTCATGTGACCCACCGTACTGTCATGTGACTCACTATACTGTCATGTGACCTACCATACTGTCATATGACCCACCATATTGTCATGTTTACCTTCTATACTATCATGTGATCCACCATATTGTCATGTGACCCGCTATAATGTCTATTGTCATGTGACCCGCTATACTGTCATGTGACCCAACATTTTTTCTCGTCATATTGCCTGTGACCCACCCACCATAATGATCACATGTCTGGTTGCTGTGCAACTCAACAATTCCTTATAGAATTTTCACAACCTACATGCCAAACACTACTTCCACTTTGTGCCTTACATCCAGTGTCTGAAATACAACGACCTTCAAACTCAAATTCAAACTAATATATTTCACATCGATAAGAGCTTCTTCGCCAAGTCTGATTGATTTCCAGTACAAAAAGAAAATGAACAAACTACAGCTGGCTATCATGTGTGAGCTAAGAATGCACCTTGTCTGGAATAGTGCAAGATCCCCTAACATACCTGCCGGTTCAACGTAACACGTTCTCTCTGCGCTCCTACAAACATATCACATGTACTCTCCACCACAGGCTCGGGAGACTAAACCAGGGGGATTTATTATAATACACTTATGATGGCCTCTGATGTACGACTAAGCACAGCTGGAGTGAATTATTCACTTCAGGAGAACATTCTTTCATCATGGAGGTAAAACAACCAGAAAACATCTGGAGTGAACTCCACATCTCATATCCAGTTTTCATCTTCATCGAAGAAACCGAAAAAATTTTGATTATTAGTTTTTCTCATCGGTTAATGGTAAAACTATGTTGAATATACTGTTTTTTATTCCGAAACAGGAAGTTGCACATCTGTCAAAATATGGAAGCTAGGTTTTGATAAACTGACCCAGTGTTACAGATGCAAGAAGTGAACTCATTGATCTTATCTGACTGTAGATCAGGATCGGGGAACAATTTGTGACATTAATATTGAGTGAATGATTTAACATATTTTGATAACATTTCAAGTGAATGAGTAAAAATATTATGAAGCTCGGGAACAGTGTTTAGATCAACACTGAGCAGTAGCTAGGCCGTGGCAGCTGCCATCAGGACATTGAAAAGTCATTCATTGCATTGAATCATGACTGCATTGAAACAAAGTGGAGTGATATAAACAAATTGAGGTGTGATAACTCATCAGGTAAAGGAATGGTAGGTCTGAGCTGCAGGCTGATTGTTTAGGTTGAAAAATGTTGAATTGGAATTGACGAAAAACAAATTCTATTCAAGTTGAGACACTTTCTTCCTAAATATCTTTCTTTTTCTAAGTTGCAATTGTGATTTGTTTGTTTGTTGTTTAACGCCGCACTCAGCAATATTACGGCTACATGACGGCGGTCTGTAAATAATCAAGTATGGACTAGTCAATGCAGTGATTGACATCATGAGCATCGATCCACGCAATTGGGACCGATGACATGCATCAACCAAGTCAGCGAGCCTGACCACCGGATCCTGTTGGTCGCCTCTTACGACAAGCATAGTCGCCTTTTACGGCAAGCATAGTCGCCTTTTACAGCAAGCATGGGTGAAAAACATGAAAGTGACTATGGTGACATTATTGTAGTCAAAGTTTAACTTGATCATATTAGGCAGAAAACTATTTTCATTATTAATGCAACAAGAAAAGGAGACGGAAGATGCTGTTCTAGAAAATGTCTTTACAATGTCAAGGAACATTAGCATTGGGAAACTCCAGCTAACACAGTCACTTTCAAACCGAAATCGAATCTGAAACACTTCCCCTCTGGTCATCCTCTTGTGTGAAATATGAGTTGAATCTAGTGTCGTGAGTATGGTATGGGGGGAGGGGGGGATGTTTCAGAGTTGAATCTGATAGTACAGGGTGGCGAGATTATGAACAGGGCTCGGGGCTAGTTATGCTAGACTTGCACAAGTCTGAAAGGCAATAACTATTAGTTAAAATCATAATTTCTAGATGATGGAAATAAGAAGTTGTCCCCATAAGAGACTGGAGTCCTTACTGTCCACATATCTAGACTTGCCTATTAGGAGGACAGAAACACTACACACCCATGGTCTTTTCTTTCAGTACAGCCTTGGAGCAAGGCTATGGTTATGCCAGACTTATACTTCTGACAAAACTCTGCAGCATGATGGAAGGATAGACCTTCTCTGTCATCCTTCGCATCATGGCTCCATTCTGGTGAAAAATACCCTCCGCCCCTCGCTACCATAGCTGTGTTGTAAGTCCAGTTTGATGACGTAATGCTGAAACTAGCTGCCCAATCATATTACACTGTTGTGCAGTGGCTGTTCTGAGGGAAGTAGCTGATTAGTGGGATCACTTTCTAAGTGAAGCTGTGGTAGTGGATGGGTCTAGGTTATTTATCATAATAGAATGGACAAAGGGAACACTGGATCATCTGTGGATAATCAGATAATATTACCTTATGACTGCTATGTTCGTGAAGATCCGAGTTAGAATTGGTCTTCAGCAATCCATGCTTGTCCCCCATGAAGATCCGTGTTACAATTGGTCTTCATCAATCCTTGCTTGTCCCCCATGAAGATCCGAGATACAATTGGTCTTTAGCAATCCATGCTTGTCCCTAATGAAGATCGGAGATACAATTGGTCTTCAGCAAGCCATGCTTGTCACCCGTGATTACTTATAGACAGCCGTCATTTGGCTGGAATATTGCTGAGTGCACCATTAAACAATAAACAAACAAACAGACACACAAAGAAACAAACAAGGTTCAAATCCAACCCAGACAAAATAAATGTAACTTTTTAATTGTTTATTGAATTTACACCTGACCCAGTCAGCTAGGGAAGGTCACAGAGGTCAAGGTCCCCAGAGATTACGTATGGTGAGTGAGTGAGTGAGTATACTTTTACGCCGCTTTTAGCAATATTCCAGCAATATCACGGCGGGGGACACCAGAAATGGGCTTCACACATTGTACCCGAGTCTTCGGCGTGACGAGCAAGCGCTTTAACAACTAGGCGGGGGACACCAGAAATGGGCTTCACACATTGTACCCATGTCAGGAATCGAACCCGGGTCTTTGGCGTGACGAGCAAGCGCTTTAACAACTAGGCTCCCCGACCGCCCCGATTACGTATAGTGCCGTCTATCCCTCATGATGTGGCATGTAGATGTTTCCCCAGATGTTGAGATGACCACCTCAAATGAGGCTACTGATGATGACACCACCTGCAAGCTATTCACAATACACTCAACCAAATGTCATCTATAGTAACATTATATTTTTTTTCAAAAATAACTAATCATTCAACAGCAATTACATGTACATGTGTGCACAGTTTAGCCTTAGGGCAGCAATAAAAAACAAAAAAGGACTAGCTTTGCCAGCTCTTTTTCCGAGTACAGAAAGCTAAACACACCATCCCCAGTTCTGCACCAAATTTCACTTTCTGCACCAAAATATCTGTGGTCACATTCAGCCTAAGTCATCATGTTGAAAATGACAGCACAAAATATAGAAAAACATGTTCAGTTTTAATTACTGGATGGATGTACATATAAAACACATAAAAATCTTACATAAAATCATCCAATCACAGCTGCCGGATGATTCAGTCTGCACTGAAGGCTGTCTACAGAAAACTGCTTGTTGAACGACTGATTCTGATTGGGTGTAGTAGAACCTGTGCACAGGGCCAGGAAGCTGGTGCCAAGCTCTCTCATCATTATGTATTGTCCTGAACACGATGTGGGCTAATTACTTAATTGCAACGTAAATCGTTAAATGAATCGTTGGTTTTTCCCCCCTGTTAAGTCTGGTACAGAGTTTGGCAGAGGTTCAATTTAGGAGGGAGCTACAAACTTGCTACAAACTTGTTGCATTAGCATAAATGCTTGGCACAAATTTGTTCCTGATTTAGTTTTTCAGGACTGGATGTTTTAACTGTTGTGTGGCAGGTTTCTGAGTGTAGAGGCCGGCCTGGGTAGGAAGGTAGTTGCTGTCTTGTCAGCTGGTGGCATGCCTGCCTGCATCTATCAAGACATTTATGTGACCAATTCTGTTTAAGTGTTTCAGTCTAAACATCAGTGTGGGAGGGAGGCCTCAGCTGCACCTGTCATGTTACACAATTACATGCATACCTCACTCTGGGAGCACCAGGCGTTCTACCTCACTGTGGGAGCACCAGGCGTTTTACCTCACTGTGGGAACACCAGGGGTTCTACCTCACTGGGGAGCACCAGACGTTTTACCTCACTGTGGGAACACCAGGGGTTCTACCTTACTGTGGGAACACCAGGCGTTCTACCTCACTGTGTGAACACCAGGGGTTCTACCTCACTGGGGAGCACCAGGCGTTTTACCTCACTGTGGGAACACCAGGGGTTCTACCTTACTGTGGGAACACCAGGCGTTCTACCTCACTGTGTGAACACCAGGGGTTCTACCTTACTGTGGGAACACAGGGCGTTCTACCTCAGTGTGGGAGCACCAGGCGTTCTACCTTACTGTGGGAACACAGGGCGTTCTACCTCACTGGGGAGCACCAGGCATTCTACCTCACTGTGGTAACACCTTGCATTCTACCTCACTGTGGGAGCACCAGGCATTCTACCTCACTGGGGAGCACCAGGCGTTCTACCTCACTGTGGGAGCACCAGGTGTTCTACCTCACTGGGGAGCACCAGGCGTTCCACCTCACTGGGGAGTACCAGGCGTTCTACCTCACAGTGGGAGCACCAGGCATTCTACCTCACTGTGGGAACACAGGGCGTTCTACCTCACTGAGAGAGCCCCAGGCATTCTACGTCACTGTAGGAACACCAGGCGTTCTACCTCACTGTGGGAACACCTTGAGTTCTACCTCACTGTGGGAACACCTTTAGTTCTACCTCACTGTGGGAACACCAGGCGTTCTACCTCTCTGGGGAGCACAAGGCGTTCTACCTCACTGGGGGCACCAGGCGTTCTACCTCACTGGGGACCAGCAGGGGTTCTACCTCACTGGGAACACCAGGGGTTCTACCTCACTGTGAACACCAGGCGTTCTACCTCACTGTGGGAACACCAGGCGTTCTACCTCACTGCAGGAACACCACGGATTCTACCTCACTGTGGGAACACCAGGCGTTCAACCTCACTGTGGGAACACAGGGCGTTCTACCTCACTGTGGGAACACAAGGGGTTCTACCTCACTGTAGGAACACCAGGTATTCTACCTCACTGTGGGAACACCAGGCATTCTACCTCGCTGTGGGAACACCAGGCATTCTGCCTAACAGTAGTAGCACCAGGTGCTCCATCTTACTGTAGGAACACCATGTGTACTACCTCACCTCTACCTAATGGTGAAATCAAGCACCAGGTGTTCCTCCTTGCTGGAACCCAGCACCAGGTGTTCTTCCTAGCTGGAACCCAGCACCAGGTGTTCTTCCTAGCTGTAACCCAGCACCAGGTGTTCCTCCTTGCTGGAACCCAGCACCAGGTGTTCTTCTTAGCTAGAACCCAGCACCAGGTGTTCTTCTTAGCTAGAACCCGACACAAGGTGTTCTTCCTAGCTGGAACCCAGCACCAGGTGTTCTTCCTTGCTGGAACCCAGCACCAGGTGTTCTTCCTAGGTGGAACCCATCACCAGGTGTTCTTCCTAGCTAGAACCCAGCACCAGGTGTTCTTCCTAGCTGGAACCCAGCACCAGGTGTTCTTCCTAGCTAGAACCCAGCACCAGGTGTTCTTCCTAGCTAGAACCCAGCACCAGGTGTTCTTCCTTGCTAGAACCCAGCACCAGGTGTTCTTCCTAGTTAGAACCCAGCACCAGGTGTTCTTCCTAGCTAGAACCCAGCACCAGGTGTTCTTCCTAGCTGGAACCCAGCACCAGGTGTTCATCCTAGCTGGAACCCAACACCAGGTGTTCAATCTACTCATGCACCAAACACTCACATTCTTCACCCTTCCAGTTTGCTGAGATTTATGGTGCTGGAATTTCCCGTTTTATTTCACACCATTTTTCCAGCCGAAAATACGCACAAAAAAACAGAAGTAATTAGTGTATTTTTTTTATCTAGATCTTTTAATTATCCTCTCTTGTAAATATTTTAATGAAAGATGAAATAAAAATTATCCAAATCAACTCACTTGGCAGACACATGCATTGAATCAGCATCTGCCAGAGGTAGACCATATGTAACTTTTCGGAAACACGTTGAAGCACGTCAGCTCTTTATCTCCGCACGTTTACAGCATTTCATCAGCCAGATACAGCGCCTTCCCCACACACAGATGACACAGGGGAGGAGCCGTGTACCTGATAACTTTTTCCACCAGACTGACCTTTTTGTCTAATTCACTACATAAACACAAAATGGAGAGAAACTGTGTTAGCCATGGTGGCGATGCATCCAGTCAATTAGTGATTATAACAGACAATCTTGCAGAATAAGCTATTGCTGCTGCCAGACTTCCGCTGCCTGCCTTCTTTCCGTATTTTGTGTACCAGGTCTAGCACTGAAATCTTCCATCCTGACTGTCTCAGTCCGGTAGAACACAGGTTTTTAGACCTCTGTTATAGAGTTGTATGGAAGAGTGAGTGAGTGAGTATGGTTTTATGCTGCTTTTAATAATATTCAGCAGTCTCTAAGCAGGGGGCACCAGAAATGGGCTTCGCACATTGTACTCATTTTGGGAATCGAACCCAGGCCTTTGGCGTGACAAGGCTACCCCAATACCCCTTCAAAGGAAGAAGGGGAGTAGACACTCAATCTCTTCCTCAACTAAAGGGCGGTCGGGTAGCCTAGTGGTCAAAGCGTTCCCTTGTCATGCCGAAGACCCGGGTTCGATTCCCGACATGGGTACAAAGTGTGAAGCCCATTTCTGGTGTCCCCCGCCGTGATATTGCTGGAATATTGCTAAAAGCGGCGTAAAACCATACTCACTCACTCACTCCTCAACTAAATGATTGAGCCTTGATCCCGGTGTGCATCGCCCCATGCATGAGCTCATGCTCCACGGTTACTGGTACTCACGAACAGCTTGTTGACCGTTGCTATGATTGCATCAGAGGGGCATGGGTGGCCGTGCAGAGTCATGTTCCGTAGATTATCGTTGTTTTAATCCGAGATTTATGATTCCTGGTTTGTTGACGCATGTCCGTCTCATGGGTTTCACCAAAGTGATGAACACCAAAGACCTGCTTCACTACAGGCTTTCCCCCCGACACGATGAAAAGTTATATCTAGAAATGATGCTTGGACAAGCACGAAGATGTTGGGAGCTCAGAAATTGTGCTCTTTTTACAAGGCACCCAATGTGATGAACAAGGAGATGAGGTATAGAATGGTATGTATGGTTACTGATAGGACCAGTAACTTATTTTTGTTATGTTTAAAGACTGTGAGGGAGTATGACTTTATGTCGCTTTTAGCAATATTTCAGCAATATCAAGGTGGGGGACATCATTGTACCAATGTGGGGAATCGAACCCGGGTCTTCGGCGTGATGAGCGATTGCTTTAGCCAATAGGCTAACCAACTGCCCTATATGTACAGACAAAACAGACATAATGTGTAAAGTTTTGATAAGTCTACCCTTTCATGATGTGCATACTTATAATGCACCAAATCTATAGACTAAAGCATGTTCAAAGCACTACATTATAACCCCAGTCAGTGCATCAGTGTGCATTCGTTTTTCATTCTCAGCTCCTTGGGGAATATGCATCCCAAGCTGTTTGTGAGGAGGTCAACAGTTACGCTATCATCTCATCCTACCTTTCTCCCATGTATGCTTGGTAAATATATCCACTTCCATGGATTAAGGTTTAGATGTCTTGGTTTGTATTGTAGTGGATATATTTAAAGGAAAATAATAGCTGAATGTGTGATTCTAAATTAAAGAGGCAAATTCGACAAGCAGTATAGTAATATTGGGTGTAAGCTGTAGACTACTGTCGAGGGGAACTATGAGACAGCGTCTAATTAGTCTAATTAGGTAATTTGTAGCCAAGTATACACTCCCCTTTTACTATGGTCCCTGTTATGAGAAAGTGGGGCAGGATGTGCTGTCAAAGGTGGGGAGCAGAGTAGCTGCCTGTATTCAGCGTGGGTTCCAACTACAGTTAAGGGGCACCACTCTCTCAATCCAACACAAGGCTACACTGGAAGGCACCTTGATTCAGGGTAGAACCGGTCTCTAGAATCTCTGACATGTTTGTGGATCTAGGGTAGAACCAGTCTCTAGAATCTCTGACATATTTGTGGATTCAGGGTAGAACTGGTCTCTAGAATCTCTGACATGTTTTTGGATCTAGGGTAGAACCAGTCTCCAGAACCCCCGATATATTTGTGGATCTGGGATAGAACCAGTCTCTAGAACCATGCTCACGTGCGACATAATGCTGGATTCAGGGTAAAACAGTGAACTGACAATCTGTTGCTACAGTTTTGTATCCCATCTTTCATTAACACACAGCTGTGACAGTGCGGCAGTAATCAAAGTTTACTCAGGTGTTTCATGAATTTGTAAATGTTAACCTTTCCAACACAGATCTATTCACTTCCCTACAGTTACAAGTAATCCTGTGTGTGCCAGTGACAAACACGTCTCCTTGACGACAGTATACTGGCACACAGGGAGCCTACACAGTTATACCCATGTACTGTTTTCCTCAGTACTGATTAAGGTCCAACAGTGTCTATGCTGTTCACCTCAGTACTGATCCTATTATCCTAATTTCATCAGAGGCTACATACTTCAGACATAACTTTGGAAAACTCAATTTCCATCCCAGATTATTTTGAGAGAGACTAAAAACTTCATTTTAAAAATAAACTTCAAATTAAATCTTTAGCTGCTATGTTCTTTCTGTCCAAGAAATTCTTTTTTTAAATCAAAATCTAGAATCACTGCACTAAAGAATGTGCATCTGTATTTCTATCCCTATACAAATATTTCTTTACAGTTCATCGAGAGACTAAAAACTTCATTTTAAAAATAAACTTCAAATTAATTCTTTAGCCGCTATGTTCTTTCTCTCCAAGAAAATATTTTTTAAATTAAAATCTAGAATCACTGCACAAAAGAATGTGCATCTGTATTTCTATCCTTATACAAATATTTCTTTACAGTTTCATCGTGTACAATTATATACATGCCGAGACACAGTCAAGTCAATTGGTACAATGTCCCTCTGATTCCACCCCTGGGGGCATACTTCCAATAACCCCACTCAATTTCCCTATAAACCTATTTGCTTGATCTTGCCTTTGTAGTATTCCCAGACACAAAGACCACACCATACACATTGTGGAGCTTTAATCAGACATTGTGGCAACTCAACAATAGTCTACTATGCTTTGATAATACAGTGTTGCACTTAGCAAAACATTATTGTCTGGTAATAAATTTGCTTACCCTTTATGCATTTTCTAATAATAACATTGTTAGAGTGAGCTGGACTGAGAGCTGGTCCACTCGGTCCCCTCTAGATAAGGCTAGAGCGTTGTGCCGCGTTGTGCAGTGTTGTGCCGTGAAGTACTTCAGTCTTCCCACTTGTAGGACATCTGTATCCTGTACAAGTAATGGTCGGCTTCTCCAGCGCCTGGCGTCCTCATCGTAACCAAACTCTCTCTTTCTTTCATTCCAGGCCGGCTCCACTGCAGTATCAGTGGCAGGACTTCTCCATCTTCGCTGCAACAGCATCTACAGTAAGTTGTTTACCTGCCATTTGATGAAGTTAATATTTTTGTTGGTGTTGATTTACACGTCTCTCGTCACATACACAAAAAATGTGAAATTTGTTACATATTTAGTTTTTTGGCCCATGTTAGAAATGTGCAACGTGATGTTTTCTGGGGTTCCTGTAATTATGTGATGATATATGATGATATGTGATGATATATTATGATGTTTATCTTGATGTTTTGATGAAATTTGTTAGATTAGAATTGCATTTTAATATTTGAAAATAGGTATCACATGCTGCAGAAAGTTTCTGATTTGAAAAGGTTTCATTTATGGGAGAGGAGTTCTGTTTTGTCATGAAATACTTCTTAAAATATAAATTAGATATCAACTTTTAGTTTTTTATAGTTTCAGTGTAGCGGCAAGTTTTGTGTAATTGTATATATTTTGTCTTGGATACATCTGGTCATGCTTTCTTGGAGAAAATAGTTTGATTACCTTTTTCTGAACTGACATGTTATATAATTGTGTCATGGCGGCCCAGTTAGCAGATTAACATATCTTGTGATGCTTGTCAAGGAAGTTTCAACAAATAAGGAAATATGAGAAACACGAGTCACACTTGGTGTTCGGTATGTGTGTAGGCGACAGTTTGTAAACACGCTCTAGTTGTGTGTAATAATAGTCCTCCCCTGCTACAAATAGTTGACACACAGGCCACACTTCCTTTTAATCGTTTTATTTTTATTATATTTTGGCAGACCATCAGGTTTGTAATGTCAATCAATATGTTGTTCCTTACTTACCCACATAAACTTTATGTGTCGGTCTGTTTAATAGGAATAAATGAATATTCATTCTGTTGAAATTGCAGAGTTTCATATTTTAGCAATAGCATGTATTAACATGTCAGGGAAAGGGCTTTTTCTTTTAATGAGGGGTTTGACACTAACTGCAATTCATTTGGTCAATTATTGTTTGAAAAGTCAACAGTTCATTTTGTATAAATTTTGTAGTTGTATATTTATACAGTAAACTACAGTTGTAACAAACTCAAGGGACCATTAATTTTAGTTCGTAATAACTATTTTTTGTATTTTTCTGATTTTTGGTTTTAAAACTGGTTGATAATTTTGTAAACCATAAATGTATGTAAAGTGTGTCGCCTTGGATCACATGCAGTGAATGTGTCTGTGTGTTCATGATATCAACCACTGGATTGTCTGGGCCAGTCTTGATTATTTATAGACTGCTGTTTTAACAGTGCTTACTGCTGTGATATATACTGGAATATTGCTGGCTGGTGTGATATACTGGAATATTGCTGGCTGGTGTGATATACTGGAATATTGCTGGCTGGTGTGATATACTGGAATATTGCAGGCTGGTGTGATATACTGGAATATTGCAGGCTGGTGTGATATACTGGAATATTGCAGGCTGGTGTGATATACTGAAATATTGCTGGCTGGTGTGATATACTGGAATATTGCTGGCTGGTGTGATATACTGGAATATTGCTGGCTGGTATGATATACTGGAATATTGCTGGCTGGTGTGATATATAAGAATATTCCAGACAGGTGTCTAGAAGCACATTCACTCTCGATTGCTCCAAGTTGTCTATCTGTGTAGAGAAGCAGGTTTGGTGTATTTACCAAGAGTTTATCACACCAACACTGAACATATCACAGCCTTGCCGGAAGTTTCTTCAGGGAATCTGGGGATGAGGTCACCACAGATTGTAATCAGTCTATTTACTCTACTCATTTAGTATAAGAACAGTCTATGTAACAGTACTTGTGACATGACTTTGATGCCTGTGTTGAGAGCGTGAGGACGTTTCCTACTGTCCTTCTTAGCTGTTAGACTTCACTGACAGATTAGATTAACATAGCAATTGGGAACATTTATTTGAAAAGGCTAATTTAGTTTAAGCAGACTGATGTACTTAGATATATTTCTTTTATATATGGGAGGCACATGTGGCCAAGTCGTCTAAGGTGACGCAATTCACTTTCCAGAGTTGTGTCCCTTGGGCAAACCAGAATCTAATGATTGTGGGTTCGAATCCTCGTTTACCCCAGTTATGTTTCTATGTTTGTCAGCACCGTGCTCTTGGGTTTCACCGAAGTGGTAAACGTCTAAGACCTTCATCACTTCGGGCTTTCTTCCCACATTAAGCTGACATGCCGTGATATAACTGGAATACTGTTCATAGCGACATTAAACCCAACTCACTGGGTTGGTGGGTTTCCTCTCAGTACTGATTCCCCAACAACTGTACAATATGTGACTACAAAGGGGGTTTAATAGTCTGTCTCCCAACTCAAGCCTAGATTGCCTCAGCTCTAAAATTAAGCATTGTTCTGGGCTAGATTTGGATATTATTTTCTATTTTGTGGATGTATATTTAAATAAGACAATTCTATTTCTGGGATTAGAGGTGAGCCTTAGTGTTAATAGAAATAATACATTCTGTAATAGAGTGAATTGTCCAACATACAGTTACAAAAGGCTAAGCCACTGTTTCCCAGGTAAACATGCAAATGAAGAAAATACATGTGGATGTATAGCACTGACCATAATGATGCCATTAGCCTTACTCCAAAGCTGTACTGTATGATAAGATTATTGCACTTATATAGCCATGTGCATGCATGTGTATGTGTGGCTGCTTGCACTAGTCCGGTACTTATGCCGATTTATAGTGCTAGCTCACTGAGATACCATGCCGCAGTTTAACATGAATACCCCACTCAGACACAGTATACTGACTCCGAGCCGACCAGTCCTTGTTTTAGCCCCTTAATGCCGAGCGTCAGACAGGGTAACAACAAGTACCATCTTTTAACGTCTTTTGGTATGACGCGGCCGGGGATCGAACCCACAACCTTCCACTCTCCGTGTGGACGCTCTGCCACTTGACCACATGCGATCCAGAATATTGCTTGAAGAGACATGTTGGGATCTGTTTAGAAAATGTCAATATGTTCCTGTTACCCACAAGTGTAGGATGATCACGTGTATTAATTTTTATGTTTGTAAGTAGGCATTTAATTATTCTCACTGCTAATTGGTCAGTTAAAGCCATGATATGTCACAGTGCTTCACTGTTTTTCACTGAGAAAATATATGACGTCATCCATTGTTCGTGACATCACAAACTGATTACATGACATCATGTTAACAAAAGGCTGCCTTCAGTAAAGTTTATCGGTAGGGTTGACATTCCATTTTCTTTATTTTCTTTCTTAAAATGAGTAATATATATAATAACCTACTCAAAACTCAGAATTACGGCTAATATGTCCCTCGTGAATGAATGCTGTAAACACCTCGCCAAAGGATCAGGATTAACGCCATTCATTTACTCGGGACAGATAATCCGTCATTTGTCATAGCTCATTGGTTCTTCTCTAAATGTTTATGTTGCAATAGTAACATGCCCTTGCTTGTTGCCATTAGCCGAGATGTTCTCCAACAAAAGTGATGCTTGTTTCTTATAGAAAGAACACATCCCACAGTCTAAACACAGCATTTATTTGTTACCAGTAAACCAACCAACACAAAAATAGCATGCCAAATCAAATTTGAAAAATATCCAAACAAAAAAAAAAGAAAATTTGTTATGATCTCCTGAAGCTAAATTGTTACTGAAAGATCGGTTGACCATAACGTTGAAGACAGCATGGCCGAGTGCAGCCACCGTGATGGCTGAAATATCAGGGAAATCACTTAGTCTGTGATTTATTACCCAAGGAATGTTTGCACATGCCGACACATACGTTCCAGTTCAGACTCGAGTGTGGTCACTTGTGTCGAATACTTTCTGTCTCACAGTCAACTCTCACTAGCAACTCAGGGGAACGAACCAAAACAGTTGTCTTGGATTCCTTTCAACTACCCAGCCGTGTCGTGTTCTGGCATTCTACTTCTCCATCTTAGTGATTCCGACGTTTTCATCCCAAACTATATTTATAGTGATCGCATACTACGCAGCCTTGAGTTGAAGTAAAATCAAATTAATCAATGCCTTGTCCATTGGGGATAACACTTGTATTATGTGAACCTTTAGCGAGCATAATACATACTAGTGGTTCCTACTGTATGTATATGACACACATAAGGGTAATAATTTCTTTATAATCATTATATCATTAGTAATATCTCTATAGAAGCCTCTTATGAATTTGTTTGAGTGAACTGCTCCATTCGTCATATGTTGCGAAATTATCAGCATCCATGTTTGTCTACAAGATCACCCACACATGGGGAAAACCAACTTAAACTTAATTGGAGTGTTTGTCAATAGGTAGTCTGTCCCCCAGACCCTAGAGAAAAAATTTAAAAAGGAGTCAACTCAAGTCTAGAATGATGTGGCAAGTCTAGATTTCTTCCGCCCTGAAATGAAGCATTTTTCTGGGCTCCATTTGGATATTATTATTTTTATTTTGTAGATGTATATTTTTTAATAAGATAACTATCTATCTGGGACTAACTGTCAGTCTAGTCAATAGGTAATTGAGCAAGCAGACATTGCCTGGATGTATGGAGATTAAAAGCAGTTCCTGCCGCACGACCTCAATTGCATATTAACCAGATCATGACACATGTGTATCGGATGCATTGGTAACGCAATCCATTGGTAACACAATCCATTGGTAACACAATCCGTTATATGATAAATGTAATTAGAAACTTGAGTGAGGGAGGATGTACCATGTATGTGTTGATCAGCTGACTGCCAGCAGCGAGTCTGGCGATCCATCACCAGATTGTTTATGCAACAATGTCCGTATCTTGTCCAGATAAGGGATAACTAAATACTTAATTTTGTTGGGTGTTGATGGAGTCTTTCTTCATTTAGCATAATGTGATTCCTGATAAGTGAAATCTTTCAAGTAGGATTTATCTGTTTGCTGAGTCACAGCCTCAGTTTGATGTAACGTTTTGAGATTAGATTTCACTCTCTCATGATGTAGTTATTAGCCATGTACATTGACTCTCTGCAATATGGGTGGTCGGGTAGCCTAGTGGTTAAAGCGCTTGCTCGTCACGCCAAAGACCCGGGTTCGATTCCCGACATGGGTACTATGTGTGAAGCCCATTTCTTGCTTGAATATTGCTAAAAGCAACGTAAATCATACGCACTCACTCTGCAATATAAATAAAAAAACCAAAAATATTTCCATGTTTTTATTGAATCTCTACTAAAAGCAGAGTCCATTGTACGATTCCGACTGTTCCGTGAGCCAGGTGAATAAATTATTATCAAATTGTAATGACACCAGGTGTTTATGAAAAGATGAGCATATCCTGCCCCACCGATGGCACCCATCACAAACACATGCAAAGGCAAGCCAATTGTTCATCTGATGCAAAGAAGATGCAAAGAAGGGGTTTTGAAAGAACATCCTTACATGTGAATAATAAGAGCACTGGAAATACAATATTAGATCATTTGAAGCTAATTTCTGTTAATTTTAACATGGAGTCACTTTGGAAAACTGACATCTCATCCTTAATTTTGACTGGGCAGTCAAAGTCCACTCAGTGCTGACCTGATGTGACCTTATGTGGAGAGTACTAGATGCAGAGAGGTGTCAATCTGATTTTAGTAACATCTGAGTTAAATGAGACTGAATAACGAACAGAATACGATGGGAAGTATATATGATGTCCATATTTCAAGACAGGTTGGTTGGTGGGTTTGTTGTTTAACGCCGCACTCAGCAATATTCCAACTATATGATGGCGGTCTGTAAATATTCGAGTCTGGGCCCGACAATCGAGCGATTGACATCATGAACATCGATCCACGTCAGCGAGCCTGACCACTCGATCCCGTTAGTCGCCGCTTACAATAAGCATATTCACCTCTTACGACAAGCATAGTTGCCTTTTACAGGAGAAATTCTGGTATTAGACAACAGTGCTGATATGGGTCCTGTTGGACCATAAACATGTACATCGTCACAAACAATAGTAAACACTTGGCCCACGCCTAGAGCAAATATCAGTAAAAAGTTCCAAATTAAATTTTCCCAATTCATATTCCCATAACTAATGTTTTGGCTTTATAGGGTAACTTCTATATCACTTATAACAGGACCAAGAAAGAGGAAGAGTTTACATTAATGGAATGTTAAAATACAGTGATCGCTCGCTATTGCGCTCTTCGATAAAGCGCTACTTCGGTTACTACTCGCAGTAACGCATGGCTCCCAAAATTTATGTACACTTTTAATACTGAGAGTTTTACACAGACATGATTGTATTGTTGTTCGTTGTTCATTTGCACATAACGCTTCTCATCGCATAATTAACCGTTTATCGCTGAATGGAGTTCTAATAATCTGTTTGAAAACATCTGCGGCAAGTCCCGCAAATACGATTGTTCTACTAGTTAACTTTTCACACTATACATCCTTTGATCTTAGAAGCGCATGCATGCAATAAAAGAGAACCACAAGCGAAGTTCATATTCTTAATTAGTGGGCAATCCAATTTGAGCTGACACTGTCAACTCACATGTAGTTGCTGTCACAGCACATCAGAAATTTGAAAAGTAAGAACTTTTTATAAATCCCAATTTTGAACAAAATGATTTTTTCTCCAAAGTTGCCTGCCAAGGCACTTAGTTTAGAATCCTAGATAAAACCCAGATGTGTGGTCTGGGTCTCCAAGAGAGATGAGATATCCTGTTACAAGAGTCAGAAAAGTTGAACAATTCAGCCAATCAAGGCATACAGAACAACAGGACAAGTAAACGGAGTGATCCATCACACGACTGTCACACAACAGTACGTGTATGCACAACAATGAAGTGTGCAGGCTAACGAGCTCGGTTGTGTTAATTAGTGTCAGACAAGACAAGCATGTGTGACCTCAATTGATCCTGCCGACCAATAGAAGTCTACACACTGGCCAATATTTGGCACCATCCATCACCGCCGCCATTCCGTACTTCTTGGTTCAAAGTCGAAAACATTTACAACCTGCCTTAGTTTGGGTTTTTATTCCACATGGAAACTCATGATGGTGCCATTTCTGTTGTCCCCTGTCGTGAAATTACTGGAATATTGCTGAAAGCAGTGGCAAACAACACTCACTCACTCACTCACTCACTCACTCACTCACTCACTCACTCACTCACTACAAGAAAACAAAAGATGAAAATATATTTCAGTATGCAAATATTTGCATCCACATACCAGATAAACATTTTATGGCATCAAGCATACTGCATTGTGACATCCAGAATACCACTCATAGGTTTCGGCAGCTGGCGTACCAAAAGGGGGTGGCACCTGCAGTCATTGGACAGCGGACAGAGTTCTAGTTCCTAGGAAAGATGGATTGTGAGTTTGAATCCTAGATTCAGCCTGATAATGATCATTGCTTTGTTAGACAATACTTCCAGATTTAACCAAAGATTTTGTGTATGTCTACAATCTGGTCACTTGTCTTCCGTCCATTTTAAGCTGTCATGTGATATGACTGAAATACTTAGTGTTTCACTCACTCACTCACTCACTCACTCACTCACTCACTCACTCATTGGTGTAACAATTCATGTACAACGTAGATCATCAGTAATGTGGGATCCTTAAACGTTTCTTCTATGAGTAAAGACTTCAATGATGCATACTCAACTTTTCTATTTCCAAACATTTAATCAAAAACAAATAAATCCACACACTTTTTGTTTTTCTTGCAAGAAAAACAAAGGCAACTGAGACAAATAGGAAACTCCATGGCAGGGGAAACCACCAACAGATGGCCCCCAAACACAGGTCTGGTCTGGCCTCGGAGTGGCCACTAGCTTCCATCAAGGTCAAGGACACATGTGGTGTAACTGTGTTTACACTGTTGATAAATCAGTTGTTTGGAATCCCGGACAACAGACCTAAATGTGGCCCTGCCAGCCACAGGTAATCCTTGGGTTGTCGTAAACAAGAACCATGTTTCTGTATTGTGGCCAACACTCTCTTGAGGTGATGTGTGAGTTCGTTTAGTGGGAGTTATTCTGGTGAACATTTCAGTGATTTCTGTTTCTTTTTTATCACTTTTCACAGTGGTGAACAATAACAAATAAGTGAACGTGGGGAGTGAATGATATTTTGTGATGCAGGCAACAGTATGCCAACTTCAACACAATGTCAGATGTCCAAAATAGAAATTGAGAAAGAAAATATACTAATTAACAACTGTGTCCTATGACATTTTCAATGTCAGTACAGTAAACTACGGTTAAAACGAACTCGAAGGGACCACTATTTTTAGTTCGTAATAACCGTAGTCATTATAAGCCTATATACAGCATATAAACAACAAATGGCCGGGACTAAGAAATAAGTTTGTTATATCGGTAAGTTCGTTATAAGCTTGTTCGTAATAAACGTAGTTTTCTGTATTTCAAATTCTGACATTTACAGTTTGTCAAAACAGATCTGCCTCATCCCAGTCTCTTGTCTCTGCATTCATACCCCTCTTGTTCAAAGCTGTTTGATCAAGATTACGACATTAGACGCCTCAGTAATGTTTTCAAAACGTTTTATGATAGACACGTGGACATTTCCAAATTTGGCGCCTCATTGACAAAAATGATGTCTGAAACAATTCTCTATTTGGTCGTGTACCATATGTTCCCATGTATGTTCAGGTGAACACTTGACTTGCCTTTGCATGTGTTTGTGATGGGTGCCAGTGGGACAGGATATGCTCACCTTTTCGCAAGCTCCTAATATCATCACTATTTGATATGATTCATAAACACATGCTTGTAATATAGTCTAATCATAGAATGGATTCTGTTTTGTCGCTATTTCAAATGTCTTTACTTAAAAAAACTCTCTTTAATATTCTTCCTAGTTTTGATTATTTTCATAATGTAATGAAGTATTCTAATTTTAAATCCAACATTGTGGTATTTGTAGTCTTTTATAAGCACCACTCTTGGACACTTGTCGTTCAACAGTGTTATGTGTCTACCTTATAGTAGAGGAGTGTTATGTGTTTACCTTACAGTAGAGGAGTGTTATGTGTCTTCCTTAGGCGACACTTTTTTTATTTCTTGGTTTACGGATTTCAAACTCATTTCAAAAGTGAGGCAGGCCAATTAAAAAAAAAAAAAAAAAAAGCCTCTCACATTTTTTATCTGAATTTTGTCTTAAAAAGTTAGGTAGGTATGAAAAAAAATATCCTGGCGTAATAAAAGTAAAATAACTAAATTTTTCAAGAACATTTTATTATATCCCTTGCACTCAGCTTGTGCAGGGATGACAACATAACAATATTCGTGTCATGGGTGGAAATGCATGAAAGACGCTGCTATTTTGGCAGCAAATGCATGGGCAACGTTTAACTCTTTCAACACCAGCCAACCAGAAGATTACTGCTGTGACACCAAGTTCCCAGAGACTGTTGTGTGATAAATGAAACCAACATTTATCAATGAATTATCTGCTGAAATTAACATCTTTGCTACTACATGTTTGGCCATACACTATTTGAAAGGTCTAATTAATCCTATTGTTTATAAATATGAAAGTTATGTGTATTTCATTATTTAAATAATTCATGAACAACTAAATAAAGTTCGTTTTAAATAAATAATAATGTAAGCTAAAACATTCATAACGTCCAAATTTAGAGCAAATCTAACGATTTGTTCGGCAAATATAAGAATTCATAAAATCCACTTACCTATTTCTTTTTAATTTTCATTTGTTTACGTTGAACATTATTTTAAAAAGAATTACAAATAATATCTGTCATCACCCATTTCCCGATGATAGTGGCTGTCCGCTCACTAACATGAGGAAATACCTCGGTTTTCAAAGCTTCGTATGAATAACACATACGTCCTGCCATGTCAGTATACATTAAAAAAACTTATCTTGTTTCACCGACAAAATCTGCTACAAGGTTCGTGATTAGTCAAATTTAAGCACGTGACCTAAGGCAGCTAATCAAATTACAGCAAAGATAATTTTCAGACTTTGGCGAAAGGTTTGTGTTAAATCATGTTATTCTGAACGTTTTAGCATGAAATCGCGATCTATATTAAAAATATGGAACTTTATGGATGCATAGAGCTAGGTTACGAGCTGTGACAAAGATTTCTTATGCATATATTTTGGCATTAAGACATCGTGTCCGAGCCGAGAAATCCAGGCGACGAAAGCCGAGATGTCATTTGACTTACGATATGCGATCGCACGAAAAGTTGGAAATAATAACTAAGATGTCAGTTTGGCACCTTTTATAGATACATTTTTGATAATGTGTCCGAGAATTTTATTTTCAATAACATTGCGGGAAATAGTGTCAAGTGAATATATTTATAATCTATAGATAAAAAATGATAAAATCAAATGGAATAGGTATTTCAGACATTGTGAAATGTGATAGATTTAATAAATGAATGATGTGACAAGTAGGTTAATATAATTATAAACTATTTTGACGTGGCTTGGACGGTTTACCGTGCGGTGTGACTTGTGGCTTTGAACGGCCAACAGTGTTGAAATAGTTAAACTGGTCACCACTGCGCTTTGCGTTGACATGCTTTGATGGTATAAAGAAGGATCCCAGCAAGAAATATCAGAGTGACTTCCCTTTGCTTTACGCTCGACGAGGAAAAGAAATCTTTTTTTGTTTGAACTTTTTGTCGAAAAGATCGGCGGTAATAAAAAAAGGGTAATTTTCATTTTTATTTTTTTTTAACATTTGGACTTTGAAAGAGCGGCGCATCCGTAAACCAACAAATAAAAAAAATGTCGCCTTACAGTAGAGGAGTGTTATGTGTCTACCTTTTAGTAGAGGAGTGTTATGTGTCCACCTTATAGTAGAGGAGTGTTATGTGTCTACCTTACAGTAGAGGAGTGTTATTCGTCCACCTTATAGTAGAGGAGTGTTATGTGTCTACCTTACAGTAGAGGAGTGTTATGTGTCTACCTTACAGTAGGGGAGTGTTATGTGTCTACCTTACAGTAGAGGAGTGTTATGTGTCTACCTTACAGTAGAGGAGTGTTATGTGTCTACCTTACAGTAGGGGAGTGTTATGTGTCTATCTTACAGTAGAGGAGTGTTATGTCAACTTATGTTTCTACCTTATAGTAGAGGAGTGTTATGTGTCTACCTTACATTAGAGGAGTGTTATGTGTCTAACTTACAGTAGAGGAGTGTTATGTGTCTACCTTTTAGTAGAGGAGTGTTATGTGTCTACCTTACAGTAGAGGAGTGTTATGTGTCCACCTTATAGTAGAGGAGTGTTATGTGTCTACCTTACAGTAGGGGAGTGTTATGTGTCTACCTTACAGTAGGGGAGTGTTATGTGTCTACTTTACAGTAGGGGAGTGTTATGTGTCTACCTTACAGTAGGGGAGTGTTATGTGTCTACCTTACATTAGAGGAGTGTTATGTGTCTACCTTACAGTAGAGGAGTGTTATGTGTCTATCTTACAGTAGAGGAGTGTTATGTGTCTATCTTACAGTAGAGGAGTGTTATGTCAACTTATGTTTCTACCTTATAGTAGAGGAGTGTTATGTGTCTACCTTACATTAGAGGAGTGTTATGTGTCTACCTTATAGTAGAGGAGTGTTATGTGTCTATCTTACAGTAGAGGAGTGTTATGTGTCTACCTTATAGTAGAGGAGTGTAATGTGTCTACCTTACAGTAGAGGAGTGTAATGTGTCTACCTTACAGTAGAGGAGTGTTATGTGTCTACCTTTCAGTAGAGGAGTGTTATGTGTCTACCTTACAGTAGAGGAGTGTTATGTGTCTATCTTACAGTAGGGGAGTGTTATGTGTCTACCTTACAGTAGAGGAGTGTTATGTCAACTTATGTTTCTACCTTATAGTAGAGGAGTGTTATGTGTCTACCTTACAGTAGAGGAGTGTTATGTGTCTACCTTACAGTAGAGGAGTGTTATGTGTCTACCTTACAGTAGAGGAGTGTTATGTGTCTACCTTACAGTAGAGGAGTGTTATGTCAACTTATGTGTCTACCTTACATAAATCTAGGATAACATATATGTTTCAGTTTCATGGTGCAAAGTTATCTTTGTGGTTGGACCACAAAATTTATGTTTAACTTTCTCCCAAGCCCCACAAATTAGGCAGCTGAAAAAGAGATCTGGATGTAAGCTGGATCAATCACTAACAGAGCTTCATTAGAAACAGGTGTGTGAGTCTGAGACTAGCTGCTGGTTTTAATGGAAGTGACATGCTTGCTTGTAGATTCTAAACAGAAATTGCATACTCAAATTTTGGCATGGAAACAAAACTTCCGGTTTCGAGGAATGTCAACCTTTCCTCCTCCTCCTCTCTCCCCTCCCTCCCCCCACAAACCACTCTCCTCCCCTCCCCTCCCCCCACAAACCACTCTCCTCCCCTCCCCCCACAAACCACTCTCCTCCCCTCCCCTCCCCCCACAAACCACTCTCCCCATCCTCCTCAAACCACTCTCCCCATCCCCCCACCAACCACTCTCCTCCGAAATCTCACAGGTTCTGGATTTCTATCTTATCATGTATGAATCATGAATCTAAAATACACTTTATACTTCAGCATCGGCAGACTTACTTAGGGGGCATCTCAAAGCACGAGTTTTGAACTTCCGACATGTCACGTACACAAATATGGCTAAAATGAGTCAGAAAAGCAGATGTTTAGATTGGTTGGTTGGTTGGTTGGTTGGTTGCACTCAGCAATATTCCAGCTATATGATGGCGGTCTGTAGATAATCAAGTCTGGACCAGACAATCCAGTGATTGATATCATGAGCATCGATCCTCGTAATGTGGGATCGATGACATGCATCAACCAAGTCAGCTAGGCTGACCACCCTGTCCCGTTTGCTGAAGACCTATTCTACCCCGGATCTCCACGGGTCCAGATGTTTAGAACTTCATATGGAAATCAAAATATGAGCATGTCTGCCATCTATGGTGAATGTTTTACCAAATGTTTGTGATTTTTTTATCTACATGTTGTTTATCATACCCTGTCCAAGACAAAGTTTTGATTTCAACCATGGGCCCTGTTTGGATGTTTGAACAATTAAAGTGAGTGAATATGGTTTTATGCAGCTTTTAGCAATATTCCAGCAATATCACGGCGGGGGACACCAGAAATGGGCTTGACACATTAAACCCATGTCGGGAATCGAACCTGGCGTGACGAGCGAACGCTTTAACCACTAGGCTACCCAACCGCCCCTTGAACAATTGAAAGTCAGCCTACAGATGAGTGAGTGAGTGAGTGAGTGATTATTTACATATTCCCATCATATAGCTGAAATATTGCTGAGTGTGGCATTAAACAAGAAACTAACAATCACTGGGTTGTCTGGTCCAAACTTGATTATTTACTGTTCTCTGTCATAAATCTGGAAAAGTTCTGAGTGATGCATTAAACAACAAAACAAACAAAATCTTAATAATGGACCCATTCAAGTATTCCATCTCTTCGCGATCTTTGTACAATCTCCATGCAGACCTGTGTGCATGATTCAGTGTAATTAGCTTCATTGCTTTTGACACGGTCCCTCGTGTCGTGCCACTGCAACTCCGAGCATCAAGTACAATTGGACAACTTAACATTGGAACCCTCGTCTAACACATCTGAGAGTTATCTCACTGCTTCTATCTCGAGATAAGACTGATGACATCATGTCCCTAGTCACCTGAGAAATTTATGTATCTGTTACGTACACAGAACTCACCTGTTCGTTGCCACACACGGAACATCAGCGACATGTCTGTTTGCTTGTACAGAGATAGGGCAGTAACGGAACTCTACATAGTCAGGAAACTGCTAGATTTTGGAGGCACATAGATCTCATCGTGTTGAGAGACAGTCCAACTGATGCAGTTGGATTTCTTTAAAAAGTCTGTCAAGGTTAAAGAAAAACGGCTAAATAAGTTGGCGGATTTGGGAGTTTCTTCTCATCTGTTTACATTTGAAGCGAGAAACAGTTTATGATGTAGGTTGAGTGTTTACAATTAGTCCAACTTTGTTGATCTGGCAATGGATAAAAGAGTTGGAAGAGCTTCTGGCTGTTTCTGATATTCCCTCCTACACAGGAAGCCCTGTGGGAGTGCCGGGACATAGAGGACGTTGAGTGGCACTCCGGAGTGCCGGCCTGTCGTACATCCAGTCAGATGAAGTGTTTTCCGGGGTGTAATTAACACATCAAAGATGGCGATAGTGCTGGAGATTGTGATGGTACGATGACTGTCCTGGTAAAGTTGTGCAGCTGGAGATCATCGCTTGGTGTAATTAGCCAGGGTTATTAACCTGGAATTACTCTTGTAACTAATGCTCCTGTCAGAGTAAATTGCTCTGTGTTTTATGGTTGTGATGGGAGACTTTGGGTCACGGGTAGCTCAGTGGTTGAAATGTTTGCCGGGCGGACCTGGTTGGATTGATTACATCAGTTCTAAAACCATTCCTTGGTATCTCCCCCTGTGAATTTTGATCAATCAATCAATCAATCAATCAATCAGCTGTTGGATTCTTTAAAGGGGGTGATGTGTACTTTTTATGACATCTTGAATAAGCATGCTAGCTGTCATGAAATCTGGAATAAAAAGGATTGGCACCTAACAAAATGTTTATATATTTGTTCAAGATCAGACAGAAATCTGCAACAGAGTTTATTTTGTTGTAATCAGTGTTCTAGCATAGAATGATGTTTGTGAGGTTTTGCCAACGCTTGACTAAGAATCAAGTGTGGGTGGTGGAGACTGACAGCGTTCACCGTGTGACCCAGGAAGGTTGGTTGGTTGGTTTGTTGTTTAACGCCGCTCTCAGCAATATTCTAGCTATATGACGACGGTCTGTAAATAATCTAGTCTGGACCAGACAATCCAGTGATTGATATCATAAGCATAGATCCACGCAATTGGGATCACTGCTATGTATCAACCAAGTCAGTGAGCCTGACCACCCAATCCCGTTAGTCGCCTTTTACGACAAGCATAGTCGCCTTTTACGGCAAGCATGGGTTGCTGAAGACCTATTCTACCCCGGATCTTCACGGGTCGACCCAGGAAGGTCAGCCCACTTGTCACACCACCTCCTGCATACCATGAGGATACCTTTCAACATCAGATAAACAGACAGGGGTAAAGCTGCGTCCCTGCATTGTCATGGAAACAGAATGATGATGTCTTCAGATGTTGCTGTATTGGAGGACAGGCTGACCACATGTCTCAGGCTCTGCAATTCGCTGTGTTGTGTTACTTCCCTTAATTGTGCCAGGATCCGCTGAATGGCAGGATGATACCCCAGCTTCATACTGATATTGATCCTTGGCTTGTCAGCACCATATACACACCTATGGCTTCATGAAGCTGGAAAATGTCGGAGACCTACGCCACTTGGGCTTTCCTCCAGCACTCACCTGCCAGGATGTAACTGAATTACTTTTCCAAAAAAGTGAATTATTTTTTTCCATTATCATAAAAAATCTCTACTAAAATCAGTGTCTGTTGTATTTTCCCAACTATATTATATAAAACATGTGTTTATGAATCACTATCAAATAGTGATGCAACGTGGTGTTCAGGAAAACTGAAATAATCCTGCCCCTCCTGTGGCACCCATCACAAACACATGCAAAGGCAAGTCAATTACTCACCTGAAAAACATGGGAACATATTGTTCAAGTCAAAATAGGAAATTGCATCAGACATAGGTTTTGTCACAATCTCATAAAAATCAGATCTTAGTTCTCGCTGCCGCTAAACAAAGATCTGAGGACATCCCATTATGGGTCACGTCAGACCAACCTTGTGCGAACTTTGACCGACCAATGGAATGACCTATCAGAAGGCAGCTTTCTCCAGCTTTACGGCACTAATTTCAAATTGGCGACTACACTTCGAAACATATTGTGACAAATTCTCAATTACAAATTTGAAACCTGAACAAAAGAACATTCTGGAATGGCTAATAGATAGTATGGATTCGGTCGTTAAACCTGTAACTATTGTTCGGAATACCCCGTGTTAAAGTTTTCGAGGTTGCATGATTCGAACTCACATTCCGACTGTCACTTTCATAATCTGGTAAGTGACGCTCTGATGGATCGGATGAAAGGTCGTTCTGACATGACCCCTAATGGGATGTCTTCAGATCTTTGTTTAGCAGTAGCGAGAACTAAGGTCTGATTTTAATGAGATTCCCTTTGTCACTGATGGGTCTGATTGAGAAATATCCTCAACATGTCTAACATAAAACATTTTGAAAGCTGTACTGAGGCCCTGAATGCTGTAACCTTGTCACTCACTCGACCTTTTATTGACATGTCTGATCTGACAATATTTGCTTCTGTTTCAGGACCAGCCCTCCATCGCCCCTCTCTCACCCCGACTACCACAGCCTCCAGGTGTCACCAGAGAAGCTCCGACAAGATCTCCAGAAGGAGCTCAACGCAGATCCTTCAGAGCTGAAGAGCAAGTCCTGGTACCATGGTAATATCTCCCGGCAACGAGCTGAAGCCCTGGTTGCCGGGGACGGCGACTTCCTTGTGAGAGACTGCATCTCGCGACCAGGAGACTTTGTGTTGACATGTTGCTGGAAGAGTGTTCCTCTCCACTTCATGATAAACGCTTTAGTTGGAGATTCCCTTCTCGGTGCCCTACCAAAGATCTATTATCAATTTGAAGATGAGTCTTTTAACAGTATTCAGGTCTTAATTCATTACTATCAATCCAAAGCTAAGCCCGTGACCAACGCATCATCCGCTGTGCTTAAGACTCCCATCGCTCGGTCCATGCCACTCAGTTACTATGACTCAAAGTATGGGGCTTTGACAAGCCTCGCAGCAGTCAACATTTATTCATCGAGACAGAGCCCAAAAGGAAGCCCTCTTTCCACCCCAACAGGAAGTCCTTTTGGAAGTCCAGGAATGAACCGAAAAGGTCCCAAACGTACAGGCAGTCAACCCTTGTTGTCCATGGATGACATTGGAGATGACCGAAGCCGGTCACCATCAATGGACCGGTGTGACAGTCTACCGATGATCAACACTCCAACCGCCAGCCCCCAACTGTCCGTGAGGAAGGAGTTCCAGTCTGCGTATCACCAACGGTCAGGCAGTGAACCCGTGCTGACCCCAAATGGCGGTCTGGCTCCTTGTCCGCAGAATGGGACTGAGAAGGGAGGATCAGATAGTGACCTGTCCAAACCCCCTCCCCCTAAACCAAGTCGCATACCTTCCGTGAAGTACAAGCAGCGACCTCTGGTGGAGGTGCGCAACAAGTTTCTGTACGAAGACGATGGCCGTGATTACTCTGATTATTGTCAGGTGAAGGAGAGTCCGAGCTGGTTGACGGATAATCAGAACAATGTGATGAACCGGGTGAAGCAGCTGAACAGTGGGGGGAGGCTGGACAATGACCCCCAGGGGGACAAAGACATTTATGATAATAATTTCAACAACCTTAAAAAAACACTTACAAGCACACCCAATATGAAAAAAGATCCATCATCGAGAGTGCGACTTTTCTCGGACACCAGGTTTTCCGTGATTGACACAAGTGACCCGGACTCTCCTATAGACCCCGTGATCGATGATCGCGGACCAGAAAGCTGTGTTTATGATGTCAATTACCTCAAGCAAAGGAAAATTACAACACCGAAGGTCAAATCTCATATGAGTTATACCCCTTATGACCTGAGAACAAGTTTGTTGCACAGTGACAATAAGCCACTGGATGCTTCTTCCATGATCTCAATCAAGACGATGGTGTTGGACGGGAGTCCTAAAGTTGTTGCTCAACATATGACCAAAGTGGACTTACAATCGCTCAATATTCTGAAGGAACATGACTTTGGGGTCGGAGTCCAGTCCGGGTTGGAACTTCTGACCTTGCCTCAAGGGAAGCAACTGCGACAGGACTTGATTGAGAGGTATGTACTACTTAAATATAACTGCAACAAGATAAATATGGCACCTAGGTTTTCAAGACTCAGAAAGTTTCAAGATATACACTACAATGAACATGTCGATGATAAGTTCTTTGAAAGTCATTTAGAAGTGATACACATAAGGAAGAGAATTTACGGATGTCAACTTCTTTATTACGAGGAACACAACATTTCGGAGTATATGCTTACTCCTTCATCAGGTGAATGATTGCCATGAGGCAGAGAGCATATATATGAAAATGTAAGGACAACAAAAGTAATAAGATAACAAAGATGGAAACCTGAAAAAGGGAAGCCAACAGATAATTGGCGCTGATAGGTGATTAGCAATGGACAAATGGAAATTATAACAAACACTAAAGTTATAACTGATTGGTAATAGGCAATGGACAATTGGCAGACAGGAGGCTGGGGGTAATTAGCACTGATTGGTAATAGGCAATGGACAATTGGCAGACAGGAGGCTGGGGGTAATTAGCACTGATTGGTAATAGGCAATGGACAATTGGCAGACAGGAGGCTGGGGGTAATTAGCACTGATTGGTAATAGGCAATGGACAATTGGCAGACAAGAGGCTGGGGGTAATTAGCACTGATTGGTAATAGGCAATGGACAATTGGCAGACAAGAGGCTGGGGGTAATTAGACTGATAGGTAATAGGATGGAAATGACAATGGACAAATGGAAGCCAGCGAGATAATGTTGTGTTCCTCATAATAAAGAAGTTGACATCCATAAATTCTCTTCCTAATGTCGATGATAAGTTTCACAGGGTAAAGATTGTCACAAAGCCAAAAATAGCCTAAAACATGAACCACTCAGAAGATGTCCAAAAGTTAAGTGAGTGAGTGAGTTGGGTTTAACGCCACTTTTAACAGTATTCCAGTTGTATCTCGGCGTCCCAAAAGTTAAGGAATACTTATAAGAGATACTAGAATTGATCCCCAGCAAACTAAGCTGGTCGGAAGAGGCGACCAAATGGTTCGGGTGGTCAGACTCGGTGACTTAGCTGATTGCTTGTCATTGTAACCGAACTGCGTGGATTGTTGTTCACAATATTAATGTATATATCACCTCTGTTGTAGATGTCACTGTATGAAGCTGCTGGTGATGGTGTCCACGCTGACGTGCACGACGACGATAGAGCGCGCTCGGATGACCAGCCAGTGGATCCAGATCGCCAGTGAACTCAAGACCACAATGGGGAACTTGTTTGGTTTTGTCAGCGTCATGGAGGCCTTGTTGTCACGCCAGGTGAGACTCTAGGTGATGGCTACTTCTAACTGCCAGGCGAGCATGTTTGACCAAAGTCTATGAAGTCTTTTACTAGGTTGGTAGTGCAAGAACATGTGTTTATGGAGAAGACCATATACATTAGGACACTGCTTCCATGTGTTTTTCTTTGTAGCAATGTATAGAACATGCTTGTTCTGTTGAGTCAGATCACAAAGACCTTTGTATGACTGATATAGTACAGAAGACAGCTTGAAACCATGCTCACTCACTCACTCACTCACTCACTCACTCACTCACTCACCCACCCACCAATCCTACCATCTCACTCACTCACTCACTCACTCACTCACTCACTCAACCACTCAACCACCCACCCACCCACCCACCCACTCACGAACACACACTCACACACTCACACACCCACTCACTCACTCACCCACCCACCCACCCACCAACCCACTCGTTTGTGGTGTCCTCAGCCGTGATATTGCTGGAATATTGCTAAAAGCGGCGTAAAAACTCACTCACTCACTCACTCACTCACTCACTCACTCACCCACCCGTCACCAACTCAAAACTCACTCAAACAACCACCCACCCACCCACCCACCCACCCACCCACCCACCCACCCACCCACCCACTCACTCACTCACTCACTCACTCACTCACTCACTCACTCACTCACTCACTCACTTTCATTACCATTGCTTTCCTTTAAAATCCCTGAACATTATTTACTGCCTCCGTGGTCTCGAGGATAGATGGTCGATCCCCAGCTGTGTCATACCAAAAGTCATTAAAAGATGGTACTTGTTGTTACCCTGCCAGCTTTTACGAGCCTGCTAAAAAATTAATAGGATTAATTGGCAAAAAATATTGTACAGATGTGTGTATTGTGATACATATTGCGATATAGTGGGAGGTAAAGTGTGACACTGATTGTACATGGAGGTCCTATTCACTACATAAATATTACTGGTCACTTCCCTTCTTTTTGTAGTCATGGATACAGGGGAGATAACAATGTGATAGGAAAATCACTTCCACTTTCCCCCTTTTGTCAATCCATCTCAAGGCGAAACATCATTTGTGAATGAATTTCTATTTAGATTTTAGGTTAAACAATACAATAATAACAATATTGCTTTTTACCTAATCTACTGAAAAATATTGCAATTCATATCATTTGAAAAACGTATTGCAGTATACCAGTATTTGGGTAATACCATTCAGACACAGGTGACATTGTGACGTGGCTGGTTAAGTGTCGTTGTGGCAAATTAATACCACTGCTGACCCCTAGCCTAAAAGTCTGTGCAGTTTCTTATTGTTGGATATTCATTTGGAGACATAAATGAGAAGTTCATTAATGCACTTGCATTATTCGCATTTAATTCACGCTCACGTTAATTTCAAGAGTTGCAGTACCTGGAATATTGCTGACTGTGGCCATGTACATTTACTCACAGTTGCTAAGTTTCTCGTACTAATTTCTTTCAGATTCAAAGGCTTCGGGACATGTGGCTCGTTCTCCGACAGAATCACACAGGAAGTGCATACCTGTTCGACACCAAGCTCAAGACTGCGTATAATGCCCTTAATGATGGTAGCAGTTCTCTCCCCTTGCAAAATGTGTGTATTCCTCATATAAGCCCGGTGGTACATTTGTTTGAGCGAGATCTGGACTCGGTTCTGTGTCTTCTCCCGTGGGAGGATATGGACAAGGCGTTGTTCGGTACGGAAATACTTCTCGCTCATTTGGACACGGCAAGAATCATTGCATCCCAGTTCGCACTTTACCGCATCGTCGGGAACTCTGTGCTCAGCGAGATGAAGGAAAATAATGAAATGATAGATGTATTCAAGACTGAAATGCAGTTGAGGTTGTTTTGGGGACAGAAAGGTTGTGGTGTCAATCGATCAGATCGCCATAGCAAGTTTGAGCAACTGTTGACAGTATTGTCAGATCGAGCAGAGCCCCCTGGTGACGAGGGAACGGCTGTGTAATGGCTTCTGTGAGCTTGTGAACATCGTGCTTGTGAACATTGTGCTTGTGTAACAACAGCTTGTGTCGAGATGGTGCTAATCGGTGTCATAACATGGAGCTTGTTGTTAGGAAAGTACCGCGTCTGTTACATGTTTGCCAAGTTTTGTTTCAGCCATTTGATAATGTTGATAATTCAGTTTATTTTGTCAGTCCATAGTCAGTTAATATGAGTTAAAACAGACTTTTTTTGTTCGTTGCCATGTAGGTTTCAATATGATTCAGTTGTCAATAATGATTGTATAATTCATTTACTTTGTTTACTGGAACTTTCATCAAAGATGAAAACTATGAATGGCAAGTTCACAGTATTGTTATAGGGCTGCTGTGGGCGGCAGATTGACTGATAGTTTTGTAAAGTGAGCCACAAACATGGTTTGCTTGTTTGTTTTAACGCCGCACTCAGCAATATTCCAGCTATAGGACGGCGGCATGTAAATAATCCAGTCTGGACCAGAATTTTGGATATTGTTCACAACGATTCACACCTTTGGGGTTACAAGTCATCGAGCCTGACCATCCTATCCATTTGGTCGCCTCTCACAACCACAAACACAACCTGGAATCGCAACGTGTCCACCTTTATGGCCGATTTTCATTTTTGTCTCAAAGCAGACGTAACGTGCGATTGTATGATACCTCGAGACAATGGACCAAGACTATTTTTTTTCACATCAAGCTGACTCTTTACTTTATGAAGTTTTAAATTGTGTGTCTGTTATTGAGCTTCTTAGTAATACATCCCTTGAGTTTCGTGTATTGAAAATAGTTCTATTTTGAATGAAAGTCTGAACAAGAATTTATTACTTAGTGATATTACACAGTTTTGTACAGGTGCTGTTTCCTGGATATTCTGGAAGTGGCAAATTGTCTTACCAAGAGCTCCCCACTGGTGGTACAGAGGTGGAGTGTAGAGCCCCCTGTTTCACAGACCTTACATGTTAACTGCGGCCTCGGCACAGTGTCTTGGGTCTTATGTCTACCCCTCCTTTTTCAAAATCCTAGATCCGTCTCTGGCTACAAGAAGTCGTTTGGGCAAATTTTATGGTAGCTTCAGTTAGGCCACAATAAATTAATTATTATATTTCAACCAAAATTTTCAGTTTTTATGTGGGAGACATGTTATTTGTTTTATATTTTTTTTGTTAAGATTATATGTTGATGGATATGATGCCCATAACGTTTAACCTCACGTTTAAGTTTTTTGCACTTATATAGTGAAGTGTTTTCTTGTACTAGGCTGGACTTATGCCGGTTTTATAGTGCTATCCCACTGAGATACCATGCCGCAGGTTAACATGAATACCCCACTCAGACACAGTATACTGACTCCGAGCCAACCAGTCCTTGTTTTAGCCCCCTAATCTTGAGCGCCAGACATGGTAACAACAAGTACCATCTTTTAACGTCTTTAGGTATGACGCGGCTTGGATCGAAACAACAGAACTCCGGGCAGATTCTCTAGCCACTAGCTAGACCATGGAGGTGGTCTAGGGATACGAAACTATGGTAGATATTCAGGATATGACAAGAGGCAAGAGGAAACAAATCACCGTATTCGACGTAATAAGCGCCCAGGGCTCTCTCAAAATTAGAAATAGGGGGCTCTTAGTAGAATATTATTTTAGTGAAAAAAACAGAGTTAAAAGATAAATTTCGTGGTTTATGCTGACAGCCTGAAATGTTTATGTACAACTGATATATTTTTCCAGAATTTAATTGCCCATAATTAAATGTGCATATAACACACGAGTGCATATTATACATGAATATATAAGTCTTGTGTACATTGATCAATCGGAAGAGGTGCTAATAAGGATTGTTCACTGGCCAATATATGAGCAAATATCGCAGTGGGCGCTTATTAGAGCGGGGCGCTTATTACGTCGAATATGGTAGGTCATGTTAGCAGAAACAAAGTTGTTCATAAACAATTTATCATGCTTTTTTTCCATGTTGCTATGGTTCACCCCAATATGTTTCAAGGTTTGTAAGCACCACGAATGTGCTCATGAGTTTCACCAAGGACTACAAATTAGTCCAACCTCTTCTTTTCTGGTGGTTGGTCAGTCGGTTTGTTACACGATGGTAGAGCAGAGACAATGTCAAGTCGACATGGAAAGTTGAGCGTATATTTTGCAGGTATGCTCAGTTTCAGTATGTGTAGATGCAATGAGTTTTACTTAATGCAAGCTGAACAAAGACTTGATCATTCCCACAGCATGTTACATAAATTCACGATTTCTCTCATTTTCAGTAACCAGGTACTTTTCATATATTTTTCCATTCAAATGGAAACGATTACATCTCCTTTTCAGTCGTTTTTTTCTTTGTCAACGGTTTATTGACGGGTTTTACATTGCAAGTAGAACTGTCAGTGGAACCCTGTTTCTCTGCAGGTTAAGAGCAGGATGACGACTCTAAAGGAATACTAACCTGTTTCAGTATAAATGTTCTCCTTACCATCAACCATAAGAGATGACTCTAAGGGATGTCTAAAAAACATATTACCACAACAGCATAAAGACCGAAATGGTCGACTGATGAAGCTGTTTAAATGTCAGTATGTTTTTTTACAATTGTGAATAAACAATTCATAATCATCATTTTGTTCTTTGTATTATTTTGGTGAGTCGACATTGTCAGACTCAAGATGTGGAGATTTTACAGCAGCTTCATCAAGTGTCTCCTGCACTGCAACAGAAGATGGCGTATGTTTGTTTGTTTGTTTATTGTTTAATGCAGCACTCAGCAATATTTCAGCTTTATGCTGGACCAGACAATCTCATGATAGACATCATGAGCATCGATTCACGCAGTTGGGACACGATAACATGCATCAACCAAGTCAGCGAGCCTGACCAACCGGTCACAGAAAAAATTAAGTGTTTCAGTCAAAGGCTTGGTGGGAGAGTTGAGTCTTGAGTGAAGTTCTGAAGGCAGAGTAGGTTGCGACGTTCAAGCGGAAGATTGTTACATTGATAGACTGCTGCATAAGAGAGAGGGAGTGAGTGAGTTGGGTTTAACGTCGCTTTTAACAGTATTCCAGTTATATCACGGTGTGTCAGCTTAATGTGGAAGGAAAGCCCAAAGTGATGCAGGTCTCAGACGTTTACCACTTCGGTGAAACCAACGAGCACGGGTATGTTGCTAACAAACCTAGAAACATAATCGGAGCGAACCGGGATCCGAACCCACAATCATAGGTTTCTGTTGTGCCCAAGGGATACAACTCTGCATAGCTAATCGCGGCGCCTTAGACGACTGGACCACCCGTGCCCCCCATAAGAGAAAGACTACGAGGTTTACTAGGTCACAAGAAGTAAACGTTGTGATTCTGAACAGAGAGATCTGGATGGTGTGGAAGAAGGTCACAGAGCTATGATGGAACTGTTTGAGCGTAGCTTCAAGTAACTTTGAAGTTAATGCGGTGATGGAGATGTTAACATATGTAAAGCTACGGAAGAAAAAAGCCAACAAAATTAGTTCATGATTATTATTATTCAGATATTTTACATCCTCACAAATCAGATTCAAATGATATTTTCAATGACATGAATTGGTAGAAGTAGGTGGTTAGAGCTAGTATCTGAGCATTGTTCACAACACACATGACAATGTCCCAGCATCCAGTCAGTCGGGAAGACACTTGAATTCACAGCCCTAGAAATATGGCAGCGCTTAAGTCCAGAACTTGTCCAGAGGACGAGTGTCAACCTGATTACAGTAGTCCTCAGAATTTGTCACTAGTCCTGCTTGAACAAGAAAGAAACATTTACATTTTCTGTAAGTAAGCATTAGAACTGGTTTAGAACTATCATCCCAAAGAGCTACTAGTCAATGAGGACTACCATCATTGGAGTTCTACTTGTCCTCGGCACAATGTGGTAGTCTCGGGCAAGAGGTCATAGAATTTCAAAGGCTGCAATCAAAGACGGGAGCCACCTTAGATCCTATCAGGGGCTGCCGGCGTAGGAGCGGGTACACTCATGAGAGGGGAGTCGAGCTTCTCGGGCTGGGCTACCGGACTCGGGCTGTACGTGTTGATCTTCTCACTCAACTGCTGGTACGTTGTCCGCACAGCTTCACTCAGCTGGAAAATCACAGAAATCAAAATGTCAGATGTTCCATATTCAGAACAACATAATTTCGACTTTGAGGGTCAACATGTATATCACACATATAAACATTACCTCATTGTTGGGGTGCACTGTCTCCATCAGGTTCTCCAATCTGGTCTGCGGTAGTCGATGATGTATGTGCCACAACAGACGTAGCATGTGACGGAGCACATTCTCCTTTGACAAACCAACCTGCAGAAAACAACCGAAACTTCAAAATTGAGGATGTCACGATACGCCAAACCCACATACTGACACGTAATCAAATTTAACACTTTCATTTGTTGTAGACAGGGAGGTCGGGCTAGCTCCAGTAGTTATCAAGTGGGGTCATACTAAACCTAAGGGGGGCGGGGTTTGGGGTCAGACTGAATGAGGGGAAGGTCACCATAACATATGACAGTCTTCGCATTTTCATGGAGGATCATGAATAAAATAGTCCCGTGAAGATCTAGGGTAGAATAGATCTTCAGCAACCCATGCTTGCCATAAGAGGCGACTAACGGGATCAGTTGATCATGCTCACTGACTTTGTTCATACATGTCATTGTATCTCAATTGCGTGGATCGATGCTCATGACATCAATCACTGGATTGTCTAGTCCAGACTTGATTATTTACAGACCGCCGTCATATAGCTGGAATATTGCTGAGTGCGGAGTTAAAACAACAAACAAACAAACATGAATAAAATAAACAAGGACATGGGGGAGTGTCATCCAAACATATGACAAGAGTTAGGGGAGGGTCATTATTTTCAGTTTATGAGAACATCCAAAACCTCGGATCCACCTACCTCTGTAATAAATGAACGGTCCCTAATGTTATGGTTATCAGTATGACCAGATAAGAAAGCTTGACTTTATAAACATGATAACAGGCACCAAGTTTCCACATTACTTTCATGCCCGCAGTAGTTTCATTATTTATGTACCAGAAGGAAGTCGTCGAAAACAGCTGAACAGAACTCGTCACTGGCGAAGTCGTCGACCATGTGTAGGAGATGGGAAATGAGTGAGTGAAGGAAGATGTCGTCGTACGCCCGGTCGTTCTCACAGTGTATGAGAGTGGGGAGGATCTGCGTGACGGCGACCCGGTCCTTGTAGCGAGCCACGTGGAGGGTGTAGTACATGGCAAACAGGCTGGCGATGGGGCTCAGCTTGATACAGATGGAGTACAGCTCGGACGGCGGCCGTATCCCTGACGACCCCTCCTCCAGCTTGGTGCAGACAGCCCGGATCTGATCGTCTACCACCATCCCCACGATGCAAGGGATGAACTTAGTGAACAGCTGTGATTCCTGTAACAAACACACAGTAAAACGTAACATCCCACTATTGACAAATACATGGAAGGGTGGAATATCTAAATAGCCAGATTGGTGATTTTCTACACTTATGAAATGCATCTGTTTCTGATTCATATTGCTTTGTATGTTTGCTTGTCACAATACAACTTCAGATCAGAGCTAGTAAATGTTTCCAGTTACCATGGTTACTTGCCTTTCTAACTTATAAAGCTCCCGTTTTAATAAATGTTTCACTTTAACTTTCATAACTTAGTTTCTTGCAAAAAGGCAACCTCTAATGACTTCTTTTGCTTGTTTGTTTGATGTCGTTAAAAACCACTCGCAGCACTGTTTCAACTATACACGTTGGCCTGTAAATAATCGAGTCTGGACCAAGCTAAACCAGTGAAGATCAATGCCATCTCAGCACGATGACATGCAATCAGCCATGCCATAGAGTCTGAAAGTAATAATCCAGTCTGAACAAGGCTAAACCAGTGGTTGAAATAATGAGCTACATCCAATGCAGTTGAATAAAATCGATGACCCTCAACATGCTCAATGAATCACCACCCATTATTATATATTACAACAAGTAATAGTTTCTGGAGTCCTCCACTGTGGTGTTGTTGGAATATTGCTAAAAGCAGGCATAAAACCATACTCCCTCACTATAATGACAAACATGGAGTAGAAGATATATAGAGGTTATCACGCGATAACCTATTTATCCAACTATTTATATTTGTGGAGAAGGTTTTAAGCTGCAGAGGTCTACAAGCACAGATATGGCTACTGATCCCGCTACGTCACAGTTAGACACTGATTTTCAGTATATTAGACTGCTCTTTTGATAATGATAGCAATTATCCCTGTAGTTTATCCAGATTCCCGATGGTTAATTCTGACTCGATCGCCGAATGACGAGGGCAACGCCATGTTTGTTTATAAACAGTGAAAGTAGTCCTACTTGACCTTTGATATTTGCATCTCTATCTGCATATGACCCCAACGGATATCGTTTTTATCCGTTGCCTTTATCCTGCCGAGAAACCTACCCATTATATGATAAATATCGAGCATTCTGCACAGAATAGAGTAGTCTGTCATACAGACCCTGAAACAAACATATCCAATACAGCCCATGCAAGTCTATAATGTTTGGCAAATCTAGATTACTGCAGTATCAATGAAAATGAAGGGAGTCTCTGGGCTCCATTTTATTATATATTTTTTTAAATAATTCAACAACTGTTTTTTCTTTAAGATATGTTCATTTCAGGGACTAGATGTTAGTCTAAGAAGTTTAGCAAGTTTAGTGTGTCACCTGTTTTGGTTCTCTGAAGACCTGGTTGTCAATCATGTTCCACGCTCCGAGCCCGAGAGCGATCATCCGTACAAGCAGCTGCAGGTCATGATTTTCCTGCAAACAGAAAACATGTCCAACAGCGAGATATTGATACTGTGTTACCTTGGACATGTAACATGTCCAACAGCGAGATATTGATACTGTGGTATCTTGGACAGGAAACATGTCCAACAGCGAGATATTGATACTGTGGTATCTTGGACAGGAAACATGTCCAACAGCGAGATACTGATACTGTGTTACCTTTGAGAGGAAGTATGTCCAACAGCGAGATATTGATACTGTGTGATCTTGGACAGGAAACATGTCCAACAGCGAGATATTGATACTGTGGTATCTTGGACAGGAAACACGTCCAACAGCGAGATATTGATACTGTGTTATCTTGGACAGGAAACATGTCCAACAGCGAGATATTGATACTGTGTTACCTTGGACAGGAAACATGTCCAACAGCGAGATATTGATACTGTGTGATCTTGGACAGGAAACATGTCCAACAGTGAGATATTGATACTGTGTGATCTTGGACAGGAAACATGTCTAACAGCGAGATACTGATACTGTGTGATCTTGGACAGGAAACATGTCCAACAGCGAGATATTGATACTGTGTGATCTTGGACAGGAAACATGTTCAACAGCGAGATACTGATACTGTGTGATCTTGGACAGGAAACATGTTCAACAGCGAGTTATTGATACTGTGTTATCTTGGACAGCAAACATGTTCAACAGCGTGATATTGATACTGTGTGATCTTGGACAGGAAACATGTTCAACAGCGAGATACTGATACTGTGTGATCTTGGACAGGAAACATATCCAACAGCGAGATATTGATACTGTGTGATCTTGGACAGGAAACATGTCCAACAGCGAGATATTGATACTGTGTGATCTTGGACAGGAAACATGTTCAACAGCGAGATACTGATACTGTGTGATCTTGGACAGGAAACATGTCCAACAGCGAGATATTGATACTGTGTGATCTTGGACAGGAAACATGTCCAACAGCGAGATATTGATACTGTGGTATCTTGGACAGGAAACATGTCCAACAGTGAGATATTGATACTGTGTGATCTTGAACAGGAAACATGTCCAACAGCGAGATATTGATACTGTGTGATCTTGGACAGGAAACACGTCCAACAGCGAGATATTGATACTGTGTTATCTTGGACAGGAAACATGTCCAACAGCGAGATATTGATACTGTGTTATCTTGGACAGGAAACATGTCCAACAGCGAGATATTGATACTGTGTGATCTTGGACAGGAAACATGTCCAACAGCGAGATACTGATACTGTGTGATCTTGGACAGGAAACATGTTCAACAGCGAGATCTTGATACTGTGTGATCTTGGACAGGAAACATGTTCAACAGCGAGATATTGATACTGTGTGATCTTGGACAGGAAACATGTTCAACAGCGAGATATTGATACTGTGGTATCTTGGACAGGAAACATGTTCAACAGCGAGATACTGATACTGTGTGATCTTGGACAGGAAACATGTCCAACAGCGAGATATTGATACTGTGTGATCTTGGACAGGAAACATGTTCAACAGCGAGATATTGACACCGTGCGATCTTGGACAGGAAACATGTTCAACAGCGAGATATTGACACCGTGTGATCTTGGACAGGAAACATGTTCAACAGCGAGATATTGATACTGTGGTATCTTGGACAGGAAACATGTTCATCGGCATGATACTGACACCGTGTTATCTTGGACAGGAAACATGTTCAACAGCAAGATATTGATACTGTGGTATCTTGGACAGGAAACATGTCCAACAGCGAGATATTGATACTGTGGTATCTTGGACAGGAAACATGTCCAACAGCGAGATACTGATCCTGTGGTATCTTGGACAGGAAACATGTCCAACAGCGAGATATTGATACTGTGTGATCTTGGACAGGAAACATGTTCAACAGTGAGATATTGATACTGTGGTATCTTGGACATGTAACATGTTCAACAGCGAGATATTGATACTGTTATCTTGGACAGGAAACATGTCCAACAGCGAGATATTGATCCTGTGGTATCTTGGACAGGAAACATGTCCAACAGCGAGATATTGATACTGTGTGATCTTGGACAGGAAACATGTTCAACAGTGAGATATTGATACTGTGGTATCTTGGACATGTAACATGTTCAACAGCGAGATATTGATACTGTTATCTTGGACAGGAAACATGTTCAACAGCGAGATTCTGACAACGTGTTACCTTGGACATGTAACATGTTCAACAGCAAGATATTGATACTGTGTTATCTTGGACAGGAAACATGTTCAACAGCGAGATTCTGACAATGTGTGATCTTGGGTAAATGAAATGGTACATGGAAATAAATAGCATCACCCATTGCACTGAAGTGGATATTTAAATATTAGGAACAGAACTCATTCTCAGAAACTGTTACTGTAAATACATCTACACCATGTACACTAATAGTAATACAGGACACCTTTTTATGGACCGCAACTTCTTGAATTCTTTGTATGACGTTTCAGAGCTACTTGTATAACTCCATTTACCATGTCTACAACTGTTGAACATTATGTTTGCTTTGTTGATGACAGTATTTCAGTTACATTAAGCTGTGTCAGCAGGTCGGAGACACTTGAGATGTTGGTTAAATGGCAACCAAGGAAATATGGGATTTAAACCCCAAATCATAGATTGCTGGTACAACACAGAACTAGAGAGACCTGGGCCATTTACTGAACATTGAACAATTTATTTCCTACTTACCCGTGGTAGTGTTTCCGAGCTGACACAGTACAGGAGAACCTTCATGGCTGACTGAGCGATGGTGTTGAGGGCGTATGGATCACATAAGATCATGGATAGGTCGCTGTTCAATCACAAAACAAAAGCTGCAAACATCATATCACAGGATGAATTCCATCACATCAGGTTGTAGAAATAGTTCAGACCTACATGATGTTCGCGGTGAATGTCAAAACAATACTTATCATGCTTATAGCATGAACAGTGCTAACATTATGTACATGTACTAAATTATAGCAACAAATATGTAATGCATTAATCTGCTATTTCAAGTTAAAAATTCATTCAACTACTACTTGTACCATCACAAATACACAAAAGTATCTTGAAATGAAAACAATGACCTGTAGAACAGAGAAGCTGGATGATGGAACCCTAAATCATCCATACAGAACGGACATACCCCAGTACAAATTCTTGCCCTTTCTTTATCCCATCCAAGAAACCCTGCAGCTCCCGAGACCTGTTTGTGTTGACAATCCTCTCTCGAATACACGCATCCACACACCAGGTGAACTTGTGGCACGGATCCACGGAGCAGATCTCATTCACCTCCAGGTCATGGATAGCCATCAACAACTCGGCACGTAACGTGCAGTAATGTGTGTTTCGTGTCCTCAGAAACAAGGTTCGTAAAAACTGTAACACCATATCATAAAGTTTGACATTTTTACCAATCATATGGACCAGTTTTTGAACAACCTCTGACTGACGTCTTATTTTTGGCATGGGTAGAAAGAACGATAATGTACTGTTTTCGTGACTCAATAAAGAGTTTTCTTTTTCAGCAATATACTGCTGCAACAGAGGCGAGACTTCATCCCCAAACAGAGCCTGGTTGTCCTGCCATATCTGTCGCTTGACCTCCGTGGCTGCCTCCGTGTATAGCTCCTTGTCATCCAGGATCTGGGTCAGGTATTCCTCTTTGATCTGAGGCAGATGTTTCAGAATGGTCATCACAACAGGTCTGACAGTCTTGACCTTGATGACAGGAAAACTCTTAACCAACAACTCCTCCAGCTTCTTGATCTTGTCCTCCCTGTTACTGTTTGCTAAATCAGATATTCCATTGACTAGTTTATCTCGAAGCTCCTCCAAGATGGATTCATGAAACTCCAGACGTCGTACTCCATGAAGATCCAAAAATGGTAGAGCTGGTCTTAGGGATGGAAGGAGAACTCCATTTTCACTCTGAAACTCCTCAATGGCTCCAAGGGGGTCGGAACAGTTTGTGAGAGCCTCTCTCAGAGCCTCACCACCCGGGATACCCAGAGCATCAAGCCCTGACATCATTACACATTAACCTGTAAGATTAAACATCACAATTTAATGTGCATGTCAGGATCAATATTTATTTAACATGTTAAAGAATTTAGTTCACAGTCAGGGCCCCAAAGTGAATGAACATCAGAGCTTTGGAACTTTGGAAGTTTGTCGGACCTTTTTCTAATTTATAAATTTTATTTCCTATTATTAGTTTTATTAAATTTCCACACTGACTACAGTGATATATCATAAACATATAAACAATGATAAAGACAATACAAAAATATTAGCCCATTAGAAATTACTACATACACAAAGTGTAGAGTGTGAAGAGACTTACTATATCATACATACAGCTGATGAGTACAAGTGCACAAAATATCATAAATGAATGCTTACATCCAAGCGTTACAGACCTAACTGGTCCATTTGCTACAAAACATATTTATTCTTTTGACTACGAGATACTATCAGACTTCTTTGCAATTCGTTTTCATAACCCCTCACAACATCGGACCAGGGCATCGACCCTACACCATAATGATCACCCGTTTCCTGCGAAATCTGTCATCAGATAGAATACAAATTTCTACCATCTGTAAAAATTCTATAGGCACAAATTTCCCCGGCAACATTCAGATTTGATACATTTTCAAGTGTGTTACAAGACCAAGATGAAATTATTAAAACAAAACTATTTAAAAAATACATGATACCATACAAAATTCATCACATAAAGAATTTATGCCATACAATTACACACATTCAAAGAAATTAGGAAAAATTCATATACGCACCGTGCAATTTTTAAAACCGGAAGTGGGGCTAAATTTGATGTTTGCGGTGAAGAGGAAACAAGGGAAATAACTCCTTGTCGTAAACTAAAACAATCTTCATGACATTTTTATTTAAATGTTGTATAAACATCATTCTTTTTCAATTTCGTTACAAAATAATACTTTATCATAGGAAAAAGAGTAGGACATGAATGGTAAATTTGCTTATTGCAACGCACTAATAGTTTGCCAATAATAAAGGGTGTGAAAGAGATGCGTACGTAAAATCTGATCATTCGCGCGAAAACTTAATAAAAGCAAAGGAATATAATATTGAAAAAATTTACATAATTTGACGGAATAACGCACTACTTTCTTGTTCCCAAATTTAGGAAACAGATGTACTGAGATGCAGCGATGCAGCAGGTATATTGCCGACTGCAGCGTGGAACAACATCCACATGATGAATAAACAAGAAGAAAATACATTTATTGCAAAAATCCCATAGCCAAACATAACTCCGATGATTCCGATTTAGAAAAGGTCCCCTTGGTCGATTGCGTGTCATGGTGTCCCTTGAATCGTTGCTCACTATATCAAACACTGGATTGTCGGGTCCAGATTTGAATATTTACATATTGAAGCGTATAAGTGCCACAGTCTAAAGTATCATCTACACAGAGGATAGTTCCATCTACGTAGATGATACTTCCATGTATGTAGGTGATACAGTTATCTACGTAGATGATACTTACATTTACGTAGATGATACTATTATCTACGTAGGTGATACTTACATGACCGTAGGTGATACTGTTATCTACGTAGATGATACTTACATGTACGTAGATGATACTGTTATCTGCGTAGATGATACTTACATGTACGTAGGTGATACTACTACTACGTAGATGATACTTACATGTACGTAGGTGATACTGTTATCTACGTAGATGATACTTACATGTACGTAGATGATTCTATAATCTAGGTAGATGATGTTTTCATCTATGTACATAACATGATAATCTACCTAGAAGAAAGTGTCATCTGCTATCAAATTATCGACTTAGGTAACAATATTTTCTCTCCAGTAATCGACACTTGTTCCGAGTATAATCTCGGGCTTAATTAATAATGACCGATTTGTTTGACTTTCCACCTTGACATGTCTTTATTGAGGTACTATCAAAACATTGCATAAAGTAAATCTTCATTTCAATGTGTCGAAGTTACCAGAAAATGACACACGCTACACTCTCTTACAACCGTAATAAAGAGAGGAGAGCACAAAATGTATTCCAACCTACAAACAAACAAATATAGGTCATTATCCAAAATTTTAGCGAAATTATATATCAACGTGAACATAACTTCTTTCAGTGGCATTTAGAAGTTGGTGTGATGAAGTAAGACAAGTTCTATGGATGAACAACTTCTTTTTTACAATTAGTGCGACGTTTCGGTGTAGATCCTAACACCTGGTTAAAGCCGGAGAAATCACTTGAATAATATGATTATCGTCTACGTAGATTAATGTATCATCTACATAGATGGACATTCAGAGACGACAGTATCTTCTACGTAGATTAATGATCATCTACAAAGATGAAAGTAGCCGCCGTCATATAGCTGGAATATTGCCGAGATCGGCGTTAAACAACAAACAAACAAAAGATGAAAGTACCATCTACGTGGATGAAATTTACGGCCGCCGTCACATAGCTGAAATACTGCTGAGGCGGAGTGAAACAACAAAAAAGCAAAACCTAAAACACGTTTATACATGTGTTTATTTATATCAATACACATGTGCCAGTTCTGTCACTAGGCTTGAGGTGGAGGGACGTGATGTTCTGCAGTGTCCTAGTGTTGAAAAATACACATCGAGAGAAAAGTACCAGATTATAAATGAGTTATGACTTCCATATACCATGTCACTAGCAAGATCTGGAGGTATTGTGATGAATATTTGCAGGGTGTTTAAACGTTGTAAAATAAACACCAGGTTAAAACTTAACATGTTGCAATGTCAATATCCTATTGGGAGAAAATTATGTTGACAAGTGTATATAGTTTTATGTTTTCACACAAGGAACCGAAAAGAATTTATTCGGTGCGTCACCATCATGAATCAAGCCTGTTTTGACTGCAATGCGGAAATCATGCAATTATTTAACGAGTGATTAACATATACAATATATGCCCTTCCAAGCATGAATCGTAGCGAATGTCTGTTAAACACTGTTAAGTTAAGACCGAAGACGAGGCAGCTCTGTGGTATCAATGTATGACCAATTTAACGACATTGCATGCTGGTTTGCCATATGAATGTAGGATTAAACATCAATGGACGATAAAATACATGTGTATTGTGAGGGTGCCATTCCCCCTTTATTAGACCGGATGTTCAGTCGTGTTAAGTGGCATTCCGAAAGCCGCAGTGCAGAACGCTGCATAACATGAAATGTTTATCTGCTACGCGGATGACAATATTTCAGTGTTGAAATTTATTTTGTTGTTGCAATGAGTGACAAATCAATAAAATATTGAGCACGCATTCTATGTTAAAATCCCACGGCATCGACAATTGCTTGAACAAGCTATGTACACTGTTATGACTCAAAATTCTGAGATTGTATGCCAAGACAAATTGATAGGGATGCCGGATGCCTTGAGGGTAGTGGTGGCACCGGCTGTTGTTGGTGATCTGCACTGGGCCACCCTAGTGGGGACACGGGTGGCCCAGTCGTCTAAACCCAACTCACTCACTCACTCCAATTCCTAGTGTCTCGAGGATGATCAGAGGAGCAACGATCCTCGCCGCCTGAGTACGTTTGCACACAACCAGCTAAGTCACATCTTGTCCAGACTCGATTATTTACAGACCGCCGCCATATAGCTGGAATATTGCCGAGTGCGGCGTTAAACAACAAACAAACAAACAAAAACATATCTTGTAAACAGCCGGTCCCCAACTGAGCTGTGTCTTGTCACAATCGTGGCACAAGGTATTTAGTCTACCCAAGAAACCGCCTCCTGATGTAGTGGAAAGACCGTAACAGATGGCACTTGTTGTTACCCTGCTTGCGCTCTACGGCACGAGCCTCTCATAGAAAGACTTGTCACGATGACATCTTCGGCATCCCAGGAAACGGAGGCCATAACCTTTCCAGCAGATGGGACAGTCTTTGTCTGCTTCAGTGGTGGTCATGTCAAATGCTCCTCCCACTGTTTGGATTGTTGTTGACTCAGGCTGGAAGTGGTGAACCCAGGTTTCATCCATAGTCACAAATCGTTGCAAGAACCTTTCTGGATCAGCATCAAACAGAGCTGCATGGATTATCACGATACGAGATTTGGTCGGTCACCACCATACTTATCGTGGATTCGTTGGATCATTTCTGGTTTTGTTTGGATACACATTTATGCATCATGTAATGTCCACAACAAAATATTTCCCTATTTAGCAATTCCCTCCATTTGATACTCAGAACTTATCAATCATTCCCCGAACAAGATACATTGTTGTTCTATCTCCTAGAATTCAGATCTACTCGGCCCCTGGAAAGAGAGAGGTGTTGAATAGGAGTTAAAGATATGTTTTGAATGAGTTGTATTTTGTTAAAGTATCAAGACCTTATGTATTTTTATTGTCGATGTTTTCGTGCTTGTTGACCCCTCTTTGGTTTAAGTTATGTCTGTAAGTTCCTTAGATCAGAAGTGGTACAGTTGCCATGGTTTCTTTAGTACAGATTGTAGATGTTTTGGATGATACTTATATATAAAATAGCTACCCTATAAATCGCAAATTGAAATAATGCAAGGCAAGACCCGCCGCTGAGGCGGTGGGGGAGCCTGGTGGTCAAAGCGTTCGCACGTCACGAAGACCTAGGTTCGTTTCCTCACATGGGTACAATGTGTGAAGCCCATATTGAAATATTGCTAAAAGTGGCATAAAAACCACACCCACTCAAGACCCACCCACTTTATTTGCAGCCAATCAGAAAACAGTAGTCTGCTTGTAGGTGTGACCTAACATTTGTGGTTAGTCAATCAAATAAATGACTTTCAATTTCAATTTTTTTAAGAACACTTCGAATCCATGAGTGAACAAAAGCATGGTTAACCAAACTCCTTTGACAATCGACATCCATCACTGGATTTGACTATTTGAAAGTAGGTTGCTGGTTGACGCGAAGCTATTAGGATGTTAAAAGAAATACGTACGAATGGATAACATCTGTTATACCACCTCTGGAATTACCATATATTGGTGTCCTAGTTCATCTCCTTGGTATTCTGCATGTTTATATATGTACTGACATTTCAGAATATTTTTTTTTTGTCACGTTATTTTTAAACACTGAAGACCTGTTTTTGAGATACTTTGAAAAAATACGTTTTTTCATTGCATATAAATTTTGAAAGAAAGAAAGATAATAAGCTGGTTAAATATCACTGTAGTCAGAATGTTTTTGATAGTATGTATGGGTAAGTGCAAACAAGGCTGTATATTTTGTCCAAAAATAAATTTTTAAACCCATAAGGACTAATTATATTTCAGCACATTTAGCGCAAATTTAAACCATGGTTCTTGGGTTGACTGTCCAGGTTTATATTTACAGCACACCTTCCTTCCAGGACAAGAAACTAGATTTCCCCTCTATGAGTTATTTATTAATTAGATGTTTTGTACCTACTCATATTTCTCCAGAAAGCGGAGTTTCTCAGTATTAGCAAGGATGGTAGATACACCAAAACTCTCATGCACCTCAATATGTGGCCTTCCATACAATAAACGATACTGACCTGTATGGCAATACACCACAATGCAATGTACACATTCTTTAACTTACATCAGGAAAGAAAAACCCTATGTTTATGCTATTTAAAATGTGAAGTGAGGTGAAATGGGGTTTAATGTTATGTCCAAGATTGTTGCACTTAAATAGCGATGTGCATGCACCTGTGTGTGTGTGTCTGCTTGTACTTGTTCAGACTGATGCCGATTTATGGTGCTTACCCATTGAGATACCATGCCGCAGTTTAACATGAATACCCCACTCAGACACAGTATACTGACTCCAGCCAACCAGTCCTTGTTTTAGCCCTTTAATGCCGAGCGCCAGACAGGGTAACAACAAGTACCCTCTTTTAACATCTTTTGGTATGACATGGGTGGGATTGAACCCCAGACCTTCCGCTTTCCTCTCCACTCTACAACTAGACCACGGAGGCGGTCCCCAAAATGTGAAGTAAGGCCGTCTTATTGTTGATAGTAATTTTGATAAATAAATGTGATGTTTAATCAATGCGAGCACAGGCCAGTCGCATTTTTTGTATGTACTCCATGCTTGCATTAATTTCAAGATTTACAGTATTTGTGACGTAGCTGGAATATTAGGGAATGCGGCATAAAACAACAAATACAACACAAGGACGATGTTTGAAGTTTTAATGTTCCAGTATACATTCTAGACTCTAGAGTGGATCCAGCACAAAACAGACTGTAATAGTGTCATGTACATAATATACAAATATACTTTCTACAAACAGAACTGTTTGAATGTGTCAGATCTATCGCTGAAACTTCCATTGTTCCATTAGCTATTTTGTAATGCACAAAATCAAAATTGGCTTCATTTCATGCTGCTTGCCTGACATTGAATCAAGTCCTGCCTTCTAACAACTAGTTCTCTATAAACATTGTAGTAAAGGTTAGAAACTATACATTAAAAATTCAAAACAACGTTATTAAAACAGCAAGAAGCACAAAGAGTATAACCAACACGGTCCAATCATTTCAATCATTTAGCTATTTAAACTTGGCTTGAAACATCAGCATATACCCTGTATAAATAATGAAGGTTGATGTAAAACACCCTTCTCATGTTCTCACTGACGTAATGTCCATTAATCAATTACAAATATATCAACATGGCTGTGGGAAACTGGGACTAATACGTACAATTTCTGGGAATCCCAATCTTTGCATACTGTAAAATATCATAGATCAACAACTATACTACTGAAAAGAAGGACAACCAGATTCTTGCTATGACAGATTAACTATAGTAATATGAAATAATCGGTTGGTCCATAACTTCTTTTCAGTAGTATAAAATAAACTTACAAAAAATATAACTATCTAATTAAGGAAATAATTGTGAGTTCTTCATTTGTGTGAATCTACTAAGACAAGATGTCTTCAACGTCTCTTGCTTGCTGGGATGGAGTACATTGGCTTGGGTAGCCTTTCAAACGTCTTAAAGCAAGGCAATATTTGGATAGCATTTTAGACTAGTCTACCGCACATTCTTAAAACATCTTTGCTTGAAAAGCATCCTTTTTGTTTGTATGTTTGTTCAAACTGTTTTTTCAAGAACTTTCAATTGGAAATTACCCAACATTTTTATATGGCTCCGTCCTTTTGACACACAGACAAAGAAAATAGTAAAAAGTAAATACACTGGTCCCACCTAAAAACCATGAGCTCAGGAAGTTTTCTGCTTTAACACAGCACCCATTACACCCTAATCACTGTGACAAGCGACAAGCCCCAGCCCCCTCCCCTCACAAGTTTTTGGAATGAAAATGATTTGTTTTTGGTTTTATGGGGTCTCTTGATAATATGGTTAGCAGAGTGACATATATAAATGTGAAAGAAAGATGCAGTTTGAAATATTTCATCGAATGGCATGTAAAAGAGCTACAGTGGAATCTCGCTTTTCTGAGAGCAAATGAGTGTACAGCTGAATGCTATTTCTGGCTTTAATTGATTTACGAGACATATACACATGTTAATCTTAATTCCTGCATATAAAACAATGCCTAGCGGAACACGAAATACAATTTAAATAGAATATCATCATGTCTAGTAATGTCTTATCGCAAATTTCACATTCTATTGACCACTATTGTGATCACGTGTTCTTTTACCCAAATTCACTGAAGGGATTCGATGATGCTCTTAATAGCATGTGATACTCGTAAAACCTTATGCATTATAAGATAGGGTTTTTAGCCTCCGTAGAATTTAGGTAGGGAAGGTAACTGTGGTCAGTTGACAAAGGTTTCAGATATCTGAAATTTGTTTATCTGCACAATATTGGAGAAACGCAAGTGTCCGGATAAGCAAGGTTACACTGTACTTCCATTCCGTATCAGTGTACTTTGGAGTTGTATTAGTAAAAAAAAATGTTAACAAACTTAGTATTCATAACGTTTGTTATGTATCTGTGAAATTATGGGTTGGTAGATCTGTAGACTTAAAGTAAAAAACCAAACACCTAACAAGCTTGTACTTTGTAACACAAAACTCTATTAAGCAAATCGCTTTGCCACGTCAAGAAACACTGTTGTAGATTTACAGCTAATAAACATAAGTTAAGCATGCACTAAATAAACAAGATGAAAACAATGGGTATGTACAAACACTGCGATATGGTACTTTAGAATAAATTAAGACAAATTTATGTACAGAATTCCATGGACTAGACTTAAGCAGAAAAGCTTGTTCAATACATGTGTTCAGTTATCACCTGGTCTGTGGTACTGGTGTCACTGTTTGTATAACAAGATGTGAAATATGAAGTAAACCTTTCAGAATCTTACTCTCACACTTCGGTAACTGGATTTTAGGTGGAAGCAGGTAGTCTTCCCCAGTTCCAGATCTTTACAAGTCTCAGAGCACCTTGCATGCTTGTCAATATAGGTGTAACGATATCGTGGGATCGCAATACGATTCGTATCCCACTACTATGGGTGCGATACGATTTGTATCCCGATACAATACTTTTATTTCACAAGCACATATTCTTTCTTTTTGGCAGGTGAATCACAACCCTGAATCATTTGTTATCAAATTTCAGACATCAAAGATGGATATTGCGGGAAACATACTGGTAGAGGGCTCTGTGAAGGTTATGCTGTTTATGTCCAACCATGAAATACTAGAGAATCTGTGTAAGCTGGTGGTTGAACAGTTTCTGTTATTATTCACATGTTTTTACACCAATATAACTTGAAATGAAATGCATCATATGTATCGCAATACAGGGGTTGTAAATCAATGTATTGTATCGTGGGCCCCTCTTATCTACTGCCGTATCGTTACACCACTTATACACTACCCTCTCAGTCATAAGACACATTCAGGCCACTATCATACAGCTGGAATATTGTGGAGTGTGGCATTTAAACAAAACAAAACTCTCAGTCTGACAATGGCAGAGGAGGGAGATGGTATGATGATTTGCAGTTTGGCTACCATAATGTGTTAATATTTCTTTAAAACAATACTACTCGCCAGACTTGGTTAAGCCTAGTTTTGTATACGTGATTGGCTTAATGAGTGCCAGGAATGATGCCTGCTGGGTACTTTACTACTCAACATTTGTTATGACCTAAAAGGTCTTCTTTAGTCAAAGATGTGGTCCTTAGCAAATGTTATGTAGTACAGTTATCATTGTAACATTCAACACATCCAGTCCTTGATAGTGTTCTCAAACACATGTACTTAACACTGATTGATTCTCACAACAAAATAAAAGTCATCATCCCTCAAATATTTGTGCTAACTACATATAGAACTTGATTAAAAAACATACCTAAATGCCAAGAATTGCATTACAATATCATCCAAAAAATATGTAAATATAGAAAATTGTGAAAGGTATAAACTTGAATATTTTATGTACAGTGTAAATTAACCCATTGATTTGTTGATTTGTGATTTGTTTCCACTTTTGGCCCATCTATGTTAAAACAACACGACCTTGCTGAAGTAAACAGAACATAAAATGTTTGTCGGCCTTATTTGTAGCAAAATTAAAAAAACTAACTCAAAATCATTATTTCATATTTCTCAAATTATCACTTCATGAATTGTGTATCTACTAGTCGATACTGATATTTTCATTTCAAAGTAATTATTTAGTCAATTATTAATTTTTAATATTTAAGTTAGTTTACTTAAGATGAAAAACTAACTGCTCACATATATTTTGCATTTAATCCATGCTCACATTAATTTCAAGATTTACAGTATTTGTGACATAGCTGGAACATCGCTGTTATAACAGATCATAGTGGCATTCCTTCTACATTTCTGCCACTAAATTCAAGCAATGCTGTCATATGTATTCTGAATATAGAAATGTTACCCACAGACTTGAAAAGGCCCTCTGAATGATATTCCTTGTATATCTACTGTCAAATAGCTTAAATAATATCATAGGTTGTGATTAAATTATTAACATGAAAAAGGGTTCAATATAAGACAGTTAACTTTTAAGAGCCAATAAAATAATGAACCATTTGTATTTATTTCACATTGTAATAATAATGCTTATATTTTCTTATGTTTAAACTATAGTGAGAAAAATCTATGAACTTGGCTGGTTGTTTTACTCAAATATACAAAATTTGCACTCTGCTGATTGAGAACATGTTCATGAGCTTAATTTCTCTACCTTAATCCCTAAGGAAGCCAGAAACACAGTGTGACCGATAGTGCAGTTCCTTTCCTTAATGGACAGTGCATACATCCACACATCTTGATTGTTGTTAGTTGGTGATAAGAACCCTATATAATCCGTCCATTTCATCAACAAGCTTCGAAAGTCCATTTGAGCAGGACAGTTATTCTTCAACACACGGAAATCCTTAATATACAGGAGTTGTCTCCCTTACTCCACTCACTGAACACATTTACAAGGCATGGACATGAACACACAAAAAAAGAACAAGTGACCACCAGCTTCTGTTGTCACTCTGTTACTATTATGTACAAGTTCCTGTTACAGTGTAATACAAACTGCAACTCCTGTACGGTTCTGGAATAAACTGACGATCCTGGGCTAAGTTGTATCCAATTCGAGGTTTTCCACTCCATTCGCTGATCACGTCACCAAGGACACGGTAAGGTACAAGATGACACTGTCACCTTCATGGTTGAGTACATCAGAGTGACATCTCAAGTTTACAAGTCTCCAATTACATTACATCCTCCAATTACCAGCTGGTTACTGATAGAGAACACGAGTCAAGCAGTGTACAGACGGCTGTGATGCCTCTTGCAGGGTCTTCCTGCGTCTGCCACACAATGGAGGCCATTTTGTAGGGATACCGTGTCCTGTGTCATGCGTTTAGAACATTTAGAGATGTGGGAGATGTCACAGATCAGAATATGGACGATTCCAACTCTGATTCATGAAGTATTCCTGATGTCAATGTTCTTGATATCTACAGACTTGTGTATTGTTAATCATTCCATATATGCCTGCAACAAACGTAAACACACCATCCCAATAAATCCTGTTAAAGCCAAAGTCCAACTTCAGTTTAAAACGTTGTGATAAACTTTTCTCAAACAAATCATATAAAAAATTTGGTTTGATTTCAACTTTGCATTGAAGACTTTTGGTTGTGGAATGGAAAATAGACTGACTAGGCCTTCTGTGATAATCAACATGTTATTTGTGACAAAAAATGTCAACAACATCAGGGAAACATGTAGTGCCTAGTGCCACTTCTGTCAGAGATAAACCCAATCACATTCACTCCTAAGGTTTCCTGACCCGTGTCATGTCATGTCATCCCACAAACACCGTCCGCTATGTCACACCAACACATCCACATCCTCTCACAGTACAGATTGTCAGGAAGAGCATTGTTGAACTCCGACACAACTGATTCCGATACACAGACACAACACTATCAGGCCACAACATCCACATGATCAGGTGTTTTAAGGTAATATACACAATATAGTAGTTGCGGTCATATAACTCTACTGAACAAATGACTCTTGTCTATCACAGTGGCACAGGTTGGACACAAAGTCAGATATATTTGCAGTCATTTCCCATCTGCGAACGGTGTCCGATTATTTAATTTTTGATTGGAAAATTAAAATTTTGCATACTTCATAGCCAGGCAGTTAGAGATTGAACAGCAATGCTGCTCCTCACAGGCCGTCATCCCATGGATCCATTTATGTTTTTTTCCGATAACAAAGGTTGTATTTGTGGTCAGCATGACCATGGACTAAAGGATGCTACAGGGTAGCAATCACAAGATGAGTGAGTGAGTTTGATTTTACGTCGCTTTTAGCAATATTCCAGCAATATCACGGCGGGGGACATCAGAAATGGGCTTCACACATTGTACCCATGTCGGGAATCGAACCCGGGTTTTCGGGTTGACAAACGAATGCTTTAACCACTAGGCTACCTGACCGCCCCCAATCAGAAGATGATGTCCTGTTTCTCATCAAGACAGGTCGTACTTCTCAAAGTGTTTTTTTAAGGCCTCTGCATACTCCTGGTTTGTTCCCTGAGGAAGGGAGACAGAGCGCTTCTTGCGGAGTTTGCTCCCTTTTCTCTTTAACATCGTCTTTATGCTCTTGAACGGATTTGATTCACCCGGAGAGCTCTGATGATGAGGTTGATGATGTTGCTGTTGTTTGTGATGTTGCTGTTTGTGACCAGGGGATTTTGACATTTTGTCCAATGCATACATATCGACACTTGACATGGAATGTGGCCTTTCCTTCACCTCTGAATGGTTGCCATTGGCGATACGAGATAGATCCTGAGGCAGCGAATAGGACTTGGGAATATCGACAGGCTCATCACAGCCGTTAGTGAAAATGTCATCATCATCAATTTTGTCATAAACTTCATCCTCGTAGTCATGAGTGAAGTCAATTTCTTGTGGAAACTCCAACAACGGATATTCGTTGGTTCTTTGAGACATTTCAATCATACTGCGAGGTCGTTCTTTTCCCGGAACACTCATTCTCCGCTCCTTCTTGATGTCCTTGTTCTCGTCGGCGAGGTTCTCCTGGCTACAGGACCTGACGGTGGTCTCCTCGAGAGTTTCTAGCGGCTCGGGGTGATGCAGCTCAAAACTGCTCCGATGTCGACGTAGTCTGTCACGCATTCCGCTGAATCGCAGCTTGTGCATTTTGTCCTTATCTTTCGGGGTTTTGACAGAGTTATGTCCCCCTCCGTCAGACTTTTCGTAATGCTTTTCAGGAGTGATCCCATTAGTGCCAGGGGGCATGTGAAGTTCTTTTAACGCTGCAATTAATTTGTTGTTTTTATCCCTTAAATCCTCAATTTCTGTCTGTTGAGATTTTATTTTTTTGTCTTTCTCAAGCAACACATTCACCACATTTTTCTGATCTTTTCTTATCTGTCCTTCAAGGAATAACAGATGAGCCACAATCTTCTCGACCTGCCGCTCCTGTTTCAGTGCATGTCGACGAAGTTCCTGGTCCTTGTGCCGAAGCTGCGCCTGCAATGATGTGGTGAGGAAGTTTGCCTTGGCCTGGTGCTGGTGAAAGCAGGCTTGAGTCCGATGCATGGCGTCACGGCTCGATGTCACCTCTTTCTGCAGAGCTTCTATTTCAAGCTGCATCTGCAAATGTAGGAAGAATCATTAGTTGGTATTCAATCATATTTTAAAAGACGATTTAATACTGATGTTAACAACTGTGTCAACTGGACAGCTTAAAGTGATTAAAGTGATTAAAGTGATATTGGTTATAGACTTGTTATAACCTCAGATCTTCATGTGCCACATGCCTCAGGCAGATATAACCTTGCGAGCTAGTCACTGTGTAGAAGACTAAACATCCCACAAGTCTGTTGGAATGTACATCTCTGCATCCACCACATTTACAAGAACTGTCCTCCCACCCGCTTTGTGGGGATATCGGACCTATAGAACCTATGCTGGTCTTACGAGTTGGCTTAACCGATCCGGTGGTCAGGTGACTCGGTTATTTTTAGGTCATTGTACCCCTGCTGCATGAATCACTGCTCAAATTATCAATCACTGGATTGTCTGGTTAAGACTTGATGATTTATAGGCCGCCATCATATTGCTTGAGTGTGGCGTTAAACCCAAAACACAGAACACGAAACACAGACACACACACAAACTGATACAGCTGCCAGTATTATACAGCAATTACATACACATTAGTCCCAAGAATTAACACTCATATATAGCCAGACGTGCATAATAAGGTCATATCTCCCTACTTTTGAACATTGGCCTTTGATCATGTCAATGACATGATTGACAACAATGGCCTTCTAAATCTTCTCTGACCTTTATGTTTGCCCACAATGTGTTTTTATGCCCAAATAACCGACAGCCATGGATTGCTCCACGCTTGAAAAGCTATGAAACCCTTGGACTATCAACATTTGACATGGTCATTCACTGCTGGACTGTGACTCATTAGCATTATGATGAAATTAGGGTACATAATGTGGGCAACCCTTTCAAGCTGCGGCCAGTCACTGGAGGTGACTTGTAAGGTTATATAGGCCTGTAAGCTTATGTATAGACCTGCAGAATGTCTCAGTGTAGAGATGTTGATTCATTCCTCTGAATGTATAAACATATCACAACCGGGGGATCAAAAGCAGTTTCAGAAAGTCGAGTCACATAATGGACCTTCCACTGAGGCCTTAATGTTCCCACAATGACAATAAGAGACACAATCTTCTCCAGGAATAGTTTCTAACAAACTGTTTACTAGAAACTGGACAGTTTTATGAGTCAGCTCAAACACTGAGTCGCTGATTCACCAAACAGGATACCTGTAATACTCATGGGGTACTGGGGACCTATTCTGACCTGTAATACACATGGGGTACTGGGGACCTATTCTGACCTGTAATACACATGGAGTACTGGGGACCTATTCTGACCTGTAATACACATCGGGTACTGGGGACCTATTCTGACCTGTAATACACATGGGATACTGGGGCCCTATTCTGACCTGTAATACACATGGGGTACTGGGGACCTATTCTGACCTGTAAAACACATGGGGTGCTGGGGCCCTATTCTGACCTGTAATACACATGGGGTACTGGGGACCTATTCTGACCTGTAATACACAAGGGGTGCTGGGGACCTATTCTGACCTGTAATACACATGGGGTGCTGGGGATCTATTCTGACCTGTAATACACATGGGGTGCTGGGGACCTATTCTGACCTGTAATACACATGGGGTACTGGGGACGTATTCTGACCTGTAATACACATGGGGTGCTGGGGCCCTATTCTGACCTGTAATACACATGGGGTACTGGGGACCTATTCTGACCTGTAATACACAAGGGGTACTGGGGACCTATTCTGACCTGTAATACACATGGGGTACTGGGGACCTATTCTGACCTGTAATACACATGGGGTACTGGGTACCTATTCTGACCTGTAGTACACATGGGGTACTGTGGACCTATTCTGACCTGTAATACACATGGGGTACTGGGGACCTATTCTGACCTGTAATACACATGGGGTACTGGGGACCTATTCTGACCTGTAGTACACATGGGGTACTGGGGACCTATTCTGACCTGTAATACACATTGGGTGCTGGGGACCTATTCTGACCTGTAATACACATAGGGTGCTGGGGACCTATTCTGACCTGTAATACACATGGGGTACTGGGGACCTATTCTGACCTGTAATACACAAAGGGTGCTGGGGACCTATTCTGACCTGTAATACACATGGGGTACTGGGGACCTATTCTGACCTGTAATACCCATGGGGTACTGGGGACCTATTCTGACCTGTAATACACATGGGGTACTGGGGACCTATTCTGACCTGTAATACACATAGGGTGCTGGGGACGTAGTCTGACCTGTAATACACATGGGGTACTTGGGACCTATTCTGACCTGTAATACACATGGGGTGCTGGGGACGTATTCTGACCTGTAATACCCCTGCGGTACTTGGGACCTATTCTGACCTGTAATACACATAGGGTGCTGGGGACGTAGTCTGACCTGTAATACACATGGGGTACTTGGGACCTATTCTGACCTGTAATACACATGGGGTACTGGGGACCTATTCTGACCTGTAATACACATGGGGTACTGGGGAGCTATTCTGACCTGTAATGCCCCTGCGGTACTTGGGACCTATTCTGGCCTGTAATACACATGGGATACTGGGGCCCTATTCTGACCTGTAATACACATGGGATACTGGGGCCCTATTCTGGCCTGTAATACACATGGGATACTGGGGCCCTATTCTGACCTGTAATACCCATGGGGTGCTGGGGACCTATTCTGACCTGTAATACACATGGGGTACTGGGGACCTATTCTGACCTGTAATACACATGGGGTACTGGGGACCTATTCTGACCTGTAATACACATGGGGTACTGGGGACCTATTCTGACCTGTAATACCCATGGGGTGCTGGGGCCCTATTCTGACCTGTAATACACATGGGGTACTGGGGACCTATTCTGACCTGTAATACCCATGGGGTACTGGGGACGTATTCTGACCTGTAATACACATGGGGTACTGGGGCCCTATTCTGACCTGTAATACACATGGGGTGCTGGGGACCTATTCTGATCTGTAATACACAAGGGGTGCTGGGGACCTATTCTGACCTGTAATACACATGGGGTACTGGGGACCTATTCTGACCTGTAATACACAAGGGGTACTGGGGACCTATTCTGACCTGTAATACACATGGGGTACTGGGGACCTATTCTGACCTGTAATATCCATTGGGTACTGGGGCCCTATTCTGACCTGTAATACACACGGGGTGCTGGGGACCTATTCTGACCTGTAACAAAACATGGGGTACTGGGGACCTATTCTGACCTGTAATACACATGGGGTACAGGGGACCTATTCTGACCTGTTATACACAAGGGGTGCTGGGGACCTATTCTGACCTGTAATACACATGGGGTACTGGGGACCTATTCTGACCTGTAATACACATTGGGTGCTGGGGACCTATTCTGACCTGTAATACACATAGGGTGCTGGGGACCTATTCTGACCTGTAATACACATGGGGTACTGGGGACCTATTCTGACCTGTAATACACAAAGGGTGCTGGGGACCTATTCTGACCTGTAATACACATGGGGTACTGGGGACCTATTCTGACCTGTAATACACATGGGGTGCTGGGGACCTATTCTGACCTGTAATTCACATAGGGTGCTGGGGACATATTCTGACCTGTAATACACATGGGGTACTGGGGACCTATTCTGACCTGTAATACACATGGGGTACTGGGGACCTATTCTGACCTGTAATACACATTGGGTACTGGGGACCTATTCTGACCTGTAATACACATGGGGTACTGGAGACCTATTCTGACCTGTAATACACATGGGGTACTGGAGACCTATTCTGACCTGTAATACACAAGGGGTACTGGGGACCTATTCTGACCTGTAATACACATGGGGTACTGGGGACCTATTCTGACCTGTAATACACATGGGGTACCGGGGACCTATTCTGACCTGTAATACACATGGGATACTGGGGACCTATTCTGACCTGTAATACACAAGGGGTACTGGGGACCTATTCTGACCTGTAATACACAAGGGGTACTGGGGACCTATTCTGACCTGTAATACACATGGGGTACCGGGGACCTATTCTGACCTGTAATACACAAGGGGTGCTGGGGACGTATTCTGACCTGTAATACACATGGGGTGCTGGGGACCTATTCTGACCCGCCATAGCCTTAGGTTTCTCCCCACTTAACCTACCACACCTGTGAACTCACCCTCCTTAGTTGTAGATAAGGACACCTCATAAATCAGCACACATGTCTAATAAACTTTAGTTCAACCCAATAACTTAACCTAATCACAGCCCATATAAGAACACACAAAAACATGATGCCAAGAGCCAAGCTCAGGCAAGAAGACTCAAGTTTTGGGCCAGGTTAGATTCAAGTTTCCTGCACACCTTTTCTGTCAGCTTTCGTAATATAAAACAATTTGCACCAAACTGTCACAAGCCGGCACGAATATGATTTTGTTGATTTTGTTATGACAACCCATGAACATAAACATCTCCAGCAGGTGTATTGTCTCATTAAAGCAGATCTGTGAGTCCATGACTGGTGTCAATATTAGATAGGAAAATTGATATTGATATTTGCATCAGACTGTCATCTAGTGTGTTTGATCAACCCAGCTGCAAAGAAAGTCACACCTTCCAAAGGAAGACGACATACACAATTGCAATGTCTATGTTTATCCTCATAGCCTGAACAAACTTTTCCATATGTCCCATATTGATATATTACTGGCATCACAGGACACTCGATCACAGCATCAAGACAGGAATTGTCAACATCAGTAGAAATGCACTGTAAGATTTCCCTGTCCCATTGTATGGCTGTCAAGAAGGACCTTAAATACACAAAGAGATAATGCAATGGAGTTATCATGAAAATCTGTTGATTCTAGCAATGGAATCAATCAGCCACAAAGGTTCGAGATGATTCTACTCTCGGAATCAACAGATTTCAGTGATTTCTCTGCCTTAAACCAGGTTATGTTTGATCTATCATTTCTCCATATTTTTGCATAATGACCTATACTTGCATCAATTGTACATGAATACATGACATTTTTTTATGGATAGCAACTTCTTATATTCTTTGTACGACGTTTCACAGCTATTTCCTGCTCCTTCACCAAAACCTTCACCTGATGAAGGAACAAAAAGTAGCTGTGATTTGGTTGGTTGGTTTGTTGCTTAACGCCGCATTCAGCAATATTCCAGCTATATGACAGCGGTCTGTAAATAATCGAGTCTGGACCAGACAATCCAGTCATTGACATCATGAGCATCGATCCGCGCAATTGGGATTGATGACATGCATCAACAAAGTCAGAGAGCCTGACCACCCGATCCCATTAGTCACCTTTTACGACAAGCATAGTCACCTTTTACGGCAAGCATGGGTTGCTGAAGACCTATTCTACCCCGGAATCTTCACGGGTCAAGTAGCTGTGAAACAGCCCGCTGTCATATATCTTGAATATTGCTAAATGTGGCTGTACCCAGATGTTTTAATTGTCAATCATAATCGGTGATTAATTAGCTGCCCTGTACTGATGCAATAATTCATATCCTTGAGTTCATAATTGATTGTAGAGAAAATAGTTTGGCATTACATGAAAATCTTAAATCTACAATCACTTGTGAAATCTCCACATGATTACAGTTTTCTGAGTCAAGGAATTGTATTCTTGCAGTTCATTGTCTGATCTGATTGTCAAATGGAATATTCCTCAATGCCCCAACCCCTGGGTTGGAGAAAATTAAACACGCACACACACACATTGAAAGTTAAAACTAAAAGTTCACCATAAAACCACAAGCAAACATCAGGCTGATACAGCATGTTACTCTGCTTCCTACAAATTTTACACAAAGATTTATTACCAGCTGTGACTGACACAGAAGGTTCCTGGCCATTAAGTATATATTAAACAGCAACCGTAACTATTCATCAACTGTACATTAACATGAAATAATATTCAATGATTACTGATGACAACATAATTTGTTAAGGTAGAACACAAAGATACTTACAACATAAAGTCAAGACAGGCCTGGGTAAAATAGGCTATAAAACCCAGGCTGGGACATTTATTACACAGGCAGAGGCATGATATCAAGATACGAGATTTTATTACCTAGACCCAAGTCTTAAATTTACTGGGGCGTGCCTTCTTAAAATGTCAATCAAGATTATGCATGTATAGCTGACACAAAGTTGTATGCATATAATGCATTTCAAAATGCATGTAAAAAAATACAAATACAGGCTGTATAATGTCAGATGACTGTTCTCGAACACTTTTTTCACATTTAATCTCTTTATCTTGAATGGAACGCTCCGAAGATTTGACTCATCTTCCCCTGTGCCAGTCAGGCTTGTAAGGCTTGCTAGGCCTCGTTCCCACACTCCACTCAGGCTTCTATCATGATATAACATTTATACTACGTTAACCTATAATAATTAATTCCACATCAAGTGCTTTCATGAGTTATCATGGTGTAATATCTATACATCATTTCATATAATTATATAGTTTAGCAAGTAATACTTATCATCGGGTAAAACATATATATAAAATATCAGTAGTTTCAGTTATAGCTTTTTAGATAGTTAAAGCTTGCTAGCCTAAGGTAACGGGAGCGCATTTGGATGTGATGACATGCATCAACCACGTCAGTGAGCCTGACCACCCGATCCCGTTAGTTAGCTCTAACGACAAGCATAGTGGCCTTTTACGGCAAGCATGGCTTGCTGAAGACCTATTCTCTCCCCGGATCTTCACGGGTCATTATCAGATTATGAGCTGATACAAACGCCATGTAGGTCACCATTCTATCCACCCAATCCCTTTTTAACTCTCACAACAAACCACAAAACTAAACCCAGGGAAGAGCTGGTACCACTAACTAACCAGAGGATGGCTGAAGGACAACCGTAAGCCTTTGTAACAACCCTTGCACCAGGACTCAGGGGAGGCAATTGATTTAAAGAAAGTCAAAATCGTGATGATCTGCACTGCATCAATGTCACAGGATTCCATGTTCGCCCTGATTAGGCCGTGTTTCTCCGGACCAGACCCTGCTTGTGTGTTTCACAACAGAATAGACTCCTGGCTGTCCTCATAGAGCCCACAACGGGATGCTGTACAACATGTTCAAGCCAGTGACAAATACAATACACCAATGTCCCCATGAAGATCCCGCTAAGAAATGGTCTTCAGCAACCCATACTTGTTGTAAGAGGTGACTAACAGGATCGGTTGGGCTGGCTCGATGACTTGGTTGAAACGTATCATCATATCCCAATTTTTGTTTAACGCCACACTGAGCAGTATTCAAGCTAGATGAAGGCGGTCTGTAAATAATCGAGTCTGGACCAGACAATCCAGTGATTGACATCATAGGAGATCATCATATCCCAAAAGCTTAAGATGGATGCTCATGATGTCAATCACTGGATTGTCAGGTCCTGCTCAGTGTGTGGGGCATCACCGAACAGCAAGTTCCTTGTTCAGAGGTCCAGCACCATTACATCACCACGCTATTCCCTCTCTTATGACTGCCCGAGGGCTATTTCTGAGTGTCAACATGTTAGCCTATAAAATCTTGTATTACACAATAAATTTGTAAACACATATTTTTTATAGCTATCTCGACTATGTTTATCACCTAGCTTGGTTCAGATGAAACAAAATCTTTTATTACACGATCATTTTTTCTTTAAAAAAATGTGCTAATGGCTATATAGACTTTTTATCACCCAGATTTGATCAGATTAAATGAAATCTTTTATTACAAAATATGTTGGTGGAATTATTTCTTATAGTTAGCTAGGCAAGGTGCGTATCACCTAGACTGGGTCTGGTTAAAGGCAGATCGATATTCCAGTGATGATGTAGGGCCACGGGCCTCCCTGATGATGATCATGATGATGTATGTCTCTGTAAGCATGTCATGGACGATGCCAGGTATTTGTGAAGGTTGAAGAGGAGACTGACATCGTTAACATTTCTGTTTGGCTAGTGCCTACAGTCGAGGTGAGTGAAAGGCCAGAAGGGGCTGGCTTCATCACACAGTCATTGATATCACTTGTGAAAAATTGTTTCATTTCAGCTGCCAAAACCAAACGGCATGTTATTCATTTTATACACCGAGTACAATAGCACATGTGTTAGTATTCATCTGCAAACTCGATCCTGTAAGTACCGGCAAAAGTTGGTTGGTTGGATTGTTGTTTTTAGCAGTCTGTAAATATGACAGCAGTCTGTAAATAATCGAGTCTGGACCAGACAATCCAGTGATTGATATCATGAGCATCGATCCACGCACTTGGGATCAATGACATGCATCAACCAAGTCAGCGAGGCTGACCACCTGATCCCGTTAGTCGCCTCTTACGACCAGCATAGTCGCCTTTTGCGGCAAGCATGGGTTGAGGAAGACCTATTCTAACCCGGATCTTCACGGGTCACCGGCAAAAGTACTTTTGTTGATCAATAGCAGCCTCCAGTCCGGGCTAGAATTGGTTTTCAGCAATCCATGCTTGTTGTAAGAGGCAACTCACAGAATCAGATGGTCAGGTTAGCTGACTAAACTGATGCATGTCATTGTATCCTAATTCCAAAAATTGATGCTCATGAAGTCAATCACTGGATTGTCTGGTCTAGACTTGATTAATAACAGACAGCTGTCACATAGCTGGAATATTGTTGAGTGCAGAGTCACACAGAAAACCAACAAATCAAATAAAATTGAAATAAATTAAAATGTATTTTTTTCTAGTTTTTTTAATTTATCGACCAGGATTGATCGGGATGAGAGTGAAATGTTGTCAATATTGAAATAGTGTGTACCAGGTGTGCTATGTACAACATGGTGAAGACCATCATATCTACTCTTCTCACCTGCCTCGTTACCTGTACCTCACCTGGCTGTGGTAACCACATGGTGCACCTCACCTCCTGAATGAGTGAGTGAGTGAGTGAGTTGGGTTTAACGCCGCTTTTAACAGTATTACAGTTGTATCGCGGCATGTCAGCTTAATGTGGGAGGAAAGCCCGAAGTGATGCAGGTCGCAGACGTTTACCACTTCGGTGAAACCCACGAGCACGGGTATGGCGCTGACAAACCTAGAAACATAATCGGGGCGAACAGGGATTCGAACCCACGATCAAAGGTTTCTGGCGTGCCCAAGGGACGCAACTCTGCACAGCAAATCGCGGCGCCTTAGTTTACTGGGCCACCCGTGCCCCCTCACCTCCTGAGACGAATTGTCAATGCTGCCTGAAGCGATCATACTCTATAGCCTATTCCCTGCCTGTAACACTGTACAGTGATCACTATTCACGCTCTACTGGCTTTACTACTTAAACTTTGAAGCTTGTACATTGCTGTGAAGCAGGAATGAACAAACTGACTGTTCGAGTTTGTTTTTATTTGTTCTTTTTATCTTGTTTAAATTTGAAAAATCTCAGACTCGCCGCTAGACAAGGTAAAGAAACAGGGAGGTCCTACATTTACCAGAACCTAAACAAGTCTTCAATCAATATGTTTACAATGTTGTACAAGGGTTTTCAAAGACATAGTCTATAACAGTTTGATTGGCATTTTAGAGTGAGTGAGTGAGTATGGTTTTACGCCGCTTTTAGCAATATTTCAGCAATATCACGGCGGGGGACACCAGAAATGGGCTTCACACATTGTACCCATGTCGGGATTCGAACCTGGGTTTTCGGCGTGACGAGCGAACGCTTTAACCACTAGGCTACCCAACCACCCTGGCATTTTAGAAGTTGGTGAGTAAGCAAGGAAACGTACAACTTTATAGATAACAACTTCTGGTATAAGAGTCTACATCGAAATATTCAAAATTTGGATTATATAATACACTGTGATACGTATCGCAATACGACCTTGTGCATTGTAAAATATTGGGATACACTTTAAACATTCAATATCCATCCCTACAAAATAACATTGTTTAGGTCATCCTTGCAGAGAAGAAAATGTTGCACGAAGCAGTACTGAATGTCTAACAGCTTTTATTAAAGTAATTTGAACTGGTTCAATAAGTTATAATGACAATGTGAATTTACTGTTCATTGGCTAAACTGTTAAAGTTAATCATTTTATTGAAAAAGCAAAATTAATGATGAAAAATGTAAATAACAAAAATAGAAATAGGAAATCTTAACAACATTTTGCCATACTCTGACAACAAAAATGTTAAACTGAACAAACATAATTCAGGAGAAAATTGCACAATCACAGATTTCATCATCAATTCCACAGTTGGAAACGGAAACCAATCAATCATTGATTAATTGGAACAATACCAGTTTATGCTTTGATCAGATTGAAAAGATAATGATCATTGCTTTAAGATGGCATGAAATTATTCATACATTTTTCCTTTAAATATCAGTGGATGTTATTCCCCTCCATTATTCACAATTATATCCCACACAGAGAAAATACAGTCAATATATCCCACACAGTAAATATGACCCACACATTACAAATATCGATGTCACACACCATAGCTTACTTTCCATTACAAATACATCTGTTTCATAGTAACACATAAATAACTTTAAACCAGTCACATAAACATATGATTTCAATATATGGATTACAAATTTATATCAATACCAACCAAATATGCAATATGTAGTTGTGGATGCACTTCTGCATTTTTCGTTTAAACAATTGGGAGGCTGTTTTTCATAAACGTCTTTTTTACCATTTGCAAAATATTTCCTGAATTTTCAACACTGACATTAAGAGCTGTTCTTTTACTCACCAGAAACTGCCGATATTAACTCAACGTGAGTCCCTCGTACCTACTACGCCACCCTGTACTCTGCAATGTTGCTTACATAGAGTAACCCTACATAACTGGCAGCCTTTGTCCCCTAATTCCCTAGCTGGTAAAGCCAGTGGACCCCTGCTGACACAGCTGGCCAAGGATCAGTATGCTCCCATCTAGTCAGTCCCTACAGCCATCTTACCTCATGCTTATATCAACACATGGTCAGTCACATTTCCGCCTCAGTAGTGGTAAAACAAACGCAGGTTGCTCCCATGTAGACGGAATTAGTCTAGGACACCCACAAATTCTATATGTGATCAGCCGGGTAGTTCTTCAAGTGTGGAGCCTGCCTGCTGACAAGCCACTGTTATTTATAACGTGTTTCAATAGTCTTATAGCGGTATGGTGAGTATGCCGGGAAGCGGGACATATCATCCAATGATATTTTTTATTTCATATAACTTGTTTGTCACAAGGGGCTGAATGGATGTGGGCTATATTTGTTATACACCAGGAAATGGTAAGCTAAAACAATGAGATATAATGTGAGATTCATCCTGTGTAACAATGCTGTTATATTTCCTATTTGGGGAGCAATAGAATGATGGATGTGATATAACAGCTAAACTACACAAGTACAGGACGTAAAACTGACACAACCTTTCAATTACACAAGGAGGAAAAAGAAACCACTACCTTCTACTCCTGTCATTAGATATTACAACATTATCACATCTCTCTTCACACAGCTGTTCAGCTGCGTGCTTCAGATAGCCATGCACCAAGGACAATGACAGCAATATGGGTGGGTCTGTAGCCCCTCACAGTATATTTCTGAAACCTGGTTCATCAGTTTCCATGGTAATGGGTCACCTGACCCCTAAATATTCAAACCAATCAGAGGCTCAGTCTGGAACACCAAGTGATATGTCATGAATCATTAGTGTAAGGGGTGAGGTGATACGGGGGGGGGGGGGGGGGGGGGGGGGGGGTTAATCTCGGTCCCAGATTATTGCACTTCTACAGCCATGTGCATGCATGCATGTGTGTGGCTGCTTGTACTAGTCTGGACTAATGCCGATTTTGCTAGCCCACTGAGATACCACACCGCAGTTGACTATGAATAACCACTCAGACACAGAATACTGACTCTGAGCTGACCAGTCCTTGTTTTAGCCCCTTAATGCCGATCGCCAGGCAGAGTAACAACAAGTACCATCTTTTAACGTCTTTTTGTATGTCGCAGCCGGGAATCGAACCCCGGACCTTCCACACTCCGGGCGACACTCTACCACAAGAGCACGGAGGCGGGATCCTGTTGGCATTGTTGCTGTAGTGTTTGAATCCAGGCACACCTAAACCATTATGACAGAGACCCACCCCTTCATGCATATTTTCAAACACTGCTTATATGATGTACATATACTCCAGGAACAAAAGGGTTAGAAAAGGGTGATAAGAGGACTAAATGGTCAAATCACACAAAAGATTTATCAGGTGGTCCAGGTTTGTGATCTGCTTGCCGTAAAAGGCGACTATGCTTGTCAACTAATGGGATCGGGTGGTCAGCTTCGCTGACTTGGTTGATGCATGTCATCATATCCCAATAGCATGGATCGATGTGCATGACGTCAATCTCTGGAGTGTCTGGTCCAGACTTGATTATTTACAGACCGCCCGTCATATAGCTGGACTACTGCTGAGTGCAGTATTAAACAACAAACAAAACAAAAAAGATATCAACCGCTGGCTAATGACATTTCTTCAAATATCAACACATTGTCCTCTGCATCCTAACTACAGGAAACCAATCACAAACAATATGTCATATCTGGTACAGCCAATAAGTTGGAAAACAAATCTGGAACAGTGAAAAGTTGCCAACAATAAATCCTCTTCCGAGCACACATAATCGATGTTACTGTGCATGCAAATAACTCATGTCAGACAAAACAAACTGAGTACTCTGGAATCAGGTTTATCAGAACGAAATATTGGAATCGTAATATCAAACACAGAAATCATCCATGTGATCATTTATACAATAACAATAACATTGTACAACAGCTTTCTGGGAATAAAAAATGCTTATTGCTCTACTGAATTATACACAGCTGTGATTGGCTCCAATGCAGCCAAACACCTTCACTCACTACAATTAATTTCCAGTTATGTGAAAAATGATATTCAATGATATAAACATGAAGATTGCTTAAACTCTCAAGGCTGAAAATGTATTGATTCTAAAAGTATGTCACAAACCCAATTTCAGGTATTTCCTGTGTAACTAACCACTTATTAATCTCTGAAGGCAACTATGTGGAACAGTTAATAATTTCTCGTCCACATCAATCATTTATCTGTCACAACACATGAGCTAATAATCTGAGTGGTGGGGCTTTATATCACAGATGACACCAGATGACACCAGAGCGAGACAGCTGCCACAAGGTAGTAATGGGTTAGAATCCACCTGGGGCTCTGCCCGTGGACACCATAGATTCTCACCAGATTACCAATGTAAATGCTACCATGTATACAGGAAACTGAATTCAGAGAATATTACCATTTTCACCACCTGCCATGTAACAGTTTCAAATGGACATATGGTACATCTGCTTCCTACTTGGGACTATGTGGACTTACGGAAGATCTGCTACCTACTAGGGACCACGTGGACTTACGATACCTCTCCTACCTACTAGGGACCACGTGGACTTATGATACCTCTGCTACCTACTAGGGACCACGTGGACTTACGGTACATCTGCTACCTAGTAGGGACCACATGGACTTACGTTATATATGCTACCTACTAGGGACTACGTGGACTTACGATACTTCTGCTGCCTACTAGGGACCATGTGGACTTACGTTATATCTGCCACCTACTTGGGACCATGTGTACTTAAGGTACATCTGCTACCTACTAGGGACCACATGGACTTACGATACCTCTGCTACCTACTAGGGACCACATGGACTTACGATACTTCTGCTACCCACTAGGGACCATGTGGATGTGGTACCCCAGGATGATTTACGTCATCCCTCTAGTTGCTAAGCCAAAAATAAATATGAGTATATATTCTAAAATTAAAACAGTGGTAGATTAAAAATGTCTTTGCATGACATAGTCTTATCATACCATAACATACAGAGAGAGTTGGGTTTCACTCTGCTTTTAGCAATATTCCAGCAATATTACTGCACAGGAACACCAGAAACTGGCTTCACACAGTGTACCCATCAGGTATCTAACCCGGGCATGACAAGTAACGATTTAACCACTAGTCTACCCATGCCGCCCCCACATAGAGAACAAGATTTTATGATACATTAAACATGAAAATAACTGCATATGAAAAGACATAAAACATGTTGATTCTCTTCTGAAAGAGATAAAACATGTCTAACTGTAAAACGTTTTTCGTCATAAGCACAAACATACCTTAACTATATTTCACAGGTTTCCCTTCGGAACATGGACATCGAATGATATTTGGCTAAAAAAACTATCACCACTACCCTGAAGTGTTATTACTGATACTTTATAGAATACCAGCAACCCAGTAATGTTCATTTCCTACCAAACTGCTTAGTCATATTAACAGTGTGACACATCGTTGTCAGTCCCTGTCAATATCAGCAATAATGGTTAGTGAGCAGTCTTTGTCAATCAGGGCACTATTATCAATATACACACAGTGCTATTGTAGTTTCAGCTTGGGTAGTCAAGCAGCTACTTCAGTTTCACAATGTTGGACACATTGTTGACATTTACAGGAAATACTCAGTGGAGGAGCATGTTGTTCACCCTGATATACCACATACAGGTAATGCCAGCTAGGGAATAACTTATGTCCCTGTTTGGGGGCAGTGTGAATACCTACAATAACATTATTACCATCGGTGGAATGTTGATTTTATATACTGGGAGGCGGCACTATGAACCCTATCATCTGTGTAAAGAATACATTACTGATGGGGGTGGCGACAGGCTTTTAACAATCTGTCAGTCAGTATCATGGGCTGTTAAATGTGGGCACAGAAAAACATCAAGTCTTTGAAATAAACATATTTTACAGAAAAAACAGTTCTTAAATTATCTAAATAAAACTTTGTCTTTGTTCATTTTGAAACTGCAGTAATCTAGACTTGCCAATTTTATAGACTTGCATGGGCTGTTTTGGATACATTTGCACGACTGCCTAGACTGGGAGGGAAGACATATGACAGACTGTGTGAGTATAGGTGGGACAAAAGGAGAAGGATGAGCTGAAAAATTAATTCTATATCAGTACTGATGTGTTTAAGTTTTGTAACTATGTCAGTTAGAGTCACAGGCAGATTTTCTTATTCCTGAGTTCAGGGAAGTTTTTGATTTGTCACTTCCCTTTAGCTAACTGTACATCTCCCACACATTTATAGCCACTCCTTCCTGACCCAATATCTCAATCCCCCTTCTCCATTACCCCCATCCACCCTTAACAATCACCCATCCAACCTTATCAATTACCATTCACCCTTAACAATCACCCAACCACCCTTATCAATTACCATTCACCCTTAACAATCACCCAACCACCCTTATCAATTACCATTCACCCATAACAATCACCCAACCACCCTTATCAATTACCATTCACCCTAAACAATCACCCAACCACCCTTATCAATTACCATTCACCCTTAACAATCACCCACCCACCCTTATCAATTACCATTCACCCTTAACAATCACCCAACCACCCTTATCAATTACCATTCACCCTTAACAATCACCCACCCACCCTTAACAATCACCCACCCACCCTTATCAAGCACTATCCACCCTTAACAATCACCCACCCACCCTTAACAATCACCCAACCACCCTTATCAATTACCATTCACCCTTAACAATCACCCACCCACCCTTAACAATCACCCACCCACCCTTATCAAGCACTATCCACCCTTAACAATCACCCACCCGACCTTAACAATCACCCAACCACCCTTATCAATTACCTTTCACCCTTAACAATCACCCACCTACCCTTAACAATCACCCACCCACCCTTATCAAGCACTATCCACCCTTAACAATCACCCACCCACCCACCCTTATCAATTACCATTCACCCTTAACAATTACCCACCCACCCTTATCAATTACTATCCACCCTTATCAATCACCCACCCACCCTTATCAATTACTATCCACCCTTAACAATCACCCACCCACCCTTATCAATTACTATCCACCCTTATCAATCACCCACCCACCCTTATCAATTATCATTCACCCTTAACAATCACCCACCCACCCTTATCAATTACTATCCACCCTTAACAATCACCCACCCACCCTTATCAATTACCATTCACCCTTAACAATCACCCACCCACCCTTATCAATTACCATCCACCCTTATCAATTACTATCCACCCTTATCAATCACTGACCCACCCTTAACAATCACCGACCCACCCTTATCAATTACCATCCACCCTTATCAATCACCCACCCACTCTTATCAATAACCATCCACCCTTATCAATTACTATCCAACCTTAACAATCACCAACCCACCCTTATCAATTACCATCCACCCTTATCAATTACCATTCAACCTTATCAATCACCCACCCACCCTTATAAATTACCATCTGCCCTTATCAATCACCCCTTCCCATTACCACCCATCTACTCTTATCAGCTACCATCCACCCTTAACAATCACCCCCCCACCCTTGTCAATCCCATCTTCCAATTACCACCCATCCACTCTTCCGTGTCCCCTACACCTTGGCCTGCCTGTATGGGCCCTTCTTCGCATTGCATGCTAGGGTAGAAATAATTCAGCAACATCACGATACGATACGTATCACAATACACAGGTGGCAATATGATAAGCATCACAAAGCACAGATTTACATCAAATTGTGTGAAATCTTCTTGACTTTAAATATTTCAGAGCAGGTTCCAAAGGAAACGCAAGCTGAAGACATGTGTTCGTAGAGCTATTTTTATTAATGAACTTGAAACCCTAATTACAACACATTTTGCAATACTTGACTGACAAAAGCACTGGGGGTCATTAAACAAGTATTAAGTAATTTATTTTAGAAAGTGTATTGTCTTGTATTGATACGGAATAAAACATATCATGTATGTATCATAGCACGAAAACTTACGGTGCACCGTGCACAGTTTCACCCCTATTACCTGCAAGCCTGTCCTTGTCAGTAGCACATTGAACCCATATGGGCCTCCTCACGTTTTGGCATATATGATGTGCCTGCTTGGAAAGTTTACAGTGAAAATCCTTAGGCGTCCTTGACAGTCAAACAACACAATGTCGTGTTTTATCCATATAGAGGTAATCAAACTGCACTTTAGAGACCCAAACTCGCATCACACTGGACAAGTATTCATTGATTTTATGATTGTATTGCAAAGATGGCTCTGAAAGATTTCACAAAGATCATTTATAGTAAACCGAAGGACTGATGGACCTTGTATTCTATCTTGTATGCAATCAGACATAGGACTTATAATGTCTCCAGACGAGAACCATCTTCTTGACTGTCACTGTTTCCACATGTCCGAGACTACCTCGTGCTGACAAAACACCGATGAACCGACACAAATGCCTCACAAAAGAGACAAGGGGTTTAAGTGGAAGCTAGAACTGGTAGTCCTTCGACAAATAAGGTCAAACCTCACTGACAAGGGTGTGTGTGTGTGTTTTTCTTTGGAAGTTCAAACCCAATATTGACCAGGTAGACTTTGTCCATCCACCTGATACTGTGGCCTTTTATCTGCAACAATTAAGTTACTCGTCAGGTGAATCCAATCTTTGTCCGTACGTCATTGCATGTTGCCAGTGCACCAGTGTCAAGCGGTTCCTGGTCAACAGGCTCTGGTCACTCGGCTGTCATTACAGGGCCGGATACGGCCATCACGTTGTGTACTGTCTCGGAAAAGCCCGAGGCCTAATAAATAATATGTGTGCTTCCTACTTCAGCCTATCAGTAAATAGGACACTTAGGTTGATTTCTTTTACATTTACGTCTATCATTTGAATAAATAGTAACTTGATTACGTCAGTGAAATAGAGAGCTTCAACGCCAGAGAATAACCTGTCTCAATAATCCACCGAAACAGATTCCAGTGGGTGCAAAGGTGAAAATTGCAGTGAATATTATATGAATGGATCACTGAAAATCAGTGATAACACCAGGTGCTTGAAAAAGCCTGCTTTCAAATGAAGATAATGACTAGTTAATTAGGAGATAAACCTAGTGTGTTTTGAAATTTGATGTAGTCCCACTGTAGAATAGATACCTCTTTATTATAATTTTGAACCGAGTGCTTTATCTTGTGGCATTACTTGTGGACATTCTCGTCACTATATGGATGAAATAATGCCGATGCAATGTTAAATTTCAATCCACTCACCCTCTATGGACATTGCCAGGGTGGTGATGAGAGCTAAGGTCCAACAGGAGACAAACAAGGAAAGGCTTTTACAGTCGTGGGCTCTAAATTAAGGATCGGTAAGAAAACCTGAAACAGATATTTCTGTTTGTGGCCTTAAGTACAATATTAGTCTGAGTTTGGTTACTTTGACTAAAGAGTTCCCAAGTGGTGTGGGGACACCTTTCTCTACTGGGAGTAAATATTAGCTTTAATGATTTGTAGCACCTACTTGATTGTTTCAAGACAACAATTTCACTGGTTAATCAATAATCTTTTGTTTCCCTATATTGTGAGAAAATCAAGCAATTCACAAACATTTGTTTACAGTTTGATTAACACTAGTAATTAACTGTGGGGGCTATGTTGCACACTGCTTGGAGATGGTGTCACGTGACCAGCAATCTACTGTACCAAAATCTGTTGCTCGCCCTTCGGTCGAACAGATGTATTTATCGAAACAATTTATATGCCACTTTTTGCAATTATCATAAAATATCCTAAACATGTGTTTCATTAGGGAATAAGTCTTCAGCATATCAAGCAAACACTTTAACCACGAGACTACCCCAGTGCCCCCTACAGCTAGCTTTGTTTTTCTTGTTTAACGCCGCACTCAGCAATATTCCAGTATATGATGCCGGTCTGTAAATAATTGACCAGACAATCCAGTGATTGACATCATGAGCATTAATCCAAGCAATTGGGATATGAAGACATGCATCAGCCAAGTCAGCAAGAGTGACCACCCGATCCCCTTAGTCGCCTCTTACAACAAGTAAAGTCACCTTTTACAGCAAGCATGGGTGTCACTGAAGACCTATTCTACCCCGGATCTTCAATGGTCACCCCCACAGCTAGTGTCTCCTAGAGAAGGCTTATTCAAACATTGTTACATGGCCATTTAATCCATGTGAGCGGGGCACTGGTGGCCCGCGATTCGCTGTGCAGAGTTGCGTCCCTTGGGCACGCCAGAAACCTATGATTGTGGGTTCAAATCCCGGTTCGCGAGGATTATGTTTCTAGGTTTGTCAGCACCATACCCGTGCTCGTGGGTTTCACCAAAGTGGTAAACGTCTGAGACCTGCATCACTTCGGGCTTTCCTCCCACATAAAGCTGACACGCCGTGATGTAACTGGAATAGTGTTAAAAACAGTGTTAAACCCAACTCACTCACTCACTCACTCACTGACTAATCCATGTGACAGCTGATGTGAACATTGCTGCATACAGGTATACTCAATGTTGGTACTTGCCCCCTGGCACTTTGTACCAGGTATTCACTACCATCCTAGGTGTTCCCTACGGAGACATGTACACCTCTCCTGTTGTTTGTATAACACACTTGCTTTTGAGGACATCTTTCCAGACACAATTAACCACAGACATGCAAGTACAGTTCAAATCAGCGCAAAAAACGCCCACTTTCCTTCCTGTCAACCCGTTAAACAAGTTGTGAATGTGATTTACTTGTATTTCTTTTCCTCGTAGGTCCTGTTACTCACGATCATCTTGACAAACATTGCCCCAAATGTACTCATACACCATTAACACTGCGATGTATCACCAGTGGTTATGAAACAGAAAGTTGAAAATCCTCAACATTGAAGGATCTTCCTTGAGAAAGAGAAAAACATACTTCTGATTTAGTGCTTTTTAATTCCTATGCATTAAGTTCAGTGATATTCCTTTGTTGGCAGGAGCAGGGATCGTATTGTTTTGGTACAGCTGCTTGCAAGCATAAGAGGCAGGTTTCCGGGACACACATAGTGAGTGGAATATGTAATCCAGATGTACCCTGCTCAAAGTCCACCATTCAACAAGCTGTCACCCTTGTGGTGTGGACATTAAAGGGTGGCTGGGTTTGAAGTAAATTAGTTGCAGGAGTCTAACAATCAGTCCATTGGACATAATGTACTCCATATGCTGTCCCATTCCCTTGTATTCACCATAAATAGATTATCAACCCACACCTGACTTGAAAGGCATATTGTCAACATACTCCTGTGTTCTATGTAGACTACAACCAGGAAAATAACATCACCCTAGGCCTTGTACAACTTTGAATGACATCACAATAGTCCTGTACAACTAGGCAATAACTTCACAATAGTCCTGTACAACTAGGGAATAACATCACAATAGTCCCGTACAACAAGGAATAACATCACAATAGTCCCGTACAACTAGGAATAACATCACCATAGGCCATGTACAACTAGAAATGACATCACAATAGTCCTGTCAACTAGGAATAACATAAAAATTATCCCTGCACAACAGGTGGGATACGATACTACAAAGTCAGCAAGCCTGACCAACTGGGTTGCCGAAGACCAATTCTAACCCAGATCATGGAGATAGGAAAACTGTCAGATTGTTAAACAAGGAAACAGACACAAGAGAGATCAATAGGCCCAGCAATTGTTCCATTATTCAAAGAAATTGAAACAGAAACTATGTAAACCTACTCCCATGACTATTTGATGAGACACTGGCATTAACATCAATATTACAGTATTACCCATCAACAAAATCCCATCCAATTTTATTCCTAACACCTAACAAGTACACAAAGGACCAGCGCAATGTACATATTCTGTGTCTTCTTTAAAGATCTTGTACATGCTCTAAACAAAGATGTGAAAAAATAGATATAAGATCATCTGGGCCTTGTTCCATGAGCAATCACAGCGCTAAGACGATTGCACTCTAACATATTATGACAATCATAGCCCTAAGACGATTGTACTCTAGCATATTTTGACAATCATAGCACTAAGAACATCTATTCTCTGATGAAATGTTGTGTGCATGATGTAATCAGAAACAAAACATGTTCCCACACATCCTGCACATCAACTTATTTACACATACTGATTACCATCTGAACCCAATCTCCTCACACAGTGGAATGTCTGGGTTTACACAGTTACAATTTAGTGATACCATGTAACAAACTTCTTTGCTCAGTAAGTTCAGACCATGTTACACTAGGTAAATATTTCCTACCTAGGGTGTTACCTTGTAACAAAGGACCACATCTCTTCCCATTCTAGTTTGATCAGTAAGTTCAGACCATGTTACACAAGGTAAATATTTCCTACAATAGGGTGTTACCTTGTAACAAAGGACCACATCTCTTCCCCTTCTAGTTTGGTCAGTAAGTACAGACAATGTTACACAAGGTAATTATTCTTCACTACTGCCATAGGGACATATTAGTCATAACTTTCTTTATTATCTCACCTTTGCTAAGTTAGCTATGGTCTCATTCAGGAATCAAGGCTGTGTTTTATCACTTACTTCTCCATATTTGAGTTCAACTGACTTATTGTTAAGAGCAAAACTGTTGACCCCAGTTGTCCTTGGTATATAATCGTTTATAAACGCTCAGTCATTTTTCAAAGGGAACAAAACCGACTGGAATTTTGTAACCTATCAACACTAACAAAAATGGAAATACTGATAATACAGTTTGGTTCCAAGTTGTTGTTGATTTAGGTGTTTAAGAGATCGCCCTCTGCCATAGGAATTTGGGCTGACCTGTCCCTCTTTGGGACTCTTTGTGAGTAGGGTGCACATATCTAGTGTGAGTTTTAGTATTCATTAGAATTCTGTTTTTGTATTGATAAGATTTCTATTTTTCGTATATTGATATGATTTCATTTTTGGTCTTTGGCTTCTCGTTTTTTTACGTTCAAGTAGCTGTTCATCCTTTAGAAATAGAGTTAGTTTGTCCTTCGCTATTGCATCTCTTGGCTTGAGGAGATCAACGACAGATAGCGGGTCTAACTGCAGTTCATGTTTTAACCAAGCCCGGGCTGAGGCATCATCTTGACATTCCAGTAACACGTGAGCAATGGATTCAGGTTGATTGCAAGATGGACAAACCTTGTCATAGTGATTTTAGTGACCGAGTCTGAGTCGTGAGATGGCTACAGTAAACTATGGTTATAACGAACTTGATGGGACCACTATTTTTTGTTCGTAATAACCGTAGTTCGTTATGAGCATACATACAACATATATACAATAAATGGTCGGGACTAAAAACAAAGTTCATTATATAGGTCAGTTGGTTATGAGCGTGTTCGTTATAAACGTAGTTTACTGTACTTCAACTTTCCTTTCATTTGAGTATGAGTATGGCTCTTGGTGGAACTTGGGTTGCAATTTGTATAGCCATCTGCCGTTGAATTTTGTATAGCCATAGCCATGCCCACTTCATGGATATTTATACCAGTAAATTGACAATGTGTGAAATCCGTTTCTCATTGACACTTTAGGTATTTACACATTTCTTAAATTTTTTCTCTTTCACATCAAAAAATGATTTCAATGCAGTTCTTTACAAAACATAAACCTATGTGTTATTTCCACCAGACCAATTATCGGTTAAGACAAACGACATTTACCTACAAATCATGACAACGAGAGGTGATAATCTGTGCCAAGAAACTCTCATGTTGACTGGATCCAGGTGTGAACAACATTATTGTGGACAAGTGTCACTCTCAAGTGCCACTAGTGCCATAACTGTCCTGTTGGTTCCCCAAGTCATACAGGTTATCCGCCCTTATAAGGTCAACAGCTTTATCTTATAAAACATTCAGGACAACATTCAAGCCTGTATGTAAACACTTTACTGGACTATGTAAACAATCTTGTACATTAATTAGACCCACTTAGACCCGTTGTCTCTGTACAGTATGTTCCAGCAAGGTTATTTATTCGTTATCTTGCATTACACAGGAACACCATCTTGGAAACATTCCTGACAAACTGACTAGATGTATCCAGGATTTTTCTGATATTTATTTATTCACTTATGCTACTGTCATCTTCACAGTCCTAGCTGATGCTCTGGAGTTTCGTTCAAAGGCAGCAGCTATGAGGAATCATTTCAAGTTACCCATCACAGGCTAAACAGGATTTAGAATTACCTGGGTTTTTAATCATAACACACACTTCCCAGTATGATCTGTGTTCAAGTTAATGGGAACATTTTGAATTATGAAAAATTCCAAAGAATCAGACTGGAGTATATGTCCTGTCTGTACTCATCCAGAGAGTATGGTCGGTCATAAGGTTAATGAGGTGCAATCATAATGGATTGAATAACCAGTCATATTTCCCATCTGATGGCATTTTGATTCCAACTGCAATAGTATGACCTGCCTGTGATACAGATTGCCTTGTATGTGATACAGATTGCCCTGTATGTGATACAGATTGCCCTGTATGTGAAAAAGATTGCCCTGTTAGTGACACAGATTGCCTTGTATGTGATACAGACTGCCCAGTATGTGATACAGACTGTGCTGTATGTGATACAGACTGCCTTGTATGTGATACAGACTGTCCTGTATGTGATACAGACTGCCTTGTATGTGATACAGACTGCCCTGTATGTGATACAGACTGTGCTGTATGTGATACAGATTGCAATGTATGTGATTCGGGTGCATTTCTTGCTACTGTGTTACTGGTAAGGGTGGACTGACATGAGGTAAAATGTCATTGTACCCTGTATACTCATGCTATTAACCATCGGTTTCCCTGACCCGGATTTCACAATCAACAGGTCAACAACTATAGCTGAATACTGCTGACTTAGACTAACATCTAGTCTCTGAAATGAACATATCGTACAGAAAAAACAGTTGTTCAGTTATCTCAATAAAAATATAATAAAAGGGAGCCCAGTGACTCTCTTCATTTTCAGATACTGATACTGCAGTAATCTAGACTTGCCAAACATTATAGACTTGCATGGGCTGTATTTGATATATATTTGTATCAGGGTCTGTAAGAAAGACTAACTGCTGACTGTGACAGCAGAATTCCCCACCCTTACAAGAACGTAAACCTGCACTGTCCTTGATACATTTCTACAGCAATCTCCACAATGCAATCTGCAAGGCAGGTATTCATCACCCTCATGCAAGAGGCAACATGCCCGCCCGAGAGGGAATCCTCATTTAAAAAGTAACAATGAAGTTGTGTCGTTGCTGCCACCAGAGGGCCGTAACACTAATAGTCAACATCCAACTTCAACTGAGGCCTGCCTAAACACCCAAAACATGTTGGCATTAGCCTACACGGTGCGCTCGAACTCTCTCCCTTTTCTAACACTGAAACAATAGGGAATAGGGAATAACCCTGCGGTGTGCAACTTAATGGTAGTCTTACTGAGTGAGTGAGTGAGTGAGTGAGTGAATTGGTGGGTGGTTTTTGAGTGAGTGAGTGAGTGAGTGAATTGGTGGGTGGTTTTTGAGTGAGTGAGTGAGTGAGTGAGTGAGTGAGTGAGTGAGTGAGTTGGCCTAAACACCCAAATCATGTTAGCATAAGCTTTCACGGTGCGCTCAAACTCTCTCCCTTTTCTAACACTGAAACAATAGTGAGTGAGTGAGTGAATGGGTGGGTTTTGAGTGAGTGAGTGAGTGAGTGAGTGGGTTGGTGGGTGTGTTTTGAGTGAGTGAGTGAGTGAGTGAGTGAGTGAGTGGAGTTTAATGCTGCTTGGAACAGTATATGGGCCATGTAGAAGCATGTTAGCATAATGTGGGAGGAAAGCCTTCATTGACACAAGTCATAGACTTTCAATTTGATGGAACCCATGTGCTTGGTTATGGTGCAGAAAGAACAAGGATAACTGGATTCAAACCTACAATCACCGGATCCTGCTTCACCTTATATTTAGATGTTGCGTAGCCACTGAAACAGGTGTCTGTCAGTTTTTGTTTCATCACAGACAGTTATATTTAAACATCCATAAATGACAGAATCCGTATCCATGACTACATTGACAATGTCTGAAACTTACCTATATTTCTTCAATATGGAGCAACATTAGAATATTCCGTATCTCCCTGGCCAAAGGTGAGATACGATAAGTGCCTTGTTTGTCCCACAGGACATTTATGAAAATTAGCAAACATTTAGAAATCATTATGAAAGATATCAGATGTGATAAAATGACTGCACTTCATAGCTTTCAATACCAGTGTGTAACAGGTAGAATCTATAGGTTTTCTGGAAGCACTGTTCTACTACATGAACACGGTGAGTCATTCCCCCCATGATGTCTTTCTTCAGCGATGTAGATACACACAGGACAAAAAATATTGAAATATCATCTTTGGTCACAGACTTGCTAGATTTTCTATAGACGTCTCACAACTGTCTTTTCACACCTAAAAAGTAAGTGCTTACATTTGTGTCTGCTCAACCTACCACCTAGACTAACATTTAGTCTGTGAAATCTTATATTACACAATACCCTTCTTGCCTAAAAATAAAAAAATAATTTTTTTCCTAATGGTGAGAGCTAGGTAGAGCTGGCTAGACTTGCTTTTGTATACGTTTTTAGATCGTGTTGGTTTTTTTTCATAAAATAAACATATTCCACAGTCAAGGTGCAGGACTACCTCCCACCTACAAGTTGGACCTACAAGTGGGACCTACAAGTGGGACCTACAAGTTGGACCTACAAGTTGAACCTACAAGTGGGACCTACAAGTTGGACCTACAAAGTAAGTGCTTACCTTTCAGCTCAACCCACCTCACACATTTGCCACTGGTCTGGGCCCAGTTTATGACATTCAAGGGATTTATATTTACTATATCAAGCTACAACTGCCAAAGGGGATAATTAGATCAGTGACAAGACAGAAATTTAACATTTGCACCTCAGTACTCATATCATACCACATACAGTCACATTTCTATATTTAACTACAAGGTCAAATACTCGTATTTAAAGGGTCGCATCTCGACTCCGGGCAAGTCCTTGTGACAACCTTAATGTTTACAAAGCGAGAGTTCTCAAGGGACGAAGCGTACCGTGTTCACATACCCTCTCCTGAGAGGTTACTCAACCTAATAGAGCAAAGAAATCTATCGGTCAGATGGACACATGTAATTAGTGGCAGAGGTGGCACTTTAATACAAGCGGAATTCAGGAGCAGTAGCGTGATTCTTACGCCTTAAATACCTTGATACAGTGACATCCTTTTACAACCATGGTCAAACTAAAGAACAAATTGCAAAAAAATACAAAATATTTTCATTTTCATATTTTCAACCTATAACGACATACTTTCATGACATTAGGGGTGTTTGCTCGGAAGTTGGGGAAGACAGATTAAAATATTAACCTTTTTTCACAGTTGTGTAATGTTAGGCTAGTGGACACATAAACTAAGTTTTAAGAAAAGAAACTTTAGGTGAAATGTTTTCTTAATTTCCAAGCGCCAATCACAGTTACTTCACTGAGTCCAACACTTTCACGACACATACAAATATCAATCTGAATGTTAGGAGGACAGAAAACACAACGTTTGGCTCAGTGAACCTTGTTTGAAATCCATGTGATCAGAGCAAAATCGTGTAACAGAAAGTGAAGTATTTCGTGAAATCGAAATGGCTGGTTAGCATATATATATACTTAATAAATAACTTCAAGTTTGTTTGTTTGTTGTTTAACGCCGCACTCAGCAATATTCCAGCCATTAACGGTGATCCGTCAATATTCGAGTCTGGACCAGACAATCCAGTGATTGATATCATGAGCATCAATCTACGCAATTGGGATACAATGACATACATCAACCAAGTCGGTGAGCCTAACCACCCGATACCATTAGTCGCTTCTTACGACAAGCACAGTCGCCTTTTACAGCAAGCATGAGTTGCTGAAGACCTATTCTACCCCGGACCTTCACGGGTCGCCTTTTACAGCAAGCATGAGTTGCTGAAGACCTATTCTACCTCGGATCTTCATGGTTTCAATAAATATGATCGAGCATTTCCCATACTTGATAAAATAGTAAAATAAAGTTGCCTACAGCCAAAATAGTAAACAGAGATTACATCACCGATGCTAATTTCAGTGATTATATCATTATAGATTATGGTGTTGAGTTGTAAGTAAAATATCCGGCTCATAGCACAGCACATCCAGATCTCAATTGCTTAACTTAAACGCCCAGGCAGCTCCGTGACCCTACACAAATATTTAATAATAGACCTGTGTAGGCCCGCTGTTTGTTTACATTAATAACACACTGATCAAACTTCTATTTGTCTGAGAAGCAAATATTTGCAGACATGAATAAGGCCCTGAGCTGCCAGCATTCATTGTGTAACAGCCACCGCCCACTTTCTGTACTTTGGTGACTTATTCACATTTGCTTTTCATATTTTTCAATATTTCAGTAAAGTGAATAAGTATGTTTTTCTCGCCGCTTTTAGTAATATTCCAGCAATATCACGGCAGGGGACACCAGAAATGGGCTTCACACATTGAACCCATGTCGGAAATCGAACCCAGGTCTTCGGCGTGACGAGCAAACGCTTTAACCACTTGGCTACCTGACCGCCCCATTTTAATAAAGACATGGAGGGCATTGTCTGAAGAAGACCAGTCACCAGGGTCCACATCCTGGTGCATGAGTGAGTGAGCTGTGTGTTCAATCCCCAGTTGTTGTGTTTGCTGTTTAACAATGCACTATTCCAGCAATATGACAGCGGTCTGTAAATAATCGAGTCTAGACCAGACAATCTAGTGATTGACATCAGCATTGATCTACACAAATGGGATATGATGGCATGCACCAGCCACGTCAGTGATCCCATTGGTCGCCTCTTACGACAATCATGCATCATAAAGATATAATGATACATGTTGCAATATTACATTTGTGCCATTTAAGAAAGAAAATCTCCATAATACATTTAAGGATTGACTGTGTATTATTTTCGGTTCATTGAGGTATGAATCGAAAAACCGATGTGCAAACTGTATGAATCTGCGTATATGAACAAATATGTCCGGGAGAAGGCGGCTGTTTCAAATGACATGGTCAGTTGCCACCAGATTCGAACATTAATTCCCTGAAAACGGGAAGACACAGTTGGAAAAATGCTAGTTAGAAATGAAACACGAAGACATGAAAGTTGTGGAACAAAGGCGAGCAGGGGGAAAACAGTTGAGCGAGCCTGAACGTTTGCTGTTTCATTCCTTCTTGGCTTTCGATCTCAAAGGGTTGTTTGGACAATTAATATGCAGGAATTTCGCTAAATGCCTTGTGCATGACAATACACGTGAGCAGAAAGGGAATTCCCTCGACTGTAATATTGGGATTCCCCGACATTCCGTAGTTATAAAAGTAGTCCGCTTCGGTGGGCGTGGCTTAATGTTTTACATTCATTGGGAAATGAATGCAATAACACGTGACCAATTCAGCTAATCAGAATGCAGGAATTTCAATGAACACAAGGAAGATTTAATTATTTGGCCATGACCCTTCAGAGGCTGTCCAGGCTGGACAGACTAAAACAAATCACATAATTATTATATCACCACACAGTGTTTCACTACAGACCTGAGTAATAGATCTAAATACTATGACAGTAAATCCATAGTGCTGAGTCAGCATAATCAGTAATGTTCAACCTAAAGCATGATATTTCACAATAATCTCATAACCACGACAACAAAAACATACAACATGCTATCTGACCAATGAGACCCACAAGAAGGATGGGACCTGACATGCAACCCCCCTGTGGAGAGCCTCACACATTAATATGACTTTACAGGGAATCAACCACTCATGATTCATATCCATGACATTCTCGTATCAAACCCTAGCACACTATTAGCCGTATTACCCACACTAAGTCCAATTGGTCTAACAATGATTATGTTGACCTCAGTAAACAGTTCACCTTGGGTATTCCGCTCTGTAGTAGAGGAGTATCAAGGCCGTCGTATGTCATTGAGGTCCTCGCGACAAACTGAACTATCCTCACTGCCAAAAGAAACACGAAAACCATCCATGTTTGTTAACATATGAAGACTTACTCATATTCAAGAGATTCGATTGGTTTGAAGCACAAACGAACATACTGTCATGTTGAGTGAACCGACGCTCATGAACACATCACATGTGACATCATAGATTGTTGACTCGAGATGCACCAATTGTCTCATGTAGGATCAGCATGTAAAGTTTGGAAAGCATGTGCAGCATATTGTGATAAGAATACAGACACACTTGGTAACATTTGACTGATTGTTAGTTTTGTCATTAATTGGCACACATTGGAAACATCTCTTCTTAACATACATACTTCTCTATATGTTTCTATGGTTCGCGTTTCTTTTGGCAGTGAATATATTTGTATTTCTATCATGAAAATAATGGAAGTTGCAGTTTCTAATATTTTACACAAAAGAAGTTCCAGAACATCCATTTTTTAATGATGAAAGCTACTCTGTCATGACATGAAAAATCGGGTCTTTGAAAGGCATTTAAAAGTGATACACCCAAGGAAGAGAATTTACGGATGTCAAACGTTGTGTTCCTCATAATTAAGTAGTTGACATCCATAAATTCTCTTCCTTATGAAAAATCAGTCATAGTATAGTCATAGTATAGTCATAAATAAATATCTCTCTCTTTCATAACAAAGTAATGTGAAACATTCTTCATTCATTGAAACAGGTAAATAGGATTTTTCAATATTTTATCTAATTCTGAGGAAATGGCCACCAATAAGTTAATAAAACCATCACCTTGAGTCTCCATTCCTAGACCCAGGTCACTGTGCACCTGTGCATTAAACGACCAAGAACTAGAGTTCATTTCCTAGTTTCAACCCTGCTGAAACTAAACAATCCAGTTGACACTGCAGAAGGTGGCGTTTACCTGTCTCTCAGACAGTGTTTGTTGGACAAACATCTCACATTTCACCCCTACGTTTACTGAAATGTTACAAGAACCGTCTTAAAATTGTTAGTCTTTATGAGGACAAGATTATATCATTTTCTCAACATATATATATATGTTTTTCAATATCCCCCACCCCCCATTTTGTAATCATATTAACCTGTTTTCTGTTATGAGCACCTGCAATACCTTGATTAAACAATGACTACTTCTCTATTTTATCAACTGAGCTGTCACTGTGGCTTAAACATAACCAAAACCCATTCAAAAAGCCTCTTCTGAATGCGAGTTCGGTTTAGATTTATATCAACTTGGGCAGGGACGGGTAACTCGGGTACCCAGGTTGGGTGGGTCCTGAGTCGAACCCGGGTACCCAGAGGACTATCTGGACCCGTGGTTAGTCACGTGATTTATTGTTTAATGACAAAAACTCACTATAGCTCAGTGGTTACACTACAAGTCGCTAATCACGTAATGTTCACATTTCTTTCTGATGATGCACACATTCCTTTTGACTTGTATATGTTTGAGTAAAGATAACTTCAGTTAACTTCAGTGTACGCTTGATCTGATTGTTTGATAAATGTATCTCAATAGTTTTTGCCAAGGCTGAGTAAAACAATTCCGAATCAGACTTTTTGTTCCCAACTCTTGATACCTGCAGTGGGTACCCAGGTAGGGTCGGGTAATAGGGGGTTTGGTACCCGGGTAAGGTCGGGTAATAGGGGGTTGGGTACCAGGGTAGTAAATTTGGACTCATCACAGCCCTAATATCAACATTTGTAAATAATTGACGAAGCTGATATAAATGTACTACTTTTCCTGGGGACTAAGACAAGGGAGGGAAATTCTTCTGCTACAAGCCTTTGTCCATGTGACAGTCGAGATGAGTACTGGCAAAATGAATGTTTGGTTAATCAAAGTGCATCAGTTTCACTACATATCTTTTCACCTTACAAGTGATCCTCAAGTAGTGTGTGAAGCCCATTTCTGGTGTCCCCAACCGAGATAGTGCTGGAGTATTGTTAACAGCAGCATAAAACCTCACTCACTCCTTTAAGTCGCCTGGAAGTAATGGATTCATAAACCGACAAACCCCCAAAGAATTTCACAATATCTCAACAGTAAAACGGGCGCCAAACAAACTAGTTTTTTTGTAACAAATGAGGATTTTAATACATGTCAAAGTAATACAAAAGGGATGTCTACAAGGAAAATGTCATGCTTTGATGGTGAACACAGGAATGTTGGGAATCCACTTGGGCTGTGCTCCATGTCTTCACTACCTGCACTAACGAGCTGTGCCTCCAGCTGATCAACAGGTAAGTACCTTGAAATCAGTGAAATAAGGTCTGAATACTGGGTTAGGATGGTGTATATAATTATCATGGGCTCCTATATGGTTTATTTGTAGTGTGAATGTCCACAAAATATTTTCTAATTGCCAAGTTCCAGAGTTAATGACAAGAAAAACCTGGCGCCATTTGATTAAGGTAAAAACATGAATACATGTATTGGGATTTTTCTTATTTCAATTTTATGAAAAACTATCTTTCATCTGTTTTCAAAGCAATTAAAAAATTTAAAACCAAATTCCTGCATCTGTAAACTGTAATTATAAAGCTCAAATGATAGCGTCAGTTTCATTTATAAATACCATTTTCTCGTACAATTTGCCTTGCATTAAATGTGAGGACAAAAACAACGCTGAGCTCTCTATCCGAACTGAGCACAAGGTAAACGTTAACTTGACAACTGCAGTTACTAATAGTTAAAACATCACGGAGAGTTCTGGCGCAGTGTTTAAAGAGATATAGATCAGAATATCGTCAGTGTTGGCAGTCCCAACCTGACAAGGCAGTTTGCCAGGGGGGCCATGTGAAAAGGACAATACCGATAATCTTCACGGATTTATAAAACAATTTTTCCGCCCTCGAGCTAAGTGACTGTGTTAAATATCCTAAACCCCAACATGGACGTCCTCGATCAATATGATATTGTTCTAAGCCTCATTGCTAGACATGATGGGAGATATTATTCCCATATGTTTTTGTATTGATTGAACATAGGTCTGTTGATATAATACACAATCACAAAGCTCATGGTTGTCGTGAAATTCCACATGTACAAAAACTATCATGCCTGGCTTTGTACACAAGAATTGTTTAGACAACACTCCGATCCAACATGCAAGGAAATATGTTGTTTAAATAACTTGTTAGAAAACTTTACATAATTAGCCACATAAGAAGAAATATTTGAAGGTAAAGATGGATTTCGGAAGACGTCTGAGCTGGTTTCAAAGAATGTTGGCAGCTTACTGTGTCAGTACTGTTATGACTCAGTGAAGAGTGTGTGAATGTTGTGCTACATTTACGTCTTCTGTCAGTTTGATTCCGTTCCAATTTGTAATATAACTGAAGCATTGAGAACTGGTTCAGAATCATATCCTACAAAGTCAATGAGGAATCGCATCATTGGAGTTTTACTTGTCCTCAGCATAGTGTCTCAGGCGTAAATTTCGAAGAATGGAAGTCAAGGCCTAAATGTCAAACATCTAATGCTAAGGCTAAGGGGTCCCTAGATTCAAAATACAGTAAACTACGCTTATAACGAACACGCTTATAACGAACTGACCGATATAACGAACTACTTTTTTGGTCCCGATAATTAGCTGTATTAAGCTGTATACATGCTTATAACGAACTACGGTTATAACGAACTAAAATTAGTAGTCCCTTTGAGTTCGTTGTAACCGTACTTTACTGTACAAAGAATCCCAGAACGCCTCCCACCATAATTCCAAACACTGACCAGGGCCACGATCCACAAAGCGATCTTAGCGCTAATACGATCATAACTCCCATACTCTAAAATAGACTCAGACAGTCGTAGCGTTAAGGTCACTTTGTGGAACAAGTCCTCAGCACTACAACTATCGTAAGCCTAAGTTAAGATGATCGTAATTCCCATACTTTAACACAGACTTACAACACATCATGGAAGTTACGATTATTTTTGCGCTAAGATGATCATAACTCCATACTTTAACACAGACTTATGACACATCATGGAAGTTACGATCATCTTAGCGCTTAGATGATTGTAACTCCATACTTTAACACAGACTTATGACACATCATGGCAGGTATGATCATCTTAGCGCTAAGATGATTGTAACTCCATACTTTAACACAGACTTATGACACATCATGGCAGGTATGATCATCTTAGTGCTAAGATGATTGTAACTCCATACTTTATCACAGACTTATGACACATCATGGAAGTTACGATCATCTTAGCGCTAAGATGATTGTAACTCCATACTTTAACACAGACTTGTGACAAATTATGGCAGGTATGATCATCTTAGCGCTAAGATGATTGTAACTCCATACTTTAACACAGACTTGTGACAAATTATGGCAGATATGATCATCTTAGCGCTAAGATGATTGTAACTCCATACTTTAACACAGACTTATGACACATCATGGCAGGTATGATCATCTTAGCGCTAAGATGATTGTAACTCCATACTTTAACACAGACTTATGACACATCATGGCAGGTATGATCATCTTAGTGCTAAGATGATTGTAACTCCATACTTTAACACAGACTTATGACACATCATGGCCTGTATGATCATCTTAGCGCTAAGATGATTGTAACTCCATACTTTAACACAGACTTGTGACAAATTATGGACTTACAATCATCTTAGCGCTTAGATCATGCAGTTAAAGTTAATACTTCATGGGAGGAAACTACTGGTACCAACAACTTGTCACTCGTCCCAGATAGCCAAACAAGAGGCCTTATCAAACCCTGCAATCAATAGAGAACTGCCGTCTCAGCCACTCAATACCCAACAACTTTAGCTGCCTTCAAGAATCTTAGCTTTGGGACCTTGGCTTGTAATTCCAGCGAGGTAAAGTTTTTTGAATCATCAAATTAATTGGTCCCCTGAAGTAATTGGGTGAATTCGGTGCAGACATGACACATTTCTATCTAGTCCAAATACCTAGCAGATTAACACGACAAGTCTAATTCTGCCTGTCTGCTTGAAATATGTCTACATGTGGGACAATGACTGTTCAGAGAATGATGTATAACTGGCCTAGTTTAAGCCATCTTCTTCCATGCACAGAACACCTTGATAAGAAAGTCAGAAAGCTGGCATGTTACAATAAAACTTCCTGAAAAGTATGTCCAATGAAATCTCAGCGACTTTGTCCTGTACAATGATTGAGCAGGCAGGATGATTCAGCCAAGATACTGTTTTCATCACAACTTATCACACTGATTATTTCTGGGAGTCACCTTTGAAGGTGAGACTGTCTGAGTCACAGCCGTGAAACATATGTTTAATCCTCAGTGGGTTGAATACGTCTACAATACTGGTCCATCACCTCCATATTTTGTGAAGCAGAACCATTCTTTTCTTACTCATACTCTATTTTTCAATCAGCAGGTACATTAAGACACAGTTATCAAAAACAACCGCATGTATGTGTCTTAAGCATACTATTGTGTGTATTACAAACACTAAACAGTCAAAAACATTAGTTCTCAGAGGTAAGTGATCTTGTTTCGCTGAGTGCTATCATCATGAGCTAAGGTTCAATATTACAGTTATATCATGAGGTAAGGTTCAAAAGTACAGTTATATCATGAGGTAAGGTTCAATATTACAGTTATATCATGAGGTTCAATATTACAGTTATATCATGAGGTAAGGTGATATTACACTTACATAAGTATATGCATGCAGATGTAATACTGCAGACTTATTCCATTTCTATAGTGCTATCCCATTGAGACAAAATGCCACAGTTTAACATGGATACCCCACAATATTTCCATATGCATGAAAAACTGTAGAAGATTCCCAAAATCCCAATGCCATTGGACAAGTGATTTGGGCATTCCTATAACTCCATAATTGATCCACTCAAGCCTTTAATTACAGATTGGCTTACACCTATATCTATTTTCAGTTCAATATGTCGCCACAGGTGATTGAAAATCCAGCAATCATCAAACTAATTGGATGCTAAGAACATAATCCTCGTCAGCCATCCATTTGTGGTAGTTACCACCAATCAAAGGAGAATAAACTACAACGAAAGCCAGGCAGGCCCTCAACAGTGTGAACAAACATGTCCGACCCTCCAACCATCTACTTATCATAATTAATTGTCACCTGTCCAGAACAATCAATATCAGGTACACACAGGTAGAATAACAGGTACAAACAGGTAGACACTTCCAGGGCCAGTCTCACCTGGGCTAACTGACCGGGCAGACTTAACGATACTACAGCACACGTGTAATGCCGAGGCCGCCACTTGGGATAAAACATTCATGATCCCCCACAAGAACAGCCCTCGATCATCCCATGTAGTACCTGTGTGGGTGTGAGTGCATGGAGGAAATCTATTTCCATTTGTCACAACACGCCAGGACCGGGATGGTTACAAATATGCAAACATGCCACATAAAGTTTACTTTGATTTAAGTTTGTATTTAAATAACATTCAGCATGTCCTGTATCAACAGCTGTTGAAAAGTGCATTTCACAAAGAGATTGTAACCCTACAATTGTCATATGTACAAGGGACCGCCTCCGTGGTCTAGTGGTAGAGCGTCTGCAAAACCCGCCGCGTCATACCAAAAGCCATTAAAAGATGGTTCTTGTTACCCTGTCTGGCGGTAGGCATGAAGGGGTTAAAACAAGGACTGGTTGGCTCGGAGTCAGTATACTGTGTCTGAGTGGGGTATTCATGTTAAAATGCGACATGTTATCTCAGCTGAAACCCACTAGTGAGAGTCTGGTGGTGACAAACCTAGAAACAATTAGACCAAACCAGGATTCAACCCACTATCACAGTTTGGGGGCACACCTCAGGGAAGTAACTCGGTCCAGCGTATTGTGGCAGCATCATAACCTGAGGAATATTGAGGAATAACATTTCATGACATGTAATCAGTTTGGCATAGATAGATAATCTTGTAGCCTCAAATGTAAGAAACTTTTTTGTCAGTTTTTATGATAAAGTGGTAACTCTAGTAATCCGAACTCTGATGCAAACCCACAGTCTCCGTAGTCTTGTGGATAGAGCAGAGAGCAGAAGGTTTGAGGTTTAATTTCCGGACACGTCATACCAAAAAGACATTAAAAGATGGTACTTGTTGTTACCCTGCCTGGCATGATGGGATAAAATAATGCCTGGTCTCTCTCTCTCCATCTCTGTCTCTCTTTCCCTCCCCCCTCTCTCTCTTCCCCTCTCCCTCCCTCCCTTTCACTTTCTCTCCCTCTTTTTCACTCTTTCTCCCCTATCTCTCTCCCTCACCCTCTTTAAGTCTCCTTCCCTCTGTCTCTCTCCCTCTTTTCCCATCTCCGTTTCTCTCCCTCCCTCTCTCACTCTTTCTCTCCCCCCTCTTACTCCCTTTGCCTTTCTCCCTCTCCCTCTCTAAGTCTCCATCCCTCTTTCTCTCTGTCTCTCACTCTTTCTCTCTCATTCTCGCTCCCTCTCACCCTCTTTCCCCCCCTCTGTCTCCCCCTCTTCCTTTCACTCCCTCTCTCTGTGTCTTTCATGGATGCATGCTGCTAAGTAGAATAATCTTGAATGTGACGTTTACTCTTGCGGCCCATCTATCCTCACAGCTGCAAACAAGGAAAAGTGTGTGTTGCTGCTATCTAATCAGTCCCACAGGCCATGAAGGGCTCATTACAAATTGATGCAAGTAAACAAAACCAGTAAATGTTTTTCCTCTCCTTCGTAGAAACAGCCATTGTGAAACCAGCTGCTCTGGTCTCACATCGATAGGTTGAATAACCGCCGCCCTCTACATCATCGATCCACTCTACGTCTATGTGCTGCTGATGTCAACCAAGATACAACATATCTGTTTTGCCAACAAACCGAAGTAGGTCAATGATACGAGGCAATAACATGCAGAATTATGTCCTTCCAAAATGCCTAATAATAGTAGTTAAAAGAGAAAATGAATCAGGTTTTCAAATCACATATTTTTTCACACAAAATGACTTATTTGTTTTTTGTAATATTAAACTTGTATCAACCAAATTTTGGAATAGGTCTGACTCACCTTCCTCGAAAGGACTTATAAAATAAACAGACATATATAAACAATATAGACATAAAAATAGGCTAAACCAGGATTTGAGCACACGATCATAGGAAGCCTAAGGAATGCAACGCTACTGAGTGCATGTTGGTTGTTTATCACCGCACTCACTCATATTCCAGCTATATGACGGCAGTATGTAATTAATCAAGTCTGGACCAGACAATCCTGTGATTGACATAATGAACATTGATCAACACAAATGTGATACGATGACATGCATCAACCAAGTCAGCAAGCCTGACTACCCGATCCCATTAGTCGCCTCCTACAACAAGCATAGTTTGCTGAGGTAACCATTTCTAACCTGGACCTTCACGGGTACTCTACTCAGTGAATTGAGATGACCGAGCCATCAGTATCCCCAATATCCCTTTATTTCTTGGGACAACATTCTTCTCAATGACTTCTCATATTAAATCTAACATCCATGATATTTTCCACATCAGTGGATATGACACAGCAAGGACAGCCTCAGTCACGTTAGATCTGTCCCATAAAATCATAATTATGATTGATAATCATCCTCCACGGGCTGTGAATTGGCCCATATTTCAAATAGTTAACTATGCATCAAACACTCGTCATAATAATTAGCTGGTCACTTTGGCCTCAATGAACCTTCACTTCTCTGTTTGCAAAGGTCATGACCTTGACCTTCCGTCTGTTTGGTTGGTGCTGCTGATTTGAACTCCTGCACACAAGGTTAATTTCTGTTCAGGTCTTAAGATTTATCAAACACAAGACCATATTTTACCTGCATGTCCTGGAGGATGATTTATATGAAATCCCTTGAAGGAATCTGTCCTATAGGCAGGTTGTCATCAATGTCTTCCTAATACTATGTACAGGAAAACATTTCCTCTTACAAATCAGGGTTTCAGATCGGTTCATTTTCTAGCACACTGATTGACTGTCAATCAAACTGTACTAAATTTCTTTTAAATGATACAGAAGTTGATAACATAATGAAGGGGCGGTCGGGTAGCCTAGTGGTTAAAGCTTTCACTCGTAGCGCCAAAGACCCGGGTTCGATTCCCCACATATGTACAATGCATGAAACCCATTTCTGGTGTCCCCCGTCGTGATATTGCTGGAATATTGCTAAAAGTGGCATAAAACCATACTAACTCACTGATAACATCATGAACATGTCTCAGTGTCATTCGTCTCTAGCCATTCACTTGCTTCACAGACTGTGTTCATATGGTGTATGTCTTGTTTGTTTGCTGTTTAACGCCGCACTCAGTAATGTTCAAGTCTGGATCAAACAATTCAGTGATTGGCATCTTGAGCATCGATCCACGCAATTGGGATACAATGACATGCATCAACCAAGTCAGCGAGCCTGACCACCCGATCCCGTTAGTCGCCTCTTACAACACTAATTAGAAATACTGTCATGTGCTCCTTTTATCCACCAGTACAACATATACTATTACTAGTATATTACCCAGGGTTAGAAATGACCGAGTTCACAAAAATCATTTGAACCAGAGCACGTATCACTTCCCCGGGCACCAGTGTATAGTTTATGTCATCAGGACGGCATTGTTGATGTCATTCGAATCTTACTGTGATGTAAGGTCGGAATGACTACAAACGATGTCAGAGCAGGAGATTGTTGATGTCATTCGACAATTGTGGTTTTCATAGGCAGCAGTTGTGATCAGTGCATTTTTATAAAGGGGAGCTCAAAACAATTAAGAAATAATGGGCTATAAAGAAATTATTACACTTGCATGTGTGTCACACTGTTTACAAAACACTTGTAAGAATTCATGTTTTCTGACACTCGTTTTGTAGACTCAGTATGACACACATGCTTGAATAATAATCTCTATATACGTCCATGAGGTATCAACTATTATTAGATGAAATCCAACACTAGGGATACGACAATACACCAATGCACCAGTGATGTTTACTTCTTGATACCAGACTTGATTATTTACAGACCGCCATCATATAGCTGGAATATTGCTGAGTGCTGCTTTAAACAACAAACAAACAAAACTTCTTGATACAAGTATCAATCACAGTTGCACACTGAGTAAAAAATATTGATCCTTACCTTAAATGTTCGCTTTAATAACTGTCATAACAAACACTAATTAGTAGTGAAAATTAGTAGTTAAAACATAAATATTTTAATCCATTGTGCCATGCTTGCCACTGCCAACTGTAGATTGTGAGTGTGCCAGGTATTTGGCCATCCTGTCTATGACAAAGATGGCTTATGTACCACAGATAACAGCAAATGTGTATCGGATCATGAGCACGGTATGGTGATACGTATCGTATCGCACAGTTGGTGTATTGTCCCTGCCCTAGCCAACCAACTCAAGATGTACAATGTACCGAAGGGAATAAAACAATCACACATTTTTGCATATAAGTATAAACCCATTTGCTCCAGTGTATCCAGACCCGCAATGGAACCACATATCATAAAGAGCGACATTGTCGACTTACATGTTGGCAAAGTCACCCAAACAGACAGGTTTACTACCGGCTGGATATGTGCGCTATTTCATTGCCCAAATTAGCCTCTTTATAGTTTTGAGTGTCGCCTGCACTTTCCTCTTGGTTACACTGCCGTCTATACCGGTTCACAGTGTGACAGGTTTAGGTCTGTTTCAGAAAACAGATCAACAGGCATGCTTAATTATATGTTTATCAACTTGCATAGGTACAGACGTACCCAGTAGAAGCAAATTGTTAGAAGTTGTACTGATATAGCATGGGGGCAGAATACTGAAGTGTTGTGGTTTTTTTTGGTTTTTTTATTGCCGCACTCAGCCCGGGCTAAAAAAGAATCCAGTACCCCTTGTTTATCGTAATAGCTCACATAACTATTAACCTCATAAAAATCAGATCTTAGTTCTCACTTCCACTAAACTAAGGTCTGAGGACATCCCATTACAGGTCACATCAGAGCGATCCATCATGCGACCATTCAGAGCGATGCTTACCAGATCAGGAAAGTGACAGTCGGAATGTGTTTTCTAATCATGCAACCTTGGAAAAATTCAACACGGGGTATTCTGAACTACAGTTACAGGCAATACAACTTAATCCAAAGAATCTGGGCCATCTATTAGCCAGAATGTTCTTTGTACAATTTTGAAATTTAAAATGAAGAAAATGTCAAAATATCTTTCGAGGCGTAGTTGCCAATTTGAAACTTGTGTCGTAAAGCACAAAAAAACTGCCTTCTGATTGGCTAATGTTGACTGCTTGTCAGTCATTCTATTGGTCTGTCAAAGTTTGTGAAAGGTCAGTTTGATGTGACAGATCCTCAGATCTTTGCTTAGCAGTAGTAAGAACTAGAATCTGATTCTAATGCGATTGCATATCTATGGACTCGTCGGATACAATGTGTGACCTTGTGGCTTGTTATCAAAACTGGTTTTCTGTGTGGACCTTTTCTAATGCTACAACCACTGGTTTGTGTAGATTATTATAAGGCTGTTGAGATATAATTGGTGATAAGGAAGCATGTGATTGTAAATAAGATTTTAGCACTGAAAAAACAAAACATTCCAAACTTTAGTCAGATTTATGACATAACAAATCTTAACATAATAAAATGGGTGCACATAAAGATTGATGTGCCTTTTGTACTAATCTTGACATTAACTGTTTAATCTGATAATATTTCTCACATCATGCTCACCTATGACATGACATAAGAACTAGCTTTGATGAAATACCTACTCTGCCTTTTCAAATATGCTTGTGGAGTTTCAAAATGTTTTTTAACAAAACTGCTTTCATTACATTAAAAATCCAAAAGCAGTTTACATTTAATGTTCGACCCAAGTGAGTGCACACAAAATTCAAAACATCCATATTCCATGAATTTGAATTGTATTGTGACTCACTCCAATCCACGCTGACTTGGGCAGAGTGACAGTCTCTTCTTTCAAACTCACGCCATGTCTAATCTATTCCAGAATGTTCCCTCGGTTGAACATAGCGTGTTTCAGTGACTATATATTAGAATCCCACTGGTATTCTGGGTTTAATTAGGTCCCCAGCAACCTATGATGGTCCCAAGTGGTTGTTTGTTGTTTAACGCCGCATTCAGCAATAATCCAGGTGTATGACAATAAATTGTTCAGTCTGAACCAGACAATCCAGTGATTGACATCATGAGCATCGTCAACTCAACTGGGATACGATGACATGCATCAACCAAGTCAGCGAGCCTGGCAACCCGATCCTATTAGTCACCTCTTACGACAAGCATGGGTTACTGAAGAATTATATTATTCCAGGTCTTCACGGGAACGTTTGTCCTAAGAGGAATTCAGTGGAATGTGTGGTCAGATTCAGTGACTTGGTAGATTGTGTGCCATTCTGAAGTCCATGTGCCCTTTTCACCTAATCCTTCATCACCAGCTCAAGAAGCAGTGCCTCCTAAATACCATGGGTCCCCTGATTGAGGCCATCATTTAGAGTAACATCTAGTCTCTGAAATGAACATATCTTCCAGAAAAAACAGTTTTTCAGTTATCTTAATAAAAATATAATAAAAGGTAGCCCAGTAACTCTATTCATTTTGAGATACTGCAGTAATCTAGACTTGCCAAACATTATAGACTTGCATTGGCTGTATTTGATATATATTTGTATCAGGGTCTGTAATACAGACTAGCCATCATTAAAACCATACAGTATTAAAGCAGTGCACATAATTTCCCTTATCTCATCACAGGAAGTTCTGCTTTCCTAATCTCATCATGTAATAATGTAATACAACCTCTCTCACTCCCCACATACTGCACAGATGTAGACACGCTTCATTGGTATATACTAACCACAGTGATCACATGACTGAAACATATCCTCATATATATCCCTCCCAGGGTGATAAACACAAGCTATGAGCTATGGGAATAGGACGATAGAGGGAAAATATGATAGTCATGAGGAAAGGCCTATAACTGTGATATAATATTTCAATATTCATTCAAACAGCAGTTTTAATCTAGAAATAATGTAATTGAATATGGAGAATATTCACAACCTTTATGAAAAATTATCCCATTAACCTAATTGAATAAACAGGTCTATGGCCTTTAGCTACAAACAAAACCAAAGCACAAATCATAATCAACTCAAAACAATAGAAAGTGTATCATATAAACTGGGCCTGAAACCCACACAATCAACATTCTTGCCACTGTGTCATTATAACATAGTCCATATTGACTGACACCCTATGTAATGCTCTTACCATCTAGATGTGGTCTCTTATGCTGCGTAACTCCCCACTAATCCCCTGCTAAGATCAGATTAATACACTACGCTAACCTGCCCTGGTGGGACGGTTCTCTACAGATTAAGCCTAGTTCTTGTTCAGTGAGTTTCAAAGGAGAGGATTATGACTACTGTGAAGTACACATTCCATATTGTGCAACTGACCTTCAAGGAACGATCAGCACAAGTACACACAGAACATCTGCCATGTAAAAAAGTCTAACAATGCATATACTTCATTCTGGATTGCCTTATAGACGGGGTATATAAATTAGCATGAGGTTGAAGATACTTATAGGCAGGGGCGTTTTATAGAGGGTGATATACAGCGGTCCATTATCCAATTATTATATTTCTATTTATATGTTTATAACTCAGGGGGTTAAAAAAAACTGTTTGTCTTGAGTTTTGAAACTCAATTCTTGTACTGCTTATAGGGTTTATATAAAAGATATTCAGGGAAAACATCTGTTTCAGTTACTGTAAATCTTGGAATTAACGCGAGCGTGAATTAAATGCGAAAAATGTGAGTGGTCTTTGCCACTGCATCAAAGGCCGACACGAGCCAGCTCACATGTATTGTTTTAGCAGAAGTACTCTACTCAGCGCTAATAAGCGATGCTATTTGGTCTGTGATTGAATTAATGTAAGGTTGGATTAAGGTGAGGATTCTCCTGTAAATCTGACAGAGGACATTTTCTTTAGATATAAATCCACTGATTCTTAAGAGGAGTAGGGTGTCGCATTCATATTGAGCCACATTTTTGGCTTGGGGCCCCATGATCAGATAGGACATATCTATTCTAATGTACAGGTGATAACACCATGCAACAACATCCTTACATGTAGTATACACCTCGTATCACCCTCTTCATGGGGGTCCTCTCCCAGTAATTAAGCCTAGTGGTCAGACCCATCTATTATAATGTCAGGTGATATCACCATGTAATAACATCCTAGCATGTAGTATAAAACTTGTATCACCTTTTTCATGAACTGTCTTCACAATAGTGAAAGCCTAATGGCCAGATGGAGCCCATCAATTGCAAACTACAGGGTGGTGACACCATGTGATTGCTTCCATTTTCAAAGTCCTAATAATTTCATGGACATGAAAAAACACAAAAATAGCTAAGTGAAATGATTATAGCCTTTAAGAGGTTATATATATTTTTCTCATTTGTGAGAAATGAGAAGCCTTGGTCAGCAAGTGGAACATCGCCCTTGGCCTCCTTCTCTCAGCATTCTCCACTGGACAATGTGAGTTGAGTGTTAATACATTCTCCAAAGAGACCCGGTTCCTGCCACTTGTCTCCCTTACAGGGCCCCTGAGCTTACAATTAATAACACAATCGGCCCCCCTTCCATTCTCATCCCCTTGTAAATTAGCCTTCCCTTCGGCGTGACGAGCGAACGCTTTAACCACTAGGCTACCCGACCGCCCCTTCCCTATGAGCTCCATGAGGGTACTTAATACTCAAGGGCTCCTTTATGGAATTGTGTACATTTAACCTTGTCCATGGCTTGACTTTGGAAGCTATGAGTTAATCTAGTTGTCACAAGTGCAAAGGAATAGTTATTAAAATATTATTTATTAACTTTTGTGTTGACTGTTTACAATCGGGCAAAACAGTAATCGATTATTTGAAAACTATGAAAATGATAAACAAAATCAAGTGAAGACCTCTCTCTACATTGTACCTTCTGTAAGACAACTATAAAACATTCCGGGGGGGGCACGGGTGGCCCAGTCGTCTAAGGCGCCGCGATTCGCTGTGCAGAGTTGCGTCCCTTGGGCACGCCAGAAACCTATGATTGTGGGTTCGAATCCCGGTTCGCCCAATTATGTTTCTAGGTTTGTCAGCACCATACCCGTGCTCGAGGGTTTCACCGAAGTGGTAAACGTCTTAGACCTGCATCACTTCGGGCTTTCCTCCCCCATTAAGCTGACACGCCATGATATAACTGGAATACTGTTAAAAGCGGCGTTAAACCAAACTCACTCACTCACTCACTAAAACATTCCAGAAATGCCCAAATTTCAAGAAATGACCCCCTAAGTTATTCCTCATAACATCAAACTGACTCAATGACATGGGGACATTCCAATATGAACCAAGGTGTACACCTATAATGACTAGTCCAGAGTCGACAGGTAAGGCTAGTTTCTTTGATGGCAGCGGTCATTTGTTGACTTGCTTGACCTGATCAATAATACACCTGCCAAGAGGAAGAAGCCCTGGACAGGCCATGGATCGCCAAGGCACAACAAATACACTTACTACAAAAGTATCCCTTCCGCCCCAGCGAAACATTGCCTATTGGCCTGTACACACCTCGGTGTTTGACAAGGTTTGCCAAACGGAGATGAAGTGAAAAGTGCTTACCTGTAAAGAAATCTCACACATACTTGTTATTGAAACAATTTTTTCAATGTTTAGTTTTGTAGTGTAACGCAAGGAAAAAGCTTTTGGTGATTTTTCTTTCTTTCAATGGGCACGGCTTGTGTTGCTGACAACAGAATGTCTCTCGGTTGGAAAAACTGGTTTTGAAATAAACAAGGATGAACATATAGAACCTCAGCAATTGTTCATGCTTTTTGGGTCTACTTTTAACACCTTCATTTCTTGCATTTTAAGCATGTATCAGTTTGATGCTAACAAAGTAACCAATGGTGACACTCAAACCAAGATACATGTACCACTAAAAATTTCTTTTTGCAAAAATAATTTTTCTCAAAGATTAGAATTCAATGGTGGCAAAGCTGATGTTATACCCATTAATAAAATGTCATACTGTCAGATAAGGCAAGAAAGAAATATTTGTGTAACCAGTCACCTGACTTGACCCATCATTTCGCCTTTGACCCTGAAATTCCCCCATATCTGTAATTAGTTGTAAACAGTACTACTCCTCTTTGATTCATTTTAACCTACCTACCAACCACACCTGTCAAGGGCATAACACTTGAAACGCATTAGCTTTTAGGTCCAAGCAGTAATATTTAACTTTGATGTTCTGATAAAATGTATTTTTTTATAACTTGTTCTTGTCACGATTGCTGGAACAATGTTAAAATTTGGGGAAGGCTACCAGCAAAGAGACCACATGGTCGATCACCGTTTAGGAGATATTATTATTTGAATGATTAATTTTTATGTGCTATATGAGTGTAAAACAATTAATTGACAAGGCACAACATCGGCTGTTCTAAAGCTATTTAGTTTATTTTTTTGTTATTTTGGAGAGATGACATTGTAGATTATGAATCCACACTTAAATCAATACCGACCATGTGGTCCCTTTACTGGTAGATTTCCCCATTTAACTCACTTGCTTACTCTTGACTGTAAAGCTTGTATTTCACAGGAATACTGGTATTGGATAACAGATTTATCACCTGCCTCAATGTAGGAAATTCTCCTCTTTTGTACATTCATAGGACACATATAACTTGTTACTATATAAATATAGCCAGTGTGTTTATCATGAGTGTATGTTATGACTGGGTAAATATTACCATGATCATATCATATTTACATGTGGCTGCCAAACCTCAAAGTGTCATAAAGAAATAACTGCCCTTGGGCCGTGTTAGATCAGCACTTCATAACTTCCTCTAACATTTCTGGAGGTGATGATATTATCCATATTTTCCCGGGGTGATAATACCCATATTTCCTTACTGAAATTTTCCCACACCCTATTACAAGCACAACACCTCAGGCTATGTATTCATTTAGAATGTTATCTATATTTATGACTATCTAAACCACTTCACATTCTATAGCTTGAATATTAGCTACTAATCTTTAGAAATTCATTTCACAAGCATATTCTTCAATTTATCTTAATAACCATCTAAACTTAGGATAACCTAAAAGTCTCAGTACATGTTGTATTGTACAGAAAATGTCCACATATGAGATCAATACAGGGTAAAGCTAAGTATCTTATGGAAGAAAAGAGTAATGAGTTGAACAGTTTCCCACAATGTAACATTACTGCTGGTACTTAAATCCCTATATTGCATGGCATAGCCAATGGACTTGATTTCAAGCTTTCATGGTCTATGCATGTTAGATGGACCGTGAGGAGCATAATTAGGGCCATTCCTGAGGCACTATCCATATTTAATCACCCTGACCTACTATAGGGTATATTGTATATTCACCTTGATGATACCAACATAAATATCTGTACAACTCCCATTGTCATCTTGACTATATATAAATCGTACTACTGTGACCTAGTCAAAATATCTACAGAAAGGCATTATTGTCATTAATTTACCAAGAGACATGGCATTTCACTAACAAAAGCATGGCCCCAAATTGTGGTAGTCAGTAGCAACATGTCCACATAAATCTGTTTTGTAACATAAAATGACAAGACAATAGCGTTACCACTGAAAGGGTAATAGGGGTCACTAAGCCCTTTAAAACAAATTATCATTATTTTTCTTGTATCAAACATTTCAGACACCTACCTCATTATTTTAACAGATAATGGATCACTTATCCAATAATTTCTTTAATCAATCTGGTAAGTTCCAGTTCCCAAAAGAAAAATGTTACAGAAGCCAAACATAACACATTTGTAACACATAATCTAGGGATGTCACGATATGATATTTAACCAAACGTACTTAATTAGTTACAATTTTGAGAGAATTTTTATATTTCCTAAGGTACAAACACTATTTAATTAAAAGGCTCGAAACTTCCTGAACATATTATGTTTGATAATATACATATATGTATATATAGATCTCATTTCAATTAATATTTTATTTCAGATAAACCAGGAATGTCAACACCAGTTAGAAAAAGATTAAACAGAATATAAGTCATAAAACTATTTACATTGTACAATGTAGATATAGTATAAATTAATTGCCTATTTGCTACATATAAGCACATGCCAATATGTCCTACAAGCAAGCAGCTTCTTCTCCTTACATTCTCCCAAAATGCATACACACAGGTCTTCTTATCTCACAGGAAGGCATCCAAACAAAACAGTCCAGTGCCAATTCACATGGAGCAAGCTCAAACATGATCCTTCAAAATATTCCATCATACACAATACAATTATTTAGTTTTAGTTACAACAAAAGGAATTATTTAAAGTAATCCTGTCTATTTCCATCTTGGCTTACCACTGCTTGTCTAAGCCCTTATAAACAATAGTTTTGAGTATTTCTCAGCATGACAAACACGTCAAAATGATATCCAACTTTTTCAAAGCAGCGACAGTTTGCTGAGCCAAACAAACATGACTTCTAAACTTCCTTCTTTGCATAGACATGTAATATTAATATTTATCCCATCCGTGTGATTCACATGAAATAGTATCTCTTGCATGATAACACTCACCATGATGCCACGCCCTCTCTGAGAGGAGCCACAATGTGTCTGCCTCTAAAACTAGCTGTGTTCGAGATAATTTGGCATATGGATTATCCAGGGCATAGAAATGAAAATACTCACTTTCAAAGTCTACTTGTTGTCTAGACTACATAATACAGAAATCAGAAGAAAATGTTCCACATTTTTAAAGAAATCTGTGTCAAATTCCTGTTCATATTCCCATCAATACAACGATACAGATGCACAAATGAATTTCTGCCTATTGTCAGTTGACTAACATAACATTCTGGGAAATTTTCAATTAAACAATAAATTTCTGTATAAAACTATATGAATATTGCTAGCCAGAGTTGATTATTTTATCATCTGGACTGGTTTTTATTGAATTAAGTCATGGAGCAGGATTATCCAGTCAGGGACATATTGCCACATCCAGGCCAACACAAACAACGCAAACTGGGAAAATTCTGCCAAAATACCAATGTTTGGAAACTACATTTAGTTTCTCGAGAACATCTTACTTGTCCTTCACAAATAAAAATGCAATATTCTATTTGTCTGGTGTCTAATAAACCAAGATGGGCAAGTTTAACATGGTATTTCCACACCCAGGCTGATTATGTACAGGCAATGCCAGAAGCCTACATGAATATATACAGAGGCCTACAGCCATGGATATTCACATCACCACAGTGTAGGGTTGCATACTGCCTGACTGGCTGGTTTTAATGTGTTGCAATACATTGCGAGACCTAGGTCTGTATTGTGATACACATTGTGATACATTGTGAGACCTAGGTCTGTATTGTGATACACATTGTGATACATTGTGAGATTTAGTTTTGTATTGTGATACATATTGTGATACATTGTGAGATTTAGTTTTGTATTGTGATACATATTGTGATACATTGTGAGACTTAGTTTTGTATTGGGATACACATTGTGATACATTGTGAGATTTAGTTTTGTATTGTGATACATATTGATACATTGTGAGACTTAGTTTTGTATTGGGATACACATTGTGATACATTGTGAGACCTAGGTCTGTATTGTGATACATATTGATACATTGTGAGACTTAGTTTTGTATTGTGATACACATTGTGAAACATTGTGAGACTTGGGTTTGTATTGTGATGCATATTGTGATACATTGTGAGACTTGGGTTTGTATTGTGATACATATTGTGATACATTGTGAGACTTGGGTTTGTATTGTGATGCATATTGCAATACATTGTGAGACTTGGGTTTGTATTGTGATGCATATTGTGATACATTGTGAGACTTGGGTTTGTATTGTGATACATATTGTGATACATTGTGAGACTTGGGTTTGTATTGTGATGCATATTGTGATACATTGTGAGACTTGGGTTTGTATTGTGATGCATATTGTGATACATTGTGAGACTTGGGTTTGTATTGTGATGCATATTGTGATACATTGTGAGACTTGGGTTTGTATTGTGATGCATATTGTGATACATTGTGAGACTTGGGTTTGTATTGTGATGCATATTGTGATACATTGTGAGACTTGGGTTTGTATTGTGATGCATATTGTGATACATTGTGAGACTTGGGTTTGTATTGTGATACATATTGTGATACATTGTGAGACTTGGGTTTGTATTGTGATACATATTGCAATACATTGTGAGACTTAGGTTTGTATTGTGATGCATATTGTGATACATTGTGAGACTTAGTTTTGTATTGTGATACATATTATGATACATTGTGAGATTTAGGTTTGTATTGTGATGCATATTATGATACATTGTGAGATTTAGTTTTTTGTATTGTGATACATATTGTGATACATTGTGAGATTTAGTTTTGTATTGTAATGCATATTGTGATACATTGTGAGACTTAGTTTTGTATTGTGATACATATTGTGATACATTGTGAGATTTAGGTTTGTATTGTGATGCATATTGCAATACATTGTGAGACTTGGGTTTGTATTGTGATACATATTGTGATACATTGTAAGACTTAGTTTTGTATTGTGATACATATTGCAATACATTGTGAGATTTAGGTTTGTATTGTGATGCATATTGCAATACATTGTGAGACTTAGTTTTGTATTGTGATACATATTATGATACATTGTGAGATTTAGTTTTTTGTATTGTGATGCATATTGCAATACATTGTGAGACTTGGGTTTGTATTGTGATACATATTGTGATACGTATTGCAAGACTTAGGTCATTATTGTGATCTGTATGGCAGTATATTGCACAGCTTAGGTCATTATTGTGATCTGTATGGCAGTATATTGCACAGCTTAGGTCATTATTGTGATCTGTATGGCAGTATATTGCACAGCTTAGGTCATTATTGTGATCTGTATGGCAGTATATTGCACAACTTAGGTCATTATTGTGATCTGTATGGCAGTATATTGCACAGCTTAGGTCATTATTGTGATCCATATTGCAATACATTGCGCAGCTTAGGTCATGCATTATTGTGATCTGTATTGCAATACATTGCAAGACTTAGGTCTGGGGAGCACGGATGGCCCAGTGGCCAGAAACCTATGATTGTGGGTTCGAATCCCAGTTCGCCCCAATTATGTTTCTAGGTTTGTCAGCACCATACCCGTGCTCATGGGTTTCACCGAAGTGGTAAACGTCTGAGACCTGCATTACTTGGGGCTTTCCTCCCACATTAAGCTGACACGATGTGATATAACTGGAATACTGTTAAAAGCGGCGTTAAACCCACCTCACTCACTCACTTAGGTCTGTATTGTGATACGTAATACAAAGTATAGCCATAACATTTTAATGAGTTATGCAGCTCGAAGAAGTAAACAAATGCGACGCTGTTGGCTGTGATGATATGTAACTTTACAACACTCTCGGCCACTGTTACTAGAGACAATAACTGTGTCAGTGGAGTTATTATTGGATGGTGAGATTGCTTTTTCTTGCTCATATGTCACCAGAACATTAAAGCAACCACGCTGCTGTGTTTTCTTCCACTGCCAGTACATTTTGTTCAGACCAAAATACCCATACATCGTTTTTTTCCCTTTTTTTTCAGAACGATCTCATAATCAGGATCAAAGAAATGCACATATTTGCACGTTTTGTCAATATACCAACCTATTCAGATCATACTGCAATACATATTGTCATAGGTATGTATCACGTTTAGAGACCACCTTTACTGCTGGAACACTTACATGAATGAAAAGAGACATTACTCTGTAACTAAGATTCTGTAATCAGGACACTTGTAAAACCAGACAACATCAGCAGGAAAGCTAATGTCTGTATTAACAGACTTGCCATGTATAACACGGATATGAAAACACTATAACAAAATCTCAGTATAAGACAATAAGTTTCCACAGATAATTTGCATCATAAATGCACAATTAAGCACAACTTGCATGTTTACATATAAGTTATTCTCTTATCTACAACATCTTTTTAGACAGCCATTTTCTGAAATTCGCAATGAAACACTTCACATCTCATCACTTCCTGTGTTCAGATAACATCTTAAGAAATCCCAGGACTATTTTCAGCTTCACAGGTCATGTGAGCTGTACCCCCAAGATAAAACTTAACTCCATCCGATTAAACCCCTTTGAAAAGACGGAGCAAATTAGCCACTGATTTAAGCCCTGTGGCCCCAAGGTAAAGAGCCCATAAAGAATACAGCATTCAAGGGTCAGATTTAGGGGTCAATGGGGGTCTTGGAGGGGAGAGGGGGGGGGGGGGGGAGAGAGGGACAGGTTAGAGTTGCAGAGATAAGTGGAGAGGGCCAATAACACTTAATGTCAAAGTTATCTCTCCATAATCAGCACACTGACTGCCAGACCTACTTACGCCTTGAGAGTAAGCATGTTCTGAGCCTCCACAGTCTTGCCGTCTCTTACGACATATGTCATGTACTCAATACAGAATTACAGGTGCTGATTTACTGGATTAGAAATTCAGGTTTTTAAAGACTACTCCTGAGGATATTGTGAAGCCTAATTTCACCAATCCTCTGTATAAATCAGCCTCAAAATCGTGATACCCCTCCTCCAGAGCTGAGTAGCGGTTGCTATCTTGCGATAGATTCGTGTCACGATACGGACTGATGATACTACTGGTATCACGATACACATCTAATAGTAAGAAATGATAAAATCACTGAAATACAGCTCTTAAACCTCTTTCGTCATACATTTATTTGTTGTTATCTAAAAAATTAACAATGAAAACCAGAAGAAAAAAACAGTTATAGATGAAGGGATGGTCATTAAATGTAACAGTTAGTTGACGAGTCCTCAGTCACCACGTCCTTGAGTTCTGCCATGCTTACATGTGGTGCTTTGCTACTTCTGCCATTATGGGAGGTAACGCTAATAGTTCATGTTCTATTAATACCGATCACGATCTCACACACTGCTGATTCAAGTATCGTGTGCACCTAAGTACTGATGATATCGTAGGTATCGGTACATTGTTACAGCCCTATCCTCCACATCCATATGAAATGAAGCAAGCACTGACCGATCTGCCACCGACAGACTTATTCCTTGTTTCATAAGTCCTCAGAGTTTTCAACTAGTCCTGATGGAATGTGCTAGTCCTGTGTCCAAGAACGCAAACTTTTCAGAATTATACCCCTCAAAAACTACTAGTTAGACTTGCACAAGTCTCTGAGGAAATAATTATTAATTTAAATCATAAGTTCTAGATTATGTGAATAATAAGAATAACTTGACCTTATAAGAGACTGGACTGTCCACATATCTAGACTTGCCTATTAGGAGGATAGAATAACTACACATCCATGGACTTTTCTTTCAGTACAGACTTGGTGCAAGGCTAGCTACTAGTCAGTGAGAACTACTATCATTGCATTTTCACTTGTCCTCAGGAGAATCTAGTAGTCTCAGGCTAGAGGACTAGCATGATTTCGAAGGCAATATCTATGTTGGCTGGTTTTTCGGGGTACTGCTGTGCAAGCACCTGTTCGATACAGATCCCTGGCAGATTTACATACAGCTTTAGATGTATGTAGGTGAAGGATATAACTGTACATATACTGACTTCGCTAGCATGACTTGCTCCACGATGAATCATACTTTGTCTAAGACTCGAGACATGATAATAGGTAAACAAGCACGAAGACTTGAGTGTGTCATTGTATGCAAGCCATTCCTCACGCAGTCTGTGACTTAAGCCACAAGCGGAAAGTCCGGGTGGAGTAAAGTTGTTTCGGTCTGGTAAACTCAGCTAATAAAAGTCTAAAATTAACAGTTAAACATTTTGACACGGACTGTTTAAAGTATACAGCATCCTGATACACCCTGGTAACAGTGGAAGTACCATTCCCATTGAAATCATCGGACCTAATTTCTGAATTAACATATAACGGCCATAAAGTTTAATCCCTGTGTAAATGTGTAAAACATCCAAACATTAATTGTTCTGATGCAAAACCATGAAAACCTACTTCTTTGTTAATCCACATTTAATAATCTTCCTGTGAGACTCCCTGGATAATTGGATTAACAAATTTCCCAATCAACTAATCATTGGTTGGTTGAACATTCCTTTAACAGCTGTTAAATAACACAATGTCCAAACATTAATGGTATGCGGTTTTACAGAAATAAAGGGGTTTGGCTACATATTGGCAAGGGGAAATGTTAGCTGTGCATATAAGTTTCAATGGGGTGAGGTCAGTCTGACCCAGGGATGGGAACAAGATCCACATATGCTGTCCATAAGTTTATTGTTTCATGGATGCTTTCTTAATCAATATTAGACTTCTTCCAAGATCAGGTATATGACAAATTACAGAGACATCTCTGCAAGGACTGCATCAGTATTGATTCAACATCGTATTCATACCATATATGGCACTCGTGAAAACAAACTGCCCTCACAGCTTCCACTGTGATATCACGGCTTAATATCAAAACATACTATTACAAACATCTGATTAACTTTAGGGATCACTTCTAATTAACCCACGTTCATCAGTATTACGTCACGTGGCCTGCACTAGCTTCCGCCGAGACGAGGGCTTCAGCTAACGCCATAATTCCGAATATAAAGGAAATCCTATTTATAGCATTAGTCATAACTATAAAAGAGCCTTTATATGGAAATAACCCTTATTTTCGAGGAATATACATATTACAGACATTGATGCAAAATATCGAAAATGAAACATGAGTATTGAGGGCACCCTTTTCCATCCTCACTATAAAGCGCATTTCATTCCAAACTGAATAGATCTAATATTATAACGTACTGCATATGTCAACATTGTTTCCAATTTCACAAAAACGTCCACATGTGTAATGACAGCCCTGGCGCTCGCTACTACAGACATTATAATGATTGACAACACACATCAACATATATAACGCTACAAAACATACCTCTTCTTTTGATGTGGATATTTCCGTAGTCGATTCCATCTCAGCGTTTTTCCAGTATACACAAATACAATATCCCTTTGGTATCGTCTGCTTGTTCCAGTCGGTTTGTAGAGACAGACGACTACTGCCGTCTGCTCCTGTATGCTCGCGTCTGCTACGTGCCAGTAAAGATCCCCGCGATATCTACAATCCAGCTCAAACGGGCACTTCTACCCAGCTGTAATCATCTCTGTTGGTAATCATATTTCTTTGTGACTGGACGGGTGTCCCAAAGCCTCTCGTCTGCTCCAGGCCGATTTACCTGGAGATTCGCCACTGTGCGACAGCCCAGCGTTACCACGTGGGTTGTGACATCATATCGCACGCGGCTGGTGTATATATAGCGTCGTCCTTTGCTGGAGCCAGTGTTGTGGAGAGAGATGCGTCGTGTTGGGAGGTGTCCAACCTTAAGGTGCTTCGTCTCCCTCAGTGGCACTCGTTTATCACCAGGGATTTGGGCAGGTAAATTTGTTAGAACATGTAGTACTACGATAAGAAAGCAATCTTCACATGACACAGAAATAATATCATTTTAATCCCCCAAGCTCCATGAGTGTTTAATATCAATATTCACCAATAGTTATTAAACGCGATTTTGTTCTGAGAGTGAGTGAGTGAGGTTATATGGTGCCCTTATAGAGAGATCCGGCGTTCGAAATAACTAAACGTACGACATCCCTCGGTCATCAAGTGTCTTACATAGACAAGTAATCCCTCAGTCTCCTGTTCCCCATTGGTCTCAACGTGTTCCCTGCTGGCGAAAGGAGACATAAGCGATAATGGTATATCGTAACGTGTTAAGTGAAGAATGACAGCCTTCACCAGGCCGAAAAATCTATTTGTCTGTGTGCATGGCCAGTTTGCAGATTTGTGTAGTTTTATTCAGTCTCATTGTCACATAGAGAATTCGAAGTGTCGAATCGGAGCAACAAATCTGATTATAATAAGATTGAATTATGTTTTGTTTGTTGTGTAACGCCTCACTCGGCATAATTTAAGCTATATGACTGTGGCCTCTAAAATAAACCAGTCGTTATCAGGAAGTTTGGGCGCCTTTGGATTCAGGGCCTCAACAGGTGCCCGTTGCTTCGTGCTAAAATGGATTGTGGCTCACGCTTTCAATCACTGCTGAGTCCGACTCACGATTTTTAAACAGGCCGCCATCATAAACCTGGATAAACCTGGTATAATGAGTCAGTAGTGCTTATTGCGGCGTCACGGATAAGATTATTGCACTTATATAGACGTGCATGTACGTGTGTCTGTTTGTGTTGCTGCTTGTACCAGTCCGGACTGATGCGGATTTATAGTGCTAGCCCACTGAGGTACCATGCCGCAGTTTAACATGAATACCCCACTCAGACACAGTATACTGACTCCGAGCCGATCAGACCTTGTTATAGCTCCTTAATGCCGAGGTGAGGTGAGGTGAGGTGAGGTGAAATGGGGTTTAACGTCGCGTCCAAGATTATTGCACTTATATAGCGACGTGCATGCACGTGTGTGTGTGGCTGCTTGAATTAGTCCGGATTGATGTCGATTTATAGTGCTAGCCCACTCAGATACCATGCCGCAGTTTAACATGAATACCCCACTCAGACACAGTATACTGACTCCGAGCCGACCAGTCCTTGTTTTAGCCCTTTAATGCAGAGCGCAAGACAGGGTATCAACAAGAACCATCTTTTAACGTCTTTTGGTATGACGCGGCCGGGAATCGAACCCCGGACCTTCCGCTCTCCGGGTGGACGCTCTACCACTAGACCACAGAGGCGGTCTCTATTGCGGGGTTAAACAATAATCAGTCACTAACACATGTACATGTGGAATCATATGGGATGTGCCTTGCAAAATCAGGTAGCTACAGTATCGATGTGATCCTTGGTGATTGTCATGGAGCTCCGACTTGTTTCTCGCCCAGACTCATTTATTTACTACGGGGCGTCATAGTGCCGACTCACATGTAAAACAACACCCGCTCACCCTACGACTAATCGGTTTATCACCGAGATCAAGAGAAACTTATCTGGTGCAAAAAATCTGCGTATACTTTTACGTCGCCAACGTGTCTTCACAGTGAACTACTGTCCGTTTCCGACATAAAACTGAGTCATTGATCCGTGGTTATCCCGCGAGTAATTTCAACATCCTCTTTCTTTTGTAAGAGGCGACTTAAAGGGTGGTCAGGCTTAGTGACTTAATGATTGCGTGTCATCGAACCCTCGTAAAACTCGTAAAACAACATTCACCCTTGATTCATTGTAGAGGAGAAACTGTATCCCGGGTGCGCGTCGGGTAGACCCAGAACTCCATCTGTAATCAATATTAAAGTGTTTTCACACGTCCATGAGGAGATCGTCTTACAATGACACACATGAACCAACACCGAACAATGGGGTAACTGGGTTAAGAGTAACGTTAACGATCGTAAACAAAATACATTTGTGAACTGTACGTTTAAGCTTCAGCCACTCACTCCTTGTAAACATACCTCAAGGACGTTTGGTTGTATTCACATGAATGAAAGTGCAGAATATTTCATGATAAGCGAGTTACCAAAGCAACCCATTCGGGAAAACACTTCCTGCAGCGTTTACGAAAAGCTTTTTTTTAGCAAACTATAAATTTCCAACTCAGATTCTTATAACTGTAGCCCATCTACAGGTCGTAGGGTGAAACCCAATGAATCCGGAATAACGGGATTTCATGAACACGACCGCACGCACACGCATACACGCACGCACGCACAAGCACACGCACACACTGGATCCGCCACTGCACGTCTAACTGTTCACACCAGGCAACCGGTATATACACGAGTATTTCAATAATTTGAATTTATTTGGAGTGTATATACTGTGTTATTTTCAAGTGGGGTGGATCCACCACCGCATGTCCGACATCCTGTACACAGATCACCTCCCCAGCATGTCAATGCATGACTGTGTTATTAAAGTATTACTCATCAACCTTGAAAGTGCGTTGTCATGTTGCCGAACATGCACTCGTTACACCCGGTAGTTACCAAGCTTATTCCCGGTGGTGGGAATAAATAGGATGATAATTCTGAACTTATGAGTGAGTAAGTGAGTATGGTTTCACGCCGCTTTTAGCAATATTCCAGCAATATCAGGGCGGGGGACACCAGAAATGGGCTTCGTACATTGTACCCATGTCGAGAATCGAACACGGGTCTTCGGCGTGACGAGTGAACGATTGAACCACTAGGCTACCCGACCGCCCCTCTGAACTTATGAATAATTTGTTGTTGTAAGCTAAATATATTACATACAGATGTAACTGAAATGACTGTCATTTTAATATATTCCGAAAAGATTTCTTATTAAGTTTCAAACTGTTCTTGATATCAATTAATAAGTAGTATTATTATGTTTACTCCTAGCTTGGAAACAATAGCCCCTGACAGACATAATGTTATGAAGATGTTAAAAAATAAAAAATAAATAACGATGAAAAGGTTCCCAGTTTCCAATGCTTGTAAAATACCCCCCAAATTGGGGATCGGTTAGTTATAGCGACCTCACTGTTTCATCGTATCCCAGTGTGGATGGGTTGGTTATAGTGTGACCTCACTATTTCATCGCATCCCAGTGTGGATGGATTGGTAATAGTATGACCTCACTATTTCATCGTATCCCAGTGTAGATGGGTTCGTTATAGTATGACCTCACTATTTCATCGTATCTCAGTGTGGATGGGTTGGTTTTAGTGTGACCTCACTATTTCATCGTATCCCAGTGTGAATGGTTTGGTTATAGTGTGACCACATTATTTCATCGTACCCCAGTGTGGATGGGTTGGTTATAGTATGACCTCACTATTTCATCGTATCTCAGTGTGGATAAGTTGGTTATAGTATGACCTCACTATTTCATCGTATCCCAGTGTGAATGGTTTGGTTATAGTGTGACCTCACTATTTCATCGTATCTCAGTGTTTATGGTTTGGTTATAGTGTGACCACATTATTTCATCGTACCCCAGCGTGGATGGGTTGGTTTTAGTGTGACCTCACTATTTTATCGTATCTCAGTGTGAATGGTTTGGTTATAGTGTGACCTCACTATTTCATCGTATCTCAGTGTGAATTGTTTTGGTTAAATTGTGACCACATTATTTCATCGTACCCCAGCGTGGATGGGTTGGTTTTAGTGTGACCTCACTATTTCATCTTATCCCAGTGTGAATGATTTGGTTATAGTGTGACCACATTATTTCATCGTACCCCAGTGTGGATGGGTTGGTTATAGTATGACCTCACTATTTCATCGTATCTCAGTGTGGATAAGTTGGTTATAGTATGACCTCACTATTTCATCGTATCCCAGTGTGAATGGTTTGGTTATAGTGTGACCTCACTATTTCATCGTATCTCAGTGTGAATGGTTTGGTTATAGTGTGACCACATTATTTCATCGTACCCCAGCGTGGATGGGTTGGTTTTAGTGTGACCTCACTATTTTATCGTATCTCAGTGTGAATGGTTTGGTTATAGTGTGACCTCACTATTTCATTGTATCTCAGTGTGAATTGTTTTGGTTAAATTGTGACCACATTATTTCATCGTACCCCAGCGTGGATGGGTTGGTTTTTGTGTGACCTCACTATTTTATCGTATCTCAGTGTAGATTGTTTCGTTATAGTGTGACCTCACAATTTCATCGTATCTCAGTGTGAATGGTTTGGTTATAGTGTGACCACATTATTTCATCGTACCCCAGTGTGGATGGGTTGGTTTTAGTGTGACCTCACTATTTTATCGTATCTCAGTGTAGATGGTTTCGTTATAGTGTGACCTCACTATTTCATCGTATCTCAGTGTGGATGGGTTCGTTATAGTATGACCTCACTATTTCATCGTCTCCCAGTGTGGATGGGTTGGTTTTAGTGTGACCTCACTATTTCATCGTACCCAAGTGTGGATGGGTTGGTTATAGTGTGACCACATTATTTCATCGTATCTCAGTGTAGATTGTTTCGTTATAGTGTGACCTCACTATTTCATCGTATCTCAGTGTGAATGGTTTGGTTATAGTGTGACCACATTATTTCATCGTACCCCAGCGTGGATGGGTTGGTTTTTGTGTGACCTCACTATTTTATCGTATCTCAGTGTAGATGGTTTGGTTATAGTGTGACCTCACTATTTCATCGTATCTCAGTGTGGATGGGTTCGTTATTGTATGACCTCACTATTTCATCGTATCCCAGTGTGGATGGGTTGGTTTTAGTGTGACCTCACTATTTCATCGTACCCCAGTGTGGATGGGTTGGTTATAGTGTGACCTCACTATTTCATCTTACCCCAGTGTGAATGGTTTGGTTATAGTGTGACCACATTATTTCATCGTACCCCAGCGTGGATGGGTTGGTTATAGTATGACCTCACTGTTTCATCGTATCTCAGTGTGGATAAGTTGGTTATAGTATGACCTCACTATTTCATCGTATCCCAGTGTGAATGGTTTGGTTATAGTGTGACCTCACTATTTCATCGTATCTCAGTGTGAATGGTTTGGTTATAGTGTGACCACATTATTTCATCGTACCCCAGCGTGGATGGGTTGGTTTTTGTGTGACCTCACTATTTTATCGTATCTCAGTGTAGATGGTTTGGTTATAGTGTGACCTCACTATTTCATCGTATCTGAGTGTGGATGGGTTCGTTATAGTATGACCTCGCTATTTCATCGTATCCCAGTGTGGATGGGTTGGTTTTAGTGTGACCTCACTATTTCATCGTACCCCAGTGTGGATGGGTTGGTTATAGTGTGACCTCACTATTTCATCTTACCCCAGTGTGAATGGTTTGGTTATTGTGTGACCACATTATTTCATCGTACCCCAGTGTGGATGGGTTGGTTATAATGTGACCTCACTATTTCATCGTATCCCAGTGTGAATCACTTGGCATGTTAACAGCCATTGAACCAATGAAGATCCGAGTTAGGATTGGTCTTCAGCAACCCATGCTTGTTGTAAAAGGAACGGCATCGGGTAGTTAGACTCGCTGCCTTGGTTGATGCATGTCATGGTATCCCAATGGTGTAAATCGAATAATCGATGCTCATGATGTCAATCACTGGATTGTCTGGTCCAGACACAATTATTTACAAACCGCCCCCATATAGCTGGGGCGCTGCGTTAAACAACAAACAGAAACAGTCACTGGTTTGCATGTTTGGTCTGGATTATGTACAGCGGTAATATTACTGAATACCAGCTCATTGACTCGGAACAGGTGCTCGATGACAATAACGGCGATGGTACAGATACGGCGTGTCGTGCAGCCCTGTTAGACACAGAGTGATCTACCATTACTCCATCTACATACACGACACGATACGCCGTTCTGATAATTAGCCGAGTGCATGGTCCCCCGAACGTGATGAACTGCTAACACGACACGTTAAGACACGCCCATGACGGCTGGTTAAGTCTGAACGACGAAACACAGTGAATACCCTGAGGCTGTGGAGTATAGCCTCTCGGAGCAGGTAACATCTCACAGGCCAGTGCAAAGATGACAATAAGCAGAAAGCATGGGAAACGGCGTTATCGCCTATAGTACCCCGACACGCACATCTTCCATTAGTCCTGCACCATGACTGGGCTTCATTGTTTTGGGTATTTTGTTTTACTAAAAGCCTAGGCAAGTCTAGATCAAACTAACCAAGTCTAGTTTGCTTGATTAAACAGCAGAAGAGGAAAGGTTCTTTCGAGAAATAAAATATATTTTAAAGACATGTTTTCATTAACTATATATAAGTGTTAGTCTAATCTTCCCTTCTGAGACGAGATTGTATATGAGGCAAATTGCATTGATATCCTTGTTTCCTGGCATTGTTGTTGTTGGTGTTGTTGTTGGTGGCGTTGTTGTTGTTGGTTGTGTTGTTGTTGGTGTGTTTTTGTGTGTGCATGCCTGCCTGCGCGCGCGCGTGTGTGTGTGTTCGTCACACTCTGTAAAATTCTTGCCATATCCAGTAATGTTCCAGCTGTTAATATTCGAGTCTGGATCAGAAAATCCAGTGATTGATATTATGAACAACGATCCACACCGTCCGGGCACGCTGACACACCATCAACCAATAGACTGAGCCTGACCACCCAGTCCATTTAGTCGCCTCTTGTGGCCAACATAGATTGCTGGGGACCAATTCTTACCCTGAATGCCCACGGTCATCGGTGATGTTTTGACCGGTACGTAGACACTCTGGAAAAGTTGTTTGTGAAGAGGTCTTGCCATCTGTTCTTATGTGTTTTCACTCCGTGCAGAAAGTGCCGGTACCTACAGCTGTTGTTTATAGGAAAGGCGCCGTATGAGATGACATTACGGAGGCAACTGTGTCAATGATGTTGTGATTGTACTTGGCAAACGTCGTTCGTGATGAGTGGGAGTTGGTGCACGCTCCTTGTTGTGGCGTGTGGCGTCTGGTGTGTGTGTGGGCACGTGCTGACACACACTGACGTAATGCAAGCATGTGAAACCCGTCCTACTTCAAACACCAGACATGACAAGGTACACTGTCCCACGGGAGACAGAGTCCTGGGTGCCGTTGTATAAAGCGATCTCACCGCTAGCTCCCATACCTTAACATAGACATCCGACAGTCGTAGCGCTAAGGTTATTTTGTACAACGGTACCCTAGGGTATAACGACGTTATATCCCTCTTCATAATATGGTGCGTTGTAATGTAGCGTTGTACCGATGTCGGGTTCCATTGTTGAAAACGTGTCAACCCTGAGAACCTTAAATGTTTGCATGTATTAAGTACAGTACTTTCCATAAGTAAAGACTGTATTTGAACTCACCCGTGAAGATCCGGGTTAGAACAGGTCTTCGGCATCCCATGCTTTCTGTAAGAGGTGACTATGCTTGTCGTAAGAGGCGACTAGCCGGATTGGGTGGTCAAGCCCGCTGACTCGGTTGGTGCATGCGTGGATCGATGCTCATGATGTCAATCATTGGGTTGTCATCATCAGTGCATTTTTTCTAAAGGGGAGCTCAAAACAATTAAGAAATAATGGGCTATAAAGAAATTATTACACTTGCATGTGTGTCACACTGACTTTACGAAACCCATGTAAGAATTCATGTTTTCTGACGCTCGTTTTGTATCATCACTGCCCTTGTGTGTACACAACAGGCTTCTCTACTCCAGTATAACAATATCTACCCTACTGTATAAACATTGCCTCCTACGTGTATATATACTTGCTTACTGCACTCTGTAAATCACTTGATAACGGTGTTAGAACCTACACCGAAACGTCGCTCTTAATTGTAATGAAGAAGTTGTTCATCCATAAATTTCTTATCCTTACTTAGTACTCCAACTTCTAAATGCCTATCAAAGAAGTTACTCGTTTTGTAGACTCAGTATGACACACATGCTTGAATATTAATCTCTATATACGTCCATGAGGTATCAACTATTATGAGATGAAACCCAACACTAGGGGTGGGACAATACACCAATGCATCGGTGATTTTTACTTCTTGATTGGGTGGATCGATGCTCGTGATGTCAATCATTGGGTTGTCTGGTCCATACTCGAATATTTACAGACTGCCGACGTATAGCTGGAATACTGCTGAGTGCTGCGTTAAACAACAAACAAACAAAACTTCTTGATACAAGTATCAATCACAGTTGCACAGTTGCACGCTGAGTAAAAATATTGATTATTATCTTAAATTATTTACAGTCCGCCGTCATAAAGCTGGAATATAGCTGGTGCGGCGTTAAACAAACAAACAAACAAACAAACAAACAAAAATTTGAACTGAATACACAACCAGCAGGCATCAGCGTGACTACTGTATTCTCTGTTGACGACAATGAACAACGTTGACTACCGCGCTGTCAACAAGTGTCCCCAACTGAAAGTGCTCCCACCGCCATCCATATACGGACATGGTGTCAACGATGTTGAACCTTCCCTTGCCCCTGTTACAAGATGGGCAACGGAGGTCAAGAGGGAAAGTGAGTGAGTATGGTTTTACGCCGCTTTTAGCAATATTCCAGCAATATCACGGCGGGGGACACCAGGAATGGGTTTTACACATTGTACCGTTACGGGGAATCGAACCCGGGTATTCGGCGTGACTAGCGAACGCTTTAACCCTAGGCTACCCCACCACCCCTCAAGAGGGAAATGTGAAGCCCATTCTGGTGTCCCCCGCCGTGATATTGCTGGAATATTGCTAAAAGCGGCGTAAAACCAAACTCACTCACTCACTCAAGAGGGAAAGAGAGAGCCTCGAAGACGACCCAAACTCAGGAAGACCTTCAACTGTCGACACGAAGGAAATGTTGATAAAAGATATGACATGATCATATCTGATCACACGACACGTCACATGGCCAGAATAGTAGGCATCTCTCATGGGAGAGTTGAGATCATTCTGAGCAGTGAACTGATAAAGGTGTCAACAGACTGGGACCCAAGGTTTCGTGAGAGTTTACGTCGGTTTGATGCAGACCAGCACAATTTGTTGGACGACTTGTAACGATGGACGGTTCGCCGCTGTCAGTCAGAGACTAAACAACAGCCAACGCACTGGAACCATCTGATGTCTCTTCCTTCGGCAAAGTCAACACTTGTTCCATCAGCTGGCTAGGTGTTATCTTCGGTTTTCTCAGATTCTAAAGGAATTCCACGGGTGAACTACCGCACCCGTAAAGATCCGGGGTAGAATAGGTTTTCAGCAACCCATGCTTGCCGTAAAAGGCGACCGTGCTTGTGAGAGGCGACTAACGGGATCGGGTGGTTAGGCTTGCTGGCTTGCTTAATCCCAATTGCGTGGGATAAAGCTGGATTATTGCTGAGTGCGGCGTTAAACAACAAACAAACAAATGGTGAACTACCTCCGGAAAAGTTAAACCTGTAGTCCTGCACCATGACTGTTGAATAAATGTATTTTATGAAAACACAACCAATAGATAGATATATGGATATGTAGATACCCACGTAGTCACATGCATATTTATACATATAGTATAGTTGTGCATATGTGTATGGCCATCCTAAGGGATCGGTCGTTGTACAGTTATGCGTATGTATATGGACATCCTAAGGGACCGGTCATTGTATCAGGGGAGGGTCTTGAAAAGAAGAGACAACTATTTTCGATTCGCATTAAAAAACGGGGAAGGATTGTTTGCACACTAAAAAGGTAACATTGCTATATGAATAGATGTAGGTTATTTGTATTGTTGTAGTGGACGTCCTTATCTCATGACATACGTTACAGGCCTAGCCCTGCTTTGAACATCACGAGCATGGTATATGGTGTTGACAATACAGACCGGGCGAAACTGGGATTCGAACCCACAACCATCAGATTCAGACAAGGCTCGGAGACCAGGTCTGCACGGCAAGTGGGCCACCCGTGAAATCCTTATCTCGTCTTCCCATGGCATGGTGATCCTTTAACCGGCATATATATATATATATGCCCATCCAGCCCTCCATTCTGTATTGTTGGTTGGTTGGTTTGTTGTTTAACGCCGCACTCAGCAATATTACAGCTTTATGACCGCGGTCTGTAAATAATCGAGTCTAGACCAGACAATCCAGTGATTATTATCGTGAGCATCGATCCACGCATTTGGGATCGATGACATGCATCAACCAAGTCAGCGAGCCTGACCACCTGATCCCGTTAGTCGCCTTTTACGACAAGCGTAGTCGCCTTTTACGGCAAGCATGGGTTGCTGAAGACCTATTCTACCCCGGAATCTTCACGGGTCCCATTCTGTATAGCCTATGGCTGTGCCCAGAGCGGTGTAGTACAAGGCAGTTTAGTCGTTACAGCGATAGATACAATGATGGAGCCCGTGAGTGAGTGAGTGAGTGAGTGAGTTAATGCTTTACCTCACATCGTCAGTATTTCAGCCACATCGTGACGAGTTAATGGTATCCCACCGTGATATATATGGAATACAGGATGTGCTGTTACAAAAAGGGAAACGTTGAGAAGTAAGCACGATTGTAGAACTTCTTTCACAAGATACCACCGGGAAGGATCTCCGTGTCAGATAGTCGCAAACAAAGTACTGGAAACATCAAATTTGCTGATACTTCACTTAAATGGCAAGTAAATAATCAGAGCGCTTTCACGTTGTTCATGGTCGTATTCAATTTCAAACTTGTGTACCTGTGAATGGTGAAATATTAGGGAATATGAATCTTTTATTGAAGGATACGGTTGATGCTGAACGCCTGAACGAGTTTCTATCACTGCATTCGTATGAGTATATGTACATACGAGAGAATGACAATCAGCATAATTCATCTGTATGTAACAAGTAGCAAGAAGTACAGTAGTTCATTGTATGTGTGTCAGCTCATTTAAGGAGGGAAACCATAGGGCGCTCTATCGTTGACGTTTACAGCTTCCGTGAGTGAGTGAGTGAGTGGGTTTGTTTTTATTCCGCTTTAAATGTCATTTCAGTTGTATCACCGCGTGTTAGCTGGGAGGAAAACCCGAAGTGACGCAAGTGCTGACAAACCAAGGGTTAATCCTAGATTCGAAGTCACGATCGGCGGATCCTGGCAAGAAAGGGAAACAAATCTGCACAAAGAAAACAACGCCACCCTTAGCTGATATACACGTGGGGATTTCCGGGAGAATATGTCCCACGTGCACCTCATGCTTGTCGTAATAAAGACGATCGGGTGGTTGCCTTGCTCCAAGGCTGTACTGAAAGAAAAGTACATGGATGTGTTGTAATTCTTTCCTCCTACGAGGCAAGTCTATATATGTGGACAGGACAACTTATTCTTATTATTTACATAATCTAGAAATTATTATTTAAACAAATAATTATTGCCTTAGAGACATGTGCAAGTCTAATCGGGTGGTTACGACGTTCGAGGTGACTGACTGTGTCCTCACACCATGGCGGCGTGTATCGTTGCTTATACTGTCACCCACTGGTTTGTCTGGCCGAGACTTGTTGATGTACAAGCCGCCGGAGCAGTGGGGTATAGCCTAGTGGTTAAAGCGTTCGCTCGTCACACCGAAGAGCTTGGTTTGATTCCCACATGGGTGCAATGTGCGAAGCCCATTTCTGGTGTCCCCCGACGTGATATTGCTGGAATATTGCTGAAGGGAGCGTTAAACCATACTCACCCATTACAAGCCCCAGCGAGGTCAGGGCAATAGCTGAAATATAACGGCGAAACAACATACTGTAAGAATACATCCTCTCTCACGCGGAACTCCCGAAGAACATCTTCATATTACATTCAAATTAACCTTGTAGAAATCAATAAATTAATGTTTAACCTCAGAGTCATTCGGCTACCCGGATATCGCGTGGGTTGTCTCCCTTGGCGAGAGTCTACGTGACTTGCTGAAGGCCAGACGCGAGTCGTTAGATCCACGATAACGACATAGGCCGATTAGTTTGTGGCAAGTCACGGCATTACTGTAATTGGTCTTGTCGCCGAGAGCATTAGGTCGTCGTAAAGATGTCGATGGTGATGTATGTAAATGGCGTGTCTGTGGCTGAAGCTTGACAGCTTATGATCGTTTAGACGAGCCATTGTGTGCATACATGTAACGATATATAAACATATGCTCACGTATCTTTAACTACTTGACGGTGGAATAGCCTAGAGGTAATGCGTTAGCTCACCACCCCGCAAACCTTGGTTCGTTTCCCAACATGGGTGTTATGTTTGAAGGGCTTTCCACTTTAATACGGTTGGAATATTGCTAACAGTGCTGTGACTTATACCCGTGCTCGTGGGTTTCACCGATGTGGTAAACGTCAAAGACATGCATCACTTCGGGCTTTCCTCCCACATTAAACTGACACGCCGTGGTATAATTGGAATAATGTTTAAAGCGTCGTTAAACACAACTAACTCACTCATTCATTATTGCAGGGTTGCGTTTCACATCGCTACGACGATCGTAACTCCTATCCTTTAACATAGACTTACGGGAATCTGCACTATAGACTTACGATAGCTGTAGCGCTTTACTAGCCATTGTACCCATGCTAAGTCAAATGCCCCAGTGTTGGAGTTACGACTGTCGTGGTGCTAAGATCGCTTTGTGGAACTGGTCCCAGTGTAGTAGTTGCGACTGTCGCGGTGCTAAGATCGCTTTGTGGAAACCTCCCCAGTGTTGGAGTTACGTCTGTCGTGGTGCTAAGATCGCTTTGTGACACGGGCCCCAGTGTAGGAGTTATGACTGTCGTGGTGCTAAGATCGCTTTGTGAAACGGGCCCCAGTGTAGGAGTTACGACTGTCGTGGTGCTAAGATCGCTTTGTGAAACGGGCCCCAGAGTAGGAGTTGCGACTATGGTGGTGCTAAGATCGCTTTGTGACACGGGCCCCAGTATAGGAGTAACGTCTGTCGTGGTGCTAAGATCGCTTTGTGGAACTGACCCCAGTGTAGGAGTTGCGACTGTCGTGTTGCTAAGGTCGCTTTGTGACACGGGCCCCAGTGTAGGAGTTACGACTGTCGTGTTGCTAAGATCGCTTTGTGACACGGGCCCCAGTGTAGGAGTTGCGACTGTCGTGTTGCTATGGTCGCTTTGTGACACGGGCCCCAGTGTAGGAGTTGCGACTGTAGTGTTGCTATGGTCGCTTTGTGAAACGGGCCCCAGTGTAGGAGTTACGAATGTCGTGGTGCTATGGTCGCTTTGTGACACGGGCCCCAGTGTAGGAGTTGCGAATGTCGTGTTGCTAAGATCGCTTTGTGACACGGGCCCCAGTGTAGGAGTTACGACTGTCGTGGTGCTATGGTCGCTTTGTGACACGGGCCCCAGTGTAGGAGTTCCGAATGTCGTGTTGCTAAGATCGCTTTGTGAAACGGGCCCCAGTGTAGGAGTTCCGAATGTCGTGTTGCTAAGATCGCCTTGTGGAACTGGCCCCAGTGTAGGAGTTACGACTGTCGTGTTGCTAAGATCGCTTTGTGAAAGGGTACAATGTAAGGTTGTTACGGCTGTCGTGGTGCTAAGATCGCTTTGTGAAACTGGACTCGGCTGAAAGGCAGATTATTGAATAGGTTCGCCCAGCCGTACCGTGGATCTGCCTTCGTTATATCGTACTAATGGTCGATGTCGTTCATAGCGTAATCCTCGATGGATTCTCCGTGTCTAGCAGCAGGTAATAGAGCGTGGATACATTATTGATGGAATGCGACAAGAATCCACGTGCCTCTGTTACGTGACCTTTTCAATTTACGAAATATTTTATGGGATATTCTACCCCTATTATGCCTGTAATAATCCCCGTATCTCGCCGATCACCCTCGTTGTTAAACTACCCGGGCAACCGTAACGACGACATGCCAGACCCCCGGTCACGCGGTGTCAGAGACTGGAAAAATACAACTGGAGTGAGTGAGTGAGTATGGTTTTACGCCGCTTTAAGCAATATTCCAGCAATATCACGGCGGGGTACACCAGAACTGGGCTTCACGCATTGTACCCATGTCGGGAATCGAACCCGGGCCTTTGGCGTGACGAGCGAACGCTTTAACCACCAGGCTAACCGACTAACTAAGTGAGTGAGTGAGTGCGTAAGAGAGGGAGTGAGTTTTTCAGAAAGTGATATGATGCTAACTGACCAAGAATCCACTGGGGTGAATCTTCCCCAGACTCCACGACCCGGGGACTGTACAGCGAGAACGTATACACTCTGCCTTTTGGTACTGAGGCATCTCTCAGCCTTAGCCTCGCTGCCCTCCTGCCACCGAAGTGATAAATATCAGCGATCTACCTCACTTACACTGTAAAAAATGTGTTTACATCCTAAACTCAAACCTAAGCACGTTCCTTGTCCCATACTTTTGACGCGTTTAGGGTCTTAACATGTTTAGGACAGGTGCCGATTTTATAGTGCTAGCCCACTGAGATACCTTGCCGCGAGCCCACTGGGATAACATGAATACATCAATCTCAGACATGTTTACTGACTCTGAGGCGACCAGTACTTGTTTTAGCCCCTTAATGCCGACAAATACCATATTTTAACGTCTTTTGGTATGACGCGGCCGGGGATTGAACCCCGCACCTTCCACTCCCCGGGCGGACGCTCCACCACTAGGCCACGGAGGCGGTCCAAGCATGTTTAGGTTTGCGTTTAACAGCTAAACGTGTTTAGGGTTTAAGCGTTGGATATATCTTTATATCTTACTTATATCATACATCTCATCCATAGTTGAATTAATGCCCCGTGATATGCACTGTATTTAAACGTGTTTAGATTATTAGTATAATACATAATGTTATCGTAACCATGTTATAATTCTAAACACATTCCTAAACATGTTTTGATCTAACAAGTCTTGTATGTCCCTACATTCTAAACACGTTTTTTCACAATGTGGAGCTGCCATTCATTCCGGAGCAGGAGGGAGGGAGCAGGGGTGCTCACCCCTCCCCGTTCTTGTTTTAAGTACTAGTGCACTAATCATGTTACCTATAAGTAATATAGTAACAAGTATATTAAAGTCCACGTGTCTGTCACGTGATCTTTTCAATTTACGAAAATATTCTACCCCTGTAATAATCCTCCTATCTCCCTAATCACACTCACGGTTAAACCACCCAGTCAACCGTAACGACAACCCCTGGGTCACGCAATATGGTTACGCGTCGAGTTACGTCTGCTCCGTAGGTGTGGTGCATTCTGGGATACTCTGATACCGCCAGTGCGCGTCACCGTGAAATCCTACCCAAGGTACGTGGGCTGAGGGATTATGAAGAATAACATGTAAAATGACGTTTTGACTCAGTGGCAGTACGAGGATAGTATAGTACTCAGGAAAATAAACACTCCAGGCTTATGGATGTGTGGGGATTTGAGGCTTTACAAGGTGATGGGGACTGGTACAAAAGTGTCATTAGTCCCAGTTACATTGCGTGTGGGACAGTTTCTGTTATACGCGAGTCACATCTATTCTCATGGTAGTAATTTCCAAGGAATGCAGTTGATCTCTTGGGCCGAATAACCGCATTCCATAATCTTAAACGTGTGTGGACAACGAAACCTTTTCAACCAACGACATCAGGGAGTTTCGAAATTATGGTGTGTGTTGATAGCTATATATCACCTGGAATGTATGTGTAAATGTTTGAAATATAGTGCGCGCTCGTTAGTTCGTACGTGCGTACGTGCGTGCGTGCGTGCGTGTTTGAAATAAAGATTGTCTCAGAATTATTCGTCAGCAGTCACAGACAGACATCTGCTGTAGTAGTCCAGACAGAATCTTGGTAATAATGGCCATTATATATAAAGGAACTATATCTGTACCACCCAGTGACGTTTACGGTATTGATTGGACTTAGAGTGTTGTGCTAGATCAGTAGAATCTATATAAATACAACAGTATAAACGTATGTATCACATGCAACAGTATATACGTGTTCATCAAATACAACAATATATACGTATTTATCATATGCAACTGTATGTACCTGTTTATGAAATACACCAGTATATACGTATCTTCGCGAGTCAAGGGTGTACTGACTATAAAAGTCCAGTTTCCAACCTTGCCGGACTTGGCTGCAATAATGAAGTAAACTTTTGGCTGGACTAACGAGTCCAATGCATAGTCCAATCAAAATTGCGTAACAAAATCGACAACCGGTTCGTAAAATTGCAGGATTTGCAAAGCAGGTGTACCGCCAACTCGACGTCAACAGTTTTTTCCAAATATTTTCATGTTTTTAATAAAAGTGTTCACGTAATTTGGTGGACTTTGCGAAGTAAGACCCGTTTTATTACAAAACAGATCCACTTGGCACCGCCATTTTGTTTGATTTGCTTGATTGATTGTTGTTTAACGCCGCATTCAGCAGTCTGTCGAAAGAGGCGACTAACGGAATCGGGTGGTCAGGGTCGCTGACTTGCTTGATGCATGTCATCGTATTCCAAATGCGTAGATCGATGCTCCTGATGTCAACCACTGGATTGTCTGGTCGAGATTATTTTTCAGACAGCTGGAATATTGCTGAGTGCGGCGTTAAATGACAAACAAACAAACAAACAAACAATTATCACATAGGACAGTATAAACACGTCTATCACATACAATAGAATATACTTTGTATATCACATACAACAGTATGTAAGTGTTTATCACATACATCAGTATCAACTGTCATTACGTGCAAAAATATCAAACAAATGTCGGGGGCACGGGTGGCCCAGTCGTCTAAGGCGCCGCGATTCGCTGTGCAGAGTTGCGTCCCTTGGGCACGCCAGAAACCTATGATTGTGGGTTCGAATCCCAGTTCGCCCCGATTATGTTTCTAGGTTTGTCAGCACCGTACCCGTGCTCGTGGGTTTCACCGAAGTGGTAAACGTCCTAGACCTGCATCACTTCGGGCTTTCCTCCCACATTAAGCCGACACGTCGTGATATGACTGGAATACTGTTAAAAGCGGCGTTAAACCCAACTCACTCACTCAAACAAATGTCTATTGAAATTTACTCAGGTAAAGTGACCAAATTCCACCTGATCCGCAATGGCTAAAACAGAGCAGAACTAAAATATTTGATGACAACCTCAGAATGGTTTCATAATGTAATCTTGTGAGATTGTGAGTTACGTCGACAATACCCTCACGCACACAGATGGTTAAAATGACGTCATAACGTTATCTGATAGGTCGAGTTTCCCCGTGACGTCACCACGCAGATCGAGTTGCTTGTGTGTCAGCGTGACTGGCCTCGAAGATTCAGGGCCTAAACTCGTGGTATATGTTTCTTTCCGAATGTATGTATAAATAACATTTGGCAAGGGTATCTGGTGGCAAACAAGAGAAAAGTAAATCAGACGTATAGAGATCCGAGACGCCCTTCTACCGATAAATATAGCCGATAACGCGGCCCAAACCATCTTCCGTTATCCATCTCCATACCACTGTGCTAAATACCCCGGGCCCATGCAGTACCAAAGCTTCGTTTTGAGCCCAGTTAGTTTGTTTGTTATTTAACGCCGCACTCAGCATTATTCCAGCTTTATCACAGGGGTCTGTATAATAATCGAATCTGGACCAGACAATCCAGTCATTGACATCATGAGCATCGACCTACGCAATTGGGATACGATGACATGCATCAACCAAGTCAGCGAGCCTGACAACCCGATCCCGTTATCCGCCTCTTACGACAAGCATAGTCGCCTTTTACGGCAAGCATGGGATGCTGAAGACCTGTTCTAGCCCGGATCTCAACGGGTAGGTAAATTCTCAGAGGAATATGCCCACACTCATCACCAAAAATTGTGACGTGCTGAAATCAGGTTTTGTGAAGCCACCTAACTAATGAAAATAATGAAAATGAGAAGTTGATTGTCGTGTTGTTATTAATTGAAAATCAAATTTCTTTATACAAAAGGTATCACTAGAGTATGCACGATTGAAATACGTTTTAACACTGTTCAGTTCAGAAAAAAACATGAAACCAATATTCCTGGACAATTTGAAGGTTTTTCAAAGCAAATAAAAACTAAATATTTGCCCAAGTTTATGATAAGATGTCTTGAACGGTTTTGAAGCTATGCTTCGGAAACAAGAGACGCATTTCAAACGTTTCAGACATAATCTCTGTACACTGATCGCGATTTGCCATCGGTTTTGAAAGGTAAATTGCGAATTTCGTTTTTTTAATTTTGCGACATTACGAATAGTTTGTTTTATAGAAACACAATGTATTGATGATTAATTTTGCAAATGTGATAATCACATATAACATCTGACAGTTTATTTTAAAATCTGCGTTTTCAATTTGAACTCTAGGCTCAATTAGACGTGCTATTTAAACATGAAACAAGTATTAGATTTTTACGAGTCTTTGAATATTTACAGGTGTCTCAGAACGTCCATGACAACCGGCTTTTCTTTCTGCTCTCATTTTCGCAATATTTGAGCTGTTGTTTGTTTGTGTGTTTGTTTGTTCCCGTTAAGATAGTTGAAATTCTATGGAGCAAAGATAGGGTTTTTAAACTTAATTTCAAGGCGATGTTTCACATTGTATTTGTCAAGCTCTGTCTAGCGAGGCAGTCTGGTCAAAAACGTCGTCAAAGATTAAAACCAGTGCCTGGACCGCGTGACTGGTGCGACCGCTGCGTCGATAACTCGACGCCGAAGCTGCTGTAGTGCAACGACATTAACGACAGTACCTGGCGCCTAGGTTAATGGGTAAGTTTAGAAATAACGACTGTTTTATGCACACTGCTCCGTCAGAAGTTTTCAATTCAAACGACACGCCCCACTAAATGATAAAAAATAAGCGGTCGATTATTGATTAACTGATAAAGAAATTATAGCTGTATTGACAACACGCGAGGTCAGTCTTGTGAAGGTGTTCATGGAAACTCAAGCGAAAACGCCCCTGACATGTTTCCTCCAACAACCGGAACTGGGTGGTCCACGTGACTTTGCCGCTCAGTCTTAGTCAAGGTTAAGCCAGGATGGGATACATTGATATAGTAAAGGTTTGGAGACAATGATGAAAATGATGACAGTGACGATAAAAATGACATTAGGGACAATAATGATAACGGTGACAATGATTATAACGATGACAATGGGGACAATGATTATAGCGATGACAATGGGGAGAATGATTATAGCGATGACAATGGGGACAATGATGATAACGGTGACAATGGGGACAATGATTATAGCGATGACAATGGGGACAATGATGATAACGATGACAATGGGGACAATGATGATAATGGGGACAATGATTATAGCGATGACAATGGGGACAATGATGATAACGATGACAATGGGGACAATGATGATAACGGTTACAATGATTATAACGATGACAATGGGGACAATGATGATAGCGGTGACAAGGGGGACAATGATTATAGCCATGACAATGGGGACACTGATGATAACGGTGACAATGATTATAACGATGACAATGGGGACAATGATGATAATGGGGACAATGATTATAACGATGACAATGGGGACTATGATGATAACGGTGACAATGATGATAACGATGACAATTGGGACAATGATGATAACGGTGACAATGGGGACAATGATTATAGCGAGGACAATGGGGACAATAATGATAACGGTGACAATGATTATAACGATGACAATGGGGACAATGATTATAGCGATGAAAATGGGGACAATGATGATAACGGTGACAATGGGGACAATGATTATAGCGATGACAATGGGGACAACGCTGATAGCGATGACAATGGGGACAATGATAATAGCGATGACAATGGGGACAATGATGATAACGATGACAATGGGGACAATGATGATAACGGTGACAATTGGGACAATAATTATAACGATGACAAGGGGGGCAATGTGTATAACCATGACAATGGGGACAATGATGATAACGATAACAATGGGGACAATGATGATAACGGTGACAATTGGGACAATAGTTATAACGATGAAAAGGGGGGCAATGTGTATAACGATGACAATGGGGACAATGATTATAACGATGACAATGGGGACAACGATGATAACGGTGACAATTGGGACAATGATTATAACGATTGCAATGGGGACAATTATGATAACGGTGACAATTGGGACAATAATTATAACGATGACAAGGGGGTGGGGGAGGCAATGATGATAACAATTGCAATGGGGACAATAATTATAACGATGACAATGTGGACAAAGTCTATTACGATGACAATGGGGACAATGATGATAACGATGACAAGGGGGGCAATGATGATAACGATGGCAATGGGGACAATGATGATAACGATGGCAATGGGGACAATGATGATAACGATGACAATGGGGACAAATATTTTAACGATGACAATGGGGACAATGATGATAACGATGACAATGGTGATAACAGTGACAATGATTACAACGGCGACAACGGTTATAACGATGGCAATGGGGACAATGATGATAAGGTTGACAATGCTTATAACGATGACAATTGTGATAACAGTGACAATGAATATAACGGTGACAATGGGGACAATGATGATAAGGATGACAATGGGGACAATGATGACAAGGATGATGACTATGACAATGGTGATAATGTGGTGATTGATGTGGTATGAACGATGCTATTGAAAACGTTGATGGTGACTATGGTAATGGCGATGGAATTAATGTTTTGATACACATCTGCCAGAAGGACGCGTGTGAATCAGATCGAATCAGTATGCCATTCAACACCTTTATTAATATTATTTATCAATAGCCTATTGTTTCGACAGGCCTTCACAGACAACTGCTGTTCTCCAGGTAAGCGTAGGAAGTGATGACAAGCGTAGCGTGCTTCCACGTAACCATGACGACGGCATGCATGGCTCTGTACTGAATTGATTATCTCCCCCTTGGTGAATATCTCCAAATGTTACAACTATCAGGATGATGTATAATTCTTTATCAGCACGAACAGCAGGAAACAATGGCATGGATCACGGACTAATTTGATCACGGGGCGATACTGACCGGTTGAGCAACTATTGCATGTTTGGTTAATACCGTACAGCCTCTAAAATTGCGCTAGTGATTATTGAATGGACCTGACATTGACATTTCAGCCGCAGTTTAACATGAATATCCAACTTAGACACAGTATACCGACTCCGAGCCGACCAGCCCTGGTTTTATCCCCTTAATCGCCAGGCGAGTAACAAGTACCATCTTTAAACGTCTTGTGGCATGACGCGGCCGAGGATCGAACCCCCGACCTTCCATTTCCGGGCAGACGCTCTGTTCACTAAACCACGAAGGCAGTCAAAAACACTTTTAATCTGTCTGAGTTTGGGTCACGCTTCCACGTTCAGCAGAGACGCTGTAATATAACTGATATAGTGCTCAAAATTGGGTCAAACCAGATCCACTCACTCACTCACTCACTCACACAAACTTCCTATACGAACGCATTATTGCGTACCTGTGAAGGGCAAATTCGTTATAATTCTGAAAAGACGAATCGGACAAATCAAACTCATACTTTTCCTCGACCCCCGTCCACCCCTGTTAGTCAGACGGACTAAAAATGTATATAGGGGGCACGGGTGGCCCAGTCGTCTATGGCGCCGCGATTCGCTGTACAGAGTTGCGTCCCTTGGGCGCGCCAGAAACCTACGATTGTGGGTTCGAATCCCGGTTCACCCCGATTATGTTTCTAGGTTTGTCAGCAGCATACCTGTGCTCCTGGGTTTCACTTCGGGCTTTCCTCTCACATTAAGCTGACACGCCGTGATATACCTGGAATAGTGTTAAAAGAGGCGTTAAACCCAACTCACTCACTCACTATACCCCTGTCTCCCGGGCCCCCGGGGATTCCGGTTAAGGATATAGACCCCCAGCACCCTATGCTGGTCGTAAGAGGCGACTGAATGGATCGGATGGTCAGACTCCGTGAATTGGTCGATTCCCATCATATCTGAATTGCGTTGGTCTATCTGGCCAACAAAGACGTCTCTGTTCTGTTCTGTTCTGTTCTGTCTCTATGTTTCATCACTGTACAAGAGTGTGGCGGGTGCCATGTGCTTACTCTCCGCATGTGAGTGAGTGAGAGTTATCTCCCCTAGATTGCCTTTGATTGAGGCCCAATTAAAGATGGGGCCCATTTTGGGTTTAGCTTTTCCACAGTCTATGCTCATGATGTCAATGACAGGATAATCTGGACTAGACTCGATTATTTACAGACCGAAGTCATCTTGATGGACTATACACTTTCGAAAACACCAAAGCAGATCTGATGGATCGGGTGGCCCAGTTGGGCACTCCTGAAACCTATGATCGTGGGTTCGAATCCCTGTTCGCCCCGATTACTTTTCTGGCTTTCTCTGCGTCATAGCCGTGCTCGTGGGTTTCATCAAAGTGGTAAATGTTTAAGACCTGCATCATTTTGGTCTTTCCTCCCACATTAAGCTGACACGCCGTGATGTAAGTTGAATATTGTTAAAAGCGACGTTAAACCCAAATGACTCACTCGATTTCTCACATCTGCCCCAAAGTTCACTGACCTCACCGGTAAGACACCTGAACTTCTGTCGGTCGCGGGGGCGGTCGGGTAGCCCAGTGGTTAAAGCGTTTGCTCGTCACGCCGAAGACCCGTGTTCGATGCCCGACATGGGTACAATGTGTGAAGCCCATTTCTGGTGTCCCCCGCCGTGATATTGCTGGAATATTGCTAAAAGCGGCGTAAAACCATACTCACTCACTCACTCACTCCGTCGGTCGCGTAAAATGCGGAAAGGTCGTTTGCATTGTCTGTTCTGTTATGGGGATGATTAGAACTGGGTTGCACCACAATAAGGTCATCTAATATAACCTACTCTCAATGCTAAAAGACCCGTGAAGATCCGGGGTATAGAATAGGTCTTGAGCAACCTTGGCTTGCCATAAAAGACGACTATGCTTGTCGTACGAGGCGACTTACGTGATCGGGTGGTCAGACTCGCTGACTTGGTTGATGCATGTCATCGTATCCCAATTTCGTAGATCGATGCTCATGATGTCAATCACTGTATCGTCTCGATCTTTTACAGACCACCGTCATATAGCTGGAATATTGCTGAGTGTTGCGTTAAACATCAAACAAACAAAATTACAATTACAGTTTAGATTCTACCTCTTCGTGAAGACGTTTGCCGATCATTCACGTTAGCTCCTGACACGTGGATAACTGAGCGAGTCTGACTGTCACAGGAGATGGCCAAGTTCATGAAGGTCACTGTCTGGTCCCGTCTGAAATGTACGTATACGGTAATCGTAATGGGATTTAATTACGTGGCCTGCACGTGTTGGTGTCGTCCCCGTACTGTGGGGACGTCACGGCGTTGCACAGACTGTGGCTGTCGTGAAGGAGATTAATTGAATACAGCGGCCTTTCAATGGATATTATTGAATATGGAAATAAATGGATATTTCTGGGTAATACAACACTGTTAACGGACATGCCGACCCGATGAAGCATATCATGTCATTCCAGATTGTATAGGAATTATTTAGCGAGGAATATATTTCCGACTTGTTATGAAGGGCGTTGTAATCATCACAGTGATATTGACTTGGTGTGGGGAAAACAGTCTGGGCTTAACCCATCAGCGAGACAAATCCTACAATAACACCCACTTTAAACTATCAAATATATCGATGCTGATACCACGTGAAGGCAGAAACATGTTGTTTTCGTTCTTGGCATAATATCCGACATCGATCAATTCCTCGTTTTGTCGTCAGAATAACAGTAAAGCCTCGTCAATCCGGAATTTATACATCGATGCTTATTACTGTAACATCTTATTTACATTGATCTTCATAACTTGAGTGAGTATGATTTTACGCCGCGTTAAGCCATATTCCAGTAATATTGCGGGAGACACCGTGAATGGAGCTTCACACAGTGTACCCTTTTGGGAATCGAACCCAAGCCTTCGGTGCGACGAGTGAACCCCTTAACCACTATCTCAACGCCCTGTTTAAATGCAGAGGCTACATGTGTGTTTAAGAACAAGGCGATGGCGATTCAATATGTCAGCGCCAACCTAACCCATTTTAACGTGCCAACATCATTAAACTTATTTAAACTCTGGGTTTGACTGGGTTAAATGACTTGAAACATGTATCGCATGCTGGGGACAAATTATACACCTAAACGAGAACTGTATGGCAGTGTGATTTCGGTGCAAACAAGTCGCCATGTTTCTGCCAAACTGTCCTGTCGGTCACAGACCGGGCATCGCTGTCTTCAAGCTGCTGCTGCTGCTGCTCCCCATCTGGCTCTCTGACGGCATGCATTGTGACGTCATAGTGTATACGTTCTGAGGTCACTGACCTGAGTTGATGTCACATTGACCGCAGTAGTCGCGTGTATGGTGCAGATGCTCAGTGAAAACATATTGCTGACGATAATGACAACATTATTCGCAACCAAGACTAGTCTCTGAAATGAATATATTAAAAAACCCAGTTGTTTTTAATTATAGTTATAAAATATAACAAAAAGGAGCCCAGAGACTTTCTTCATTTCCTGATACTGCAGTAATCTAGACTTGCCAAACATTATAGACTTGCATGGGCTGTATTGGATATATTTGTTTCAGGGTGTTATGACAGACTATTCGCAAACGTATTCGCTGTCTCCTGGCCACTAATGCTGTTGGCGAGGTCACACGTACCACACGTGCAACACGTGTGGAGTATGGAATGCTACATCCAGGGGGCGCTACATGGTGTAGCGGGTGGATACATGCGTGGATGGGTAAAGCTTGTTTTACACCGCCATCTGTGATATATCTTCGTAACGGCGGCCTGTAAATTCAGTTCTGATCAATGCAGACTAGTGGTTGATTGCGGAAATTGTTCTTAATGAATATGAGAAGGTGCTGCTATATAATTATTTTTTACTCGGATGTAATGAGTAAAGTAACGTGAGGAGGATTTTGTGTAGGTTCACGTGTCGTGTCAGATGATTCAGTAGGTTTCACACGTCATATTACATGATATTCACACGTCATATTACATGATATTTACATGTCATTTTACATGATTAGGTAGATTTCACATATGTCAAATAATTCAGTGGGTTTCACAAGTCATATTACATGATCATGTAGATTTCACATGTGTCAGACAATAAAGTGGGTTCACACGTCATATCACATGATATTTACACGTCATATTACATGATTAAATAGATTTCACATGTCGTGTCAGATGATTCAATGGGTTTCATATTTCCTGATGATTGCTTTGGTTTCACAGGAAGGTTGTCCCTGGTCCCGTTACCCGCAGTAGACCGACACATGCATGTCGTTAACGATATGTTTGCATAACTTACAACCCAAATTAATTCTGTTTTCCCTGTTTTCGTGGTCTATTGACCTAGAATATCCACGAAACAACGAAAAGCAATTGATATGACCTTTCTGCTGCATATCTGACAGATTATATAGCGCAGCTCTTGTGGTCCCTCCGCCTTACGGAGTAGCCGAGTGTCAGAAGTCTATCGAGGTAAGTGGTGGCGTGTGTTGGCATATTCGCCAAGGTGAAACCTCGCGGCTCTTCGTAACATTTAGATCTAGGTATAATTGATTAAAGCTGCGGAGGACAGAAACAGAACAAAGCAAGTAACGCGGGAGTAAGCATCACGTTGGCTGGTCTCTGTTGTTGCAGATGGTGGTGTTCTTCCGGTCTGGTCCAAGTCCTGTTGGTTGTTAATGTAACCCCCGTCATGCATTCATGTCACCATACCAGCATACCAGCATACCAGCATTCGTGTCACCATACCAGCATTCATGTCACCATGCCGTCATACCAGCATTCATGTCACCATACCAGCATACCAGCACTCATGTCAGCATACCAGCATACCGTCATACCAGCATTCATGTTACCATACCAGCATACCAGGACATCAGCATTCATGTCACCATACCGTCAAACCGTCATATCAGCATTCATGTCACCATACCGTCAAACCGTCATACCAGTATTCATGTCACCATACCGTCATACCAGCATTCATGTCACCATACAAGCATACCAGCACTCATGTCACCATACCAGCATACCGTCATACCAGCATTCATGTTACCATAAAAGCATACCGTCATACCAGCATTCATGTTACCATACCAGCATACCGTCATACCAACATTCATGTCACCATACCAGCATACCGTCATACCAGCATTCATGTCACCATACCAGCATACCGTCATACCAGCATTCAGGTCACCATACCGTCATACAGCACATCAGCATACCAGCATTCAGGACACCATACCGTCATACAGCACATCAGCATACCAGCATTCATGTCACAATACCGTCATACCAGCATACCGTCATACCAGCATTCATATCACCATACCAGCAATCCGTCATACCAGCATATTCATTTCACCATACCGTCATTCCAGCATACCGTCATACCAGCATTCATACCAGCATACCAGCATTCATGTCACAATACCGTCATACCAGCATACCGTCATACCAGCATTCATGTCACCATACCAGCATTCATTTCACCACACCACCATACCAGCATACCGTCATCACACATCATACCAACCTGCCATACAGTACCATCAGATTATCACCAGCATACCATCAGTATTGAAAGTACCATCACATCACCATACAATCAAGTAACTATATAGAGGATATTCCGTGTGTAAAGTGAAATATCATGTTTCTTTCATCGGGTTCGGGGGGAGCCACTCGTTAACATATCTCCTTTAACCCGTCATGAGACATGATGTGTCACTCGACACAAGGAATATCCTGTTCATGATATATGTTTTGTGTAGTTGTCTCCCGGAAAATTAAATTATTCCTGTACAAAATTAATGCAAAATCTTGAAAAGTAAATTCTCCCTACCTAGCACGCAAGGACGTTTTAATTGCGACCTGAAGAGAGTTCCGTGTTTGCAAAATCTTAACAAAGATAACAGATAATATTTGAGGTGAATAAAGTTCTTTATCATGGATTTGGATATAAGTATACATGTATACAAAATCAGCTTCAACAAAATATATTCTTGAAATCTACGAGACCGCTGTTGAAAGTGAAAAGAATATTAAGTAACAAAAATGGCGCTGTGCAAAATTAACAGTCTCGATTGACGAGTTAAATGATAAAATTACAGTTAATAACGAAACATTTTCAAGAGAATTACAAACGACAAGAAGCAACGTTAACTCCATTAATGACCACCTGTCATTATTTTACATTGTCAACGTAAACAGAAAGTCCAAAGTTTGTGTACGGTCTGGACACAGTTTACGATAAAGGGGAGACAATTTTGGGAAGGTATTTCTTGTATGACAATAGTCCCGTCAAAGTGTTATGTTCACAGCAGTGAAATATCAAGTGTTATGTTCACTGCAGTAAAATATCATGTGTTATGTTCACTGCAGTGAAATATCAAGTGTTATGTTCACTGCAGTAAAATATCATGTGTTATGTTCACAGCAGTGAAATATCATGTGTTATGTTCACTGCTGTAAAATATCAAGTGTCATGTTCACTGCAGTAAAATATCAAGTGTTATGTTCACAGCAGTGAAATATCAAGTGTTATGTTCACTACAGTGAAATATCAAGTGTTATGTTCACTGCAGTGAAATATCATGTGTTATGTTCACTGCAGTAAAATATCATGTGTTATGTTCACTGCAGTAAAATATCAAGTGTTATGTTCATTGCAGTAAAATATCATGTGTTATGTTCACTGCAGTGAAATATCAAGTGTTATGTTCACTGCAGTGAAATATCAAGTCTTATGTTCACTACAGTGAAATATCAAGTGTTATGTTCACTGCAGTGAAATATCATGTGTTATGTTCACTGCAGTAAAATATCAAGTGTTATGTTCACTGCAGTAAAATATCATGTGTTATGTTCACTGCAGTAAAATATCAAGTGTTATGTTCACTGCAGTGAAATATCATGTGTTATGTTCACTACAGTGAAATATCATGTGTTATGTTCACTGCAGTGAAATATCAAGTGTTATGTTCACTACAGTGAAATATCAAGTGTTATGTTCACTGCAGTGAAATATCATGTGTTATGTTCACTACAGTGAAATATCAAGTGTTATGTTCACTGCAGTGAAATATCAAGTGTTATGTTCACTACAGTGAAATATCAAGTGTTATGTTCACTGCAGTGAAATATCAAATGTTATGTTCACTGCAGTGAAATATCAAGTGTTATGTTCACTGCAGTAAAGTATCAAGTGTTATGTTCACAGCAGTGAAATATCAAGTGTTGAAAATTTCACTTTTCTCAACTTCAGAAAACTCTGTCTTCACGCTGAAGTATATAATAAAACTCAGTCTTCACGGTGAAGAATATTATATCACTCAGTCTTTCACACTGAAGTATAAAATAAAAAATCATATCATGACGTCACTATAATATTGTGTCATTATCTGATTGTACCATTGTGTCACCACATGCAATGAAATACATTTATATAATTGAAATAATGTTCCGTGCAACGTTAAACCCAACTCACTCACGCAATCACCCAAAAAACACCCACTCATTCACACACACTCATAGTCCGAAGCTTTGCCAATAGTATTAAAGAGTTATGACGTGTGTCCACGCTGTTGTATATGTGTGATGTCGATTAATTCTGTGTAATGCGTCAAATCTGTACTTGAGCCTTAACTAATTTCCTATCCACCACAAGTGCCCCGTTGTATTAGTCTGGAGAACACTTCCTAGCTGGTCGATGCTAACACGCCTGTTGCTCTGACTTGTAACGCTACATAACCAGTCTTTGTATTTTATCTGAGATCCCATCACGTGACTCACGATGTAGATGTATATAAAACAGCAAAAGTTGACATTTCCCCTAGCTCTTCAGCCGCGTTGGGTGAGTCACGCTACTCCTCATAGCACTGACCCTGGCAGTCACTTCGCCAGGTGGCGCTGGAGATGACGTCATTCTAACCCCGCCCTGGGATGTATATATGATAAATATATACCCGCAAGGATATATAATGAATCTTTAATCCCTAACAAACACTACAAAACTAGGTATCTGTGTCAGTATATTTCAAGTGTTCTACTATTCACTTAAAGGGTGTTCGAATGTACTGCAGATCATCTTCATTTATCAAGGGAATTATATATCCACTCTATTATGTACCCTGGAGTGGAGATCCCGGAGAAGGTTACGTGGCCAGCATCCAATGACAGGCATAATGACTGGCCAGTGGCGTTGCTCGTGCTTCCAGCATTCCAGTCTAGGAATCACTCCCGTCCTCATACAGATGGGATATTGCCATCTTCCCGTGGCAAGGGAGTTAACTGACTATAAAAAATCCAGTTTCCAGTGCTTTCCGCCCTTGCCGAACTAGACTGCTTTTATGGAGTTATGTTTTGTCTCGACTAACGAGTCTATGCATAGTCCAATCAAAATCAAGTAACGAAATTGACATGCGGTTGATAAAACTGCCGTGCAGAATTCGGTGGTTTGCACGATTTGCAGAGCATTGTACCGTCAAATGGGTGTCAACAGATATTTTCCAAACCTTTTCATATTTGTAATCAAAGTGACGTTCAATGCAATGTTAAACCCAACTCACTCATTCAACAGATATTTTCCAAATCTTTTCATGTTTTTAATCAAAGTGCTCACGTGATTTGATGCACTTCGCGAAGTAAGACAAACTTTATTTCAATATATATCCTGATTATCGATCAGATTGTCTTGACTGAGCGCCGCCATTTTGGTTGAAGCAAATGCAAGTGATATGAGTGGTGGAATCTGATTGGTCAATAGGAGGGACGTGAAAGGGACATAACTCCTAATAACCACTGGTGACGTTCCGATCGAGCCCAGAATTTCAGTCAAGTTGGGCAAGGGTGGAAACTGGACTTTTACAGTCAGTTAACTCCCTTGCCTCGGGAACGTGGGATATTGCCAACTCAACAAACAACTTTACAAACTAACTGGAAAAACTTTGCCATTCTTTACCTTCGGAAAAACGTAATTATGCTTATTAAAATGTTAAATACAAAAAAAGATTATTCTGAAATTAATGCATCTTTCAATGAATATTCATGAAGACATCTCCTTTTGATTCACAATTTACACGTGCATGTTCCTGCACGGCGAACAGTTTTAGCTCTGGGAGTAAGCATGATAACACATGATAACACAATCTATGACCCTTGAAGTTCCGGGGTACAAAAGGTTTTCAGCAACCTGAATACGTAAAAAGCGATACGTCGTAAGAGGCGATCAACGGGATCGGGGGGTCAGGCTCGTGTACTTGGTTGATGCATGTCATCGTACCCCATTTGATTGGATCGATGTTCATTATGTCAATCACTGGTTTGTCTGGTCCAGACTCGATTATTGACAGACCGCCGTCGTATGGCTGAAATATTGCTGAATGCGGCGTTAAACAACAAACAAACAGCAGGGTAACAATCATCACGTGCCATGTGCCCGCCGTCCACGTGTGACGTCACGTCAACACGACAACCATATTCAGTTGGTGCGTTTATGGAATCGGTACCAAATTGCCACATTAACAGCTCGAACAATTCCTAGGTTGAGATCAATTAGCGGTAGAACCGTACGCAACCGGTTGAGGGGGCACAACGTCCGGCCCTGACGTCGAGCGATACGCCAAGTTCTGCTTCATCACCACCGTCAGGTACGCCTAGCTTGGTGTAGACAGCATCTGAGGTTCAGAAGACAAGGCTGGGACAGTATACTGTCCACAGATGAGTACAGGTATTTCTGGACAGCTCTGATGGTCGTGCAAAGGCCTACATGTATCCATAAGAACGCTAAAGCGACGCTTGCGTTCTTAACGTCGTCAGTTCGGGGGTTGGAAGTGTAATGGTATAGGATCACATCTCGTGGGAGAACACAGCTCATCATTGTTAATGGCAATTCATATGGCATACGCCACTAGGACGACATAGTTCGATATCATGTTCTACCCTTTGTGCAAATGCAGGGACGTTACGTCACTGTGCAGCAGAATAATGCCCGCCCACGTATTGCACGTGTTGTATCATTGCTGTACTGCCATGGCCGGCTGTTTCTCCAGACCTCTCCCCCATAGAACATATCTGGGATGTGATGAGTCCACGCCTACGACAGGACCAGAACCAGTCAGTAACGCATGTTCAGTTGGGCCAATCTTTGGTTTATGTTTAGAACAACATCCCCCAGGTTGTTTTCAATCATCTAGTGTCTAGTGTCTAGTTCAATACGCCGCCGCCGCCACTGCTGTGTCAATGTCTGACATCGTTAATTGAGTTGTTACACTGCCCCACTTTTAGGGCGTGTCGCTCTGTCTCCTGTTACCAGGTATGGGTTTTGTTGTGACAACATTGATCAGACGAATGAGCGAATATTATGTTGTTACTTTCAATAACAGAACATTTACACCACTATATATGAAGCACAGTTACATTTTACTGTAGGGGGCACGGGTGGCACAGTCGTCTAAGGCGCCGCGATTCGCTGTGCAGAGTTGCGTCCCTTGCGCACGCCAGAAACATATGATTGTGGGTTTGAATCCCGGTTCGCCCCGATTATGTTTCTAGGTTTGTCAGCACCATACCCGTGCTCGTGGGTTTCACCGAAGTGCATCTCTTCGGGCCTTCCTCCCACATTAAGCTGACACGCCGAGATATAACTGGAATACTGTTAAAAGCGGCGTTAAACACAACTCACTCACTCAATATTTTTACTCCGTAGTCTCGCATACAGACCCTGAAAATAAATTAGCCGAAAATTTCCAAGAAAGATTACAATACTTTGGCATGTTTACATTTCTTTAGTTTCAGGCTGAAATTGAAGAGACTTTCCTGTTTCAAATATATTATTACAGATGAAATAAAACATTTAAATCTTAAAATAGTGTTCGTTTCACAATTAGTCTAGTCATAAGCCTAGTTTACATGCACTACTTTGCCCCGGGGGTATTTTACTCCCAAGGGTAAATGTATCCAATAGTATTCCGAAATTTGCTCCACCTATCGAGTTCGGGTAAATTTTAAAAAACATGTTTCTGTGACGAAATTTACCCCTCAGGGTACATTTTTCCCCTGGGGTAAATGCGTGCATGTGACCAGGCCTTATTATAGTGTGTCAGGAACTGTGTGACAGTTTTGTCAACGCTTAATCATCTTTTGAAAAGAATTGTTGTTATTTTTCGTTGTTAGATTTTATCTCAAATCGTTTCTACTATTAGCAGTGCCGCAAGCAACGTTCCGTTTGAACTTTGTTTCCGTGAGTATATTTTAACACCGACGCCGGTTCATTTCGTCCTCACGCACACAACGCTTCGGTAGATAATGTGATGCTCCACAAGGGACTTCAACATGCAGTCATGCCAGCTGGTTTCATTATGTCGGCAGTTGATGAATCCCGGGGGAGCAGAGGTCACCATTACCCTTATGCTTGTCTCCCCGGGGGATTCTGGGGCAGAATAGGTACCCAGTACCTCATTCTTGTCTCCCCGTGGGATTCTGGGGCAGAATAGGTACCCAGCACCTCATGCTTGTCTCCCCGTGGGATTCTGGGGCAGAATAGGTACCCAGCTCCTCATGCTTGTCTCCCTGTTCTTTTGCCAACACAAAACAAGTTGTCAACAGTTGCCAACTGTTATGCGTATATACAGAGTTGAGCGGTAGGTGTTTTCTTTTGGTTTCTTTTGGAGTCAAAACTTTGTGTACAAATTAAATCAAACACATGTGCTTCGCGCGAAAAATTTCAGTGAAGTTACTCTCATTCAACTTTGATTGGAAAACAACCTGTTTTGTGTTGAAAGTCGTAAACAGACTGACGAATATGTGTGCCTTACACAGTCTATACACTTTATTTACACACCTAAGATCATTTTCATATGTACGCATAATAAATTTACATATAGACACGTGTGTACAGTTACACATGTGCAAAATTACTTACGTCGGTAAATGTTGTGCATGTGAACGGGGTATAAGAAGGGTTCATGCAGGGCCGTGTTCCACAAAGCGATCCTAGCGCCTAGACGATCGTAACTCCCACACCAGATAGACTTACGACAATCGTAGCGCTAAGATCCCTTGTACATACTATGTATATACTATTGATATTGTACCTCATATGCCGAGTATCCCGGCCTGAGTGTAAATAAATAACTGTTCTTGTTCTGTAAAGCAGGGCCCTGGACTGTCACAAGTTGCACTCCCGCCACCTACAGTAACAACACGGCACCAGGTGCGACCCGCACTGGGCGTGGTGGTCGACAACAGCGAAGGCCAACTGGCGTCATGAGTCATAATAAAGGAGTAAGATAACACGGACTTCTTTTATCCGACCACGTGACTCCGTGTGAAACATATTGTGAAACAACACCATAAACTTGCGTTTTATTGCACACTTAAATTACAACTCTATACAATTGCAGCGTTCACAATCCAGTTATTTTATTTAACAAACGACGAGCCCCGAGGTCGCGGGACCATCTGTTGACGAAGTCTCTGCAGACTCTTCACAAGGAGGGTCCCACTTGAAATATTTTCTCCTTGAATGTATATAGTTTGAAATGAAACAGGCATTTACTGAAAAAAATGTATGTGAAATATTTAAAGGTTCTGATGATGTTTATTATGAAAAGTAGATCGATGCTCATGATATCAATCACTGAACTGTTTGGTTCAGACTCGATTATTTACAGACCGTCGTAATAAAGCTGGAATATTGCTGAGTGCGTCGTTAAACAACAAACACGCATCATATTAATGAGTATCTCACAACAGGTGACGTGCACATGCCGTCTCAAGTAAAATGGGAGTCGCAATTTTACAGTACACAGTAAATTGCAGAGTGAAGAGTGAATTTTCAAGATTATACTTTCTTTTGCCTGGCAGTTAATTTAATTTGTCAATCATGATTGAAAATAGGGGCGGTGGGCTATCCTATGGTTACACCGAAGATCCGGGTTCGATTCCCGACATGGGTACAATGTGTGAAGCCCATTTCTGGTGTCCCCCACTGTGATGTTGCTGGAATATTGCTAAAAGCGACGTACAACCATACTCACTCACTAACTGAAAATACGCGCTTATATTTTTCAGATTGAAGGGCTATCTTCTCCTGCTGACGGGCTCTGAGGGGACTCTATCAACGACTGCATGTAGTTCATTTAGCCACGATCTACACACATGGAAAGAAGGCAACTGTAACAAAATAACCGAAGCCTAGGGTAGCCTAGTGGGTAAAGCGTTCGCTCGTCACGCGGAAGACCCGGGTTCGACTCCCGACATGGGTACAATGTGTGAAGCCCATTTCTCGTGTCCCCAGCCGTGATATTGCTGGAATATTGTTAAAAGCGGCGTAAAACTAAACTCACTCACTCACTCCAAACGTCCTATTATTTGTTTCTGGTGATATGTTTTCTCCAGGGTTCTGAGTGAGTGTCTGAATGTTGTTTTGCGCCACGACGGTCTTTGGGAAATGGACCAGACAAACCAGGTGTTGCAGGCACACCGGCCCACAAGAAACAAGAAACCTAGGATCTATTCGAGTCCCAGATTTAGTTTATCAGCAGCACCTCCGTGATTGTTGGTTTCCTTAATGTGGCAAACGCCTCGGACATGAAACACAGTTGGCTTCCTCCCACGCCAAGCTTACACATGATATACATCACGCAAGCGCACGTACACACAGACACGCTCACGCACACACGTCCATGCAAGTATGTACAATTATAGACACGTGTGCGAACACACACAGAGAATGACAAACACGTACACAAACACGCACACACAGACAGACATATAAACAATCATGAACCCCACCCCCACCCCCACCCCCACAACCAGCCTACCCCATCCCCACCCACCCTAACACTGAGCCCCCAGTGATAATCTTTATCACACACACACACACACACACACACACTTAGAAACTAAAAGAGACACACCTACACACACACAGGCACGCACAGGCACGCACGCACACACACACACACACACACACACACACACACACACACACACACACACACACACACACACACACACACACACACACACACACACACACACACACACACACACACACTCTCACTCACACTCACACACACACACACGTCCCTTAACCAAACCAGATGTATCACAGTTTACACAGCTTAAAGTGTCTAAACTTCCACACTGACCCCCGAGGTCACCGCTCTCACGCACAATGACATCTTTCGACATGATTAAACGATACTGATCTATATCACACAGATCAATACACCTCAAGATATTATTCAAAATGGAGCCCCAAAATTGTCCCTGTCGACTGAAACCGCCCGTAGCAGGCACGTGTCCGACAAGGTAACAGATTCGCTCTTTCAGGACATTGCCCAGGGATAGCGACGTTCGATAGTTGTGTTTCCTGTTGTCTTGACGATACTGAAGTGGAAGTTAAGATCCTGATACATTGTATCAATGGGGGTCCCCATCTGTGCTGGCACAGCTGTGATGTGAAAACAAAGTAGCTTGATGTCTTTCAAAACGATCTTTATACATTTTGTGCATTATTCAAATTGCATGGCGACACACCCTGGTATGGAAATGTGAATTATAGAAACTCAATACGTCTCCGAAGCAGACGGGCGTAAACCGGGTGACCTTTAGATCTCATTTGTACGGGGATTATTTTTTCTACAGCTTATGCTTTTTTAATGAAGTTATTCGTCTATTGATGTTTTGTTACAATTATATTTTGCCACCACTACAAAGTATATCTGATCCCAAGTGAATTAGGTCTAATTGAATCCAATATATATCACGCGACTGTTTTGTACGTACGTTGCCTCGAATGTCCCGCTCAAGTGAGTGAGTGAGTATGATTTTACGCCGCTTTTAGCAATATTCCAGCTATATCATGGCGGGGGACACGAGAAATGGGCTTCACACATTGTACCCATGTCGGGAATCGGACCCGGGTCTTCGGCGTGACGAGCGAACGCTTTAACCACTAGGCTACCCGACCGCCCCTTCCCGCTGCAGAAGGCGGCGGAGTAGCCAAGTGGTTCAATGCCAAAGGCCCGTGTTTGATTCCCAACAGGGGTACAATGTGTGAAGCTTATTTCTGGTGTCCCCCGCCGTGATACTGCTTCAATAGCGCCAAAAGCGGCGTAAAATCAAACTCACTCACTCACTTATGCTTTACTTCCCACATAGACTGGTTTCCGTCTATTAGGGTGCATGTCGCTTTGTTTAACGCCTGATATCGGTAAATATAGGTAAATATATTTAAATAAAAGTCCTAATTAATCGATCTGTTGGTTTTTCATTTGAATTAGAAACTCATTTGTAACTGTACGTAAATAGATGAAACGATGTGTACGCGCAGGCGTCCATTGAAGAGTGAGATAAATTACTTGAACGTGCACATCGAGTGCTTTGTTTGTTTGTTGTTAACGCCGCACTCAGCAATATTCCAGCAATAGGACGATGGTCTGTAAATAATCGATTCTGGACCAGACAATCCAGTCATTGACATCATGAGCATCGATCCACGCAATTGGGATACGTTGACATGCATCAACCAAGACAGCGAGCCTAACCACCCGATCCCATTAGTCGCCTCTTACGACAAACATGGTTTCTGAAGGTCAATTTTAACCCGGATCTTCACGGGTCACATTGAATGCAATGTCCATTGGCTGCCTTGTACCCAGACTGGAACGGGTGGCTCTGAGAGTGACCCGCGGTTTAGCTCCCCTTCATAATCCTATACCATAACTGTGAGGTAGCTTCCGTCAATTGATCAAAACCAATGTAGATGATACAAAGGCACGTCTAGATAGCCTTGTTCCGATCCGCATTAAAAAGGTGTTTTTTAAAGAGAGACGTACATTGTCCAATACACGATTTCAAAGACTGTGTTGGTCTATAGCGCCCTCTGAGGGTCGCAAGCGTGTATGTACTGCAGAGCCAGTTGAAGCTACTCAGACCGCTCGTTGGGTATGACATATCCAGTGGCCAAGTCATTCACACTTTAACATTGGTCCACTCTCACAGACGCACTAATTCAATCACGCATTAACTCCCTCAACCGAGCAGATATACCCACGCATTAACCCACTCACGCATCAACTCACTCACACATCAACTGATTCGCACATAACCTCACTAACGCATTAACACATCCACGTATTCACTCACGCATTACCTCACTCACGCATAAACTCTCTCACGCATCACCTTACTCAAGCATAAACTTTCTCACGCATCGACTCACGCGAAAGCTCTCTCGCGCATCGACTCGGTGGCACAAGTGGCCCAGTCGTCCAAGGCACCGCGATTCGCTGTGCAGAGTTGCTTCCCTTGGGCACGCCAGAAACCTATGATTGTGGGTTCGAATCCCGGTTCTAACCGAAGTGGTAAACGTCTGAGAGCTGCATCACTTCGGGCTTACTTCCCACATTAAGCTGACACGCCGAGATATAACTGGAATAATGTTAAAAGCGGCGTCACTCACTCACTCACTCACTCACTGATCGACTCACACACGCATCGACTCACTCACGCATCAACTCACTCACTCACACCACGGATACAGCCAGAATCAGGGTGTGGTCCAGCAAATCCTCTGACGCCGCTGCTGGAGACCACGGAAACGAAGGCTTTGTTCTCACAGAATCTGCTACTTACGTTTCTGAGTTTTTCTTTCATCTTCATGTTTAAGAAGAAAGTACTAGAAATATACAAATACAGCGAGCATTCAGAACTTGTGTGAGAACACAGTCCCGGTTCTGGGGCCATCGTCAGCAATTCGCGATATGTCGACACACTAGTGTTGCCCGGATTACTGGCCGAGCTGTACAATGTATCGAAAGGACGTATTTGACTTTCCCATTGTGCAACCACGCAACGTCTTCGAGAAACAAAAGAAAGGGTTTAGATTCATTTGTCAAACGTGGTTTGGCCATACCGTCCATTGCCCACTGGAAATAATGTTTGGACTTTGTTTGAAGTTTCTCCTGTTACCGCCGACCGCAAACAGCCGACTGGCGTCTGCTCAACACACAAGCAGTTGTGAGCAGGTGTCAAGAAGATAGCATGTTGCGACTTCCTATTCACATGAGTTGCATGACGTAATCATGACCGGCCGCATGTCTAGCTGACCTTAACTGGATTTTTGTTTGTTTGTTTGTTTGTTGTTTAACGCAACACTCAGCAATATTCCAGCTATATGACGACGGTCTGCAAATAATCGAGCCAGGACCAGACAATCCAGTGATTGACGTCATGAGCATCGATCCACGCGATTGGGATCAATGACATGCAACAACCAAGTCAGCGAGCCTGACCACCCGATCCCGTTAGTCGCCTCTTACGACAAGAATAGTCGCCTTTTACGGCAAGCATGAGTTGCTGAAGACCTATTCTACCCTGGATCTGCTGTAACATATTACATGTCCAGCGTCTGCACAGAAACCTATGAAACGTAAGCTGTGCATGGTGATCCTATTCCTGCGCCATGATTGTGGAACATGTCTGTTTTAAATTACAAGGTAGACTCAATTTTATACTTTAATATTGTAAAAAGCGACGTTTCGGTATAGATCCTTATACCGTTGTCAAGCAAGACTGTCAAGTGCAGTCTTGCTTGACAACGGTGTAAGGATCTAAAATTGTGTCTTCCTTGTCATCCGTCAACTTCTAAAGTAATGTCTATCAAACAATTTATATGTTTTAAATTACCTTTTACCAAAAAGCCCAGGCAAGTCTAGAACAAACTAACCCAAGTCTAGTTCCTTGTATGAAAACAGCTGAGTAGGAGAGGTCCTATGTTAGGTTTTGAAGAAGTGTTTCACAGAGTAAGTGTTACTCTATGATGGTCTCAACAACGGAACATCAAGAATTCATCCCGGAATTCCGATTTTGAATTACATTATACGATTTTATGGGTAGTTTGATTTATTTTTTACACAATCTCATTAAAGAGACTAAAGAAAGATCTGAGAACATCCCATCACGGGTTATGTCAGAACGACCTTTCGCGAACTTTGACCGACCAATGAAATGACTAACAGGAAGTCGACATAAGCCAATCAGAAAGCAGCTTTCTCGATAGGCACTAGTTTTAAACTGGTGACTACGCTTTGAAAAATATTTTGACAAAGTTCTCGATTCAAAATTTGAAAACTGAACAAAGGAACATACTGGACTGTCTAAAGATGGCCTAGATTGTATGGCAGTGCTCCCCACAGGTAATGCAAATTATGTCTCTTCCGTTCAACAGAAAGACGACGGATCGTAAAACCCGTAACTGGCGTTCGGAACACCCCGTCTTAAACTTTTCGAGGTTGCATGATCAGAAAGCACATTCCGACTGTCACTTTCCTGATCTGGAAAGCGACGCCCTCATTGGTCGGATGAAAGATCGTTCTGACGTGACCCGTAATTGGATGTCCTCAGATCTTTGTTTGGCGTTTGCTTTTAACCCTGCTGTGGCCGTTCCATCAGGATGAAATAGTCACGGGGGTATTTTTCATATTCTTTTTCGCACATCGTCTTAATCAGGTTGCTATGACCTTTGTAATCTAAAGTTTCAAATATTGCGGATCAAAATCGTGGCACAGGTGGCCCAATGTTTTCAGATGATCATGGGTTCGACTCCCAGTTGTATTCTGATTGTGATCCTTGGTTTGACAGCACAAGCCTCCTTGAATATAAATCGTCAACGCCAGAGAATAACCAGTCTCGATTATCCACCGAAACAGATTCATTGGGCGTAAACAACAAAAGACTGGTGAAATGTGTAACATGGAACACTGAACATCAGTGTTGACACCAGGTGTTCGCTAAAAGGGTAAGCTGCCATAAAAGGCGACTATGCTTGTCGTAAAAGGCGACCAACGGGATCGGGTGGTCAGGCTCGCTGACTTGGTTGATACATGTCATCGATCCCGATTGCGTGGCTCGATGCTCATGATATCAATCACTGGATTGTCTGGTCCAGACTCGATTATTTACAGACCGCCGTCATATAGCTGGAATATTGCTGAGTGTTGCGTAAAACAACAAACCAACCAACCAACCAACTAAAAGGGTTAGCATGTCCTGCTCTACCGGCAGCACCCGCCACTCACACAATCTGCATAATGAAGTGAATGTTTGTTTGTTGTCTAACGCCGATCACAGTACTCCTGCCATGCGACGGCAGACTGTAGATAAACCAGAAATTCACGCGATGGGCCAGAAAATCCAGTGACACGATAGCGAATTTACTGATTTTGATGAAACTGAAAACGATATGTTAATTTTGAAATACATCTGCTGTATGCAAGTAGGTACGAGAAGAACGTTTCAGACCTACGTTGTTAGGCATCCGCGCCGTGATATAACTTTATGGCTGTTTAAAGCGACGCTAAACCAAACTCACTCACTCCAGAAAAACAGAGATGAGCCAAAGAGCCCATTGTGGATTTAATGTTGGCTGACATTAGGAGATAGAATGTATAAGTAATGCGTTTATGAACCGAAGCGGTCGTAAAAGATAATTTTAGGTCACTATTCAGTCCAGGGATAAAAACCCGCCCGAGAAGTACCAAACCATGTATCTTTCTCTACAATTGTTAATTAACATTCTGAAATTACACAAATGTATTTATAATATGTCACCCGAAACAAAAGTACAATATAAATTAATTACATAACACCAACCATCAACCTCCGAAAATAAACACTTTGCGAACGAAATTAAATTCCTAACCATAGATTAATCCACAACCCACGTGTATTAACTCTATGTTGGCAATCCACCGTTGTCATTCAAGCTGTTTACCGTAACCTGTAGGTGTCGTATCACCTTACTCGGCTATCATAATTACACCTCGTGTAGCTCCAGAACATACATGACTACACCGCTATTTTCCTCCAGAGCTTTCGATCCCCAGATAAGAATGTCTGTATGATAAATATACTTTACCATACTCAAACAAAATATAAACGACTGACCTGACGTGTTATTTTTACATTTAAACACTGTTTGCTTTTTAAGATAGGGGAGTGGAGAATGGTAAAAAAATTGAACATCTATCCTTATTCATAAACTTACCATTTGTGGGGATTCCTGGTTTGAATAGGGCTCTCAGTTAGGGAACGATGAATTGGGATCGGGAGATTACAATGGGTGATTGTGTGTCATCCTATCCTTATGATTGGTTACAATGGGTGATTGTGTGTCATCCTATCCCTATGGTTGGTTACAATGGGTGATTGTGTGTCATCCTATCCCGACGATTGGTTACAATGGGTGATTGTGCGTCATTCTATCCTTATGATTGGTTACAATGGGTGACTGTGTGTCATCCTATACTTATGATTGGTTACAATGGGTGATTGTGCGTCATCCTATCCCTATGATTGGTTACAATGGGTGATTGTGCGTCATACTATCCCTATTACTGGTTACAATGGGTGACTGTGTGTCATCCTATCCCATTGATTGGTTACAATGGGTGATTGTGTGTCATCCTATCCCCATGATTGGTTACAATGGGTGATTGTGTGTCATCCTACCTCGATGATTGGTTACAATGGGTGATTGTACGTCATCACATACTGATACTTGGTTACAATTGGTGATTGTGTGTAATCATATCCTTAAGATTGGTTTCAATGGGTGATTGTGTTTCATGCCATCCTTATGATTGGTTACAATGGGTGATTGTGCGTCATCCTATCCCTATGATTGGTTACAATGTGTGACTGTGTGTCATCCTATCCCGATGATTGGTTACAATGGGAGACTGTGTGTCATCTTTTCCCGATGATTGGTTACAATAGGTGATTGTGTGTCATCCTATCCCTATGACTGGTGACAATTGGTGATTGTGCGTAATCCTGTCCCGATGATTGGTTACAGTTGGTGACTGTGTGTCATCCTATCCCTATGATTGGTTACAATGGGTGACTGTGTGTCATCCTATCCCGATGATTGGTTACAATGGGTGACTGTGTGTCATCCTATCCCTATGGTTGGTTACAATGGGTGATTGTGCGTCATCCTATCCCTATGATTGGTTACAATGTGTGATTGTGTGTCATCCTGTCCATATGATTGGTTACAATGGGTGATTGTGTGTCATCCTATCCCCATGACTGGTTACAATGGGTGATTGTGTGTCATCCTATCCTTATGATTGGTTACAACGGGTGATTGTATGTCATCCTATCCTTATGATTGGTTACAATGTGTGATTGTGTGTCATCCTATCCCCATGACTGGTTACAATGGGTGATTGTGTGTCATCCTATCCTTATGATTGGTTACAACGGGTGATTGTGTGTCATCCTACACTTATGATTGGTTACAATGGGTGATTGTGCGTCATCGTATCCCTATGACTGGTTACAATGGGTGATTGTGTGTCATCCTATCCCTATGATTGGTTACAATGTGTGATTGTGTGTCATCATATCCCAATGACTGGTTACAATGTGTGATTGTGTTCATCCTATCCCGACGATTGGTTACAATGGGTGATTGTGTGTCATCCTATCCCTATGATTGGTTACAATTTGTGATTGTGTGTCATCCTATCCCTATGATTGGTTACAATGGGTGATTGTGTGTCATCCTATCCCTGTGATTGGTTACAATGGGTGATTGTGTGTCATCCTATCCCTATGATTGGTTACAATGGGTGATTGTGTGTCAAAGTTCACAACGGGTTTATGTGGTAACACAACATTCTCGTACCCACTTGAAATAGGTGTGTCTTGGAGTACTGCGAATGTATACCGTTGTTAAGGAAAATCAGCCATACTTAATGGATAAAGGCAAACATAGTATTTACATCCCTGGACCAAATGAAATATGTTTATATTTTAGTTATATCGCGGCCAATCTAGTGTGGGAGGAAAGCCCGTGTTCCCTCGCATAAACGACACACACTCAACCACTTACTCTGCTTGTTTGTTGTTTAACGCTGTACATAGTCAACAAAACTCTAGCTATGTCGCAGCGACCTCAATACGAATCTCCACTAATGACTAATGGCATGAGCAACGAGCCACGCCACGCCACGACACGACAACATGCAGTTAGATAGGTAATACAGCCGTTTAACACAATACATTTTAGTCTGATCTTGAGATAGGCACGCGGTACTTGGGGCCTAACATCACCCGGGTACCCATGGAGTTGACCAAATGAAGGAAATGGTAAACTAGGTTTTGGCCGGTAGTCCCTGTCAACCACAGATTCCTTCGTAACAAAGAGCATATCGTCGGATCATAGGTTTTCTCACATCATACGATTACTCGCGCTATAACGGGGAATGTAGCATCACACAGACAATGCAAATTCTCAGATGAAGGCTTGTTTTTAAGAGAAAGTTGTCTTTTATAAGTGTATGAGATGTTTTACGTTGTTCATGTGATAAGAGAGAAAACTAAGAGGTTTCTTTTGTATCCGAAAACCCATAACACGGGGATATTGCATGTTCATCGGCACTCAACTTAAGAGGGATTGGAGAATATTGGCTTTTTTTTATTTTAAAACTATACTTTGCTTAAAATATTTGATACTCATATTGCAAGACGAATTAACTAGAGCTACACTCATGTTTAATACATGTAAACTGAACACGGTTATTGTGTGTTCCTATGATTGTTTAAAGCAGTAATTGTTTACACGGCTTTAGTCTTCAAGTTTTGTTTGCTTGTTTGTTAATTGTTTATCGCTGCACTCAACAATATTCCAGCTGAGCTATATGACGGCGGTCTGTAAATAATCGAGTCTGGACCAGACAATCAGTCTTCAAGTAGAACGTTGAACTGTTTGTACAATTTATTCAGTTCACCTGCATTTAAGAGCTTGCAAGTTAATTAAACATGGGTATTAAACTGTGGGCTCATGATATGAACACACGCCGGCTGTAGGCTGTTTCACGTCAAGATCTCAAGGCGCCAGTGTTGTGTGAGTTCTGTGTCCAGGGGACAATACTCTTGTTGGCTTAAAACAGACTAACAACGTTTAAACGGTAAACCTCCCTAAATGAAGCGCTTATATTTGCCGCGTATCTAATAGACTCTTTTCATGAGAAAACGCCACCTAGCAAAAGCATATTAACAGTTTGTATTTTATGCGCTTATTTCATTTTAGTTTTACGAACAGGCTTTGGTCAAGCGCCGTCGTTTAAGGACTATACGTAGTTGATTTGGCATCTGTCATAATCCTGCGGTCGTCAAGGCCAGACTTCGATTCCTCCACATGGGTACACTGTGTGAAGCCAATTTCTGGTGTGTCTCGCTTTGATACTGCTGGAATATTGCTAAACTCTCTCACATTGATAATCTACTTCGAATGCAGTGACTCTGGACGAATCGCTTCCACATTGTTCTTCTTTGTCACTTTAACTCTGTAACTCTCCATTAGTTATGAGCCAGATTGTTAATGCGTTCGCTCGACATGCTGAAAACCAAGGTTCGAATCCACCATGCTGCAATTCTCACTGACTCACTGTTCCTTAACACCCGATCACATTAGTCGCCTCTTACGACAAGCAGAGTCGCCTTTTACGGCAAGCATGGGTTGCTGAAGACCTTTTCTACCCCGGATCTTCACGAATGTGAGAAACGTGTATATAATGTTGAATGTGATAAACACTATATACTGGTGTATTTCATAAACACGTATATACCATCTTCCCGAGTCAAGACCTATTCTTCACCGGATCTTCACCTACACTGACGTAGACTTACGGTAGTCCTTGTGCTAAGGAAGGGGTATAGAACATGGCCCCTGTTTTATGTTTTCTGAACAGAAGAAGCATTTTTCACATGATGTTCAGCGTGAGTGACTTGTGTTTTACGCCGTTTTAACATTTGATTATTCTATTCACGACTTGTCATTTGAATGAATGATAGGTTGAGAATCAGTGGTAACGTTCACACGTGTTTCAGGTTAAATTATTCATGAAGGAATGAAACTCAAAGATTCCTCTGTCCACTATTACTGCCGGGTCACGATGGCTACCCTCGCGTCAGACTTGCTTGGAGTCGGTTTGATGCCCACATGGGTGCCTGGTCATCAGTGGTTGTCTGGCTGAGGTCGCGGTTTTAAGAACGTATACATTGTTAACTAAGAGTTTCAACATTCTTATTTCTTCGCACAGTGTAACCAAATTGTAGAAAATTCAAGTTGAGTTGCTTGTCTCTCCAACAGTATTTCGATTCAAATTGGCTGGCTGATACGAAAATATGTACGTGCATGTAACATGGCTGCATAATCACAACTTAAAGTTCAAATATGGCAGATCAAATTGTCGAGAAGCGCAGTTACCACTTCACTACCTTTGCCATATTTGGGCGGTCGGGTAGCCTAGTAGTTAAAGCGATCGCTCGTCACGCCGAAGGCCCGCGTTCGATTCCCGACATGGGTACAATGTGTGAAGCCCATTTCTCGTGTCCCCCGCTTTGATATTGCTGTAATATTGCTAAAAGCGGCATAAAACCATACTCACTCACTCACTTTGCCATATTTTTCAATCCGTACAACTATATAACATTGGACTATACATACACATTAAAGCTGAGATGGTTGAAGCGATTATGATTATGATAGTAACTTTGTGCAAGTGTTTGACATCGTGGTGCAAAGTTAAAAAGGGACGCTTTCGATCACTCCTCCGAGGCCCCATAATGGTATACGGGATTGGGGTCTATTTGGAGGGTATACGTCTCAGCAATGCGGGACGCGGGACGCATATAAAATCGTCTTTAGTGCGCTGATTAAATAGTTAAAAGACAACAATGGTGTAGGCAAATATTTCCTTTATACGTTTTATTATTTTCTTTATATATATTCAGGAATTTAACTTCAAATCGCACCTATTTCTTAATGCCTTTGTATTGTTAAGTAGTATTCGGGATTAAGGGGTGTGCAAAGAGAGTGAAAAACTAGATGGTATTAGGGATTTAGAGGGGTGTGGGACCATATACATTCCTGGCTTTCAAGGAGATTGTGGTCCATAGCGTTTTTCTTAACGAGCTGATGTTATTCTGTGGTTTAATGACGAGATTACCGGTACTTGTGAGGATTATACGTACGCATGTGGGCGCGCGCACTAATAGGACACAGCTTGATCACAGACAGTCTGGGCCAGTATACCATCAACGGACAAAAGCCATGTAGGAAACAGTAATTGATTTAATTACAATGAGGAATTTACAAATAACATCTCAAATTGACCATTCTCTCTTAACAATAAGAGTCACAGAAATCATTTCAATCTAAATTTACTGAATTAATGGCTAAACGCTTTCCTCCTCATGGCCAAGACTGGCCAACGGGCTTCCCTGCGGCAACAATGGATAGGTTCAAAACGCAATTAATGCTGTATAGCAAGATAGTCGGAACGGAGTTTACCATGACAATCACGTTAGATTTGACGTGACTTGGATCTGATTAAAGTCCAGACATTTTAATCCGACCTGTCCAGTTTTTCGGCATATCTGACCCTGTCCGTAGCCGAGTGACCACCTACGAAGAAAATGTTGACTTTGCAACAAAGAAGGATCGTGACAGTTTGGGCGGGGAGGGGAAGGGGGCACCTGTCCGTGGCATGCTAGGGGTGCGAGTATATTCTGTCACAGTCACTGATTAACAGACAGGAGGTCCACTGTAAACTGGTGTAATTATCTCACTGACATTCTTCTCATTTTGACCAACCATTTCACTTCACGTGTGATAGAAATGAATCTTTTCCGTGGAATGTTTTCATTTATTTTGATTTATCAAAGAACCTATGAAAATTTCTCCACGGCCCACAGAGTCGTTAGATTTCTATGAAACGTCGTTAATCCGGAAATCCCGCAAACCAGACGAAAAATGAAAATATAGCATCCATATTTCATTCTAGTGAAATACCACTTCTGCCGGAACTACTTTCGGTCTAGCTCTATGGTGTTTAGTAAAAGATGGAAGATCTGTAAAACACAATATATAATCTTCCATCTTTTACTAAACACCATAGAGGCAGACTGAACGTAGTTCCGGCAGAAGTATATATATATAGTCGAATATAAGGATCAAATGAAAGCTTTCACTCGTGGACGCAGCGCTTATGAATATACCAAATTGACATGCCATGTCGCTCCACAAGATAGAAATGATATCCCCCATTTATGTTTGCGATTTCGATTCGGTTTTTTTATAACTGGTGTTGACGGAATTGTGTTTAACGTAATCATACGCAGCCATACGTTCGCCACAGCTGCAGCGTTTAACGTGGCCTCACGTTATAAATATTTACTGGTAATTGAACATATAAGTGAATGAGATAGTCGGATTTACCGCCGCTTTGAACAGTATGTTGTATCACGGCGTGTCGGCTTAATGTGGGAGGAAAGCCCGAGGTGACGCATGTCTTATATTCCCTGGTGAACACCATTAAGCCGGTGGGGGCATAGGCCAGCGGTTAAACGCATAAGACTCCGAGTCGATCCCACTAAGATACGATGTCCATTTCTGATGTCCCGGAATTTTGATGAAGCTGTGAAGCTACTCACTCACTCACTCACTCACTCACTCCAACTCAAGCACTCACTCACTCACCACACGCAAACACTCACACACTCACTCATTCGGCATAGTTAATATCATATTAATATGTTTATGTTTGGCAAGACCATAGTTTTCTTGGTAACGATTTCTTCTCAGACATCGTAATTGTATGTTATCCATACAATATCTTGGTATTTATTTCTGGGTCGATTTTCGATAACGCCAGACCAGGTCATGTTTGGCTCTGAGCGGTCAACTTGGTCCGCACTTTGACCCGGCGTGTAGAAATGTGATGGCTCTATGCCATAACTCGGTATGGTATCCTGGCCGGGGACCCTGTGGGCTCTCGCTGGACGGAAGTGATTACTTGGGCTCTTGTTTCCTGCATGTTACACCGGGTTCCATATAACGCTGTCTGGAGATATTTCCAGAAAGGTTATATCAACCTGCTTGTTAAATCGACTAACTGACAGCGATGTCGACAACGCCAGCAACGGACGCCATTAAATCAATCGGTAACATTGCCACGGCACGCAGCTACACGCGACGTGATCTAAGGTGCAGTGGTTGCAACAGAGCTACTTTGGATGTCCCTGACGACGTTGACAGGTTGTTGAGTCAGCGCTACTTTCACTGTCGTATTTCTGGAAGCAGAAGGGCCTGTTTTGTCGGACTGTCGGAACGCCATCTCCTAACTTCCTCTTCATCAAATTGATTTGGGGGGCTTTTATCTCTGCTGGCGTGAAATAAAGCCATACATATCCTTGCCACCAAAATCCGCGAACATTCGCCAATCCAGCGTAATACAAAATCTAACCTGCAGCGTCCAACTCACCTAAACTCAGACGCATCCACCGCCTCCTTGCTCAACTCACCCAATCACAGAGACACCCAACCCAACTCACCCAATCACAGACACACACACCCACCTCGCTCAACTCACCCAATCACACACACACCCAACCAAACTCACCCAATCACAGACACCCTCAACCAATCTCACCCGATCACAGACACCCTCAACCCAACTCACCCGATCACAGACACTATATAACCAAACTCACTCGATCACAGACACTATATAACCAAACTCACCCGATCACAGGCACTGTATAACAAAACTCACCCGATCACAGACACCCTCAACCAAACTCACCCGATCACAGACACTATATAACCAAACTCACCCGATCACAGACACCCTCAACCAAACTCACCCGATCACAGACACTATATAACCAAACTCACTCGATCACAGAAACTATATAACCAAACTCACTCGATCACAGACACTATACAACCAAACTCACCCGATCACAGACACCCTCAACCAAACTCACCCGATCACAGACACCCTCAACCAAACTCACCCGATCACAGACACTATATAACCAAACTCACCCGATCACAGACACGCTCTACCACACTCACCCGATCACAGACACCATATAACCAAACTCACCCGATCACAGACACCATATAACCAAACTCACCCGATCACAGACACTATATAACCAAACTCACCCGATCACAGACACGCTCTTCCAAACTCACCCGATTACAGACACCCTCTGCCAAACTCACCCGATCACAGACACTATATAACCAAACTCACCCGATTACAGACACCCTCAGCCAAACTCACCCGACCACAGACACTATATAGCCAAACTCACCCGATCACAGACACTATATAACCAAACTCACCCGATCACAGAAACTATATAACCAAACTCACCCGATCACAGAAACTATATAACCAAACTCACTCGATCACAGTCGCTATATAACCAAACTCACCGTCACCAATCACAGACACACCCAACCCAACTCACCCAATCACAGACACACCCAACCCAACTCACCTAATCACAGACACTATATAATCAAACTCACCTGATCACAGACACTATATAACCAAACTCACCCGATAACAGAAACTATATAACCAAACTCACCCGAAAACAGAAACTATATAACCAAACTCACTCGATCACAGACACTATATAACCAAACTCACTCGATCACAGACACTATATAACCAAACTCACCCGATAACAGACACTATATAACCAAACTCACTCGATCACAGACACTATATAACCAAACTCACCCGATCACAGACACTATATAACCAAACTCACCCAATCACAGGCACTATATAACCAAACTCACCCGATAACAGACACTATATAACCAAACTCACCCGATCACAGACACTATATAACCAAACTCACCCGATCACAGACACTATATAACCAAACTCACCCGATCATAGAAACTATATAACCAAACTCACTCGATCACAGACACCAACCCCACCTCGCCCACCACCATGCTTGCTGACCCCATACAGCAGCCCCTCACGCCATGCAAGATCGTATACTATACACCATCCTCGATAAACCAGGCTACAATATCTCGATTTTATTTGGATAAATATCCTCGACCCACCGAAATAGAATGACGATAGCATTATATAATCGAGGATAACTAAAGAGGGCTTCTCGATGTTACAGTATTGATAATGGTACAGCGTGTCAGAGAATCTCGATGTTACATCGGGCATGTGGGGGTAGCCTTGTTGTTAAAGCGTTCGCTCGTCACGCCGAAGGCCCGGGTTCGATTTCCCACATGTGTACAACGTGCATGTGAAGCCCATTTCTGGTGCCCCCCGCCGTGATATTGCTGGAATATATTGCTAAAAGCGTCGTAAAACAACACTCATAATCTCACATATTGTTACAGAAGTGATAGGGTACAACACGCCAGGAATGCCTTCTGTCAGTGTTACCCGAATTGAGAAAATCGGTCAGCTTTGCAAGTACCATGTCTGTTATATGCATGCCATACATACCTCGTAGTGTAGCAGGGGGGCACGGGTGGCCCAGTCGTCTAAGGCACCGCGATTCGCTGTGCAGAGTTGCGTCCCTTGGGCACGTCAGAAACCTATGATTGTGGGTTCGAATCCAGGTTCTCCCCGATTATGTTTCTAGGTTTGTCAGCACCATACCCGTTGTCGTGGGTTTCACCGAAGTGGTAAACGTCTGAGACCTGCATCACTTCGGGCTTTCCTCCCACATTAAGCTGACACGCCCTGATATAACTGGAATACTGTTAAAAGCGGCGTTAAACCCAACTTACTCCCTCATATTGTAGCAGTGATCTTGCCAACGTGAACTGTCTTTTCAGAAAACGATTGATTTCGGCAGATGTGCAAAATTGTGCACTTTGAAGTCACGGCACGCCGCGCCGATTCCATTGATAAGATACACTTCTACAGTTTTAATGTGTCGGGCTCAGACGATGTGACTTGAAATCAGTTTCTATGTTAATGAAGAGTAAGCATGTATTAAGGTCGTTCGGAATAATGTGGCGTGAGGCCAGACTCTTCCACCACAGAACTGCCACGGCAACCTTTGTCTGAATGATCACCTAATTTAAAAGGGTAGTTACCATGCTTGAGACCAATGAAGATACAGGGTAGAATATAATTCAGCAACCCATGCTTGCCCTAAAAGGCGACTATGCTTGTCGTATAGGAGGTGACTAACGGGATCGGGTGGTGAGACTCGTTGACTTGGTTGATGCACGTCATCGTACCTCAATGCGTGGATCGATGCTCATGATATCAATCACTGGAGTGCCTGGTCCAGATTCGATTATTTATACAGACCGCCGTCATAAAGCTGGAATGTGGCTGAGTGCGGCGTTAAACAACCAACAAATAAAAAAAACATCTCATGCTTAAGCGATGAAGGAGAAGAAGAAAATGGGGAAGGCCTCACCCTTAGCGTAGCTTGGTTTGGCTAGGTGCCCCTAGGCACAAACACCACACCCACTACTACTATGTGCTGTCCTGACACATAGTGTATACATCCGGGTCTTCAGCAACACATGCTTGTCGTAAGAGGCGACTAACCGGATCGGGTGGTCAGGCTGACTTGGTTGATGTATGCCATCGTATCCCAATTGCGAAGATCGATGCTCGTGATCAATGGATTGTCTGGTCCAGATTCGATTATTTACAGACCGCCGTCATATATAGCTGAAATATTGCTGAGTGCGGCGTTAAACAAACAATACTTACTTTCAAAAGTGAGTGAGTTGGGTTTAACGCCGCTTTTAACAGTACTCCAGTTATAACAAGCGGGTCAGCTTTAGGTAGGAGGAAAAGTGATGCAGGTCTCAGAAGTTTACCACTTTGGTGAAACCCACTAGCACTTGTATGGTGTTGACGATCCTATAGAAACATAATCAGGGCGACCCTGAATTCGAACCTACTATCATAGGTTTCTGGCGTGCCAAAGGGACGCCGCTCTGCACAGCGACTGGGTCACCCGTGCCCCCCTTAAGAACTATGAGTGGCATAAGTATTAACTGATGAGCTGAGAAGAGGATAAGGCGCATAGGAATATGCAAGTACTTATGATCAACGTTACAATCGTTATCAACACGCTCAAGCGCATCCAGCCCCTGCGCCATCGCGCGTAGTTAGAACAGAGGATATATGTCTCGATGTAAATCTCATGTACACCAGGAAGTTGATTAAATTACACACGGTAACCTGAGTTAAAGGGCGGAAAACCAACTGGGACATTGATGTAATAACATAGATATGTTATTGTACTTCCGTAACCGGAATCTTCACGATGAAATGATTTTATGACATTTGTTGACTTATCAAACAATCACTTTTGCGTTTATTTTCCAATAAACCGGACAAATATTAGGCCACGTCAATAATCGGAATAGTGTTTCCTTATTGGCTGATAACAGAGTGGGCGGGGCTTACTTTGTATTATTGCGCTCAACGATGTCGCCGATTTTGTATCGTTGGCTGCGTGATTGTTTGAGAAACTGATCGATTGAACAAGCAGTGTGTGAAATTATTTTTGTGGACTTATTTTTTTGCGTTAACGGAGTTATAAACATAAAAAAAACCTGTGTACACTTAGTGCAAAGTGTGCACATTTCTTATCACGTTCAACCATAAAGTTCTTAAACAGACGACTGCATGTATACATGTGCACCGTGAAGGTTGCTCTTACGACTCATGGATGAGAGAGTGAGTTGGGTTTTCCTCTTTCAGCAATATTCCAGTTATATCACGCTGCGGACAGCAAAACTGGGTTTCACTGGACAATGTACCTTGTGTGGAATTGAACCCGGACTTTCGGTGTGACGAGCGAACACTTTAACCACTAGGCTACCCCACCATCCCCGCCATAGTTATGGACGCTAGGATATAACATACTGGAGAGAACAATATAGTACACGTTATCAAACATATGCTAATTTACACATTTATGTATTTGTAAATTGAAGCTTTAGAAGGGGTGAAAATTCGGATGCACTGTCTAATCCTACATGTAACGACACTTTCGTATTTCACTATAAGCGAAATACAACATAAAATAAATCCCTAAAACGTATACCAAAATGTTTACGGAATCGAACATATATTTACGTTGTCAAATGACAAATAAATAATACCATGACAATTACCTCATATAATATTTAATTAATATGAATATGAATTAGTATGAATATGGATGACTTCATACTATAAACAAAAAACGTCAATTTGTTATATTAAAAAGAGAACATAAAACTTGAAGGCCAGAATAACCAAGGTTTGTATTGAGGAATGCCTCTCTCTGAAAAGCAATGGTCTCCAAGCTGAATCTTTGGCATCCTGCTTCAACGGGCGTGGAGAGGGGACGCTGGCCGTCATCAAATCAAGGATCGATAAACGGTGACATGGACGACACGATGAGCTGAAGGCGCAACGTCATGGACGACGACGAACGCCTTGCCTGGTGGCGATGCCATTACTCACACTTGTGAAAAAATGTCCCTTGAGAGTACAAAGAAATGCAATGGTATGAATCATCGTAGCGAAACCAACTACTTTGTTGAAGGGCCAGTGTGTTTTGCATTGACAATTAGTTTGATGAAGGGTTCTGATGTTGTCAGTCTGTTTGACTGAGACTTCTCATGTTGGAGAATTATCAAAGGCTGTGGTTTGTATTCTGAAACGAAGTAATAGTTTTTGTCATGAAAAACGATTGTAGCTACAAGCGTGTCATATATTGCTGGGAAACAATTGTCGTGTCGAGATGTATTAACGATTGGAATCAATTGTCTCTGTAGGTTTCTATAGCCGCCAGTCAGGCTAACGCAGAGTACAAGAGGCATGGGAGATGTGACAAAACAGATAAACTTGCACGAGATGAACGTGAATTGTGTACAGATCAACTGGGTCAGTTCAGTCCCAAACTGCAGTCAATTATCAATCGGCTCCGAGGGTGATATGGCCGTTTGACCGCTATGATTCAATGAAATGGGCGGCTTTTCTTTTAAATATTTGATTACAAGTCTTCTCCAAGAAGAATCTTTTGGGGATGCTTCAATTGTTGTTTTGTGAAACACAACAATTATATCTGTGACCAACAATATGACCCGAATTGTCCACTGGATGGGTGGCTGGATGGTAGTTTTACGCCGCACTAGTCCAAGGATTTATATTACCAAGGTCTGAAAACAGTCCGTGACAGACAAAGGAGCAATCAACGCCGTCGAGTGGCTCAAAAGACCAACTTCGCTGTTGGCTGAATCCAAAGTGGCTTTCCTACTGTGTATCAGTTTATGTGAATTGAACTCAAATTTCTGGTGTGGTGGGCAAGGACCTTTGCCACAAACATAACCTATGGATCTCCTCATTTCAAGAACAACACGACCCGCGAAGATCCGGGGTAGAATAGGCCTTCAGCAACCCATGCTTGCCGTAAGAGGCGACTATGCTTGTCGTAGGAGGCGACTAACGGGATCGGGTGGTCAGGCTGGCTGACTTGGTTGATGCATGTCATCGATCCCAATTGCGTGGATCGATGCTCATGATGTCAATCACTGGATTGTCTGGTCCAGACTCGATTATTTACAGACCGCCGTCATATAGCTGGAATATTGCTGAGTGCAGCGTTAAACAACAAACAAACAAGAACAACACAGATCTACACCTATTATAGAGTTGTATAGGTCTTGGTTCAGGGTCCGTATGCCCAAACCTCGGCCAGTAGTATACCTGTCGGTAGTATACGTGTCAAACCAAATTTGATTGGTTTTTATGATCATGTTTGACTATCAATAATCGTCGTTTCGTAATTAATTGCATTCAAGTTTTCAATATATACACTTGGTCAACTCTCCTGTTTTACTAATACGTCAGGGGCGGTCGGGTAGCCCAGTGGTTAAAGTGTTCGCTCGTCACGCCGAAGACCCGGGTTCGATTCCCGATATGGGTACAATGTGTGAAGCCCATTTCTGGTGTCCCCCGCCGTGATATTGCTGGAATATTGCTAAAAGCAGCGTAAAACCATACTCACTCACTCACACTCACTCACTAATACGTCATATTTACGAGTCTCGTGATGACGTCATCCCTGTTTGTCAGTCAATATAAAATTGTTACATTGCTTAACTCCATCGGGACGCTATTATACAATACTCCTCTTTGTTGTGTGTGCACAACCTGTTCATATTACTCCATCCTTATCATGTGAATGTTATATGTAAACACCGCCTCCTCACGCCCTCCACGATCCATGGCGGTCGGATTTACTCGGTGCTCGGCAACCCTGGGCGCTAGTCTCATTACGCATCCGATTGTCCACGTGGCCACGCCTACTTGTGCACTATAGTAGATAACGCCGATATTCGCCACACCTCTGTCCCCCAGGGGCGCTTGAGACGGCGAGGTCATTGATTTACACAAAGGTATGGCTCCGTGTCTTCAAGGTCAAGGTTGGTGTTGACGTGCACGTGCCTGTTTGCAATTCTGTCCGATGATATTGGTATTATATACATACGTCGACCTGGAAAGTGTGATCAGGCGTAGGTAGATAAACAAGTGGTTGATATTGTGAGCAGCCATACTTTGGAGTGAGTGAGGAAGTTGGGTTTTACGCCTCTTTTAACAGTATTTAAGGAACATCATTGGTTTCGTATATTGTTCCCATGTAGGGTATCGAACACGTATCGTGGCGAGCGAACGCTGCAACCACTAGGCTATCCCAAAGCCCCCTTTGTGCAAAGAAAAGTAAGTGTTACGTTACGGCCATATCAGTAATATTCCTGCTTTATCGCCGCAGTTTTGTATAACCAGGTCGAGACCAGGGAAACCAGTGGTTGATTGCATGAGCACCGACATGTGACATAGTATTCCCCAATACAAGTTCGATATGGTCTTCAGCTGCCCATGCTTGCCAGAGGCGACTAGCCGGGTGATCAGGCCCGCTGTATTGGTAGATGCATATCATCGTATCCCAGTTGCGTGGATCTATGTTCATGGTATCAATCACTGGACTCGATTATTTACAGACCGCCGTCATGTAGCTGGAATATAACTGAGTTTGGCGTTGAAAAACAAACACAATCATCGTACCCCAACGGCCATAGATCGATGCTCATGATGTCAATCACTGGGTTGTCTAGTCCAGACTCGATTATTTACAGACCGCCGTCATTTAGCTGGAATATTACCACCTTTCAGTGTAATATAACAGGAAAACCTAACATGACGCAGATCGAAGACGTTTACCAACAGTGTGGTGCTGACAGACCAAGGGTCATTGAAAAGAAGAATCTAGGATTCGAACCTCGACCACGGATCCTCGTTGCTAAGGGATCTAAACAATGAACCTGGCACTACTGGGCCACCTGTGTCCCCTTAAGGTGGACAGAGTGTGAGTGAGCTACAGGACATTAAATGACCAGCGGTGTTGTGAGATGTTCATTTAATACACAAGCCTGCCCCCTGTGTATAATTTGTATGACCATCAACACATTAATTGATTGCCCCTTGTTTCTGCAACTCCAGGGGCAGACAAAAGACGCTCCGTTAGCTTATGACCAACACGGGCCCTCTGGGTGCCATCTGAATACTGCATCTCGGACGAAGACAGTGGCGCGACCGGTTGGTGTCATGTTCAAGAGTCTGGTGTGTGTAGCCCATTTCTGGTTTCCCCCGCCGGGATATTAGTGGAATATTGCTTAAAGCGGCGTAAATCCATACTCACTCACTCACCTCAAGAGTCTGGGTCAGCCCCAGAAAGACTCCCACATATGCTGATGGATAATAACGCTGAAATTTTCGTAGGGTGGTCATGGTGAAAGGAGAGTAAACATGGAATACAAACTGATGACTAGGGAGACGTCTCACTACGTGGTTGATTATCAACAATGCAGATTTCACGTGTACTGTCCTTGTATGAACGCTGCCGCTAAACGGCAGGCCAGATCATGGGATATTTGGGATGACGTATTTGAGTACAACCTATATCTGCTTTTTGTGACGTATGTTCGATTATCCTAAATCAACTATGCAAATACCTACCCACGTGCATGCCGTTGCAACACAACTATTGAATTACACACCTGTACTAACTTTCACAAACACACAGTCACCGAAATAATGTTGTAACTTTAAGTGTTAAAGGGACGCCGTCTATCTCAGCAATTTCGGCTGACCTGCCCCTCTTTGAAACCCATTGTGTGAGTTGGCTACACATTTCTATTGGGAGTTTTAGTATTGATATTTTTTTCTATTTTCGTACTGATATGATTGGATTGTTGATTTTCAAAAGACAGATAGAATTCCTTTGGCTCCTCTGTTTATATGCCATCGAGTAAGCTGGCCATCTTTCAGATAGAGAGTCAGTTTGGCCTTCGTTATTGCATCTCTTGGCTTTTGGAGATCTTGGACAGAAAGCTGATCCTTGCTTTAACCGAGCCCGGGCTGGGGCATGCATGGTCTTGACATCCCAGTAACAAGTGAGCAATGGATCTGATTGTAAGATGGGCACACCTTGTCATTGTGCTTTCTGTCACCGATTAGAATGGGATGTTGAAAAGGGGGTGAGAAGGGGGTGAAAATGGGATGCTATAGCTGAAATGGGGATGCGAATGGGATGCTAGAGCTGGGGGAGAATGGGATGCTAGAGCTGAAATGGGGATGCGAATGGGATGCTAGAGCTGGGGGAGAATGGGATGCCAGAGCTGGGGGAGAATGGGATGCTAGAGCTTGGGAGGGAGAATGGGATGCTAGAGCTGAAATGGGGATGCGAATGGGTTGCTAGAGCTTGGGAGGGAGAATGGGATGCTAGAGCTGAAATGGGGATGCGAATGGGATGCTAGAGCTTGGGAGGGAGAATGGGATGCTAGAGCTGAAATGGGGATGCGAATGGGTTGCTAGAGCTTGGGAGGGAGAATGGGATGCTACAGCTGAAATGGGGATGCGAATGGGATGCTAGAGCTGGGGGAGAATGGGATGCCAGAGCTGGGGGAGAATGGGATGCTAGAGCTTGGGAGGGAGAATGGGATGCTAGAGCTGAAATGGGGATGCGAATGGGTTGCTAGAGCTTGGGAGGGAGAATGGGATGCTAGAGCTGAAATGGGGATGCGAATGGGATGCTAGAGCTTGGGAGGGAGAATGGGATGCTAGAGCTGAAATGGGGATGCGAATGGGTTGCTAGAGCTTGGGAGGGAGAATGGGATGCTACAGCTGAAATGGGGATGCGAATGGGATGCTAGAGCTTGGGAGGGAGAATGGGATGCTAGAGCTTGGGAGGGAGAATGGGATGCTAGAGCTGGGGGAGAATGAGATGCTAGAGCTGGGGGAGAATGAGATGCTAGAGCTGGGGAGGGAGAATGGGATGCTAGAGCTGAAATGGGGATGCGAATGGGATGCTAGAGCTGGGGGAGAATGGGATGCTAGAGCTGGGGAGGGAGAATGGGATGCTAGAGCTTGGGGAGAATGAGATGCTAGAGCTGGGGAGGGAGAATGGGATGCTAGAGCTGGGGGAGAATGAGATGCTAGAGCTTGGGAGGGAGAATGGGATGCTAGAGCTGGGGAGGGAGAATGGGATGCTAGAGCTGGGGGAGAATGGGATGCTAGAGCTGGGGGAGAATGAGATGCTAGAGCTGGGGGAGAATGAGATGCTAGAGCTGGGGGAGAATGAGATGCTAGAGCTGGGGAGGGAGAATGGGATGCTAGAGCTGAAATGGGGATGCGAATGGGATGCTAGAGCTGGGGGTGAATGGGATGCTAGAGCTGGGGAGAATGGGATGCTAGAGCTGGGGAGGGAGAATGGGATGCTAGAGCTTGGGAGGGAGAATGGGATGCTAGAGCTGAAATGGGGATGCGAATGGGATGCTAGAGCTGGGGGAGAATGGGATGCCAGAGCTTGGGAGGGAGAATGGGATGCTAGAGCTGGGGGAGAATGGGATGCTAGAGCTGGGGAGGGAGAATGGGATGCTAGAGCTGGGGGAGAATGGGATGCTAGAGCTGGGGAGGGAGAATGGGATGCTAGAGCTGGGGAGGGAGAATGGGATGCTAGAGCTGGGGGAGAATGAGATGCTAGAGCTTGGGAGGGAGAATGGGATGCTAGAGCTGGGGGAGAATGGGATGCTAGAGCTGGGGGAGAATGGGATGCTAGAGCTGGGGGAGAATGGGATGCTAGAGCTGGGGAGGGAGAATGGGGTGCTAGAGCTGGGGGAGAATGGGATGCTAGAGCTGGGGAGGGAGAATGGGATGCTAGAGCTGGGGAGGGAGAATGAGATGCTAGAGCTGGGGAGGGAGAATGGGGTGCTAGAGCTGGGGGAGAATGAGATGCTAGAGCTGGGGAGGGAGAATGGGGTGCTAGAGCTGGGGGAGAATGAGATGCTAGAGCTTGGGAGGGAGAATGGGATGCTAGAGCTGGGGGAGAATGGGGTGCTAGAGCTGGGGAGGGAGAATGGGATGCTAGAGCTGGGGAGGGAGAATGGGATGCTAGAGCTGGGGAGGGAGAATGAGATGCTAGAGCTGGGGAGGGAGAATGGGGTGCTAGAGCTTGGGGAGAATGAGATGCTAGAGCTGGGGAGGGAGAATGGGATGCTAGAGCTTGGGGAGAATGAGATGCTAGAGCTGGGGGAGAATGGGATGCTAGAGCTGGGGGAGAATGAGATGCTAGAGCTGGGGAGGGAGAATGGGATGCTAGAGCTTGGGGAGAATGAGATGCTAGAGCTGGGGGAGAATGGGATGCTAGAGCTTGGGGAGAATGAGATGCTAGAGCTGGGGAGGGAGAATGGGATGCTAGAGCTTGGGGAGAATGAGATGCTAGAGCTGGGGGAGAATGGGATGCTAGAGCTGGGGAGGGAGAATGAGATGCTAGAGCTGAGAAGGGGATGCGAATGGGATGCTAGAGCTGAAAAGGGGATGCGAATGGGATGCTAGAGCTGAGAAGGGGATTAGAATAAAATGGGTGTGGTTGTTGTTTTTTAGAAATACGCTCGGGGATCTGTAAGAGAGATGGCTACACTGCCCCAAACTCCAAGTAACTCTTTACACACAAGCAAACGAGGATGCGACATGACTTGAGTAATTCACTTCGTCGACAACCGTAATGTCGTCACGAGACGGCCATACTTTCGCGACGAACCATTAATTCTCCCTTTGAAGACTCGGGAGATTTTGCCTATACGTCATATAAAACGGCTTTGATCGTAATTGGGTAGCGGGAATTTAAACGAAATACAACGACCATGGTCAGAAGACAGCGCTGGCTGTATAGATAGCACTGAGGTCTTATAATGCCGAGTTGTCAACGTTGTGACCCAGACTGTTGCGGCCACGTCGCAAGTTGCCCAGGCTGCAGCTGATCGCAACAGACACAATATGAGGCAGAGATAGTGTTTGCACAATTGATATTGGTATTGACCACATCCGAGTTATAAGCCCCGCAAACATATAGACATTACCCCGGAGAACAGATGCGCCAACTGCAGCGCTCTCTGGCCGATTGTTATTACACATGGTGCCGTGTGGTATTAATGTTCGGCATAATAGTGTAGCTCTCGCCACAACACTTGCAGAAATACCCATGACACTAACTAAATATGGGACTAGGACGTATTTAATCCATCTATTTGTCCCAGGGAAATATGGCGTAGATGAGGAGTACATCTATATAAATTGATTCCGTTGGCCACTGTGGTATGGGAATATCTCCAGATGTATGGCGTATACTTGCTATATTCTCATATATCCTTGTAGTGATGGAGCTATTGCATGATATGGTTGTTTGATCAAGGCTATAATAATAAAGCAGTAAAGCTTTCAAATGTGTTTTTTTATGGTAGACAAGTAGAGAACATTTCCAAATTTGATGCATCAGTGACAAAATGATGTCCGATGCAGCTCATTATTGGGACTTGTAGCATCTGTTCCCGTGGTTTTTTTGGGTTTTTTTCAGGCGAACAACTGACTTGCCTTTGCAAGTGTGTGTGACGGGCGCCACCGTTTGGGCAGTATATCTATGTCGACCAGAAGAGGTCTGCTGTTTGTACCGACGGAGATACCTGGGCTCACTTGCACAAATCATTTTAAGGAGATCGTCAAATAATAACAAATATAGTTTTATAGAGTAACTAATTAATTTTGGACTTAGCCCATGAATCTGAAGTTCTAATTAAAATAATGAAATATACAGCATTGCTCGTGAGAGAGGGGTACGTATTTGAATTTACAAATGACATGAAGAGACAAGCATGGGTTGCTTGGGACCTATTCTAACCCGGAATCCCCACGGAGAGACAAGCATGGGTTGCTTGGGACCTATTCTAACCCGGAATCTCCACGGAGAGACAAGCATGGGTTGCTTGGGACCTATTCTAACCCGGAATCCCCACGGAGAGACAAGCATGGGTTGCTGAGGACCTATTCTTACCTGGAAACCCCACGGAGAGACAAGCATGGGTTGCTGGGGACCTATTCTAACCCGGAATCCCCACGGAGAGACAAGCATGGGTTGCTGAGGACCTATTCTTACCCGGAATCCCTGAGGAGAGACAAGCACAGATAACTGGGGATCTATTCTTACCCGGAATCCCTGAGGAGAGACAAGCATGGCTTGCTGAGGACCTATTCTTACCCGGAATCCCTGAGAAGAGACAAGCATGGGTTGTTGGGGACCTATTCTAACACGGAAACCCCGCGGAGAGACAAGCATGGGTTGTTGGGGACCTATTCTAACCCGGAAACCCCACGGAGAGACAAGCATGGGTTGTTGGGGACCTATTCTTACCTGGAATCTCCACGGAGAGACAAGCATGGGTTGCTGAGGACCTATTCTAACCCGGAATCCCTGAGAGAGACAAGCACAGATAACTGGGGATCTATTCTAACCCGGAAACCCCACGGGGTTTAGGATGATCAAACAGACAAGGACAAAGAAATACAACCAAATCTTACACTTGCAACGTCTTTGTAGCGTATAAGACTGAGTGACCAGTGAAGATCCAGGGTAGAAAAGATCTTCAGCAACCCTTGTTTGCCGTAAAAGGCGACTAACAGGATTGGTTAGTCAGGCTCGCTGAATTGGTTGATGCATGCCATCGTATCCCGATTGCGTGGATCGATGTTCATGATGTCAATCACTGGATAGCCTGGTCCAGACTTGATTATTTTCTGACCGCCGTCATATAGCTGGAATATTGCTGAGTGTGGCGTTAAACAACAAACAAACAAACAAACAAACAAACAAACAAACATGACTGAGTTTGGTCGTATAGGAAACAACATGAACACGGAGCTTTGGTTCTAATAATGAAACTGTTGGTCTTTTTCACGTCCAAACGCCCCTCTTTATATAGAATCGGTAGTTTCACAGTGATATTTTTAAAATATAATTTCCATCATTTTAAACTTTCGTATTCCTGTGAGGCAACCTATGTTTTCTGCGCGATCGATTGCAATAACCACTGCTCTGTCAAAGCTTTCCCATTATGCGTGCAGTGGTTTAACGAGCTGGGTATAAAACACATATATAGTACATATGAAGACGTATTTAAGTAACTGACGTTTTGGGATGCAGGACATAAAAACACTCTGTCTGCCGAGCTAAGGTATTTTAAACTTGTCTTCTACACGGTTAATCTGCAAAGTTTGCTCGTTTTGAGGTCTTTGTCTTCCAGAGCAGTAAATAGCAATGCACAGCGCGATGACGCAATTAGCGCGCTATTCCTGTACACTGGGCTGGTATTGTGATACAACGTTCCTCTGCCGAGTAGCCGCCAATGTTGGCGGAGGATAACCCAGTTTAAGTAGACTCCATGTACGTCAGGGCGTGTATTGGACAAATATCGAATCATGATACATTACATTACCTAAACTATAGAATTATTGAAACACCTTATATATTCACCGTCTGAAAAAAATCAATGACAATTCATGATGTGCCCATTTCTGTAACGGATGTTGTGCATATCTGACAAATGGACATCCCTAGCTAGTTGGTTTCTGAAAGTCAAGCATCTTTTTCTGGGTTATTTTTGCTAACTCAAAGGACGATGAAGGATATGGAGCCTTTTAAATATCAGACACGTTTAAGATGAATTTCTTAGTTACCATATGTTTGTATTGCTTTAATGCACGACCCGTGAAGATCCGGGGTAGAACAGGTCTTCAGCAACCCATGCTTTCTGTAAAGGGCGACTGTGCTTGTCGTTAAAGGCGACTAACAGGATCGGGTGGTCAGGCTCGCTGACTTAGTTGATGCATATCATCGTATCCCAATTGCATGGATCGGTGCTCATGATGGAAATCACTGGATTGTCTGGTCCAGCCTCGATTATTTTTCAGACCGCAATCATATAGCTGGAATATTGCTGAGTGCGGCTTTAAACAACAAACTAAAGAATGGTGCCTTCAGCTATTACAAAAAAAACTTCATGAAACTCTCTTATATCAGCCTCTTCAACACGTTTTAGCCTCACCTATTCATTTAGTGTTGTTATACGTCCCAAACATGCAATTGTTGAAATAAATACCGTCTGATTCACATATAAATACATCTAATTACTTTCAGAACGATTTGTAAACATTTTCCCTATTTCTAAAATTATTCGAGCTGATAGCACGACGCTGAAAGCCGAAGTACTGACAAGTCGACGGGAAGTAAAACTTAATAGGGATAATAATGAAATACTTCTCCGATATTTAGACAATATACAGATATTCCCATAGGTGATTGGTCAGGTGAAACAGTTTGACGTCATTTTCTTGAGAACAATATGATATGACGTTATCAATGGTTCATGATGAAAATAATTTGATAACGTTTCGTCATCAGAACAATGGGTTGACTTGAACAATGTTTCTTTGTAACGTTGACAGTCCATACATAATTCATATTTCTTTCGCTTTAAATTTAAATACCAATGGTAGATCTAAGGCATGGAAACTAGGAATATTACAGAGTTTTGGGATGTTTAAACAGTCGCTGTTACCTAAACACAAATTTACAAAGTCATTCTACATTCAGTTATTAAAAGAAAAGACTTGAACAATGAACGGTATATTTTAGTTAATCGTTCGTCACATATGCGGAAACTGTGGAGAATTATTTGTAAGTGACATTTATGTCTTATGAAAAAACCCCAGAAAAGACAAAATGTTGAACGGAACTCTTGTATATTCATGAAATATTTCAGTGTGAATCTGCCAAAACTGTACGATAAAATATTTTCCGCGGTGTCTGATATGGAGCCCATGTTAATATTGACAAGAATTTCACCGATGGTTTGGGGAGGAAATCTGTTGGATTTCCTAATGCTATTTTTAGAACACAAAACACTGCTCAGCGCACATGTCACCGGCGGGCCGCTTCACTTTCCATAACAAAATAGTTCCTATATATAATCGTGATTACAATAGCAGTTAAATATATGATGTTAGTATGATTATAATTTTGACAGAGTCAATGGCGTTATAAATCTTTTGCTACATTGTCCCAAGTATTAACTCGTTGGTTGTTTTTCAAGTGCGCGTTAACTCTATGTATTCTTCCGCTTTATTTATGCCGCACAACCTCGGAATAAGGCGCCCGCGATACCGTCAGTTGAAAGCGGAGTGGATACCTTACCCGCTTATTCTAACGGAATATTGTGCTATTGTTTCAATGATGGAGATTTAGCAAGGAGGGGATCTTGTAACGACAAATACCTGTCAGAATGGCAGGAAAACGAACCGTTACGATTGAAAGTTTTCCCTGTCGAGTTGAAGGATGGCTCAATGTTTGGGGTGAGTTTAAGCCTTTTTATTCCCTGATACAGAGATGCGGAGAGAATTTATTATCATTACAAAATGACACAGTGTGGTCGTCAAGATACATTTATACCTCCATACACCACGTGTTATTAATTTTTAATAAATCTTATGTGATGAATTTCTGGAAAACTAGTCACGTGACACATAGTTGTACATTTCAGGGTTTGTTTTCATTGAAATTTTGATCATTCATTGATCGTGTCAGTACAATGAAACCTTTTGTGTGTGCACGCAGTAGTGGAAATAACACAACACGCAGGTTGACAATAGCAGTTGTTGATTGTACTGTAAACCTAGCAACATGTCTATTGCATCTGAGACTTATAACCCGCTGGCTGCACCCGTGAAGCGCTGCACACCCATGCAAGGTGCACCCCACGTGCAGCTTCAGGTGTTACGTCGACACGCTCCGCGGGGGGCTTTCGAGGTTTTTATCCGCTGTAAGAATAGGTGCAAGGCGCACGCGACTATTTATCAAATAGAGCAATATGGTACATATCACCTGTTTCATGTCGGATATTTGCATGTTATTGGGATGTATAGATTCATTTCACATGACATAGCGGTCTTGCAGGTCTGCAGATAGGTTGAAAACAGGTGGTATTCCGTCTGGTGACGTATGCCGCATGGCTAATACTGGTAGAACGGAATATATGATTAATTTAAGTAACTTAATAAGATATGACTCAGTATTTGTTTTAACAGTATTTACATAACAGCATATATTCAATTGTGGGCGTTTATGAGATAAATGAATTTATTGATTCTATGGCTTTACAGCACCGGTAAATTGATCCGGCATCTAAGACCGTTCTTTTGACTCTGTTGGCGAGGAGTTTACTAGACATGCTAGAGTTTATAGCTGGTATGAATATTACATGAGTTGTTCTTGATAGTATTTACTTCGAGTACTTATATAGGACTATGCTACTGGCTGATATAAGATGGCCGTTTGAAGTACCGATTATTTAAGTTTAAAAAGAAGTGATAATTAAAATGCATCTAGAAAATACAGTTTGCTTAGGATTTGTTCTCATTTCACTTTTTTGTGGAAATTCTTGCTTTTTGTGGTGGCTTCAAAATTTTTTTTTATATTGCAACTATTGTTGAGAAGGAAACATGATTTAATTTCTATTATTGTTTGTTTTACAAATAGCTTACATAAAATCAGTGTTTGAAATTTGACATTTTCAAATTGTTCAGGTTATAGCCCTGTTGTTATTAGTTAATAATTTAGGGTCCTTAGAATCAAATAGCATAGAAGATCTCCGGGCCCCCCCTTAATTTCGAACACTGAAATGGATTTATCGTTTAGCCGTATCCTGTTCAATAAGCACTTATAGTATCTCTGAGCTGTACAGCAATTTCACGCTCTATTACCATGATTACACCAATAGTCTTTAAACCAATAAGTAGTTTCAGGAGATGCTAGATGCCCCGAGGCTCGAGGGTCGGTGTAGAGTGACCATAGTCTAGTTGTGTGTAGCTCGGTTGGAAGTCACGTTTGATGTATATGGTAGTTTATCGCCCCAACCATCAATACACCCACAGAATAAAAACCTGAAAAGTGAAACATTTCTATCAAGTAGAACCAAGGAACAGGTCAGTGAGCAACTAATGAAGCTCGTAATGGAAGGGGAAAACATGGTGATCACTGAAGCCGTATCAAGTTATTAGGCTTCACATACAGGTTGCAGTGATCAGATGCATGTCTTGAAAATAAGGTTGCAAAATAATACAGGGTACATCTTTACTCAACACCTGTCTGGTTGTCATGTGGAGCAGTATTCTATCGTTACCACGAATGAATAGAAACCCAGATAAAACATTGAGGAATCACTTTGTCTAACAATGGAAACAATCACAAAATATATTTCTACCATTATTTTTTATCCTGTCATTGTCCTGCATAATAGCATACATATGATTATATATACATATAATTCTAGGATGGGCCCTTGTGCTTTTAGCCCCTAAATTTGAAAAAGGCCCACCTTTTTAAATACAATGGGGGCATTTTAACATTGTGTTTCTTGAATGGACACAGCTCTGGAATATTTGAAATGCTCATATGAGGGGCCTAGGGTAGAAAATTCCCTGTTTATATATATGTTGAGGTCATAATTCAATGCAGAACAATATATATATGCTAGTATATTGTTCTGCACTGAATTATGATCTCAAAATGAAGTACTTCTTGCAATCAATGTACTGGGTGTATCAGTGCTTTGTTTCAGCTCAATTAGTATTCAAGCAACTTTAGTATTCGATACTAAGGCATTTGTACCTGGGTACTCTGTAAGCACTTCGCCATTGTTGAGGCAAATGAAGAATATACACCATGAAATGTTTTAAGACAAAAACCATAATTAGAATAAAGGCTGAGGCTGTGTTTTTGTGGTGTTAGTGCAAACGGTTTGAAACTGCTTACTGACGAAGTGGCAGTTTTTGAGGGAAGGGAAATGTGTTAGTTTGTGTTCCTGAGCATGGTATATATAGGAAGGGGTTTAAGTGCTTTAAGGGTCTTCGGAACCTTCCAGTTTGGCCTGGGAGTCTCATTTCAGTGTTGCTTGGTTGCAAAGAAGTCTTTTTTAGTCCAATTTTAGGCAGAATTGCCAATTTGGCTTAAGGGAATATCCATGCAATTTCCCATTTTTGATGGAACTGTGTAATGGCGGTTATTTGGGGCATTGTAATTGGCTTGGGAGAAAATGTGATGGTGAACTCACAGAGAATGTCTTGTGTGATGTTTTGGTGTTTTTCATTTCAATAATTTGGATCATTTCAACAATATTCATTAAATTCATTGAGAAATGGGGTAATTTGTCACTATGATGTATGTGTGAGTTGGCTATATGCATTCATTAGTAGAAACACATTTATTAACTAGCAGTGGTACAACTGAAGTGAGGTGTGTGTAGGGTGTGGGGTGGTTTAAGGGACAAGTGGCTTACTTGATGGAGTGTTGGCTTGCCCTGTTTGAGATTCGGGTTTAACTCCCTGTTGGTGCAATATGTGGAGCTTATTCAGCGGCAGACACTTAACATTTTCAGTCCACTAGTCCTTATAATGATAACATATAGCAAAATCCTTAAAATGGAAAATTTCTACTAGTACTTATAATACCAACTATTGGGCAGTTTGGCATGGACTATGGACTAGTGCCAATTTCTAACACCGCTCATTGTTTGGGGCCTAGACTGGAATGTTGCTAAAAACAACTGGATCATTCACTACAGCGGAGTTAACTCCTGTGAAGACAAGTGTTCTTCGATATCTTTACAGTAAGTGTAGTGTCATGCACATTTGGGTAGTGTCATATTTATCCGTTCCGACTTGGGTGGTGTCTTGTTCTAGCATGTAGTAGACAGGAGCTAGCATTGCATGAATAGACACTGGCAGTGAGATGGGATATCTGGTGTGATACAGATCTGACAGGGGGCGTGCTGTCATGTCTTAACACTCCCACGCTTCATGGTAATTACCCTCATCTTGTCGGGCTTCACCACGTTCACCCCAGGGGCTACGTTGACCCCACCCATGGAGGTATGTTAACCCCTCTCCCGAGGGTAGACTGGCTTCACCCCAGGGGCTGCTTTGACCCCACCCATGGAGGTATGCTAACCCCTCTCCCGAGGGTAGACTGGCTTCATCCCAGGGGCTGCTTTGACCCCACCCATGGAGGTATGCTAACCCCTCTCCCGAGGGTAGACTGGCTTCACCCCAGGGGCTGCTTTGACCCCATCCATGGAGGTATGCTAACCCCTCTCCCGAGGGTAGACTGGCTTCACCCCAGGGGCTGCTATGACCCCACCCATGGAGGTATGCTAACCTGTCTCCCGAGGGTAGACTGGCTTCATCCCAGGGGCTGCTATGACCCCACCCATGGAGGTATGCTAACCCCTCTCCCGAGGGTAGACTGGCTTCACCCCAGGGGCTGCTATGACCCCACCCATGGAGGTATGCTAACTTGTCTCCCGAGGGTAGACTGGCTTCATCCCAGGGGCTGCTATGACCCCACCCATGGAGGTATGCTAACCTGTCTCCCGAGGGTAGACTGGCTTCACCCCAGGGGCTGCTATGACCCCACCCATGGAGGTATGCTAACCCCTCTTCCAAGGGTAGACTGGCTTCACCCCAGGGGCTGCTATGACCCCACCCATGGAGGTATGCTAACTTGTCTCCCGAGGGTAGACTGGCTTCACCCCAGGGGCTGCTCTGACCCCACCCATGGAGGTATGCTAACCTGTCTCCCGAGGGTAGACTGGCTTCACCCCAGGGGCTGCTATGACCCCACCCATGGAGGTATGCTAACCCCTCTTCCGAGGGTAGACTGGCTTCACCCCAGGGGCTGCTATGACCCCACCCATGGAGGTATGCTAACCCGTCTCCCGAGGGAACACTGCCTTCACCCGAGGGGCTACTTTGATACCCACTCCCGAGGGAACACTGCCTTCACCCGAGGGGCTACTTTTATACCCACTCCCGAGGGAACACTGCCTTCACCCGAGGGGCTACCTTAACGTCACCCAAGGGAGACATTGGTTTAGCTCCTGGGGCTTGACTGACCCCATCCTGGTGCTACACTGGCTTCACCCCAAGGATGTTCTTGCCCCACCCTAGTGGCTACTTTGATCCCACCCCTAGGGATTCTCTAGCTTCACTGACCAGCCATCTATATCACACACTCTACATGGGTATATCAGTCGTCTCATCTCGGAAAGCTTTGGTCAGATGGCGCTGGGGGTAGGTGGATGACTGGACTGACCATTGGTGTACCATACATGGCTGAATCTTTATCTCTTGTAGTTTTGGCCAGATGGCGCCAAGTGGTCTCAGAGCTCGAGGATTGTTTACATGGCCATATCAGAAACATAGACTAGCAATGATATGATATATATCATAATAGGAAAGACTTGATGGTTATCTCATGGGAAGGCTGTTGTTATATGATAAATAAGCCAAATATGATATGCTTCCTAACAGAAGGGAGTCGGCTCTGACATATCCATGTACATACAAGGGAGTTGAAGGGTGATGCTCCATCAATTTCTGCCCGAACCTGAAGGTTTGGGAGAAAATTACCACTTCTGATCAAGAAAGTACAGAATAATTTTGTAGCACAGTTCCACAGAACTGGGAGCTACCCAAGAACTCAGCTGTGACCAACATAGTGGTTTGTACGGAAACACTTGCCATACAAAGTCTGGTGATCCGCATCAGTAGGTCTGATTCTCTTAGATACAGAAGAAAGGAGCAGTACTTGCGACAATTGACACACATGACTATATATATGTTGTTTGTAGCGTCCGAGTGAAGTGGTTGATGTACAAATACTGTACATACAGGGCAACACAAGTGGTAGATGGGATGGCTGCGTATTGTGTATTGGAGGTAGGGAAATACGGACAGGATTCACATGGGCTGGGCCGGAGACTGTAACACAAAGTAACATTGACCTATGATTGTTGAAGCTTCAGCTTAGTCTGTCATACAGATCCTGAAACAAATATATCCAATACAGCCCTTGCAAGTCTATAATGTTTGGCAAGTCTAGATTACTGCAGTATCAGGTATTAGTATCTGAAAATGAAGAAAGTCTCTGGGCTCCTTTTTATATATTCTATAACTATAATTTAACAACTGTTTTTGTCTGTAAAGTATGTTCATTTCAGAGACTAGATGTTTGTCTAACTTCAGCTATTTGTTGAGTAATAGAGTTAGGGATGAAACCCTGGGCTTCAGATTGGTTCTTAGGACATTGACTAATTGGTATAAAAATGTCCTAAAAATAACTTTCGGTTGTGGTATTGGTCCAGAAGAATGTATTTGGCTAAAATCATGAAAATGACAGTGTGACGTTTAACTAGCAAATTCACTGAAGAACCCTAGAACAAACATTGCGGCCATTGTAATTATACAATCTCCAGTTTGTGTATTGAGGCCTTTACACTCAGTCAAGTTGTCTGAAACTGTAGCAAGACCCTTTGTCATGTTGGGGCATGGACTTTTGTCTAAGGCGCCGCAATTCACTGTGCAGAGTTGCCTCCCATGGGCATGCCAGGAACCTATGTTGATGGTTTGAATCCCAGTTTGCGCCGAGGGTTCTAAGTTGTCATGATAATGTCAACACAATACTGTAAATCTTGAAATTAACGCGAGCGTGAATTAAATGTGAAAAATGCGAGTGGTCTTTGCTTGCATTATTAAACATTACATTTATATCAACAATAAGATATTTTGGATAGCAGAAATACCAACTTAGACAACTATGTATTCCACATCACTGTTTGTTGAGCAGCACTTCTAACAAGTATATAAACAATGTCATTCAAACACTAATTACAGAGCTCTACTCACTTAAGTCCAGACAGACGCCACCCACACAACATGGTGTCTTTGTTCTTTTCAACTGTGTCAAAGGCCAACACGAGCCAGTGCGCATGTATTGTTTGAGCGGAAGTACTCTACTAATAAGCGGTGCTATTTGGTGTGTGATTGGATTAACATAAGGTTGGATTAAGGTGAGGATTCTCCTGTAAACCTGACAGAGGACATTTTGTTTAGATATAAATCCACTGATGCTTGAGAGGAGAGGTGTCGCATTCATATTGAGTTGCATTTTTGGCTAGTGACCAGACGTCGTATTCTTTTGGAGATGCATTAATTTCACGATTTACAATACTTGTGCTTGTAGGTTTCACCAAAGTAGTAAATGTCTGAGACTTGCATTACTTTGAGCTTTCCTCCCACATGAAGCGGACACGCTGTGATATAACTTGAATTCTGTTCAAAGCGGCGTTAAACCCTATTCACTCACTCACTCCGGTTTATATGGAAACATTACTGATATTGCCTAATTCATTCCTGATATTGATTAATTCATTTTAATTATTATAACTTTTGACATATTTGTGAAGTGGGGTCATCATGTGCACCTGAAGTTCACTGTCTTGAGTCTATGTGAAACTATGACTGCAATCTCACCTGAATGGAATATTATATTATGTGAAACAATAGAGTGCAAGTAAGTGCTCTCAGTTAATATAAACTGACGAATACGTTATGTGTTTAAAGGAAATATTTCACCAGTGCTGCTATTTCTGCAACTCTTAAAGACAAATTATATTCAAAGTTGGTCTTTTATATGTCAATAAAACAAGATCTGTGGATCAGGTGAGACAGCTGTCTCCATGAGAACATAAATTCTGCCTCATTGTCACTGACAATTGTATACCGACAGGTAGCTCCAGATCTTGATAAAGCTTGTATATCGCATGTGTGAACAAGCTGTGGCAGTTGGTGCACTGCTGTTAATTTTCTAATTGATTGACATGTTAACCTGCGGGCTGTCTGCTATGCATGGATGGTTAGTACAAAGTCGGGCAGTATTGACTGATAATCAATGGATTTATTGCTTGAAGTAGTGAAATAATTTCAGCAATTTTCACAAACACTTCACATCATCCATTTCATCGGATTCCTTTCTTGTAGATAGAAGACAACATATGAGTAGGATATTAATATTAATATTAATGTTTATCAGATAAGTTACTGATCAATGTAGTAGCTCTTCATTACCCTATCTGAATTAGTTACTGGGATGAGATCAACATGGCCGACTGGGTTGTTTCAAGCACCTGGCAGCCTCCGTAGCCCTTTGTGATGTAACACATGGAATATTAATAAATGTGACCTTGTGTATTTGCAAGAGTGAGTGAGTGAGTGAGTGAGTATGGTTTTACGCTGCTTTTACAAGTATTCCAGCAATATCACAATCGGGGACACCACAAATGGGCCTCACACATGTGGGAATCAAACCCAGTTCTTCGGTGTGACGTGTGAATGCTTTAACCACTAGGCTACCCACTGCCAAATCAAAGAGGGGAAATAAAAAAGAATTTGTGGGTGATATGAGCTTGTTTTATGTATAAAAACTCAAATTGAATTGAAGTGGGTTTTTTTTTCATGAAAATGCAAACGGAATGTATTAAGAATGCATATAAACATTTCTAATTTTTTAAATTTTTGTTTTTGCTCCAATTAGACCATGCTCATATGAAAACCAAAACATTAAACTGGTCTGGCCTAGTTGTTACAGAAGTGTGGTAGGTAAAAATGATTGCACTGAACGAATGAGTGAGTGAATATAGTTTTACGCCGCTTTTAGCAACATTCCAGCAATATCAAGGCGGGGGACACCAGAAATGGGCTTCACACATTGTACCCATGTCGGGAATCGAACCCGGGTCTTCGGCGTGACGAGTGAACGCTTTAACCACTAGGCTACCCGACCGCCCCACTGAATGAATGACACTCCATGGGGAAGGTGAAAGCTGATTCCAAGTCCTGGTGGTTGAGCCTGAGTGAGGAAGTCTGTAACATGATCGGAAACATCATTGTTGATGAGGTCGGATTGCTTCAAGATAACCTTTTATGTTGGAGAATTATCTTTGTGGGACAATTGCATCTGTGTTATCAGTCAGGGGTACGCGTGAGCAAGTCTATAGAATTCAAATATTTTAGGTCCTGAGTATACCACAGTGTATAATGTAGGTTTCCAAACTAAGTGCCTTGGCAGGCAAATCGGGGAAAGTTGTTATTTCGTTCCAAATTGGAATTCTTTTTTTATTAAGTTCTTATTTCTTAAATTCTGGGGTCTTTTAACATTAAATTTTAACATTGGCTTCAATGCAGTATTGTTATACCTCTGTTCAGAATCTTGCAATTCCATTGGTTAATCCATACCATGTGACGAAACAATGCATTTCAATGTAGAATCCGGAATCATGTTACTGACACTGACCTTGAATACTGACTTGTCACATGATCAGTATTTACCGTCAGGTAATGAATATTGACTCGTCTGCTAGAAAACAAGATGGCGTCTGGTACACTAACATTTCACAGTTCACAGCTAAGTTACTGTAATGAAACAGAAGACGGTTCAAAGGCTTCAAAAACTTTAAAGTGAATTTCAGTATAAGAAAACGAATGATTACTCTTGATGAGGTCAATATTCTAACACAAGGACCCTCAGACCTGTCCCTGCAGCGGTCTGACCGGACCAGAGACACACCCCACCGCAGACCACCTCAGACCACCTCAAGCCACCTCAGACCCTTGTTTTCGCAAATTGATCTCATCGAGAATTATTATTTGTATGATGTTAAGTCTCTGTGAAGATCCAGTGTAGAACAGGTCTTCAGCAACCCATGCTTGTCGTAAAAGGCGACTATGCTTGACGTAAGGGGCGACTTACAGGATTGGGTGGTCAGGCTAGCTGACTTGGTTGATGCATGTCATATAATCGTGTCCCAATTGCGTGGATTGATGTTCATGACATCAATCACAGGATTGTCTGGTCCAGACTTGATGATTTACAGACCGCCGTCATATAGCTGGAATATTGCTGAGTGCGGCGTTAAACAAACAAACGAACAATCAAACAAAAGGAGCATGATGTTAGGCATTGAAGTCTCTTCCTTTACATTGGTCGGGTTATCAGTGAAATACAAGACGCCTTACAAAGCCATACAATTAGTTATAGCTATAACAGCATGAATTGGGAAATGTTTAATTCCAATTTGGGAATTTTTACTGACCTTTGCTCCAGACTTGGGCCGAATAGGCCGGATCGGGGCTCCAGATTAGGGTAAAAAATATAAATATACATTTATTAATTACTTTTGTAACTGTAAGAAGTTTGTCAGTGACCATACCATCAGTTGTGTGGTATATATGTAAGCAAGGATTATATCCTACCTATATTTTACTCTAGGGTAAAGTATAGGATACGATTAACACAGTGGTATGGGTTCAAATTCATTAGGGAGAATCATCCTGACACTAGAGAATTTCATCCCCGGGATACAAAATAGGGTAGGATAATATTCACTCTTACTTGTACACCTATGAAAATCACCTTAGCTCTTCCACCACCAGCTCTGTCCTGTTTACAAAGGATGCCTGCCAGTCCATGAGACAACAGGTCCATTTTGACCAGACTGTAGAGTTTTCAAGGGAGTACAATTTGTTTGTGATGCAAACTTAGTTGCTCTTTGACAAGCTAGCTAGCCGCCATGGCTGTTTGTTGGTAGTTGCATGATACTGACTTGAGTCAAGCTGGACAGTAGCAGGGGTCAATTCGAATGTAGCCAACAGGGTTTGCTACTTTCAAAAGTTACTGGCCCTTCTCCAAACCGACTGGCTCAAAACAATGTTGTAGGCCACGACTGCATCACCAAGGGGCTCTGAATATTTTAGAACTCCTCACCCCTAAAACGTCCTGTCCTACACTCTGAGATTAAGTCTTGGCTTCCATTTGCTTCATATTGTGGCGATTTTATGAGCAAATAAAGATGTTGTTGTACAAAACATTACAAAATAGCCACTGGCTGTGTCATTTTACTGAGATGATCTTTGAGTTAACTGTGCACACGACCTCATCCCGCTAATGTTTTTTCATCAAAATTACATTATTCACAAACAGTGTGCAATTGAAACAATTAAACATACTCAAAGAAGGGGTGAATTTTGACTAGCCAGATGGGTCATCTACTTTGTTTCGGCAAGTCTTTCGTAATTTTAACTGGCAATGGGCTAACGGGCCAGCAGTTAAATCGACCCCTGCAGTGGGTGAGGAACTATGGAATGTCTGCTGACCACACTTTAATGACCTGCTGACAAAACAAGATCCTCCTAGATAGGGAAATTTACTGCATACTGCACTGGAGTTACATACAAAGGGGCGATATGGATATTTATTACATGGCTTCAGTTTCACAGCTGTGAGCAGATAAAAGCAAATCTTACATCTTCACAATCATTATGTCATTAAACCTGACTTGACTCCGTTTCACCGATCAATACAGCTTGCGTATTTCAAGTGTGAACAAATTTCCGTGTTAACTTGTTGAAGTGTTAACGAGTATTTTATTGAGGTCGTTTGTGAGTCAGTTTCATTAAGGATACCAGTTGTTATTTAGTGACTCATGTCAATTGCAAATTGGCGATGTGTATCTTGGTCATTACCATAACGAGGTGTGTTTATTGACAAGGTCTATTACAATGTAACACACACCTGTTGAGTTAAGTACTTTAGCCACACCTGTTAATTAGATTACAGGTGAAGTTGTTAAATGGCTGCGATGATGGTGAGTAAGGTTTTTTCGCTGGATCTCAGACTAAGATGACCTAGGGCTGATAAAGAATGATTTTGTGATTTCTTGATATCTGGCGAGATGCAAGCATACCTGACTATTTTAGGAGCTCAGGTATTTGTGGAGATGAAGATACACATCACATCATAGGAGAAGTATGTTTGTAGGCGTTAATTATGCTGTTTAAAAAAAGTTAAGGACAAAATGTTTGAAGCCCTTTCTGGTGTCCACATTCACTCACTCACTCACTCACTCACTCACTCACTCAGAGTGCAAAGTGCACTTTGACCTTGAAAAGGTACTGCAGATACTATATTTATGGCTGAAACTTTTGGGATTTTTTCTGGAGAATGTGTGGATTTCATTACATATATAACTGAATTCTATAACAGATGTTATTGATGAAAACCATGCAATATATTGGTTTAAGTAAATTGTTGGAGGTTGCAAGCACCTGCTCTACATCCTCTCAAGGAATAACACATGCACTAAACATGCACCACTGAAAGATTGAAATTATGAGTTTATGTCAGTTTCTATTATGTTTCTGACTTCTCATAATCTTCAATATTATCCCTTAATCAATAAATCTTTTTAAAATGAATGTGTGTGGAAATATGTTTTTTAGCAATATTAAGGCAGGGAACACCAGAAATCTTTGTTGTTAAGGGCCACACTAAGCCATATTTTAGTTATATGATGGCAACCTGTAAATAATCAAATCTGGACCAGGCGGTTCTGTGATTGACATCACACGCATCAATTGGATATGATGACATGCAGACAGTCAAGTCTGACCATCGAAGTCATTTTATTGTCTCTTGCGAGAAGCATAGGTTCATTGGAAGGTTTCAAAGAAGCTTTTCATGGCACATGTAGTTATTTTAAATAATTTGTTAAAAAAATAAATAATTGCCTTCTGACAACCACTTATTTATAGATACAATCAACACACATTTCTTGTTCTGACAAGCCACCTCTGTGGTCTGGTTGATAGAGCGTCTGCCCTGAGAGCAGGAGGTCTGTGGTTCGATACCTGGCTTCATCATACCAAAAGATGTTAAAATGGTACTTGTTGTTACCCTGTCTGGCTCTGCGTTAAGGGGATAAAAAAACGACTTGGTGGCTCGGGGTGTCTAAATGGGGTATCCATGTTAAACTGCAGCATGATATCTGGCGGTACAACTTAACAAGCAGACAAACACACACACACACATGTGCATGCACGTCGCTATGTAAGTGCAATGAGCATGCAGTTAAACCCAATTTCACCTCATCTTCTGTCTTGTTCTGATAGCCATGATTAGGTGATTAGTTGATAAGGTCACAATACAATAGTGTCATGATACATAGGTCGCGATACAATACATATCGATGCATATTTACATCAAATCGTGTGGAAATGTGTTGACAATAAATATTTCAGATATCATATTTTCGCATGAAAAGTCAAGAAGCATTGGTGTATTGTTTCAGCTCCATATTTTATGTACATATGTAACATTGTGAGCTGATGGAAATAGAATACCTTCTGTCAACAGGTCGAGATTCCTCCCTGACCACACAATGTGTTTTATGATTCGGGGGCATGCAGGGCTGTTATTCTGTCCTTTACCTCTTTACCAAGTTCTCACATCTGTTATATTACCCCTCCTGCAGCAAATGCTTTTGTCTGTCTTGTTTATCATAATAAAAATATTCTTTTGTGATTTGTAGCATGCTTATCTGCTGTACAGAGCCTGGAAACAAACAACTGTGCCTCTATTTTAAGTCCGGCCTTCTGGCCTTCAGTCAGCTAGAATTGCTCCCTTATCTTATAGACCCGTGAAGATTCCGGGGTAGAACAGGACTTCAGCAACCCATGCTTGCCGTAAAAGGCGACTAACTAACGGGATCAGGTGGTCAGGCTCGCTGACTTGGTTGATGCATGTCATTGATCCCAATTGCGTGGATCGATGCTCATGATATCAATCACTGGATTGTCTGGTCCAGGCTTGATTATTTACAGACTTCCGTCATATAGCTGGAATATTGCTGAGAGCGGCGTTAAACAACAAACCAAACCAAACCCAACCTTATCTTATACATCCTAAAGTGGGGCGTTGGGGTAGCCTTGTGGTTAAAGTGTTTGCTCATCACAATGAAGACCTGGGTTCAATTTCCCACATGGGTACAATGAGTACAGCCCATTTCTGGTGTCCAACGCCATGATGTTGCTGGAATATTGTTAAAGTGTGACATTAACCAACACCAATATCACAGAAGGTGGCTCACAGTGGATTTTGTTTTATAGATAACAACTTCTTTATTATACTGTAATAGCCATTACAGTATATAAAGAAGTTGTTATCCATAAATGTTTTGTCTACTTTGTCATCCGTCAACTTCTAAGAAATATCCTTTCAAACAATTTGTAACATAGTAGTTAAAATATTCACTCATCCTAGAAGACCATAGTTCATTTGCTGTGGATGCGTTCACTGTACACTGCCCCCAACACACATGGAATATTGCTGAAAGCAGTGACAATCATGCTCATTCATGTACATAATATCACACTGTCAGTTGTCATATCAGTGTTCAGATCAGTCTTGTTCATAAACTTACTGAAAAACTCTGCATTCATGAATATAAATTATTTCAGATTATCATAAGCATTCTTAAAGAAACTGTCGCCCAAACTACTTCTTTATGCAATAAGATCTCCAATGTTATCAAAGGAATGTCGTTTTTATGGCCAAAAAACTCTCCTAAAAATTGGTCTGCCGCAGGGATGTTCTCTCTAGGCTATTCTGTTTGGCCTGGCATTGATGATAGGTAGACGACAAGGCTGCCGTCTCTGTGCTGTTCTATTAAATCTGTCATTGAAGAGAGGTAGCCGACAAGGTTGACCAGCACATGATTACCTGCTGCTCACATTTCTCCATCAATTATCCTTCATTTTACCTGATACCTGCACCATTGTCCAAGTATTGACCAAGTTACACCGCGGTTGAATGACCGTGTCACATGTTGTCGAGTGGTCACTCCCTTGTCATCTAAATTGCAATTATGTTTGAAAGTAAGCATCGGTGGGCGGGGAAATATCCCACCTGGACAGGGTAATCATGGATGTTACACGGACAGGTAGTGACATTGAGGAGTGATGTTCAGATGGGAGGATATCGCTCTTAATGATGTACGCATTATGTAGGTTGACAGAGACATGCTATAGTATCTTAGGTGTCTGTCATTTGCATATATCATTCATTTCATTCATGAATGTGTAAAGGACTCTCTACATTTTGGACCGCTCATATGTTCTTTTGAAGTTAATGCTTAGGTCTCTTTGCAAACAAGTACATTATTCAGAGAACTATTTCTACATCTGAATCTTCACTCATCAGGTCGGGGTCGTTACATTGTAGACAAGCCTGTAGAACCCCTCCTTCCTTGATGACTCTGCTATCATTGTAAAGGCTTTTTTCATCATCTTGAAGTAGGCGATAAAAAACCCCACAAAAACTTGGCTTGGTTTTGGTCTTTATAAAGTTTATAAGCTTAAATCTGACAGACATATTTCATTGTCATTATGTCTGGTTAATGCAATCTTTACCCTATTTGGTATAATTTTTTTTTTTTTTTCTGATTGTATTTCTTCTGAAGTTTCGATTTAAACAGATGGCATTCCATAAACCAAATAAAAGAAAAAGTGAGGCTTTATATGTTTGGTGCTATTGATACAATGGATGTTCGATAAGGCCAGGATATATTCCCCCGTAATTCCCTTTCATGTGATAAGCCTGTATGAATGATGATATTGGCTGGATCTCTGGAAGCTCCTCCAGTTTCAATGCAGCATGTACAGGCAGATGGGTATTGATAATGGGTTTATATCATAGCTGCACTCTATTTACTTGGAAAATGCCAAGTTATTGGTAGAAGCATATCCTATTCTATATGAAGTAGATAATAGGAGATTTTCAAGGGATAATGATAGGATTTTATGTGAATTTTTTTTTGTTTTCGTAAGGACAGTTTTCTATGTTATTGGCAACATCATATCTGAATTGAAATTACAGACAATGTTTCCTAAGTAATGATTCATCCTACTCTAATTGAAACTAAACATGACATGGATTTTCTATCTTGTAACAACCCTGATGAGGGAAGATTTAGCTGTAGAAGTAGTTTTCTGGATAATGTTACCTGTTTGTAAGGAGACCTTGGCCCGCTGATTGACATTTGCATGTGAACATTAAATACAGAGCACCACAAGAGAGGACTCCGATGTTGTGGAACACGATGTTGGGAGGAAAGGATGTAGCAGATTAGGTTGGTGTCTCATCACGCTGCTTTGTGCTGAGTTTACATATATAATTCCACTGTAATTCTCTTATTTGAAACATTTAATGGCTGGTGCAGAATGGGCCAATTGAAATGTAAATGTTATGTCCTCTTAACAGTAATACAGTGTTCAGGGTTTTGATGCCTATTACAAAATATATAGAGAACAAGCTGACATTTCTCCTTTAGTTAGAGTGATGTTGTGAATGAATCATCTCTTTAAGTTCATGTTAGAGGGGTTTCATGTTGAAGTGGAATTCGTGAAACTTTAATATCGTGTTACAAGGGGATGTAAGTTGTTAAGAGCCATTTGTGATATGGTTGTTTATCATGTTTGAATAATATATTTGTCACAATGGGATGTGAGTTTTTTAAGAGCCATTTGTGATATTGTTGTTAATCATGTTTGAATTATGTATTTGTCAAGGACAGTAGAGTGAGATAAGAGATTCCTTTTTGTGACAATCTTTGGAAAGTTTGTTTCTTGGTTGATGGTATTGAGATAAAGTGTTGCACCAAGGCTCAGTGCTTGAAGGGGACTTTTGAGTGCTGATTCTTCCAGGAAGGACATGCAATTCTTTGAAAGAAACTATTGTATGAACCCCTGGTTTTATTGAGTCAGGCATTGCCCTGATTGGAAGCGTCCGTAACACAAAGATACCTTCAACTGTGCAAAATAGACAATGTCCAGTACACACAGTATCTTGGGTCTTCACGAATATCTGGCAATGTTTGCATTCCAAGAATTATATGAATTGTCTGTAAACATTGAGAAGTAACTAATCACTGAAAGCTGGATGTTTTTGATTGTTTCTTTGTTGTTGAAGGATACAATCAGTATTATTCCAGTGATATGACAGCTGCCTGTAAATTATCAAGTCTTGACCAGACAATCCAGTGACTGACATCATAAGCAATGACCGCGGCAATATGGATACGATAACTTGCATCAACCAAGTCAGTGATTCTGACCCCTGATCCCGTTAATTGCTTCTTACGACTGAAGATGAATTCTAACCCAAATGTTCACAGTGGAAGCTTGATGTACTGAGGATTTGTAAAACACAGACTTGTCGCTTCTCTGTACAGTAATACCATGCTGAACCCGACTAAAGGTTTAGGCAATGTGTAAATAATTCATATTGTATGCTGTAAGCTTGTCTCGGATGATGTAGATGTAAGTATGGTAATAAATGCGACAAACCTATTCCATATTCAGAATAAATCTCTTCATGTGTTTACGAATCACTGCCAAACAGCGATGATACCAGGTGTTCGTAAAAAGATGAGCATATCCAGCCCTAGTCCACAACATGACCGTGGAATATATTTATTTTATGAAAAAATAATAATCTAGAAACGCATACAAAAGCAAGTCTAGCCAGCTCAAACTAGCTCTATTCCTCAAATCAGCATAGGGAATTTCTTATTTATTTTTAGAGTCAAGAAGGATATTGTGTAATATAAGATTTCAGAGACTAAATGTTAGTCTAATCCTGCCGCATCACAAACACATGTAAAGGCAAGTCAATTGGTCACCAGAAAAACAGGGAACATGTGGTACAATTTAAAAAAAGGGACTTGCAAATGACATCATTTTAGTCACTGATGCATCAATTTTGGATATGTCCTCCACATGGCTACCATCAAACGTTCTGACAGCTTTACGAAGGCCTTCAATGTTGTTTGAAACCCTGATGAAACAACTTCTGAGCAAGAGTCGGTTGACACTCTTTGAAATCTTCATTAAAAGAGCAGATTGTACCTCAAAAGTTGTGAAATGTAGACACCACAGGCTGGAGCTGCTGGAATATTGTTCGACATGAAGGGAGGATCACTGTTGAAAAGTTGAGGTTATCCCTCTTGTCATGAGTCAGTTGGTGGCAGTCAGTTGATTGTTTGATTGTGTGTTGAGATGATCCACCGTGACACCTTTTCAGTCAACCAGAATATCAGACTGTAGAACACACAGGAATATGTACATCCAAATAATCTCTCGATGCGTCTGACAGCTAACACTATTACCCTGACAACTGTATTTGTAGCAGCTTTACACCCAGGGACTTCTGATGCAGATTGTTGTGTTTTATGGTGGAGGATGTTATTAGGCTGACAACTGCTCATGTTTCTCCACCACAATTACCTGAGCTGGACGCTGCTTGTCTGACAACTGATTTTGTTAGGGGTGTAATAAGGTTTCAGTAGATGAGAATTTGTCACCAGAATGTATAAGAAATGAGGCATGGTGAAAGATTTGATCTCAAGTTCATCCCGTACAGTTAAGAGGTTAAGAAAGGAACTTGACTGCATTCAAATAAGATGGGTGAGTATGCTATATATTGTGAAAACTGGATTAGAATTGGTAATATATCATATTGGTGGTATAAAACGAAGGACATATTAAACTCCTTGTACCCCGAGTGATCCTGCTACAACAAATTTATCTTGCCAACATGTTTAAATATAACATTGTGAAAGAATTAAAACAAATTCAAAATTGATAGAACACAGCTTTTTGAATGAGCTGAGGTTAACTTGTGCTGTTTCAAGTGACTTTCATGGACTCCGAAAAAGCCAGACTTGCTTGTGGCAGGGTATAAGGGATTTATTCTCCTGCTGAGAAATTTATTTCCCTCCAAGGCAGGATACATAGTATTTTATCAAGGTCATGTGGACCAATCAGATCTCGTCATTCTCAGGTTAGCTGACTTGGTTGACATCATCGTAACATGTTAAACAAACAGCCACAATGTTGTCTCAGGTTTCTTCTTTCCACCTGTCATTTGAAACCTTGAGGGCCATCTTCTTCCTCATCTGCAGCCTCATCCACAACCATGTCAGACAACTAGAGCCACTATATGTTACTCTACTGCATAGACGCTGAAAACCCGGGTTCGAATCCCGATATGGGTACAATGTGTGAAGCCCATTTCTGGTGTCCCCAGCTGTGATATTGCTGGAATATTGCTAAAAGCGGCGAAAAAATCAAACTCACTCACTCACTCTACTGCATAGAAAAGGTCAATTCACCATGACAACTATGTTGCCTCATTCCAAAAGTGATTTTGGGCGGGAAGGTTAAGGCTGCCCAGCATCAATGACTATCATGTTTATGGAATGTTGAAAATGGCAGAGCACGTCACAATTCTGGATTGTGAATGAATGCTGCAACATGCTCCTGAAGATAAGATAGAATTACATACAAAACTATATGTACACGACTCTGATATAGTACATTAAATGTGAGATAAGAAATTGAAATAATCTTCCCACTCCTTCACATGGATTTGAAATAGAGAAGCTATAGTTTATATCAGTGGTGTTTCTTTAGGACAATATGATCCTCTTGATGGATTGTCTGACACAAGTGAACCTTTGTCTTCTTAAATATTCTGATGTAAGCTGCATCCAGCCCTTCATAGCACAGACATTGTGGTGTCAGAGATGTGTTACCTTGGCTCCCTGGTGGTAACCCTCAGTGGCCTCACCTGGTGGCTCCCCCTGGTGGCTCCTGTGTGAGGTCGTCCACCGTGTATGTTTGTCATAGTCTCCACCCTCTCATCTCGACCTCGCTGATGTTTCAACCTTCCTCAGACATTTCCACCTTGTGATATGCGGAACTTTGCTGGATGTCAGACGTGTTGATGGTTTAATGGACTTTACGTCAGTTCACTGATGAATTGTGGATGTTGGGTAGATAGGGTGCAGAACGTGGCTGGATTGTTAATGGATTTATCACATACATCATATTTTCGGGACAGTTAGTGTGTGTTTCCAGGTCCAGTAGTTGTAACCAGTGTGAGTTGGTGGATGGATGGGTTGATTGGGAGGTGGAGAGGGGTGGATGGGTAGGTGGGTCGATTGGGAGGTGGAGAGGGGTGGGTTGATGGATAGGGAGTTGACTGGAAGGTGGGACAGGGTGGATGGGAGTGAGTTGACTGGAAGGTGGGACAGGGTGGATGGGAGGGAGTTGACTGGAAGGTGGGACAGGGTGGATGGGAGTGAGTTGACTGGAAGGTGGGACAGGGTGGATGGGAGGGAGTTGACTGGAAGGTGGGACAGGGTGGATGGGAGGGAGTTGACTGGAAGGAGGGACAGGGTGGATGGGAGGAAGTTGACTGGAAGGTGGGACAGGGTGGATGGGAGTGAGTTGACTGGAAGGTGGGACAGGGTGGATGGGAGGAAGTTGACTGGAAGGTGGGACAGGGTGGATGGGAGTGAGTTGACTGGAAGGTGGGACAGGGTGGATGGGAGGGAGTTGACTGGAAGGTGGGACAGGGTGGATGGGTAGGTGGGTTGACTGGAAGGTGGGACAGGGTGGATGGGAGGGAGTTGACTGGAAGGTGGGACAGGGTGGATGGGAGGGAGTTGACTGGAAGGTGGGACAGGGTGGATGGGAGGGAGTTGACTGGAAGGTGGGACAGGGTGGATGGGAGGGAGTTGACTGGAAGGTGGGACAGGGTGGATGGGAGGGAGTTGACTGGAAGGTGGGACAGGGTGGATGGGAGGGAGTTGACTGGAAGGTGGGACAGGGTGGATGGGTAGATGTGTTGACTGGAAGGTGGGACAGGGTGGATGGGAGGAAGTTGACTGGAAGGTGGGACAGGGTGGATGGGAGTGAGTTGACTGGAAGGTGGGACAGGGTGGATGGGAGGGAGTTGACTGGAAGGTGGGACAGGGTGGATGGGTAGGTGGGTTGACTGGAAGGTGGGACAGGGTGGATGGGAGGGAGTTGACTGGAAGGTGGGACAGGGTGGATGGGAGTGAGTTGACTGGAAGGTGGGACAGGGTGGATGGGAGTGAGTTGACTGGAAGGTGGGACAGGGTGGATGGGAGGGAGTTGACTGGAAGGTGGGACAGGGTGGATGGGTTGACTGGAAGGTGGGACAGGGTGGATGAGAGGGAGTTGACTGGAAGGTGGGACAGGGTGGATGGGAGGGAGTTGACTGGAAGGTGGGACAGGGTGGATGGGAGGGAGTTGACTGGAAGGTGGGACAGGGTGGATGGGAGGGAGTTGACTGGAAGGTGGGACAGGGTGGATGAGAGGGAGTTGACTGGAAGGTGGGCCGGGCTGGATGGGTTGACTGGAAGGTGGGACAGGGTGGATGGGAGTGAGTTGACTGGAAGGTGGGACAGGGTGGATGGGAGGGAGTTGACTGGAAGGTGGGACAGGGTGGATGAGAGGGAGTTGACTGGAAGGTGGGCCGGGCTGGATGGGTAGGTGGGTAGGGAGTGGAAGTATGGGTTTTGTTTCACATTGTGACCACATTAATATGAAGGCCAACCAACTGTGATTGTAAGAGCCAAATGGGAATAGGATTCATGATTTTCAACTCTATATAGGAAATTCGTGAATATTATTAACAGATTTCATAAAAAAATCTTTAGGGCAGTTCCTGTGACAATCAGTCTTGAACCAACCTGAAACACTGGCTTCAACCGTTACACAAAGCAATCTTGGGGATAAGACTGTCAGATGTCCTATTCTTTAACCCAGATGTGACCTTTCGTTGTGCTGAAATTGGTTTGTGGTCATAGAGCTACGGTCAGTCTTTGGAACAGGTGCCTGTACCGTTTGGTTCATTCCATGTTCATTTCTGTCAAATTATAGGAGTCTGTGTGTATATGCGCTTTTCATCAGTCTATTTTATAACTGTAACAATATGTCTGAAGTCTTGTGCAAATTTCAGCAAGTCAATATGCCCCAACATCTTCAGCACTGTCATCAGCAGCGTTGGTAGTGGCTACATGCATGGCGCATGGCCACCAGGCTTGTCTAATTCGTTAAACTGACACTTTTTGCTCAAGTCAGGCCAGGAAAACAAATTTTGTTTTGACCTTTTACTGTGCAGATATTTCCTCAACTGAGTGCAAATGGCCTGTGCAAACACTGCACAACTGCAGCTTGCTGTGTAACATTGCTCTGTGGTGGAGCTACATGCTGGCTGTGATGCCGGAGTATTTTATCAGTAGGTTGTAGATATTGACATTTATTGAGGGAGAGTATCCTCCCGATGGTGGAGGAGGATGTTGGTGGAGGATGGTAATGGTGGAAGGCGGCGATGGTGGAGGAGGACGTTGGTGGAGGAGGACGTTGGTGGAGGAGGACGTTGGTGGAGGAGGACGTTGGTGGAGGATGGTGATGGTGGAAGGTGGCGATGGCGGAGTAGGATGTTGATGGAGGATGGTGATTGTGGCGAAGGTGGAGGCGGGCGATGGGAAGGAGGGCGATGGGAAGGAGGGCGATGATGTTTTCAGAAAAAATTATCACTGGATCAGCCTATTTGGCAAATTGAAACACACATCAAATATGACCTAGTATGATTATAATAAATACAATCTTTGGATACCAGCAAGGATCATAACTGAGCCACATCTAATGCCGGTTTAATAGTGCAGGCCCACTGGAGTGAGTGAGTGAGTGAGTTTGGTTTTACGCCGCTTTTAGCAATATTCCAGCAATATCACGGCGGGGAACACCAGAAATGGGTTTCACACATTGTACCCATGTCGGGAATCGAACCCAGGTCTTCGGTGTGACGAGCAAACGCTTTAACCACTAGGCTACCCGACCGCCCCTAGGCCCACTGGAATACCATGATGTAACTTCCCCACTCAGACACCATATACTGACTCCGAGCCGACCAGTCTTTGTTTTATACCCACACTGTCCACTAGACCATGGAGGTGGTCTTTGGAAAAGCAAATAAACTTGGCAAATAATATCAAATTTAAGAAATGCCTTCCTAAAAGAAAGTTAAAAGCATAACCTTCCACAAGGTGATCTTATCTCTCTGACTATTGCCGTTCCAGGACTCGACCATAGAGATACAATGGGTGTGCATTCAACCTCCATTCCCCTGGTAGTATTGCCTCTGTGGTGTAGTTGATGAGCATCTGCCCGGAGCGTAGACAGTCCCTGGTTCAGTCCTAGGTCGCGTCTACCAAAAGACGTTCAAAGATGGTACTTGTTGTTACTAGGGACGTGCGGTTCTATCGGTATACCAGTATATTGCAATACAAATTCATCACGATACGTATCGCGATACGTTTTTGGCGTATCGGTTTTTCTCTCATTATTCAAACTGTGACAGACATGTATATGCCATGATGTATAGTCTTACCTTATTAAATCAAAACAAAGACAAAACAAATGCTTCATACTCTTTATTTGATAGTAGATAAAAATAATAGTACAATTTATTAAAATTGGTTCATAATTTTGACCAAATTGTTAACATTGCAGCTTTCATATTAATATTTGTCAAAGGGATATGAAAAAAAGCTTTTCACTTGGTAAAAATTATAACCCAATATATTGCAATAATATTGCAATATGTTTTTGAAATATTGCAATATATCGCAATACACTTTTGGGTCCAATTCCCAACCCTAGTTGTTACCCTTCCTTGGCATTAAAGGGATAAACAAGGACTGGTTGGCTCGGAGTCAGTATACTGTGTCTTAGTGGGGTATTCATGTTAAACTGGTATCTCAGTGGGCTAGCACTATAAACCTGGCTAGTACAGACTAGTACAAGCAGGCAAACACACGCATGCATGTACATTTCTACATAGATCCGGGGTAGAATAGGTCTTCAGCAACCCATGCTTGCCGTCAAAGGCGACTATGCTTGTTGTAAAAGGTGACTAACGGGATCGGGTGGTCAGGCTCGCTGACTTGGTTGATGCATGTCATTGGTCCCAATTGCTTGGATCGATGCGCATGATGTCAATCACTGGATTGTCTGGTCCAGACTCCATTATTTACTGACCGCCGTCATATATCTGTAATATTGCTGGGTGCGGCATTAAACAAACAAACAAACAAACAAACAAACAAAACATTTCTATCTAAGTGCAGAATCTTGAATGTGACATTTAACCCCATTACACTTCACCTCCCTTCCCTTGCCTACGTCTCAGTCGACTGTGTCTCAAAGTTCGTCAGAGGAAGTAACATTAATAACATAGGAATGGACCATTTTGATGTAAACTTAGATAATGGTACTTATGAAAGAGATCCGGTTAGAATAGGTTTTCAGCAACCCATGCTTGCTGTTAAGGGCGACTAATGAGATCGGGTGGTCAGGCACACTAACTTTGTTGATGCATGTCATCGTATCCCAATTGCGAGGGTCGATGCTCATGATGTCAATCACTGGATTGTCTGGTCCAGACTCAATTATTTACAGACCGCCGTCATATATCTGGAATATTGCTGAGTGCGGCGTTAAACAACAAACAAATTTATGAAAGAAGTCATGACTTCAGTACTCTTGAACCATGTGATAACATTGGCCAGAACTAGGAACATGTTACCAGGTGGCAAAAGAGAGAATTAACTGATCCGTGTCCTTGTTGGCCATCTGTATGCTGTATTTATCTCTTTATAAGTGTGTCTTGACTGTCATTATTATTCAAAACCCCAGGACCTGACAACAGAATATCTCGATACATTTCAAATACTCTCTGACATCAAGGGAGACAACCCTATAATCACCTGCTCCACTCAAGCATAGAAACTGAAGATTCAATGAAAGAAGCAAGACTCTTACAGTGTTGAGTTGTTTCCCCCCAAATTATGGTCGACTGAAGCCAGGGACAAATGTGTCCATTGAAAGTTCAAAGAGTTTGTTGGTAAAAGATGAGCATGGAGGTGTACTTAGTTACACGCAGTGAGCATCGTGTCGAGTATTGTGTCGTCGTCAGTTGAAGCAGTCGGAGGCTTATTATCTTTTGTTGTAAATCATTTGGGCTATTGTGACCATTCAATCATCTCCACAAACAAATAGTCCCTCTCAATCATGAATATGTGGCGGCGTGTGTCCTGATTTACAAGGTGAAGGTTAAACTTGAGATGTTTCACGGGGGCATCTATCACGGAGATGACAACGTGTTGGCTCCCGTGGCTGTGTTTGTATATACTAGCCAATAAGTATATAACAAAGGAGAAGGTGATTGTTGGCTGTGTCTGTATAAGGTTCAGCTGTGAAGATCTGTATCAACATGTTGTACCAAAAATAATGTAGTTAGGCAACAAACAAACAAACAAATAATTTATTTTTTTTGCCGTGTTTCTTTTTTTCGCCCATTGGGATCTGTTTCGTAGATAATGGAGATTATGGGATATAACAATTGGTGATTCTAGATTGTTACTAGTTTTATAGGGGCATGGGTGACACGGTTGTGGTGCGTGGTCTTGTTCCTCAACACTGATTGTCCGAGGTCTAAAGTGTGAAGCTGTTGTGTTTGTGTGTTGTTTAAAGCCGCACTCAGCAATATTCCAGCTATATGACGGCGGTCTGTAAAATAATCGAGTCTGGACCAGACAATCCAGTGATTGACATCATGAGCATCGATCAACGCAATTGGGATCGATGACATGTATCAACCAAGTCACCGAGCCTGACCACCTGATCCCGTTAGTCGCCTTTTACGACAAGCATAGTCGCCTTTTACGGCAAGTATGGGTTGCTGAAGACCTATTCTAACCCGGAATCAACACGGGTCGGCTGTATTGTGGACCTGACCAAGAACCAACAGAGATTTCTGTATATTTTGCTATAGGAATCAAAGAATTCTTCAACCCAGATGTTTGTTTGGCATTACAGTATCTGTGTAGGAATCTGGATAAATATTTCCTGCGATTCTTGAACTACGAGATGATGATGGGAAAGAACTCTTCTTGCATGTGTCTAAAGTAACCACTCAGAATAATTCTCTCATTTCCGAGGGAGGTTTGTCACTGTAGGTGTTCAGAGGTCAGGCTACTCAGCTTTGAAACTGCCATAGACATCCTGGTTGTATATTTACTTAAGATGGGAGAAATTAGATCTCACTTAAACACCTCTTTATGAAAACAAACAGACCTCTGTGGGCAGCTGCTTCCGATGATGCTCTCTTGTTCATCTGAGGGGGTATATTTGTGAACTGTGAAATATGTGAGGCAGTACTTTGTATCTGTCTCTTCTGAAAACTTGTCAAAGATCATGCTCTGATTTGGGGGTGGGGAGGGGGAGGGGAGGAATATAATCTGATCTTATTCTCATTTGGGGTGGGGTGGGGAGGGATAGAGTACGATCTTGCTCTGATTTGGGGATAGGGTGGGGAGGGCTTTAATCCCATAACACTAGCTTTTGGAATGGGGGGGGAGGGGGAGGGAATAATGAATTGTGTCTACTTTTTCATCGCTCAAATTCTAAGTAATGCCTATCAAACAAGTCCCATCAGACTCGAGGAAAGTTGGATCTGTTTAGGCCAATGATCTTAAATATGAATGTTTATTTCACTGACAGCGTCATTTTGTGCAAGACATGTTTCCTCTGTTACATTAAACTGTGATCTCGGTGCCATTTAAACCAGGTGCCGTCCAAATTATTTTCATTTGTCAGGAATTTCGTCCAATTTTGTTTATAAAGGTTCCAATAACATTCTGTTGGATATTTTTTAGAAGGGTAATTGTATGTTTTTAACAAATACAAGGTGTTCGTTGTTTTCACAAGAAAGCCTGGCCCAAATACAAAAATAAACAATGGTGGTGTCAGTGTGATTTAATAGCTGGGCCAAAGTTTCTCTGTTATTACCTTTTTTATGGAACAAAAAGAAATTAATTTGTTTTCTGCAACCACTGAGTTAAATTTTAAGTCTATGCTTTGTCTTTTATGAAGGAGTTTAACTTTTTACTAGCTAATCCTGATGTATATTCTAAAATGAGCAAATCGTCTGAACGTGTTTTTGTCTTTCTTGCCACGTGGAAAATATTTTCTGATTCCTTGTTGATTTAAGTGACATTTTTTGACAAATAAGATCAGACCAATTTAATTTATGTGTTATAGCTTTGATCTCTCATGTACCGGGGGGCAAGAGGGAAAAACAAACTTCGAAAATGATCTCTTTTTAAGATAAATATAATACAATGACTTAATTCATTACTTCAGTCTGCCTATCATATTTTGTATACTACTCAAAACAAGTTAAGGAATACCCATGACAGATTAACTATAGTAAACTGAAAGAATATGTGTTCTCTAACTTCTTTTGAGTAGTATAGTTGATGTTTATCGATTTTATGAAAATATGTACACTTTCCTTCACTGAGAGTGAGAAAACAGTCAAAATGTCAAATAAAGATCGAAGTTTCTCAGACATGATTATCTCCCTTTGTCGATTTTTTAAATCAAATAGCTAAAGAGTGACAGGTTGATCTGTGAAACAAGTGATTAAGTTGGTCTGAGAGATGTATTTGGTTTTGTACACACAGTAGATCTCTGCTTGCGGTGTAATTATGGACAACAGATTACATGGATGTGATGGTACAAGATTAAATATCATGAGACCTCTGAGCTGTTGTGGGGGCATTGGTGGCCCAGTTGTCTTAGGTGATGCAATTCGCTGTACAGAGTTGTTCCTTAGGGTTCGAATCCCTGTTCGCCCTGATTGTGCCAGGTTTGTCAGCACCATACCCGTGCTCGTGGGTTTCACTAGACTAACATCGAGTCTCTGAAATGAACATATTGTACAGAAAAAAACAGTTGTTCAGTTATCTTAATAAATATATAATAAAAGGGAGCCCAGTGACGCTCTTCATTTTCAGAAACTGCAGTAATCTAAACTTGCCAAACATTATAGACTTGCACGGGCTGTATTTGATATATATTTGTATCAGGGTCTGTAAGACAGATTTGGGTTTCATGTAAACATCTAGAAACTGCATCACTTCAGGCTTTCCTCTCACATTTAGCTGACATGCCAGGATATGACTCGATTACTGTTCAAAGTGGCGTTAGACAACTCACTCACTCACTCACTCACTCTAAACTGCTACAGGGATTAGTTGAGGTATATATACTGCTCTTGTGTTCAAAGTTCATTTATTTGGTGGAACACTGATGTGATTTGAAAGGTTCTAATAGGAACACATCCTAGTGACTTCCTAAAGACGTCAGTGTTTTGGGAAAGTGGAAAACCAATGCGTTTCTATGAACCCTTTTCTGTTACTATGGAACTATTTTCAGGTGTTTCTCTGACTTGTGCCTAATTAAACAACACTAGTAGGAGGATAATTGTATTTGGCTCAAGATAGAGATGGTTTAGTGGCAACATTTTGAAGGTAAATTTAATGAAGTATTATCGTTTAGTAATATTGGCATTATATTAGGTATATATATACTGCTCCTCTTTTGACAGGGATATTTCTATTTTCCCCTGAGAAGCAAAACTGAATCTCATGTCAAGTGTGCATTTCAACAGCATGTCTGGTTATCCCTTTCAAAACTGGAGTAGTATATAAAGGACACAGGGCAAGCAGATTTCAAAGACATTAACCGACCAATATTGCAATTTATATGAACAAACATTAATAAAGCAGAAACTGTAACATTTACTGCCGACTATGGTTATCATACGCTGTCTCAATGCCTCTTTCAAGTAGTGATCAACTGTCGTACGCTAGGCAGGCATGACGAACAAGACAATTTGCGATACCTGCTTTTAATTAAATTGCTTCTCTGACTGAAGCTGAGTCTGTTCTTTTGTGTTAATCTCGTCAATAAACCAGCGTTATGACCTGTGCTGGCCGGGTGTCAGGAGTGCCTCGGTCTGCAGACGGAGCCAGAGGAGAACAACTAGCATCGCAGTCCCATTGTTTCATTCGGCGGCATGCATGGCTTTCATTGGTTTCAAATATACTGCTCAAAGGAAGTTAAGGAGCACACAATACTTCATATTACTGTAGCATATCTGTCATGCCATGACGGATTAACCCTTTCGCCCCGACTGCCCGATTTATCGGGCAGCATAAACCGTGTCCCAGAACCCGGCTGCCCGAAAAATCGGGCGAGAACTGTCCAAGCCCCACACCCGGCTGCCCGATAAATCGGGCGGCGCGAGCGTGTTTACAAAATCGCTCTTTCTACTTCCTTTCTCGTGTGTAATCTCGTTCTAAATATGGAAACGAGATCTACACGTGATTGACACGTCATTCTATGGAATTTCCCCGTCTTTTTGGCGCGAAAATCGCGGATGTCACCTGTTTTCGCGACAGGTATTTTTCTCGCTTGAATCGTAAATCAAGCGTAATGGCGGCCAACTACGATTCGGATAGCGATCAGATGATTAACAACGACTCTATCGGGAATAATAATGTGTTTGAATTGAATAATTTAAGCGAAGGGGAGAGGGAATTTCGCGAATATTTTGGTGAAGATTTTGACGGTTTCGACGAGGTGTCCCCCCCGCCAACTTTCAAGAATGGGAGTGGCAGAGGGACCACAACAGTGGAGACATGAGGGATTTTGAAGAGGCGACCGGACTCAAGAATATATATATATTGACACGTACGGTGAGTGAAGAGTCATGCTATTGATTTTTTCCAACTGTTTTACAATGATTCTGTGTTTGAACAGATTATCAGTGCGACGAATGAGAATGCAGCCTACACGTGAACGAGCGATCACAACAACAACAAAGGTGAGTGGCATGACGTATTTGTTTCTTTTTTTTTTAATTTATTTTTCTGATCGCAATCCGAATTGTAGTTTGCCGGTTTGTCGTATGTCCTTATATTTCGCTCAATTTGAATAAAATTTATTTCTATAATCATGTTTGTTCTCTTGTTTTTTTACATCTTAATTTAAATTTTAGTAACTGTATAAATTATTTATTTATTAATTGATTTGATAAAGTACTGATTTAATTTATTATGCAGTTGTAAATAGCAGTGTATTGTAAATATGTTATCACAACTTTTATATTTGCAGAACTTGAATTTACGATCTTTCTGTCCTTTTACAATCTTTCCCTCTTCAGATCAATCTGTGATATCTTCCCTGTGATGTCATTCTTATAGTAGCTGTGGTTCAATGTTCATGTAATGTGATAAATTACTTTTTAAAAACTTAAATACTTAATTTTTGTTTCAAATCCTGAAAAAGAACAAAATAAATCAAATATTTGTTTTTACCTGTGTTAACGAGTTTACCTGCGTTAACAAGTTTACCTGTGTTAACGAGTTTACCTAAGAGGCTGTAGGTGTATCATAAGTAATATGTGACATCAGTATAGAAAACAAAGTCAGTACCAAGAGTTGTAAACTTGTTTATTTGTTTACAGATGTGCATGAAGAGAATTTACCTGTAACACCTGCGATTACCTGTGCCGTCCAAGATGACAAGACCACTGTGTTATGTTTACCTTGTATCTGTGATTTAGTTTTGTGATTTTTAATACAATTTGAGCCAAAATTCATTGTCTGTTTTCATTTTTTCAGTGTTTTCAAGTTTTATTTCACTTGTAAACACCTGTAATTAGATAATGACAAAGGTTAGAGACAATAACAACAAAGAATATTAAAGTATACTTAATCCTCTTTACAATGGTATATGATCAATGTATATTAAAAGCAAGTTTCTGGTAGAAAAAGTGCATAAAAAATGATGGTGTGATTTTCCAATAATACTGCCAGGGAGGCCAGTGTACAGGCCTTGTCAGTGTCAGGGACTGCAGGGTTTCAAGGGACATAACTCTGGGGCAGCCAGTGATGAAAGAGTTAACTATAGTAATAGGAAATAATGTGGTATTCATTTATTTTTTAAAGAACAAGGGGAAATGGTGGTCCAGTTGTCTAAGGCGCCGTGATTCGCTGTGCAGAGTTGCGTCCTTTGGCATGACAGAAACTTATGATTGTGGGTTTGAATCCCGGTTCGCCCCCATTATGTTTCTAGATTTGGCAGCACCATACCTGTGCTCGTGGGTTTCACCGAAGTGGTAAATGCCTGAGACTCACATCACTTCGGGCTTTCCTCCCACATTTAGCTGACACGCTGTGACATAACTGGAATGGAATAATGTTAAAAGCGGCGTTAGACCCAACTCACTCACTCACTTAAAGAACACATGATACTGTCATATTACTATAGCATATCTGTAGGAAAGAATTGGATGTTCTCTAACTTCTGTTGAATAGTATGAACAGTCCATCAGGCAATTATCAATTACCCTGCTCCATTACCTGTGGTACGATGACAATAGGCTTAAAGAGATGAACCATTTGCCTCGGAGACCAACTGTCTGGTTCAGTGGTCTTCATCAGCCGTCAAACAGACATGGTAGAAGTAGCACAGCAACCAACTGGATGGATAACATCTTGTTTTATACACTTGTTGGACATTTTGTTATATTTCCTGTGTGAAGAATAAATACAGAAACGGAGTATATAACAGAGCTCCATATCAGCTGTGTATTTGTGTACAAAATATGCAAATTAAACACCATTACCCAATGAATTTTGTGTTGCTTGCATACACATTCTGATGAAGAGTAGCAGGTATGACTAGAGTGTAGATCCGGAACTCAGAGTAACTGGGTGTATCTTGATTTATCTGGATTTATCTCTGAGTTACCATTGATGTCATTCTGAATATCACAAATCTGTGGAACACAATTCTGAATATCACCAACCTATGGAACACAATTCTGAATATCACAAATCTATGGAACACAATTCTGAATATCACAAATCTGTGGAACACATTCTTATATCACCAGTCTATGGAACAATTCTGAATATCACCAACCTATGGAACAAAATTCTGAATATCACAAATCTATGGAACACAATTCTGAATATCACCAACCTATGGAACACAATTCTTAATATCACAAATCTATGGAACACAATTCTGAATATCACAAATCTGTGGAACACATTCTTATATCACCAGTCTATGGAACAATTCTGAATATCACAAATCTATTGAACACAATTCTTAATATCACCAATCTATGGAACACAATTCTTAATATCACAAATCTATGGAACACAATTCTTAATATCACAAATCTATGGAACAGTTCTGAATATCTGTATATTTCCGGAATGTTTTCCAAGGCTACGGTATACACAAGCATCTCACTCCCGGAGCCCCAAACAATCTACTCTCAGAAATTACAGTAATATCTAACAGGCAGCAATGCCACTGAATCAGCAGACTAGTTTCCCTAGTATGTGCGTAACAATAACACCCTGTTTATATAGCCTACTTCAGTGATTGATTATGGTTAGAATAAGCATATGGTCACCAAGTGCAACGGTGCTGATGTTGCCCCTGCCGTGGGTGTTGTGGACGAAGATGGTGAGAACGATGCTGGAATGTATTGATCTTGTTAATAGCCATCGATTGAGCCTCACTTGGTTCTGAAGTGATCAGTCCGACAATGAGTTTTGTCAGTAATACAGTTTGTTGAAGAGCTTGTTTGGACTGACTTTGAGTTCACTTTCAGAGACCCTAGTTTAGACTGTTGGTATGTTAGGGCAGGCAATGTTGTTTTATGTTTTCAGGATTTTCCTGGAAAGATTCAAAACATGCAAGGTCTCCTCTCCCTTTTCCAGATGTTTGGAGAATGATTATGCCCAATCAGTTTTGTCACATTGTAATAGCCTGACCTGACATTTCGTCAGAGCTTATGACAAGGATGTGAAATTAGATACATATATCGTCCCATGAACTAATTATGAACATTAGGAAAGATACGGGGTTCTTCAAAAGTTTTGATGAAACCCAGACCTTTGTCACCAGGTCACTCTTCAGTGGGGTATATATCCGTTCCATGCGAAAACATGCAATGATCATTTTGGTTTTAAAATGCTTTTTTTTATGTTTTGGAGAGAACAACCAATCCGTGATTAAACGTAATGAAATGTGAGCTATCAAAACACCTGACCCTTTTCTTCCTGTATGAACATTTAATCTTGTCACGTTTATAGTTTTAATATCTTCAAACGTTACACGTGTAAATGAGACAGAATTGTGTCATTAGACCAGGTCAAGACATATCTTATAAACTGCAGCCTTCCACTGTGTTGGCCGAATCATATGATGCGCAATGTCTATAAAAAGCACAATAGGGAAATCTTGAAAAATACAAATAAAAAACATAACACGAAAAACATTGTGAATATTTTTTTTTTTAATTTTTTAATTCCGTAATGGTAGCTCTCTGGAAAATAAACATACCAGCGTTTTCATGACCAAATTTGCATTAATTTTAGGTATGATCTGGTTGCCCTCTCGGTAAAACGTTGCTAAGGATTACCACCAGCGGAGTCAGATGTCTCCATGGGTCCATATAGAAATCATGGATTTTATTAATTTGATTATTATCAGTAATTTTCCATTTCACTTCAGATGCTAAGATCATTTAAGACAACTGTCAAATGTTTGATTGGGGTAGGATCAGCACATAACTCTGTAATTTGGTCATGTGATACCCTTGTGAGCGGCTTCCTAGCCAACAGAAGGCAACTTGAAACGGTAGGCACACATCAGTCATGTCAGTCAGCCATTGATCATGACTGACTTGAAATACCAAGGCGGGTCGTGAGTCTCTGATAGTGACCTTTGAGAATATGATGACCAGTTTCTGCCATCTATATGTGTGATCTGAGGCTGAGATTCCTGTGATGGACTTTCTGAAGAAATTAGACCCCCAGAGGCAATGGCTCACTTGATCTTGAAGGGATGCACTTGCATAGACAAGTTGTACCTCCAGCATTGATGGACTTACATAGACATCTAGTTCCTCCACCTTTAGGGGTCACAACCTCTTGATCTTGCTATCATGGAACTGTTCTAGGTGAACAATACCTTCCAAATGACGTGCTGGTTTTCTTGGGGAATTAGTCAGCAAAGAGCCAGAGTCACAGGAGACTAATCACAATTTTATTTACAAGAACAATTAACAATTTACAATATACTTAGAAATAACTGAGGGTGCCACAGAGAGTCGGTACACACTCTGGGCTGTGGGAGAGAGGTCTGCTTGGTAAGAGAGTCAAACCCCTTCTCTGCTAGAACTTGGCTACAGTATGTATTTAATGAAAGTTTGAACAATAGAAAGGAATGTGATTGGTTGTTACACGATTGGTTGTGTCCTAAGCTAAATGGATGGCTAGACAGAGGGGAATACTAAATCCTGTTAATCCTGTTGGACTGGCACTAATCTTGTTGACATATTTACTGGATGCTTGAAAGAGATTAGGGTGTCACTATAGATGAGCTTGTGTGGGGCTAATCCTTAATGCCCTATAGACGAGCTTGTATGGGGGCTAATCCTTAATGCACTATAGACGAGCTTGTATGGGGCTAATCCTTAATGAGTCTTAATTGAAGTAATGTTATTCTAATATACCCCGGTAGGTGATGACAGATATACTTAAATAAATATCCTTTGTCTGGGAGATGGGATCTTGATACCTTAGGCTAGCAACCATCTAAAAAGCTATAACTGAAACTACTGATATTTTATATATGCATTTTACCTGATGATAATTATTACTTGCTAAACTATAATTATATGAAATGGTGTATAAATATTACACCATGATAACTCATAAAAGCACTTGATGTAGATCTAATTATTATAAGATAACTTAGTATAAATGTTAACCATGATATTGCACTGATGGACTTGCGTAGACATCTAGTTCCTCCACCTTTAGGGGTCACAACCTCTTGATCTTGCACTGATGGACTTATATAGACATCTAGTTCCTCCACCTTTAGGGGTCACAACCTATAGACATCTAGTTCCTCCACCATTAGGGGTCACAACCTCTTGATCTTGCACTGATGGACTTATGTAGACATCCAGTTCCTCCACCTTTAGGGGTCACAACCTCTTGATCTTGCACTGATGGACTTACGTAGATATTTAGTTCCTCCACCTTTAGGGATCACAACCTAAAGACATCTAGTTCCTCCACCATTAGGGGTCACAACCTCTTGATCTTGCACTGATGGACTTACGTAGACATCTAGTTCCTCCACCATTCGGGGTCACAACCTCTTGATCTTGCACTGATGGACTTACGTAGACATCTAGTTCCTCCACCTTTAGGGGTCACAACCTCTTGATCTTGCACTGATGGACTTACGTAGATATTTAGTTCCTCCACCTTTAGGGGTCACAACCTAAAGACATCTAGTTCCTCCACCATTAGGGGTCACAACCTCTTGATCTTGCACTGATGGACTTACGTAGACATCTAGTTCGTCCACCATTCGGGGTCACAACCTCTTGATCTTGCACTGATGGACTTACTTAGACATCTAGTTCCTCCACCTTTAGGGGTCACAATCTCTTGATCTTGCACTGATGGACTTACGTAGACATCTAGTTCCTCCACCTTTAGGGGTCACAATCTCTTGATCTTGCACTGATGGACTTACGTAGACATCTAGTTCCTCTACCATTAGGGGTCACAACCTCTTGATGATCGACAGAGATGGACTTCTGTAGACAAGCTGATAGACCCCTAAGGGTCACAGCCATATTAATCTTACAGTCTTGGACTTCCATGGACAAGTTGCTACACCACAAAGGATCACAACCCCTTGATCTTGTAGTGAGAGACTTACGTAGACAAGTTGCTAGACCCCGAAGGGCCACATCCATATTAATCCTGCAGTTGATCTTGTTGATCTTGTAGTGAGAGACTTACGTAGACAAGTTGCTAGACCCCGAAGGGCCACATCCATATTAATCCTGCAGTTGATCTTGTTGATCTTGTAGTGAGAGACTTACGTAGACAAGTTGCTAGACCCCGAAGGGCCACATCCATATTAATCCTGCAGTTGATCTTGTTGATCTTGTAGTGAGAGACTTTCGTAGACACGTTGCTAGACCCCGAAGGGCCACATCCATATTAATCCTACAGTTGATTTTGTAGTGAGAGACTTACGTAGACAATAGGGACTAGACCCCAAAGTGCCACATCTATATTATTCCTGCAGTTGATCTCGTAGTAAAGAGACTTGCATAGACAATAGGGACTAGACCCCTAAGCGCCACATCTATATTATTCCTACAGTTGATCTTGTAGTGAGAGACTTGCATAGACAATAGGGACTAGACCCCTAAGTGCCACATCTATATTAATCCTGCAGTTGATCTAGTGAGAGACTTGCATAGACAATAGGGACTAGACCCTGAAGGGTCACATCTACCGTATATCGCTGTGTATAAGGCGAGTTTTTTCGTACCTAAAATGAGGGGGCTAAGAAGGGGGGTCGTCTTATACACGGAGTCGAAGATCTCACATTTTTTTCCACTGGCGATGTCAACCGGCGTCCGATAGCCAGCCCAGCATTTGACAATAAAACTTCGGATTTCGTCCTAAATAACTGTTCAAATAACTATTTCCATACATAAACATGATTTGTATCTCTTTTCCTTGAATAAAGTTTAATAATTTCTGCAAATAAAGTTGAAATGACCCTCGCCTCGATGCAGATTGTCAAACCAGCTGACACGGTAAAACAATCAACATCCGTGAGTAGAGAGCGGGAAGTACCGGTAATCATTTGCATATTGCACATGTGACCTAACATTGATAACCGGTGAAGCTGAAATCAATTCCCGCTGTTTTTACAGTGTTGGAGACGGTGTGTACAAGTGATTGTGGAATAAACACGCTGAATGTGAAGCAAACATAAGCCTAGTTAGTTACAACATAGTTAATTGGCGATTAAATTACTCACTATTGTCTCTTATATGTTATTACTTCATAAATGAATTTTATTTTACGGGCACCAATTTGGTGTCGTACCGTGTAAACACAAAATGGCGACGTGTGCCGGAGTTACACACGCGACCTATCATTGTTGAAAAAAAAACAACGCAAGATAAACATATTTTTATTGCATATATAAGGTTTGTGTGCTCACTTGTGATGTGTGCGAAATACGCATCTGTCGGAAAGCGCACATTAAATCTCCAAAGTAACTAACTAACTAATTTGTGATGTCCGTGTGCGAAATACGCTACAGTCGGCAAGTGCACGTTAAATCTTCTACCAGTATATCAGTCAGACTTGTGATGTGTTTCATTCCAGGTCACCTTATACACGGAGTATAGGATTTTGGGTTGATTTTTAAGGCGTGTACAGGGGGGTCGTCTTATACGTGGGGTCGCCTTATACACAGCGATATACAGTATATAATCCTGTAGTTGATCTCGTAGTAAGAGACTTGCATAGACAATAGGGACTAGACCCTGAAGTGCTACATCTATATAATCCTGTAGTTGATCTCGTAGTGAGAGACTTACGTAGACAATAGGGACTAGACCCTGAAGGGACACATCTATATAATCCTGCAGTTGATCTCGTAGTGAGAGACTTACGTAGACAATAGGGACTAGACCCTGAAGGGACACATCTATATAATCCTGCAGTTGATCTCGTAGTGAGAGACTTACGTAGACAATAGTGACTAGACCCTGAAGGGACACATCTTTATAATCCTGCAGTTGATCTAGTGAGAGACTTGCATAGACAATAGGGACTAGACCCTGAAGGGACACATCTATATAATCCTGCAGTTGATCTCGTAGTGAGAGACTTGCATAGACAATAGGGACTAGACCCTGAAGGGACACATCTATATAATCCTGCAGTTGATCTCGTAGTGAGAGACTTGCATAGACAATAGGGACTAGACCCTGAAGGGACACATCTATATAATCCTGCAGTTGATCTCGTAGTGAGAGACTTGCATAGACAATAGGGACTAGACCCTGAAGGGCCACATCTATATTAATCCTGCAGTTGATCTCGTAGTGAGAGACTTACGTAGACAATAGTGACTAGACCCTGCATCATGTAACCATCATGAGGGCTGCAAATGCTTTGATATCCTAATACCAATGCTATACATGCACAGGCCCTGCAACTGATGAACACTTCAATTTAGCTGGCATAGATTTTCTGTCTTCCTAGTACTATATAGGAGAACTAAGTTAGGCATTGACTTGGATGCACAAATTGGATTTGACATCACGCGATTCTTGACCACTTCGAGATGTGAATGCTCCTTTTTTCCCGAAATGGAATTTTGTCCTGGATGGCACTGATGTGTAATTCTCTGCTGTCCTGAGAGCTGAGGTCTTTTCTTCGCTGTGAGCCTCAAATTTTATATTGTAGTGAGTTTCCCTGATTTCCTGAATTTCACACCACAGGTATTGATTGCTAATTATAACTGATCATCGATGACTTGAGGAGGCGCCACAGTGTCGAGATTTCTGTCTAGCAGTGATGATTTCTTGTTCCACATCATCAACTCGGACAGTTAATTTCGGAACTGTTGCCATCAAATTCTTAAGCTTCCCTTTAATGTCCTTCGTACGAATGAAAAGAGAAAAATATTTAAATAAGTAATGATGAAATTTTTCTTTCGCATCTCATTGTAAGTCTTCAAGAGTTATGAATTCATTTTAATCAATACATTTTGATTAACATTTTTGGTGTTCCAGAAATGTTTGATAGGGCTGTGATATGAACAAAAACTCAATGTCACAGTGACTGCAATTTAGAAAAAAACGTCATTATACTGCAAACTTTTTCGAGGGTCTCAATGTTTGCACATGATAAACTCCATTGAACATTTTGATGCTATTTGATAAGCTCCTCTGGACATGGATAAAGGCTGAGTATTGGATCTGTTTTGAGCGTCTGCTGCTCCAGGAGCAGATGTGGAATTGAGATGGTGGAGCAGACGACAGGTGGCAGCAGCCGACACAACAGCATCTGCTTACAGTGTCACCCAGTAGAACATTGATGATATATATTGTTTCCACACTTTCTGGTTTTCACTCTGTTAAATTTCAATCAGTCCAACTGAGGGCATCATTGATGATGAATGGGATTGTGTTTGGTTAATAGGATATGTCTGACAATGCATAAATATTCAATTTGCCTCGTTGAGATTCTCCACCGAAAAAATACCTTGAAATGAATGTTGATGTGAGGTTAAGCAGCTCAAGGGAACTGTTGACTATTTGGTTTCATTAAAATTATCCTCAAATATGAGAACATTATTTGATAACTTGCCACATTTTAGAAATTGTTTGTTCATAATGTTTGAAAGTTGATTTGTTTTGTTTGTTTGTTGTTGAACATTGTTGAACGACGCACTCAGAAAAATTCCAGCTATATGTCTGTAAATTATCAAATCTGAACTTGACAATCCAGTGATTGACATCATGATTATTAACCTGTACTTGATGTAAACGTTGGGCTGAACTTCTTGAAACAGCCATGACTGATACAAAGATTCATTTGTAAATCTTAAAAATTTGAACTCGAAAGACAAAAACATTTCTTTGAATGTTCAGAATGCTTACCAAGCTTTATAGCAGTCAGTGTTCCAACCTGCAATTGGACAAGGAAGCCCTTGTGCCCTTTATAGCATCTGAAGTTTGTACTTAATACAGCGTCCTGTTTCAAGGGGAAGGAGCTTTCTAAATTGGCGCATGTCAACTGCGATTCCTGCTGCATGGGTCTAATTGATATCACATGACACAGTCATAATGAAGGCTGTTTCTAGCGGTCCACCCACTTCATCTGAGGCGTCCTTGACTCCACGCATATCCTGCTGCGAAGCTGGTCGACTTGCAGCTCAAGTAGTGACTTTTTTATAGTGATGTCCGTAAAACAATAGTTGGGTCATGATGGCGATGCCCGAATACCAAGACTATTTCAGACAAACCAGTTCAAATGGCGAGTCAGCGAACCTGACCACCTGATCTATTTATTTGCCTGTTATGACAAGCATAGATTGGGTCATGATGGCGATGCCCGAATACCAAGACTATTTCAGACAAACCAGTTCAAATGGCGAGTCAGCGAACCTGACCACCTGATCTATTTATTTGCCTGTAACGACAAGCATAGATTGCTGGAGACCTGTTTTAAGTGTGAATTTGTGTCCGTGTACCCCGGCAGTCTGGGATGTTGCTCATAACATCAACCACTGGTTTGTCTGATCCAGACTTGATTACTTACAGGTCACTTGTATATCAAGGATAGAAATGTGTTGCTTTCAACTTTACCTGTTAGTCACTTGGGTCTTATTTTAATTGCCATTGGTGCTACAATATTATTTGTTTTGATCCCTATGTATTCGTTCATATTTCAATCAAGGGGGTAATGATTAATCCCACTATTAAGGCATTGGAAGTTCTCAAGGTACAATGACAATAATAATGACAATTAAAACTCATTAATTGCTTGTTTCCATGAATGCAATTTAATGAAAAACATAGAAATAGCCAAAACTGGATGTTGTAATATTACCGTTTTAAAAAATCCAAAATACGCTTTGTTTGTTGTACTTCACCAGACTAGTTAGAGCTCCCAGGTTGATGCCGATAAATGCTCATGATGTCAATCACTGGATTGTCTGGTCCAAACTCGATGTTTTACAGACCGCCGTCATATATCTAGAATATTGCTGAGTGAGGCATTTAACAACAAACCATCCAACCTTGCAACTCTTTTGTGGGGATGCTGGATAAGAGTAGTCTCCTGCTTGTTGCGAAAGACGACTAAAGGAATTGGGTGAATTGTGGTTGGTTGTGTGTCATTATAGCCCACGGTGTGAGATGGTGCTCATTGTATCCATCACTTATTTGTCCGTACGTGAATCGATTATTTTCAGCCTGCCACAATTTTGCTGGAATATTGCTGAGTGGAACAACCCAACAATCAAAACAAAAAGCTAAAGTCTGCTGATTCTAGGAAATTTATGCACTTAAATTATGCTCTCCTTCAGGTAGGATTTGTAGTGGAATTTGCTATATCTTATCATTTACAAAACATTTAGCTAAAATTCAATGTACATGATGTAGATGGTAAAAAAATTGTTAGATATTTGTCAATTTCAAGATAAGTACTGGTACTAATGGGGGCGGTCGGGTAGCCTAGTGGTTAAAGCGTTGGCTCGTCATGCCGAAGACCCGGGTGCGCTTCCCACCATGGGTACAGTGTGTGAAGCCCTTTTCTGGTGTCCCCCGTGATATTGCTGGAATAGACCGCCTCCGTGGTCTTGTGGTAGAGCGTCCGCCCGGAGAGCGGAAGGTCCAGGGTTCGATCCCAGGCCGCGTCATACAAAAAGACGTTAAAAGATTGTACTTGTTGTTACCCTGTCTGGCGCTCGGCATTAAGGGGCTAAAGCAAGGACTGGTCGGCTCGGAGTCAGTATACTGTGTCTGAGTGGGGTATTCATGTTACACTGCGGCATGGTATCTCAGTGAGCTAGCACTATAAATCGGCATCAGTCCGGACTAGTACAAGCAGCCACACACACACACATACACGTGCATGCACGTCGCTATATAAGTGCAATAATCTTGGACGCGACGTTAAACCCAATTTCACCTCACCTCACCTATTGCTGGAATATTGCTAAAAGTGGCGTAAAACCATACTCACTCACTCACTCACTCACTCACTCACTCACTCACTCACTCACTCACTCACTCACTGGTACTGATGAATGAAACACATACTGAATGGCCACACATCATGGAAGTATGAGTGTGAAACGAAACCAAAAGATAATCATGAAAATCGATTGATTTTTGTTGTAAGATTAAAGATTTTTTAAAGTATTTATTCACCTTTTCTTACGAACAGCTGTAATAAAATCTCGAGGTTTTTTATTTAATTTAATTATAAAACATAGTTGGAGAGGATATCAATTGTCAGAAGTCATTTTTATTTTTACTAATTAAAAGTTTTTTGATGGTCAGTCATGTAAACCAACTAAACAAAAAGGTCACATCAGATTGAAAATGTTTTTCTTTGATATTGTGCTGGTTGAAAGTTTTATATGTAAACATTGTGAAAAGGATATTTTACACAAAAGGTCCCCTCCCTGCCCCAGCCAACTCTACAAAAGCATCATGGATGAGAGGGTGGGTCTGTAATACCAGGTTATCACATGACTAATTAACAGAAGACTGGCACCTCTTCGGAACACATTCCCTAATCAACTGACCAATGCTGGGTGACACGGCGCCAGGTCAGAATCTTTGCCCCACTGATTCCACAGGCAACTGACCTGACATCGAGGCGAAATATCCCGTGTAAGGTGAAGTTCAAACAAGCAGTGTGTGTTTCACCAGCCTGTGCAAATTGAATGTGAGGCTCAATGTTGAAACTGTTTTGAAGTTGTAATTGGGTCTTAATGACAAGCGGGCTCATTTTCCCTCCTTTTTGCCGTGTAAGGAAGATCTTCCTGTTGACTTGCTTTGTGTTTTGCTATTTTCGTAAGAGCTTAACGTAGTTTTTAGTTAGTTTACCTAAAATCGTAGTGTTGTGTGTGTGTGGTGGTGATGACAGTTAATGTAATTTGGGAGGCGTAGACGAGAACTGTAACTGCAATCAACCAGCTTGGGACCAGGACTGACCTTCGTGTTGCTGGGCTAACGTTTACATTGGTTGACCACGTTTGTGTCACCGACGTCCTTTAGCTCACGAGTTGTTGAGCTTACATGTTCTTGGACGTGATACTTCAAATTGATTAGGACCTCGTTATGTAATTAAGATTATATTATTTAAATCTTATTAACTTTGTCTTTGTTCTTGATTTAGGCACATGTTAGATAATGAAAAAGCTCTTAGGAAAACGTTTCATGAAATATTAAAAAAAATAACTTGTTGAAAATTTAGAGATTGGAAAATCGTATTTGTATTAGGAGTAAAAAGATTATGTATGATTATGGTCAAAGAGAGAACAAGAAAACTGGTTTGATAATTTGATTATTAGTAACTGTATATTGAGGGTGTTGTTATAGTAGGGCAGGCTGGTAACCATTCCCTTGCTTGTCACACTGCCGGAACTACTTTCACTCTTGTTTTCCTAGACAGTCATCGTAAATATTTCTGTTCAGATCAAGCAGCAAAGTTTAAATGAGATCTTTTAGATATGATCACATCCACATAATATTTTTACTGTTTGTGTTTTGTTTGTTCAGTATTTGTGAGAGAACCACAAAATATGTGGTTTGTAGAGGTTTTATTTGGACTATTTTAGTTTTACCATTTTTCTCTCCAAGGCCATGCTATCAATGTAATAGCATACCCGGAATATATCATATGGGTCCTAAGGCCTTTTATTTTTTATTAGTTGGTTTACAAAAGTTCATTGTAGGTGGAAGATAAAATTAAAAAAAAAAATAATTTAACCCCCAGATTATACCCCCAGTCTTTTTATGTTTTTCAAATATCATGGTTTTTTGTTGGTCAGTTATGAGACTGACCAACAAAAACCTTGAAATTTGAAAAAAAATAATATCACAACTGAGTAAAATCTTCATAAATATCAAATATCAAAGGCTACCCATGGACTCTCCTAACCGTCGCCTTTGTGCAAATGAGTCATGGGTCTTAACGAAACATTTTGAGAAATTTAAGCATATTCAAAGATTCAATTTCAATTTCTGCCTGACAATTTTTATATTGTGAACACAAGTTATGGTTATGGCCAAGGCTCGCGAAATGCAACGTTTATTCCCAGTACAGGATAATTACCATCCTAAACTTTATCCTGCAGAGAAACCTACCCATGTGATAAGTTTGGTTCTGTGTGC